>NC_138755.1:12257779-13457779 GCF_965113315.1 Podarcis vaucheri
GCATGCTTTGGTGCCGATCAAATCGGCTGCGTTGGCTGGGGACTCGCCTTTGCTCAGTGATTCCCAGCAGAGAGGTGACGGTGGTTTTCCTTGCTGCATCCCCTTTGCCGGGTTGCCGCACTGTGGGAACCACCGCTTGAGGCTTCGTTTGGCTGCTGGTTGACTAAAATCCCTTATTTTGGCTGCTGATCCCTTATTTTCGAGACTGCTGGTCCCTTATTTTCAAATCTGTAAGTTGACAGCTATGTGTCACCCCCCCAAGTGGCACTCCATACAGGATGCCGCACATGCACACTCCATATGGACATCGTGCCTGCGCCACCGGGCGGTTCACCCCACCCCTTAGCATCCCACCCTGGGTGCCAGAGAGGGTTCCTCCGCCACTGGTGTGGTGCTGATAATGCCAAGATTGTGGTCTTGAATTCTGCATGGGACAGATGCATATTCCTGCACTGCAGGGGGTTGGACTAGATGACCCTTGTGGACCCTTCCAACTCTACATTTCTGGGATTCTCTATGATCTGTCTCCTGGCAGCAAGTCTGTACACAGCTCCATCCCTATCCATTACATGAGGGCAGGATAAGTACTGTGGATATTACACTGGGCTGAGGTTCTGCGGCGTATAATTCAAAGGATTGGACGATGCAGCACTTTTGACTTCATTGCAAACTGGGCTGCATTATTATTTGTGGAATAAATTTTTCTGACTGTGCAAAAAGGCCTAATGGGAAAGGAAAACAGGAGAAGACAATGGAGGGAGAAGAAGGACAGAAAATGATAAGGAACTATGTATCTTACTTCTTTATTAACAGATTCACAGACAGGGTCCCTCTTGCAGGTTCCATAAAAATTGAGATTTCTGCACACACTGAGCTGAGCTTTCCCCTCAACTGGCTGCCCATACGTATACCTAGAAGGGAAAGAAGCATACAGTATTTGAGAATAGATGGCCTAGACGTAAGAGCTAGAAATACAGAAAGGACTACAGATTCACAGATGCACTGGAAATGTGTTTCCTCTGATAAATGCACCTGATGAGTTTTGCATTCAGCCTCAGCAAATGTCAGCTGCCTTTGCATGCTGACATAATTTTTTAGGCATCAGCTGATTCCTTACATAACCTTCCTTAAAGTGGTGGCTGTTAACATTTTGACTTGGTGGGGCTGCAATTTGTAACTGTGCCGTTTTCATCGCAATATGACCTGTGCATCATTTATTTATGACAGGGTGCCATTACTCATGTGCAGAGTACCATTGTCTCCTCCTCACTGAAAAAGCATCAATTATTCTCTGCACATCTATGGACACAGCAAGACTTTCCAATGTGTGTGTGTGTGGGGGGGCAAGTATGATTTTCAGACAAGATTGACTCCAAACTGCATACAGTGGTGCCTCGCAAGACGAAATTAATTAGTTCTGCGAGTTTTGTCGTCTTGCAATTTTTTTCGTCTTGCGAAGCACGGTGTCGGGAAAGTTTTGGAAAAGCTTCAAAAATCACCAAAGTCTTTAAAAACCTCAAAAAAGGCTACCACACCGCGTTCTATGAGTTGCTCCTCGAAGTCAAGTCGCAACTGTATTAACGGTGTTAAGAAAAAGGAAACAAACTTGCAAGACGTTTCCGTCTTGCGAAGCAAGCCCATAGGGAAAATCGTCTTGCGAAGCAGCTCAAAAAACAAAAAACCCTTTCGTCTAGCGAGTTTTTTGTCTTGCGAGGCATTCGTCTTGCGAGGTACCACTGTATTTAGAACTTAAGCCATACCACGACATAAGTTTTTGAATTCATGCACTGTTTATACCTACACATCAATCACTAAAAAAATTAACGCAAATACTTTTAGAATGCGAAGGAGAAGTGCTTCCTGTTGCACGTGTTTTCTCTCCACCACAAAATTTATTTAACTATTCAATTAAACCAAAACATCTTTTTCTCTAAATGGAGAAAACAATGGAAGCAGAAGGTGGGATACCCCTTCAATATATATATAAAATATTATTTATATGCTGCCCACTCTGGGCGGCTTCCAACAGAATATTAAAAACACGATAAAACATCAAACATTAAAAACTTTTCTAAACAAAGCATTCCACCAACAGGCAAATAAATGTTTCATTTGAGTACATCAGAGCAGAGCAGAACATATTTTCCATGCATATCTCAGTCTTAAAAATGTGAATAATCATTATCAGCTGCTGCTATGTCTGAGCTTTGGGAGAAGATGTCCCAGGTTTGGGGAAGGATGTGGAGTCATATCCAGATAGGTACAGAGACCAAGCTTCTTGTTTTCAAAACTCACAAAAAAGCAAGCTATAAATAATACTAACAGCATTTTCTTTCACCCCTCTCCATTCAAGTTATTCTGAACTCAAGCTAGGGAAGGGGTCTGTTGGAAGCAGAGCTATCGATACCTTCTGAAAAAAATGCTCTGGATTTGCATGTGGCTCAGACCTAGTTTACTTACCTGACTCCACCCCACAGTTGCTGCAGCTTTTAATGAGTGAATGGAGGGAACTATGTGTGGGACAGGAAAGAGTACATGGCTTTGAGACTGTAAGTAGGGAATTTTTAATAATTGCCTGGCATTTTCAAAGGTAGTGTTGTGCCTTAGCCCCAGATCATCAGCCTCCACCACTAAAAACGTCTACTTCAGCCATTGAGTCCAATACTTACGAGCCGCACACCTTCACAACGAAATCTGGATTCTCCACAGAGACTGTTTTCGGTGCACTGATAGTGATGTCAAACAGTGGTAATACTGAAGAGTGAAAAAGACACAGCCAAACATATATTACAGAGAAACAGTTTGCGATTTTGAACACTTTGGCACATTGGTGTAGCATGGGGGGGGGCGTGAGGGGGCCATGGCCCTGGGCACATTTTTTTGAGGGGGCACGACTAGGCACCCCCATGACAGGCTCTCTCATTGGAGCTTTGCTCCAGCATGCAAGGGAGCTGCAGAAACAATTTCCTCTCACGATGGCCCAACGCTGCAGCACCACTCCTGGGTCAGGTCAGACCTGGGGGCAGAGAGGAGGAAAGTCGATGGCTGCTTCACCGCCCCCCCTCTTCGGCTGCACTGTGGCGCATGAATGTGCCCCCCTTGCAAGCTGAGCTGCGGCAAGCTCCCTCCATGTGCTGTTCCTCATGCACGCGCACCCCCCCCCCAGGGCACTATTCGTACAGGTATATGCTCCACCAGTGATTTGGCATGTGTGTGAGGCAAAGTTTGAGGCTTGTCTGGTCAGCCTTTTCCTCAACTGACCCACCTTTTGAGACAGACCATCCTCACACTTCCCAGATGATTATCAGCACTGAGGATTATTATTTAAAATATATTTTATACTGCTTTAAAATGGGAAAACCTTCTAAAGATAATTTATGTCATTTGCACCGAGAATCGTCTAAGAGAACGGTGATACTATTGTAAGGAAACAGCATTGTAAACAAGCGGTTGACTCTCACTGAACGATTTATTTTACTGTTTCATTTCGTAATTGGATTTTAGGTGCTTTACTAAAATGTCAGGTTTATTTAATAGGTTTGTTTACCAGCAAATACATACAACTCCAGCTTTGACAAGTATGTGTTTGCCTTTGAACATTTTGTGTGTTGTATGTGGCTTTTCTGAAAACCCAAGTTGCTACATTTTTATAAGTAAAGGTAAAGGGACCCCTGACCATTAGGTCCAGTTGTGACCGACTCTGGGGTTGCGGCGCTCATCTCGCTCTATAGGCTGAGGTAGCCGGGATACAGCCTCCGGGTCATGTGGGCAGCATGACTAAGCCACATCTGGCGAACCAGAGCAGCACACGAAAACGCCGTTTACCTTCCCACCAGAGCGGTACCTATTTATCTACTTGAACTTTGACGTGCTTTCGAACTGCTAGGTTGGCAGGAGCAGGGACTGAGCAATGGGAGCTCACCCCGTTGTGGGGATTCGAACCGCCGACCTTCTGATCAGCAAGTCCTAGGCTCTGTGGTTTAACATTTTTATACCAGGCCAGAAAATTAAGGACCTTCCTCTTCCAGCAAGTCCTAATTGTTTTCTGAACCTTAGAAAATAACAGGTACATATGTTTACCATATTCCTTGACAGAGTACATATGAGAGGTCTTAGCTCCCGATTGACTCTGCACGATGATTTCATAGTCTCCCAGAATTGGCTCCGAAATTATTGAGAATGAGAGCTGAACAATAGAGATCTCAGACGTTACGTTTCTCCACTGGAATATCTGGTTCCTCTGGGGATCCTAGAAGCGCAGAATAAAGGCACATTAAGGCAAGAAGCCAAAGATTCAACTCAGGTTGCTTAGTTTCAGGAGGAACTAGATTAGCAGTCAGCAGGTAGCAGTGAACACCAGCCCAAATCTGAAGGCTATCAACACAGAGGCAAAAAAAATGTTTGTGAGGAAGCCAACAGTTGACAGGACTGACTGTCCCTGCCCTCTACTTCCTCTAGGTCAGGGGTCAGCAAACCTTTGTGGGGGGCTGGACTATATTTTTTTTGGGGGAAATAATGAACAAATTCCTATGCCCCACAAATAACCCAGAGATGCATTTTAAATAAAAGCACACATTCTACTCATGTAAAAACACGCTGATTCCCAGACTGTCTGTGGGCCAGATTTAGAAGGCGATTGGGCCAGATCCTCTGGGCCTTAGTTTGCCTACCCATGCTCTAGGTCTCCTTCTCTGCCAGATATTTCCCAAGCAGCCTCAAATTACATTGGGGCACCTGTCATCTCTGTTCCACCCTACGCATTGCCATGCGTGTCCTTGGAGCTGCTCTCTGTCATAGGCTCTCCTTGCTCACTAAAGCATGTTTCTTCTTCAGCATTCAACCATTCCTCCCTTCATTCTTCCTCTGACCCACCTCAGCGCCCCACCACCAATCCTAGGGCTCTGAGTGTTCCTCCTCTGCAGCTTCCCTTGGGGGTTCCCCAGCTGGTACCCCCGCCACTTCTCATCATCTGGCCAGTCCCTGACAGGGGATGCTAGCCTGGGGCATTGCACAGGAGCCAGCCCTGGTACCAAGTACCTTCTCGTCTTCCCCTCCTAAACCCTCATCCTAGTCCTTTGCCTCTCACACAAAGATAGATGTGGATTGTGCCTTAAGCCCAGCCAAACTGCACTTTTCCTTTTCCTCACAGAAGTTGTTTGCGAATTGCTTTATTCCCTGGTGCAGCTGAATATTACAAATAATCACATAAACTTAATCAGTTTTAAGCACAATAGAGTTATGAGTCTTAGTCTGGTTGAGGCTCACCCATCTCCTGGATCCAGCAAGTGTTAAATATAAGCTACCCATCACCTGGGTGATGGGCCATTAAGAGAACAAAGAAAAGAAGGCTCTGTGCTAGACAACAAATGAGTGGCACCTTTCTCCACTTCTTAGATAGGAGAACAAGGCCTGAGTTTCTGAGCAGAGTTTGCTGTGATGATGCAAAGCAGTGAGCAGAGGTTCAGAGAGCAATGTCTGAGTTCTGTTTGAATCCAAGGCTGTGGCTAAGGGAGAAGCAAGACCCTTTGGGGGTGTTGAAGCTGTGAACCCTTTGTATACATGTGTAAATAAGCCATCTATCAGAAAGACACCACAATCTCTACTGTGCCTCATTTCCAAAAGGAAACATGAATCCTGGGTAAGCATGCCTGGAGCCCCTGGAATCTCACACTGCTCAGAGACTAGAGTGCAACAATACAATACAATACAATACAATACAATACAATACAATACAATACAATACAATACAATACAATACAGATACGCATCTTTTAAAAACAAAGACTCTTACCTGAATGGTGACCAAAGGATACTGAAAGAGATGAATGTGAAGAGAATGTTAGTGTTTGAAAAATATTTTAAATGTCAACAGCTTTTCAGAGTTGAGCATCAAAACTCCCAATCGACAAGTGTTTAAAGGGATGATTTGAACCCTGAATGAAAAATGGTGCAGTTTCACTCTGTTAAATATATGAGGCAGCATAGCTTACATCTCAGTGATGGTGGAACAAAATAAGGGAATAGGTTTCAGGCAATGAGCAAGATTAGAAACAAGTCTTCTTTTAGTATTTGCAGCTAAAACGCTGCGATATTGTGCATTTTGTGCATAGGGATGAACAAAAATATATTGGGTGAGTATGCTTGCTAGCAGACAGCCATAGACAGTTCTCCTGTCCTTCAAGGCAGACTGCCTTTCCCCCAATAAATGGCCAAACCTGAGGATATCATTAATCAGAACAGAGGTAAAAGAAATTCTAGATTTTCACAAATTAGCCTGTCTGCATTGGTAACATGTACTAAACTATTGTTGTCTGCGTATGTTGTAGATTTGCTGCTTTGATAAATTTGCCAAGAATGCAGATAATTGCTATTAAAACAACTGCTAAGGCTGCTATATGTTTTAAATGGATAACTAAAATGTCATCGTATCCCTTTGTTCCATGGCTAAACTTTCCATTCCATCTACCACAAGTTTAATTTATTTACTGACTTTCCAACAATGACCAGAGTTGCTTCATTTCCTAGAAAGAGTATTCAAAATCATTCACAGACACAATAGGTATGTTCAGTCCATTTGCAGGAACCTTAGTGGAGAACATTAGCTTTTAACTTCAAAGCAAAAATGCTGTGTGTGTGCGAAGCACTTATTAGTAGGCCAAATTGAATAGACAGCTTCTTTGAAACTGTTTACTTTGGTCTGATTCAATCTCATTTGGAGTTACGTGCATAGACTACTATTTAGGAGCAGACCAAGCAAACACCAAACCAAAAAGTTTTGCCTCAGACTCTGCGTGCTTATTTGGTCGTTAAGCTATTGTTACGGGTTGCGCATCTGCTTTTTTAAAGCGGATGAGATGGTTCACAAAGACTTTAATATAAACCAGGAGCATTTTGGAAATTCTTCCTCCTGACCATATACTTACAGTTTGAGGATCAGGTTGAAAACGCGTATTTAGAGAAACAATTCGGAAGAGCACTATGGAAGGGGAAAGGAAAAGACTGTGAGAGAAATTCACTTGCTTTCCCGCTAGCTAACAGCAAGTTTTTATCATTCTGGGAAACTGCAATCCAGGGGGAAAAAGAGATCAATTTGGACATGAAAAACCTGCATTCAAATTCCACCTCAGCCATACAGTAAAGGTTGACTCAGATTACCAGTTCTATTCACCATGGTTTGTGAAGTGGGTTGAGTTTGAAATCTGGGTTATTATACCTAATACCTAAGTAGTTTAGCCTTTCTAGGTTTCCTCCTTGCATTCCCAACCCAGTATACAGCCTGTACTAATCTGTTGCAGCAGTGGTGGACTTGGGGCTCTAAAATTTCCGCAGCACCCTGTATGATGCTAAAATTCAGTGCTCCTCCCTCTGCCTCGTGCCCTCCGTTCTATAGGATTGTGGTGGTGCTGAGTTGTGCCACATGGGTCACACTAACCTAACACTGCCTCTGGTAGCAGATTTATGGACATGTCAGCAGTCAGACCACATTTCAGCACATTTCCAAGCACAATTCAAAATGTTGATGCTGACCTTGAAAGCCCTAAACGGCCTCGGTTCAGTATACCTGAAGGAGCGTCTCCACCCCCATTGTTCAGCCCGGACACTGAGATCCAGCTCCGAGGGCCTTCTGGCGGTTCCCTCATTGTGAGAAGTGAGGTTACAGGGAACCAGACAGAGGGCCTTCTTGGTGGTGGTACCCGCCCTGTGGAACGCCCTCCCATCAGATATCAAGGAAATAAACAACTATCTGACTTTTAGAAAACATCTGAAGGCAGCTCTGTTTAGGGAAGTTTTTAATGTTTGATGTTTTATCATGTTTTTAATATGTTGGGAGCTGCCCAGAGTGGCTAGGGAGGCCCAGCCAGATGAGCAGGGTATAAGTAAATATGATGATGATGATGATGATGATGATGATGTGGTATCCATAATTCCCCCCTCCACAAATTTGTCCCAGAAAAAGTAGTGTCTTGGCTTTCCAGACCAGGGTCTGCTGCTGAGCACACAGTTCTTGCCACAATTCCCCATATTTACAGCATTTAGACTATTCATGACGAGTCTGGGAAGGGCTGCAAAACACTTTTTACACATTGCTGTAGAAGAGATAATGCTGTGACCATCACTTACCTTCCTGCCCAGGTTTGTAGATGGGTTTGTCAGTCTGAACAAAAACAACGCTGCCTTTGTTCTGTATGGCCAAAACCCTCCTCTCTGTCACATTGACCGTGGCACCTTTGACAGAGATGGTGATGTAAGCCACAGGGTTGGAACTGGCCTCAGGGACCTGTGAGGGAAGAAACCAAGCGATACAACAATAGACCTGTAAATGTGTGGTGGTTTGCCACCATTTTCTCCAAAGGATTCTAGCACCTGTACTTGCCTTCCCTGCATCTCACAGCTACATGGCTTACCTATCTGGTAAACATATGTGATAGAACAGATAATACACTTGATGTTAGCCAAAGTAAGTTCTTATCAGTTTAATATTGGATATGTTATCTATTTGGGGACTTAATTCCCCCAAATGCTGCCTTGTGGAACAGATGGGGCTCATCAGCCTGGGAAGTTAGCCTGTCTAGGAGAAGGAAAACTGATCCTAAACATCGCCTGCCTTGCGGGATATCTTTGGGAGCTGGAATGGAATGGAGTTGGATGCTGCCTTGAACACCTCCCTCCGGCAACTTCTGCAGCCAGGCTGGTGCCAAATGTATTACTCTGCTTTCCTTGGGACCTTATCAGCAAAGGTCAAGAGGGGGTTTGGTTATCTGGGCAGCCCAGGACCTTCATACACACTGCCCAGGCTGGTGCCCCAGAGAGATCACTTCAGAAAAAGAGTTTGGATTTGATATCCCGCTTTATCACTACCCGAAGGAGTCTCAGAGTGGCTAACATTCTCCTTTCCCTTCCTCCCCTACAACAAACACTCTGTGGGGTGAGTGGGGCTGAGAGACTTCAGAGAAGTGTGACTAGCCCAAGGTCACCCAGCAGCTGCATGTGGAGGATCGGGGACGCGAACCCGGTTCACCAGGTTACGAGGCTACCACTCTTAACCACTACACCACACTAACGTAGCAAAAACAACACAGGAGGCAGCAGTTGTTACGAGTTGCTGGTCTCTGCAACCACAGCAGGTGCTGTGATTCTCCAGCAGTTTGACTTTGAAAAATGTCAACAGGAATGCATGTGTTGTTCCAATTAAAAGCACAATTCTATTTGCACTGTATTTTGTTAGCTACAAGATAGATAATGCTCTGAAATTGGCAGACTGACCAACTTAACTGGCTGCCCTGTTTCTGATGGTAGGGTGATGGCGAAGTAACAGGTGAGAGTTGGGAAGTCGTCAGTTAAGCAGTCCCTGATAGGGACCTTCATTTAGTAGTGTGAGGCCTCCTGCCTCTGCACTATGTCTGCCATAGGAAGATGAGAATATTTAGAATAACGACCTATTCCAAAGGGTTCTTGCAAAGACAGCATTTAAAATGCTTCCCATGCATTCTCAGCTAATAATTATTTTATTGTTATAAGACTCCCCTTCTCATCCCAGAACCTCTCTTCTAATTCCTGTGTGCCAGATGCCAAACTTAGCAAAGTTCTTAAAATACCGGCCAAGCCATTCAGGAAATCACCTAGAGAGATGGGCCATTAAAAGAGGGGGGAAAAGAGGTGGTGGACCAATTATTTATGTATTATATCTATTGATTTTGGGACGCAGGTGGCGCTGTGGGTTAAACCACAGAGCCTAGGACTTGCTGATCAGAAGGTGGCGGTTCAAATCCCCGCGACGGGGTGAGCTCCTGTTGCTTGGTCCCTGCTCCTGTCAACCTAGCAGTTTGAAAGCAAGTCAAAGTGCAAGTAGATAAATAGGTACCACTCCGGCGGGAAGGTAAATGGCATTTTCGTGTGCTGCTCTGGTTCACCAGAAGCGGCTTAGTCATGCTGGCCACATGACCCAGAAGCTGTACGCCGGCCCCCTCTGCCAATAAAGCGAGATGAGCGCCACAACCCCAGAGTCGGCCATGACTGGACCTAATGGTCAGGGGTCCCTTTACCTTTACCTATTTATTTATTTATTTATTTATTTTTAATTATATTTAGATACCACCCCTCATCAAAAGATCTCAGGATCGTTCACAGAATAAAAATAAGGCAAGAAGGTAAAGGATATGCCAGCCATGAGGTGGGTGGAGCCGCGCTCCGGGCTCTAGGTAGTTAGCAGAAGATAATGCCAGAGTTTTTAGGAGAGAGTTCCAGAAGGGTAGTTTGCCCAATGTGAGTTGGGGGTGAGGTGCCAGTGTAAAAACACTCAGTGGCGTAGCATGGGGGGTGCCAGGGGTGCCGGCTGCACCGGGCGCAACATTGGGGGGGGCGCGTTTGGCCGGCTCTTCGCAAGACGAAAGTCCATAGGGAAATCTCTGGGACAGCGGGGAAGCGCAGCGCATCTTCCCCACTGTCCTCGGACCTCCTCCGAAGGCTGGCAGTGGGGCGGAGAGACCTCCTCCCGCCACCAGCCTTCGGAAGGCTGCTCCGAAGCCTGGCGGTGGGGCGGAGAGACCTCCTCCCGCCGCCAGGCTTCGGATGGCTGTCCTGAAGACTTGTGGTGGGAGCAGTGGCGTAGCGTGGGGGGTGCACCTGGCGCAACATCTGGGGGGGGGCGCGGAAGAGACTCGAGTGCTAAAATCCACGAGTTAGGGGGCGCAAATTACTTGCCTTGCCCCGGGTGCTGAGAACCCACGCTATGCCACTGAAAACACTGAAAACTGAAGAGGGGGTGAGGATCAGAGCACCATGTGGGCTAGCAACTTGACTCCAAAGCGGCTGGAATGGGAGAAACAGAATTTGCTTGAAAGTCATTGCTTGGAACCCCTCCATCGTAAGCTGAGGTTGTATATATGTGTAAATAAACCATATATCATAATGACACCACAGCTTCTGCTGTGCCTCATTTCCAAAAGGGAATACGAACCATGAGTAAGCATCTAGAACACCTGGAATCTCGCACCGCTTGGAGATTGGAGGGGGGCAGGTAACAATATTTTCTGCTCTTTCCCACGCCTCCTATCCCTTCTTGCTCCTCTTCCCTATCCTATTTTGTAATTTCAACATCCTTACAGGGTTGGGCTAGATGTCCCTTGGTGTCCCTTCCACCTCTACAAGTCTATGGTGGTCCCCTTTCCCTTTTTCCTCTCCGTTTATGCCTCTTTCTAATTGCCACGGAGGCAAGAAATACTTACCACAAAGTACCTGCATTTGAAGAAATTTTTCCTTTGCACAACTTCTTGGAAAACAGTTACATTACGCCTCTCATATTCCAGAAAGACATTCAGGTTTACAGTCTCATTGAGGTTGAGAAGTTGCACACAGGCTGTATTTGCAGAGCCACTCTGCAGTACTGAAGGCACTACTAGGACATACTGCCTGTGAAATCCCAAAAGAGCAGCTGTATTAGTTCGTACCAGCAAAAGCAACTCACAGCACATGAAAAGCTCATCCTTTAGCTATTTGGCAGAAAGCCTGCTTTCAGCTGCATGAGGAAAGTTGCTATGCCATTAGGCAATACTGGCCAAGAAGAACTATGCGTTAATTATAAAATTCAATACTTTATTATTCACAGACAATTAGGAACAAATGTAATCGGGTTCATTCAGGCTACTGCACCTTTAATACCTGTACAGGTAAGGGAATTTTGTCAAGTGAAACTTGTCAAGAAGGAGACATTCTGTACAACTGCTGGCCACTTGACACCAACGGAAGCTTGACAACACTTTGACATAAAATCCTGCTGTTCTTATTGCAATCATTGGTATGTTTTAAACAGATTTTATACATGTATATCTATAATGTATATAGTTTTAGTTTTATCAGTGCTTCATAGTATTTTCCTACCTTCTTGTTTTTATCTGTAAGCCGTCTTTCCATTGGGGGAAAGGCGGGGCATAAGTCAATAATATATATATATTAAAAATCCCTACAGTTAGACTTTCACATCTTGCTCTTATTAACCTTGCCCTGTTAATAATATCTGGAGAAAAGTTACAACGACTCTCTATTCATCTTAGCTGGAAATGTCAGCCTGACCAAAGGCCTGGAAGTTCATAAACATCAGATAACAGCAGCATTGTGCTAAACAAAGAAGCTAATCACAGTCAACTAATAAATATTATAAGAAGATGCTGGTTATAACTTACAATGTTGCCTCCTGTGCAGCACCAAAATGAAATATGAGAATACCCAGAACAAACTGCAGCCCCAACATGGCCCTGAATGATTTGAGAGCTGGAGCTCTGTTGAGGATGACCACAATGCTGCAACCTCCACAATGGAAAAGCGAGTTCTGCCTTTGTCTCCCTGGCTGCGTTTGGAGGCCAGAGCTTTATAAACCCAGCAAGGACATGTGAAAGAGTCACACGTCCACCCTCTGACACTCCTCAGAACCTATCAGAAAAAAGGTGAACTGTCTGCCACCCAGCTGTATCTGGTTGTGGCTATCTAAATATCTTCTGTGACCTAGTACAGGGAAATTGGGCCATCCTCCTCAATCTGATGCAAGAAAGTAAAAAATAACAAAGCCAGAAAAAGCCTGTCGTGGTTACTTGAATTTGCATTGGCAATCCCTGGCCTCCAGTTCTGAAGGCATTTATGGAGTCTTAAAAGCTACTTGTCAGAGGTTGATCTGAAGAGTTTATCTCATTTGGTGTTCATTTTTCTTGTATTGGAAATCTTGGCACAGTGACATTACATAACAGGGTCATTTTGTGACGTCCGTGTGATGTGAGCAGTGCCGGATTTATGTATAAGCAAAACAAGCTACAGCTTAGGGCCCCACTCTCTTGGGGGGGCCCCAAAAAAATTAAAGGAAAAAAACTGGATGTACATTTCCAAAATATAAGATAAAAAGCAAATAAAACGAAACCTATATACAGCAACAGTGTTTTGTGTTGTGTAGGCTCCTATGATGGGCCCCGCCTGCTAGCCTGCTCCCTGAAATATCACTGGTTTGCTCCTTTCTATATATAGGGTGCCTACATTCTGCATGGACTGGTTGCAGGGCAAGATGTGCAAATGGCTTTAGATATCTATTAGGTCCATAAATTACCATAGAGCATATGTTCAACACAAAAAACAGTGACAATTTGTTGTTGACAAAGGACAGCTGGACATATAAATGGCCCCATTACCTTCAGTAGCTTAAAGGTAAAGGTAAAGGTACCCCTGCCCGAACGGGCCAGTCTTGCCAGACTCTGGGGTTTGTGCGCCCATCTCACATCTATTGGCCGGGGGCCAGCGCTGTCCGGAGACACTTCCGGGTCACGTGGCCAGCGTGACAACGCTGCTCTGGCGAGCCAGAGCTGCACACGGAACGCCGTTTACCTTCCCGCTGGTAAGCGGTACCTATTTATCTACTTGCCCCCGGGGGTGCTTTCGAACTGCTAGGTTGGCAGGCGCTGGGACCGAGCAGCGGGAGCGCACCCCGCCGCGGGGATTCGAACCGCCGACCTTTCGATCGGCAAGCCCTAGGCGCTGAGGCTTTAGCCCACAGCGCCACCCGCTTAGGGCCTCATCAAACCTCAATGGGTTTGGAGGCAATGGAGAAAACTTGCTCCTCTCCCTTGATTCTGTGTTATGGGTTTTGTTATGTACTGAGTTGAATAGGATCCAAAATGCAGCAGTCTGATTGGTCCTAGAACAATAGGATTCAGAATGCAGCAGTCTGATTGGCCCTAGAACAATGCAGCAGTATGATTCAAGAAGGACACTGACAAACTGGAACGTGTCCAGAGGAGGGCAACCAAAATGGTCAAAGGCCTGGAAACGATGCCTTATGAGGAACGGCTAAGGGAGCTGGACATGTTTAGCCTGGAGAAGAGGAGGTTAAGGGGTGATATGATAGCCATGTTCAAATATATAAAAGGATGTCATATAGAGGAGGGAGAAAGGTTGTTTTCTGCTGCTCCGGAGAAGCGGACACGGAGCAATGGATCCAAACTACAAGAAAGAAGATTCCACCTAAACATTAGGAAGAACTTCCTGACAGTAAGAGCTGTTCGACAGTGGAATTTGCTGCCAAGGAGTGTGGTGGAGTCTCCTACTTTGGAGGTCTTTAAGCAGAGGCTTGACAACCATATGTCAGGAGTGCTCTGATGGTGTTTCCTGCTTGGCAGGGGGTTGGACTCGATGGCCCTTGTGGTCTCTTCCAACTCTATGATTCTATGATTCTATGGTCCGCTGGAGCCACCCAATCCAGCTCCAGATGGAAGTGAATCCACAACCTGATTGGCCTACAGGAGAATTCTGGAATTAGCCAATCACGTGCAGCCCATTGTGTAAATAATGTCTATAAAGCAGATATTTTGGGGGAACTTCCATTCCTCCCCCCACTATGAGCTGAATAAAGAGCATGAAATCCATTCTCAACTCCGAGTATATTTCGGGTTTTGACTGGCCACTGGCTGGTGGGGTTGGGAAGGAATTGGCTCAACTGGGAAGCCTCAGCTGGCTTGAGGTGGCAAGCTTTTCACTTCCCCAAGGCTATGTGATGCTTGTATTGCAGTTCCAATTTGATACAACTGTGGGCAGGATCTATAGCTTGTGAGGGGACTCCCATAAGGAGGTTTGCAGGTGGAGTTTTAAGGCCTCAGCCCTAATTCAGCGAGCAGAGGACAACTGCCACATGCTCAGGCTGCAGCAGCCTGCGCCATGTTGGGCCCAAGTTTGTGGAGACCTTCCTCCTGGTTGCCTGGCAGGTGGGCTGAGAGAGGTATTGCTCAGCAGGCGGACTTCCTGAATAGATGGACCCTTGTTTCACACCACACCAAGCTCTGATAACTAAAATAAATTGTGGCCACGTTTCATCCCACAAGTTCTCTCTTTGTAGCCATTGTACCTGAATGTCACACCTAGGTGCACATGGGACACAAGCCATAGTTGCATATTTCTGTGCTTTTCTTCTGTGGTTTTTGTTGATGACATCATGATACAAATATAGTAAATGATGATGATATGTTCGGTTTCCCCATCCTGGGATTAAATGGCAGTATGGGCAAAGGTAGCTGAGGAACATGATTTTTATCTTTATGTGAAACATGTACCTTCACAAACAGACACAAGCTACGTATATGTGTTATATGCAGTCTAATAGTAAAGGTATCATAAGAACCATATTTCAGTGAAATAATGTGTGTATGATGTTGTCTCATTTGAATTTTTCAACACTCGTCAGTTCTTTGGAGATCGGTACAGAACTTCACTGCTATGCAGCTCTGAAGCACAACCTAAGTGTTGCTCAGCGTAAACCCATTGAAATGAATGAACATGGCTAACTTAGGTCCATTAATTTCAATGGGTCTGCATGCTGCATAAAACCTAGGGCTTGTCCATACTCCCTCTTGTCCTGCTGGCGAAAACTGCTATTTAGTGCTCAATCAGAGCAAACAGCAAGTTGAGTTTTCTGCAGATTGCCATTGGTTCCAAATTAGAGCTAAAAAGTGGGTTTCTCCTAAGAAATGTACAGAACAGGGGGGAAACTGCTTGGACACTATCTTTTTAGGCACAGGACAAGCAGAAATGTGGACGAGCCCATAATCTATTGTTTATTTGCAGGGACAGTTTCCCAGGAAAAGAATTGTTCAACTGGTTCAGCTGAGCAAATATAAACCCACTTTATTGTCAGTTAAATGCATGGGAGGGGATTTCACCCATCCTTCCCTGACAAATATCTTAGCAAATAATCCTTTATCACTCTCTCTGAGTTGCTCTGGGTAGTTTTCTTCTTAGCAATATCCACCATTTAAGAATGAGAAAGTTATTCCTCCTAACCACCTTGTTTACTCAACAAGAAGCAATTGATGTGTACTTTTAGTGATGTTATTGGCCTGAATTTGGTAATTCAATATTTTTGCATTCCAGTAGGGATTAGCACCAAATTGTGTTACCACCCAGGGGGATGGTTTCTGAATCAACAACAACAACAACAACAACAACAACAACAACAATTTATTATTTATACCCCGCCCATCTGGCTGGGTTTCCCCAGCCACTCTGGGCGGCTTCCAAAAGAATATTAAAATACTATGATACATCAAACATTAAAAGCTTCCCTAAACCATGACAACAAATTAAGAAAATTGGCTGCGCTATGAGCCAAATTTCCTCCACTTGTTGTTGGCAAGATGTGCTAGTCAGTGGGAGCTGAGGCTTGGAAAGCAGATTTAGAAAGGCAGTCCCCCTGCCACATTTCTGAGCCGAAAAGGTGAGCTTTCATAATCAGGAACCTGTGGCATTTCAACTGAAATGAGGGAGGGGAGAGAATAAGCTCCTGCAACTCTTCTGCTACTTGACTATTTCAGAAGCAGGTGTTCTCACATTCAGGGCTGGTCCACCCATGAGGCGAGGCGAGGGGACCCCCTGCGGTGGCAGGATCCACAGGGTGGGCACACCCAGCCTCAAAGGAATGCATTGCCTGCCGCTGCCACTGCTGCCACCACAGTCAGCAGTGGAGCAAGCCAATCGGGCGCCTGGGGCAGTGTGTGTGCCCTGTGCCTGGGGGCGGGGCCAGCTGGGGCAGGACGCTCCATGGGGCCTCCAAGGAGCCTGCCTCCTACCACTCAGCCACCCTTGTGATGGCCTGGGATTCCGATTCGGAGGATGAAACAGAGGAATCCCAGCCTGCACAGGAGTCCCCGCCTCCAGGGCCGGCTGAACTGGGGCAAGGCCTAGATGCTGAGGAGCCTGCACCTGTGGCAGTGCATCAGGAGCTGGCCCCAGGTGAAGCCCTTCTGGCCCCAGAGGGGCTTGATGACTCAGTGGCCACAGGTGAGCCTCCTCCAGGGCCCAGTAACCCTTCGGCCTCTCCTGATCTGCAGAGGCTTAGGGCAGAGAGGCGAAGGGAACTGGTTGCCCCCAGGAGGAGTGCTCGCCTTAAGGCCAGAGGAGGCGGGGCTCCTGGGGGTCGGGACCACCCCTGACCTTGGAAGAGGATAAAAGCCCAGTCAGGCCGGCCCCAGGTTGCGGGAGCAACGTCGTTGTTGGCTACGGACCTTCCTGTGTTCTTGATCCCTGCTCGGCCTCCTGTTCCTGACTATCCGGTACGCCTGTCCCCTGCTCGGCTTCCTGTTCCTGACTATCCAGTACTCCTGTCCCCTGCTCGGCCTCCTGTTCCCGACCATCCGGCGTTCCTGTTACCTGCTCAGCCTTCTGTTCCAGCGTTCCTGTTCCCCGCCCGGCTCTCTGCATCGGACCTCGCCCCTCTTCGTGTGGACTCTGCTACACTCACGGTACCTTACCCCCGGGACCAGCACAGTTTGCTCCCGCCACACCCGCACTCCCCCTTCGTAGGGGTGCGTTCGGGAAGAGCCAGAGGCCATGGCTGACCAGGCGGCTGCACTGGTGACTTTGGCCCAGGAGAACCAGGCCTTGACTCACACCGTGCAGCAGCTCAGTGACGCGGTTGTGGCACTTCAGCAACGCTTGGAAGCCCTACCGGCTCCTGGGGCCGACGCCCCGGCGCCTGGCAAGTACCCAGTGGCTTTGCCTGAGAAATTTGATGGAGCCCCGGCCAGCTTTCCCATGTTCCTGGCCCAGGCCAAGCTGTATATTCAGGGGCGAGCCCGGAACTTTCCTGACGACCGCACCAAGGTGCACTTTTTGATTAGTTTGTTAAAGGACCAGGCGGCCAAGTGGGCGTTGCCGCTACTCAGGCAAGACTCCCCCTTGCTGGCAGACTATACGGGGTTTTGCAATCGTTTGGAGGCCGCGTTCGGCAACCCCCAGAAAGGGAGTCAAGCCAACCGGGCGATTCGGCGTTTGAAACAGGGCAAGTCCACGGTGGCCGCATATACCACGGAGTTTCGGCTGTTGGCACAGGACTTGACCTGGAATGATTCGGCACTGCGGGACCAGTATCTCGAAGGGCTTTCGGACGAGGTACTGGATCAGTTGGCCACAATGGAACGCCCCACCACGCTAGACACTCTCATTCAACGGAGTCTACAAATAGACGACCGGTTGGAGGATCGTCGTCAGGCCCGGGGTCGCCGACACTTCCAGTTCACGGCACCAGCTTTTTCCGGCAGCCCCACGGTCACAACTGATTTAACGGAGGAGCCTATGCAGCTCGGGGCAGTGCGGCCACGCCTTTCCCCCGCCAAGAAGGCGCGGCGTCGGGAGGGAAATCTCTGTCTTTACTGTGGCGGAAGTGGACACTTCGCTCGGTCTTGCCCTGAGAAACGCCAGCCGCAGGGAAACCGCCAACCCCAGTAGCTGATGGCCCTAGCTACCGGGGGTCCCAAACCGCGCAGAATGGGCCTGCACCAATGGACTTGCAACATCTTATGGTTTCGGTACGTTTATACCCTCCAGGTGGGCCCTGGATCCACACCCATGCTTTGGTAGATTCAGGGGCAACCCGCTCCTATATGGACGCTGCTTTTGCCGCCCATCATCAGGTGCCACTTCGGAACAAGCCAGTACCGGTCCAGGTGGAAGCGATTGACGGACGACTTCTGTGTTCAGGTGCCGTTACTCAGGAGACCCAGCCCCTGGTCCTGTGTTTCCAGCAGCACCGGGAGTTGCGCACTGTGGACATTGCCTCTATGCCCCGCTTCCCCCTGGTGCTCGGGATGGACTGGCTGGAGGCCCACAACGTTCAGATTGACTGGGTCAAACGGACCGTGCACTTCCCAGACCCATGTTCCCATGCTCAATCCGGGACGCTGGCGGCCGCGCCCTCAGAGGAGGCAGCACCCACGCTCCCAGCCGTGTATCAGGACTACCAGGACGTGTTCGAGGAACGGGGGGCAGATCAGCTGCCGCCGCATCGGCCTTTTGACTGCGGCATAGACCTCCAACCCGGAGCGCCTTTACCAGTGAGTCGCTTATATTCTCTAACAGAGCCAGAGCGCGAGGCTTTGCAGGACTTCTTGCGCAAGAACCTGGAGCGTGGGTTCATTAGGCCTTCCACCTCGCCTACCGCGGCACCAGTGCTTTTCGTTAAGAAGAAATGTGGGGAACTCCGCCCTTGCCATGATTACCGAGCCCTGAACAAAATTACCGTCCCAGATCGGTACCCCTTGCCCCTTATCTCGGAGCTGCTGGAGTGGGTGCAAGGGGCACAGGTGTTCACCAAGCTGGACCTCCGGGGGGCCTACAACTTGATTCGGATCCGAGCCGGGGATGAGTGGAAGACAGCGTTTGGGACCCGGTACGGGCAGTTCGAATATTTGGTTATGCCGTTCGGTTTGTGCAACGCGCCTGCTGTGTTCCAACGCTACATCAACCACGTGTTTCAGGACTTGTTAGACAAGTACGTGGTGGTGTATTTGGATGACATACTGATTTACTCCCGTGACCCGGCTCGCCATGAGGGACATGTCCGGACCGTGCTGCAACGCTTGCGTGAGCACCGTTTGTACGCAAAGCTCAGCAAGTGCGAGTTCCATCAGCGGACTGTGGACTTCCTTGGTCACCGGCTCTCTCCGGATGGGGTGCAAATGGACCCGGGGAAGGTGACAGCGGTTCAAGAATGGGCGGCACCCCGGAACCGCAAGGACCTACAACGTTTCCTGGGGTTCGCCAATTACTACCGGACCTTCATCGCTGATTATGCTCATCGCACCACCCCGTTGACCCGGCTACTGCGCCCAAAGACGCCGTTTTCCTGGGACAAGGAGGCAGAGGAGGCGTTTCAGGGGTTGAAGGCCTGTTTCCAGAGGGCACCAATCTTACAACATCCTGACCCCTCTCGACCCTTTGTGGTGGAGACCGACTCCTCCAGTACGGCTCTCGGTGCCGTCTTGTCTCAACAGATTGGTCCTGAAGCGCCACTCTTACCCTGTGCCTTCTATTCCCGCCAGCTCCTACCAGCGGAGCGTAACTATACTGTGTGGGAGCGGGAACTACTGGCCATCAAGGTAGCCTTTGAGGTCTGGCGCCATCATCTTGAGGGGGCACGACATCCGGTGGAGGTGAGAACCGACCACCGGAACCTGGAGTACCTCCAGACCACCCGCAAGCTGAACCAAAGACAGATCCGGTGGGCGTTGTTCTTTTCCCGGTTCCAGTTTCGGATCCGCTACATCCCTAGCTCTCAGAATCAGAAGGCGGATGCCCTGTCCCGGAAACCTGAAGACAACGCAGACACGGTACAGCAAGCAGAACCCACCACGATCCTACCTCCGGCTGCATTCCTGGCCACCCAGGAGGCGCAGCCATTGCAGGTTCGGGTGCGGGAACAGCAGCGGGTCGACGCTTGGGCCCAGGATCGTCTCCGGGAGCTGGCTGAAGGGTCCAGCCCACAGTATCCGGGGCTGGTCCTGCATCAGGGCCTTCTGCTGCACCACGGTCGACTGTACGTCCCGCCAGGGCCACTACGGCTGGAGGTTCTCCGGATGGCCCATGATGCCCCAGCAGCGGGGCACTTTGGTCGGTATCGGACCACCCATCTGGTCAGTCGTGAATTTTGGTGGCCCCGCCTGAAGGCTGACGTGGCTCGCTACGTTGCTGGTTGTGATGTCTGTCGTCGCGCCAAGGGTCCTACCGGGCGACCCCCCGGCCTACTTCAGCCATTGCCAGTTCCACCGCGCCCTTGGCACACGGTTTCGTTGGACTTTATAGTGGACTTACCCTCGTCTCGTGGCTGTACCTGCCTTCTGGTTTTCTCCGACCATTTCACCAAGATGGTACACTGCGCTCCCTGCCCATCTGTACCCACAGCCAAGGAAACTGCTCAGCTGTACCTTCAGCATGTCTTCCGCCTGCATGGACTACCTGAGCGCGTGGTGTCCGACCGGGGAGTTCAGTTCACATCCCGGTTCTGGCGAGCATTACACCAGACCCTCGGGACAGAGGTCTGCCTCTCGTCAGCCTACCACCCACAGACCGATGGCCAGACGGAACGGGCGAACGCGGTGCTGGAGCAGTACCTCCGGTGTTACTGCAGCTACCAGCAGGATGACTGGGTCGACCACCTGGCGTTGGCGGAGTTCGCCTATAACAACGCGGTGAATGCGTCCACCCAGCAAACCCCGTTCCAGGCCAGTTATGGTTGTCATCCACGGGTGTTTCCAGAGGTGCTGCCGGCATCCGCGGTCCCGGCGGTGACGGAGTGGCTTCAAGAGCTCCAGTCCCAGCAACAGCTTTTGGTGGAGCAACTGCACCAGGCCAAGGAAGCGTACAAAGGCCAGGCCGACCGCCACCGCCAGGTGGGGCCGGAACTTCGCGTCGGTGACCTGGTTTGGCTCTCCACTTGCCATCTCCACCCCTCTCGACCTTCGCGGAAGTTGGACGCCCGCTTCACCGGCCCGTTCCCTATCGTAGACCAAGTCTCTCCTGTGGCATTCCGTCTCCGGTTACCCGC
This sequence comes from Podarcis vaucheri, assembly GCF_965113315.1. NCBI lineage: Eukaryota > Metazoa > Chordata > Lepidosauria > Squamata > Lacertidae > Podarcis > Podarcis vaucheri. The sequence continues at coordinate 12,279,123 of NC_138755.1, forward strand.
AACCCTGAAGGTTCACCCAGTCTTCCACAGGTCCCTTTTGAGTCCGGTGGCCCCACCCGACGAGTTCCACCCGAACCGTCCCCGACCGCAGCCAGTGTTGGTTCGGGGAGAGCCTGAGTACGAGGTGGAATGCATCCTGGACTCCCGATACCGCAGGGGAAAGCTGCAGTATCTCATTGACTGGAAGGGGTACGGACCGGAGGACCGTTCCTGGGAACCAGCGGCCAACGTCCACGCACCTGCCTGCCTCCGAGAGTTCCATGCGACGTACCCCGGCAAGCCGGGTCCGGACCCTCGGTTGAGGGGGGGGCCTGGGAGGGGGGATGGTGTGATGGCCTGGGATTCCGATTCGGAGGATGAAACAGAGGAATCCCAGCCTGCACAGGAGTCCCCGCCTCCAGGGCCGGCTGAACTGGGGCAAGGCCTAGATGCTGAGGAGCCTGCACCTGTGGCAGTGCATCAGGAGCTGGTCCCAGGTGAAGCCCTTCTGGCCCCAGAGGGGCTTGATGACTCAGTGGCCACAGGTGAGCCTCCTCCAGGGCCCAGTGACCCTTCGGCCTCTCCTGATCTGCAGAGGCTTAGGGCAGAGAGGCGAAGGGAACTGGTTGCCCCCAGGAGGAGTGCTCGCCTTAAGGCCAGAGGAGGCGGGGCTCCTGGGGGTCGGGACCGCCCCTGACCTTGGAAGAGGATAAAAGCCCAGTCAGGCCGGCCCCAGGTTGCGGGAGCAACGTCGTTGTTGGCTACGGACCTTCCTGTGTTCTTGATCCCTGCTCGGCCTCCTGTTCCTGACTATCCGGTACGCCTGTCCCCTGCTCGGCTTCCTGTTCCTGACTATCCAGTACTCCTGTCCCCTGCTCGGCCTCCTGTTCCCGACCATCCGGCGTTCCTGTTACCTGCTCAGCCTTCTGTTCCAGCGTTCCTGTTCCCCGCCCGGCTCTCTGCATCGGACCTCGCCCCTCTTCGTGTGGACTCTGCTACACTCACGGTACCTTACCCCCGGGACCAGCACAACCCTACAGCTGAGGGGGAGGCGGTGGACGGACCATTTGGGGAGAGACGTGTGGTTTGGGCATGCTGCAGACCCCGTGGTGAGTGCCCCCCAGCATTTTGTCACCCCCCCTCAGTGGTGACACCAAGGGCTGTCAGGAGTTCAACCTACACTCAAGTAGGACCCTGGCAGAGACACATGCCCGACTGGCATGTTCTTTCCCTCCTGGTCGATCGTTCTGGAGTTTCTAAAGCTTTCTTCAGCCCGAACATCACAGCAACCGATGCCAACAGACACCAGCACACTTAGGGATCTGCAGAGTTTGCGCACCATGCATGACAGACCTCAGCAACTCAGCATTTTGGCTAATCTACTTTATTTACATATACAGTGGTACCTCAGGTTACATACGCTTCAGGTTACAGACTCAACTAACCTAGAAATAGTGCTTCAGGTTAAGAACTTTGCTTCAGGATGAGTACAGAAATCGTGCTCCTGCAGCGCAGCGGCTGCAGGAGGCCCCATTAGCTAAAGTGGTGCTTCAGGTGAAGAACAGTTTCAGGTTAAGAACAGCCCTCCGGAACAAATTAATTACTTAACCCGAGGTACCACTGTAAACACACAAGGAGCACTGCAACATGGCTCCCTCTCTCTCTAGCATCAGACAGCAAAGAGAAAAAGAACAAAGGACAATAGTTCCACTTCACTGAACACAGTAACACAAACATCCCGTCTTTGTCACTTCCCACTCTGTGGAGTCAAAACATACACCGTCATGTGAAAGACAACAATCCCATGACTGCAATCACAGAGCAGGAATTCTAACGGGGCGACCCGCCCCCACCTTGCTCCACTACTGACCACAGTAACCGCAACAGCTATGGTACACTCAATGGAGGCTAGATCTTCCACCTCCTTGGCAGTCCCAGTGCCATCTCTACAGTGGCATCTCAGAGAATAGGAGGTGCTGCTGGTCTCCTCCTACGCCTAGGAAGGAAATGGCAGGGGCTGCCTGGTGTGATGCAGAGCATGCCCCTTCCCCACCCACCTCCATGACAAATGTGCTATACTGTGTTAGACCTGCAGTATAGAACCTCTGTGGCTCCAGTTTCCCTGGCCTGCCGCCATCGCTAAAACTCTCTCCAGCCATTCAGCTGAATGTGTAACGGGGGCAAGTGGGCCTTCTTGCAAGGAACCTCGGCCCTTGATGGTACCGCATGTGCCAGGCACACAACTCCCACAAATTCCCACAGGCACTTTTGTATGTTAGGAGGTCAACACCTGAGGGTATGAACATTGCGTGGCAAGTTCCCACCTCCCACCAGAAAAAATAAAGACACCAGACACCATAGTTAAGGTTAATGGGCGTAATTGGCCACAACTTTATTGATTGCAGGAAATGAGCGGTATTGGCCTAGGCCGGGGGTCGGCAACCTGCAGCTCCAGAGCCGCATGCGGCTCTTTAAAGCCTTTGCTGCGGCTCCGGGGCGGTGGCGAGGAGAGGAGGCGAGGGGAGGAGGCGAGGAGCGGAGGTGAGGGGCAGAGGCGAGGGTCGGAGGTGAGCAGCCTGCCGCCCGGCGGGCGGGGCGCCCTAAAGCAGAGCGCCCCCCTCACCAGGCAGACATCCGCAGCGTGGGGGGCCTTGCCGGACTTCCCGGCAAGGCTCCCGACGCTGCGGATAGCAGCCTGCCGCCCGGCGGGCGGGGCGCCCTAAAGCAGAGCGCCCCCCTCGCCAGGCAGACATCCGCAGCGTGGGGAGCCTTGCCGGACTTCCCGGCAAGGCTCCCCACGCTGCGGATAGCAGCCTGCCGCCCGGCGGGCGGGGCGCCCTAAAGCAGAGCGCCCCCCTCGCCAGGCAGACATCCGCAGCGTGGGGAGCCTTGCCGGACTTCCCGGCAAGGCTCCCGACGCTGCGGATAGCAGCCTGCCGCCCGGCGGGCGGGGCGCCCTAAAGCAGAGCGCCCCCCTCGCCAGGCAGACATCCGCAGCGTGGGGAGCCTTGCCGGACTTCCCGGCAAGGCTCCCGACGCTGCGGATAGCAGCCTGCCGCCCGGCGGGCGGGGCGCCCTAAAGCAGAGCGCCCCCCTCGCCAGGCAGACATCCGCAGCGTGGGGAGCCTTGCCGGACTTCCCGGCAAGGCTCCCGACGCTGCGGATAGCAGCCTGCCGCCCGGCGGGCGGGGCGCCCTAAAGCAGAGCGCCCCCCTCGCCAGGCAGACATCCGCAGCGTGGGGAGCCTTGCCGGACTTCCCGGCAAGGCTCCCCACGCTGTGGATAGCAGCCTGCCGCCCGGCAGGGGGGGCGCCCTGATGCAGAGTGCCCCTCGCACGGGGCAGACATCAGCCAGCCCCACAAGCTCGGGGGATAGCAGGGAGGGCAGCGCCGCCATCCCGCTGTTCCTCGACCTGGTTCGGTTTCCCCGACCTGCTTTTGGGGGGGAAATAAAGGGACATTTTTTCCCCTTTATTTCCCCCCCAAAAAACTAGGTGCGTCCTATGGGACGGAACGTCCTATGGGGCGAAAAATACGGTATTTTTATAATGACGAATGCCTCATTATTAATTATTATTTACATCAGGCACTGATTATGATTTATGGTATACTGGGGCCCTGATTAATTTTCTATGGCATTTTGGGGCATTGATTATTGGGCATAGCAAGTCGCGGTCGCATGGAATTTGTGCTTTGTGACCGTTTGAAGTGGGGTTTTTTTCTTGGGAGGCTGGACGGCACGAAGAGAGGGATTATTTTTATAATGACGAGGATGACATTGGGCCCTCATTATTAATTATTATTTACATCAGGCACTGATTATGATTTATGGTTCACTGGGGCCCTGGTTAATTTTCTTTGGCATTTTGTGGCATTGATTATGCAGTCGCGGTCGCGTGGAATTCCACGTGGAGTTAGTTGCCTGAAGCCCCTTTTTAAACTTAAGCAGGTGAAAGTTTGGTGAATTGCTGCCAAGGAGTGTGGTGGAGTCTCCTTCTTTGGAGGTCTTTAAGCAGAGGCTTGACAACCATATGTCAGGAGTGCTCTGATGGTGTTTCCTGCTTGGCAGGGGGTTGGACTCGATGGCCCTTGTGGTCTCTTCCACATATGTATGTGAGCAGGTCTTCTCCAACATGAACTATATTAAAAACAAACACCGATCACGCCTCACAGATGACAGCTTGCAAGCCTGTGTGAAAATGAAGGTGACGTCTTACAGCCCTGATGTGCAGACACTGAGCACTGAGGTTCAGGAACAAAAGTCCCATTGACCTGGTTACCTGGTTGTAAATTAAATATTTTAATTAGCTATTAATTTGTCCTTTTTTCTTGAGATTGACAGCTGACTGCACGATCCTGTATATATAGCATTAAGGCCAGAAACAATATATGCAGTGTTATATTTGTTTTAAATGTTGCAATGTTTTTGCGGCTCCCAGTTGTTGTTGTTTTTTCGGAAACGGGTCCAAGTGGCTCTTTTTGTCTTAAAGGTTGCAGACCCCTGGCCTAGGCATTGGTCCTAATCAACTATCCTGCTTCAGGCTATATGCCTGAGAGGCCGGGAAGGGTTAACACCAGCAGGGGGAGCCCTGCTGATGCACATCAACTAGGCACTCCCCTGGGGTCACCGCTCAGGGGTGTGCCTTGGGCCCTGGCCTCCCTAGACTTCGGACAGGGCCATGCCCCCAGAGTCCTTTACCAGACTACCCTTCACAACCGGGGGAGGTGATGGAACTCCTCCCCCCCATCCATCTACATAACAATACCCTGACCTCACCGCCAAACCATGGAAGTTGTGACGATTTGCTACAAGGTAGGCAAAAAGACAAAATGGCCGGTGCCAATTTGCCAATGGAAAAATTCCTACCAGGCCCCTTAACGGCGACCAACTGAAGTCCATAGCAAGGTCAAAGGGAAACCTTAAAGGGACGGTGGGTGGGAAATTCGCCAGCTGATCGGCAGCAAAGAGGAAGCTTCTTTGCCGTGCTTGCCTTAAGAGCGGCAAGCCACGCCCCCTGAGCCAGCCGATAGGCTGGCCAGGGATGACGCGGCAGAGGATTCCCCCCATACGCACGGGGCTGAGAGCCAGCCTCCGCGCGGGAGATGGGGGCGGGAAGCCCGCAACCCCACCTCCTCCCTAGGGTCGGAAGTGGCTTTATCTGACATTATATCAAAATGAACTTTGATGACTATTTTGAGCTTCTGTTCAGATTGTGCTCAAATCAGAACCTTACAAGGATGTCAGAAGATTCTGACGAAAACAGAAACAGCAGTGGGAATTGCTGGCTTTCACTTACTTGCCCCATGTCTAGAATGAATATTGCTTTCTTCGGTCTGCAAATGATATATGATAGACCTCCCCGATGCACCAAGGATTCCCTGCCCGAGCTGCTTCAGGTCGTGGCGGATGTTCTCCTGGAGACACCCAGTTTGGTTGTCCTAGGGGATTTTAATATCCATGCCGACACGACCTTACAAGGGGCCGCTCGGGACTTCGTGGAAAGCATGGCCTCCATGGGGCTGTCCCTGAATAAGTTTGGCCCAACCCATAGCCGCGGACATGCCTTGGACCTGGTGTTTACCTCCATGGATGTTGGTGTTCTGACACTAAGTAAAAGCAAAACAAAAGAAGTGCCATGGTCAGACCACTTCCTGGTGCAACTTGACTTCTCCGCGACCCTTCCCCTCTGTAGGGAGGTGGGACCGATTCGGATGGTCCGCCCCCACCACTTAATGGATCCAAATTGTTTCCAGAGAGCGGTAGGGGATGCTTTATCCCATGTTGATGGCCTTTCAAGTGATTCCCTGGTGGCCCACTGGAATGTGGAGTTAACCAGGGCTATTGACTGTTTGGCTCCGAAGCGCCCTCTCCGATTGCATGGAGCCCGGACAGCCCCGTGGTTTTCCACAGATCTGAGGGCAATGAAACAATCGTTGAGACGGCTAGAGCGCCGGTGGCGGATGACCCATTCTGAAGCTGACTGGACACAGGTTAGAGCTCAATGTCAAGCCTACCAAGTGGCGGTAGTGACGGCGAAGAAGGCTTTCTTCACCGCCTCTATTGCATCTGCAGAAAACAGCAGCAGGAGATTTTTTCAGGTGGTCCGCAATTTAGCGGAACCACCTGCTACATCGGGGCCCAGTACTGGCCACATGATCTCCTGCAATGATTTTGCAAAGTTTTTTGCAGATAAAGTTGCCCAGATTCGGGAAGAGGTAGACGCCACCGTGGGAGCAGGGCCGGGGCGGGAGAGTGCTAGAGTCCTGTCTAGTCAAATTGCGTGGGATCAATTCCAATCTGTTCCTCCGAGGATGTGGACAAGCTGCTTGGACGAGTGAAACCAACCACCTGTCTCCTTGATCCTTGCCCATCCTGGCTTATAAAAGCTAGCCGGGAAGGGCTGGGCGATGGGCTTCGTGGGGTGGTGAATGCTTCCCTCCATGAGGGAGCCTTCTCAGACCCGCTGAAAGAGGCGGTTATTAAACCCCTTCTTAAAAAACCATCTTTAGATGTGGTCACGATGGCCAACTATCGCCCAGTCTCAAATTTTCCATTCTTGGGCAAGGAGATTGAGCGAGTGGTTTTTGAACAACTCCAGGCACGCCTGGAAGAAGCGGACCATTTGGATCCCTTCCAGTCAGGATTCAGGCCTCATCACGGGACTGAAACTGCCTTGGTCGCACTGGTTGATGATCTCCGGCGGGCTAGGGACAAAGGTGAGAGCTGTTTCATAGTTCTGCTGGATCTCTCAGCAGCGTTTGATACCATCAACCATAACATCCTTCTGGACCGTCTTGAGGGGCTGGGAGCTGGGGGTACTGTCATACAGTGGTTCCGCTCCTTCCTCCTGGGCCGTGTTCAAAGAGTGGTGGTGGGGATGAGTGTTCCGACTCCTGGGCTCTCACTTGTGGGGTGCCTCAGGGTTCTGTCCTCTCCCCCATGCTTTTCAACATCTACATGCAGCCGCTAGGAGAGATAATCAGGGGGTTTGGGCTGGGTGTTCATCAGTATGCAGATGATACCCAGCTCTACCTCTCTTTCAAATCAGAACCAGTGAAGGCGGTGACGGTCCTGTGTGAGTGTCTGGAGGCGGTTGGAGGATGGATGGGGGCAAACAGATTGAGATTGAATCCTGACAAGACAGAAGTACTGTTTCTGGGGGACAGGAGGCGGGCAGGTGTGGAGGATTCCCTGGTCCTGAATGGGGTAACTGTGCCCCTGAAGGACCAGGTGCACAGCCTGGGAGTCATTTTGGACTCACAGCTGTCCATGGAGGCACAGGTTAAATCCGTGTCCAGGGCAGCTGTGTACCAGTTCCATCTGGTACGTAGGCTGAGACCCTATCTGCCCACGGACTGCCTCGCCAGAGTGGTGCATGCTCTGGTTATCTCCCGCTTGGACTACGGCAATGTGCTCTACGTGGGGGCTACCTTTGAAGGTGACCCGAAAACTACAACTAATCCAGAATGCAGCAGCCAGACTGGTGACTGGGAGCGGCCGCCGAGACCATATAACACCGGTCTTGAAAGACCTACATTGGCTCCCAGTACGTTTCCGAGCACAATTCAAAGTGTTGGTGCTGGCCTTTAAAGCCCTAAACGGCCTCGGTCCAGTATACCTGAAGGAGCGTCTCCACCTCCATCGTTCTACCTGAGGTCCAGCACCGAGGGCCTTCTGGCGGTTCCCTCACTGAGAGAAGCCAAGTTACAGGAACCAGGCAGAGGGCCTTCTCCGTAGTGGCGCCCTCCCTGTGGAACGCCCTCCCACCAGATGTCAAAGAGAACAACAACTACCAGACTTTTAGAAGACATCTGAAGGCAGCCCTGTTTCGGGAAGCTTTTAATGTTTGATGTATCACAGTATTTTAATATTCTTTTGGAAGCCGCCCAGAGTGGCTGGGGAAACCCAGCCAGATGGGCGGGGTATAAATAATAAATTTATTATTATTATTATTATTATTATTATTATTATTATTATTATTATTATGACTGCTCCCCCCTGTCTCGTTTAAATTGCATTTCCTTTGCATTGTCTGTTGAAAGGGGTATTTGCATTGGCACGAATGGTGGGGGAAATAACTGCATTGTTATGTTAAGTCAGTAATCACATAAATAATTGTGTAAATCATGTTGTATAACTCATAGCTACATAGTGCACAGTGAGATGAAAAATGTAACACTGGCAGAAGTTGAGCTCCACAACTATATACAGTGGTGCCTCGCAAGATGAAATTAATTCGTTCCGTGAATTTTTTCATCTAGTGAATTTTTCGTCTTGCGAAGCACGGTTTCCCATAGGAATGAATTGAAAATCAATTAATGCGTTCCTATGGTCAAAAAAAGTCCAAACAAAGCCAAATTTGGTACAACAAGAGTTTATTAAGTGCTCTTTAAAGTCACACATACTGTAAAGAGCATTTCAAAATTCAAACCCAGATTTTTTTTAAAAAAAACAGCAGAGTGGCCCAATGGTCACAGAAAATCATAAAAATGCAGAAAAAAACCCACAAGCTTCCAGATTCTTGCAAACCCCTCCCCAACTGTTCTCCCAGCCACCCAGCACACAGAAATTCAAATCCAGAATTTTTTTAAAAAAACAGCAGAGTGGCCCAATGGTCACAGAAAATCATAAAAATGCAGGAAAAAAACACAAGCTTCCAGATTCTTGCAAACCCCTTCCCAACACCAAGTCCTTGAATTCCAAACACCCCAACCCAAAATCCAACCCCCCCAAAAAAAGTTTTAAAAGCTTAACTTACCAAATGGCTGCAAAAGAAGTTTTGGAAAAGCTTCAAAAATCACCAAAGTCTTTAAAAACCTCAAAAAAGTCTACTATGTACACTGTGTTCTATGAGTTGCTCCTCGAAGTCAAGTCACAACTGTATTAACGGTGTTAAGAAAAAGGAAACAAACTCGCAAGACGTTTTCATCTTGCGAAGCAAGCCCATAGGGAAATTCGTCTTGCGAAGCAGCTCAAAAACGGAAAACCCTTTCGTCTAGCGAGTTTTCCGTCTTGCGAGGCATTCTTCTTGCGGGGCACCACTGTAATTCTGTAGTTCCTATGAAAGGTCACCTCTTAAAAAACGAAAAACACAATGGGTTCAGCCTTTGTTCCCAGGGTTCTTTAACCTTTCTTTCATTTTTCTTCAGGAAATGTTCTCTGTAGCAGTTACAGCCAGGTGGGGTCAATGAGTTTCCACCCTTTGTCTTTCCCCCCTTGGCACATACATTTTGCAATCTCATCCTCCAGGGATTGTCCCCATTCACTCAGGTACTGAAGCGTTTCCTGTGTTACACAGTCACTCCTTTCAAGAACTGCCTGAAGCAGCCAATCAAAGAGGAGGTATCCTCCTAGCTGCTCTAACCACATGAGAATTGCCATTCATCTAATCCAGAGCTCTTGTTTAAACAGAGCCGAGACCCTGGGAAGCTCTGTAAACAGAGGAGGGGGAAGATAGTTATCCCTTAACCCCTTTTAGACATTAAGGTAAAACAGGTAAAGGACCCCTGGACGGTTAAGTCCAGTCAAAGGCGACTATGGGGTTGTGGCGCTCATCTCGCTTTCAGGCCGAGAGAGCCGGCATTTGTCCACAGACAGCATTCCAGTGTGGTGCAGTGGTTAAGAGCGGTAGACTCGTGATCTGGTGAACCGGGTTCGCGTCTCCACTTCTCCACATGCAGCTGCTGGGTGACCTTGGGCTAGTCACACTTCTCTGAAGTTTCTCAGCCCCACTCACCTCACAGAGTGTTTGTTGTGGGGGAGGAAGGGAAAGGAGAATGTTAGCTGCTTTGAGACTCCTTTGGGTAGTGATAAAGCGGGGTATCAAATCCAAACTCTTCTTTCCGGGTCATGTGGCCAGCATGACTAAACCACTTCTGGTGAAACAGAACACCATGACGGAAACCAGAGTGCACGGAAACGCCATTTACCTTCCTGCTGCAGCGGTACCTATTTATCTACTTGCTTTCAGACTGCTAGGTTGGCAGGCGCTGGGGCAGAGCAACAGGAGCTCACTCCGTCACAGGGATTCGAATCGCCAACCTTCTGATCGGCAAGCCCAAGAGGCCCAGGGGTTTAGACCCAGCGCCACCCGCATCCCTTTTCAGACATTACAGTAAGCCCGTAACTGATGTGGGGGGTTGTTGACATCCGTCTGTCTCAAGAGACAATGGAGTGCACCTCCCAGGGGAAAGCCAAACCGCTGCATTAGCAGGACCAAAGTGGCCTCCTTGGGGTGCAAGCCTGGGCAGGTTGAGGAGCCCCATCTGCCCCTCACTTCCCTCCACAGCACGTACAGAAACCCCTTCTTGACTGGTGGACCCACTATTATTAAACTTATTCTATGAATAGCTCAGGTCGATAGGGCATGAGACTCTTATTCTCAGGGTTCTAGGTTTGAGCCCCACGCTGGGCAAAAGATTTCTGCATTGCAGGGGGCGGGATAATCAACCCCTTGGGACGCCTTCCAGCTCTACCATTCTATGATTCTATTATGCAGAGTCCATTTCTCCAAACAGCTGGGAAGTTCTAGGTGTGCAGGCAGCACTAATAATAATAATAATAATAATTTACCCTGCTCATCTGGCTGAGTTTCCCCAGCCACTCTGGGCAGCTTCCAATCGAGTGTTAAAAACAATACAGCATTAAATATTAAAAACTTCCCTAAACAGGGCTGCCTTCAGATGTCTTTTAAAAATAAGATAGCTGCTTATTTCTTTAGGGACGCGGGTGGCGCTGTGGGTAAAACCTCAGTGCCTAGGACTTGCCGATCGTAAGGTCGGCGGTTCGAATCCCCACGGCGGGGTGAGCTCCTGTCGTTCGGTCCCAGCTCCTGCCCACCTAGCAGTTCAAAAGTACCGCTTTCTAGCGGGAAGGTAAATGGCGTTTCCGTGCGCTGCGCTGGTGCCGGCTCGTCAGAGCAGCTTTGTCATGCTGGCCACGTGACCCGGAAGTGTCTTCGGACGGTGCCGGCTCCCGGCCTCTTAAGCGAGATAAGCGCGCAACCCTAGAGTCGGACACGACTGGCCTGTCCGGGCAGGGGTACCTTTACCGTTACCTTTTATTTCCTAGACATCTGATGGGAGGGCGTTCCACAGGGCAGACGTCACTACCGAGAAGGCCCTCTGTCTGGTTCCTTGTACCCTCACTTCTCGCAATGAGGGAACCATCAGAAGGCTCTTGGCACTGGACCTGGTTTTTGTTTTCATTTTACTAAGCAGGTCACTAGAGGATTACTGGTATTTTGTAACATATGAGTTTAATGATAATTATACAGTTTGAGCATAGGTGGAATATTTAATGTTCCTTATATTATTTTTTCATAATTTTATTCAAGTGCACCTAGGTTGCCGTGGTTTCTTTTACAGTGATATTGACATCTCACACTTGACATAGGGATAAAATGTCACCCCCTCCCGCAGATTCACAACTCCCATTTGCAGGCAGTGAATTTGTGAAGTATTTCCACTGTTTTTTGTGTTGCAGGGGTGAAACTTGCTCAGTGCTTAGTGTGGCAGCTCAGCGCTCCCCACCTTTTTGTTCTAACATTTACAAATTGTCTGTGGTGGCTGAGCAGAACTCCAGGTATTCATGTTTCCTCCCCAAGAATGTCTCTGGAATGACACTAGACAGTGTGTGGTGGTTTGTCGTCGTGTGTTAAGGTTGTTGTTGTTAAGATGATTGTCAGGGGACTGCCATTGGAACAGGGGAGGGAGGCAAGGGTGCCTGTGCTGGTCCCGGGGGGAGGTTACCGTGAGGCGTGGTCAGAGTCCGGTCCTGGGCCGAGGGTCTGGAGACTGTGTTGTAAAGGCAAGATTCAACACCTTCCCATCGAACGTGCTGAGAAATAGATTCTCCAATGGACAGATATCGCTCTTATGTGATTGTAATAGTGGGGCACCCGAATCGTTGCATCACATAATTTTTGACTGTGCTTTTCACTTACCGGCCAGGAGCAAGTTTCTTGCTCAATATCTTAAGGGAATTGCCGATGATACGATTGAAGCCAAACTGAGATATCTACTAATTGATGATGACCCCCTAAAATCACTCATGGTTGCCAGATTCCTGATCCGCGTCCTATCCCTAAAGAAGAGAAACGGTCTCCTGTGTGATTCGGACAACCCCTTTAAACCATGACCTGTGTTTTAGGTGATATCACCATTGTTTTAAACCATGATCTATGTTTTAGGCGATATCACCATTGATATCCCTGATTAATTTATGAGCAGAGGGCGATGTATAGGTTACAAAATTACTGTAATGTATGATGGTGGTTTCTGTTTGTATGATGGTGGTTTTTGTTTTTGTTTTGCTTCAGTTACTGTTTGTCTTTTGTAAGTTTTGGCGATTTTAAATTTGGAGGTTTAAGTATAATATGTTGGTATGGGAAACTGTCGTGTAACGGGCCAATGGCCGTAATAAAGATCAATCCAATCCCTGGGTCTGGAGACTGTTCACCAAGGGTGAAGCGGGGTCCAAAGCAAGAAGCCGGCTGTGGTCAGGAACTCTGGGGAAAACAGGTCTGGGTGCTGGCAGAAACAGGTTTCCAACGTCGTTGCTCCCGCAACCTGGGACTGGGCTGACTGGCCTTTATTTCCTCTGAGGCCAGGGGCGGTCCCAGCCCATAGGTGACCCGCCTCTCCGGGCCTTAAGGCGAGCACTTCTCCTCAGAGAACTTAGTTCCCTCCGCCTCTCTGCCCTGAGCCTCTGCAGCTCAGGAGAGGCTGGAGGGTTACCGGACCCAGGGACAGCTTCCCCTTCCCCTGACAGGGCTGGGAGAGGCGCACCTGCAGGCAATGGGCCCTCAATCACCTCTGGAGCCAGAGTGGATACATCTGGTGTCTGCTCCTGGTGAATCTGCCCTTCAGATTCAAGCCCCTGCCCCGGCTCAGCCAGCCCTGGAGGTGGGGACTCCTGTGCAGGCTGGGAATCCTCAGGATCAGATTCTGAATCAGATTCCCAGGCCATCACAGTGCCGTTGGGATACAGAGAGCCTCCGAAACTCCTGAGGAGCAGTTCCTCTTCCAGCGGTGGGAAAAGCCACACCTCCAGGGGAGAAGAGAGGGAAGGGGCCAGCCAAGCGAGGAAAGGGCTCAAGGACGCTGCTGAAAGCTCCAGCACCTCACCTTGCCTGGCTGGCCAGGAGGGACGCACACCACTTCCGTCGTCCAGCTTGCGCGGAGGGGCGAAACGCAAGGAGGGGAGGCAGAGGCTTGGGGTGCCGAAGTTCTTACGTTGGGGGAGAAGCCGGAAGGGGCCACTCCCGGACCGTGACTGAAACGGTCATGAACCTTGTAGATCTGCACTGTAAATAGTTTGCACAATAAAACCTGTAAAAGTCAAGTCAGAGTCCTGCCTGGTTACTCATAAGCAACCACCAGTAGCATCTGACAATGATTTTTATTTATTTTAAGAAAAGTATGAAAGAGAAAGGTGGAAGGGAGAGAGCCTTCACAATTGCTAGCAAGTAACGGGATGCGGGTGGCACTGTGGGTTAAACCACAGAGCCTAGGACTTGCTGATCAGAAGGTTGGTGGTTTGAATCCCCACGACGGGATGAGCTCCCGTTGCTCAGTCCCTGCTCCTGCCCACCTAGCAGTTCGAAAGCACGTCAAAGTGCAAGTAGATAAATAGGTACCACTCCGGTGGGAAGGCAAACGGCGTTTCCGTGCGCTGCTCTGGTTCGCCAGAAGCGGCTTAGTCATGCTGGCCACGTGACCCGGAAGCTGTATGCCGGCTCCCTCGGCCAATAAAGCGAGATGAGCGCCGTAACCCCATAGTCGGTCACGACTGGACCTAATGGTCCGGGGTCCCTTTACCTTTACATTTAACCAAGTGCTCTTTTCATCAAAAGCATTCAACCTCAAATTCTGGGTTTCTCAGTGGTTTGTTTCCCCTAACATGTCCAGCAATAAGACATTTATTGAGGACATATACTTCATAATGGCGTAAATCAATCACAGCTGGGCTTGCTTACACTTGTTGAAGCCTATGGCTTAACCATGTCTCTGTCTTAGATTCAGCCCATTACTCTTTTAAAACAAATCATAATCAATATTTACAGGGACACAAGTTTTTCCTTTCTAAAATTCAGCAACAGGCTTCCAGTTCTCCACAAAGGTATTACTGTACAGTTTTTCCTCCATTCTTTCATTCATGCAGAACTCTTCGATTTGGTCCAGGCAGCCAAGTTATGAATCGTAGTGTAATGAAGCAAAATGGGGTACTTCTGAGATGTTAAAATATCCAATTAGAAATGTTTCCTTTTTAGCTAACTTCATTGAGGAAGAACCCGAGAGTTGTGGCATCTTCTTAGCAAAGTGTGCACTGTCCAAGCAGAGGGCAAAGGAAAACCCACAATGGTGTATGGAGAAATAAGAACAAGGAATCTCTCCACATCCGGAGAAGATTGCAACAGATAGAATAAATAGAGAAGTGAAAAGTTGATAACCAGAGGTTCATAGTGTTAGCATTAAGCAATTTCCCAGTGGCAAAGCGTGTTCTCCCTAACAGAGAGCACGTGTTGCGGTTGGGGAACAGGCCGCCCAGCCATGACTAGGCAAATTAATCTGCAACCCTGGCCTTTAGGGTTAATCGGGTTGCTGGGGAAATATGATTGTTACCAATTTGGAGGAGGAGTCAGAAGTTATAAATAGAAGGGCCAGACGTAGGGACGTCCTCTTGGCCGTTTTGCATCGGATCACATGGAGCACTTGGACAATCTTCTCATTGTCTGGTTACATTTCTTTATTTTTTATTTCCCCTTTCTTTTAATCCTCTCTAGTCCCTTAAATAATTTAATTCCCCCCTTTATTTCCCCCTTTCTTTTTAATCCTCTCTAGTCCCTTAAATAATTTAATTCCCCCCTTTCCTGTTCGATTTCCCACCCCACCCCTTACCCTGCCCTGTGGGAAGATTCTCCCTGTATCTGTGGCTTGCCTTTCCCAATAGGGAGAGAGCCCCCCGTTAGGGGCTTTTTTTTCGCAAAAAGGTTTCCCCCATTTCTCTTGTTGAAATTGTGGGGCTAGTCAGGGCTGTTCCCAGCTTAGCTGGTATCACTTTCGTTTATAGTATCCCCGAAGGTTGGCTTTATGGCTCTCTGTGCCTCCAAGGACTATGAGCACTCTGTATATGCTCTTGAACTATGCTGTTTCTGAACAAGTTTATTTTCCTTAAGCGGCCCATTTGTGATAAAAGAACTTTGGGTTTCTTGAAGGGGTGCTTCCCTCAAAAAGGGCAAGCAGGGGTACCTGGACAAGCTGGGGGCTACATCAACTCTGCTATTTCACTGGAAACATGTATGCCTGGCCTAGCAGGTGATCCTAGGGCTTTGCCCTAGAATTCGATGGCCTGGAAGTGTTTCCGGCCTGAATAGTGTCCCCATGTGGTCCATGAAGCATTGGTTTCACTGGGTCAGCGGATAGTGCCGGTAATGCCTAGGTTGCAGGATTGGTCCCTGTATGGGACAGCTGCATGCTCCCCCATTGCTCTACCTGGACACTTAGGTCCTTTTGGTGGTTACCTCACTGCAAGGGATGTAACGGGCGCCACGTTTGCAATATGCAACTGGGAGAAAGCACCTTGCGTGCCCGCATTGCAGTTTGCGTTGCAGAGCACGGGCTGCAATTGCATTGCATTGCTAGGAGATTTGCAGTTGCATTGCACCGAGCGTGTGCATTGCATGGAGGGTGTGTGTGCATTGCACGGAGTGTGTAGTTGCATTGCAGGGAGTGTGTTGTTGCATTGCACAGAGTGTGTGTTTTTTTTTGCATTGCACGGAGTGTGTGTGCATTGCACGGAGTATGTAGTTGCATTGAACGGAGGGTGTGTGCAGTGCACGGAGTGTGTAGTTACATTGCATGGAGTGTAGTTGCATTGCATGAAGGGTGTGTGCATTGCAGGGAGTGTGTTTTGCATTGCACGGAGTGTGTAGTTGCATTGAACGGAGTGTGTAGTTGCATTGCACGGAGGGTTTGTGTGTGCATTGCACGGAGTGTGTAGTTGCACTGCACAGAGCGTGTTTTTTTGCATTGCACGGAGTGTGTAGTTGCATTGCATGGAGAGTGTGTGCACTGCACGGAGTGTGTTTTTGCATTGCACAGAGTGTGTGTCTGAAAAGGAAGCTGGCTTGGCGGCAGCTTGGTTGGGACTTCTTTAGGGGTTCTGGCCAGCGTCGGCCCTGTAAATTTACATATCATGATGGCAGCACAAGATGCCCCCTGCCCAAGCGGGGGCTGGAAGTTGGCAAGCAATAGCTCAATACCTTTTGCCCATATTCCCATTTTATTTAGGGATCCAGTTGGATATCGTTGCTAAAACATACCACTTGGCTATGGAGAAGCTGTCTGCCTTGAAGGAAGTTATTTTGTAATACTTCCTCTGTAGCAAGTGATGCTTCACCAGATCCGATCTTGCTGGGTCACTTAACCAATCTTCCCACTAGGCCAGGCTGCCTAGATTTCACCCCTCCCATATCCAAGAATCTCCTGAGGAGTCTGCTGATTCTCCAGAGAGGAGGAGGCGTGTTCTGGTCTCTACTTATTCTGCTCCAGCACCAAAATCAGTCAGTCAGTCAGTGTCGGAGAGGGAGAGAGACTGAGTGTTAGAGATCATGTGTAGAGATAAGGTTGCTGCTAAGGGCAGCTGCAGACACTCAGTGCAGTGCAGCATTTATTTATACTTAGACCTATTAAGCTCTGTATATAGTTTGTATAGTTGTAGATAGAATAAAGAAGATATTCTACAGAGCTGCTCTCCGAGTTGTTTATATACTCTGCTAGACTCTGCTGTGCGATGACTGTCTTTTTGTTGGAGTGAATCTGGTGCTCACAACTCTAAGCTGTGAGTCCACAGCACTTTGACCTGTTCCTGTGCAGAAGGTGGTCTCTGGAAGTGCTACCCAGCTCGCCTAGCCCAGTTGGGGCTGAAGTGGATGAGTCCAGTTGGTGGCACTGGCTCAAGGGCGATGCTGACAGAGGTCCCCTTACCTTTGTGTATGCCTACCAAGTGTGGTGAAGGCAGATATCAGGCGATGGTAGCAATTCCTGAATGTATGCAATAGTAGTTCGCCATGGCAGGATACCTTGAACCCGCTCAGGGATTTTCAGGTTCATGCTGGTGCTGCTGGATCTTTGCCCTTTGGTTTTTATTTCAAGGGCTGCTGGTGTGCAAAGCTATGGCCTCAAGCCAGGTGTGGTGAGGCAATCATGTGACATAACTTTTCTTGAGTTTTCCCCATTGTAGTAGCAGTTCACATGTGGCCCGAGGAGTTCAGTGACCATCGGATCTGCTTTTGGTCTGATAACCAGGTAGTGGTGAGCGTCTTGGCTAAACAGTCCTCACACTCTAGCACAGTCTCCGCCCCTCCGCTCATGCTTTCAAGCTGCGCCACTTAAGGTTTAATATTGTGCTTTCTACGCTCCAAATTACACTGAAACACTATCCGATTTTCAGATGAAGCGCTTCAGATCCTGGGCTCCAGACTCAGCTATTGCCAGACTTTTCCAGACCACCTGTGGCATTTTGACAACAATTAGTAATTACAGAGAGCGGCAGTTTCCATTTCCCCTTTTGCTTTTACCTCTTATGGGAAGGCCTGGATGGATTTCTTAGCCTTAAGCTGGCAGTTCTCGGCCATTCAGAAGAATTGGCCCCCATCCTCTGAGCAGATCCTGCAGTATTTGGTCCACCTGCTGCAGATTGGGCATGCGGTTATAACTATCCGAATTCAGTCCGCTGCAATGTCTGTTACATTGAAGCTTTATTTTTCAGAGACCCTTGTATAAAGTTTGCAGTGCACAGGGCCTTGGAAGGTTGGAACCTCCAACCTCATAGGACAGTGGGCGGGAAGTCAGTCAATTTTTACCTATGCAGTATCTGCAACAAGTTAAAACTTGTCTGCTGGTTAAAGATCAAGGTGAGACTCCTTTCAGCAGTCCATTGCATTTTCGCACTGAGGGTTGGGAAAATGGTTGTTGGAGCCAGCACGGGGCTGAGAGTCTGGAGGCTTATTGCTTCTGGACTTTTCCTTATCCTTTGGAGCTTGTCATTAGAGTTGGTAACTCTAAAACAGACTTAGTGGACAGGAGTGCCACAATCAGGCTTCCCGCCACAGGTGAGGAGGGCCCTTGCCCGGATAACAGAATATTTGGCTTTTTATTCCCTGGGGGCTTGCCCGCTCCTAGTGCATTAAAATGGGTTCCCGTTAGCCAGGCACCAATGTGCTTACGTCGTGCACCAGTTATTACAGCCTGCGGCTTGCTTACTGCTGAACACTCCTCATTCCTTACGATTAGGTGCTGCTGCAAAGGCTGCACACTGGGGGCCTGTCAGTAGACAGGATTTTGAATACGGGTCATTGGAAGTCTGACGCTGACAAGGGTTATATCAGGAAGTGTCACAATGATGTCTGTGCTGATGCTTGTCTGTTGTTTCCTTTTTTCATAGGAGCAGCTGTGCACATTTGGGCCACAGCATTGTACACTAGGCTGGCAAGCATGTTGATGAGTTTGGACTGGGGCGCCATCTCAGTCTTCCTGCCCATGTGAACATATACTGGATGTCTAGATGGGGAATGCTTTGGGAGGAGATCCTTCCTTTGGTGCGGTCGAGTGTGACCTGTGCAGGTCCTCCCGCAGTGCTGGTGGTACAGCTGGGCGAGAATGTTTGCGGTCTTCCTCCAGCATAAGTTTGCATTCCTGCATGCAAGAGGGCTTGGATTGAGTTGATGGCAGCTCTCCCTGGACTCAAAATAATTTAAGGCATTGGTTCAAGGTGGTCTGGAGGGGGGGTTGGAGCACCTGTCCCCTCCAATGCGCAAAGATGTTCCATTAAGGGAATCCAAGGATTCGCCATGCTTTTGTCGACCCCTTTTGAGGGGTAGGGCCATGCAAGAGTCCCTGGGAGCATTTGGGGTGAGCTTGAGTCTGATCCTGGTTCATTGCTCCCCCATGCTGTTTACTGGAACTGACAATATGGTGGGGCCCAGTCGTCAGTGCTGCCCTGCTGAGGTCAGGTGCAGTTAGTTGGGACCCAATGCCTAGACAAACTACCACCGAGCAGGCCAGAAAGCATGTTAATAAGGCGGTGGATAATAGAATAAAATAAAGAAAATAAATAAAGTTAATAAAATAACAAATAAAATAAAATAGGTCCTTGCTTTAGGTGGTTCTGTAATATTGCACCCTCCTAATTTTCTTCAAGGCTGTTGCCCTCTTTAGGGCAGATGGGGTGCATCTGTCCCCTATGGGGAACGACACCTGGCGGGATGCGATTGCCTTGGGATTCATTGCTCCCCCACAATGTTTGCTGGTACTGACGATATGGTGGGGCCCAGTCGTCAGTGCTGCCCTGCTGAGGTCAGGTGCAGCTAGTCGGGAACCAATGCCTAGACAAACTACCACCAAGAAGGCCGGAAAGCATGTTAATAAGGCGGTGGAAATAAAATACAGGTCGTTGGAAATCGAATGCATTCAAAGGTTATGTTCGTTAACATTATTGGTGTCTTACAATTTTTGCTTGTTTTATCTTAGGTTTAGCAGCTGTCCGCATCTGGATGGTGGGGCACAGCATCATGCATTGGGCTGGCATCAGTGCACGGCAGTCCGGATTGGGACCGGGTCTCGGCCTTCCTCCATGTGCAGTTGCCTTGGCTGTCTAGACGGGGAATGCGCTGGCCAGAATTCCTGCTGCTGATTCGGAGGCAGGTGCTGCTGGAAGGGCCGCCCACTGCTGTTGGGGTGCAGCTGGGTGAGAATGACCTGTGTGGCCATGGACTGTTTTTCGCTACGTGCTGCGATTTTGGGTGACCTGGAGACGCTGCGGGCAATGGTGCCAACAGCAAAAAATTTTCTGGTCAAAGCTTTTGCAACGACGCATTTGGAGGGGCAGTCGTTGCCCAGCTGCCACTGAAAGGGCCAGAAAACTCATCAATTCTGCTGTTTCAAAAAAGATTTTTGAGCTGGGTGGAGATGTGATTTCCCACCCCGAGATTCTTTTTGAGAGGCCATCCTTTTTCCGAGCTGATGGCGTGCACCTTTCTGCTTCAGGGAATGAGGCTTGGATTGGTGCGGTGGTGGCCAAGCTGAGGTCTTGGTTTAATACAGCTGGGAGAGAACGACCTGGTGGCTATGGGCCGTTCTTCACTGCGTGCTGCAATTTGGACGGACTTGGGGACATTGCGGGCAATGGTGCCTACAGCAATGATATTTTGGTCTCAGCTTTTGCAACGATGCGTCTGGAGGGGCAGTCATTGCCCAGTCACCACAGAAAGGGCCAGAAAGCGCATCAATTCTGCTGTGACACACCGGATTGTTGAGCTGGGTGGAGATGTGATTTCTCACCCTGTGATTCTTTTTAAGATGCCATCCTTTTTCCGAGATGATGGCGTGCACCTTTCTGCTTCAGGGAATGAGGCTTGGTTAGGTGCGGTGGCTGCCAAGCTGAGGTCTTGGTTGGGGCTGTGAGTGGTTTGGCGGTGAGCTGGAGGCTCCATGGCGGTTAGGCATTGGTTAATTGGTGCTTGGAGGGGTAAGTGCCTACCCCTCCAAATGATGCGGAAAGGGAATTCCGTTAAAGGAATCCAGGGGCTTGCCATTCTTTCGTCCTGTCCGTGGAGTCGGGCTTGGGCCGTGCAAGCCCCACCGGAACATGAGGGTGAGAAGTGTTGGATTGATTCCCAGCCTCATTTCTCACCCAATACTTGTTTCCCACTCTGGCTTCCGGTGGAGTCCGGAAGTGCCAGCTCTGTCCTGTGGGGGCAAGGACAGATAGTCACCAATGCCTAAGCAACCACTCACATTTTTTGTATTTGAATAAAGTTGTGGCCAAAATTATGCCAAAAACCTTAAACAAAATTGATGTGTGAAGTGTGTAATTATTTGGGGGGTGGCACTGTGGAACTCAACACGCAAAGCGTGTTCTCCCTAACAGAGAGCACGTGTTGCGGTTGGGGAACAGGCCGCCCAGCCATGACTAGGCAAATTAATCTGCAACCCTGGCCTTTAGGGTTAATCGGGTTGCTGGGGAAATATGATTGTTACCAATTTGGAGGAGGAGTCAGAAGTTATAAATAGAAGGGCCAGACGTAGGGACGTCCTCTTGGCCGTTTTGCATCGGATCACCCGCCCTCCCTCCCTTTAATAGGGGGGTTTTTTATTTAAGCTGATCACTTGACCTTGCTATGCCTGTCATGGTGTCGTTCGCCTTGGTGCGGGGGCACGGTAGGAATTTTGCCATCTGGCTGATTGGCTGGTGCCATTTGGTTTTTGCCTACTGCGTAGCAAATCGTCACAACTTGTAAGGTTGGCGGTTAGGCATTGGTTAATTGGTGCTTGGAGGGGTAAGTGCCTACCCCTCCAAATGATGCGGAAAGGGAATTCCGTTAAAGGAATCCAGGGGCTTGCCATTCTTTCGTCCTGTCCGTGGAGCCGGGCTTGGGCCGTGCAAGCCCCACCGGAACATGAGGGTGAGAAGTGTTGGATTGATTCCCAGCCTCATTTCTCACCCAATACTTGTTTCCCACTCTGGCTTCCGGTGGAGTCCGGAAGTGCCAGCTCTGTCCTGTGGGGGCAAGGACAGATAGTCACCAATGCCTAAGCAACCACTCACATTTTTTGTATTTGAATAAAGTTGTGGCCAAAATTATGCCAAAAACCTTAAACAAAATTGATGTGTGAAGTGTGTAATTATTTGGGGGGTGGCACTGTGGAACTCAACACGCAAAGAAATCCTGCAATAACTGGTTGTGCTGGACATACAAGAACAACAGATTGAGTTGGATTTGCACCCGAACAGATTTTGCACCAATTCCGGTACTCCTTCTTGCACAATGTCTTCCCCTTCTTCGAAGGACATCTTGCAATAAACTGAATTAACAGAGGGATGACCCCCCTGGAGGCTCAAAGGCCACATTTTCTTCTCACACAGATATTTGCCCCCTGGGCCTATCTCTTTTCCCCATGTCAGACTGGGATCCCATAGCTTACCTCACAAGATTGTTCCCTTTGGGAAACGAGAGATTACCGTTGAGGCATCTGTGATGACCTGAGGATGAACTTTAGTTCCCAATGTGAAGAGCCCCTGCTGCATTTTTTAACTTGATGGCCCACAATGCTGAGGAGGTGGGGGAAATTATGGGCAGATTTAACTAACCTGTTCTGCTAGCAGAAGCCAGCACAAGGACTTCTGCTAGCACAGTGGGGCTTTCCTGCTTGCCTCCCTCCAGGGCCTCTGCAACGCCAGCCCCAAATCTGCTGTGCCAGGAAAACCCCCAGCATAATCCATGGAATCTCTTTAGTGGTGGAGTTGCAATAAACAACCACTTGGGATTTAAACAGGCCACAACTTTATGAATTACAGATGTCGGCAAGTTTTGGCACAGGCACTGGTTGTGTATCCTGAATCAATTAACCCCAGGTTAAGGATTGCCCTATGTCGTACATCAAATCAGGTTGACCCCCTCCCCAATATCCCCATTTTGGGAGTTCTATGGCCAACAACTCCCATCTGGGTGTCCAGACAGAAGCACCCCCCCGGTTCCTTTAATGATTTAATTAATTAATTACCTTAATTAATTGAACCAATGGTTGGGGTGGGGGCGCTCCTGACTACCCCCCCACACACATCCACCCAGTCTTATCCCCCATGGATTTCCCTGGTGTTTATAACTCCATACGCATAGAGGGTGGTGTGTATTTGAAACTGCGCATGCTTCAATATTTTTTTGCCTCATACACATGAAATCGTTCTCATCCATTAGGTTCCCTGCACTCCCCCCACCTCCATTAAATTAGAGAGCTTCCCACAACAGGGAGATATCAATAAAGGAAGAAAATCCAATATAAAATCCCATGCTAATGGAGGCACATTGTTTGTCAGTTTCTTTGACATGTGTGGAGATGTTTCACAGGAGCCATTCACCCCTACTACCACTTTGCTTCTCATCATCCAAAGGGAAAGATGCAGCATTCACCAAAACATATTTGCAGGCCCAGGCATCGTGCTCCCCAGTCCCCAACCCCAGATAAATACAAGACCACTAAGACTGGTTTGGATCAAAACAGGCCACAACTTTATTGAATACAGTAAGAGCTGTTTGACAGTGGAATTTGCTGCCAAGGAGTGTGGTGGAGTCTCCTACTTTGGAGGTCTTTAAGCAGAGGCTTGACAACCATATGTCAGGAGTGCTCTGATGGTGTTTCCTGCTTGGCAGGGGGTTGGACTCGATGGCCCTTGTGGTCTCTTCCAACTCTATGATTCTATGATTCTATGAATACAGTGGTACCTCGGTTTTTGAACATCTCAGAAGCCAAACGTTACAGTTGCATGTCAAGACCCTGAAACCACCCCCTCATTGAAGAATAACACACACAAGCACACATATATCAGGTTAACGTTATTGGGCAAATTTTGGCCCTGGTCCTGACTATATCTGACTCCTGCCCGTTGTGCAGGGAGTCCGGTAAGGGTAAACCACCAGAAGTGGGAGCCCCGACGATGCATACCAACTCGAGTTCCCAGGGTGCTCCTGTTGGGGTCATGTCATGGCCCTAGCCCCGTCCCGGGCTTTGAACAAGATCCACACCCCCAGATTCCCTTAAGCTTGGAGGGACAGGTGATGGTCACACCTCCCCTCCCCCCTAACCACCAACCTAACAAAGTTGTGATGATTGCTACGAGGTAGGCGAAAACCAAATGGCCCGTGCCAATTTTGCCAAGTGGAAAAATTCCTACCAGACCTCTCAACGGTGACCAACCACGGTCCATAGCAAGGCCAATGAAGAAAACCTGCAAAATAGGGAGGGAGGGTGGGAGATTGATGAAGCGAGCTGAGAGGAAGCCCTCCAGCTTGCGACTCTGCTTAAATAGTCCCGGCCACACCCCACCCACCAGTGGATTGGCTGGCCGGTCGCTGATGTGACCGGGATCCCCCGGGCGACGTGGGAGATTGTCCCCCGCCCACAGGAGGTGAGTGGGTGGCCACGCGGTCCACCGCAACGCCTTCCCACAGTGAAGTGGAGCGGACTTTTTGAATGCCAAAAACTCAGAAGTAAATGTTTCCATTTTCGAATGCCTCAGAAGTCAAACGGCTTCCGCTGAGTCCCGCCAATGAATTTGCAGACCGCCCTTTGCACCTCGGTTTTCGAACGTTTCAGAAGTTGAACGGTCTTCCAGAATGAACTACATTCAAAAACCAAGGTACCACTGTACAGATAAAAGAGGTTTGGCTTGGGCATGGGCAGTGGCGTAGCGTGGGTTGTCAGCACCCGGGGCAAGGCAAGTAATTTGCGCCCCCTAACCCGTGGATTTGCGCCCCCTAACCCTAACCCCCAGATGTTGCGCCCGGTGCGGCCGGCCCCCCCTGCACCCCCCACGCTACGCCACTGGGCATGGGGCAATCAAAATACTTCCGGCCCACCCACCAGAAGTGATGCATATGCCAATCCAGGCGGGGGTTCCTAAGACTTATATCAACTAGGATCCCTTTAATGGGATACCCCAGCGTTTGGAGGGGTAGGCAGAGACTACAACCTCCCCTTCACCCAAGACAAAGGATTGCCCCAATGCCCAACCCAGTTGCGATGATTGCTATAAGGTAGGCAAAAACACCAGGTTGGAGCCAATTTGCCTGGTGCATAAATTTCTAACCAGTCCCATAAAATGATGACCACTGTAGCCACAGCTACTTGACCATCAGCTTGAACCAAGGGGGGGGGAGCTCAACGAAGGAAAAGCAGGTGGGGCCCCAGGTGAGGGCTGTTGAAATGCCCAGGTATTGGACCTGAGGGAAGCCTTCCTGCTCCGTCAGCTCCAGCCCCCTGGTCCCGTCCGTGTCCCAGCCTGCACCCCCATTTGCCAATCCATGATGCAGACCAGGATCTGACTCCTGACAGGTGTCAATAGGCTTATTGAATATTACTTTATTTGATATAAGTTGCTTATTTTAAAGTTATGTTTTATTATCACATATTTGTATTGGATTAGATTGTTATAAGTTGTACATTCTGTTTCTTCAGGTTGTAAACTGCCTTGGATATTGTAAAATAGAAAGACAGTATACAATTAAAAGTGATGATGATGATTTATAAACCTTTTCTTCAATTTTGCCGGTATTCCCCTCCTTCAAATCTCCCCCCCCCCTTCTGTCAAATAAAGCATTTTTCTTTCCTCCCTCCCTGCACTGCCCATTTCCTCAATTTATTCTATCTCTATTTTTATAATTGTATACAAGTATTCTTTTGTAATTGTAGCCAAGTGTTGTGTGTGTGTGTGTTTTGCTGTGGATGTGTGTATATGAGTGTGGAAGCCTTTTTCTCTGCCAGCGTTCAGTCCAACAGTCCTGCTATAACAAACAAGCAGTTTATTTTCCTTTTTTGCTTTGTGTTTTTGGTTATAGATTGCCTCAATAAGAACCTTGTGGTTGGTATTGAAGGAAAAGATGTACTTCTGCAACCGGTACAGTGGTACCTCGGGTTACAGACGCTTCAGGTTACAGACTCCGCTAACCCAGAAATAGTATCTCGGATTAAGAACTTTGTTTCAGGATGAGAACAGAAATCGCATGGCGGTGGTGGGAGGCCCCATTAGCTAAAGTGGTGTCTCAGACACACAGTGTGTGTCATAAGACACACAGACACACACAGTGTGTGTCATAAGACACACAGACATTTCCCCTTAGTTTTTAAGAGGAAAAAAGTGCGTCTTATGGAGCGAAAAATACGGTAATCTGCTCCCATAGTAAAAACTATGGTATGTCAGTATGGAAGAAAATGTCTGCACACTTTTCAACACAGATAGATACAAAACTCTTTGCATTCCTGTCCCATTGGCTTGATGGCCCAATCCAGCTCTGCCAGAATTTTTTGTTTCTGGAGTATTTGAAATACTCTAATCATCAAATAGCAAAGAAACTCACAACACCAAAAGAGAGATTTGCAAATGGTTATAGCAACTAGAAATAATTTTATTCTACAAATGAGACATTCAAAATACAGTTCTGAAAGTCGGAGAGATGTGGAGTGAGATCCCAGCCAAAAAAATTTCAACCCAATGTAATATTTTGAGCAGATTTTCTGGAATGGTGATTTTTCTGAACCACATCAGACACAGGGATATAGCTTCTGATCTTCCTGCTGAAATAAAAATTGACATTTAAGAAATGGACATAGGAATCAGTAAGTTGAAAATGCGATTTTAAGTCTTAGCTGCGTCAACATGTTTAAATGGGCCTTGGAGCCATTTCTCCTACCCTCTATAAGGGGGAATAGCAAAAGTTGCAATTGTTTATTTCATACAATCTATATGCCACCTTATTATTTAAAAAACTCCACAATTTTAGTGGTAGAATACATCTAGCAAAAGGGAAAAAAGGCCACAATACAGTAGTAGAAAAAATGCAGCAGTCAAAGACAACACAAAAAACTTTATTACAGACTGGCATAAGATACAAACATACAAATAAAATAAACCACATAAGACTTAAAAAGGAGAGGGATCAAGACACCTAGCTGTACTCCTTAATTTTTATTCTCTACTGCGCTGTCTTCTTATCCTTATTTTTTGGCTTTGCTTTTATTGTACAGTGAATAGTTTTATATGCTGTAAGCCACCCCGAACGCTGTATTTTTCAGAGCAATGGTGGGAAACACGTTCATCTAACTACGGTAAATAAAATTACCCTAGCTGGGAGTGCCTCAAAGCAAGAGGCAACTCTAATCCACCACCAGTGGCATAGCGGGGGGGGGGGCACAGGGGCGGTTGCCCTGGGCACAGAATTGTTAGGGGTGCAAAAATTCAACCCCTGTTGCTTCTTCAATACAGCTGCATGTTTCCGTTGCTGGGCTCCACTGAAAATGGCTTTTGCATGAGAATCAGGAAGTGACGTCTCCAGACAATGGAATAACTCTTCATTCTTATCTCTGTGGTTGTGATCTCTTGGGTGATGTGGCTGCCGTTAGGCAGTTGGATGTGCATGCATACTCTGTCCGTTTCCCACCCACCCTCTCTACCTGGCCCCAGGCACTGGCAACCCATGCTACACCACTGTCCACAATAGCTCTTCTTTATCAATGCAAGTTTTGCTTTTCTTTGTTCTATTAGCACCTGCATAGCTAGCAGCCCTTCCTTTGACTTACCATCCTCTTTGTTCGGGCTCAAGCTGATTCTTGGCGGCATGGTGTGTTATATTCACTATGGGCAGCTATATCTAGTAGGAGGGACAGGAGAGAGCACAGCATTAGATGTTGCATGGATCCACATTTTCTCTTTCAGGTGTTCAGAGAAGAGTAAAGGTAAAGGTAAAGGGACCCGTAACCATTAGGTCCAGTTGTGGCCGACTCTGGGGTTGTGGCGCTCATCTCGCTTTATTGGCCGAGGGAGCTGGCGTACAGCTTCTGGGTCATGTGGCCAGCATGACTAAGCCACTTCTGGTGAACCAGAGGAGTGCACAGAAACGCCATTTACCTTCCCGCCGGAGCGGTACCTACTTATCTACTTGCACTTTGATGTGCTTTCGAGCTGCTAGGTTGGCAGGAGCAGGGACCGAGCAACGGAAGCTCACCCCGTTGCGGGGATTTGAACCGCCGACCTTCTGATCGGCAAGCCCTAGGCTCTGTGGTTTAACCCACAGTGCCACCCGTGTCCCTTCAGAAAAGAGTACTAGCTTCAATTTTAGAAGAGACAATTGAAATGTCAACACAAACATGGGACACTCATTTCCTATAGGATACTTGTTGAAGGAAGCGGCAGTAAAATTTATGGCAGTTCTAGTGATGAAACTACATGGGCTTCTGGGAACTACGAAATCAAAGTACACAAAATACACCTAAACTGTGAGAGCAAGTCTCCTACCTGTTTCATAATAATCAAACATTCGAACTGCAGCTGGTTTGCTTTTGGACACAGGATGGGATTCTTCTAGAGTTAATGTCAAGGTAATCTCCTTTGATGATACCTGAGCACAGGAAGAAAGAAAATATCAGTGACAGTTTATGAGAGGGAGATCTTTCGCAGGTTTGTTGTAATGATGCAACTTCAGGCAAACTTACACTCTCCAGATATAAGAAGACATGGTCATTTCTGGTTTCGGTGCGCATCACCTTGCCCAGGAGCTGTACAATAAAAGCAAGGAGAGAAAGATACTTTTGCTTTCAGGAAAGGGATGAATCATAACAAAGTGAATAAGAATAGTTCAGACAGATTTATAGCAATCAGGTCATAAAAAACAGCCAGAGGCTCTGCAAACATTACTGAGCCTGGCAAGCTCTTCCTTTTGGACCAATTCCATACAGAAATCTCAAACCTTCTTGCTGTGAGCCTCTGCCCCATGGCTCATGGCTTCCTTTTTCAGTTCTGCACTTTACTGTGGCTGCTGGCATGCAGACGCTCTATGTATTTGGGTGGGTGCCATAGGCAACAAACAAGATTGCAGATTGCAGATTTACCAGTGCCACTTTACCAGTGTGAAAAGAAAAGTGATCGTGCCTTGGAAAATGGTAACAGACTTTGGCCTGTTGCTCTGCAGCTTCAGAAATTATGAACTAAGGCTGGAGGATTACTAGCCTGAGTAATGTATGGATTTCCTATGACATCATTTACGATGACACTTTTTAAGCCTGGCATTTATGGAAGTGAGAGCTGGACCATAAAGAAGGTTGAAAATTGATGCTTTTGAATTATGGTGCTGGAGGAGACTCTTGAGAGTCCCATGGACTGCAAGAAGATCCAACCTATCCATTCTGAAGGAAATCAGCCCTGAGTGCTCACTGGAAGGACAGATCCTGAAGCTGAGGCTCCAAGACTTTGGCCACCTCATGAGAAGAGAAGACTCCCTGGAAAAGACCCTGATGTTGGGAAAGATGGAGGGCACAAGGAGAAGGGGACGACAGAGGATGAGATGGTTGAACAGTGTTCTCAAAGCTACCAGCATGGGTTTGACCAAACTGCGGGAGGCAGTGGAAGACAGGAGTGCCTGGAGTGCTCTGGTCCATGGGGTCACGAAGAGTCGGACACGACTAAACGACTAAACAACAATTATTTTACTTCATCCAGCCATTTTCTCCTAGGGTGTCTCATTCACTTTTTTTCTAAATCTTACCCGCTCTAGGGATGATGAGACAGGGACAAAACCAGATAGCATTTTGATGTCAATGATAGCCATGTTGGATGCGTTGCGCTCTCCAGTGTATCTTGAAACAAGAAAAAAAAGGGTGTCATTTTGTATTCTGACTGAGCAAACTGAGTCAAAAGCAAACTGAGAAGATACTGCAAAGAGCTCTTTTAGGATATAGTATACACTGTCTTACATAGTTCATTAAAGGCCAAACAATACATTGCTTTAATTGTGTTGACATCTCTCTCTCTCTCTCTCTCTCTCTTTCATCTATCTATCATCTATTATTTTAATTATAGGCAGTGAAGGAGGAAGTATCATCAGGACTTCAGCATGTAGAGAGGGAAGGTTTAACTTTGCACTCCCCAGTTGCAATCCCACAAAAAATGCCACCTGCATGTGGTTATGTAGCATAGAAAAAACAAACAACAATTCTCACTGCTGCTACTGGGAACTTTTTTCTGAGCTGCATAGCAGAAGTAGGGATTATTTTCTTAGAATCAAGGCTGGAGAGCAGAGTGTTGAACACCACCTCACTGTCTGCAGTCTTGATAATAACCTATCCTCCACCAAGTGTGCAATTACATTTAATAAATGAATATCCAGATGTTGCACAATTAAAGTAATGCGTAGTTTGATCCTCATTTTTGGATTCCATGGTTCAGACACAAAATGCTGAATCCTGTTCCAAGGTAATTCAAATTCTCCCACAAGAAAGAATGACTGCAGTGACTTTAGAATTATTCTTTGGAATAACTTACTCTGCCTTTTTAAAAACCAAAGTATTATGTGAATTAGCAGAAAGCAAAGGGCATTATAACAGGCATGGGAGATATTTTTCAGCACCTCCCCTCTGATTCCCAAGACTCATGTACTATCAAGCACATCTTCACACCCTGAGGAGCTAGACTTGCTTTTGTTTGTAAACGGAACCTGGACAAATTTAGGATGCTGATTTCTGCACCTCTTCCATGTGTCAACAGAGCTATGGCAAACGCAGTCCTGCCAATCCCAATCTGCCCCAACAAATAATATGCAGATCTGCTGCTCCTATATTCTCCCTTGTACAAACCAAATGGATTTCCAGCAAGGCCCCAGGAATAACCAAAGTGCCTTATATTGCTTTATACAGCAATGCATGGCAAAGTTGTCAACAGGGGATAGGCATAACTTTGCAGTCTTTTCATTACCTGGCTTTCAGTTCAAGATCAAATCTGGACAGAAAGTTGCTTGCGCAGGAAGCATTTTTTGTCCGCACTGTGAGAGCAAATCCAGAGCCATGTGTAGGGAAGATGATGTTGTATTGCAGGGATGTCTGAAACAGAAAATAATGTATAGCACATATAACAGGGGGCAACTACCGTATTTTTCGCTCTATAACACGCACCCGACCATAACACGCACATAGTTTTTAGAGGAGGAAAATCCGTAGGCATGCCACCCGTAGGCATTCCCTCCATAACACGCACAGACATTTTCCCTTACTTTTTAGGAGGAAAAAAGTGAGTGTTATGGTGCAAAAAATACGGTACTTTATTACTGACAATAGCTCTGTGACTAAGCAGCAGAGGTACTTGTGGGCTAGGGATGCCATTTACCTGAATGTAGACACACCCAGAACCTTTCACTTCCACACTGTAGTTTCCGGGGATGTTGGGCAATTCAACCTGTTGCAGCAGGACACTGTTGCTACTCGTCACCTGGAAAACCTTCTTAAAAGATCCCCCAGCACTGATCTCCACTGTATTTTCTGCATCTTTTGTGAAGGTCAGATTCCCAAACCGAGATAAAGCCAGGAGAGCCACAGGAGTGTCCTGGAAAGAATCATACATATATGGAGAAGGTGAATAGAGAGAAGTTTCCCTTCCTCTTTCATGTCCCTAAAACTCAGGATTATTCAGTTAAACTGACTTGACAATCAATTCAGGACAGACAACAGAAGGTACTTCTTCATACAGTCCCCAATTAATGTATAAGTTACCTGAGAGGAGGAGAAGCCTCCTAAAGAATTTTGGTTTCTGACCAGCCACCGCGCCATCTGTGAGCCGATTGTCAGGTCCTCCTGGGATAGGTTTGGTCGGTTAAGCCATGCCAGCAGTACATAACTGTTCATCAGAATCTCAAGAGATGATGCACGAATGTAAAAAGAAGGGAAATCTTCTACTCTAGGCCTCTTTTCCCTTTTCCAGTACAGCAGACCACCTGAAGATGCAGAAGAGGCTATTAAGTTATAGGGAAACAGTGGTTATCAATGTACTTCCATGTCAAGCTTCCTGGCTTTCATATTGATCTGCAGCAACCAATCTTTTCTCATGTATGTGCCACAAGGTAAGGGCAAGAGACACCACTGCCTTGAAGTACTTATCTTTCTAATCTGCCAAAGTGAGGTGCAGGCAGCTGAACAGTTATGGAGTTGTGGACGTAATGTATCTTGATTTCAGTAAGGCTTTTGACAAAGTACCCCATGATATTCCTGTGGAGAAGCTGGTAAAGTGTGGGCTGGAAGAGGCAACTGTTAGGTAGATTTGTAGCTGGCTGACTGACTGAACCCAAAGAGTGCTCATTAATGGTAGAGTGGCTTCTCCTTCATGGAGAGCACGTGTTGCGGTGGGAGCAACCATGACATCCCCTGTTGCTGGGTGGGTTAGTTTGGATGGCCACGGATTTGATTGGGCACCTCCGTTGTTGCTGGGGAAAATTGATTGTTGCAATTTTATTTGATTGATGGGGGTGTTATATAGGTCCCTGTGCACAGGGTTGAGCTTCTTCTTTTTGCTGCGCACATTGGATTACCCGCCTACCCTCCCTTTATTTAGGGTTTGTTTGCGCTGACCTTGCTATGCCTGTGTCAGGGAACTGACATCGGAGCTAGAGGCAGAGGGAAGGCTCTCAAATGATGCTGGAGAAGGGCCTAGCAGGGAGAGAGGCAGCTCCGCAGATGGGGAAGCAAATCAGCGCAACACCAGGGATATAGAGGGGCTGATGGGGGAATCGGCGAGAGGGCTCCAGGACTCTTCACCGGACACCAGCGGGGAGAGCACGGGTCCTCCGCTACCCACGCCCACCCTGCGCAGAAGACTTCCGCGCAGAGAGAGTAGGAGGAGACTGGGTGTCAAACAACTTTTATGTTGGAAAAGATTTAAGAAACGCCCACTGACGGATTCTGCTAGCGACTGAGGCAGCCACGAAGTGAAGGGCTGTCCAGACTGCAAGGTTTAGCAAGGCAACAAAGCCTGGAGAGGCGGCAACTTACGCACGAGCAACCCATACACATTACAGCCTGTCATGGGGTCGTCTGCTTTGGAGCAGGGGCCTGGTAAGAATTTTACCATTTGGCTGATTGCCTGGGGCCATTTGGGTTTTGCCTACTGCGTAGCAAATCATCACAACTTGTAAGTTGCGGTTAGGCATTGGTTAATATTTTGGAGGGGATGAGGTTGGCTGTGCCTGCTCCTCCAATGCTGCTGCTGCAGGGTATTCTGTTAAAGGAATCCAGGGGCTCACCATGCTTTCGTCCGTATCCCTGACAAAGGGCTAGGGCTATGCAAGAGCCCCAGGGAGCATTTGGGGAGAGGTGTGAGCCTGGCACCCAGATTTTCTCTCCCCAAAATTGCTTACCCTTACTGACTTCTGCATGGGTGTGGTTGTCTGTTCTGTTCCTACCTCCAAGTGGGTACAGATAGTCGCTAACCAATGCCTAAGCAACCACTCACTTACTGTAATTCAATAAAGTTGTGGCCAAAATTATGCCGAAAACCAAAACAAAAGTGATGTGTGAACGTGTTTTATTTAGGGGTATCTTAGGGGTCCTCGAGACATAACTCCTCATCCTGGAGAAAAAGTGACAAGTGGGGTGCTGCAGGGTTGTGTCCTGGGCCCGTTGTGGTTCAGCATATTTATAAACAATTTGGATCAAATTTGCAGATGACGCCAAGCTGTGGGGGGAGCTAATGCCGCAGAAGACAGAATCTGGATTCAAAATGACCTTCACAGATTTGAGAAGTGGGCATAACATAATGAATTTTAATAGGGACACCTAGGTCTGCTTGTCATAAAGTCATGGCTTATTTTTGCGCACACTCATTTCTCGGTCAGTTGTTGGGTTGCGCTCACACTCGGGGTACCACCAAAGCAGTGCCACCACAATATGAACCACCAAATTATTACAGCCTGTTGCATACCCTCCAACATTTCAGAGATAAAGCAGTGTCCCTGAATGGGTGGGCTGCCATGGCATGGCTGAAGTAAACAACCAAAATTCAACTGGTGCCACTGCTAGAAATCTAAAAGTGCATGCAAGCATGATGGACTATATGGAATTGGCGGAAATGACCGGCAGGATCCGAGATAAGGGGGAAGAGTCAGTGGAAGAAGATTGGAAGAAATTTAGAGATTATTTACAGAAACATTGTAAAATTAACGAACTTTAGAATAATGTTGGATTAAAATTAAGAGGTTTCTAGCTGTAATGGGTTAAAAGAATATGAAAAAATGGGTTTATAGAAGTAAAATTTCAAGATCATAAAAATTTAAGAATAAAGATTTGGGTAGGATAAAGAGGGAAACAAATTGCTGAGCTAATAAATTGAATTGGAATACAAAAAAGAGAGGTACGAGGGGGTCCAAGAAACAAGTAAACGAAAAATAATGGCTGTGTTTTTTCTTTTTTCTTTTTTTGTTTGTTTTATCCCTTTTTTGTAATGTAAAAATCTTAATAAAAATCTTATAAAAAAATAAAATAAAAGTGCATGCAAGCAGTTCCAGATGACAAATTTCATGGCGGCAAGCCACAAATCACAACAGTACACCACTTACCATTTCTAGTAGCAGATGTCATCAAGACGTCCAAGAAATGTTTCTGTTTTTCTGCGTTGCCAGCTAAACCATATGTATGGGCCAGGAGAGCATTTTCGAACGTGCTCCTAACACGCCCATCAGAAGCAGCATCTAAGCAGGAGAGGCCAGCCCGGACCACAGGATACTAGGGTTTAAGAGAGATTGTTATATATTATCAGGATGGCCGCCGGCCTCTGAGGCAAGGCGAGGCAGCTGTTCTCACCGTTTTACTGTTTTATTGCCCTATTCTATTGTTCCCATTGGATTGTGCTCTTTGTTTACTTCAAGTACTCAAGAATGATCAAGGAGACATGCAAAAAATGCAATTAATTAGAACTTTGGATGAAGGAGCACCCTTTACATTATGTTATAGTTAATTCAGATAATAAGGGAAGGTCGAAAAGAAAGGTTTGTTACATCTCCTTGGAGTTGGCTGAGATTCTATATTGACTTGATGCTGATTTCCCGGTGGCGTTAAATAAGATGAAAGAGTATGGAAACTGAAATGCAAGCGTGGCGTTTTAACACATCTTAAAGGAACTGCCTGAGAAATATCTATGAAAACTAGAGTGATAGTAAATCAGTACCGAGCTCTTGAGGTTGCTCTCCAGTAGAGATGAAGTAATATAGGCCGTGAGTATGGTGTTTTGATCCGCTCCATCCTATTTGCAAAGGAAAAATCAGTTAAAACAGGGGTATAATAGCTCAAAGTCCCCTCCCTAGAGAAATTTTGTTGGGCTTTTCATTTTGCTTCCCTGCAACAATCCCTGGAAATGAAATTCAACCTGCAGTCCTAAGTATACATAAAGATAAAGGTAAAGGGACTCCTGACCATTAGGTCCAGTTGTGGCCGACTCTGGGGTTGCAGCGCTCATCTTGCTTTATTGGCTGAGGGAGCCGGTGTACAGCTTCCGGGTCACGTGGCCAGCATGACTAAGCCACTTCTGGAGAACCAGAGCAGTGCACGGAAACGGCGTTTACCTTCCCGCCGGAGGAGTACCTATTTATCTACTTGCACTTTGACGTGCTTTCGAACTGCTAGCTTGGCAGGCGCAGGGAGCGAGGAACGGGAGCTCACCCCATAGCGGGGATTCGAACCGCCAACCTTCTGATCGGCAAGTCCTAGGCTCTGTGGTTTAACCCACAGCGCCACCCACGTCCCTGTAAGTATACATACTTGAGACTTAATACCCTTAAACTAAGGACTTCTCTACACTTGCTATTGTCCTGCTGCTTTCTCTTCAGCACTCTTGGATTGCCATTCATTCCGATCTATTGCTAAAAAGTGAGTTTTCCCTTGGAAATGAGCAGGGCAAGGGGAAAACAGCTTGGACCTGTGCTTTTTAGGTATGGCACACGTGGAATTGTGGATGAGTCCTCATCAGTGGGATTGCACTGTTTCTACTTGTATGAATCTGGTCTGCAAGTCCGCTCACCCCTTTTGGTGCCACAGCGTGGCAGGACGGATGAGGCTTCACTGGGGCTCCGAGAGAGGAATTCAAACTGCAGTGCCCTTCCTGATAGGCGATGGGGGCATAAGCCCCTGCTGCCTTTCAGGAACCCGATCCTAGCCTGCACCCTGCTTTGGCAAATGGGGATGCAGGCTGGGACCTGGGCTGGGCCAGGGGGCAGAGCCGATGGTGGGCTTCCCTCGGAGCTGCACCCTGCCCATTTAAGCAGCCCATACCTGGGCACTGCGTAT
Organism: Podarcis vaucheri; assembly: GCF_965113315.1. Taxonomy (NCBI): domain Eukaryota; kingdom Metazoa; phylum Chordata; class Lepidosauria; order Squamata; family Lacertidae; genus Podarcis; species Podarcis vaucheri. The sequence continues at coordinate 12,314,751 of NC_138755.1, forward strand.
TCTTTCTGCACCAGGTTTCCCCACCCACCCACGGTTTACGCTGCTAGTCAATGACTTTGCTGTGGTTATGGTGGTAGCTGTTCTTTATGGGTCCAGGTAGGAATTTGCCCACCGGGCAAATTGGCTCTGACCCAGTGGTTTTGCCTACCTCATAGCAATCGTCACAACCGTTTGGGCATTGGGGCAATCCTTTGTTTTGAATGGACGGGAGGTTGTAGTCTCTGCCTGCCCCTCCAAACGCTGGGGTATCCCATTAAAGGGATCTTGGGGGGGGGAGTGGCCACGTGTGCCTAGGGGGGCCAGGACCGAAGGCACTCTCTCAAATGGCAGTCACCCTATTTGATGTAAGTCTTAGGAACCCCCGCCTGGGTTGACCACACGTCACATCCGATGGGCAGGCCGGAAGTACCGTATTTTTTGCTCTATAAGACTCACTTTTCCCCTCCTAAAAAGTAAGGGGAAATGTGTGTGCGTCTTATGGAGCAAATGCAGGCTGCGCAGCTATCCCAGAAGCCAGAACGGCAAGAGGGATCGCTGCTTTCACTGCGCAGCGATCCCTCTTGCTGTTCTGGCTTCTGGGATTCAGAATATTTATTTTCTTGTTTTCCTCCTCCAAAAACTAGGTGCGTCTTATGGACTGGTGCGTCTTGTAAAGCGAAAAATACGATACTTAGATTGCCCCATGCCCAAGCCAAACCTCTTTCATAGGTATTCAATAAAGTTGTGGCCTGTTTTGACCCCAAACCAGTCTTATTTGTCTCTTATTTATATGGGTTGGGGTATGGAAAGTTTGATGCCTGGTCCTGCAATCTTCAGATAAAAGTAGAACTGTGCTGGACATTTCTTTTTCCCATTCATTGGGTGAGTGAGCGCCAAACAAAACCCTCCCAAAAGTTCATTGGGTGGAGATAATAGATTTATTTGAATTTGTTTTAGAAGGGGTTGCCACGTATCTCAAGGTGGTCAAGAGTTTTCTATTTATTCCCTTATTTCTTCAAGTGAGAAAAGACCCATGCAACTCAGAGCAGCACAGAGCTCTCTACAGAGCTCCCTACTGACTGCACTTCCATGAAACACACTATAAGGTAAGTGACAACCCCTCCCACAAAATTCCAAAATTTTCTCCCCTCTCCAGTGAGAAAGCATACTTTGCCCCCCCCCCATATCTTCAGGAAATTGGGGGCAAGGAGGGTTTCAGTCCATCGTATTGAAAATCACATCCCTCACACAAACAATTTCCATTTATACTGTCCATAACTTCCCATGGGAAAGCGATTAATCCATTCCCACCTCTAAGGCTTGGTTGTAGATTTTCCCATCCGACTTGAAGCAGCCATCTGGCCCCTGTTTGCTTGAAATCCAGAGGAGTGCTTGATTCAGGATGGTTTCATCTACAAATATAGCAGGTGAGCTCTGTCCAAATGCTTTGTAGACTAAGGTGGTGAGCCTGAAAGGACAAAGAGCAGAGGGGCCTGGGATGAGAACAGCACTTGGCAAAGCAGGAAGAAGTCAAGACCAGAGTCACCACTTCCAATGCTTCAATATGCACAAAGGACTGTATCCATCTGGAATTAGGGAAGCAGGATAAACCCAGGAGAGGCGCTGATGAAAAGCTCAGCGGAAGGACGGGAAAGAATCGTTTCTGATTTATAGCAGACATAGAAGCCAACTCCTAGGGGCTGAGGGGTCTTCAACCCCCCCCATTAAAATATTGGGGAGGCAGAGCCCCCCAAGTTGAAGGGCATTGCCATTAAAATTGTACCCGTGAACAGCATCATATGATGCATGGTAAGGCTTACAATATTTTATTCCAGTTGTCACCTCTGGTAGCAGAGTTTGTTTTTTGTTTTTTAAAGGATTAAGCCAGGGGTCAGCAAACTTTTTCGGGGGGGGGGTCCACTGTCCCTCAGACCTTGTGGGGGGCCAGACCCACCCTCTCCCGAAAGCACCCCCTCCCGAAAGCACCCCCTCCACTGCCACTCATGCCGCAGCTGCTGATACCGCCTTGTCTTCGGCAGTGTCGTCATCGTCATCCTCTGCCTCAGCCAGGAGTCTGTGGGGCACAAAGCCCATGCTACTGGCCTGGGCGGCAGAGGCAGCCTCCCCGCCACCTCCGCTTCCTCCCACTCGGCTCTTGGCCATACGCGGCCACCTCAGCGGGAAGGAAGAGGTGTCGCCCAGAGGTGTTCGCGGCTTTGGATTGGCTGCAGGAGCTTCCTGCAGCCAATCCGAAGCCACGGCAGCGTTGTGGAAGTCAGTCCCAGCGCGGTGAGGCCTCTGCGCTGTGCTGGTTTAGCGCGGGGACTGACCGAGCGGGCGGCAGGGTCCGCAAGGTTCAACGGCTGGATTAACGAGCCCAGTGGGCCTTAGTTTGCCGACCCCTAGATTAAGCAGTCACAGATAATAGATCAATCAATGGATATTATTCTGTGAACTGCTCTGAGACCCCTGGGTATAGGGTGGTATACAGGTGAAACTTGAAAAATTAGAATATCATGGAAAAGTTCGTTTATTTCAGTAATTCAACTTAAAAGGTGAAACTAATATATGAGATAGACTCATGTCATGCAAAGCGAGATATGTCAAGCCTTTATTTGCTATTTGCAGTCATTGATGCAAAGGGGGTCCAAACCAAGTACTGAGTACATATGCATGCTTCTACTTCTCAGAGGTCCAGTATTGCTCTATTTGCAATCCTTGTTTTGCTGATTTCATTTAATATTCTAATTTTCTGAGATTGCTAATTTAGGTTTTTCATCAGCTGTATGCCATAATCATCACAATTATAACAAATAAAGGCTTGGAATATCTCGCTTTGCACGTCATGAGTCTATCTCATATATTAGTTTCACCTTTTAAGTTGAATTACTGTAATAAATGAACTTTTCCACGATTTTCTAATTTTTTGAGTTTCACCTGTATAAATTCTAATAATAATAATAATAGCCAGCCAAAGTCTAATGGACCCAAATGGATTAGAACAGAGTTTCCCAAACTTGGGTATCGGCTGTTTTTGGACTACAACTCCCATCATCCCTAGCTAGCAGGACTCAGCAGTCAAGGATGGTGGGAATTGTAGTCCAAAAGCAGCTGGAGGCCCAAGTTTGGGAAACAGTGGATTAGAGCCAGCACTTGCTGAGGGCAAGCAAGGGGGGGGGGGCTAGTACTTCATGCACTGCTCATGAGCTTCCCACTTGAAATGGCTGGCCAACTGTTGAAGCTGGATTGAATGGACTCTTGTTCTGAGCTAAGAGGACAAACCTATGATGCTTGTACCAGTGGGAGCAGCAGGAAGGAACTCATCTTCCCAAGTGCCCCCAGGTTGGAACCCAGTGCCTTCCTCAGACATTCGGTCCTGGAAGCCCATCAGCCCCACATCTAAAGGAACAGTGCACCACCATCTTGTTTCCGCTTGAGGCCTTAAAGCAACTTCACAGGTCTTACCAAAGGTTTCCTTCTGCCTCCCTGCTTCCAAAAGTACTGAAGGATCCATCAGGGAGTCTGAATGGCATCTGCCTCTGGTATCCTGAAGTGGAAGAAAAATACAGCAAACCATGTTTTTAGGTGCTTTCCCCCTTTAACTATCAAATACATTTCAAGTGAGGAAGATGGCAAGAGCAGAGATGGCCTTCTCAGTGGTGGCATCCTGGCTATGGAATAGGCTCCCTTGGGAGGCTTGCCTGGTGCCTTATGTATTTAATTATGTGTCAAGTGGAAAACTTTCTATTCACCCATGCCTGTGAAAGCAAATGAAAACCCCTGGGCTCAATGTCTGAGTTGTGTTTTATTCTATCATCTGAGCTGCCAAATTGGTTTTATTTCTCCTTCACCAGAAAGGAAAGTTTTAATGCAGCATTTTAGGGGAGAAATCTATTCAGTCTGCTTTCCACAGAGCACTGACCTGATGTGCCCCAAACTTGCCAGCAAATTGTTACGCAGCTCCCCATGAGATGGTGGTGATGATGATTTACCGTATTTTTCGCTCTATAGGACACACTTTTTCCCCTCCAAAAATGAAGGGGAAATGTGTGTGCGTCCTATGGGGCGAATGCAGGCTTTTGCTGAAGCCTGGAGAGGGAGAGGGGTCAGTGCGCACCGACTCCTCTCGCTCTCCAGGTTTCAGGCAGCTCTCTGCAAGCCTTCGGAGCCCGGCGGGAGTTCCCGCTGGGCTCTGAAGGCTTGCAGATAGCAGCCTGTTCTGGGGGCTGGGGTCGGGGGAAGCTTGGGCTTCCCCCGTCCCAGCCGCGCGGCTAAAAACAAAGCGGCGCGCAGCTTCTCCCGTTTGGAGCGGTTGTGCGTGGCTAAAGAGGAAGCCGTCTTGGCTTCTTTGCTCTTTGGGGCTGGGGGGGAGAAATATTTTTTCCCTTTATTTCCCCCCTAAAAACTAGGTGCGCCCTATGGTCTGGTGCACCCTATGGAGCGAAAAATACAGTATTTGTACCCCGCCCATCCAACTGGGTTGATGCACTCCTCTAGATTTTGCAACACAATGTGCATATCGTATATCAAATATGCATACAAAATGCATATTGTACTGGCGAATGCATGGGAAAGCATGTCTTTTATGCAAAAGGTGTGCATGAAATGTGCTCAACCTGACAGAACATGCCAGTGCTCTCTTTGTGCTCGTGCTATACCTTCATGTATAGCTGCCTACGTAGCAGCCATTGAAATGAAAGAGTGACTTGGCAGATGCCGTTACAAATATTCACAGTGTCAGTTTTGAAAGTACTCACCAGCATTTAAATTTCGGATGATCCTGGATTTTTTTTCTTCTGTCAACTGCTTTGTATCAGTCAGGTAGAACAAAATATATAAATGGGACAGGAACATGGCAATATTCTGTTCCGCACAACCATAGGGCATTGGGAGAAGATTTTCAGCGTTCTTCAGGGCTGTGCCCAGAATGTCACCTTGGGAGCAAAAGAATATGGGCATTTAAACAACACCAGTGCAGTTAGGGAAAATGTACAAAGCTAGTTCAAATATATGTTGGAAGTGTAAGGAAAAGGTGGGGACATTTTATCATATGTGGTGGGATTGTAAGGTAATTAATTTTTTTGGGGAAATGATATACAACGAATTGAAGAAAATGTTCCATTTAACATTTGTTTAAAAACCTGAAGCATTTTTATTAGGGATTGTTGGGAAAGATCTGCCAAAAAAGCTGAAAAACATATTCATGTATGCGACAACGGCTGCGAGAGTTTTAATAGCACAAGGATGGAAGACTGAAGAAAGCCCAACTAAAGAATCACGGCAAGAAAAATTGATGGATTATGCAGAACTGGCAAAACTGACATACAAGCTACGGGACAAGGATAACTGTGACTTTAAAGATGAATGGGAACCCTTTACAAAGTATTTGAAGACACAACAAAGCGAACTGGACTCCTTGGCTGGTTTTGAATAAACATTCACAAACTTTTTATTGATAATAATCAGCTAAATAGTTTGAGGATCCATACAACTGTATAACATGCAGAAAACAGCATTTCTAAAGAAATCAAAGACTGGAACTGAGGGGCGTCGGGGGGTGGGGGGTGGGTTCTGTGGGGGGAGGGAGGAAAAATGGGGGGGAAATATGGATTATATGTTTCTGGATAATATGTTTTGTTTTAATTTTGAATAAAAAGTTATTTTTTTAAAAAAAAGAATATGGGTATGTATGCACTGCATGTCACATAGAAACAAACTCCTAAGGGCTCAGCCCCACCCCATAAAATAATTGAGGGGGCTGGGGCCCCCAAAAGTTGATGGGCATTTCCAATCAAATAGCGTGTGTGAGCTGCATATTGTGATCGATTATGTGGGGCTGGTCTCCAATATTTTATTCAAGTTGGCACCCTGATTGTTACCTCTACAATGGATGCTGTTTTCATAATAAAATGATTGTTCACAAAATCACAGGGCACAGAGCAAATCCCCTCTAGTTCTCCCCCACCTAGAATATCTGCAATTTTAATCTAATTCTGTCAAAGTTTAAAAAGGTATAACCATTAGGGGAAGAAATCTCTACAACACTTGTGAGCCAAATCACGGTCTCCCAAGGGCTACAGGATAAACATGGCTCTTTTCTGAAGCACCAAAATGGGGTCCAAACCAAATCTTTACCCCAGCCCACTATCAAGTCTGTAATTAATTCCTGGTTCATTGTAAATATACAACTCCAGGCTAAGCACAGAGTAAAGAAGGGAACTGGTACGTGTGTGTTGGGAAGGAGGTTTGATGTTAGAATGGCAAAGGAGAATGAGCGGCAACTTTTGCCTTTCTCTGCACACTCAGGGGTGCTGAAGACTGCTGTGTTTCAGATCAAGAAATGACTTAGGGGAGACACCTCACAATTACAGTCATACCTTGGTTGTCAAACACCTTGGTACACGTCCATTTTGGCTCCCGAACGCCACAAACCCGAAAGTGAGCGTTCTGGTTTGCGAACGTTCTTTGGAACCCGAGTGTCCAACGTGGCTTACGCGGCTTCCAATTGAGTGCAGGAAGCTCCTGCAGCCAATCAGAAGCCGCGCCTTGGTTGTCGAATGTTTTTGGAAGTTGAACGGGCCTCCGGAACGGATTCCGTTCAACAACCAAGGTACAACTGTATTTTGATGGAGCAATGCCATACTAGGGAAAAAAATCACATCAAATATGAAATGTCACAACAATCTTACACAAGGGGCAAACAGGAAATAAAGATTTCAAGTATGATAACATTCTGAGAACTTACCAAGGACATAAAGTGAAGCTTTTTCTGATCCAATCACCAGATTTGAAGGCAAGTTCAAGGTTATTGTTTCAGAGACTGGGGTACCTAAGGATACAGCAATAAATAATGGGGATTGGATGTGGGTCCTCTTTCAACATTCTTTATATAGCATGGGAGCCATTGTCATAGCTTTTAAGTGAAGAAACTGGCAAATGGTGGTAATGGAGCTGAAATTAATTTACCCACCAGTTATAATTGGATAGCCCGTGAATATTTGACTTCAGTATTTAGGTCTAATCTACACTATACATTTAAAACATTCTTATACCACTTCAACAGTCATGGAGAATCCTGGAAACAGTCGTTTGTTAAGGATGCTGGGAATTCTAGCTCTTTGAGGCCAGCACTCTTAAACTACAGTTCCCAGGACTCCTTGGGAGAAGCCAAAGTTCTTGGGTTGTTCTTGTTTTTATTTTGATTGTGTATTTTGTGTTTTTATATTGTGATTTTATCCTGTGAACCACCCTGAGACCTGCAGGTATAGGGCGGTATAGAAATTTAATAAATAACAATAAAACAATTATGACTGTTAAAGTGCTTTAAATGCATTGTATTGGACACAATGCTATTTAAGGCTCAGGATTGCTGTGGGTCAGGTTATTATTCTCAAACAGTAATTGAAGCTAAGAATTAATCGTATTAGGATTGGATATTTTTATTTATAGTATTTCTGTTCTGCCTTTTAAAAATAATATATATATTTAAGGCAGCCAACAATGTAACAGAAAATTCAACTATAACAAACATGTTTGGCAGCTGGTGCAATTCTGTATTTTACACCTGCCGAAGTAAAACCAAATAAAGGGATGTCACCATCTATAAACAATTATGGAAATGTTGAATTTTTATTCTATGCATGTAGCGCATACCTTTTACGCAGATCAGAGAGCTCTGGGTCACCTCCTTCTTGATGCCTTCAGACTGGATGACAGAGGAAACGGTAAGATGAAAAATACAGAATAATTAATAATAATAATAATTTATTATTTATACCCCGCCCATTTGGCTGGGCTTCCCCAGCCACTCTGGGCGGCTTCCAACAAAGTATTAAAATACTGTAATACATGGATCCATCCATCCATCCATTCATTTTCTACACCACCCAAGGATCTCAGGGCATATAAAAACTCAAAAATGCCTAACGCAATAACGAACAAATATGAAAACAATACTCCCCACAGTTTAAAATAACATAAAGCTTGCAATTAGATAGCAACAGAAGCCAGAATAATACAGAGCTTCCATGCTGCCTGGATAGTTCTCCTGGGCTTCATTTGAAGACCCTCCAGATTGCAGGTCTCAATTAATCCATACCAGTGGAGGAACAATTGGCTATCTATTCCTCCTCATTCAGGACAGTCAGCTAGCTTCTGCTTTCCACCCATGTACTTCTAGGCTTCCACAATACATCATGCCAAACCTATGCACACACTGGGCGACCCTTTGTGAGGACCTGTTCCTCTCCATAGCTGCATTTGGGCTCATATACCACCAGTATCAGCTGGTGTGGTGGGGCAGAGACAGCCTCTCGGCACCCAAGTCACTGCAGCTTCCCTGGACTTGCTGGTAGGCTGAAGGCTCTGTTCCTGCCTCTCTTCACCTGGCCCAGGGCAGCGCCTGACAGGTTTCATAAGAACTGCTACTGCTGCCCAGCAAGGACTGGGGTATTTAGGAAAAAGTTTAACCAGGAGTTTTTGTTGTTATTGATATTAATTTTTTGTATCTGCATTATTATGTGGAAATTGTTCAGTTTGGTTATGTAGTTTTTGATGTGTTTTATTTATTTTTATGACTACTTTGCTCTGTTTGCAATTACCTTGGGTTACATATGCTTCAGGTTACATACACTTCAGGTTACAGACTCCGCTAACCCAGAAATAGTACCTCAGCTTAAGAACTTTGCTTCAGGATGAGAACAGATATCGTGCTGCGGCAGCGCAGCGGCAGCAGGAGGCCCCATTAGCTAAAGTGGTGCTTCAGGTTAAGAACAGACTTCCGGAACGAATCAAGTACTTAACCCGAGGTACCACTGTATGTTAATCTTTTCATATTGTGAGCTGCCTTAAGCATTGTTTTAACTGTGGAAAGGCAGCATACAAATGAAATGATGATGATGAGGTAAAAAAGAACCCCTGGACGGTTAAGTCCAGTCAAAGGCGACTTATGGGCTTGCGGCGCTCATCTTGCTTTCAGGCAGAGGGAGCCGGTGTTTGTCCACAGACAGCTTTCCGGGTCATGTGGCCAGCAGCACTAAACCACTTCTGGCGTAACGGAACACCGTGATGGAAGCCAGAGCGCATGGATACGCCGTTTACCTTCCCGCTGCAGCAGTACCTATTTATCTACTTGCACTGGTGTGCTTTTGAACTGCTAGGTTGGCAGGAGCTGGGACAGAGCAATGGGAGCTCACCCTGTCACGGGGATTCGAACCGCTGACCTTCTGATCGGCAAGCCCTAGAGGCTCAGTGGTTTAGACTACAGCACCACCTGCGTCCCCTTATGATGATGGTGGTGGATGGTGGATGTCAGTGATGTTCCTTCACTGAGACGGAATGAGAACATAGACATAGAGAGAGAACAGATAAGAGTGGAATGCAGAGGGGAGGGAGCAGCAGCAGGGAGCAGCCGTAACTTGATCTCTGGACACAGGGAAAGAATGCAAGTTGTCAGCTCAGACAGTGACACAGATACAGGAGTACAGGGAGCACCCTGGCCAAGAAGCGTGAAAAGGACAGGAAGAGAAGGTGGAGGTTTTCCTGTTGTGGGAAAAGGGGGCGGAGCTCAGTTCCGGCAACTGTGCTATCTGAGGAGGACGGAGATTAGCTGAGCTCCGACCGGGACTTTTTTATTTGACTAATAAATCTGAAGTAATTAACTTCCAGAGTCATCTCGTGTGTGTGTGAGAGAGATCTAAGCCTTGCAGGGCAGGGCAGGATTGAAGTCAGAACTGTACAAATGAATCCAAGCCAGTCCTCTTGCCTGTAAACCTTTGCAGCTCCAACTCCAACCTCTCCACCACTAAATGACACTGGTTGCTAATGTGCACCACTGTGATCCACAAAACCCTTTTCCGTCTCTTGCAGATGCCAAGCTTCTCATGCTTACCTCAACCAAAAGCAGTTTGATCACGGTGTCCCTTCGTCCTGCGCTCAGCTCAGTTCCTTTGGCTTCAGCAGTGATACTGAAATTCACCATACCTGAAAGAAGGAATGGAAAGAAAACTTACATATCGGGTGGGAAGCCAGCTTTTAAATTTGTATTCAGAATCAGAAGAATCTTTATTTGCACCAGCCACTAGCCATAGCAATAAAATAAAATGTACTGAAGATAGAGGCAAAAACTTAACTATACAAAATACATTTTGGAGGTTTGCATCAACCATGAAATAATAGATCTTATTCTAACTGCCCCCACTGAAAACCTTGCAGTTTTTGCTGTCACCTGATCATCTTGACAATAGGGCATTCCTAGCAGTAAACAGTAGCAGCTTGTTTCTTGCTCGAAGCCATAAGGATTATCAGGGTTTTCAGTTTAATTTATCATTTCATTTCATTAAAAATACATTTATTTATTTTTCTAAGTTGCAATTTGGGGAGAAATTCAAGAAATTCAGAGGAAAGCTAAAATTGCAAAATTCTGCAAGAGAAGATGATTACCCAGTCTTTGAGGGGTAATTCTCCACGTGTAGGATTGTGTTTCATTCGCACAGATTCTTACGGAGTTGTTCCCTGGAGACAGCTTTTCTGCTTTGAAATCCTGAGACTCTTCCAGCTCAACATCTATCTGAGAGCAGGGAAAACAATGACAATAGTGTTGTAAGTTTGTGGAGTCGCCTGGGCTGCCCTTCTACTTCTGGGGTGGCAGACACTGAATTTAGCATGTTAAAATATAAGACATGTTGTTGTTGTTTTTTTAAAAAAGCCAGGCTGGCTTCCTGATGAAATAATCGTCTGAAGAGATGGACCATTAAGAGAACGCAAAAGATAGGGTAATGGCGCATCACAAAGGCCATCAGCAAGGCACACAGTCTCTTCCTGGAATCACACACCACTTGGAGACTGGGGTGGTGTGTAACAATATAAAATAAGGAGCTGTCAAGTGCCAATTAAAACCTAGAATGTACAACTGCTATCTTGACTTGGGAGCAAACTACAAGCAGTACCGGATTTCACCCTGTGAAGTCCCCATGGCAATCGAAATCTCGACACACACACCCCTCACAAATTATCTAGAGGAATAACATTGAACTAAGAAAGCTTGGTTGCCATTTTCTTTCAAGATCAAATCTGGCCTGGGAGAGTGGAGTGCTGACTGACTCCAGCTACAAAAGCTGAGGCTGTTGAACAGATTCTTGGTCTGGAGTATTGTTGACGGGGGGTTGAGAGAGCTGTTGCCGTTATTGATATTGTTGTTGTATCTTTAGTTTTAGATCTTATGATTTACGTGGAAATTGTTTCCATTTGGTTGTGTACTTTTTGATGTGTTTTATTTATTGTTTATGACTTCTGTTATGTTTGTAATTATGTAAATCTTATCATGTTGTAAGCCGCCTTCGGCATAGTTTCAACTATGGAAAGGCGCCATACAAATAAAATGATGATGATGATAATATTTTGATCCATTGTCACAGGGCCCCTATAAAAGGTGGTGGGGGGGCCCCATAGGCTAGGACCTACTCTGACCTATTTGGTAATCCAGCACTGATTACATGGCATTTTCCCTACTCTTGCAACTTGCATTCCTGGACCAGAAAATGTCAAGAGCTCAGATGATCACAATCCAGGAACGACTGTAACTGTCTTACAGCTGAATCTTGTAAAAGGCACCCCTAGTGACCAAGGACTTCTGAGTCTCCAGTGATGGCGCTAGATCTAAGAGCACCGCCAGCCTACTCACCTGCTTCTTTAGGGAGAGTGCAGCCCCATCCAGGGCAGGCAACATACTGACTTCCTGGAGTCAGGTACTGAAATATACTCAGAGTCGCAAAGTGATTTCATGCTCTTTATTCAGCTCATAGTGGTGAGGAGGAATGAATGAATGTCCCCTCACAGTATCTGCTTTATATACATTATTTACACAATGGGCTGCACATGATTGGCTAATTCCGGAATTCTACTGTAAGCCAATCAAGTTGTGGATTCACTTCAATCTGGAGCAGGATTGGGTGGTTCCCGCCAACCAATCATACTGCTGCATTGTTCTAGGACCAATCAGACTGCTGCATTCTGAATCCTATTGTTCTAGGACTAATCAGACTGCTGCAATTTGGATCCTATTGTTCTCAGTACATAACAGGTACATTAATTAATTTTATAATGAATGATTTTAGAGTGTTGTTTGTGCTGTACTTTTGTACTGTTTTATTGTTGTTAGCCGCCCTGAGCCCGGCTTTGGCTGGGGAGGGCGGGATATAAATAAAATTTATTATTAGTAGTATTACGCGGCAAATACGTATTTGCCCTGCCTGAATGACTGGCTGCATTTTAGCTAGATTGGCCCTCTCTCTTTAGACTTTCCTCTTGCCCTCTGAGGTCCTGCTCACAGGTAGAATAGGAAAGCACCCAAGGAAAGTGAATGATGAGTAAAGGATTGTGGATTCTTCAGTTCCAGCTCTCCTAAATTACCGTATTTTTTGTTCTATAGGACGCACATTTCCCCCTCCAAAAATTAAGGGGAAATGTGTGTGCATCCTATAGAGCGAGTGCAGGCTGTGCCGCTAAGCCCAAAGCCAGAACAGGAAGACGGAGCACTGCGGAGCGCTCCGTCTCGCTGCTCTAGCTTGGGGACGGTGCCTTCACCCCGCTGTCCTGCAGAAGCTAGCAAGGCTGTTCCCAAGCCAGAACAGCGAGACGGAGGGCTCCATCTCGCTGCTCTAGCTTGGGGACGGCTGCGCGCAAACCTCTGTAGGGCAGCGGGGCGCTGTGCTCCAAAGGCTTCAGGGATCTTTGAGGCTGGCGGTGGGGAAAAGCAGCGCTTCCCTCCACCGCCAGCCCCACAAGCTCTGGTGAATGTACCTTGAACGCACCTTGTTTTAGAGGGGGAGAACAAGAAATTTTCCCCCCCCTGTTCTCCCCCTCCTATGGTCCGGTGCGTCCTATGGAGCGAAAAATACGGTATGTAAGATGCCAAGTCATAATAGCAGCTAAAGCAAGTTTTTTAAAAATAAAATTCGCCTGCAGGGACAGGGTTTCTGTAATCTGTTCCACTTCTGTGTTTTGCTACCCTGTTATGTATTCAGTGGTCTGTGTTTGCCTGATCTTGAGTCTGGTCTAAGTATTCTGGATTTTGGCCTCTGCCACTGGCCCTTGAACTCTGAGTTGTGATTTGAAGCTTGGAAGTTTAGACACCCAATCATGTTGGGAGTGGCCCAGGCAGAAGAAGAAGAAGAAGAAGAAGAAGAAGAAGAAGAAGAAGAAGAAGAGTTTGGATTTGATATCTCGCTTTATCACTACCCAAAGGAGTCTCAAAGCGGCTCACAACCTCCTTTCCCTTCCTCCCCCACAACAAACACTCTATGAGGTGAGTGGGGCTGAGAGACTTCAGAGAAGTGTGACTAGCCCAAGGTCACCCAGCAGCTGCCTGTGGAGGAGCGGGGAAGTGAACCCGGTTCACCAGATTACAAGTCCACCGCTCTTAACCACTACACCACACTGGCTCTCAGGAAACTGTTTCTCAGTTATGTAGTTCAATAAAGGTTCTTGCTGTTACCGCTGTGTCTTGCCTCATGGGAACCCACCTGCACTTCATACCCTGTATTAGGTTTTAAGAGCACTAACTGGAGACAGAAGAACGTACCTCAATGCAGTCGTCCAGGAAATTGAAGACATTGCCTTTAAAAAGGAATACTTCCCCTCGGATAGTGGAGTAGGGCATAGCCGGCTCAACAAAGAAAGGCTGAAAAGCTGTCAGGGAGGCAATTCTTGAGAGGCCAAACCCAATGTTGTCGTTCATGCAGAATGCATTGGCTTCCCATTCAGTGATGGTGTCAGGCACGGTGTATGAGAGATTGGCTTTCCCACTAGAACTGAAGCATAAGAGGACAAAATTGTAGACTCTTTTCGCATGGATCTATGTCTACAATTAAATTTGTTACTAATATAAGCTTCATACCATTTAAGAGTATGTATATGCCCCAAATATCTTTATATACTAAAATAAAAATATTGTGGATTGATTTTCCACTGAAAGCTATTGCTATCAGTAGCAGCTCCCAAATTTATACAATAAATATCCCATACAGTACAGTGCTCTTCAGCACTTGAGTGTGCGTGTGTGTTTTTCCCACAAGTTGCCCAAATATCTAAAAATAAAAACCATAATGAAGAAAGGATTATCCAGCTAAATGAGGTTCTAATAATTCTCTCAACTTTTTTTTCACACAAGGACTCTTAAACGGAATCCAGAAAATGAAAATAAAAATAACAAGATAGAATAGTAGAAAGACTCACTCAACCCAAAGCAGCTGCCAAAAGAATGTTTCAGGAAAGTATGTTCTCAATGTGCTTGTACCCCCAGCTGCAGCACTAAAAGCAACTCCGCCTGAAAAACAAAGAAAGGACAAGATGATGAGAGAAAAGGGAGTTTGGCTTCTATAACAGAAATAGTACTGAAGAGGTTTAGGGTTTAATGGTGAAATTAATGCTTCACATTAAAAGGACATCAAGCAGGAATGATATTGAAACTATGGATAACCTCCTTTTGCCAGCTCTAGGGGTCATGATACATCAACATGGCACACTACTGCTGCCATTATACAAAATAAGATTTCAGCATTTCTAAATCTGGGAAATAGTGATAGCCTTCAACAAGGGACTTCCTCTAATTTTTTTTTACCTTTATCAGAAACTCTGTGGCTCCTATGTCTGTGGCTGCCAAATGAGAAGTGGCATTTGTCACATGAGGTGGACTTTTAAACAAATTACCAGTGTGGTGGGGTCCTGTCCCCTGAACTAGACTGAGATTGTGGCATGAGAGGCAGGAGGCATTAAGACTTTGCTCTCGCCCTGATCTCAGTTGTAATCCCACAATCCTAATGCCGGCTGCTCACAATGGGACAAAAGCTTTCATTGGGGTTGACTGTTCATTAAAAAGAAAACGAAGCTACATATAAGGCCAAACGAAACATCTAGTTTGATCTCAGTGTGGATAAAACTAATAAGGGAAATACCATAATAATATCGCTATGGTTTTGCTAATTAATAGCGAGTCTAAATATTTTCTTTTTTTAAAAAAAATAAAACTTTGGAGGGAGGCTGAATCTTATTTTATGCCTTGCAATGTGCTAGCATGACACCATCTGCACTGAGAAAGACCATAGAAAGGCCTTCACCTGAAAGGAACATATGAATTGTCTGTTTGGCTTTACGTGTGAAATGGATCGAAACAATCAGCCTGAAACAGCCCATCACCCTTAAAAACATTTCAATAAGTCCTTCTCCAACCTTTTTCCATAATACGAGATTCATCCTCAGGATAATCAGATGAAATCTTCTTGCATTCAAAGTCACTTTGGCATACAACGGGCTTTTGTAGTGTAGAGTTGGTGAAAACCTTGAGACCCAAGTTCTTAAAAGGAATAGATAAAATGCTGTTTAACTGATTTCTTTAGACAACCAAACCTACCACACTTTCTAAGACCTTCTCGTTGATAATATGGTTCTTTCTAGGTGAGGTGAATTATTTATCCAGAGTAGCTCACATACTTCAGGCCACCTCACTGGTTCTTCACATACTTTTATAACTTACTAACTGGGCTTAAGAGGGTAAAGTGCCGTTAGATGACCAGTGCTGATTACATTGCTGCAGTCATTTGCTCTTGAAAACTGGATCCATCTATTTCAGGAAGAGGTATCTATAATACAAGGGCGATCCATGGATGGCGCTGTGGTCTGAACCACTGAGCCTCTTGGGCTTGCCGATTGAAAGGTCGGCAGTTCAAATCCCCGTGACAGGGTTAGCTCCCATTGCTCAGTCCCAGCTCCTGCCAACCTAGCAGTTCAAAAGCACCCCAGTGCTAGTAGATAAATAGGAAGCGCTGCGATGGGAAGGTAAACAGCGTTTCTGTGCGCTCTGGTTTCCGTCACGGTGTCCCGTTGCTCTAGAAGTGGTTTAGTCATGCTGACCACATGCTCCATAAAGCTGTCTGTGGACAAATACTGACTCCTTTGGCCTGAAAGCGAGATGAGCGCCGCAAGCCCATAGTTGCCCTTGACTGGACTTAACCGTCCAGGGGACCTTTAAAGGTAAAGGTAAAGGGACCCCTGACCATTAGGTCCAGTTGTGGCCGACTCTGGGGTTGTGGCGCTCATCTCGCTTTACTGGCCGAGGGAACAGGCGTACAGCTTCCGGGTCATGTGGCCAGCAGGACTAAGCTGCTTCTGGTGAACCAGAGCAGCGCACGGAAACGCTGTTTACCTTCCCGCCAGAGCGGTACCTATTTATCTACTTGCACTTTGACGTGCTTTCGATATGCTAGGTTGGCAGGAGCAGGGACCAAGCAATGGGAGCTCACCCCATCGTGGGGATTCGAACCACTGACTTTCTGATCGGCAAGTCCTAGGCTCTGTGATTTAACCCACAGTGCCACCCGCTGGGGATCTTTACCTTAAAAGAGCACCACTCATGCTCAGCTCTGCTCTAGATCATAACCAGTTTTCAGTACTAGCCATATACAGGTTGCCTTCCCCAAAAGCAGCAGTGCCAGTCCCAATATAAGCATAGAGACAAACATACCCTGAAAACGTCATAGACACTGCCGTCATCAGTCACATTCACAGGTATGTAGAATTGGCCATCAAAGAAAGTATTTTTCAGCTCAACGCATGGCTCTTTAGGGGTATCTTCAAGGTTCAACTCATTATAATAATAGCCATAAAGTTCTTGATAAGGAAGGCGAGAGTACACCTGGTGAGAAATGAACAGTGAACACAGATGAGACCTGGAGGAGCATAAAAGCCTGCCTTACATGAGCAGTGGCAGTGCTTTTTCTTCTGGGGTAGGAATACCTCTAAACATTTTGTGAATCTAAGTTTGGCCTCATTGAGGGGCAGTATTTCAATATGAGTAGGAAAATGAGATTACCCCTAAACATTTATATATATTTTTTAGAAAAAAAGCACCGAGCAGTGATATCTACAAGCAAACATCAAGATGGGCATTCCAGTTATGGAGATGCTGAAGGTTTATAGGTAAAATCATTCTTATTCTGCGTGCCCTTTAATGCCTTAATATATGAGTGGAAATCTATTCCTTCTGATTTTTCTTCAGCAGATGAAGCATGCCTGGAACACAACGTAGTCAAAGCTTTTTATTAGCAAGACCCATTTAATTATTATGTTTTGGTGCACAGCAGAATATTGAACCTTTTTCTATATCCCACAGCTGGGATGAGGAGTCAAAGAAATTTCATGCAGGCCTATTCACTGAGATTTGGTTGTAATAGCCTTTTTCTCATTCCCTGCAGAACTGAATAGCTTCATAAGCAAATATGGTTATCATTACTGTTCTTTTCTTCAAAGAACATTTGCAGAAAATGCCATCCTGCCACAGGTGTGTCAAGGAAAATGTATGGGTCGCCCTCAAGTAGATCAATGAACAGAAATTTCTAGAAAAATTTGGTACTTGGCCACATTAAGGAGCTTCTTGCTTCCCAGTTTCCAGTGGGGAAAGATAACATGCCTGTTCTGTTCTTGGTTTCAGGTAACGGTCTCTGGAAGCCCCAAAGGAATTTGGTATTATTAGCTAAACCTCCTCAAAATCATAAGGCTGCATTTTTTTAAAAAATCATTCTTCAAGATTCTCTCTTTGTACCTTCTCCTTCTCATGCTCACGCAGAGTTCTGAAGGATTCTGTCACCCATATCTTTAAAAAATATGTCTAGAACAGAACAACTCAGGATAAAGCAGACCAAAATACAAGAAGAGTTATACTTCTGAATACAACACCAGGGGAGGATTTCTGGTGTCAGAAGAGCAGACAACCTGATTCTGTGCTCATTTCTATAGATGGTGGCTTTCAGTGGTGGGACCACTGAAAGGAGATCTAATACTTGGAATGGCTCTGGGTTGAAGGTGCACCAAAAATCCAGGACTCACGCTCTCAGGAGTCAGATCTTCTCCAGGCCTCAGAAGCAGAACGCTCTTATCCACAGCCCGCAGGGCACAGAAGGAGTTGCTGGCAGCTTTGAGGTTAAGGCCAATGCCTGAGGCTGGCAGTGCTTCTTTCTTAGAGAACTGCAGGCTGACCTGGAATTGAATGGAGGTCAGATATCTGTCAGGGGATCATCTCAGAAATTATTGTGGTACAGTCCCCACCCATAGCTATTCTGTCTGTTGTGAAAGTCTACTTAACAGCTGTAATTCCCCTGGCAATTATCACATGATATAATGTCTGGACTGTATGACCATAGTTCACTAGAATGGTACCTCGGGTTAAGTACTTAATTCGTTCTGGAGGTCTGTACTTAACCTGAAACTGTTCTTAACCTGAAGCACCACTTTAGCTAATGGGGCCTCCCGCTGCCACCATGCCGCCGGAGCACGATTTCTGTTCTCAACCTGAAGCAAAGTTCTTAACCTGAAGCACTATTTCTGGGTTAGCGGAGTTTGTAACCTGAAGCGTATGTAACCTGAAGCGTATGTAACCCGAGGTACCACTGTACTTTATAACATGGCATGAGCTCTTCTCAGATTAGATACAAGCCATCAGTGACTCATTAGGATTTTAAATCATGCAAAAGGTACATTAGGCAAGATACATTGCTACTTTTAGCTTATTTTCAGCCATCCATAATACCATTCCACTTCCAATAAACCTTTCCTATTTGACTTTTGTACTCCTTGTGCTGACAGAGAGATAAACAGAGAGTTAGGAATAGAAAACACCCTTTATTCTGAGTGGGGAACAGACTGATCAGCTCTTACCTTGTTTCTGAAGCACTTTTCAACTTCAAAAGAGATGCTATCAGCGATCAGCTCGCCATGAGGATGTAGAGTGTAAACCAGCAGCCTTGCTCTGGGAGCTGCTTTTTGGTCAATCATCAGTGGGATTGAGAATCTGCTATATCGTCCAGCTGTGAGGAAAAACATGAAATTAAAGGAGTCAAGGAAAGAGGTCAAGAGAAGCTGATGAGCTAATGTTGACTGTCACATACAAAATTAAGATGGAAGCCCCACCGGGACCTTGGCATTGGTGGTTTTGCTGTCTCCCCTCAGATGGAACCAAATGATGTGCAAAATAATTGGGGATGGGATTGTATTTCATAATCACACACTTTGCCCTCTAGCAAAGCTCCCCTTGCTGGTTTACACACAACAGAAAAGCTGATCAAGAATTAATTCAGGTCCTTGACAGCTAGGGATGTGGAGAAGAAGTGTTACTAGTTTACTGTAACTCTATATTTTCCTTGAAATTCCTCCGATGGTTCAATCAAAGAAGAACATCCAAATCCATGCTGAATCAAATCATTATTATATCCGCTGGACTAAGTGACAATCAGTCACTCTGTGGACTCAGCTACACTGGTCAATTTATAACGTTAAAATGCATTCTAAAAATATAACACCAGATGGCGCTGTAGAACAGCAATCCAAAGTCAATGGAAAATTACAGTGGGAGTTGTATATTTTTATAGCGTTTTGAGGGACTTCCGGTGCAGCGCGATCTCGTTACAAGCGGGGGTTTTACCGTGAGGGAAACCCTGGGCTATTTTGGAGGTTAGGGGGAGCTTCAGGGCGCGGAGGCCCCCCGAAACATTTCTGGAGGGTGTCCAGAGGGTCTGGTTCCCACTGTGACCAGAAGCGACCAACCCGGCCGTCAGGTAACTTCAAACGAAGTGAAGAGTGCGGCGGCGTTGTTCAGCGGGTCGAGGGAAGCCATTGCCGACCTCCAGGTAGCGAAGCCCCGAGCTTGTTGAGAAAGCGCTACGCTCCTAAACTAAAGGACCCCGGCTTCAAAATATATCAAAACTTTCCGGGAATAACAACAAGGAAGTCTGGAAGCAACATTAAGATGTAAAAAGGTTCAGCTTGAAGCCGAAATCAATCTTGACGCAACGCGACTCCAGTGCTGGGAAAAGTGAAAGTGAGTTGCCTTAGTGGATACTTTGTTTTCTCCTTATTTTTCTTCTTCTTAAAAGTAACTTTTACGTAGAAACTTAATACCAAGAGACTTGCGGGAAGAAAAGGGAGACCAGGGACAAACTGTTGGAGTTGAAAGTCCTTGAGGAAACGGAGGGTTTGAATAGATGGAAGGGGCACTTTTCCATTTTTGTCTTTAAAACGCAAAGCGAAGCGAAACCGGAAGAGAAGGCTCCATCGCCATTAAAAACCCCTGAGTGTGGTGGACTGAGAAAAGCTTAAGGAGAAAGAAAAAGAGAATAACTACAACTATTTTTGTTGTGGGAAAGCATATATACTTTGGGTTTCCTGCAAGTACTGTCTCTCCCCCTATTTGCTCTTCGGGATCTTTGATTTGTATGAGTGACTGAACGTCGGAGAAATAGGATATCGCTATACCCCTGGAAACAGTGTTATTTTGAAGAGACTGGGAGACCTCTAGTGGCGGGACTAAGACTACCTGATCTCTAACTGCCCTTTTGTCCTCTCCCCCTTTATTTTTTTCCCTTTACCTCGCCCTACTCTTCTCCTCACCAACTTTTCCTGTGTGCCTACTTGGACACGTGGAGTAGCCTGAGTGGAGGCAAGAAGGTCCCACAATAAGAGCTGCATATTGAATGAATGGTATATATCTATGTGGGAAATAGCAAATTCTGTTTAGTACCAATAGTAAAAAGGGAATTTTGGGGGGGGGCATAGGCGAAGGGAGTCATAAGGGAACGGGGGAACGGGGAAAATATAAGAATATAAGATGTCACATACAGCGAAGAAAGGAACGAACGGGGGGACCCCTAGTGAAAGGAGGGGGTCTAAACAAGAGATAGATTCTAAGGCAGATATTGTGAAGATGCTAGTGGAAATTAAACAGAGTCAAAATAATCTAGAACACAAATTAGAACAAGTGGATAATAAAATTGGAAATATGGATAAAAAAATGGACGAAACAGTCAGTGAACTTAAAGGCCAGATAAAAGAAGTATTTAGGAGAACGCAAAATGTAGAGGAAGGAATAAAGAAGACAAGATTGGAATTAAAGGATATCAAACGGGATAAGGAAAAGATCAAAGTAGAAATGTTGGATTTAAATAGAGCACAGGAGGAGATAAAGGATGTTATAGCAATGAATGAACTGCGACAGAGGGAGGTGAAGCTTAGATTGAGAGCCGTTCCGGAGATACAAGGTGAAAATATTAAGGAAAGACTGATAAAAGAATTGGCGGAATGGCTGGACTTACCAGCAGAGGAAATAGCCAAAAATGTGCAGAATGCATTCAGAATGCGTATAAAAACAACAAAAGTAAAAAAATTCACAGGTGATTGTCTGATTACATTTAGGGACAAAGAAATGAGAAACAGGATTTTACAAAAGAACAGGGAAAAGAGGTTGAACATAGAGGGAAATTACATAATCATCTTTAAAGATATCCCAATTAGATTACTTAAACGAAGAGATTCCTATAAACCACTAGCACAGACATTGAAGAAGAATAAAATTGAATTTAGATGGGAGTTCCCTGAAGGGTTATCATTTGAGTATAGAGGTAAGAGACATAGGTTATCAAACCTAGAAGAAACTGGGAAATTCTTGAGGAAATATAAGGAGTTGAGATCAGAAGAGAGCGGAGCAAAAGGAGCAGAGGGAGGATCACCAAGAGACTTAAGAACAGAGGAGGAAGAGGAAGCGAGCGGAAGTAGATCAGACGAAGAGGAAGAAGGGGAAGAAGAAGACTCAGCGAATTTATAAGGGAAAGGAAAAAAGAGAAAAGAAAGAAAGAAAGAAAGAAAGAAAGAAAGAAAGAAAGAAAGAAAGGGAAAGAGAAAAAAAACAAACTTAGGTGAATGTCAGGCATCATGGGGTTAAAAATTTTGAACTGGAATATTAATGGAATGAACGAGAAAAAAAAGAGGAATAAAATTGAACAATTTTTGAAAAAGAAAAATCTGGATATCATTTGTCTTCAAGAAACGCACGTTGCTAAAAGACATAAAAAACTGCTAATTAATAAAAGACTGGGAAATGAATTTGAATCTTCAGACAAAGAAAAGAAAAGAGGGGTGGTGTTGTACGTTAAAAATAAGATTGAAGCCAAACAAATATTTAAAGATGAAGAGGGGAGGATGGTAGCGGTTCGACTTAACTGGCAAGGAGAGAATTTGGTTGTGATCGGGATCTATGCACCAAATGGCAATAAGACTGACTTTTTCAAAAATTTAGAAGGGAAACTATTAGAATATATGGATCAAAAAATCATCTTAATGGGTGACATGAACGGCGTGGTCTCCTTAGAAGTGGATAGACTTAGGGAAGGAGTAAGTAAAGAAGGGAAACTACCAAAATCTTTCTTTTCAATGGTCAAAAACTGTAATTTGATAGACATCTGGCGTCTCAGACACCCATTGGACAAACAGTACACCTTTCACTCTGAGCCACATCAGTCGATGTCACGGATAGATCAGGTCTGGATCTCGAGTGAATTGTGCCCAAGAGTTAAACAAATAGAAATAAGACCGAGAGTAATTTCTGATCACAGTCCGATAGAACTCGAACTGGAGAGTCTTGAGAGAAGAACTTTCAGATGGAGACTAAAGAAGTACCTCTTAGATGATCAGAAAATTGTAGAAAATGCACAAAAGAAGTTAACAGATTACTTTGCGGATAACTGTGATAAAGGCACAAATATCAACGTAGTTTGGGACGCAAGCAAAGCAGTAATAAGAGGATATTTCATTCAACAGAATGCGATCAAAAATAAGAACAGAGAGAAAGGAAAAGAAAAAATTCTAAGGCAGATAATGGACAATGAACAAAAACTAATCCGGAAACCTAATTGCCAGAAAATAAAAGAAAACATTAAAATGCTGCAAGCCCAATTTGCCATAATAATAAATAGAGAGGTAGAGTGGAATATAAAAAAATTAAGACAAAAGAACTTTGAATTTTCAAATAAATCAGGCAAGTGGCTTGCATGGCAAATCAAAAAAAGGAAAGAACAGGGTACAATAAATAGAATCATAGTAGAGGGAGAAGAAGTAACCGACCCAAAAGGAATCAGGAAGGAGTTTCTGGACTATTATAGAAGCCTTTATAAAAATAAAGAGAGAAATAACTTAAGGAGGATAGAGAGATTTTTGAAAGATAAAAAGGTGCAGAAAATCCCAACAGACAAGAAACAACGATTGAACAACCCAATTGAAATAGAGGAGATAGAGGAAGTAATTAAAGATTTAAAGAGGGGAAAGGCTCCGGGGCCTGATGGATTCACGGCAGGTTACTATAAAGAGATGAAATCTATTTTGGCGAATCCCCTGAAGGAGACTATGAATAATATCTTAAGAAAAGGAGAAATCCCAGAGACCTGGAAAGAAGCATTTATCACCTTTATCCCCAAACAAGATGCAGATTTAACCCAAGTCAAACACTATAGACCGATCTCGTTGCTAAATACGGACTATAAAATCTTTGCAGGAATCCTTGCGAGAAGATTGAAGTCTCTGCTATTAGAAACTATCCACAAAGATCAGGCCGGTTTTCTTCCAGGCAGGCACATGAGGGACAACATAAGAAACATAATTAATATGTTAGAATTTCTATCAGTCAGGATTGATAAGCAAGCTATAATGATGTTTGTGGACGCAGAGTGGTATGGGACTTCATGCTGAAAAATCTGGAACATATGGAAGTGGGCAAAGATTTTTTCAACGGGGTAAAAGCAATATATACAGAGCAAAAAGCCAAATTGATTATAAATAACATCGTGACAGAAGAAATAAAGATACAGAAAGGAACAAGACAGGGATGCCCACTCTCCCCGCTACTATTTATAATAGTATTAGAAGTGCTTCTGAATTCAATTAGGCAAAACAAAAAAATTAAAGGAGTAACAATTGGAAAAAATGTGTATAAGACCAAAGCATTCGCAGATGACTTAGTAATAATGACTGAAGATCCAACAACTACAATAGAAGAAATTTTAAAGGAAATAGACCAGTTTGGGGAAATGGCAGGCTTTAAATTAAATAAGAGGAAAACGAAAATGATAGTCAAAAATGTGGATCAAAGTGTAATAGAAATAATTCAACATCAGTCACAGATAGAGGTGGTTAAAAAAGTGAAATATCTTGGGATTTGGTTAACACCCAAAAATATAGATTTATTTAAAAATAATTATGAGCCGGTGTGGAGGGAAATAAGAAAGGACCTGGAAGTGTGGGGAGGATTGAAATTGTCATTCTGGGGGAAGGATCAATACCATTAAGATGAATGTATTACCGAGGGTACTATTCCTATTCCAGACTATTCCTATAATTAAGGGGAGCCGAATGTTTAAAGAATGGCAAAGAGTGCTTTCAAGATTTATCTGGCAGGGCAAAAAACCTCGGATACAATATAAACTGTTAACAGATACAAGGGAAAGGGGAGGCTTTGCCCTGCCAGATCTGAGATTATATTATGAGGCATCATGCCTTTGCTGGATAAAAGACTGGGTTAATTTGGTGAATAAGGAGCTGCTCGATTTAGAGGGCTTCGACAATAGGTTCGGCTGGCATGCCTACCTATGGTATGAGAAAAGGAAAGTACATAAGGGATTCGAAAACCACATTTTTAGAGGCCCACTTATTGAAACATGGGAAAGGTATAAAAACCTATTAGAACCCAAAGTCCCACACTGGCTCTCACCTCTCGAAGTGATAAGTCTGAAAAAAATCAATATGAGAAGTAACTGGGCAACATATGGTCAACTATCAATTAAAGAAGATGGGAAATGGAAATTAAAGCCATATGAGCAAGTCAAGGAGCATGTATATGATTGGCTACACCACTTCCAAGTTAAAGAAATGTCTAGAAAAGATATTAAAGATAGAGGGTATGCAGATAAAGATTCAAAATTCCAGGCGGAAATTATAAATAACGATGTGAAAACAATATCTAAAATGTATAAGATGCTGTTAGATTGGAACCTAGGGGATGAGGAAGTCAAATCAGTAATGATTCGCTGGGCTAGAGATGTGGGTCATAGTATACAATTTGAGGACTGGGATAAACTATGGAAGGACGGTCTTGATTTTACGGCGTGTATAACGGTAAAGGAGAATGTCATGAAGATGTTCTACAGGTGGTACATAACACCTGTGAAACTATCAAAAATGTATAAGGTCTGCAGTAAATGCTGGAAGTGTAAAGAGAAGGAGGGCTCCTTTTACCACATGTGGTGGGAGTGCGGGAAAGTGAGAGAATTTTGGGGAAAAATATATATTGAATTAAAGAAGGTTTTAAAGTACACGTTTACAAAAAAACCAGAAATCTTTCTGTTAGGGATATTAGGGAATGAAATAAAAAAGAAAGACCATAAATTTGTATACTACACAGTTACAGCAGCAAGGATAATATTCGCCCAGAAGTGGAAAAAGCAGGAAATGCCAACGATGGAGGAGTGGAGATTAAGGTTATTAGACTATACGGAGCTGGACAGATTGACAGGGAAGATTAGACATTTAAGAGACCAAAAGTTTATCAAGGAATGGGGAAAATTTGTAGACTATCTAGAACATATTAGTGAGGGACAAACAACGCTAATGGGATTTAGAGAAGCACTGTGAAAGACCAAGAGTTATTGTTTAAAGAAAATAGAAGAGGAGAAATGTATAACGACAATATAAGTTAGGAAATGTGTAATCTTAATTATTATTACGAAAGATTTGCGGACAAGTTGAAGGAAGTCTAGAAAGAGGCGACAACGTAAAGTTTCGGGTGAAAATTCCTTTAATGTATGTATTCTTTTTTGTTTGTTTGTTTGTTTTGTGCTTTTGTTTTTGTTTTGTTTTGTGTTTTGTATAATTTTTTCTCTTTTTCTGGAAAATCAATAAACATCTATATGAAAATATATATATATATATATTTATAGCGTTTTTTCCATAGCGTTTTTTTATATCTGTGTAGATCCAGCCTGTGACTTAACCTAAGATTTATAAATGGAATTCCTTTTTAAGAGAAAAGTCATGCTAGGAATCATTCTACAGGTCTGCTGATTGTTTCTCCATGACTGCCAAATACCTTCATTTCTCCACAATCAATGAGCAGAATTGGACCACTTACCCTTAATGCTGACTAGGTGTTCACCTCCATCAACAATTCTACCATTCGTCATAATCTGTACGCAAAAAAAGAAATCAAGGCATAAATAATTTTGCTAGAAACACTGAGATCCAGCTCTGAGGGCCTTCTGGTGATTCCCTCACTAGGAGAAGTGAGGTTACAGGGAACCAGGCAGAGGGTCTTCTCGGTAGTGGCACCGCCCTGTGGAACGCCCTCCCATCAGATGTCAAGGAAATAAACAACTACCTGACTTTTAGAAGACATCTGAAGGCAGCCCTGTTTAGGGAAGTTTTTAATGTTTGAAGTTTTTTCGTATTTTTAATAGCCTGTTGGAAGCCGCCCAGAGTGCCTGGGGGAACCCAGCCAGATGGGTGGGGTATAAATAATAATAATATATTATTATTACAGTGGACACTTGGATTGCGAACATGATCTGTGCGGGATACACGTTCACAACCCGCAGCATTTGCCACCTGCATCTGTGCATGTGCGGGTTGCGATTCGGCGCTTCTGCACATGAGCAAAGCAGAATTTAGCGCTTCTGTGCATGCATGACGCCAAAACCTGGAAGTAACCCGTTCCAGTACTTCCGGGTTTCAACGGTCCATAACCCGAAAAAACGCAACCTGAAGCAGCTGTAACCCAAGGTATGACTGTGTTGTTGTTGTTATTTATTTATTTATTATTATTTCTGTCATGGCTCCACTACAGGGTATGGGTCAAGCATATTTGTAGGGCATTTTGTCCGGAACCTGCTTATTTTTTCTTTGTACTCCACTGGGAGGCATTTAAGCACTTAAGAATAGAAATCAGATTAGTGATGTGATGGTGCTCATTTTTCAACTCCCACCACGTGGACAGAGGCGTTGCAGGTGGTTCCATACTCATTCAACCTCCAGTGAGGGTTAAAAGCTAAGAGGAAGGTCATGGCAAAGCCACTCGGCCTTTCTGCACTTACTAGATAGTAGAAGTGAACGTTGGAGGGCAATTCCTCATTTTGAACTTTGTTCAGGATGTAGTGCACAGAGATTGCTTCCTGTTTGTCACACGGCAGTTCACGCAGCACCGGTTCTATCTTCACAAAGCTGTTGGTCCGGGAGAAATAGCGCTGGACGTAATGAACTGCTTCTGGCTTGTAGGTTTCCAGCCAGCCATACTCAGTGCACTGATCTGGTTCATAGATAGCCTGAGGAGAGAAAGGTGCAAAAGGAAGTAAAATGTACCAGAAATAGAACATTCCACAGAAGGGTGATGCCTCTGGAAGGGTTTCCCAAAAGGAGTTGTTTGATCATTCCCCTGGATGACTCCACAGATTGGGCTGTAATGCATGTCTCTGGTGGGTGGTAAAGGAAGGGTGAGGAATCAGTAGGTTATAAAGAAAAGGAGGGAACATTTTATCACATGTGGTGGGAATGTAAAAAGGTGAAATGCTTCTGGGATATATAATGAGATGAAAAAAATGTTGAAATATACATTTATAAAGAAACCAGAAGCATTTTTACTGGGCATTGTGGGGAGTGATATAAATAGAAAGGAATGCAAGCACTTTTTATATGCAATAACAGCAGCAAGAATATTACTGGCCCAGAAATGGAAGCAAGAAGAATTACCAACGATCGAAGAATGGAGGATGAAGTTAATGGACTATGCAGAACTAGATAAACTAACAGGAAGGATTTGAAACTGGCGGGACCAGAATTCACGGAAGACTGGAGTAAATTTACAGACTATTTGAAAAGTGTTTGTGAAGATCAGATGACGTTTGTAGGTTTGCAAGAAGTTTTGTGAGGAGTATTACTGGAAGTATTGCAAAAATGGAGAAGGGGAAGGAAGATTTGTTAAGAGATGTAAAGGCAATATAAAGTTAAGAAATGCATAAGGGGTGGTTAAAACGGTGGATCACCAGAGGTGCTGATGGGAGTCTAAAAAGATTGTATAAGTGATAAGTTTTGTGGTACATTTTATAATTTACCATATATGTTAAAATCAATAAAAATTATTTTAAAAAAAGAGGAATCTGTAGGTTATGAGGGCTTGACCCACCTGAGCTATCAGCAAAGGGCAGTTTCCCACTTGGTCATATCAACCACCACCACCCACTTCAGTTTTCAGCGACTTACTCTCAATTTGTAGCGAGGTTCAAAAAGGTGAGAAGTTGGTATGGAAAACTGGGCAGTGCCATTGTTGTCTGTAGTGTAGTTGGCCACAACCTCGCCATCAAACTCTAGAAAAATAAGTCCGTTTGGCAGTGGTGCTCCATCCTCGTCATTGACCTTCATCTGCGTGTGGGACAGGAAAACACAGGTGCGAAATGTTTAGGAACAGTGCTTAGCACTTGGACTGATGCAACTAAGTGGTGGCACCCGTTGTGGCAGACAGCCAGGGATGGAACTATTAGTCTGTTTCTCGTCCACGTCTCTTTCCATTCCATCTTGTTTTTGCATTAATCTGCTCCTTAAGAACAACCCCACATAATTTGTCCCCCCCTTAAAATACACATTTTAGAATTTTGTTCCTCACAGAGATCATCCCCATTGTCCTACCTGTCCAGTCAAAGGGATCCCTCTTCTATAATATGGATCTACATTCTCCAATGTGATGGTTTTTCTTGCTTGATAGACAGAGATGTAGTTAGACTTTGAAATCTGGATGCCTGTCAGATACATAAATGCATAAAAGAACCTGTAAAACAAGCTAGATTATATAGATATCTGGAGTATTCAGGTGCTGAATATGGTGCCCAGAGAGGCCAATTCTCAGAGCAAGATTTTCAAAGATCCCCCTCCCTATTCTGTTGTGCCCCATTATAAAATGGTTACCTGTTCCCTTCTCTGTGACGACTGCCTCTGCGTGGAGCGACACATAAAAATAACGCTGCGTATGCATGTTTGCGTAAAGGCGGAATGCTTTGGTGCTGATTGTTTTGGAAACGCTGCCATCTTTGTCCAGCTGAAAAGGGAAAGAAAATTATGATCAAGGTGTGGAAGGTATGTGGAACTTCACTGGGGTTGTCATGTTAGTCTGCTGCAGCAAAACAATCAAAAAGTATGCTGAAGAATTAGAACTATTTCAGTATAGGCTTCTGTGATCAGTGGCTGCTCACTGGAAGTATGAAAAAGTCTAAGTTGCTACGAACACATGTATGAGAGGGAGTGGGGAAACGGAACAGAAGTAATGACTTGTAAATGGACCAAACAACCACATAATAGAAGGAGAAGCAATACATTTCTGTACCAAGCCCAAACATAAACAATATCAAATTGGGGACTAATGAATGGTAAGTTGCACAGCAATTGAGAAAGAATTATCACCTGTAAAGAAACAAATTCCTTTTCAGTGTTGGGAAAGTCCCTTCCTCCAGTTACAATGGATCCCAAATTCTTTAGTGTAAAACAGTACTGACTGTTCTTTACACAGCCCAGGAAGATTATTCCTTGGCTTTATCTATAAGAATCAGGCTTACAGGCTTAAATACCGCCCACCTCTGTCAGAGGGCATTAGTGGCTGTTTCAAAGGGAAAGATAGGACAAGTCATGAGCAAACTGAAACCCTTTGTTTCTTGGGATGATTCACTCTAAGTCCTTGGGACGGGTTTCTCCTAATGACCCATGTCAGCAGATTGCTACTTGCACAACGAGGCTTCCCCCAGCTCTTCCCTAGGGGAGGGGAGGAGAGAGGGGTTGTTCTGTTCAGGAAGCTGCAATGCTTGCACCAGTGTCCTCATTTTCCAGGAACTGTCCCAGATTTACAGAAGATTTGATCCTGGAATGTCCTGCTTTTCCTTAAGATGTCCCTATTTTCATTGGCCCTACTCAATTCAACAATACTTGTGCCAAGACAAGCAAGTTATAGGACTGCAGCCTGAATGTATACAATATAGGGCTGAACATTTTCTTCAAACTTTATCAGGACAAGCACACTACCGAACCAGTTTTTTAAAGCAGTACCAAAACAAAATATATCTATAGTCAGACAAGGGCACATTGTCCAACGCAACATGCAGGAAATGGAGGCAGCCTGACCCATTTTGCTGCCTAAGTGAAACAGGGAAGTGCTGTCACCACGCTGCCCGCACCTCACTGGCTTGTGTGGCTGTAGCTTCTGGCTTCTAGTGTCTGATGGCCTGGGACTCAGACTCGGGCTCGGAACCAGTGGAGTCTCAGTCTGCACCAGATCCTTTGCCTCAGGCAGTAGCCGAACCTAGTCTGGGGCCTGATTCTGAAGAGCCCCAGTCTACACACTAGACTGCAACAAGCACCAGCTGGGCCGAGTCAGGGGCCGGAGCCTGCCCTAGCTCCAGATGTGGGGAGTACCTCGTTGCCTTCAGCTGGGCCATCACTTACAGCTGCTCCACCACCAGTTGGATCAGGAGAGGCTGAGGCGGCCCCTGGGTCTAGTAACCCACCGACATCTCCCGAGCTGCAGAGAGTAAGGTCTGAGAGAAGGAGAGACCTGAATACTTGCAGGAGGAGTGCTCACCTTTGGGCAAGACAGGGAGGTGAGTCACCAGGGGATCAGGACCAGCCGTTACCCCGACAAAGATAAAAGGCTGTCGGACGCCACCCCAGGTTGCAGAAGCAACATTGCTGTTTGCTAGAACCTCCCTGAGAGCCTGCTCCTGACCTAGCCTGGTTTCCTACCTTGTGTCCTGGGTGTGGGACAGGAAAATACAGGTGCAAAATGTTTAGAAACAGTGCTTAGCACTTGGACTGATGCAACTAAGTGGTGGCACCCGTTGTGACAGACTCCTCGCACAATCCTTGGATTCAGGACCGGACCTGGACCGCATTGCTCTGGTTAACCCCCGGGTCCAGCACATAGTGAAATCTGGCAGGAGCTCCACAAGATCTCACCAGAACCAGGAAGCTGCAACCACTTCTCATTGCTTCTTCAGCTGCTGCGGCTGTGGCAGCAGGCAGGCAGGCAGGCAGACACCCCTTGCCATAGGAGAAGTAGCAACAGCAGCAAGAATTTGTGAGATCTCACCAGAAGCCAGCACATCTTCTCCTTGCTTCTCTGGCGGTAGCTCCCGTAAGTGTGCCACCCCTTGGGATTCTGCTGCCTGAGGCGGCTTCCTCAGTCCACCTCATAAGCAGGCTGGCCCTGGCTGAGACTCTCATCAAATAATGGGCCTAAAGTTTGCTAGTCAATCCCATTTTTGCATACCCTGAAGCTGGCCATCAAGCTGTGTGACAAGACTGGTATTCCATGATGAGTCTACTTGGGCTAAACAACTAACAGTTCAGTCCTGTCGCACTGTGGGCTTCATTCGGCCAACACACTCAGGGAAGCATGAGGAACTACACACTTTCTGATACCGTCTCTGTGTTTAAATAATACTCCCACAGCATCTATCTGCAAAAAAGTCAGTAACAACACTACACAAGTTTGGAGCAGGTGGCGAATAGCATTTCTGATGAACCATGCAGCCCATAACATGCAACCCTAATGAATAAAGTAGGAGAAAACATTCAGTTCTTTCTAAGTGTCTCCAAATATACCCTGGTAAAATTTCAAAAGCAGCCTGGTTTGGGTTTTTGCCTGAAAACATTCTACAGTGGCCCAGAGGACCGATTTTCCTGTTACCTGAGCACTAACAGCTTCACAAATCCCATTGGAATCTCGATTACATCTTGGATCGTAATAGCGATGTCTGCACACTCTGATCTGGACTGTCCCTTGAACAGGTTGGCCAAATGTATAGCTAACAGGACAAAACATAAATTATATCAGTTGAGAGAAAGAAAAATTCAGATCGTGCTGCAAGTCTCAGGTTAAGTGACTGACTTCAGGCAAGCCTACATTTGACAGGGAGCCGTTTGGAATAACTGGATTTCATACCAACAAGACTCGGAATTCCACAATGCATTCCAGACATTTGCAAATATGGCTTCTTTGCTTTGAGAAACATGTGTATTTTGTGTGTGTGTGAATGGGGGGCGGGGACCTAGTATTGCCCAGAAACATCTCAGTGCTGCCGTAGGAGATTACCTCACATTCTCCAAGGGCTCATCCAGACATGTGCTTGTCTTGTGCTGATGGTTTTCCGCTTGTCTCATGCTTTCTAGGCAAGAGTCTGAGCGGTTTTATCCTTGCCCCAGTGCTTTC
The DNA here is from genome assembly GCF_965113315.1 of Podarcis vaucheri. NCBI lineage: Eukaryota > Metazoa > Chordata > Lepidosauria > Squamata > Lacertidae > Podarcis > Podarcis vaucheri. Next base: position 12,346,831 of record NC_138755.1, read on the forward strand.
CCCAGGAAACCCCACTCTTGAGCGATAATTCACAGCAGATGTCAACCCAGGCAAAACCCATCAGCAGTAAATATTGGATTTTCTTGGGGGAAGCTGCAGGGCAAAAGTAAGCCTGGATGAGCCCAAAGTCTCTGTTGTGGCCAGTATGTGGTACCTTTCAGAGCAAGGTGGAATATAACAGAACCCTGATTCCCCACTTTGAAAATGCTTCTTCCCTAGCCAGTGCCCAAAGTTCCCCTTAGACTCCAGTCAAGGCAGAAATCAGGATCAGCCCTGGACAAGTTGATACAGCTCAGCCTCAGTTCCAACTACCTGCTTCCATTGGGATTGTGGGACAAAATAGTATCCTTTCCCCCTCCCAATTTCAAGATGCTGAAATGCAAATTTCCACATACATTTGCTCTACCTCATAAACTTACTGAGCACTGACGTATACTTGGAATTCTTCATCGAAAGCAGAGATCCTGTCTGGTGTTTTGATGTCCATCTTGAACTTTGGCAACACTGAAAAAAATATATAACAAATGTGATTAAGAAAGTCTAGTCAGGCAAAGTAACAGATTGGATATATGGCATAACGAGGAAGGTGGTCTCTTTGAGACAACTGCTTAGACATGAGGAGGAATTATTAGGAGGGCAAAAATAAACAAGGATACAAATGACTTAAAAATGTATCTTGACCAACATTAAAAAACCCCAATAGATTATGATGAAAAACAAACAAACAAGATTGATGATTTTGGAATCATGGTTTTGGAACAGAAAAGTATTATATGAAGGTATGGAGGGATCAGAGCTATTCCTTTTTTCATCTGCTTATGGGATGGCAGGAGAAATCTCACGCACAGCCATATAATAGGCTACTAGTGGCCTTGCAGTTGGTCTACTGCTCAATGACTTCCTCCTATCATTTATAGACGCATCTGAAACTTGTTAGGGGTCCAGTCATATCACCTAAACACGCTGCTCATTTTTTCGTATACATGTTTCCATTTTCTCTGCCAAACTTCAAAAAACAGATGCTCACAGACTTAGGTTCTATGAAAAAGTAGCTATAGAAAGTTTTGGGGAGGTTATTTTATCCATGCGCCAAAATGCTGCCACTAATACAAAATCAGTTTTCTAAAGCAGATAAGCTTCACAGTGGTACTCACCATATTCTTCCATAGTGAACCAGTGATGGGTATTATAGTTTGGTGGATTCTCAACAACGATTTGGTAGGATCCCAACAATGCTCCTGTAGTTATTACGAGTTCTAATTGGAGGATGCCAAAGGAAGGTGTTTGATTCAGCCACTGAGCAATCCGATTTCCTTGAGGATCCTGGGAAAGCAGCAAGAGATGAACCATACCATTTTCTACAATATTTTCTTCAATCTATGAGACCAGCTTTAATGGAGTTGGGTCAGTGAGATTCAGTTTATGAATCTCTATGCCTTATCAACATTTAGTCATTGTCAACTGGAATGCCTTGCTAGCAATCCATCAGCATTGGATATCTTCAGTGAAAGATCATAAAGGACTGCAAGGCCGGACAGAGCACCAAACTGCCTATACCATCAAAAGTTGCTTAAGGTTTTCAGCAAGCCAGTCATCATTTCCTGGAATGGCCTGCGTAAAGGCCATTTTTGCAAAGGATATGCTCAATATACTGTAATTTAAGAGATGTTATGAATAATATTTTGATGAAAGGAAAGATTCTGCTGACATGGAAGGAGGCATATATTACTTTAATTCCAAAACAAGATACGGATTTATTACAAGTTAAAAATTATAGACCAATATCGCGGTTAAATAATGATTACAAATTATTTGACAGTATTCTAGCAAACAGGTTGAAGGCAATTTTAATGGAGGAGATACACAAAGATCAAGTGGGCTTCCTCCTGGTCAACAGATGAAAGATAATGTGAGAAATATACTTGATATAATAGAATCTATCAAGACCAGGAATGATAAGCAAGCTGCATTAATATTTATTGATGCAGAAAAAGCATTTGATAACATCTCTTGGCATTTTATGAAGAAAAATTTGGAGATGATGGATATAGGACAAGCTTTCCTTAAAAAGATAGAAGCTGTATATTCTGGACAAAGAACAATATTAATACTTTTAGCACTAGATTAGTAAAGATTAGTTTGGCCTTTATGCACCTCAGACGTGGGGAAAAGGTACCTTTAGCATTGTCAATGTGAATTACATAATAGATAGATCAAATTAACTATCTAGAAGAACCACAGGGCTTTTTTGTTTGTTTATTTAAAGGCAGACTGTCATATTTGCTGGCATTTCTAGCCACCTGGGGTGACTATTACTGTTCAGTGAAAAATAAAAAATGCAAAGGTGACATGAATCAGAATTCTGAATACATGTGAAAGTGACATGAACCAGAATTAAGAGTAGCCCACCCCCAGTTCCAGCTAAGGAAATTCACTCTGGGGCCATCATTCCTCTGCAGAAGTACAGTGGTACCTCGGGTTAAGTACTCAATTCGTTCCGGAGGTCCGTTCTTAACCTGAAACTGTTCTTAACCTAAAGCACCACTTTAGCTAATGGGGCCTCCTGCTGCTGCCGCGCCACCGGAGCACAATTTCTGTTCTTATCCTGAAGCAAAGTTCTTAACCTGAAGCACTATTTCTGGCTTAGTGGAGTGTGTAACCTGAAGCGTATGTAGCCTAAAGCGTATGTAACCCGAGGTATCACTGTATTAGTTTCCTGAACACAAAAATACCTACAAGGGCCCTCAAAAAAAATAAAGAAAAGAAAAGGCAAAAGGAGTGAGCTTAGGTTGAGTCAGTCCACTTAACTCTAGAAACATGTTTTATGTTACGTTTCCTGCTCAACATTATTGCCCATTAGCCAGTAAGTATAAAGCCCTGGTGCTTAGGATTTGCTGCAATTGAGAGGCCAGTTCTTTGACTCAAGGAAGCAGGCAAAAAGCTTTAAATAGCATGGTGTAGCTCTTACTTGGATGTAGATTGCAGGATACTGGAAAAGAAAGAAAAAAAGAAAAAGGTCAACATTGCATTTGAAGGGCAAGAGAACGATTTCTTATTTTTAAAACATCAGAGTTCCTTGGAAACCTTTTGAGTTCCAGTTACACTCACCATTTTGTTCACTGGTATGAAATCTTTATCCATAGAAACAACTCTAAACATCACTAAAAAAGGGGGAGAGGAAATAAACCCATTTACTCTTTTTAAAAATACGGTTGGTTCAAAATCTACAGACTTTTCGCTCACGTTTACATCCTTGAGTGATGTAACATTCTAGCGATTATTGGAACTTTATTTGGTAATTAACTAAGTTGAAAGTATCCAGGATTTGCCAGTCTCAAAAGTAAATGTAGAATTGTCAACTGAGCTCATAAAGCCATCCTGTTTAATATTATGTGTATGCTATCATTTGCGTGGCGAGTTCCCGTCTCCCCCCAGTAGGAATAAAGAGACACGACACTGTTATATTCGGTTAAGGGGCTAAAATTGGCCACAACTTTATTGGTTACAGGTGATGAGCAGTATTGGCTTAGGCATTGGTCCTAACCGACTATCCAGCTTCAGCCTGTTTGCATGAAGACCGGGAAGGGTTAACCCCAGCAGGGGGAGCCCTGCTGATGCACATCAACTAGGGACTCCCCGGGGTCACCACTCAGGGGCGTACCTTAGGCCTTCACCTCCATAGGCTTCGGACAGGGCCATGCCCCCCAGAATCCTTTACCGGACTACCCTTCAATATTTGGGGGAGGTGATGGCGCTTCCTTCCCCCCTTCCATCTACATAACAATACCCATACCAATGCCTAACCACCAATGTCAAGGAAGTTGTGACGATTTGCTTGGCAGGCGAAAAACCAAGTGGCTGGTGCCAATTTGCCAAGTGGAAGAAATTCCTACCAGGCCCCTTAAAGGCAAACAACCGAAGTCCGTAACAAGGTCAGAAGGAAATCCTTGAAGGGCAGGCGGGCGGGAAACCGGAGCAGCTGAGCTGCAAAGAGGGGGATCCCCGGGCGCGCCTGCATTAAATGGCACAGGCCACACCCCCTGAGCCAGCCAATTGGCTGGCCAGGGGATGATGCGGCCGAGGATTCCCCTAATCGCATGGAGGCTGAGAGCCAGCCCCCGCACTTGTGGTGGGGGCATGAAGCCCGCAACACCACCTCTTCCCTAGGTCGGAAATGGCTAAACCGTATTAGCACCTCAAAGCACCATACCTAAGGTGGGGTGGGGGGGATGGGACAACAAATGCAGACACTTTAGAAATTGTGATTGTGCATTTTGCAGACATACACATCTGCTCTGTACAAACCCCAAATCCCAATCAGAAGGGTGACCTGTGCCTTGTTGAAACTTAACTGACTGTAGGATTGACAGCTTTGGCCAGGCAGAATAAAGGACAGGTCGGGATGGGGATTGGGGGGCTCACACACACTCACACATGACACCAAACCCTTCCCCCTTTTGTGAAGGGGGTTCCCCGCATTCGGCCTCCCACCTCCCTCACCCCCCTGGCCCCACTGTTCCCCTGAATTCACGTAAGATGGGCAGGGACCAGGGGCAGACAGCCAGCTCCCATGGGCGACTTGACCTCTAGCTCCAGCCTCTTGCCTATGTTGGCGTCAAAAGAGACTTGAGTGTGGAGGAGGAGGAGGAGGGAGGAAGAGACGTCAGGTCGGTGTGGTAGAGATGGCCAAGCAGGAGCAGACCCACACCATGCTAGACTAGTGGGTGGTGGCTAAGGGGGAGCCCCAGTGAGAGGGAAGGAAGGAAGGAGGGGGCGACACAACCGCCATTTGGGACCAGCTGAAGGTGTCCTGTTGGAAGTCCAAATGGGACAGGGGACACTTTTGTCCAAAAATGGGGTGTTCCCATTTTTCTAGGGGAAATTGTTGGCTCAGTGAAGGAACTTGTTGGCTCAGTGAAGGAAATTCTTCAGTTCTCTGAGAGGTAGTTGCAGGGATTTAGAATGCATGCTGAACTCACCTTTCTGGTCGGGTTTGTAGACCGGTTTATCTGTCTGTACAAAGACAAGTGTACTTATGTTTCGAACAGCCACAGACCTCCTTTCATGGAAGCTGATCAAGGCGCCTTTAGCTGAAAAAACTATGTAAGCTAGTGGATTAGAATCAGCAGGAGGAACCTGTGTATGAGAAAATAGTCAAGAAGGGAAGGGTTAATAAAAGCTGATCCGTTTATCTTTTCACTTTAGACAAGAAGTGATTCTGCATCAGGTTAATAGGCCTATTTGTATTAGGGTTTCCGAAAGTTGTTAACAATCCTATTCTGTCAGTGGCCAAATAAATGCCTGTGGGAACTCTGCAAACATGACACAAAGATAAAAGCATTCTATGTTCCTGTGGTTTCCAGCAACTGGACTGTGGGTGCAGAACATAGCAAACACAGCTAGTAGCTACTGGTAGCATTATTCTCCATGAATTTTTAAAATTGGATTTTAAAGCCATCTATGCTGGTGGCCAAAGGGACGTGGGTGGCACTGTGGGTTAAACCACAGAGCCTAGGACTTGCCGATCAGAAGGTCACCGGTTTGAATCCCCGTGAGCTCCTGTTGCTCTGTCCCAGCTCCTGCCAACCTAGCAGTTCGAAAGCACGTCAAAGTGCAAGTAGATAAATAGGTACTGCTCCAGTGGGAAGGTAAACGGTGTTTCCGTGCGCTGCTCTGGTTTGCCAGAAGCGGCTTAGTCATGCTGGCCACATGACCCGGAAGCTGTCTGCAGACAATGCTGGCTCCTTCAGCCAATAAAGCGAGATGAGCACCGCAACCCCAGAGTCGGCCACGACTGGATCTAATGGTCAGGGGTCCCTTTACCTTTTATGTTGGTGGCCATAATTGCCTCCTGTGATAGTTTCTCAACCTCTCAACCTTTCATCAGCCTTTCTCAACCTGTGGGTCCCCAGATGTTGTTGAACTACAATTCCCATCACCCCTAGCTAGCAAGGCCAGAGCTCAGGGATGATGGGAGTTGTAGTCCAACAACATCTGGGGACCCACAGGTTGAGAACCACTGGTCTACATGAATAAATACTTTATTTTGTCTGTATGGAATCTTCCAACACTCAGCTTCCTTAGAGACCTACAAGTTCCAGTGTTATGAGAGAGGGAGAAAAACTGCCCACTTTTCCCATGCCACACTAATTTTTACACACTTCTGTCATGGCACATCTTCCTTGCCTGTTCTCTAAACGAAAAAGTCCCTAACGCTGCAACATTTCCTCAAAGACGAGCTGTTCCATCCCCTCATACTGGATCTTTCCCAACACTATAATCTCCTTTTTGAGGTGAGGCAACCAGAACTGTACACACTATTTGAAATACAGTTGCACCATAGTGTTGTATAATGGCATCATTTGGGAGGTTTAGCATGGATTTTGCCTTCCTCACAGCTGCTACACACTGGGTCAACATCTTCAATGAGCTATCTTTTATGACCTCCAAAGGTCTCATTCCTGATCAGTCACTGCTAGTTCAGACCTCATGAGCATGTTGTTGTTGTTTAGTCATTTAGTCGTGTCCGACTCTTTGTGACCCCATGGACCATGAGCATAGATGTGAAATTAAGGGTTTTTTTTTTGCCCTGAAATATATCCCTTTACGCTGGTTTACATTGAATTGCATTTGCCATTCTGCTACCCATTCTCTGAGTTTGGAGAGGTCCTTTTGGATCTCTTCACAATCTGTTTTTGTTTTAACAACCCTGAACAATTTAGTATCATCAGCAAATGTGGACAGTATAATCAGCGAACTTTAGTATCATCAGCAAACTTCACAGTGAACTCCTAACCCTAGATTGTTCATTAACAAGTTAAAAAGCAAAGGTCCGAATACAGATTCTTGAAGAACTAAACTTTCTACAGCTCTCCTTTCAGAGAACTGTCCATTTATTCCTACTCTGTGCTTCCTGCTACTTAACCAATTTCTGATCCACAAGAAGCCCTTTCTTCTTATTCTATGACTGCTAAGTTTACTTATGAGTGTTTGATGAGAAACCTTTCTGAAAGTTTTCTGAAAGTCTATATTGCTTGTTGACTCTCACAAAGAACTAACTCTTGTCTCCTTAATTCCTGTTAGGGAGACGGGACTTATCCTTGCAGAAGCCATGCTGGATCTGCTTTAGCGAGGCTTGTTCTATATATTTGATTATGTTAGCTTTCACAATATTTTCCACCAGTTTTTCCAAGACAGATGTTAATCTAACCAGCCTGTAATCTCCAGTATCACCCCTGGAACCCTTAAAAAAAATTAAAGGTTTTATCAGTCCTCAGATATGGAGGCTGACCTGAGGGCAAGGTACATATTTTTGTTAGAAGATCAGCATTTTCACATCTGAGTCCTTTGAGAACTCTCCAGTGAATGCCATCCAGACCCAGCGATTTGTCAGTTTTTATTTCTTCTATTAGGCCTAGAACCAGAGCCGGATTTAGGTTTGATGAGGCCCTAAGCTACTGAAGGTAATGGGGCCCTTTATATGTCTAGCTGTCCTTTGTCAACAACAGACTGCCACTGTTTTTTTGTGTTGAATATATGTTATATGGACCTAATAGGTATCTAAAGCCATTTGCACATAACAAAATATGTATTTTATCAAAGTACATTCAGTTTTTTCCCTTTAATATTTTTTTTTGGGGGGGACCCCAAGAGAGTGGGGCCCTAAGCTATAGCTTGTTTACCTTATACATAATTCTGGCACTGCCTAGAACAGGGGTCTGCAACCCGCGGCTCCGGAGCCGCATGTGGCTCTTTTACACCTTTGCCGCGGCTCCGGGGCGGATACTAGCGAGGGGAGGAGGCGCATTGTGCGCCCCGACACTCCTCACTGTGGCGGGCACTGTACTGGCTGTGACGTCACGTGGGGACGGTGCGTGCGTTAGTCACACACCGTCCCGACGTCACCTTCCCGCCCGCTGTCAGATCGCGGCTCCGGAGATATATTTGTTTTAAATGTCGCAATGGTTTTGCGGCTCCCAGTTGTTTTTTTCTTCGAAAACAGGTCCAAGTGGCTCTTTTTGTCTTAAAGGTTGCAGACTCCTGGCCTAGAATGTCATCTCTCACTCCTCTGCCTGCCTCAGTTCCTCATACTCACTTCTTGCAAAACATCTTGCCCTGCCCATGGGCGTAGCCATGGGATTTTTGTTAAGGGGGGCAGGCTTTTGTTAGGGACGGCAGAACCTCAGATTTGTTTTGCTTTTTATTGATTGGGGGCAGCTGCCCCTCTGGCTATGCCCATGCCCATGCCTTAGTCTCTGCCACTAGGACAAATGTACATATGGGGGCACTAAGCAGCAGAAGAGATAGCACCACCCACCCTTAACAATCACCTTCATATGCAGCAACTTTCATCCCAAATGGGGTGAAAAACAGTTACAAGATATGATTATTATTTCATTTTTACATGCTACTCCCTCCCCCGGCCTTTCTCTCCGTGTTTGGCAATGCAGGATGATGCAAGAAAAAATGAAGAGTTCTTTACCGTAAAATTGATGCATTGGGAAAAGTGTTTTTCATCCACAGTCCCTTCCCAAAGGGGAAAGCGGTCCACGTTGTACTCCAGCACAACATCCACAGAGACTGTCTCATTGAGGTTGAGGAGTTGCACGCAAGCCTCATTTGTAGTGTTGCTCTGAACTACTGCAGGCACGATCAGGATGTACTGCCTGCAACAAAGAGAAGGGTACAGCTTGTCAGCAACAAGTCACTATCAAGGGACATAGTTTGAAAGCAACCAGCAATGCAGAGAATTGGGACTAAATTCTAAGCAAAAGAAGAAATCTTTAAGGAGAGCCAAATCTGTCAAATGGGCTCAAGGGAAACAGCTTGTTGTTTTACATCACAATATACCTTGCAATGGAATATTTGGAGACTCTTGAGAGTCCCATGGACTGCAAGAAGATCAAACAGATCCATTCTTAAGGAAATCAGCCCTGAGTGCTCACTGGAAGGACAGATCCTGAAGCTGAGGCTCCAATACTTTGGCCACCTCATGAGAAGAGAAGGCTCCCTGGAAAAGACCCTGATGTTGGGAAAGATGGAGGGCACAAGGAGAAGGGGACGACAGAGGATGAGATGGCTGGACCGTGTTCTCGAAGCTATCAGCATGAGTTTGACCAAACTGCGGGAGGCAGTGGAAGACAGGAGTGCCTGGCGTGCTCTGGTCCATGGGGTCACGAAGAGTTGGACACGACTAAACAAACAGGACAATGTATTCTGTTTGTCCTTATTTAGTATTGCCTCGTTGTTGTTTTATTGTGTGTGTATGCATATGATCTTATCGGTAAATTTGAAATGGAAAAAAATGATATCCACGCCATTTATCCACATAGTTCACCCCCCACCCCAAGGTTTTATGCAATCATGACGGAAAGGCATTTACTTGGCATCCACTTCCATCACTCTCACTGTGGACAGAAGTTATTGACTGAAAGGGGGAGGACACACATTTATTTGGCCTTCTAAATGGAACAGGGGAGGGAGGACATATGGGGAAGCATTTGTGTGGGAAAGGGGTGCAGCAGCATGGCAGCATGACGACCATTCCTTACCCCACCCCTGGTACAACTTGGGAGATAGGACAATAAGTGAACAGTCATTTTCTGTGCAAACTATTAACCAAAGTTACCATGGAACATGTGCCAAGTGGAATTCCCCCCTGAATGACTCGCCATAACACTTGGTGGAGTAGGTTTTCAGATCGGAGAACTGTACGCATCAAGCAATTGTTAACCCCACCCCACTTCCACTGCATCTTCCTTCTTTGCACAATGTTTGCTTTCTTGAGTTTGTTGCACAAGAGTGCCAAACCAATTTCAGTTGCGTAACTCAAATGTACTGGCATTTGACTGAATCCCACACATAAGACAATGATGGTCTACAAGCACCACGAGACCCTCATGAGCAAGCCTGGTTATGAGTAAGCCTGCTTAAGAGTACAGTGGTACCTCAGGTTACAGACGCTTCAGGTTACAGACGCTTCAGGTTACAGACTCCGCTAACCCAGAAATAGAACCTCGGGTTAAGAACTTTGCTTCAGGATGAGAACAGAAATTGGGCTCCAGTGGCGTGGCAGCAGCGGGAGGCCCCATTAGCTAAAGTGGTGCTTCAGGTTAAGAACAGTTTCAGGTTAAGAATGGACCTCTGGAACGAATTAAGTTCTTAACCTGAGGTACCACTGTATTTGTTCACCTAGGGCTCTGGGTGAGTGGTGTTTGCTGCACAGCACAGCTGTGGGTGCTCTGGCGGGGGGGGGGGGCTCCATCTTCTGCGCATCTGGGGGATGGGATGGTCACCTGGTGCCAGCCACCTCCAACCACACTGGGCCCTCCATTCCGGGCAGGCCTCACCCTCAAGGCCAATTGGGGCAAGGTCCTGGGTCCTACCTGCCCCTGTTGTATTTAAAATGGTGCCCAGGTGCAGGATGACCTCTTTGCCGAGTGCCACAGGACTTTCCACCCACCCAGCCTGCCTGTTAGGGCCCTGGCAGTGGGGGAACTGGCAAGTTGGCATATGGACCTTGCTGGGGTTTACTCGGTCACCATATTCAGGGCCAAGGAGGAATTTTCTCCTGCAAGCAAACTGGCCGGCTTGCAGATTTTCACCTACCTCATAGCAACTGTCATAACTTGGGCGCATAAAGCACTGGGCTGGATCCTTAGTTGTGGGGTATCGCATAAAAGAGGTCCAGGAGGGGTGGCTCTGTCTGGGAGTCCACACAGAGACCAATTGGCCAATGTACCTCATCCAATCAGAGGGTCGACCCCAATGGGTTCCTATTGGGCAGTGTGCCGACTGCCAGATGCCGGATGCATGCCTAGTGCCTTAGCCAAACCTGCTCTGTCCTGTAATCAATAAGGTAAAGGTAAAGGGACCCCTGACCATTAGGTCCAGTCATGACCGACTCTGGGGTTGCGGCGCTCGTCTCACTTTACTGGCCGAGGGAGCCGGCGTACAGCTTCCAGGTCATGCGGCCAGCATGACAAAGCCGCTTCTGGTGAACCAGAGCAGCGCACGGAAACGCCATTTGCCTTCCTGCTGGAGCGGTACCTATTTATCTACTTGCACTTTGAGGTGCTTTTGAACTGCTAGGTTGGCAGGAGTCATCAATAAAGTTGTGGCCTAATTCAGCCCAATACCAGTCTCCTGTGTCCATTCTCTTGACCCTCCCCACACTGGCTGGGAACGTCATGCATCTGTGGCAGCAATGGACTTTAGAATGAGTATAGCCCCGTTTTGGATTTGTCTGCTAAAGAAACAGGATCCTTTGCTCTTCCATGGAGGTTTTCAAGCAGAGGTTGGATGGTCATTTGTCATGTATGGATTTAATTGAGATTTCTGCATTGCAGGGGGCTGGACTAGATGACCCTCAAGCACCTTCTGACTCTCCAGTCCTGTGATTCCTCTCTCTATCCTGCTTTTAATTGTCTTTTTGTGTGGCTCCTCACCCTCTTCATTCCCTAGAAACTGGGTTGGGTTACGAACCGGTAACACCAGTGTTTCGTTGCCATTCTGCTGTCTCTCACTTTTGTGTCTCTTGCTGTCAATCTCTTTCTGCCCTAGTTAATCAGGGTGGAGACTGAAGTATTCACTATGCAGCAATGAAAGCAACTCCTTCAAACCAAGCTCTGTAGTTGACTTTTTTAAAAATAGGATTACTTTACAACTTATATGCCTTAGGCACTCTAATAATAATAATAATAATAATAATAATAATAATAATAATAATAATGCAGAAAAACAGATTCATGGGTCCTACTCTGAGACGCTACAGTATACCAGTTAGTAGTTGGAACCAGTGTGGTTCAGGAACACAACAAAGCCACCATCTCTGTAGCTTACCTGGTTGGTATCGGGCTCTCAAGGTGCTGACACACCATCAGAAGCCCTAGATTAATTATGGTTGTGCACCTGTGCAATCCCAACCTCACCACTGATGCTTCCCCAGGTATTCTGCAGAGATGCTGGCGTCAGGAGGCTGTATCCTCCTGGGCTGCCACATTACATCTGCCACTGCTGCATTCAACATGCATCTTTAAGGAACATCTGCCCACCAATAAACGGCTGCACCTAATAGACCACCACCTGAGTTAATTTTTTGCAATTGCCACCACCAGGCTTTTGACTTCCAAGCAGGAAAATGCTATGCACAGACGTGATTACTTACGGGTCTGGAGGAGCTGCGATACTTAAAGGAGCAAGGAGGGCCACCAGAAAAATCCAGGAGCCCATCTCTGCTCTGGTGTGGGAAAGATGGAAGTGAGGACCGAGTCCTGTGCCTTTTAAACTGCTTTGGTGAACTTGCTCCACCTCTTCCTCTAAAGCCCCGAGTCAAATGTGAGGAGCAAGATTTGCATACTGCCACACATTTCCTTCCTCTCTCGGTTCTTCTGTTGCTGCTGCCCTTTGCATTGGTTTCAGGAGATTCCTGTATTGCTGAAATACTTGACTTCTCTCTCAGGTAGGTCACATCCAGTCTGCACACGTTGCCAAAAGGTTTGTCAACAGCAGCCCAGTACGTCACTCACTTAAATCCAGCGTTTGTTCTAGGGCTGTTATTGCAGAAGAGCCAAATTGTTCAAAGCACAGTGTGCTTATTTTTCTGGAGGGCAATTAAAGCAGGGAATAAATAGGTCCTGGCCAAACTCCACAAAGTAGAAGATAATTCCTCCAGGGATCTAAAGAAAGGAATTCCAAAGGCTCTGTTATATTTTAACCAACTTTCTTCCCCCAGACAGCATTGCCTATTCCAGTCTGGGCAGATGATGTTACTGTGTGATGTTGACCTCAAAGACACAAAATCTTCATCAAGACTCATCTGAGTCAGACTTTGGTTGAGAGGCCTTTGTCCTGGTTAGGTGCACAGTTGTGGTGATTTTTTATTTATGACACACTTAAAATTTCTGGGCCTTGTTAAAAATAACAAAGGCCCCGCTTGCAAAAATGCAATATAAAAACAAAAACACACATCCAGAAGGTGATATCCTTTTAAAGGAGTTTCTGTATAATTATTCTGCCTTTATTCTGAGTTACTGAAAAATTATGGGGTTGAAATGTTCACCTCACATCTGAAATGAGCAGCATGTGCCCCTGAGGTTCATATTTCCATGACAGGAAACAACTGATTTTAATTGATGCCCAAAATGTCAGCAGAGTTTCATGCCTCAGGCCAGGATCCCGTTTCCCAGGATCCCACTGCAGGGTTGAGAGTTATGATGTTTTGCTTTCCATTTTTATTTTTTATTGAAAGTATTTCAACTGAACAAAATAAAAGAATGAAAAGAAAAGAAAAAAGATACATTATACCACTATATATGCAAACAACTACAATTTCCTATATGCTTGTGTAGTATATAGGTATAAAAATGCTATTATTATCCAAATACATATGTGGTTATTTATAACCGACTATATTTTTTATAAATGTGTTCCAAATATCATTATGCTTATCCATACAAAGTCTACAACTGCTCTACCTTACCAAGCTGGGCAAACTGTAAATGACTGAAAACTGCTCCAAATGTCAGAGTATTTTCCCCAGAACCCAAAGACTTTGGTATCTAGAATGCTGCCATAGGAATAACTGGTTGCTGCTCAGCATTTTTGTATCGCTGGAAAAACTGCTACTAAAATATCCCTTCCTTTCCTCCCTCTCCCCTTTTTATGAAGATTACCCGCTCTGGGATCCCACAGCTCATTCTCCCCTGGTTTCCTCGCTGGCCCAAATAGGACTAGTTTAGCCAGCTAGCCCTGGTGATCATCTAATGTTTATTGGATGGATTTCCCCCCCTCCCCAATTGATTTTTGAATTCTGAATTTATTGGTATTCACATTTTATACTGTATTTTATGCTGTTTTTTTGTTGCATCAATTAAGTGTTTTAAATTTGCTGTTAGCTGCCCTGAGCCCAGTTCCCTGAACTGGGAAAGACGGGGTATAAATAAAATTATTATTATTGTTGTTGTTGTTGTTGTTGTTGTTGTTGTTGTTGTTGTTATTAAAATATCTTACTACACTGGAAACTCTGACTTTCTTTTTTGATAGCATCCTTGGCAAATGTACCACAAACTGCTCCAAATGTCAAACGCATACACTCTGACAACAGTGTCTTAATCCAGGGGTGCTTAAAGAGAAGCCATGTTAAACCTCCTTGTGTGTGTGTTGTGTACATACAAGTCCTTTCTACATTGTGTATTCTAGTGTGACTCTGTTTTAACTTTTGTCCTCTCTCCACTGAATTATTCTATGTGTCAGACAACCCTAGCCTCTCTCAATATGATTATTTCTGTGGGTGGGTGTGTAGTGACATGCTATTGTTGGATTGTGTCCAAAACTGCTCCAAGATTTTGAGTACAACTCCTGCTCTGCCCTGGAACCCAAAGACTGGTACAGTATTCAGGGAGCTGACTTGTTCTGCATTGTTTATATTCAGATGAATTATGGTGATCATTGTCTTTAAATGACTTCCATACACACTATTGAGAAATGTAGATACTTGGCACTGTTCCCAAATGTCAAAAATGAAACGTGTTACTGTATCTTGGGGTGACAGTGAACTCCATCAACCAGCTTTTCTAGATATTCTGGACTACAACGGAATATCATGGGAGTTGTAAAGAGGCCAATAAACTCTCTTTTCCTCTGGGCCAGACATACTCCATTAAGTACAATGAGGATGCTCCCTCAGGCAGATGATTTTGGTTTTCTGAATTGTTGCCCACATTAAGTTGTGAATGTTATTTGTTCTGCCTGTGGCATTAAAATATATGTGGCTTACCCCTGGATGTAAGAGAAAACATGAGAAGTTCCTTGGTAAAATATATACACCCACCCTTAAAAAAAAATCTCATTTGAGTTTAAAGCAATAAAGTGCATCTTTAGAAATGTTAACTGCAGCCAGTTTACATTTAGGAATACTTACAGATGGCACCTTGAGCCATAACCAAAGAAAGTTTAGGAAATCCTGAAATAGAAAAGTTTGTGGATTTCAAATTGCTAGAAATGAAATGGATAGCGGTTTAAATTATTTAATTTCCATCTGTTTGGGAGGTCTAAACAGAAATTGCATTTTGCAAAGGGTAATTAAAAGTAAAGGTACCCCTGACCGTTAGGTCCAGTCGTGGACGACTCTGGGGTTGTGGTGCTCATCTTGCTTTACTGGCTGAGGGAGCTGGCATACAGCTTCCGGGTCATGTGTCTAGCATGACTAAGTTGCTTCTGGCGAACCAGAGCAGCGCATAGAAACGCCGTTTACCTTCCCGCTGGAGCAGCACCTATTTATCTACTTGCACTTTGACGTGCTTTCGAACTGATAGGTGGGCAGGAGCTGGGACCGAGCAACGGGAGCTCACCCCGTTGCAGGGATTCGAACCACCAACCTTCTGATTGGCAAGTCCTCGGCTCTGTGGTTTAGACCACAGCGCATTACGGTGCCTCAAATATATATTCAAACCCCGGTTGTCGAACGTTACCCATTACAGAAGCCCGTTCAGCTTCCGAAATGTTCGACAACCGAGGTGTGGCTTCCGATTTGTTGCAGGAACTTCTTGCACTCAAGCGGAAGCTGCGTCAGACGTTTGGCTTCCAGAAAATGTTAAAAAAACCCAGAGCATTTACTTTCGGGTTTTTGGTGTTCGGGAGCTGAAACATTCCAAAACGGAGGTGTTCAGGAGCCAAGGTTTGACTGTAATAAATGCATCTCTGTTCCTAAGATTTGACTTGGAAGAGATTAAGAAGGCTAAAACTGATGTGAAGGATTATTTCTACAACCAGACTCCTTTCTAAGCAGATTATTTTCTGCACTGGAGAATGGCTCCATGGTGTTTCCTGCCCACCGCTGTAGAGTTTATGAATCACCTGAGTAATTTGCTACAGAAAGCTCCGAGAGCAGTTCTAAATATCATCACCACCAAACCTTTTATTGGCATCACACACAAACATCCTGTCTCCATTACAGAAGTTATATGTTTATTCGACCAAATGAAACCAGGAAAGGCTGTTGGCCCTGATGCCGTTCCATCTGAATTGATCAAAGCTAAGTCAGAGTGGTGCTGTGGGTTAAACCACAGAGCCTAGGACTTGCCAATCAGAAGGTCGCCGGTTCAAATCCCCGCGACAGGGTGAGGTCCCGATGCTCGGTCCCTGCTCCTGCCAACCTAGCAGTTCGAAAGCATGTCAAAGTGCAAGTAGATAAATAGGTACTGCTCCGGCAGGAAGGTAAATGGCGTATCCGTGCGCTGCTCTGTTTTGCCAGAAGCAGCTTAGTCATGCTGGCCATGTGACCTGGAAGCTGTATGCCGGCTCCCTCGGCCAATAAAGTGAGATGAGCGCTGCAACCCCAGAGTCGTCCGCGGCTGGACCTAATGGTCAGGGGTCCCTTTACCTTTAAGTCAGAGTGGTGGGCTCCAATACTAGCGGAATTGTTCACTATGATAGATAGATTTGGTATTATGCCTAACTCATGGCAGCAATATTATTCCAATCTTTAAAAAGGGTGATAAAAAGCTGCCGTCCAACTATCGGCCAATAAGTCTATTGCGTGGCAAGTTCCCACCTCCCACCAGTAGAAATAAAGACACAGGACACCGATGTTTAGGTTAATGGGCTAAAATTGGCCACAACTTTGTTGGTTACAGGTGATGAGTGGTATTGGCTTAGGCATTGGTCCTAATCGACTATCTGGCTTCAGTCTGTCTGCCTGAAGGCCGGGAAGGGTTAACACCAGCAGGGGGAGCCCTGCTGATGCACATCAACTAGGCACTCCCCCAGGGGTCACCGCTCGGGGGCGTGCCTTGGGTCCTGGCCTCCATAGGCTTCGGACGGCGCCACGGCCCCCAGAATTCCTTACCGGACTACCCTTCACTATCCGGGGGAGGTGATGGTGCTCTCCCCCCATTCATCTACATAACAATACCCCTACCAATGCCTAACCGCCAAACCGAGGAAGTTGTGACAATTTGCTACGAGGTAGGAGAGAAAACCAAGTGGCTGGTGCCAATTTGCCAAGTGGAAAAAATCCTACCAGGCCCCTTAACGGCGACCACCCGAGGTCCATAACAAGGTCAAAGGAGAAACCTTGAAGGGCGGGTGGGTGGGAAATTCACCCAGCTGAGCAGCGTCCAAAGAGGAAGCTCCTCTGCCGTGCCTGCCTTAAATGCGGCAAGCCACACACCCTGAGCCAGCCGATTGGCTGGCCAGGGGGATGACGCAGCAGAGGATTCCCCTGATCGCGCGGGGCTGGGAGCCAGCCTCCGCGTGGGTGTTGGAGGCGTAAAGTCCGCAACACCACCTCCTCCCGAGGTCGGAAGTGGCTTTATCAAACATTGGGAAATTGTAAACATCTGTTAAATAAACTAACTACTTGGCTTATCTCTGGACATCATAGGTCCAGAGTAGGCAGGGTTTAGGCCAGGGAAATCCACTTTACGCAATTGCATGGTGTTATCCCATTTAGCCGCTAAGTACATGCGGCTCCACAAAGAACGTCTCTATGTGGCCTTCCTAGATATTATGGCTGCTTTTGACACTGTTGACAGGGGGCTGTCATGGACCAAACTGGAGACAATGGGCCTAGAACCCAGATTACTTTACTTGATCCAAAAGCTTTAGTTCTAAATATTCTAGAGGCAGCCTGCGCTACAGATACGGTGTGGAGAGTTCAGAGAGCAAATGCATCATCATTGAGTCTATATCCTCCTACAAGTGTCTTGGAGTGAACTATAGAGGATTGCTTAAATCAGTTGTACATGAATAAAGCAAGAACAGGCATGTGAAGAACCTCTGCAGAAATCTGCCTTTAACAAGAACAAATGGATTCTTGCCCAGTGTTGCATCAGAAGTGACCTGTGAGTGAGTCACAGACAGACTTTAATAGCCTTCCAGTAACGGCTTATTGACATCTAGATGCCACCAGAGATAAATGAATAGTTGGAGGTACCTTTTCCTATTGACCATGCAAACACTTTTGTTGCAACCATTTCACTCCTGGCAAAATATGTTCTGTTCCTATTGTTCTTGCTATCTGTTTGTCTCAAGAGACAGTTGACTGTGCCTCTGGGGATGAAGTCAAACTGCTGCATTAACAGCACCAAAAGTGACCTCCTGGACAGTGTATATGGAGGTGCTGGGATGCCCAGATGACAAGACCCCTCTCTCAGCCTCGCTGATGTGGTCCAAAGGAAAGCAGAGCAATACATTTGGTATCAGCTTGGAGGCAGGAGTTGCCAGAAGGAGGCATACAAGGTGCCTTCCAGTTGTCTTAGGGACTCCACTCTTGACATAGGAGTCAACTCCTTGGGGCCCAGGGACCCAATACAATATTTGACGGGCCCACGTCCCCCCAAAGCCATTGCCATTCAAATGGTGTGTGTGTACCATACCTTGTGATCTATTATGTGGGAGACTGCTTACCTGCGCCCCCCATATTTTATTCAAATTGGCACCCCAACTTTTGATTTGTGTAGAGTTCAGTCCTTAGCCTTTTCCCAAATATCCTGCAAGGTAACGGAGGTTTAGGATCAGAGCTTTCCTTCTCCTAGATGGGCTACCTTCCCAGGTTGACAAGCCCCATCTGCTTTTTTGATGGCTGGAATCTGCTCAATCCACAGAATCCTGTCTTCACATATAGGGAAAGTCTCTAACTCACCAAGAGTCTGAGACCCATTGACTACCCTCACCTGGTTTAGCCAGCCAGTCAAATCCATTCCTGGGATGTGGCCCTGTTGAATGCTGACAGCTTCTAGGATGCACAGGTGAGAGGTGAGTGCAGGATGGGGACAAAGGTGGACAGACAATTTCAGAAGGAGCATGACATGCCCCCCACCAGAGGTACTATCCCTCCCCTAACGACCCATACATCAATTTGTTCTTACAGGAGTTGACATATTAACAGTAACCTTCAACATCAGTAATGATTACAGCATACATGCTGCTGCTGCTATGTAAATGAGCTGTTTTTAAAAATAGAAATACCTAGATTGTGCGTTCAGCAACAACTAGCGGAAATGGGCCGGCTGCATTTTTTCATCTGGACACAATGGATGGAAACAAAATGGAAGTGGGGTTGTGGTGAACGATAGCACCAAGAAAAATGTAACACCATGCACTAAAAAGAAATCCCACCAAGCACACAATTTTTATTTATGTATTCATTAAAATGTATATACCACTTCAGTGTGTGTGTGTGTGTGTGTTGGATTTTCTCCCCGTAATGAATTAGCCACAGATTGAGAAAACTACATTTAGCTGGGGTGTGTGAGAGAGCTGCCACTTGGGTGAAGAGGACATCATAAGGACACCACACACACATGGGCACGCACACACAAATGAAGTCACAAGCTTCTTCAAATCTACATTAAACTCAGGTGTGGATGAGCCCTCTGTCATCCCAGGGTTCCTTCTCAGATGCGAGTTGGAGCAAATTGGCGGTTTGTGTTTCAGAAACAATTATTACAACAGTCACGATGACTGTTACATTATTCCTGACCACTGTAATTTACATGCAGTTGTTAACATCTATTTTGATGGGATACAAGAGGCAGTTAATAAATGTTGTGAAAGGTCATTCAGAGGACTCGCCAAGCAAGTCTTCCTATAAATACTGAAATTACTTCTGAGTTAACAACCAGCGAAATCGTCAAAGAACAGACAAGGAGGCAGAACTCTCCAGTGAAGCCAAAGGGAATCTGACTAAACCTGAATCGCTGACATTCAGCACGTGATCGGATACAGGCCTCTCCCCACTTATGTGAGAGTTATGTTCCGGGCCCCGATGCACATAAGTGAAATTGCGTGAACTGGGGAGGGGGGCACCCTCTAAACACCTCTAAACACCCTTCTTGCTGCTTTCTCTCCAATCCAGATCAAACATATAGTATCAAAAAATATACATAACTAGAATTGAAGCGCTGAGGCCAGCTGGAGGCTGGAGGACATGCAGAAAAGTGGTTGCTGCTGCTGTGCTACCTCACACCTCAGCTGTTAGGTGGGGAGGCTGAGCAGCATCTACAAAGCTCTGCTGCGTCTCCAGTCTCTTCAGGGCTTCCTTCACCCTCACTGATGTTCTCTTCAGGCTCCAGGGAGGGTCCTCTCAGCAGCCACAAGGACTCTCCAGCTCCCTCCTGCCATTTCCGGGTTTGGATGGATGGATTTCCCGGTGCCACACATATATGTGGCTGCATGTGAGTCGATCGCCTGTATAGATCACTCAGTATTTAAATTGCCCTTTGAGCCTGGACTGGGAGGGGGAAATAGCTATTGCACACTACGTATTGCAGAACTAAAATTAAGCACATTTAATACTCTTTGTCTCATGCCCAAATATTTGCTAATTTATCATCAGTGTTGTTGTTGTTGTTTTTATCCCACCCTTTTCGCAAGGCGGCTTTCACAAATTAAAATAACACAGATAAAATACTAAAAGCTAAAAACACATAAAATATAACAGTCAAGGAGTATTTGAAGTCCAGTAGAACTAAAGCAATATATATATATATATATATATATATATATATATATATATATATACACACACACACACACACACACACACACCAGCCAGTTCCAAAAAGCCTGCTGGAACAAGGAAGTATTCATCCTTCATCTGCTGGTAGGACAAAAAGGAGGGAGACACTGTAGCCTAGAAAACAGGGATTTTCCCAGATGTCCGGGGAATTTCCAAAAGGCGGCGCTTTGTCCTGGATCTTAGGCAAGTCAATTGAAAAATAGTGTTTGTTGGCGTTTCTGTAAAAAACAAAAACAAAAACAAAACAAAACTCAAATTTTTTGTGCGGCTTCCTTAAAAGCTCACTTTCAGGGGGTCTTTTCTGGTTTCTACTTTTTGAAATATGGCAGCCCCAATGGTGCCTGGAAACAGACTGGTAGCCGGTGGAGTTCTTGTAACAAGGGAGTCATGTGCACTCTATAACTTGCCCTGGTCAACAATCTGCCTGTAGCTTTTTGGGCCAGTTGAAGTTTTCGAACACTTTTCAAAGGCGGCTTTATGATTATCATCTGCAGATTTTGCATGCTGAAAGGTACATTTTGTAGCTTCTGTTATTGTAAAGATACCCGCAGTTATGGGCTATTATCTTACAAACTGCAGTTTTTATTCAGACCAGTTGTGCAGATTAAGACAATGGACAAATATCATGTGGAATGACTTTTTTATCTGCAAGGAAACTCATAGTTGTGGGTTACAAACAACAACTTTTATTCTAATATATTTTTGCACTGATTATGTTGCTAGGTTGATACTCTAAATTGCACATTCCACAAAAGGTGTGTCTGGGAACTGGGTAATTCTTGAATTTCAAAACAATATATACCTGCACGTCATACTGCTGCTTGTGCCCTTCGAACTTGCTCTGCAGGCTACTGAAGGCAAATATACCTATTGCCTTGTTCATTCTTCTCTGAAATGTCAGCAGTTGCTTGCCTACTTACTTTAGACAAAGTTAAGTGTTCTCAGCAGTTTCATTAGGCCAGCTTAGCATGTAATCATTTCCAGGGATGCATAATGATTTGCCCTTGTCAAGTATTTGCTACATAGAATTAGAGAGCATGAAGGTCCTGTGATAAATTTATTCTTGGACCACAAAAAATAAGATTTTTCTTTCTGCCCACAGAAGTAACTACAGTCAAACCTCGATAATAATAATAAAAAAGTGATAAAACATCAGACATTAAAAACTTCCCTAAACAGGGCTGCCTTCAGCTGTCTTCTAAAAGTCTGGTAGTTGTTCTTCTCTTTGAGATCTGGTGGGAGGGCGTTCCACAGGGCGGGCACCACTACCAAGAAGGCCCTCTGCCTGGTTCCCTGTAACCTCACTTCTTTCAGGGAGGGAACCGCCAGAAGGCCCTCAAATCTGGACCTCAGTGTCCGGGCTGAATGATGGGGGTGGAGACGCTCCTTCAGGTATACTGGGCTGAGGCTGTTTAGGGCTTTAAAGGTCAGCACCAACACTTTGAATTGTGCTCAGAAACGTACTGGGAGCCATTGTAGGTATTTCAGGACTAGTGTTATATGGTGCCGGCGGCCACACTCAGTCACCAGTCTTGCGGCTGCATTCTGGATTAGTTGTAGTTTCCTGATCACCTTCAAAGGTAGCCTCACATAGAGCACATTGCAGAAAGTTCTTACTATTCAATATTCACAGAGAGAGGCTTAGAAATGCAGCTTCTTGGAATAATGGCATTGTTCCGAGTGAAGCTCCACCCCCTCCGTCTCTCCCACTTCCTCATGAGTCATTGCTACAGGTGCTGGAAAGTACCCTCTGCCTTTGAGCACTTTGCTCTCCTACTTTCAAGGCCTGCCTTGTTCTGGGGGAGGAGGGTGTGCTGCCAAATACAGCAGTTCTTTCCGAGGATATCAGGACAAAAGGAATGAGGAGGTGGAAGGGGAACCAAAAGAGTTTTATTAACAAATAAACAGCAGGCATACAAAGCATAACATAAAACATACCCAACAGGGGCTACCCAATCTCCCCTTCAGCTGCCCGGAGCCCCAGGTAGAGGAGCAGGAGAAAGACCCCGACCATCAGTCTCCCAGCATCAGGTCCTTTGATCCGGGCAGAAGCTCACCGGGCCCCTCCCACCTATGGCTTTTATAGCCTGCCTTGATGTAATCAAGTGGGCCTGGAATACAGAGCGGCTGAGAGTCTCTCACTACCTGCAGCCGGGTATCCAGCCAGCACTTGCACCACAGAAGAACCCAAGAAACTCCTAACAGGTGTGTGAAACACAAGAATCCAGCAGACCTCAAACTGGGGGTGTTAAAGGGAAAGGGACATGCCACCTAACTCCTCGAAATACAATTGTCTTCCGCATTTCCACTACAGAGGGGTCTGGAATGCTTTCGAAAGACCGTGAGTCCATCAGCTGTTGCTCCCCTGGTGCTGCTTCTTCCTCCTCCTTCTCTCCCATTATTTCCCAGCTTTCCCCCTCATCTGCCTCTGAGCTGTGACCACCCTCAAACCCCTGTTGTAGTTCTGAACTGTCCTCTTCTTCTCTGGAAGATTCAGGCTGGGGAGGCGGTCTCCACCATTCCTCCTCTGCCCAGTCCATGACATGCAGGGAGAAGGAAGAGGATCCCAGCGAGCGGTGTAGCCATGACTGGAGCACACCGGGGCAGTCTGGGGATGAAGGAGATGTTGGGACAGAAAGCCTTCACAGGATGATGGAGGATGGTGAGGGAATGGAGGTCAGTGCCCAGGAACCAGAGCAGCAGGACCCATTGCCAGAAGGGCCCCTGTCTCCCTGAACACGATGGACTCTGAGGGGGTAAGGGACAGCAGGAGGTACCCTCTAGGAGGCTGAGGTAGGCAAGGGCCCACAAAGGCATGTCAATGGGATACCTGTAGGCCTCGTATTATTCTGGTCCACACCCACACCTCTTCAGACACATCCATGGGGTGTAGAAGCTCTGGGCTGGAAGATGAGAAATGAATCTGGAGGAGGAGAGCATTTCTGCACTTCCTGATCACTAAGTAGCATGGAAGTAAGCCAGAGGAGTTGCTCAGGGGAGACAAGAAGGAGATCCTTTGCCTCCACCAAGAGCAGATAGCAGCCTTTCTTCTGCTGCAACACACACAAGCTATCCACAGTTTGCTTTTTCTCCTCCTATGGTGTGCAAAAAGAAACGCAAATAGCTTAAGAGTTGCAAAATAGATACATGTTTATTATAGAAAGAAATTCACACTATACCCTGTTCCACGCTCTCTCGCACATGGCAAATACAATCTGTCCATACTAAGAACCACTCCTTTCTCCTGCCTTCCTGTGAAAGATGTGAAGAGAACAGCTCTGAGCATGAGCCAAACAGCCCCTGGATTAACCCAAAAGCCAGTTACAGTGGTACCTCTGGATGCAAACGGGATCCGTTCCGGAGCCCCATTCACATCCTGAAGTGAACGCAACCCGTGTCCGCATGTCTGTGCATGCACAGGTCGCGATTCACCGCTTCCACGCATGCGCGTGATGTCATTTTGAGCATCTGCGCATGCACGAGCAGCAAAATCCGGAAGTAACGCGCTCTGTTACTTCTGGGTCGCCATGGAGCGCAACCTGAAAAGGCTTAACCCGAAGCTACTTCAGCCCGAGGTATGACTGTAATGTTAGACATGTTAACTGGGTTGAGATAATGAAAATGAGAGGGAAGCTGCACATCAAGGTAAAATGAAGATTGGCTTTTTTCTGCCTGGAGACAGATGGGTGGGACCTCCTGTCCATGGTTATACTTTTGGATTGAGATTGGCTGAGTGGTGCAGAGAACTGTTTGGCCAGAGAATGGAAGATTGACAGGAAAGTATCCAGAACGCTCTCTGCATCAAAATGGGTGATGGAAGGATGTGTGAGAATAGAAAAAAATGTGGCTTTGAGATTTTGCAGGGTACTTATTTTTTTTAAAATGCAGGCCATTTCACTTGGTAGAGCTGAGCACCACTGGATCATAACAGAAGCCAATTCATGTTTATAGTAATGGGTCCATGGCCAAGACAACATTTCACAATATTTAAAAACCGCAAGGAAGTGGAAGCTGAACTCTGAATCAGCTCACAGTACCGCAAAACCACAGAAATTTTGAAAAATCAAAGACAAATTGTGAGAGAGCAAATTGTGCAATTGTCTCTAGGCCACAGGCATGTTTGCAATGAGAGATTTCATATTTATATTTTCTGAGTTTTGGGATTGTTACATCCCTAGTACACCTGTGGAGGTGACCTGCCCTTCACCAGCCTGCTTTGACCAGTTTGCAAAGCATTTTGAAGATAAAATCAGTCACTTCCGATCCAACTTACACATGGCTGTTGTAGCAGTTCCTGAAGAGCAGGAGTGGGAAATCTTTGGCCTCCAGAGGTTGATGAACTAAAATTCCAACCAACCCTACACACCATGCCCAATGACCAGGGATGATGGGAGTTGTAGTTCAGCAAGATTTGGAGGGCAAAAGGTTCCTCACACCTGCTGCAGATGTCCCTGAATCTTCTGCTCATCTGGTTAGTTTGGATTCTTTCCATTAGTACCTCCCAGGGAGGCAGCCAAACGGACTGGAAATTCAAATCCGTTTGATCCTTACCAAATATTAGAGAGGTTTTGTCTGTTGCTTAGAGTAATGATTAACTCTTCTTTTATAGATGTCTTTGACCTTAATTCCAATACCCAAATCAAACAAAAGCAACCGTATAATTGGCCTGGGCTGAATAAGACAGATCAGGTTTGAATGTTCCATTTTGAAGAATAGCGATCAAGTGGACACAGATATTCTAACTTAGCCTTTAATAAGAAAGATTAACCAGAGTCATCCCTCTCAAGTTTCAGACGGGGTTTTGGGTTGGAGAATGTTTTTGTGGTCCTGATCAATTTTCTGTATCTAGAGATTGACAGAAAGTATGTGACCTGTGTTTTTACACCATGAAAGAGTATTTTATGAAGATGATTTATAGGTGGTACCTAATGCCAAGTAAATTAGCAAAAATGTGTAAATCAGATTCAGGTACGTGTTGGAAGTCTCAAGAAATGGAGGGTATGTTTTATTATATGTGGTGTAAATTAGTGAAGGATTTCTGGAAGATGATATATAATGAAATGAAGAAAATGTTTTAAAGTACTTTTATAAAAAGACCAAAACCCTTCTTATTAGGAATATTAGGTATGGATGTCCCCACAGATCAAAAAATCTATTTCCCTACGCAACCACGGCAGCCTGAGTGGTTTATGCTCAGAAATGGAGAGAGAAAATAACCCCAACAAAAGAGGAGTGGCAGGTGAAATTGATGGAATATATGGAATTAGCAAATCTAAATAATAGAATAAGAGACCAGTCTTTAAGGAAGAATGGAAAAGTTTGCAGAATATCTGAAGAATTATGTTAAACAAGTTAAAACGTTAGCAGAGTTGGAGTAAATCTAGCAGTTTCAAGTGCTGAAGAAAATAAAACATATGGAGTAAATAGAATATGCAGTTGAAATGGAGAAATAAATGGAACCATGGAAGGGGGGAGGGAAGTCGATCATTATGAATGTATGGTTATATTGATTGAAATGCAAAAAGTATAGTTTTGTTTCATTTTTTAAGAAAGTGTGTGACCTGCTCATGATTCGTTTAACCTCTCAGCAGCTTTTGATATAATTGGTCATCAGATTCTTATGGGGCAGTTGGACAAGTTGGGAGTAAAGGGTAGTGCTTTGCAGTTATTCCACCCCTTTCTGATTAAACTTGGTAGTACTGGGTGAGTTCTGCTGACTCTGTAGAACCTGACCTGGGCAGAGTGCAAGATTCAGTTTTGTTACCCCAAATGCAGCCCGTTAAGGAAGATCATCTGACATTTGGGTGTGTAGTGTCATCAGTATACTGAATCTTTTTCATCTGTTCCAAGTGCTGCAATCGGTTTCTTGTGCCAGTGTTTGGGCTCAGCTGTGGGCTAAGTGAGGCACATGAACTCAAGGTGGTGTGTTTGCCTCTTCTAGATGGAGTCATAGTTCTCCTAAAAGAGCTGACTCACAGTTTGGGTGTGTTCCTAGATTGCCTTTTGGCTGAGTCACCGGTAGCAGGAAATTTTGTCATTTGTTACTGGCCAGTTGCAACCTATCTTTTCAGAGATGGATGCCGTCTGTACCTAGTGACTTGCTCATTTTCAATTTCTCAGTAGCAACTTGAATTTGTCTCTTGTCTAGGGTTGGAGGAGAAATTTGATCTTCTTTGCATTTTAACAAGAAGCCACCTAATTCACACTTCTCAAAGGTATCCTTTGAATTTTGCACTTCTCTGAATTTTGTAGTGCAGTTCTCCAGTCAAACAATATGAACAAATACTGCATATGTTCTGGGGACATGTGATTAAAAATGTGTACACTGGTGAAAATAACATACAAAAATGTCTACTAGGGGAAACTGCTTGCAAAAATGTGTTAATAGGTACAAAAATGTGTTGACTAGGAGGAATTTGCATTAGAAATCCTGATGAATATTTTATGAGAACAAATTGAAGATTATTTCAGAAGTCCAGAGAACTGAATTTAAGACTTCAGCAGGGGACTTCCAGGGTGGCGCCACCGGCAATGGCGGACTCCCTCTGAAACGGAGGGACAAGCTCCGCGAGAAACGGGTCTTTCCCACTACGGCGAAGCGGGGACCCTTTAGAAATCACAGGCGGATGAAGCCTGTGACCTTGGGACTCGGCGGGCACCGTTAGCGCCCCCCAACCCGCAAAGGAACCCAATAACGGGCTCCGAAGCGAAGAGGGGGAGGTGGCACGGTGCTGAGAGTCTACCGCTATTTCCGTGGAGCGAAGCCACACAGCCGCTGCCGGGGAGCGCTGCCTTCTTCCTGGACAATTTGGATTCTAAAAAAAAAACCATCGTGAGTACCTAAACCTTGGGAAATCGATTCACAATTTAAGGAATTGGGAAAGAAAGGAATCGGGCTCAAAATTCATTACAATTTGGCACTGAAACGGAAGGTCTAACAGGAAGTCAACCTTCCGTTTTTCTGTAGTCGGAACAAAGCAAAGACAAAGTAAACTGGAGTCTTGAAAATCATTTTAAAGGAGCAGATTTCATCGCCTAAAATAGCTGAACCCCCCCTTCGGCAGCAGGAGGAGAAGGGGGTGCTTTCTTTGAACTGTTTTAACCTGCAGAAGTAAGTTTAAAATAAAGTAATTTTCCACCGTCCTGACCCAGGGAGCAGGGTGTCAGGATTGACGTTTGAAGCTCATTGACCAGGACAGAAGCTGTTTGACAGATAGCTAAAAGAAGGGGAAAAACTGGAATTCCACTGTCTTTTTTTTTTTTTGCAACTTAAAAATAACAACGATAGACAAAGTATCTAAAAGTAAAAGAAACTTTGGGGCTGGATTTGTAATTTGCAACAGAAATTTTCCCTCTAGGGGGGATAGTGAAACTGTAACTAGGGAATTTCCAGCCGCTACAGTATAACCCGTGGGAATTGAGTGGTGACCTTGAAGGACAATGTGCTCAGAAATGTTGTTGTGTGCTTTTCTCAAAACAAATGCTTTACTGGAAGAAATTCATGAGGGAATGAATTTGATGACTGATTTGGTTGGAAATCTTAAGCAGAATGTGGGAAATCTTGGACAGGCAGTAGAAAAAAGTATGGAGTTTACCCAGGAATTATACCAGGACTGTGCCTTGTCAGAACAGAGGAAAGAAGAAGATTCTGCTGACCTTTGGGAGTCAGAAATGGAGCCACAGATGGAGGTTGTGGCCCTGCAGGAACATGAACCTTTGGAATTGGCAATTGACTTTCGTAAAAATCAGACTCGGAAAGATGAAGTTTCGACTGGACTGGAAATGGGGGGTTGGATTGACCCCCCTGAACAGGGACATATGGACTTTCCGAGTGTGGTAGTGGATTGTGAGAGGCTTGGAGATATGGGGATCCTAAAGTTTGGAGGGACTTTGAAACATGCATTTAAGTACTACATGGAGCTCAGTTTGGACTGTGGAAAAGGGACCTTTTGGTTGGAAGGAGGTAAAAGCATTATTAAATTGGAGACCACAAGTGTGAAAAGAAAACATGAAGAAAAACAGTGGAAGGGACGTGGAAGAGATTTAAGAGCCTCGGATATAAGATCACCAGGTTAATGTGCCAGCTTAATGGGATAAATGGACTGACAAACCTGGGACCTGGGGGAAGGGACGTTGGATGAAGACTTTTATCTTTTGTTATTAGGACAATTTTATATAATTGATGAATATTAGAAGGATGCATGAAATGAAATTGCTTGGATCTGGTATAAAAGTTTAAGGGATTAGGAAAGAATATAACGGTTAAGAGAAGTTATCAAAAATAAAATTTAGGTTAAGGTTTTTTATACGACAATGAGGAGAATAGAGTAAGGTAATGTAATGAAAGATTAGAATAGGGTAAAAACTTGATGGTAAGGATTTGCTGAACTAACAAATTGGACTGGAATACAAAAAAGGGAGGGATGAGGAGGTCTGGGGAAATAAGTGTATGAAGATATGTTACGAAAATTAATGTGTTTTTAACTGTTTCTATTTTCTATGTTGTTTCCCCTTTTTATTTTTTCATTTGTTTTGTTATAATCTGGAAACTTTAATAAAATATCATTTAAAAAAAATATGAATTTAAGACTTCAGTATTCTAACCTTACTGAACTCAACAGCATTTGCTTCTGAGTAGGCATGTACACAGGTGGCGCTGTGGGTTAAACCACAGAGCCTAGGATTTGCCAATCAGAAGGTCAGCGGTTCGAATCCCCGCAACGGGATAAGCTCCCGTTGCTCGGTCCCTGCTCCTGCCAACCTAGCAGTTCGAAAGCACGTCAAAGTGCAAGTAGATAAATAGGTACTGCTCCGGCGGGAAGGTAAACAGCGTTTCCGTGTGCTGCTCTGGTTCACCAGAAGCGGCTTAGTCATGCTGGCCACATGACCCGGAAGCTGTACGCTGGCTCCCTCGGCCAATAAAGCAAGATGAGCACCGCAACCCCAGAGTTGGTCACGACTGGACCTAATGGTCAGGGGCCCCTTTACCTTTAGCTAGGCATGCATAAAGGTAAAGGTAAAGGTACCCCTGCCCGAGCGGGCCAGTCTTGACAGACTCTGGGGTTTGTGCGCCCATCTCACATCTATAGGCCGGGGGCCAGCGCTGTCCGGAGACACTTCCGGGTCACGTGGCCAGCGTGACAAGCTGCATCTGGCGAGCCAGCGCAGCACACGGAACGCCGTTTACCTTCCCGCTGGTAAGCGGTACCTATTTATCTACTTGCATCCGGGGGTGCTTTCGAACTGCTAGGTTGGCAGGCGCTGGGACCGAACAACGGGAGCGCACCCCGCCGTGGGGATTCGAACCGCCGACCTCTCGATCGGCAAGCCCTAGGCACTGAGGCTTTTACCCACAGCGCCACCCGCGTCCCTAGGCATGCATAGGATTGCATTATTAATTTGCCTACATCTATCTCAATGCAAGGGAGCAATGAGATAAAAAAAAAATCAATGGAATGAAGATGATTAAGAGGGAGAGACCTGAAATGCAAAATTTCCACATTTCATTTTCTTCTGACTTAAATATTTACAATATGCACCTAGTAATAATTTTGGGATAACAATATTTTTAATGGCCACCCAACATTTATAAACCAGGGCTAAGGTGAAGGTAAAGGGACCCCTGACCACTAGGTCCAGTCGTGACCAACTCTGGGGTTGCGGTGCTCATCTCACTTTATTGACCGAGGGAGCCGGCGTACAGCTTCCGGGTCACGTGGCCAGCATGACTAAGCCGCTTCTGGCGAACCAGAGCAGCGCATGGAAATGGCGTTTACCTTCCCGCCGGAGCGGTACCTATTTATCTACTTGCACTTTGACGTGCTTTTGAACTGCTAGGTTGGCAGGAGCAGGGACCGAGCAACTGAATCAGAAATAAACCTCGCTGAGTTCGAAAGGACTTACCCCCAAGTAAATCTGATTGGGGGTCTTATTTTATAGATCGTAAGGTACAGAATCACCTCATGATGAGAATTATGAATGAGGGACTTTAAGAAAGAAAGTGATGCCTCTCAATGCGATGACAAGGAGGCAGCCAAAGGGGCAAAAAGTCAGCCCTGGGCTTGGGTGGAACAAATGTTTGTGAAATCTCCCTCTCTTTCTGCCATCTCTCCCCACTCATAGAACAGGAAGCAGATTAAGACTCTGTACATATTGCAAGCTTAAAATACACAGAGGTTGTTCTTTTTCTCAATTCAGATCGAAGCCAGTTTGAGGACTAATGGGTCCAAGTACAGTATTCCCTGGAAAAAAACAGCAGTATAGATTTGGATTCTGGTTAACTTCATTTGCACACCATTTCTCAAACCAGCACTGGGACTGCACGTGATGCAAAGTAAGCAGGAGTGTGTACACAGCCAAAAGGGACGTTTTAGTTGGTGGCAATGTGCCATGGCAGATGAGTTTAGGACAGCTGTCTTTAAAGAAACAGAAACAATCTGTCATTATGACAGTTGTACATTCTCCTCTCTCAGCCATGTTTGGGATTACAGATGAGTTGAGTGAACAATTGTGTTATAAAGAACTGCTTGTTTACAAGTCACTTTGGGTTGCCTTGAGCAAGATAAAATGACTGAGAACTTTAGTAAATCATAAATAGTCAGAATTAATGTTTCTTTTGGTGGCAGCTCACCTAGAAATGGCCCAACATTGGCACTCCGCTACAGGAATCTTGATATGCTAAAGTTTGGTCTGTTGCTGTGGCTGAAAAGTTAACTTGTCAAGTACAGTGGTACCTCAGGTTAAGTACTTAATTCGTTCCGGAGGTCCGTACTTAACCTGAAACTGTTCTTAACCTGAAGTACCACTTTAGCTAATGGGGCCTCCTGCTGCCGCCACACGATTTCTGTTCTCATCCTGAAGCAAAGTTCTTAACCTGAGGTAATATTTCTGGGTTAGTGGAGTCTGTAACCTGAAGCGTATGTAACCTGAAGCGTATGTAACTCGATATACCACTGTAGAAGCAAATCACATCAAATCCTTCGACTTTCTATGTTGAATGGCATTTATTTTCTTTCATATACGTACTACAAAGACAAAACAAGGAGGCCCCCTTATGGAAACCTGTGAAGAGATCTACTGGATTATGGACAGGAGTTATTACTGTGCCTCTCATATGCCTATGCAAATACCCGGTTGTCCATTGTAATTCTCTAAACAAAGTGACTAATGAGCTGCTTTTGCCTTGGTTCATGGTTATTTGTTGTCACACGTTTGTTACAATTTGTGATTCTTTTTTTTAAGGGCTAGTGTTGTACATGTGGATGGTACGTTCTTTCACCTTTTTGACTCTGGGTGTGGCTTATCCCAGAGCCATTTGTACTGTACACCTTTTTGATTTATTTAACAAGTGCCACTTAACCAGAAAAACCTAATTGCAGTTTACAGAAAAACAATCTCATCGTGACATAATAAAGCCTTAACATTACATGTCTGACTATAAATCACATGTATTGCTAATTATTACTTGTAGATGTTAATAACTCCCGTTGATAATAGGATGGCTGATTTATGCTTTGAAACACCACCATCCGGGGGGGGGGGAGTTATAAAGTTGTTTACATTGTTTCCTCCTCAATAAAAACATCATAAAAAGGACCAGGTGAGTGAATCAGAGGGAAGCCTCCAGCAACGCAGTCTGCCCACTGGCCCCGCCCCCCAGGCTGCCACGGATTGGCCAGAATTCAAAACTGGGTCTGGCGGGAACCCAGCCAATGGCTGGGAGAAAAAGGCGGGGCTCCAGGATGGGGGAGCACCATGCCGGGTCACAACCGCTGCCCACCCTTGTACCGGGTAAGCGGCCATTTCCTCTACAATAAAAACATCATAAAAAGGATATTGTGGCAAGTTGCTGTCATTTTTGGAACAGTTCAGAAACCAACTTGCTTCCATGTAGGAACTGATGTATATTTCTTCTTGGTAGAGAACTGGAAAACTTTATTTTGGCTTGAGGTTTTGCAGGTTTTAGATGCTCTTTTCTGTGCAACTTTTGAGAGTTTCAAAGTACAGTACCCGACTCCTTTTGTCATGGATACACATTTCAGACTCAGTGGTAGACACTGCTTTGAAAGCAGCTACAAGTTTGAATAAACACTGACCTCATGACTTTTTTAAAGGCAGGTTAAGACATGATCCTCGAGAAAAGATTCTGGTGATGTTCTTTGACATGCCCTTTTAAATGTGTTTGTGGGAGGCGGGGGTTATTGCTTTGTTTTGCTTTTGCTCTTTTTATGTATTTTGTGTTTGTATTTTGTATTTTTATGCTGTGAACTGCCCTGAGATCTTTGGATGAAGGTAAATGGATGGATGGGTGGGTGAATGGGCCCCACCTCCTAGACATGCTTTAGGAACCAGAGCTTCCAGTAATTCTGAAGCAGAGCTACTCCCTGTGGCCTGGCCAGGCCACGTCGTCCTCTTATATATCTGCTGGGATTGACAAAGCTGCCTCTGATTGGTTATCATTTAACTCTCACGGGAAATAATTAGCATCACACGTCATGTGCATGGAAGTTGCCGAACCAATTAATTAACTAGAAGGATTACTGTTAATAGCACCAGTTTTCCTATACTGTAACTTGATATTGCTGAATATGGGCAGGCCGGGTCGTCCTCTTATATACCTGCTGGGATTGACAAGGCATCTGACCCTCACCTTAATCTCATAGCTCTCCTGTAGCTGCCTCTGGTTGGCTATCATTTAACTCTCACGGGAAATAATTAGCATCACACATCCTGTGCATGGAAGTTGCCAAACCAATTAACCAACTAGAAGGACTACTGTTAATAGCACCCGTTTTCCTATACTGTAACTTGATATTGCTGAATATGGGCAGGCCTATGGCAGCCCACAAGGCAAACACTTATGAAAACCTTCCAAATTTAATTCCTTTGTATTCTGTAGAGAAACCAGCTTTGACATTTAGAAACATTTCCAATTTCTTTTAGGTGTGGAGTGGTGAGACTAAAGGGTGCATCGCAAATGTGTGTGTGTTGCCTGCTAAGTACCATTGGTCTGAACATGATGCTTCAAAGCCAATTTGGCTCTTTTTGTGTCTTATCCATACTTGCTTCTTTTTGCCCATGAACCTAAACGAAGAAGTCATGATTTCTGCACTGTTGTAATGGACACCATCTCCCATCCTTCAGCTGGTGTGTTGCTGAATCCACATTGGAATGCATTCCCCTCAAAAAAAAATTGCAACGCAGTCAAGTTGTTCTGTACCTTGATTATGCAGTCTTAAAAGTTCCATAACAAAGAAAGTAAAGGTGTTCAGAACATGGAGCTTGTGCCATGAGGAATCTAGTGATACATCACTGTCTTATTCTTCTTTGGTGATCACTTGTAGCTGAGTCTTAACATTGAGTCAGTAAGCGACTGTGGAGGCCAATTCTGGATCCACACGTCCTTCTATATTGGGGACATAGGTTTCTGGGCAGGAGTTCATCATGGTGAGGGTTTGTCAAACATGCCTTCCTCTTAGCACATTTCTGCCTTTGTCCTGAGTTTGAGCGTCTTCAAATTCCATGACACCCTTTGGTAAAGGCTATTCTCCAGCTGGAGCACTCACAGGCCAGTGTTTCCCACTCGTTGGTGTTTATACCACATTTTTAAAGATTTGCCTTGAGAGAGTCTTCAAACTTCTTTTGTTGACCACCAGCACTACACTTTCCATTTTTAAGTTTGGAATAGAGCATAGCTGTCAACGTTTCCCCGTTTTTAAGGGAAATTCCCGTATTCCGAATAGGATTCCTCACAAGAAAAGAGAAAAGTTGACAGCTATGGAATAGAGTAGTTGCTTTTGAAGATGATAATCGGGCATCCGAACAACATGACCAGTCCAACGAAGTTGATGTTGAAGAATCATTGCTTCGACACTGGTGATCTTTGCTTCTTCCAGTACACTGGCATTAGTTTGCCTGTCTTCCCAAGTGTTGTGTAAAAAAATTCAGAAATATTGTTGATGGAATCTTTTGAGGAGTTGGAGATGGCGTTTATAAGTGGTCCATGTTTCACAAGCATACTGTAAGGTTGGTAATCCAACAGCTTTGTAAGCAAGCATTTTGGTTTCCCTGTGAATGTCTACCCTGCTGTCCAAGGCACAAAACCCCTGCAGGAATGACTGGGTCTCAACCACACCCTAGTGCCTTTCCCTTTTCGGATCTTTTCCATCCCAATCGTTGTGCAATGGTTTTGGCACAGTGTTGTTCCTTTGTTGCTAGGGAGGGGCAGGCAGGCAGGCATCCTTTTCCCACGCCCTAGAATGATCTGGCTTCAGAAGGCCTCAGGATAGGACTGTGAGGTGAAGCTAGCAGGGAAGTTGATGAGCCAGCAGCCTCTGTCCTCTCTTTCCGCTCAGTAAACAGGAAGGCCTCCATCTCAGGGTGCACAAATATAAAGGATACTGCTGCCAAGGGTGTATGAAGTAGTCAGCTGGGGGTGGGCAAAGAGGGGTAGGACCAAAGAGTGTTGTGGAGGGTGGGAGAGAATTGAGCTGCCAGTTGGAGAAGATTGCCCTAAATTGCTGACCTGCCCATGCAGATGTCATGCTACTGGTACTCTTCCTGACTGGTTCAAATCTTTTCTGGTGTTGGAGGTTGAACTCTGAATTTTGTTAAAGGACCACTGCTATAGCTCAAGGAACTCACGATCCTGTGGGGTCCGCTTGTTGGTTAGAGTAAAGCAAGAAACTGCAAGCAGGTGTATAAAAAGCAATGCAGCTTGTAAGCCTGATCTTTAGTTTGTTGCAACAAGGTTTCTACGACTAAAATAACATCAGAAGAAGAAGCCCCCAAGAAAGGATGCAACTTCTTTAAAAGCTGTTCCCCCACTCCCCGATCCCACCTCTAAGAGTGTAATACAAACATCACAACATGTCACAGAAAGAGGTGGTGTTTAATGGAAATGTGAGTCCTTGACAGGTCACCTGATATGTGTGTGTGTGTATCTATATCTATATATCAGGTTTATACATTTCAATAATTTTAAAGTCATTTTAACATTTCAAAACCTGACTTCCTTCCCCCTCTTTCTGCGGTTCCTTAAATTTATTTTTAATATTTTCGGCATATCCAAATTAACTCAATTTGTTCATTTATTAATCTAAATATATACTGTTACAAAACTGCAGGTTACAGTGGTACCTCGAGTTACATACGCTTCAGGTTACATACGCTTCAGATTACAGACTCCGCTAACCCAAAAATAGGACCTTGGGTTAAGAACTTTGCTTCAGGATGAGAACAGAAATCGTGCTCCAGTGGCGCGGCAGCAGCAGGAGGCCCCATTAGCTAAAGTGGTGCTTTAGGTTAAGAACAGTTTCAGGTTAAGAACAGACCTCCGGAACGAATTAAGTACTTAACCCGAGGTACCACTGTATTATCCTGCCAATGTTCTTATCTGTTTACAATTTGTTTGTAAATATTCAATAAACCATTCCATTCTTTTATAAAAAGTTTGTTATCTTGATTTCTTATTTTTCTGGTAAGTTTCGCCATTGATAGGTCACCTGTCAATCAAGATATCTGAAACTTGACAGGTCAGCTGTCAATCAAGATATCTGAATGGCGAGTCTCCACTCATCTTTCACCTTTCCGGCGTACATTAACATTTGCTTTCACATTCAATCACAGTCATTGCCATACGCTATTCACCTTATCTGTGTCAAACATTTCTTTATTTGTGCATTGATAGCTGCCCTTTTCTCCTAACACCAGTTCTGATAGCTTGTTTGGCAAATTCTGCCCACGTTATCCTGCGCCTTGGAGATCATGGCAGTTCATGGTTTGAACCCCTTTGGTTTAGGTAGTGATCTTGGGCTTGATTTTTATTTACAATTAAACCCATGTGCATACAGTTTCCAGAGTTCCTTCATGTTTTTCCTGAGCTTTCATTCATAAAATTGGCCAAGATTAATAACTTCCGCTAATACTAAACTTATTTCACACACACGGTTTGACAGGCAGGTGTCCGCACTGGCGGAGGAAGAGGGGGCACCACAATC
Source organism: Podarcis vaucheri (assembly GCF_965113315.1). Classification (NCBI taxonomy): domain Eukaryota; kingdom Metazoa; phylum Chordata; class Lepidosauria; order Squamata; family Lacertidae; genus Podarcis; species Podarcis vaucheri. The sequence continues at coordinate 12,383,350 of NC_138755.1, forward strand.
CTGGTGGGGTGCCATCGTGGCTGCCCCCCTGCACTGGGCGCCACGCCCCCGCAGGTGACGTGCCATGCCCCCAGGATGTGCGCCACACCCCGGGGACATGTGCCATGCCCCCTGGGATGCGTGCCAGCCACACCCCTGCCTGCTCTGCGCCCCCAATGCCGGAGCATGAAGCTCCGCCACTGGGTCTCTATAGTTCTCCATTGCTTTCAACAACAACAACAACAACAACAACAACAATAATATTGTATTTATACCCCGCCCTCCCCAGCCAGAGCTGGGCTCAGGGCAGCTAACACCAGTAAAATTACAATAAAAACATAATGGGGGGGGGGGAGAGAAAAGGGAAAAAACCCAGTTTAAAATATGGTTAAAATACAATTTAAAATGCAGCCTCATTTTAATAGTAGCCCATAGATCAAAACCATAAGGGGAGGGAAACAAAAGGGTCAGACTGAGTCCAAACCAAAGGCCAGATGGAACAGCTCTGTCTTGCAGGCCCTGCGGAAAGATGTCAAGCAGTAGCGTAGCGTGGGGGGTGCAGGGGGGGCCGGCCGCACCGGGCGCAACATCTGGGGGTTAGGGTTAGGGGGCGCAAATCCACGGGTTAGGGGACGCAAATTACTTGCCTTGCCCCGGGTGCTGACAACCCACGCTACGCCACTGATGTCAAGTCCCGCAGGGCCCAAGTCTCTTGTGACAGAGCGTTCCACCAAGTTGGGGCCAGTACCTGCAGTTACACACATAGCCTCCTTAGGGGGTGCTGTTGCGCTAGAGGATTTAAAGTTTAAATGGCGACTAGACTTAACTCTGCTTGGATCGCTGGTGTATGCATGTGTGGGTTCCCCAGGGAGTACATAGAAGAAGACTTAGACCTCGGATCATGGTGGTGGGACACGGGTGAGCAGTCTGGGGAAGAGATGAGCTCGGAGGTGCTAGAAGCACCATGTCCACATGGCATGTGAATGTTGTCACCAGCACAGCCCCGGACTTGTGGGGCCAGGGAGTTGTGTTTCGAGTGACATTGTGGGAGTGTCATGTGTATGACATTTTAGGTGCTTTCTACTGGTGTGGTCTCCGTCTCAGCTTCCAGGCTAAGCACTCTTTGGCTATGGCAGGAAGTTCGCCAAAATAGTGGTGATGTATCTCCTCCTCCCCCAGCATAATCGGTGCATCAGATTGTTCATTAAGTGCAGTTTTTGTAGGGTGGTGGATTTCAGTTCCTGAGCTGCAGTTCCCAGGGCCCTCCTCCAAAATCATAGACACCATGCTACAACCATTGCAAGGATGCTCCTTGCCCAGAGATGGAAAGACAACAAGATACCTACTAGGGTGGACTGGCAGATGAAATTGGTCTGTGCAGAGATGGCAAGATTAACCGGGAAAGTCAGAAATCAGGAGGATGGGATAAATATACAATGTACCTGAAAGACCACTGTAAACACTTGAAGAAGAGTTTGGATTTGATATCCCTCTTTATCACTACCCGAAGGAGTCTTAAAGTGGTTAACATTCTCCTTTCCCTTCCTCCCCCACAACAAACACTCTGTGAGGTGAGTGGGGCTGAGAGACTTCAGAGAAGTGTGACTGGCCCAAGGTCACCCAGCAGCTGCATGTGGAGGAGCGGAGACGCGAACCCGGTTCACCAGATTACGAGACTACTGCTCTTAACCACTACACCACACTGGCTCTCACCGCACTTGAAATCTTTGGCAGGCTTTAAAGAACTCTTGTAATCACACTTAGACTTTGGATACAATGGAGGATGATAAACTAGACAGATTTATAATATGCAGTTTAAAAAGTTAGTTAAAGAGTCCACAGAGGGGAGGAGGGGAGTCTTGAGATTCAAAAGAATATTGAGTAAAGTTTGATATTTGTGATAATACTATGTGTGTGAAGGAATTTGTAAAAATCAAATGACATTTTTTTTTAAAAAAAATCATAGACACCACAATAAAACCTACTATTTTTCTAGTGGTAATAATTCTTATACTTAAATAAGGAGGAAGAACCACCAAATAAGAGGAAGGGAAAAAGTTTAAGGGAATTTAAAGCAAAGTTCAGTCAGGTCTAGGGGAGAAGGTTCTCCCCCTAGTGGATAGTCAAGGGAACAGCAACAAACCGGTGTATTTTAAGAGAACATGAAAGGGGTCAAAGCACTGTGCCCCATGCCAGAAGCAGGGCCAAAAGTGCAGACACTGAACTCTGGTTTTGTTAGATACCAAGAGAAACAAAGCTGAATATTGCATCATTTCCCCGTCTCAAATCATCCTTCCAATTCCCCAGCACAGCAGAGAAGAGATAAGTCACCGAGGGCATCATTAGGAAATTGGCACTTTTCAAATAAGTGATTTCTGAGGGACACCTGAACTTATAATTGCATTTATCAGTTTTAATTCCCTTCTGTTGTTCTCTTAGACAAACAAGACACTTGGGGGTTGGTTATTTTCTTCTGCTAAAATATGAACTTCAGGGACCGTTAGAGAGCTTGTTGCTATTTGATTCTTTTAAAAATAAACCAGTTTCATAGCAGAAATAAGAAATAAGAGAAGTGGTCCTTTTGTGGATCAGTAACTGGTTAAGTAAGAGGAAGCAAAGGGTAGGAATAAGTGGACAGTAAGCCCAAGTTTAGATTGATTAAGCATAATTTTGAGGTACCAGAGGAGGTTTCCTGCCTGTTGGTCATCACTAATTACCCAGAATTTGCCATTATCTTGCACTAGCAATTTGAAGGATCCACTGATAAAGGATCCCCATGGTTTTGAAAGCCAGAGTGTATTAAAAAAAGCCAGACTAAAAGCTTTGTGGCAGGAAAGGATCCCTGGACAGAGAACCTCAAATATTTCTATCAAATCCAACCCACATTTCAGTTCATGGAAATGGAGCAATGCTTTGAAAATAGCTTCTTTAGCTTGATATCTCTAGAATCAGATGACTATGTCCCTAGGGCGGTCTGATGTGTGAGGTCCTCATACTCAACCAACTTCAAATCCACCTGACAGATACCTCATCCACCCACGTTTTACCTGCTTCTCCACAAGAATATAAATGGGGGACAGAAGCCTTACTGAAATCAAGACATAGCATTCTCCTGATCCACCATGCTTGTAACTCTGTCAAAAAATTAAATGGGATTCGTCTGGCATGACTTGTTTTCCAGAAACCCATGCTGGGTCTTAGTAATCACAGAATCTTTTCTATGTGCTCACAGACAAATGGTTTTATTATCTGTTCTAAGACCTTTCCTGGTATCGATGTCAAGCTCACAGGTCAGTAGCTACCTGGGTCTTCTCCACCACCACTTTTGAAGATCAGGACAACATTTGCCTGCCTCCTCTGCACGGGGACCTCATCTGTTCTTCAATAATTCTCAAAGATTATAGATATATAGAGGCTCTGAAATAAAATCTTTTAGTACCTTCGGGAGGAGCTCATCAGGCCCTGCAATTTTGAATTAGGTTTTCCACCTTTTCTCTGTCACTCAATAGCATTTCTCCATCATCTCCATACAGAGGATGTACTACTTGCTTGTTCTTCCTCATGCTTTGAACATAGCCAAAGAAACCTTTATGATTTTTATATTTAACCTCTTGCAATCAGGAGTTCATCCGGAGCTTGGGCTACCTGATCTTCTCCCTGCAACTGTTGGCTGTTCATGTACACTTTTTATTCATGATTTCTCCTTCCTTCAATTTCTTACGTATGCTCTTCTTACACCTGGGCTCATCTGTAAGCACCCTGTGCAACCAAATCCATTTCTTTAGATGATTTTGATTCTTTACTAGATTTTCAGGAATGGAATGGAATGGAAATCATTCTGAAATCTCTCAGTAATGAACCAGCCCCAAATCTTCACAATGCTTCTGAGGATATTAGAAAGTGCTAGCATTGTACTTATGGATTGAACTTCCCTCACCTTTTAGACTTTGGGTTTTTTATTTATTAAACAATATTCACATTACCTGTGAATTTAAGAAATCCTATTGATAACATGATGGTTGACTTACTTTAAGTTTTTCTGGTGGGATTTAGAAACTTGTTTACATTATTCCATGCTCAGAAAAAACATTGTAAAAAGGATAGTGTGGCAAACTGCTGTCATTTGGAACACCAAACCTCCTTCCTTGTAAGAATTATTTGGAATATATATATATATTCGGCTTGATAACAGAAGAGGTTTATTGTGTTTTGAGGTTCTGCAGGTTTTATTGGAACTGCAGAATGGTTTAGTCATTCAAATGACACTTTAAAGGGAGATAAGAACAGTTCCAAAGCACCTGACTCATTTTATCTCGGGCACAAGCTTCATTCTCAAAGGTAGGGTTACTGCTTTGCATGCAGAAGGGTCCAGATCCAATATTTTTCTAAATGTATATGAGGTTGCTTGGCAGGACTAGTGAAGACATCAACCTGAGACCCTGGAGAGGTGCTACAATTTGGAATAGACACTGACTGCATGAAAAGGCAGGTTAGGATAGACATAATCCTCAGGAAAAGATTCTAGTGGTGTTGAGAGTTATGTTTTGTGATGCTGTTAATTTTGCAATTGACAGGAATATGGTGAAGTCTCAAACTCTTCAGCTCACTTGCCTCTGTGCTCCTTCATCAGTTTATGGGCTGTAGCCAGACATTCATTCACAGCAGGGCTTCTCCAATTATAAGAATCCAAAATTTTAATTTACGGTGATGAACTATGCCAAGATGTTTTCTGATTGCTAAAATTTTATTTCTCAAGGAAATGCAGTTTTGTAAACTGGATCTAATACCTCACAAACTTGGAAGCAGACATTTTATGAGTGCATTTCCCCCAAGTATTTTTTTTTTTTTAATAAAACATCAGGTATGACCACTGTTGGAATCTGTAACACCTTTAAAGTTTATTTTCAGATGCTGCATCAATGGGAAGAGAAAATCAAACAATAGTGACAGAATTTATCCTTGCTGGATTTTCTAATTTCCCAGACCTGAAGATTCCATTGTTTCTGGTGTTCTCCCTCATGTACCTGATAACTTTGATGGGAAATATAATCATCATCACTGCGATACGGCTTAACCGCAGCCTCCACATCCCCATGTACTTCTTCCTCTCCATCCTCTCCTTCTCAGAAATCTGCTACACACTCGTCATTATCCCCAATATGCTTGCAAATCTTCTAAGAGAAAAGAAGACCATTTCCTTCATTGGCTGTGCTACTCAGATGTGCATTTTCCTGGGCTTTGGGTGCACAGATTGTTTTCTTCTAGCAGTGATGGGGTATGACCGATATGTGTCCATATGCAAACCTTTACGTTATCAGATTCTGATGAATCAAAGACTCTGCACCAAGCTGGTGGCTTGTTCAGTATCACTTGCATTTATTTTTTCTACATCAGAGACTATAATCATATTTACCTTGCCTTTCTGTGGACCAAATGAACTTAAGCACTACTTGTGTGATTTAGCACCTTTGCTTGAATTAGCCTGTGGCCGTAACTACATAGGAGAAATTGTTATTTTCATTATTTCATTTTTGGTTGTAATTTGTTCATTCTTGTTCATCCTTCTCTCATACATTTTAATTGCAAACACTGTCTTGAAAATCCCCACAATGGCTGGGAAGCAAAAAGCCTTTTCCACTTGTGCCTCCCATCTTATTGTGGTCATAGTGCACTTTGGGTGTGCTGGCATTATCTATTTAAGGCCCAAATCTAGTTACACGCTAGATGAGACGACTTTTATTTCTGTCTCTTACACAATGGTGACTCCCTTGTTGAACCCCTTGGTGTACAGCCTGAGAAACAAAGATGTTCAAATAGCGCTTAAGAAATCGCTTGGCAAAAGCTCCTGCACCCAAAGAATGTGAAAATTAAGCATTATCCACTTTGAAGAGGAATTATGAAACCCAACAAATATCTGTTGTTTAATGGACAAAGAATGCCTCAAGTAGTATTTAAGCTTTCCCTCATCTTTTGAAAAATTCATCTGTATATGGAATATTCATTTGGAAAAATGTGGCCATGTTTTAGCATTTACAAACAACTTTGATTTTCTCTTTAGTGCATCACTGGAAAATAAATTGGGTTGTCAGAATTTTCCCATAAATGAACCTGTAATCATTCTGCCCTGCAACAAAGGAAACTTTTCTAAAGATTACTGTTGTTTTCTCCTAAATCCTAGCCCACATTTTCTCTACCAATCATTCACACAGAAATATTTCAAGCTCATATAGTGCTGAGACTGAAGTGTCAAAAATGTTCTTGTTGGGGTCAGTTTGGTGTCCATTTCTGCTTATCTTTGGTACATAATTATTTCTGCCCTTCCTTGTCCCCAGTAATGGCTATTTTTAAAGAGGGGATCATATATGTTGCATTTTCAAAGGTTGGAATTCATGTAACTGCTGGCTATTTGCAGTTTAGTAGCGCTGCAGAGAGCTTGCTGCGGAGACCATGCATTAAAAAGGAACTCAAAAAATAACTTAAACAAGGTTTTAATAACAAAAACTCCTTTTACACTAAAGATAACAACAAACATGACCCAACCACCGACCCATCCCCCAGGGTAATGGGAGAGCTAGGTGCTGCTCCTTATATACTATACCCAATTGCTGACACAGCTTGATTAACACAACTCAGAAACTCAATACTATTACGAATTTGGAAGTGGAAGGAAAGAATACACAGAACCCAGTGGAGATTAGGAAGTGTTTTCAGAGGTATTTTAAACAACTTTATACACAGGAGAAGCAGAAAGAAATGGACATTGATCGATTTTTGAAAATAAATGGACTACACAAAATCTCTCAGGAAAAACAGCTAATGTTGAATTACAAAACAATGGATCAGGAGGTGGAAGGGGCCATCCAGAATATGCAATTAGGTAAATCTCCAGGACCAGATGGTTTGACTTCAAGATATTACAGATCTTTGAAAGAATGGTTAATACAACCATTGAAGGAAGTCTGCAATGAAATATTGGAAGGGAGAAAGGCACCAGAGTCGTGGAAGGAAGCTTACATTGCACTTATACCCAAAACAGAGACTGAAAAGACACAGCTCAAGAACTACCGCCCCATATCGCTGCTTAATGTGGATTACAAAATTTTTGCAGATATTTTGGCTAAAAGATTTAAAAAGGTGTTAGTAGAAGAAATTCATAAGGACCAAGCGGGCTTTCTCCCGGGCAGACATTTGTCTGACAATATGAGGAATATAATTAATATTCTAGAAAAACTACAAGTAAATATCAATACTAAGGCAGTCTTGATATTTGTGGATGCAGAGAAAGCCTTTGACAACATTTCTTGGAGTTTTATGAAGAAGAATTTACAGGGGATGGGGGTAGGTCAAGGATTTGAAAATGGTATAGGTGCAATTTATTCAGAACAAAAGGCAAAATTAATTGTGAACAATGTAGTGACAGAAGAGTTTAAGATTGAGAAAGGGACATGACAAGGTTGCCCAATTTCTCCATTGCTTTTTATATCGGTCCTCGAGGTTTTGTTAAATATGATTAGAAAGGACCAAGAGGTTAAAGGTATACAAGTGGGAGCTAAACAGTACAAACTGAAAGCATTTGCTGATGACTTAGTATTGACTTTACAGGAGCCAGAATCTAGTACTAAAAGGGTATTGGAACTGATTCAAGAATTCGGACAGGTAGCAGGTTTTAAGTTGAACAAGATGAAGACTAAGGTTTTAGAGAAAAACTTAACCGTGAATGAGAGAGAGAAGTTTCAGGAGGAGACAGGGCTAATATTGGTTAAGAAAGTGAAATATTTATGGGTTAACATGACTGCCAAAAATGTGAATTTATTTAAGGATAATTATGAAAAATGTTGGATTGAAGTGAAAAAGGACTTAGGAATATGGACAAATTTGAAGTTATCATTGTTAGGCCGAATTGCTGTGATAAAGATGAATGTGTTGCCAAGGATGTTGTTTTTGTTTCAAACATTGCAAATTTTGGATAAGATGGATTGTTTCAAGAAGTGGCAGAAAGATATTTCCAGATTTGTTTGGCAGGGCAAGAAGCCTCGAACAAAATTTAAGATATTAACTGATGCCAAAGAAAGAGGTGGATTTGCCCTGCCAGACCTGAAACTTTATTATGAATCAGCTGCTTTTTGCTGGCTGAGAGAATGGCTGCTTCTTGAAAACACTGACGTGTTGGATTTAGAAGGTTTCAACAATGCATTTGGCTGGCATGCATATTTGTGGTACGATAAGGTAAAAGCACATAAAGCGTTTAAAAATCATATTGTTAGAAAAGCATTGTTTAATGTTTGGATAAGATATAAGGATTTGTTAGAAAAGAAAACCTCAAGATGGTTGTCACCAATGGAAGCGAAGGCACAGAAAAAACTCAATATGGAGGCTAAATGGCCGAAATATTGGGAAATTCTGGAACAAGATGGAGACAGAATAAAATTGCAGAGCTTTCAAAAATTGAAAAACAAAGTGCGAGATTGGCTCCATTATTACCAAATAATGGAGGCATACAATTTGGACAAAAAAGTTGGTTTCCAGGTGGAAAAATCAAAATTGGAAACAGAATTGCTAGATCCAAAAATCAAGAATTTGTCAAGAATGTATAACTTGCTGTTGAAATGGAACACTCAGGATGAAATGGTGAAATCAGATATGATTAAAGGGGCACAAGATGTTGGACATAACATAATGATGGCTGACTGGGAACAGTTATGGGCCACAGGTATGAAATTCACGGCATGTAATGCCTTAAGAGAAAATTTAATGAAAATGATTTATAGGTGGTACATGACACCAGTCAAGCTTGCAAAAATTTACCATTTGCCCGACAATAAATGTTGGAAATGTAATGAGACTGAAGGTACATTCTTTCACTTTTGGTGGACATGCCCAAGGATTAAGACATTCTGGGAGATGATTTATAACGAAATGAAAAAGATATTTAAATATACTTTCCTGAAAAAACCAGAGGCCTTTCTCGTGGGCATGGTCGGCCAAATTGTGCCAAAGTAGGATAGAACTTTTTTTATGTATGCAACAACAGCAGCAAGAATACTTATTGCAAAGTATAGGAAGACACAAGATTTACCCACCCGGGAAGAATGGCAGATGAAGTTGATGGACTATATGGAACTGGCAGAAATGACTGGCAGAATCCGAGACCAGGGAGAAGAGTCGGTGGAAGAAGACTGGAAAAAGTTTAAAGACTATTTACAGAAATACTGTAAAATTAATGAATGTTAGAAAAATGTTGGAATGAAGTTATATGGCTTTAGTAGAAATGTTATAAGGAGCTAAGTATAAATAGATTAATAGAGTATTAAAGGAAAAAATAAGGTTATAATGTGTCAAGATAATTATAGGATAGAAAACAGAGGAAGATGGAAAGGAATTGCTGAAACAATTAACAGAAGTGGAATACAAAAAGGGAGGTGTGAGGAGGGCGTTGAAATAAGTGAATGAAAGATAAGATATTGAAATTGTTTGATGTGTTTTAAACGGTTTTTGTTTTGTTTTGTTAGTTTAATGTGTTAGTGTTATGTCGTGTCTTTGTATTGTATTGTATTGCCTTTTTGTGTTGTGTTTAAATTGTTGGAAAAGTAATGAATATTAATTAAAAAAAAAAGATTAACACAACTCAGCAGCACCTGCTATGTTCCACAGCTGCAAGACTGGGTCTCGTTATTTGCCCTGGCCCTGGCCCTTAAAGACATACACAACTTCTGAAGCAATAATGAACCTTCACATTTTAAAGTGACCATTCAACAGTAACCAGACATGAATTAGATTGAGCTAATGAGATCAATAGTGGGTCCAAAAGCGAAGAAGGCTGTTTCTGCCAGAGGAGTCTCTTTATAGCTGGAAGTGTGAGGGCCTGGCTCCCTAGTCCAGCTGGTAAAGTCTTTGTAAGGGAGCAGGCCTTGCACTCCTCACCACAGCCAACGGTGACCCTTGGGTCCTTTTCAATTCTAAGATTCTATGGTTCCAACAACAACAATGGGGGAAAAGAACCATTCATGCAATGCTGCTCAAAACGTAGATTCCCAAGACAGCTGTTTACTATATAATATCAACTGTGAGTGACAAAACTTCTCCATATGTGTATTTGGTTATGGGATGGTTGATGCCTGTTAGGCTCAGCATTGCCAAAAGATAGAAAGCTCTACCAAATGTAATAGAAACAGTCTGTTTTTGTCTCCCTGCCACTAAGCCCTCTCTGGCATGTTAGATGTTCAGAGAGCGCAGTGTCCCATAACCTTCCTTAACCAATGATCACGGGATGGGGATCTGGATTTCCAGTGACTAGCAATGGTGATTTTAGCTGCTGCTTAGAACATAAATACAAGAGGTTAGTGGTCAATGGTTGGGTTGTATCGTTTTCTAGAGAAAGTAATGCCAAATCTGGATCCATTGCCAAGGGCTGACCCACAATAATAGGAATTAGATTGGACACTTGGGTCCACAGGTCACTGAGAATGCAGACACTGCCATGAAATCATTTAGTATCCTCTGCAAAGGAAAAGGGGTTTAGCTTGGATTGTGGAGCATCAGTAATATATAATCTGTGAAAATATTCAGTTTATGTTCATCTCCTTGAACCCTGATTGAAGGAATGGGTTTCCCAAACCTAAACTTGATTGTGCAGTCAGTCTGCAACAGGCCCCAAAATCCCCATTTTTCCTTCCCCAAGGGTCCATTAGCTAACATCCATTAACTTGAGGAGTTGAGCTCATGTATAACAGGAACCCAGCTGTATAAACAAAGCCCTCTCCTTTATCAGTACGTGACGCTTAATGGATGGCCTTGTCAGTTCTGAAGTGGAGACGGGACGGGCAGAGCTGGGGCTTATCTTGTGGGTTGTAAATATCCTCACACTGACACACAGACATTGCAAGACACCCCCGCACTCGGGGATGGCGCCAGGAGTGCTCTTAGAGTTAGTGACCTTCTTACCCCAAGATAAGGAATACAGGAACAGGAACATCCTTTTATGGTCAAGAGTACAGGAACAGGAACAACTGTTTATGGTCACGGATGTCAACTTACGTGTATAAGCTGACGTGGCTGGATTTCTGGGATGTCAACTTACGTGTATAAGCTGACGTGGCTGGATTCCTGGGGAGGGGTCAAGGGGACCAGAAAGGGTATATAAGCTGTGTGTAACCGTTCCTTAAGTGCTCTTGCTGTGAACTGACCATGCAAGTGCCTTTCTGCTGCTCCAGAGAGCAGAAATAAAGAACTCTTCCTCCGAACCAACCTCAATGTCTTTTGACTCTTTCCTCCCTCTCCGGGAGCAACGCTCACCCAACCAATCGGTAAAGTCTAATAAGGCTACATGATGTCTTCAGTACCCTTCTGAGATGTTAGGTGTTGTGCTAGCATTGTACTTGTAGATGGAACTTTCCCTGCCTATATGACGATGGGTGTGACTTACCCCAGAGCCATTTGTCCTGTACGCTAATTTTATTTATTAAACAATATTCACACACCACTTAATCATAAAGACCTAACTGCGCTTTACACAGAAACAATCTATAATATTCATCATGATAAAATAAAAAAATGGAAAACAAGTAGATGTAATAAAATGTGTCGATATAAAGATGAAGTAAACAGTTTTAGGTAAAAATACATCTAATAAAATTACATGTATTGTTAATTATTACTTGTAGCTTTTAACAACTCCCATTGATAATAAGATGGTTGATTTATTTTACATTTTGAAACACCGTGGGGATAATATCTGGTGGGATTCATAAACTTGTTTACATCATTCCATGCTCAATAAAAACATCATAAAAAGGATATCGTGGCAAATTGCTGTCATTTGGAAGAGCTCAACATCCATCGTGCTTCCTTGTAAGTCTATTGTGGTTTGAGGTTCTGCAGCTTTGATTTGAATTCATTCATTCAGCCCTTCAGATGCTCTTGTTTTTGCCACTTTGAAGGGATATAAGAACAATTTCAAAGCACCCGACTCTTTTTTATCTTGGCCACAAGATTCATACTCAATAGCAGAGTTACTGTTTTCCAAACAGAAGGCTCCAGATCCAATATTTTTCCAAAAGGGTATGAGGTAGCTTAGCAGGACTAGTGAATACATCAACCTGAGACCCTGGAGAGGTGCTACAATTTGGAATAGACACCAATTGTATGACTCTTTAAAAGGCAGCTTAAGATAGGCATGCTCCTCAATAAAATATTCTAGTGGTGTTCAGAGTTATGCCTTGTGATGCTGCTAATTTTTCAATTGACAGGAATATTGTGAAGCCTCAAACTCTTCAGCTCACTTGCCTCTGTGCTCCTTCATCAGTTTGTGGGCTGTAGCCAGACATTCAATCACAGTGCAATTACATCAATTAAAAGAATACAGAATTTTAATCTACAGTGATGAACTATGCCAAGATGTTGTCTGATTGCTAAAATTTTAGTTCTGTGGAAAATGCAGTTTTGTAAACTGGCTCTAATGCCTCGCTAACTTGGGAGCAGACATTCCCAGGATTCCTTGAAAGGGAGATATCAGACTCTGCAGTGTAGATGTGTTGGTCAAGTGAATGTAATAATATGGCTATGGGGTGACACAACTATTTTGCTGGTTGAACAATTGTTGTGCCACGCTCTATCTACTGAGGCCGGTTCTACCATTAGGGAAATGGAGGCGGCCTTTTCTCAGGCAGCTGTATGGAGTGATGTTTAAAGGTCATAAAATCATTTGTTCTTTAATTTGCTACTTTAATTTGCTAATTTACATTATGCATTTTTACGGTCCTGTTATGCATTTTCTGTTTTTATATTGTAAACCGGCCTGTAATATTCAGTTGAAGGACATAAATTTAATAAATAAGAAAAATGAATAATCATTTTATGAACAAGCCTCTCCCCCAGTATTTTTGTATAAAACACCAGCTGACGAGCACTGTTGCAATCTGTAACACCTTTAAAGTTTATTTTCAGGTGCTGCATCAATGGGAAGAGAAAATCATACAATGGTGACAGAATTTATCCTTGCTGGATTTTCCAATTTCCCAGAACTTCAGATTCCATTGTTTCTGGTGTTCTCTCTAATTTACCTGGTAACTTTGATGGGAAATATAATCATCATCACTACGATATGTCTTAACCGCAGCCTCCACATCCCCATGTACTTCTTCCTCTCCATCCTCTCCTTCTCAGAAATCTGCTACTCACTTGCCATTATCCCCAATATGCTTGCAAATCTTCTAAGAGAGAAGACAACCATTTCCTTCATTGGCTGTGCTACTCAGATGTACATTTTCCTGGGCTTTGGATTCACAAATTGTTTTCTTCTAGCAGTGATGGGGTATGACCGATATGTCTCCATATGCAAACCTTTACGTTATCAGATTTTGATGAATCAAAGACTCTGCACCAAGCTGGTGGCTTGTTCAGCAACAACTGGGTTTCTTTTTTCCACCTCACAGACTATAATCATATTCACCTTGCCTTTCTGTGGGTCAAATAAAGTTAAACACTTCTTTTGTGAAATAGAACCTTTGCTTGAATTAGCCTGCGGCCAAAATTACATAGGTGAAATCGTCATTTTCATTATTTGTGTTTTGGTTATAATTTGTGCATTCCTGTTCATCCTTCTCTCCTACATTTTAATTGCAAACACTGTCTTGAAAATCCCCACAACGGCTGGGAAGCATAAAGCCTTTTCCACTTGTGCCTCCCATCTTATTGTGGTCGTAGTGCACTTTGGGTGTGCTGGCATTATCCATTTCGGGCCCAAAAACAGTTACACGCTAGATCAGACTATTTTTATTTCCGTCTCTTACACAATGGTGACTCCGTTGTTGAACCCCTTGGTGTACAGCCTGAGAAACAAAGATGTCCAAATAGCGCTTAAGAAATCGCTTGGCAAAAGCTCCTGCACCCAAAGAATGTGAAAATTGTTATCCACTTTGAAGAGGAATTATGAAAGCCAACAAATACTGTATCTGTAGTTTAATGGACAAAGAACACCTCAAATAGTATTGTAGCTTTTTCTCATCTTTTTAAAAATTCACCTGTATATGGAATATTCATTTGGAAAAATGTGGCCATGTTTTAGCATTTACAAACAACTTTGATTTTCTCTTTAGTGCATCACTGGAAAATAAATTGGGTTTTCGGAATTTTCGCATACATTAACCTGTAATCATTCAGCCCCGCAACAAAGGAAACGTTTCTAAAAATTACTATTGTTTTCTCCCAAATCCTAGCCCTCATTTTCACTACCAAACATTCATGCAGAATTATTTCAAGCTCATATAGTGCTGAGACTGAAGTGTGAAAATTGTTCTTGTTGGGGTCAGGTTGGTGTCCATTTCTGCTTATCTTTGGTACGTAATTATTTCTGCCCTTCCTTGTCCCCAGTAATGGCTATTTTTAAAGAGGGGATCATATATGTTGTGTTCTCAAAGGTTGGAATTCATGTAACCAGACACACTTAATTTCTGCTCTTTTGCTTTCATGTGATTTGTTCTGACATTTGCTTTCTGTAATGTGTTGGCAAGGACGTAACAATATATTGTATATAAAACGGAGCATTGCAATTTTTTGATATGCATTTATCTTAGCATTCATGTTTATATAATTTAAACCTGATGCTTTAATTACTTTCAGAAACATGCCAAAATAAAGGCTATAACATGTTATTTGCCCATTACTTAATTTGATATGTAATTTGCAGTGCTATCGTGTCTGAGTGGTCCCCTCACCCCCTGATTTTCCTGCATTGGACCACAGAAGGTTTTTGTCCTTCAGCTGGCATTCCAGAATAATGAAGCTGCCAGGCTGATTTTCCTTTTCTCAGAAAATATGTGTCAGGGAACTGACATCGGAGCAGAGGGGAGAGGCGAGGCTCCCGGACTCTGCAGGAGAGGGGACGAGTAAGGGAAGAGAAAGAACGTCATCTGGGGAAGGAAGTCCAGGTGACACCAGGAAGAAGGGAGAGGCAGAGAGCATCTCAGAGGTGAGGCTCCGAGACTCTTCCAGTGAAGTCAGTGAGGAGGGTGGAGGACCACCACTCGGCACGCCCACTCTGCGCAGGAGGCTTCCGCGCAGAGAGGCGAGGCGGAGGTTGTCCGTTAAGGAATTCCTATGCTGGAAGAAATTTAGGAGACACCCACTCACGGATTCTGCTAGCGACTGAGCAGCAGCGCCAAGGCTGCTCAGTCAGGGAAAGACACAACCGACCCTAAGCAGTTTGGAACAGCTAGAAGTTTACACACAAGCAACCCCAATTCCCGTGACAATATGCAATATCTGAAACAAGATCCAGCTTGATCCAGTAGTGTGAAAGGGGTGCGATTCTACTGCATGGTGTGGTAGGGAGGGAATAATCTGAATGGTGTCCATTTTTCAGCACCTTTTCTGCACAGAGTCTGAGCAGAGCAAGCAAGCTGTTATCTGGTGAGAATGGGAATGGCAGGCAGTATTGAAAGAAGTTACCGGATTAATTGGTGTGTGTGTGTGTGTGTGTGTGTCTTTGTGTGTCAAGGAGGAATTCTCCCGTATGCAAAGACAGGCTCTGGTGGATTGAGCTGATGAGACCAATAGTGGGTCCAACAGCGAAGAAGGCTGTTTCTGCCAGAGGAGTCCCTTTATAGCTTGAAGTGTGAGGGCCTTGGCCTTGTCCCCTAGGCCAGCTGGAAAGGCCTTATAAGGGAGTAGGCCCTGTATTTATTTTATGTATGTATTTATGTATTTTAAGAGAGCCAGTGTTGTGTAGTGGTTAAGAGTGGTGGACTTGTAATCTTGTGAACCGGGTTCGATTCCCCATTCCTCCACATGCAGCTGCTGGGTGACCTCGGGCTAGTCACATTTCTCTGAAGTCTCTCAGCCTCACTCACCTCACAGTGTTTGTTGTGGGGGAGGAAGGGAAAGGAGAATGTTAGCCGCTTTGAGACTCCTTTGGGTAGTGATAAAGGGGGATATCAAATCCAAACTCCCCCTCCTCCTCCTCCTCCTCCTCCTCCTCCTCCTCCTCTTCTTCTTCTTCTTCTTCTTCTTCTTCTTCTTCTTCTTCTTCTATCCTCCCCACAGCCGATGGTGACCCTTGGGTCCCTTACAAATCTTTGATTCTATGATTCCAACAACAACCATGGGGGGGGGGGGACCATTAATGCAATGCAGCTCAAAATGTAGATTCCCAAGACAGGTGTTTACCATATAATATCAACTGTGACTGACAGAATTTCACCATAGGTTTATTTGGGCTATGGGACGGTTGATGCTTGTTAGGCTCAGCATTGCCAAAAGATGGAAAGACCTACCAAATGGAATAGAAACACTGTTTTTGTCTCCCTGCCGCTAAGCCCTCTCTGGCATGTTAGATGTTCAGAGAGCGCAGTTTCCCATAACCTCCCTTAACCAACAATCTTGGGATGGGGATCTGGATTTCCAGTGTGACTAGCAATGGAGATTTTAGCTGCTGCTTAGAACATAAATACAGTGGTACCTCAGGTTAATCATGCGCCGCCGGAGCACAATTTCTGTTCTCATCCTGAAGCAAAGTTCTTAACCTGATACACTATTCCTGGGTTAGCGGACTCTGTAACCTGAAGCTTATGTAACCTGAGGTACCACTGTACAAGAGGATAGTAGTCAATGCTTGGGTTGTATTACTTTCAAGAGAAAGTAATGCCAAATCTGGATCCATTGCTGAGGTTTGACGCACGATAATAGAAATTAGATTGAACACCTGGGTCCAGAAGTCGTTTAGAATGCAGATACTGCCATGAAATCATTTAGTATCCTCTGCAAAGGAAAAGGGATTGGATTATGGAGCATCAGTAGAATATAATCTGTGAAAATATTCAGTTTATGTTCATCTCCTTGAACCCTGATGTCTTCAGTGCCTTGTGAGATGTTAGGTGTTGTGCTAGCATTGTACTTGTAGATGGAACTTTCCCTGCCTATATGACGATGGGTGTGGCTTACCCCAGAGCCATTTGTCCTGTATGCTATTTTTATTTATTAAACAATATTCACACACCACTTAATCATAAAGATCTAACTGCGCTTTACACAGAAACAATCTGTAATATTCATCATGAAAAAATGAAAAATGGAAAACAAGTAGATGTAACAAAATATATCGATATAGAGATGAAGTCAACAGCTTTAGAAAAAAAATACACCCAATAAAATTATATGTATTGTTAATTATTACTTGTAGATTCTAACAACTCCCATTGATAATAAGAAGGATGATTTATTTTACGTTTTGAAACACCGTAGAGATAATATCTGGTGGGATTCATAAACTTGTTTACATCATTCCATGCTCAATAAAAACATCATAAAAAGGATATTGTGGCAAATTGGTGTCATTTGGAAGAGCTCAACATCCATAGTGCTTCCTTGTAAGTCTATTGTGGTTTGAGGTTCTGCAGCTTTGATTTGAATTCATTCATTCAGCCCTTCTGATGCTCTTGTCTTTGCCACTTTGAAGGGAAATAAGAACAATTTCAAAGCACCTGGCTCTTTTTTATCTTGGCCACAAGATTCATACTCAATGGCAGAGTTACTGTTTTCCATACAGAAGGCTCCAGATCCAATATTTTTCCAAAAGGGTATGAGGTAGCAGGATTTAGCAGGACTAGTGAATACTGCAACCTGAGACACTGGAGAGGTGCTACAATTAGGAACAGACACTGACTGCATGACTCTATAAAGGGCAGCTTAAGATAGGCATGCTCCTCAGTTTTCTAGTGGTGTTCAGAGTTATGCCTTGTGATGCTGTTAATTTTTCAATTGACAGGAATATTGTGAAGCCTCAAACTCTTCAGCTCAGTTGCCTCTGTGCTCCTTCCTCAGTTTGTGGGCTGTAGCCACACATCCATTCACAGTGGAATTCCATTAATTAAAAGAAGAATTTTAATCTATGGTGATGAACTATGCCAAGATGTTGTCTGATTGCTAAAATTTTAGTTCTATGGAAAATTCAGTTTTGTAAACTGGCTCTTACGCCTCACTAAGTTGGGAGCAGACATTCCCAGGATTCCTCGAAAGGGAGATATCAGACATTCAGCTCTGCAGTGTAGACTTATTGGTCAAGTGAATGTAATAATTGGTCTAACGGGTGACACAATTAGGTTGCTGGTTGCTCAACTGTTGTGCTAGGCTCTGTCTACTGAGGCCGGCTCTACCATTGGGCAAATGGAGGCAGCCTTTTCTCAGGCAGCTGTATGGAGTGATGTTTAAGGCACATCAAATGGCTTGTTCTTTAATTTGTTATTATTGCATTTTTACGATCACGTTATGCATTTTCTGTTTTTATGTTGTAAACTGGCCTATGATAGTCAGCTGAAGGGCAGTACATAAATTTAATAAAGAAGAAAAAACAAAAAAATCATTTTGTGAGCAAGCATCTCCCCCAGTATTTTTGTATTAAACATCAGCTGACGAGCACTGTTGCAATCTGTAACATCTTTAAAGTTCATTTTCAGATTCTACATCAATGGGAAGAGAAAATCATACAATAGTGACAGAATTTATCCTTGTTGGGTTTTCCAATTTCCCAGACCTGCAGGTTATGTTGTTTCTGGTGTTCTCTCTTATGTTCCTGGTTACTTTGATGGGAAATATAATCATCATCACTACGATACGGCTTAACCGCAGCCTCCACATCCCCATGTACTTCTTCCTCTCCATCCTCTCATTCTCAGAAATCTGCTACTCACTGGTCATTATCCCCAATATGCTTGCAAATTTTCTAAGAGAGAAGACGACCATTTCCTTCATTGGCTGTGTTACTCAGATGTTCCTTTTCCTGGGCTTTGCATGCACAAATTGTATGCTTCTAGCAGTGATGGGGTATGACCGATATGTCTCCATATGCAAACCGTTACGTTATCAGATTCTGATGAATCAAAGACTCTGCACCAAGCTGGTGGCTTGTTCAGCAACAACTGGATTTCTTTTTTCCACCTCAGAGACTATAATCATATTTACCTTGCCTTTCTGTGGACCAAATAAACTTAAGCACTTCTTTTGTGATTTATCACCTTTGCTTGAATTAGCCTGTGGCCGAAACTACATCGGGGAGATTGTCATTACCCTTATTTGTGTTTTGGTTGTAATTTGTTCATTCTTGTTCATCCTTCTCTCCTACATTTTAATTGCAAACACTGTCTTGAAAATCCCCACAACGGCTGGGAAGCGAAAAGCCTTTTCCACTTGTGCCTCCCATCTTATCGTGGTCGTAGTGCACTTTGGGTGTGCTTCCATTATCTACTTAAGGCCCAAATCCAGTTACACGCCAGAACAGATTATTTTTATTTCTGTCTCTTACACAATGGTGACTCCCTTGTTGAACCCCTTGGTGTACAGCCTGAGAAACAAAGATGTCCAAATAGCACTTAAGAAATCGCTTGGCAAAAGCTCCTGCACCCAAAGAATATGAAAATTAAGCGCTATCCACTTTGAAGAGGAATTATGAAACCCAACAAATATGCGTAGTTTGATGGACAAAGAATGCCTCAAATAGTATTATAGCTTTTTCTCATCTTTTTAAAAATTCATTTGTATATGGAATATTCACTTGGAAAAATGTGGCCTTGCTTTAGCAGTTACAAACAACTTTGATTTTCTCTTTAGTACATCACTGGAAAATAAATTGGGTTGTGGGAATTTTCTCATAAATGAACCTGTAATCATTCAGCCCTGCAACAAAGGAAATTTTTCTAAAGATTACTGTTGTTTTCTCCCAAATCCTAGCCCACATTTTCTCTACCAATCATTCATGCAGAACTATTTCAAGCTCATTTAGTGCTGAGACTGAAGTGTCAAAATTGTTCTTGTTGAATAGCTGCCACCCGTATATTTTGGTTGGGTTCAGTTTGGGGTACATTTCTGTTTATCTTTGTGGAGGTAGCTTTTTCTGCCCCTCCTTGTCCCGAGTATTAGCTATTTTTAAGGAGGGAATCTTTTTTCAAAGTTGGAATTCTTGTAACCAAACACACTTGATTTCTGCTCTTTTGCTTTCATGTAGTATGTTCTGACATTTGCTTTCTATAAAGTGTTGGCAAGAATGTAATAATATATTGTACACAAAATGGAGTATTGCTATTTTTCAATATGCGTTTATTTTAGCATTCATATATATATATATATATATATATTTGCTTTCGTAGATTTTAATTACTTTCAAAGCCATGCCCAAAGAAAGGCTATATCATATTATATTCCCATTACATAATCAGATATGCAATTGGATCATTAATTTGCAGTGCTAGCATGTCTGAGTGGACCCCTCACCCCCCGATTTTCCTACATTGGACCACATAATGTTTTTGTCCTTCAGTTGGCATTCTAGAATAATGTAGCTGCCAGGCTGATTTTCCTTCTACCATAAAACACACAATATATCAAGAAAGGTCCAGCGTAATTCAGTAGTGTGGAAGGGGTTGGGTGCAATTCTACTGTATGGTGTGGTTGGGAGGGAATGGTCTGAATGGTGTCCGTTCTTCAGCACCTTTTCCACACAGAGTCTCAGCAGAGCAAGCAAGCTGTTACCTGGGGAGAATGGGAATGGCAGGCAGTATTGAAAGAAGTTACTGAATTAGCTATAGCAGTGTTTCCCAACCACTGTTCCGCGGCACACTAGTGTGCCGCGAGATGTTGCCTGGTGTGCCACGGGAAAAATTAAAAAAATTGAAAGATATTTTTTTTAAAGTCAAATTTTCGATTGGGGCGCCGTCACTAGATGACCCCTGGGGTTCCCTCCCTCCCTCCCGCTCTGCGCCTCCCTCCTCCTCCTCCTCCGGGGAGGCCCTTCCTGGCTCTCGGCCAAGGCTTGGCAGCTGCCACTCACTCACTCGCTCACCCACCCGTCCCTCCATCCCTGCACCCGGCCTCTCCCCCTCCGTCCCCGGCGCGGGGGCTGCTGGGATCCGTAGTCCCCTCGCCCTTGGGCTCCGCGCCCGCGCGGGGTGCGCAAACTACGTTTCCCAGCGTGGCCTGGCGGGCCGGGCGTTTTGTTTGAAGCGCTCTTCTCCCGGCCATGGAATGAGCGCGGGGGTGGCCAGGCGGGAAGGGGCTCTTCCGCGCAGACCCCGCGCAGCCTGCCTGCGCCCCCGTGGAGATCGGGCGGCAGGATGGAGCCCGGGGATCCCCGCGGAGGCGGAGCGGCGGAGGCGGAGGCTGCCCCCCAGGTACGGCTGCGTCGGGGGGGGTTATTTTTGCAATGCTGCATCCGCGATAGAGGGGACGCATCGGACCGCGGGGAGACCCCTTGGCGGGCGTGCAAGGCAATGCATGCGTGCAGGCGTTGCATGGAGTGCAGTGCAATGCAATGGCAACGCGGCGCCCTGCATGCATGCATGCAACTTCCACCGGCGCTCCGGACTTGGCAGGTGAGGGGGGTCCCCAGTGGGCGGCAGAGAGAGCCCGGAGGGCGAAGGGGAGCTGGGGGGAGCAGCAGTGCTCCCCGAGCCGAGCCCGGGGGGAAACTTCAGCGTCGTTGCGCCGGGTGTTGGAAGCGGAGGCTGGCGGATGCCCCTCACCTGCAAAACCTGGTCGCCTCTCATATATTTCGTGCATTGCATTCATCGCCCGCTTTCTCCTCCAAGGAGCTCCCGGGGGCGCTCGTGGTTCTCCCCGTGTTATCCTCGCAACAACAGCCCTGCGAGGTGGGTCAGGCGAGTGGCCCAAGGGAGCACCCACGGATTGTCCTGGCCAGGTGGGGTGATTTGAACCCTGCTCTCTGCCCGGTCTTCGTCCTCATTTAGCCCCCACATGTGCATGACTGTGCATGACTGAGGTTTTCCCCCCTCGTCTTGGCTATGGTGTGAGTCTGTGCTGTTAATTAATGGGGTTCTGCCTTCGGAGAAGATGAGCCAGCCCTCAAGGAGGTGATTATGTAATTTGCTAGCAATTCATGTCCCTCCCGGCGTGACGCTGCGCGCTGACGTCACGGGGCTGTAATGGTGGTGTGCCTCGAGATTTTTTTCATGAAACAAGTGTGCCTTTGCCCAGAAAAGGTTGGGAAACACTGAGCTATAGTGCCTGTGTGTGTCTGTGTGTCAAGGAGGAATTCTCCCGTATGCGAAGACAGGCTCTGGTGGATTGAGCTGATGAGATCAATAGTGGGTTCAGCAGCCAAGAAGGCAGTTTCTGCCACAGGAGTCCCTTTATAGCTGGACGTGTGAGGGCCTGGTCCTTGCTCCCTAGGTCAGCTGGAAGGCCTTTAAGGGAGCAGGCCCTGCAGTCCTCACCACAGCTGATGGTGGCCCTTGGGTCCTGTCAGAAGTCCCAGTTTCCGACTTGATAACGCAGCCAGCGTGGTTAATTAAAAAGGAAGATTTATTGCAATAACAGTGTTCTCCAGGTGACTCTACAGTGCCGCCATTCTCCACTAATCATGATGATCCTTCTGACTCCTTCCTGTGATGACGGAAGATATTGAACTTACTAATCCTAATTCTCTTGTTTTTCTTCCTAACAACTGCCCCTCCACCTATTATCCACACTTATTGGCTTAGCTCAGTCTCTTCTTTTTCTGATGAACTACCCATGTTTCTGTTTGCTCCTGTTTGAAACTCCTGACAGCTTTGGCTAGGTTCCTGCTCGCGTGCAACATTATCAGTTGTCATTCCAACGGGCGGAGGAGTTGACCCTGGCCAAGGCTCCTCTTGTCTGCCATTTAACCCTCTCTCTCCATAACTGCTTCCTTCACTGGGAGCTGGCTCATTCATGACATGTCCCTTCCAACTCTAAGATTCTATGATTCCAACAACAACAATGGAAAAAAGAACCATTCATGCAATGCTGCTAAAAATGTAGATGCCCAAGCCAGGTGTTTACTATATAATATCAACTATATAATACCATATAATATCAACTAAACATACGGAGAACTTCTCCATAGGTTTATTTGGGCTATGGGACAGTTGGTGCTTGTTTGGCTCGGCATTGCCAAAGGATAGAAAGAGCTACCAAATGGAATAGAAACAGCCTGTTTTCGTCTCCCTGCCGCTAAGCCCTCTCTGGCATGTTTTTTTAAAAAAGTTTTTTTATCTATACAACAAGAAAAACACACACACACACAAAAATACCAAATTACAAAAATAACCATAGACACATAATTTTCTTAGCAAACAATAAAAGATCTATTGGTCTTAACACTAAAGACCCAACCTCCCGTCTATTCCATATTTCAAATTCATATTACCTTTTGCCAGTACACACTTTTATCATAATTAAACTTATTCTCAATAAATTTAATTTCTTATATCTACCTTGCAAGTATTACTGAAGTTCCTCGAATGCTGCAACAGAATTTATACTACTATATTTATTTTTCAGATAATCTTTGAAAACCTCCCATTTTGAAACAAATTCCTGTTTTGATTTATTCTTTATTTTTTCTGATAAACCATCTAATTCGGCATATTCTGTCAGCTTTTGGATCCAATCTTGTAGAGAGGGGATTTCATTACTCTTCCATTTTGCTGCGATCAAAACTCTTGCTGCCGCCATCGCATATAAAAAGATACCCTTCCTCTTTTGTGGAATATCCAAATCTGTTATTCCCAGGGGGTAGGCCTCTGGTTTTTTATTGTAAGAGATCTTTAGCATTTTTTGCAGTTCTACATGGACACTCTCCCAGAATACCTGTATTTTCCTACATATCCACCACATATGGTAGAATGTTCCTGATTCACCACATCTCCAACAATTACTTGACACATTTTTATACATTTTTGAAAGTTTCCATGGTGTTAAATACCATTGATGTTGCATTTTATTGAAAGTTCTCTCTAATCGGGTAACAATTTGTGAATTTCCAATTGTTCTTCCATAAATTTTCCCATTGGGCCATGGTTATTGAATGGCCAAAATCCTGGGACCACCTCACCATTGCCGCTGTTGCCTCCTCCTCCTTGACTGTCCAGTCAAGAAGGAGTCGATAAGTTTTGGAAAGAGTTTTTCTTTTAGAATTTACAAGATCAGATTCGAATCGGGAAATTTCTGTTGAGAACCCCTTTCGTTTGTCAGATTTAAATTTATCAAATAACTGATGGTATTGGAACCAGTCTGAGATGTGTTCTCTTATTTCCTCAAAGTTTTTTAATGCCCTCTCTGGCATATTAGATGTTTAGAGAGAGCAATGTCCCATAACCTTCCAAACCAACAATACAGAGATGGGGATCTGGATTTCCAGTGACTAGCAATGGGGATTTTAGCTGCTCCTTAGAACATAAATACAAGAGGATAGCGGTCAATGGTTGGGTTGTATTGCTTTCTAGAGAAAGTGATGCCAAATCTGGATCCATTGTCAAGGGTTGACCCACAATAATAGAAATTAGATTGAACACCTGGGTCCAGAAGTCATTTAGAATGCAGATACTGCCATGAAATTATTTAGTACCCTCTGCAAAGGAAAAGGGGCTTAGCTTGGATTGTGGAGCATCAGTAATATATAGTCTGTGAAAATAGTCAGTTTACACTCATCTCCTTGAACCCTGATGTCTTCAGTACCCTTGTGAGATGTTAGGTTTCATGAGATGGAACTTGCCCTGCCTTTTTGACAATTGGTGTGGCTTACCTCAAAGCCATTTGTCCTGTACGCTATTTTTATTTATTAAACAATATTCACACACCACTTACCGTATTTTTCTCCCCATAAGACGCACCTTTTTCCCCTCCAAAAATGAAGGGGAAATGTGCCTGCGTCTTATGGGGCGAATGCAGGCTTTCGCTGAAGCCTGGAGAGCGAGGGGGGTCGGTGCGCACCAACCCCTCTCGCTCTCCAGGCTTCAGGAAGCTCTGCGCAACCCTCGGGAGACCGGCTCCGAGGGTTGCGCAGAGCTGCCTGCAGTCCTGGGACCAGCGCAGCTCTGCCCGGCCACCGGGAGCCGGGGGCGAAGCTCCGCCCCGCTCCCGGTGGCCGCGCAGAGCTGACTGCGGTCCTGGGACCAGAGCAGCTCTGTGCTGCCATCCGGAGCGGGGCGCTAAGCTCCGCCCCGCTCCGGATGGCGGCGCAGAGCTGCCTGCCATCCCGAGATCAGCACAGCTCTGCCCATCGCCAGCCCCACAAGCTCGGGGGACAGCGGGGAGGCAGAGCGTGCCTTCCCACTGTTCCCCGACCTGGTTCTTGCAGCTCCGCACCTGGGTGGGGGGAAATAAATTTTTTTTCTTTATTTCCCCCCAAAAAACCTAGGTGCGTCCTATGGGCCGGAGCGTCTTATGGGGCGCAAAATACGGTAATCAGAAAGACCACACTGCACTTTACACAGAAACAATCTGTAATATTCATCATGATAAAATAAAAAAGTGGAAAACAAGTAGACATAATAAAATGTATCGATGTAGAGATGAAGTCCACAGTTTTAGGAAAAAATAACCCAATAAAATTATATGTATTGTTAATTATTACTTGTAGCTTTTAACAACTCCCTTTGATAATAAGATGGTTGATTTATTTTACGTTTTGAAGCACCGTGGAGATAATATCTGGTGGGATTTATAAACTGGTTTACATCATTCCATGCTCAATAAAAACATCATAAAAAGGATACTGTGGCAAACTGCTGTCATTTGGAAGAGCTCAACATCCATCGTGCTTCCTTGTAAGTCTATTGTGTTTTGAGGTTCTGCAGCTTTGGTTTGAATTCATTCATTCAGCCCTTCTGATGCTCTTGATTTGCCAATTTAAAGGGAAATAAGAACAATTTCAAAGCCCCCTGACTCCTTTTTGTCTTGGGAACAAGATTCATACTCAATGGCAGAGTTACTGTTTTCCAAACAGAAGGCTCCAGATCCAATATTTTTCCAAAAGGGTATGAGGTAGCTTAGCAGGACTAGTGAAGATATCTGAGACCCTGGAGAGGTGCTACAATTTGGAATAGACATGTATGAATCTTTAAAAGGCAGCTGAAGAAAAGCATGCTCCTCAATAAAATATTCTAGTGGTGTTCAGAGTTATGCCTTGTGATGCTGTTAATTTTGCAATTGACAGGAATATTGTGAAGCCTCAAACTCTTCAGCTCAGTTGCCTCTGTGCTCCTTCCTCAGTTTGTGGGCTGTAGCCAGACATGCATTCACAGTGGAATTCCATCTATTAAAAGAATACAGAATTTTAATCTATGGTGATGAACTATGCCAAAATGTTGTCTGATTGCTAAAATTTGAGTTCTATGGAAAATTCAGTTTTGTAAACTGGCTCTTACGCCTCACTAAGTTGGGGGCAGACATTCCCAGGATTCCTCGAAAGGGAGATATCAGACATTCAACTCTGCAGTGTAGACTTATTGGTCAAGTGAATGTAATAATTGGTCTAACGGGTGACACAATTAGGTTGCTGGTTCCTCAACCATTGTGCTAGCTCTGTCTACTGAGGCCGGCTCTACCATTGGGCAAATGGAGATGGCCTTTTCTCAGGCAGCTGTATAGAGTGATGTTTGAGGCACATCAAATGGCCTGTTCTTTAATTTGTTATTATTGCATTTTTACGGTCACGTTATGCATTTTGTGTTTTTATGTTGTAAAGTGGCCTGTGATAGTCAGCTGAAAGGCGGTACATAAATCTAATAAAGAACAAAAAATAAATAATCATTTTATGAACAAGCCTCTCCCCCAGTATTTTTGTATTAAGCATCAGCGGACGAGCACTGTTGAAATTGGTAACATCTTTAAAGTTTATTTTCAGATGCTGCATCAATGGGAAGAGAAAATCAAACAGCGGTGACAGAATTTATCTTCGCTGGATTTTCCAATTTCCCAGATCTGCAGGTTCCGTTGTTTCTTGTGTTCTCTCTAATCTACCTGGTAACTTTGATCGCAAATATAATCATCATCACTACGATACGGATTGATCGCAGCCTCCACAACCCCATGTACTTCTTCCTCTCCATCCTCTCCTTCTCAGAAATCTGCTATTCACTTGTCATTATTCCCAATATGCTTGCAAATTTTCTGAGAGAGAAGAAGACCATTTCCTTCATTGGCTGTGCCACTCAGATGTGCATTTTCCTGGGCTTTGCATGCACAAATTGTTTTCTTCTAGCAGTGATGGGGTATGACCGATATGTCTCCATATGCAAACCTTTACGTTATCAGATTTTGATGAATCAAAGTCTCTGCATCAAACTGGTGGCTTGTTCAGCAACAACTGGATTTCTTTTTTCCACCTCAGAGACTATAATCGTATTTACCTTGCCTTTCTGTGGGCCAAATGAACTTAAGCACTTTTTGTGTGATTTAGCACCTTTGCTTGAATTAGCCTGTGGCCGAAACTACATAGGAGAAATTGTCATTTTCATTATTTGTGTTTTGGTTGTAATTTGTGCATTCCTGTTCATCCTTCTCTCATACATTTTAATTGCAAACACTGTTTTGAAAATCCCCACAACGGCTGGGAAGCGTAAAGCCTTTTCCACTTGTGCCTCCCATCTTATCGTGGTCGTAGTGCACTTTGGGTGTGCTGGCATTATCTATTTAGGGCCCAAATCCAGTTACACACTAGATCAGACTACGTTTATTACTGTCTCTTACACAATGGTGACTCCCTTGTTGAACCCCTTGGTGTACAGCCTGAGAAACAAAGATGTCCAAATAGCGCTTAAGAAATCGCTTGGCAAAAGCTCCTGCACCCAAAGAATGTGAAAATTAAGCATAATCCAGTTTGAAGAGGAATTATGAAAGCCAACAAATACTGTATCTGTTGTTTAATGGACAAAGAATGCCTCAAATAGTATTGTAGCTTTTTCTCATCTTTTAAAAAATTCATTTGTATATGAAATATTCACTTGGAAAAATGTGGCCTTGCTTTAGCATTTACAGACAACTTTGATTTTCTCTTTAGTACATCACTGGAAAATAAATTGGGTTGTGGGAATTTTCTCATAAATGAACCTGTAATCATTAAGCCCTGCAACAAAGGAAACTTTTCTAAAGATTACTGTTGTTTTCTCCCAAATCCTAGCCCACATTTTCTCTACCAATCATTCACGCAGAACTATTTCAAGCTCATATAGTGCTGAGACTGAAGTGTCAAAATTGTTCTTGTTGAATAGCTGCCACCCGTATATTTTGGTTGGGTTCAGTTTGGGGTACATTTCTGTTTATCTTTGTGGAGGTAGCTTTTTCTGCCCCTACTTGTCCCCAGTAATGGCTATTTTTAAGGAGGGAATCTTTTTCAAAGTTGGAATTCTTGTAACCAAACACACTTAATTTATCCTCTTTTGCTTTCATGTAGTATGTTCTGACATTTGCTTTTTATAAAGTGTTGGCAAGAATGTAATAATATATTGTACACAAAATGGAGTATTGCTATTTTTCAATATGCATTTATTTTAGCGTTCATACACACACACACACACACACACACACACACACACACACACATATTTTAACCTGACACTTTAATTACTTTCAAAGCCATGCCCAAAGAAAGGCTATATCATATTATATTCCCATTACATAATCAGATATGCAATTGGATCATTAATTTGCAGTGCTATCATGTCTGAGTGGACCCCTCACCCCCCGATTTTCCTGCATTGGACCACATAATGTTTTTGTCCTTCAGTTGGCATTCTAGAATAATGTAGCTGCCAGGCTGATTTTCCTTCTACCATAAAACACACAATAGATCAAGAAAGGTCCAGCATAATTCAGTAGTGTGGAAGGGGTTGGGTGCAATTCTACTGTATGGTGTGGTTGGGATAGGATGGTCTGAATGGTGTCCATTCTTCAGCACCTTTTCCGCACAGAGTCTCAGCAGAGCAAGCAAGCTGTTACCTGGGAAGAATGGGAATGGCAGGCAGTATTGAAAGAAGTTACTGGATTAGCTATAGTGCCTGTGTGTGTCTGTGTGTCAAGGAGGAATTCTCCCGTATGCGAAGACAGGCTCTGGTGGATTGAGCTGATGAGACCAATAGTGGGTTCAGCAGCCAAGAAGGCAGTTTCTGCCACAGGAGTCCCTTTATAGCTGGAAGTGTGAGGGCCTGGTCCTTGCTCCCTAGGTCAGCTGGAAAGGCCTTTAAGGGAGCAGGCCCTGCAGTCCTCACCACAGCCGATGGTGGCCCTTGGGCCCTGTCAGTAGTCCCAGTTTCCGACTTGATAATGCAGCCAGCGTTGTTAATTAAAAAGGAAGATTTATTGCAAGAACAGTGTTCTCCAGATGACTCCACAGTACCGCCATTCTCCACTAATCATGATGACCCTTCTGACTCCTTTCTGTGATGACGGAAGATATTGACCTTACTAACGCAAATTCTCTTGTTTTTCTTCCTAACAACCTTCACCTATTATCCACACTTATTGGCCTTTTCTGATGAACAACCCATGTTTCTGTTCGCTCCTGTTTGAAACTCCTGACAGCTTTGGCTAGGTTCCTGCTCACGTGCAACATTATCAGTTGTCATTCCAACGGGCGGAGGAGTTGACCCTGGTCAAGGCTCCTCTTGTCTGCCATTCAACCCTCTCTCTTCGTAACTGCTTCCTTCACTGGGAGCTGGCTCATTCATGACATGTCCCTCCCAACTCTAAGATTCTATGATTCCAACAACAACAATGGAAAAAAGAACCATTCATGCAATGCTGCTAAAAACGTAGATGCCCAAGCCAGGTGTTTACTATATAATATCAACTATATAATACCATATAATATCAACTAAATATATGGAGAAGTGACATAAGTGATGTGTTCTCTTATTTCCTCAAAGTTTTTTAATGCCCTCTCTGGCATGTTAGATGTTTAGAGAGAGCAATGTCCCATAACCTTCCAAACCAACAATACCGGGATGGGTATCTGGATTTCCAGCGACTAGCAATGGAGATTTTAGCTGCTGCTTAGAACATAAATACAAGAGGATAGTGGTCAATGGTTGGGTTGTATTGCTTTCTAGAGAAAGTAATGCCAAATCTGGATCCATTGTCAAGGGTTGACCCACAATAATAGGAATTAGATTGAACACCTGGGTCCAGAAGTCACTGAGAATGCAGATACTGCCATGAAATTATTTAGTACCCTCTGCAAAGGAAAAGGGGCTTAGCTTGGATTGTGGAGCATCAGTAATATATAATCTGTGAAAATAGTCAGTTTATGCTCATCTCCTTGAACCCTGATGTCTTCAGTACCCTTGTGAGATGTTAGGTTTCATGAGATGGAACTTGCCCTGCCTTTTTGACAATTGGTGTGGCTTACCTCAGAGCCATTTGTCCTGTACGCTATTTTTATTTATTAAACAATATTCACAAACCACTTAATCAAAAAGACCGAAACAATCTGTAATATGCATCCTGATAAAAGAAAAAAATGGAAAACAAGTAGGCATAATAAAATGTATCGATATAGAGATGAAGTAAAGAGTTTTAGGAAAAAATGCACCCATTAAAATTACATGTATTGTTAATTATTTCTTGTAGATTTTAACAACTCCCATTGATAATAAAATGGTTGGTTTATTTTATGTTTTGAAATACCGTGGAGATAATATCTGGTGGGATTTATAATCATGTTTACATTGTTCCATGCTCAGTAGAAACATCATAAAAAGGATATTGTGGCAAATTGGTGTCATTTGGAAGAACTCAACATCCATCGTGCTTCCTTGTAAGTCTATTGTGGTTTGAGGTTCTGCAGCTTTGGTTTGAATTCATTCATTCAGCCCTTCTGATGCTCTTGATTTGCCAATTTAAAGGGAAATAAGAACAATTTCAAAGCCCCCTGAGTCCTTTTTGTCTTGGGAAGAAGATTCATACTCAATGGCAGAGTTACTGTTTTTCATACAGAAGGCTCCAGATCCAATATTTTTCCAAAAGGGTATGAGGTAGCTTAGCAGGACTGGTGAAGACATCAACCTGAGACCCTGGAGAGGTGCTACAATTTGGAATAGACATGTATGACTCTTTAAAAGGCAGCTGAAGAAAAGCATGCTCCTCAATAAAATATTCTAGTGGTGTTCAGAGTTATGCCTTGTGAAGCTGTTAATTTTTCAATTGACAGGAATATTGTGAAGCCTCAAACTCTTCAGCTCACTTGCCTCTGTGCTCCTTCATCAGTTTGTGGGCTGTAGCCAGACATTCATTCACAGTGGAATTCCATCAATTAAAAGAAAACAGAATTTTAATCTATGGTGATGAACTATGCCAAAATGTTGTCTGATTGCTAAAATTTTAGTTCGATGGAAAATGCAGGTTTGTAAACAGGCTCTAATGCCTCACTCACTTGAGAGCAGACATTCCCAGGATTCCTCGAAAGGGAGATATCAGACATTCAACTCTGCAGTGTAGACTTATTGGTCAAGTGAATGTAATAATACGTCTATAGGGTGGCACAATTATGTTCTTGGTTGCACAACTTAATTCTGCCTAGGGATTCATCCAGCCCAGCCTTTCACATGATGAATTCTGCATATAAGTTAAATAAGCAGGGAGACAATATGCAGCCTTGCCGTACTCCTTTCCCAATTTTGAACCAACCAGTTGTTCCATATCCAGTTCTAACTGTAGCTTCTTGTCCCACACAGAGATTTCTCAGGAGACAGATGAGGTGATCAGCCACTCCCATTTCTTAAAGAACTTGCCATAGTTTGCTGTGGTTGACACAGTCAAAGGCTTTTGCATAGTCAATGAAGCAGAAGTGGAACTCTCTAGCTTTCTCCATAATCCAGCGCATGTTTGCAATTTGGTCTCTGGTTCCTCTGCCTCTTCTAAATCCAGCTTGCACTTCTGGAAGTTCTCGGTCCACATACTGCTTGAGCCTTCCTTGTAGAATTTTAAGCATAACTTTGCTAGCGTGTGAAATGAGTGCAATTGTGCGGTAGTTGGAGCATTCTTTGGCACTGCCCTTCTTTGGGATTGGGATGTAGACTGATCTTCTCCAATCCTCTGGCCACTGCTGAGTTTTCCAAATTTGCTGGCATATTGAGTGGAGCACCTTAACAGTATCATCTTTTAAAATTTTAAATAGTTCAGCTGGAATACCATCACTTCCACTGGCCTTGTTATTTGCAGTGCTTTCTAAGGCCCATTTGACTTCACTCTCCAGGATGTCTGACTCAAGGTCAGCAACCACACTACCTGGGGTGTACGAGCCATCCATATCTTTCTGGCATAATTCCTCCGTGTATTCTTGCCGCCTCTTCTTGATGTCTTCTGCTTCTGTTAGGTCCTTACCACTTTTGTCCTTTATTATGGTAATCTTTGTACGAAATGTTCCTTTCATATCTCCAATTCTCTTGAACAGATCTCTGGTTCTTCCCATTCTGTTGTTTTCCTCTATTTCTTTGCATTGCTCGTTTAAGAAGGCCTTCTTGTCTCTCCTTGCTATTTTTTGGAAATCTGCATTCAATTTCCTGTATCTTTCACTGCCTCCCTCGCATTTTGCTTGCCTTCTCTCCCCCGCTCTTTGTAAGGCCTCGTTAGACAGCTTTGCTTTCTTGCATTACCTTTTCATTGGGATGGTTTTAGCTGCTGCCTCCTGTATAATGCTACGAGCCTCCATCCATAGTTCTTCAGGCACTCTGCCCACCAAATCTAAATCCTTAAACCTGTTTAAGTGATGTTTAAGGCACATCAAAGGGTTTTTATTGCTATTGCATTTTTACGGTCACATTATGCATTTTGTGTTTTTATGTTGTAAAGTGGCCTGTGATAGTCAGCTGAAGGGCGGTACATAAATTTAATAAAGAACAAAAAATAATTATTTTATGAACAAGCCTCTCCCCAAGTATTTTTGTATAAAACATCAGCTGATGAGCACTGTTGAAATCTGTAATACCTTTAAAGTTTATTTTCAGATGCAGCATCAATGGGAAGAGAAAATCAAACAGTGGTGACAGAATTTATCCTTGCTGGATTTTCTAATTTCCCAGACCTGAAGATTCTGTTGTTTCTGGTGTTCTCTCTAATCTACCTGGTTACTTTGATGGGAAATATAATCATCATCACTACGATACGGCTTAACCGCAGCCTCCACATCCCCATGTACTTCTTCCTCTCCATCCTCTCCTTTTCAGAAATCTGCTACTCACTTGTCATTATCCCCAATATGCTTGCAAATCTTCTAAGAGAAAAGAAGACCATTTCCTTCATTGGCTGTGCTACTCAGATGTTCCTTTTCCTGGGCTTGGCAGGCACAAATTGTATGCTTCTAGCAGTGATGGGGTATGACCGATATGTCTCCATATGCAAACCTTTACGTTATCAGATTTTGATGAATCAAAGACTCTGCACCAAGCTGGTAGCTTGTTCAATATCACTTGCATTTATTTTTTCTATATCAGAGACCATTATCATATTTACCTTGCCTTTCTGTGGACCAAATAAAGTTAAGCACTTCTTTTGCGATTTAGCACCTTTGCTTGAATTAGCCTGCGGCCGAAACTACATAGGTGAAATTGTTATTTTCATTATTTGTGTTTTGGTTGTGATTTCTTCATTCTTGTTCATCCTTCTCTCGTACATTTTAATTGCAAATACTGTCTTGAAAATCCCCACAACGGCTGGGAAACGTAAAGCCTTTTCCACTTGTGCCTCCCACCTTATTGTGGTCGTGGTGCACTTTGGGTGTGCTGGCATTATCTATTTAGGGCCCAAATCCAGTTACACACTAGATGAGACGACATTTATTTCTGTCTCTTACACAATGGTGACTCCGTTGTTGAACCCTTTAGTGTACAGCCTGAGAAACAAAGATGTCCAGATAGCACTTAAGAAATCGCTTGGCAAAAGCTCCTGCACCCAAAGAATGTGAAAATTAAGCGTTATCCACTTTGAAGAGGAATTATGAAAGCCAACAAATACTGTATCTGTTGTTTAATGTACAAAGAACGCCTCAAATAGTATTGTAGCTTTTTCTCATCTTTTTAAAAATTCATTTGTATGTGGAATATTCATTTGGAAAAATGTGGCTTTGCTTTAGCATTTACAAACAACTTTGATTTTCTCTTTAGTACATCACTGGAAAATAAATTGGGTTGTGGGAATTTTCTCATAAATGAACCTGTAATCATTCAGCCCTGCAACAAAGGAAACATTTCTAAAGATGACTGTTGTTTTCTCCCAAATCCTAGCCCACATTTTCTCTACCAATCTTTCACGCAGAACTATTTTAAGCTCATATAGTGCTGTGACTGAAGTGTCAAAATTGTTCTTGTTGAATGGCTGGCACCCGTATACAGTGGTACCTCGGGTTACATACGCTTCAGGTTACAGACGCTTCAGGTTACAGACTCCGCTGATCCAGAAATAGTACCCCGGGTTAAGAACTTTGCTTCAGGATCAGAACTGAATCGCGTGGCAGCGGCGCGGCAGCCCCACTTGCTAAAGTGGTCCTTCAGTTTCAGGTTAAGAACCTACCTTCGGAATGAATTAAGTACTGTATTTTTCGCTCTATAAGACACACCAGACCATAAGACGCACCTAGTTTTTGGAGGAGGAAAACAAGAAAAAAAATATTCTGAATCCCAGAAGCCAGGACAGCAAGAGGGATCACAGCTTGCTGTCCTGGCTTATGGGATAGCAGCACGCAGCTTCTCCTGGGCAGCGGCATGAATTCTCCCCCTGCCCAGGTCCCTGGCTGGTACCTGTATATTTCTTTTGGGGTCAGTTTGGGGTACGTATCTGTTTATCTTTGTGGATGTGGCTTTTTCTGCCCTTCCTTGTCCCCTGTGATGGTATTTTTTAAGGAGGGAATCTGCTTTTTCATCATCATGAAACCTTTTACTGGCATCACATACAAACATTCATAGCTAATCAATACAGAATTCTCGCCATCCCAGTGACACAAAACATTTGGAGTCTGCTTTTTCAATGTTGGAATTCTTGTAACCAAACACACTTAATTTCTGCTCTTTTGCTTTCATGTGATTTGTTCTCATTTGCTTTTCGTAGTGTTGGCAAGAATGTAATAATATATTGTACACAAAATGGAGTATTGCTATTTTTCAATATGCATTTATTTTAGCATTCATATATATATATATATATATATAATGGATAAGTAATTTGCAGTACTATCATGTCTGAGTAGTCCCCTCACCCCCTGATTTTCTTGCACTGGACCACATGAGGTTGTTGCGTGGCAAGTTGCCACCTCCCACCAGTAGGAATAACGACACGTGACACAAATATTTAGGCTAATGGGCTAAAATAGGCCACAACTTTATTGGTTACAGGTAAAGAGTGGTATTGGCTCAGGCATTGGTCCTATTCGACTATCCGGCTTCAGCCTGTTTGCTTGAAGACCGGGAAGGGTTAACACCAGCGGGGGTGGGGAGCCCTGCTGATGCACATCAACTAGGGACTCCCCTGGGGTCACCGCTCGGGGGCGTGCTTTAGGCCCTGACCTCCATAGGCTTTGGACGAGGCCACGCCCCCAGGAATCCTTTACCGGACAACCCTTCAATATTTGGGGGAAGTGATGGCGCTGCTCCCCCCCAACACATCTACATAACAATACCCCTACCAATGCCTAACCGCCAAAACCAAAGAAGTTGTGACAAGAGGGAGATCCCGGGCCATGCTTGCCTTAAATGAGGCAAGCCACACCCCCTGATGATGCCCGAGGATTCCCCTGATCACGCGGGGCTGGAAGCCAGCCTCCATGCGCGTGTTGGGGGCGTGAAGCGCGCAACACCACCTCCTCCTGAGGTCGGAAGTGGCTTTGTCCTTCAGTTAGTATTCCAGAACAATGTAGCTGCCAGGCTGATTTTCCTTCTCTCAAAAATATGAAATATCTGAGGAAAGGTCCAACCTGATCCAGTAGTGTGGAAGGGGTTGGCTGCAACTCTACTGTATGGTGTGGTTGGGAGGGAATGGTCTGAATGGTGTCCATTTCTCAGCACCTTTTCCTCACTTCAGTCTGAGCAGAGCAAGCAAGTTGTTATCTGGGGAGAATGGGAATGGCAGGCAGAATTGAAAGAAGTTGCTGGATTAATTGGTGTGTGTGTTTGTGTCTTTGTGTGTCAAGGAGGACTTCCCCTGTACGCGAAGACAGGCTCTGGTGGATTGAGCTGATGAGACCAATAGTGGCTTCAATAGCCAAGAAGGCAGTTTCTGCCAGAGGAGTCTATAGCTGGAAGTGTGAGGGCCTGGGCCTTGCCCCCTAGGCCAGCTGGTAAAGTCTTTGTAAGGGAGCAGGCCTTGCACTCCTCACCACAGCCGACGGTGAGCCTTGGGTCCTTTTCAACTCTAAGATTCTATGGTTCCAACAACAACAATAGGGGAAAAGAACCATTCATGCAATGCTGCTCAAAACGTAGATGCCCAAGACAGTTGTTTACCATATAATATCAACTGTGAATGACAAAACTTCTCCATATGTTTATTTGGGCTATGGGACGGTTGATGCTTGTTTGGCTCAGCATTGCCAAAGGATAGAAAGAGCTACCAAATGGAATAGAAACAGCCTGTTTTCGTCTCCCTGCCGCTAAGCCCTCTCTGACATGTTAGATGTTCAGAAAGCGCAATGTCCCATAACCTTCCTTAACCAATGATCACAGGATGGGGATCTGGATTTCCAGTGACTAGCAATAGAGATTTTAGCTGCTGCTTAGAACATAAATACAAGAGGATAGCGGACAATGGTTGGGTTGTATTGCTTTCTAGAGAAAATAATGCCAAATCTGGATCCATTGCCAAGGGTTCACCCACAATAATAGGAATTAGATTGAACACCTGGGTCCAGAAGTCATTGAGAATGCAGATACTGCCATGAAGGAAAAGGGGCTTAGCTTAGATTGTGGAGCATCAGTAATATATAGTCTGTGAAAATAGTCGGTTTACGCTCATCTCCTTGAACCCTGATGTCTTCAGTACCCTTGTGAGATGTTAGGTTTCATGAGATGGAACTTTCCCTGCCTTTTTGACGACGGGTGTAACTTACCCCAGAGCCATTTGTCCTGTACGCTATTTTCATCTATTAAACAATATTCACAAACCACTTAATCAGAAAGACCGAAACAATCTGTAATATGCATCATGATAAAAGAAAAAATGGAAAACAAGTAGGCATAATAAAATGTATCAATATAGAGATGAAGTAAAGAGTTTTAGGAAAAAATGCACCCAATAAAATTACATGTATTGTTAATTATTTCTTGTAGATTTTAACAACTCCCATTGATAATAAGATGGTTGGCTTATTTTATGTTTTGAAATACCGTGGAGATAATATCTGGTGGGATTTATAATCATGTTTACATTGTTCCATGCTCAGTAGAAACATCATAAAAAGGATATTGTGGCAAACTGCTGTCATTTGGAAGAACTCAACATCCATCGTGCTTCCTTGTAAGTCTATTGTTGTTTGAGCTTCTGAAGCTTTGGTTTGAATTCATTCATTCAGCCCTTCAGATGCTCTTGTCCAGGGATCAGCAATCATTTTCAGCAGGGGGCCAGTCCACTGTCCATCAGACCTTGTGGTGGGCCGGACTATATTTGGGGGGGGGGATGAACGAATTCCTATGCCGCACATATAATCCAGAGATGCATTTTAAATAAAAGCATACATTCTGCTCCTGTAAAAACATGCTGATTCCCAGACTGTCTAAAGGCCAGATTTAAAGGCAATTGGGCTGGATCTGGCCCCTGGGCCTTAGTCTGCCTACCCATGCTCTTGTCTATACCACTTTAAAGGTAAATAAGAAAAATTTCAAAGCACCTGACTCTTTTTTTATCTTGGCAACAAGATTCATACTCAATGGCAGAGTTACTGTTTTTCATGCACAACGCTCCAGAGCCAATATTTTCCTGAAGGAGTATGAGGTAGCTTAGCAGGACTTGTGAAGACTGCAACCTGAGACGCTGCAGAGGTGCTACAATTTGGAATAGACACTGACTGCATGACTGTTTAAAAGGCAGGTTAAGATAGGCATGCTCCTCAATAAAATATTCTAGTGGTTTCAGAGTTATGCCTTGTGATGCTGTTAATTTTTCAATTGACAGGAATATTGTGAAGCCTCAAACTCTTCAGCTCACTTGTCTCTGTGCTCCTTCATCAGTTTGTGGGCTGTAGCCAGACATTCATTCACTGTGGAATTCCATCAATTATAAGAATACAGAATTGTATTCTATGGAGATGAGCTATGCCAAGATGTTGTTTGATTGCTAAAATTTTAGTTCTATGGAAAATTCAGTTTTGTAAACTGGCTCTATTGCCTCACTAAGTTGGGAGCAGACATTCCCAGGATTCCTCAAAAGGGAGATATAAGACATTCAACTCTGCAGTGTAGACGTGTTGGTAAAGTGAATGTCATAAAAGGTCTAAGGGGTGACACAATTATTTTGCTGGTTGCACAACTGTTGTGCTAGGTTCGGT
The DNA here is from genome assembly GCF_965113315.1 of Podarcis vaucheri. Classification (NCBI taxonomy): domain Eukaryota; kingdom Metazoa; phylum Chordata; class Lepidosauria; order Squamata; family Lacertidae; genus Podarcis; species Podarcis vaucheri. The sequence goes on from NC_138755.1 coordinate 12,421,598, forward strand.
CTACTGAGGCCAGTTCTACAATTGGGCAAATGGAGGCGGCCTTTTCTCAGGCAGCTGTATAGCGTGCTGTTTAAGGCACATCAAATGGTTTGTCATTGTTTTGCATTTTTACTGTCACATTATGCATTTTGTGTTTTTATGTTGTAAAGTGGCCTGTGATATTCAGCTGAAGGGCAGTACATAAATTTAATAAAGAACAGAAAATAAATAATCATTTTATGAACAAGCCTCTCCCCCAGTATTTTTGTATAAAGCATCAGCGGACGAGCACTGTTGAAATCGGTAACATCTTTAAAGTTTATTTTCAGATTCTACATCAATGGGAAGAAAAAATCAAACAATAGTGACAGAATTTATCCTTGTTGGGTTTTCCAATTTCCCAGACCTGCAGGTTATGTTGTTTCTGGTGTTCTCTCTTATGTACCTGGTAACTTTGATGGGAAATATAATCATCATCACTACGATACGGCTTAACCGCAGCCTCCACATCCCCATGTACTTCTTCCTCTCCATCCTCTCATTCTCAGAAATCTGCTACTCACTTGTCATTATCCCCAATATGCTTGCAAATCTTCTAAGAGAGAAGAAGACCATTTCCTTCATTGGCTGTGTTACTCAGATGTTCCTTTTCCTGGGCTTTGGGTGTACAAATTGTATGCTTCTAGCAGTGATGGGGTATGACCGATATGTCTCCATATGCAAACCTTTACGTTATCAGATTCTGATGAATCAAAGACTCTGCACCAAACTGGTGGCTTGTTCAGCAACAACTGGATTTCTTTTTTCCACCTCAGAGACTATAATCATATTTACCTTGCCTTTCTGTGGACCCAATAAACTTAAGCACTTCTTTTGTGATTTATCACCTTTGCTTGAATTAGCCTGTGGCCGAAACTACATCGGGGAAATTGTCATTACCCTTATTTCTTTTTTGGTTGTAATTTGTTCATTCCTGTTCATCCTTCTCTCATACATTTTAATTGCAAACACTGTCTTGAAAATCCCCACAACGGCTGGGAAGCGAAAAGCCTTTTCCACTTGTGCCTCCCATCTTATTGTGGTCGTAGTGCACTTTGGTTGTGCTTCCATTATCTATTTAAGGCCCAAATCTAGTTATACGCTAGATGAGACTACTTTTATTTCTGTCTCTTACACAATGGTGACTCCCTTATTGAACCCCTTGGTGTACAGCCTAAGAAACAAAGATGTTCAAATAGCACTTAAGAAATCGCTTGGCAAAAGCTCCTGCACCCAAAGAATGTGAAAATTAAGCGCTATCCACTTTGAAGAGGAATTATGAAACCCAACAAATGCTGTATCTATAGTTTAATGGACAAAGAACACCTCAAAGAGTATTGTAGCTTTTTCTCATCTTTTAAAAAATTCGTTTGTATATGGAATATTCACTTGGAAAAATGTGGCCTTGTTTTAGCATTTACAAACAACTTTGATTTTCTCTGTAGTAAATCACTGGAAAATAAATTGGGTTGTGGGAATTTTCTCATAAATGAACCTGTAATCATTCAGCTCTGCAACAAAGGAAACATTTCTAAAGATGACTGTTGTTTTCTCCCAAATCTTAGCCCTCATTTTCACTACCAAACATTCAGGCAGAACTATTTCAAGTTCATATAGTGCTGAGACTGAAGTGTCAAAATTGTTCTTGTTGAATGGCTGGTACCCGTATATTTAGGTTGGGGTCCATTTCTGCCTGTCTTTGTGGAGGTGGCTTTTTCTGCCCTTCCTTGTCCCCAGTAATTGCTATTTTTAAAGAGGGGATCATATCTGTTGCTTTTTTCAAAGGGTGGAATTTATGTAACCAAACACACTTGATTTCTGCTCTTTTGCCTTCATGTGGTTTTTTTCTGACATTTGCTTTCTGTAACGTGTTGGCAAGGACGTAACAATATATTGTATACAAAATAAAGCATTGTAATTTCTCAATATGCATTTATTTAGCATTCATATTCATATAATTTAAACCTCACACTTTAATTTCTTTCAGAACCATGCCCAAAGAAAGGCTATACCAGTGGTGGCGAACCCATTGCACCCCATGCGAGGGGGGGCAGTTCAGCTTAGGAGCACTTCACTGCCTTCAGGTGGTGCTGGGGCTCTCAGATGCAGCTTTTGGGCTGTGTGATGGGATGATGAGCTGCTTGTGCATAAAATCGTAGTCCCTCAGAGTTTCCTCAAGTCCACAAACCTCTGTCTGTGACGGAGCCCCTCAGACATGGCTCCTCTAGTCACTGGCAGATTCCGACAGTGGCTGCTTTCAGAATCGCTTCCAACATAAAAGCTCCTTAACGGAAACACGTCTTCTGGACTCCCGGCGTGACAGTTTCCGGCGAGGAGTGGGTCTCCCTATGGGAGGTCCAGAAACCTCCCCACTGTTCTCGCTGGAAGTGTCCATGAGCCTTCCCTCCTGCTCGCTTTCCCTCAGAGACCCACCTCTCCCCCTGCTGGTTCCTGCTTCAGCTGCTGGGTCTCTCCCAACCTCCGTGAGCCCTTCCACCACCTGTCCCTCCGATGGCAGTTCCCTGACAGGCTGCCTCCACCTTCCCCAACCTCAGCAACTATTAGCCTGGCTGCCTTCGGGTTGCAGAGGATCTGATGTAGAGGTGGGAGCTCGGTAAACGACTCCCTTGAGGGGAGTGCAGCCACAAACCCCTCAATGGAAAGTGTGATGGAGCCTGCACCTCCCCAGCTGAGCAGCCCCGATCCAGCTCCTGTTCCCATGCAAGCAGCAACGCTCCTTAGCAGAGCAGCCTGATCCCACTTGCACTTGCCTGCAAGCAGGAGCAGGCTGGAGGGGGTGTGGCACCAACATCCCTTGCCTGCTCGCTTGCCGCCCCGGCCCAGCCTTCCCTCACTCAGCACCGGGGCTGCAGGAGTTGGAGGGGGTAGTTGCTGTTGTGGCGGCGGTGGCGGAGGGACCCAGCGCTGGAGGGTGGCAGAGGTCTACTTGCTTGCCGCCCAGCCCATCTTCCCTCACTCTCATAACAGAAGTGTGGCACTCAAAGTGGAAGTTATGCTCAGAAGAAGAAGAAGAAGAAGAGTTTGGATTTGATATCCCGCCTTTCACTCCCCTTCAGGAGTCTCAAAGCGGCTAACAATCTCCTTTCCCTTCCTCCCCCACAACAAACACTCTGTGAGGTGAGTGGGGCTGAGAGACTTCAGAGAAGTGTGACTGGCCCAAGGTCACCCAGCAGCTGCATGTGGAGGAGCGGAGACACGAACCCGGTTTCCCAGATTATGTGACTACCGCTCTTAACCACTACACCACACTGGCATGTTCCGCTTCCGAAAAAGGTTTGAAAACCAGAACACTCATTTCCGGGTTTTAAGTGTTCGGGTTCCAAGTAGTTTGAGAACTAAGCTGTTCGAAAACTGAGGCACCACTGTATTGCTCCACTCTCTCTCCACACAGATGCGCCACCCTTCCCTTCTAAACTAAAACCTCAGTATTTGGTTAAATTGCCGTTGTCAGAGTTGCTCCCCGATCCTAGCTCACAGAGGATCACGCTAGCCAGCGATCATTTAGTAAAAGTCTTTATTGAGTTACAGTTCCCATTCTCAAGCTGCTGCGTGCAACTCTACGTCTTATGGTTAGATCGGCGAAGCTCTGTCTGGGTCCCCGCCTCCTGTACACCAACTTAATATCCTAGCCTTACTCCACCTTTTCCGCCTGACTGTTCTTCTCTGGGTCCCTCTGCCCCCCGGGGTCTCTTCCTTCCGGGACTCTTCTGACGCTGACCCCCCGGACCCTTCTGTCTCCTTGCACCGGGCTTTAGGACCTGGCTCCCTTTCCGGGCTGCTTACTGCGCCACCTTCCTGTGCAGTTGAACTTGGCGCGCGCGCCCAACCTTCCACTTTCCGTCTGACCGTTTCTTCGCTCCCTGATGGAGGTGTGGCCACTCCTGACTCGTGCCCTCCCTCCTGTTGTGAGCTGCCAGCGCTTGATACCTGACTCCCTTCCTCTCCCCTGCTCTCTGTTGGTGACGCTGGTCCCGATTTCCAACTGCTCCCCTCTGAGCTCCCTCTGGCCCTTTCCTCCTGGGGTGTCCCCCTAGGCTCCCCCCTTGCCCTGGCCACTGGTGCTCCTTTCTGTGAATCTTCCGATTCACTGGAAAGACTCGGAGATCTCGGGTCGTCGTCATCACTCATCCTTTCTTCTGCCTCCTCCCCCTCGCTCTCTGTTTCCTCCCTTGCCCTTGCCTCTGCTCCTGAACCCCTGACATCCATCCCCGCCTCGAAGCCCCCTCTTCCCCCCTCCCCTCCTTCCGGTGCGGGAGCTGGGTGCTGCCGTGTCATGGGGACGAATGTCGGATACAGTTCGCTTCCCGTGGCGGGCCTGCATCTGAAGTCTTCCGGTTCTTCCTCCCTGCTCTCGTCGACGACGGTCACTTCCGCTTCCATCTCTGTGCCGCCGTGCTCGAAACCCGGGTCATCCCCGAATACGTCCATGTCCGTCTCTCCCTCGCTTCCTCCTGGGGGCGTTGCTCGGCCTGGACCCTCCAACCACTTCCTGCGCCACTGCTCCTCTGGTCTATCGTCCCACCAATACGAAGGTTCTGAGGCAGATCCCGAGGGTGACCCCTCCGGGGAACGTGCGTCGCGTGTCGGTTCCTCGTCCGAGTCGAACCCCCGGAACGTGCTGGCTGAAAGCGTGGGCGTGAAAAGCCAGTCGTCGAAAAAGTCTGCTGGCATGGGCCTGTGTGGGAAGAGGGCATGAAACTCTTCTTTGAGCAGAGGTTCGTCTAGAGCGTAGCCTGGCACCCAGCTGTTGGCACTGGCCGGGGTGCCCTCCTTGGCGAGAAAGTATTCTACCCCCTCTTCCCCCCATCTAGAGTCCAAAATCTCTGTGACTTCGTTGATGCGCTCCTCCTGTGCCACTCCCCCTTGCTCAGTTCTCTCTCGGAGTGGACTTGGTGCCGTGCCTGGTTCCTGAAATCTGTGAGGTGCCTTGTAGGGAGTGAGCACCGATCTGTGGAACACCGGATGCATCCTGGAACCCTCCGGAAGCGCCAGCCTGAAAGCCACCGGGTTGACCTGCTCTTCGACTTGGTAGGGCCCCAGTTGCTTATGCCCTAGTTTCTTCTTCGCCAACGACCTGGCCGGCACTGCGTGGGCTGCTAACCAGACCCAGTCTCCCACATGGATCTCTTCGCCAACCCTTCTGTGTTTGTCCACTTGTACCTTGTATGCGTGTTTGGCCAGCTCCAGGTGCCGCCGCAGCTGATCGTGGACCTCCTGCAACTCTGACGCGAACGCATCTGCTGTCTGCGGCTCCCCCTCCCCCATTCTTTCCAGTCCCGGGAAGGTTCTGGGGTGCCTCCCGTTGTTGGCGAAGAACGGCGTGACCCCCGTGGACACGTGCTTCGTGTTGTTGTAGGCGAACTCGGCGAGAGGCAGGTAATCCACCCACGTCGCAGGCTGTTGATTCGCATAACATCTCAGGTACTGCTGCATGATGGCATTGACCCGCTCCGCTTGCCCGTTGGTCTGCGGGTGTCTAGCCGACGCCAGGTTGATCTTGACGTTCAGGAAGCCCATCAGCTTCTGCCAGAAATTCGAGATGAACTGTCGCCCTCGGTCGGACAGAATAGACCGTGGCAGACCGTGAACCTTGAACACGTGGTCTATGAACAGTTTGGCGGTTTGTTCCGCCGTGGCCACCTTAGCACACGGAATGAAATGTGCCATCTTGGAGAACAAGTCCACCACCACCAGCACGGCCGTCTTGCCCCTCGAGCTGGGCAGATCCGTGACAAAGTCCAGGGCCACTCTCTCCCATGGTTCGAACGGAGTTTGCAGCGGTTCCAACAGTCCGGCCGGCGGTCTGTGCACTGGTTTGGCCCTCTGGCAGGTGTCACACCTCGCCACATAGTCCGCGACTTCCCCTCTCATTCCGGGCCACCAGAAGTCTCTGGCGACTAATTCCATCGTCTTCTCCTTGCCAAAGTGCCCGGCAGTGGGCGCGTCGTGCAGCTGCTGCAGTACCTTGGCGCGAAGTTCGTCTCCCGGCACGTAGATGGCCCCTTTACGGATGAGCAATCCATCTCGCAGCTGGAACTCGTCGGTCGCTGCCGTGCCCCTGTGCACCTCTGCCATCTTTGCTTGCGCGAAGGAGTCATCCTGCAACGCTCATCGCACCGCCTCCAGGTCAACTGTTGCCGCAGCGCACGCCCACACTGTAGGTGCGAAGATGTGCATGGCGGCCGCTGGCGTTGCCTCCTCCAGATACTGCGGCTTACGGGAGAGAGCATCCGCCATGATGTTGGTGTCCCCTGGGACATACTCTATTCGGAAGTCAAAGTTCGCAAAGAACTCAGCCCAACGTATCTGCCTCTGGTTCAGGAACTGTGCCGTGCGCCAGTGCTCCAGATTCTTGTGGTCCGTGCAGACCTGCACCGTGTGCTTGGCGCCGATCAGGAAGTGCCTCCACGCTTTGAACGCTGCATGAATGGCCAGCAACTCCCTGTCCCAGATGGTGTAGTTCTGTTCGGACTTGCTGAGCTTCCTGGAGTAAAACGCTCCCGGCCTCCAAGCCCCCTGCGGGTCTTTCTGCAGCAGGACTGCTCCCACGGCTCTGTCCGAGGCATCTGTCTCCACCCTCATCGGCCTGCTGGGGTTGACATGAAGCAGCTGCTCTTCCGACGCGAAGAGCCGCTTGAGTGCCTGAAAGGACTGCTCCGCCTGCTCTGTCCAGATGAACTTCTTTTTCTTGGAGCTGAGCGTGTCCGTGATGGCCGCCGTCTGCATAGCAAAGCCTTTGATAAACTTGCGATAGAAGTTCGCGAAGCCGACAAACCGTTGGACCTCCTTCCGGTTGCGTGGGCTTTTCCAATCCAACACTGCTCGAACCTTGGCGCTGTCCATGGCGAGCCCCTTGTCAGACAACTTGTAGCCCAGGACATCCACCTCCGTCACGTCGAACTGGCACTTCTCCAGCTTGGCGTAAAGCCTATGCTGCTGTAGCCTGCTCAGCACTTCCTTGACGTGTCTGTCATGCTCCTGCTGCGATTCCGAAAAGATCAGGATGTCATCCAAGAAACAGACGCACGTCTTGTAGAGGAGCCCCGCCAACACATGATGCATGAACGCTTGAAACACGTGGGAGCCATTTTGCAATCCAAAAGGCATAACTCTATATTCGTAGGTACCCAGGGGCGTGAACATGGCTGTCTTCCACTCATCTCCTTCCCGCATGCAAATGAGGTTGTACGCCCCTCGCAGGTCCAACTTGGTGAACACGCTGCCCTTCCGTACCTTTGCGAGGAGGTCGTCGATTCGGGGCATGGGGAAGTCCGATGGCTTGGTCACACTGTTTAAGATGCGATAGTCCACGACCAGCCTTTTTTGGGGCGTGTCCCGCTTCTTAACAAAGAATACAGGACTGCCCCCCGCTGCCTTGGACTCTCGGATGAAACCGCGCTCCAAATTATGATCTATGAACTCTTTGAGTTCCTGCAGTTCGTCCTCAGACATGGAATACAGCTTCCCTTTTGGGCAGCGCCGCCCCCGGCAGCAGGTCAATTGTGCAGTCATATGGTCTGTGGGGGGGTAGCCTGTCTGCCTCCTTCTCGCAGAAAACCTCCAAAAATTCTGCGTACTTGTGGGGAACCGCTTGCAGCGTGCCTAGCTGCAGCTGTGACTCCTCTTCCTCTCCTTCCTGCCGGGGCACGATGCAGTGTTCAGCACAAAAGGAAGAGCCGAAGGTCAGCTGCCTCTGGTACCAAGCCAGCGTCGGGCTGTGCTTGTCCAGCCAACTCATGCCCAATACAATGGGCGTGTCCGATAGTTGAGTGACGTTGAAGCTGATGATTTCCCTGTGATTCCCAAGTCGCATCACCATCGGTGGCGTCTGCTTCACCACTTGCCCCCCGAGCAGCTCCCTGCCATCCACCGTGACAACCTGCAGGGGCAGCGTGGCAGGCAGCAACTGTATGGCGTGCCGGTCGACAAATTCCTGCCCTATAAAGTCCGCATTGCTGCCTGAGTCGATGGTAATTGGCACGTCCATGGTGATTCCATTGGGCAGCTGGAGCGATGCGGTGAGCCTCACTACTGGCTTGGGCGGGAGGGGGTCCATGGGCTGTAAAATCTCTGGGGACTGCTTCACTGACACGTCTGGCTGGGCCCCAGTGCCTCTTCCTCCAGCCAGACTGCGTCGTTTCCCTGCTGTGGTTCTCCTTGGTGCGTTGCTGCAGTTACCATTGCTGAGGCTGCAGTGTGCTTGTGGAGCCTCCGGGGACACTCTTTCGCCATATGCTGTGGATCATCGCAGATATAACACTTCCTGTTCCCTCTAGGAGGCTTCGCTTTCACTGCTCCCGGTGCTAGGGCTCTGGCTGCTGACTGAGCCCTTGCACCTCCAACCTCCATAGGTTCCGCTCCTCCTCCTGGCGGAGGCGTGGATTGCGCACGCGCTGCTTCTCTGGGAAGGAAGGAGGAGCCCCTGGCTGGTTTGCGCCCTCCACGCCCTTCGTCCCTGCTCCACGGACGTTCTTCCAGCCGCACCCCCACCGCCAGCGCCCTCTGAACGATCTCCTGCGTGGTCCGGGGTCTCTCCCCCCTCGCAATTTCATCTTTAACCGAGCCGTGCAATCCCTCCCAAAACAGGTCTCTTACAGGAGCCGAATCTCTGTCCCATTCCAGGGCACTGACCAAAGCGAAAAAGCGGGCATGGTACTGCCTTACGCTGGCCCTCCCTTGCTTCAGTCCATGTATCTGCTGCCGAGCAAGATCCACGTCAATGCTTGATAAAAAACACCCATCCATCGCTTTAATAAAGGCATCCGCATTTTGGAGCGCCGGATCCTTATCCCTCCACAAATTGCGCAGCCATGCTTTAGCATCTCCATGCAAATGGGACATGATGAACCCCACTTTCTCTTGCTCATCTCTAAAGTCTTTGTTCAGCAGTTGCAGTGCACACATTACATCTGCTCTAAAGTTGGGGTACTGTTGCAGATTCCCATCGAAGTGAGAGACCAGACCGCCTGTTCTTCTTCCCAATCCAATCCCCTCCCGTCTGGCTGTCAGTTCCCCTTGCTTCGTAAGCACTTCCAACCTGACCTGGAGATCCCTGTAGGCGGCAGCTGCGTCCTCCTCTCTCTTCCTGGATGCAAGTGCCTCGGCATTCAGTCGTGTCACTGCTTCTCTGAGTTCCGCTATCTGCTGTTCAGCCGTCATGTTGTCTGCCGTTCGTGAGCTCGCTAGTAGGCACCCGCTTTCTCTTCTCTCCGTGAGGCCGTAGATGCCCACAATTTAAGAGACAGAGCTTACTGTCAGAGTTGCTCCCCGATCCTAGCTCACAGAGGATCACGCTAGCCAGCGATCATTTAGTAAAAGTCTTTATTGAGTTACAGTTCCCATTCTCAAGCTGCTGCGTGCAACTCTACGTCTTATGGTTAGATCGGCGAAGCTCTGTCTGGGTCCCCGCCTCCTGTACACCAACTTAATATCCTAGCCTTACTCCACCTTTTCCGCCTGACTGTTCTTCTCTGGGTCCCTCTGCCCCCCGGGGTCTCTTCCTTCCGGGACTCTTCTGACGCTGACCCCCCGGACCCTTCTGTCTCCTTGCACCGGGCTTTAGGACCTGGCTCCCTTTCCGGGCTGCTTACTGCGCCACCTTCCTGTGCATTTGAACTTGGCGCGCGCGCCCAACCTTCCACTTTCCGTCTGACCGTTTCTTCGCTCCCTGATGGAGGTGTGGCCACTCCTGACTCGTGCCCTCCCTCCTGTTGTGAGCTGCCAGCGCTTGATACCTGACTCCCTTCCTCTCCCCTGCTCTCTGTTGGTGACGCTGGTCCCGATTTCCAACTGCTCCCCTCTGAGCTCCCTCTGGCCCTTTCCTCCTGGGGCGTCCCCCTAGGCTCCCCCCTTGCCCTGGCCACTGGTGCTCCTTTCTGTGAATCTTCCGATTCACTGGAAAGACTCGGAGATCTCGGGTCGTCGTCATCACTCATCCTTTCTTCTGCCTCCTCCCCCTCGCTCTCTGTTTCCTCCCTTGCCCTTGCCTCTGCTCCTGAACCCCTGGCAGCCGTGTTGGCACTTTGCGATAAATAAGTGTGTTTGGGGTTGCAGTTTGGGCACCCGGTCTCTAAAAGGTTTGCCATCACTGCCATATGGAATTGATCTTCTGCATGCAGAGCATGTGCTCCACCAAAGAGTTATGACCCAGAGTTACAGGGGTGAGGGCGGCTAGCCAGGTTTTTTTTGCCCTGGGTGAGGCCTCCAGGGGAGCGCCATTAAGACTCCCAACATATTTGCATGTGTGCGCGCAAATGTTCATGGGGAGGTGCCAAACTGGGTCTTTGACCCAGGGGAAATAAAGCCTAGTTTCTCTCATGCTTAAACATAAAATAAGATTCCAGTCCTCACAGTCCCAAAGGGTTGATTTAAATGAGAACACAGGATGCTGTCTTCTACTGACTCAAACCACATTGGCTCATCTAGCTCAGTATGGTCAACACTGGCTATCACGGTCCGGTTTATGGGCGGTCAAAGGATGTCGGGACCAGGGGCAAGATGGCGGGGTGGGAGCAGGAATGGGAGTCCGGAAGCCAGGAGTCAGGAAGCCAAGGGTCTGAGCAGGAATGGGAGTCCGGAAGCCAGGAGTCAGGAAGCCAAGGGTCTGAGGGTCAGAGAGCTGGGAGTCCAGAGGCCAAGGCTCCGAGGGTCAGGAAACCAGTGTTAGGATATTTCCGTTCCACCTTAAAAGGGAGCAGGCTTTGTGAGTCACAGAGTCTGCGCATGTCCTATTCACAGGATGTTTTATGTTTGCTATTCCTTTCGATTTTGCAGTCAGTCAGAGACGCTGACTCAGAACGGTCATGTTTTTCTTTGTTTTGTTCAACGCTAAATAAAGTCTGTAAATTATGCTCTTCTGCGGTGCAAGCTTTCTGGCTGTGTTTTCTGCTGATAAAGAGTGTGCACGAGCCCCGGAATGCAGCCTATCTATTTCTGAGGCTTCGTGTCGCTAATTGCTGGATCTGCCTGTCTACAGGAGATCGATGGACGTCCGGCAGCCGGCTTGGGGCCATGATGGACTATATCTCCCTGGCAGTTTCCCAACAACCAGGAGTCAAGGAGCCAAGGGTCTGAGGATCAGGAAGCAAGGAGTCAAGAAGCCAAATGTAGCAAGGCAGGAAGCATGTTGCTGTGGCAAAGAGCCAAAGGGAAATGCTGACCTTCTATCCCTTCCCGGCTCTTGCCACCAGGTGCTGTGAGTTACCAATAGGCCTCACCTGTGCGGACGTGCCTTGCCTCTTCAGAACAAACTTAGGAAAGCCCCAGTCCTGCGAAGCCCTACCGGTCACAGGGCCTGGCTCCTGCAGGCACTCCTGACACTGACTGGCAGAAGCAGTTCTCTAGAGGGATTCTATCAGGGGGCATTCCCAGCCCCGCCTGCAGATCCTATTGGGGATTTCACATGCAAAAACACATGCTCTACAACTGAGCAATGGTCCTTTGCCAGCCTGGACAGCAGTATGCAGCTGGTGGTTCTGGTTACCAGTGCAACATGCAAACATGCATACCTCGTTCATCTAGGGATTTCTCTTCTTCCTTGAAGACATTACAGCACCCCTCAGGGACAGGAAGCCCCACTCCCTTTCTGTTCCCCTGGCCCTGCATCAGAATGCTAGAGAGGTCCCACTTTACAAACTATTTTGGTCTTGGCTGGAGGGAAAATCACTCATGGCCATTTTTGAGAATTCAAAAGTTGCAGTCTACACTTACAAGGGCAAAGGACCCACTTCCCAGCAAATAACTCACCAGCTGCTCCCCCATCCTTCTGAAGGTATGAGCCACAGAATGACCCTATTCCCTGTGAATGGCTTCCTGATGGTGGACCTCCCATGGAGACATGAGGAAGTGTCATCATGACCAATAGTGTCTTTCCACTTCTGCAAGCTCAGGTCCGCGAAATCGAAGAGGTTTTCCTGCAGCAAGGAGGGGTCTGCCTTGGACCACAGATCCAGGGACTTGGTTCTTATGCAGAGGAGAGGACAAGCTGAGGTGTCATAAAAGAGTCTGTGCTAAACGTCGTGTTATGTACTGAGTTGACTAGGATCCAAACTGCAGCAGTCTGATTGGTCCTAGAACAATAGGATCCAAATTGCAGCAGTCTGATTGGTCCTAGAACAATAGGATTCAGAATGCAGCAGTCTGATTGGTCCAAAAACAATGCAGCAGTATGATTGGTTGGCAGGAACCACCCAATCATGCTCAGATATAAGTGAATCCACAACCTGATTGGCTTACAGTAGAATTCCAGAATTAACCAATCATGTGCACCCCATTGTGTAAATAATGTATATAAGCAGATACTTTGAGGGGACTTTCATTCATTCCTCCTCACCACTATGAGCTGAATAAAGAGCATGAAATCACTTTGCGACTCTGAGTATATTTCACGTCTCTAGCCTCCTAAATTGATTATGGGCCTCTCCTGGGGTTCAGCTTTTTAGCAGGGGAAGGAAGGAGATTTGTATTTCCCTCGTTACACATTGCCAGTGGATGAACACTTTGAGGATTTTGTGTATTTTACTGTCTGCCTTTATGGCATCTTGGCCTTTTAAATCTTTACAAGTTGTTTTGAAACTCTCTAGTAAAAATCAATTCATAAATTCAATTAATATCAATAAGTATAAATCAATGGGGCTCAAGGGAGTGCTATTATACATGAGGTTTTAAAAATCTATCTTTCAGTCCCTCTGGGGTGCTTCCATGAGCTCAACCAGCAGTGGACATGGTGGATGTGAAAAAGAGATAAAAACAAATAAATGAGAATAAGCTCTCCAAATCCAGGTGAGGGCTGCCTCCTCCATTTTCCTTGCAGATGGTGCCCATCAGCCACACAATGTGAGGAGATTTTGGCACTTCTCTGTTGGAAAGCCTCTCTTACCTATGTGTCAAGTCACCACATTTTTTTAAACAGACAAAGGTTGCAGCCGGTTACATCTCTTTGCACACAGTGACACAATTTTTCATTTTGCGTGCAGAACTGATCCCAGGGTCTGCTCTCCCAAAAAGGTCCTTTGCTCCACTTTCCACACCAGACAGTAAGTAGCTAGCTAGTTACCCAGTGTTATGATGCTAAATCGACCCCTATGGTTGTAATTTCATGGGCAGTCATTTAACTTTATCCTGATTCTAATTTTTAAGCTGTATTTTAATCAATTGTTTGTGTTTTAATGTATTTGACGTTCGATGTTAGCTGCCCTGAGCCCGATCTAGGCCGGGAAGGGCGGGGTATAAATAAAAATTTACTTACTGGACTCTGAAGAAGACAGATGTCTCCGATGTAAACTGATCCAAAAAAAGACAGTTCTCTAAAGCAGCAAGACATCTCTGGTGTCAACTGAAGAAGACAGTTGAATGAGCTTTTAAGATCCTTTCAAACAACTCACCTGGTTTCCTGGGAAGCAAAACATTCTGCAGCCCATTGTGAAGTCAGATCTTGGCCAAGGCCTCACCCAATGGACTGTGGACTTTCTCTGTCTCTCTCTCTCTCTCCATCTCAGGCCCATGTCAACACTTGGTATCTTCATCCAGCTTCCAAGCACCTGCCCTGCCCCTTAATTTACCCCTCACCTGGAGGGCCAGGGCAGCTGGAAAAGAAAATATTGCCCCTCGTTTAACAAATATTGAACTGAAACGTTATAAAAGGAAATGAAATGCAAATTCATCTGGAAAAAGTGGTCTAAAGCATAAAGGGAATTTAAGATTCTCAATCTCCTTGGCAAGAAGCAGAACTCTTTCTTTCAGACAAATTATTCTCTGGCAATCACCACAAATAGAAAAGGCTTCACAATTGTACAGTTGCACTGGCGCTATCACAATATGTTTTTAGGCACCACGCTGCCAGATGGTTTGCCCCACCCCCGCATTTGGTGCTGGTTCTTCTTCCATCACCCCTGCTTCTGCATGCAGAGCATGTGCTCCACCAAAGAGATATGACCCTTCCCTTCCAGAGCTAAATCACCCTGTTTTATGTGTCTAGATCCCAACTGCCCCCACTACTCCATGACATCTGACACCCTGGATCTGCTGTCTAGGGCTGATAGGAGTTGGGAGTTGAGAAACCAATTCAAGATGCTAGAAATGCACCTGAGGGAAGGAGTATTTAAGGGTGCAGGTGTGAGCCCTGCAGAGGTGGAGTGTGTATTTTAGGGCTGAGTGAAAAATGAGCTCTTAGAAATTCCTATTTCTGGGTGGTAGAATTGGGGGCGGGGAGAGCTTTTTACTGATTTGGGGGGAACGGGGAGGTGGTAATTCTCCTGCCATTTGGATGGAGACAAACCCAAAAAACTCAGAAAATTAACCAGAACACTCCCTGGGAGCATGGGATTTATGAAGGTCAAATAACCAAGGAGCATCTTTAAAAACTGCCGATGGGGTGGGGTGGGGGGGAGAACAAGGCTTCAGAATGTCTCCCCTCTTCCCCACTTACCTTACCTTCTGTGGCAGTAGGGGAGGCAGAAGACCATTCTCTGGGCTTTCAATTGAGCCAAAGATAGTTGTCCGAAGGAGACAGATGTTTCCGATGCCAACTGATCCAAAAAAGACAGTTCTCTGAAGCAGACAGACATCTGCAATGTCAACTGATCTGAAGGAGACAGTTGAATGAGCTTTTAACTGATCTCAGGATTCTTTCAAACAACTCACCTGGTTTCTGTCAGGAAAAAGCAGCAATGCAAAAGCCAGCTGCAGGTGGCTGGAATGCAAAACAGGATGTTGATGTCTGCAACTGTACTAGTGGAGAAAGGGGGCAGTCCATTCTCTGTACTGAGCACCGGATGTTAGCTCAGAGTGTCATCTGACCTGTACTGGAAGTGCAGGGGCGGAGCAGTGACTCTACTGCTGGAGTCTGGAGGATACAGACACGTTTTCTCTGTACTGCTGAATGACAGGAATAAAAGACATGTAAATAGGACTCCTGTCTGTCTCTTTCCCCCTCCCTGGGGAATGCAGGGAGGGAGAGAGGAGGAGGGTGTGTTCTCCTCACGTTTGAGGAGGATCACCGGTTTATGACCTTGCCTGCCGGGAGACGCAGACAGGAAGGTCAACAAGGATCCCAGCCGAACACCTGGAGTGAGGCCAGTTTACCTGTGACCTCGGCTGGAATCCTGACAGTTTCCTGGGAAACAAAACATTCTGCAGCCCATTGTGAAGTCAGATACTGGCCAAGGCGTTGCCCAATGGACTGGGGTCTCTCTCTCTCTCTCTCTCCATCTCAGGCCCATGTCAACACTTGGTATCCTCATCCAACTTCCAAGCACCTGCCCTGCCCCAGGGCATCTGGATCTGGGCTTCTGGATCTGGGCTTCCTTTATAGTTTCCCCCAAACACCCCCTGCCTCACATCCCTATGGGAATTGAAGAAAAAAAAATGGGCCCTGACTGTGATCCAGTTTCCAACACCTCATAAAAACTCGCCTGTCTCCCCAAGGTGTTGGCTGGCTCTTCCTCATTTAGTCATTGTGTATTATCTGTTCCAGTGGTTTGAAAGTTCTTGCCTTTTCATTTTAGGGTGGGGACTTCTCTCTCCACCTGGCTAACTCACCACCTCTAGGCAGCTTTCAAAAACCACATTTGTACTCTCAGGGGGTCTTCCTTGGTGCTTTATTTTTACATGAACACCCCACCTTTCCTCCAAGGAACTCAAGGTGGTATACATGATGCGCTATCCCTGTCCAAATTATCCTGGCAATAACCCTCTGAGGTAAGCTAGGCTGCCTCCAATACTGGAAGGAGTATGAGGCTATGGTGGCTTTGAATGATGCCCCCCACACCCTGGGGTGGGGAATGAGAGCTGGGGATTTCACCCTGAGGGAGCCCCAACCCCACCATTCAAAATGGTACCACAGAACTTTAAATGTGTAGCATGGATACAGCCAAAGTTTAACAATACAAAAGTAAGACAAGCAGAAACAGAAGTTACCTCAGACCCAGATAAACGACACCACAAACCAACTTATGATGCTGAATCCCCCTTGAAAAGGAAATATAGCCCCTTATTTAACTAATATTAAACTGAAATGTTAAAAAAAGCAACGAATCTGAAAAAGTGATCTAAAACAAAAAATGGATAAAAGCATAGGAGGAACTTAAGATTCTCAATCTCCCTGGCAAGATGCAGAACTCTTTCACAAATTTACCACACATAGAATAGGCTTCACAGTTCTATAGTTGCACTGGGACTACCATCATATATTTTTAGGCACCAGGCAATAAGGTTTCTTCTATAACCAGGCCTTTGGCCTTTAACTCTCTCTGCCCCCTGCCTGCCCCCCAACACACATACACACAGAGAGAGATTCAGAGGAGAAGACATTACCCCCTCTCCCTTTTTCTTCCAGTGCTCTGCCTGCAGTTCCAAGAAAAGGGCTGAAGGAAGAGGTGACATGTTTCTGGGTCCACAAGCGGGCACCAAGAATGAGGAGGAGGATTTTTTTTATAAAAGGGGCTTTATTCTCCCAAGTGAGGTTCGCCTGGTGCCTACATTATACTACCTATAGGTACCAAGCAAAAATGTTCCTTGTCAACTGAGGCCTTGGGCTGAAGTAACATCTTATATTCTTTTAAATGTGTTTGTGGGAGAGGGGTGTGTGTTTTTTGTTTGTTTATGTTTTTTTCTGTATTTTGTGTTTCTATCTTGTATTTTTATGCCCTGAGATTTTCAGATGAGGGGGAAATCAATTAAATTTCAGAGGAGCCTCTGAGATCCTTCACGCGAAATGAAAACGACAGCCCCAAGGAACTGTGCAGGTCCCTCAACTTCCCATTACTGCTCCACCCCCGCTGAAAAAAAGTTATCAAATGCGGATAAATATGAGATAATTAAAATAAAACACATAATATTTGTTATGTACTGAAGTTCTCACCCTGGGCCAGCAGGGGGATACTGTAGATAGTTCAGGTCCACATATGCAAATAAGGGATCGAAAGTGACGTTCAGTGATTGGATAGTTACAGAAAATGGTTACTGTTGCGTTCTAGTGGAGCTCTATATAAGCAGGCTGGTTGAACCCTTCAGTTCAGTTCTGTTCCAGCTTACAAATAAAGAGCTGCTTTGGAGAAATCGCTGCGTCGTCTGCTATGTCTACCCACTATTCAACACTGTTCATAGCTGAAGCAGACAGACTCTCACATCTTACAGAGAACACAAAAGATAAAGTGGCTACTAAGTCACATGTCAGGGTGACTCAACAGTTGGCAGTTGGGCCTGAATAACTTTAGTAGACCCAAATGACTGTGCAGTCCCAGCACTTCCCAGCCTGCTTTGCTGCTTCTGCTGTCATGTGTCTTTGTCACATGACATGTACCTCCATACACACTGCCCACACTTGTATCCGGAGGAGGTCACTTTGATGCAGCTAACCCAGCTGTTTTATTTATTAAACAATATTCGCAAACCACTTAATCAGAAAGACCGGAACAAACTGTAATATTCATCATGATAAAATAAAAATTGGAACTCAAGTAGACATACTAAAATGTATCGATATAGATTAAGTCAACAGTTTTAGGGGGGGGGGGAATACACCCAATGAAATTACATGTATTTTTACATTACTTGTAGATTTTAACAACTCCCACTGATAATAAGATGGTTGATTATTTTACGTTTTGAAACACCGTGGAGATAATATCAGGTGGGATTTCTAAGTGTTTACATCGTTCCATGCTAAATAAAAACATAAAAAGGATATTGTGGCAAACTGCTGTCACTTGGAAGAGCTCAACATCCAACC
Source organism: Podarcis vaucheri (assembly GCF_965113315.1). Taxonomy (NCBI): domain Eukaryota; kingdom Metazoa; phylum Chordata; class Lepidosauria; order Squamata; family Lacertidae; genus Podarcis; species Podarcis vaucheri. The sequence goes on from NC_138755.1 coordinate 12,439,365, forward strand.
TGCTTCCTTGTAAGTTATTATTGTTATTGCATTTTTATAGTCACGTTATGCATTTTGTGTTTTTATGTTGTAAACTGGCTTGTGATATTCACTTGAAGGGCAGTACGTAAATTTACTACGTAAATAACAAAAAATAAAAAATAATTTTATGAACAAGCATTTCCCCCCAGTATTTTTGTATAAAACATCAGCTGACGAGCACTGTTGCAATCTGTAACGCTTTTAAAGTTTATTTTCAGATGCTGCATCAATGGGAAGAGAAAATCAAACAGTGGTGACAGAATTTATCCTTGCTGGGTTTTCCAATTTCCCAGACCTGCAGATTCCGTTGTTTCTGGTGTTCTCTCTAATTTACCTGGTTACTTTGATGGCAAATATAATCATCATCACTGCGATACGGCTTGACCGCAGCCTCCATATCCCCATGTACTTCTTCCTCTCCATCCTCTCCTTCTCAGAAATCTGCTATTCACTTGTTATTATCCCCAATATGCTTGCAAATCTTCTAAGAGAAAAGAAGACCATTTCCTTCATTGGCTGTGCTACTCAAATGTGCATTTTCCTGGGCTTTGGGTGCACAAATTGTATGCTTCTAGCAGTGATGGGGTATGACCGATATGTCTCCATATGCAAACCTTTACATTATCAGATTCTGATGAATCAAAGACTCTGCACCAAGCTGGTGGCTTGTTCAGCAACAACTGGATTTCTTTTTTCCACCTCAGAGACTATAATCATATTTACTTTGCCTTTCTGTGGACCAAATAAACTTAAGCACTTCTTTTGCGATTTAGCACCCTTGCTTGAATTAGCCTGTGGCCGAAACTACATCGGGGAAATCGTCATTTTCATTATTTGTGTTTTGGTTGTATTTTGCTCATTCCTGTTCATCCTTCTCTCATACTTTTTAATTGTTAACACTGTCTTGAAAATCCCCACAACGGCTGGGAAGCGGAAAGCCTTTTCCACTTGTGCCTCCCATCTTATTGTGGTCGTAGTGCACTTTGGTTGTGCTTCCATTATCTATTTAAGGCCCAAATCCAGATACACACTAGATGAGGACACTTTTATTTCTGTCTCTTACACAATGGTGACTCCCTTGTTGAACCCCTTGGTGTACAGCCTGAGAAACAAAGATGTCCAAATAGCGCTTAAGAAATCGCTTGGCAAAAGCTCCTGCACCCAAAGAATGTGAAAATCCAGAGAGAAATAGTTGTCACCTTGGAATCATGAAACACAACAAATTTTGTATAACTCTCTGGACAAAGAATATCTCTGATAGTTCTGCGGCTGTTCCTTATCTTTTTACTCATCTGGATATAGAATATTCATTTGGAAAATGGTGGGCTTGATTTAGTAGTTACAACTTTGATTTTCTGTTTAGTAAAATGCTGGAAAAGCCCCTGCTGCACCCAACAAATCTGAGACTCTAGAAGGAAATACAAGTTTTCACCTTGAAGAGGAATCATCAGATACAACAAATTTTGTATAACATTCTGGAGAAAGCAGATCTCTGATAGTACTGCAGCATAATCTTTCCACTCATCTAGATATGGAATATTCGTTTGGAAAATGGTGGGCTAGATTTAGTAGTTATAACTTTGATTATCTGTTTAGTAAAATGCTGGAAAGGCGCGGGTGGCACTGTGGTCGTTTTGAGTGAATCTGAGCAACGGGGTGAGCTCTCCTTGCTCAGTCCCAGCTCCTGCCAACCTAGCAGTTCGAAAACATGTCAAAGTGCAAGTAGATTAATAGGTACCACTCCCACAGGAAGGTAAACGGCGTTTCCGTGCGCTGCTCTGGTTCGCCAGAAGCGGCTTAGTCATGCTGGCCACATGACCCAGAAGCTGTACGCCGGCTCCCTCGGCCAATAAAGCGAGATGAGCGCCGCAACCCCAGAGTTGTCCGCGACTGGACCTAATGGTCAGGGGTGCCTTTACCTTTACCTTTTAAAATGCTGGGAAATATATTGGTTTGAAAGGGGATTGTCTCATAAAGGAAGCTCTAGAACAAAAGACATGTTTCAAAAGATTACTCTTGTTTCTTCCCAAATCTTAACCCCAATTTCATGACTAAACATTCATGCAGAGTCATTAAGTGCTGGAACTTAACCAAGGCATCAAGATTGTTCTTTGTGTTGTAAAATCTTCTTGATGTCAGTGAGATAAGTCACTATGCGACGTTTAGAATACATCTGAAGGCAGTCCTGTTTCAGGAAGTTTTTTTAATGTTTAATGTTTTATTATGTTTTATATAATGTTTTAATGTTTTATTGTATGCTGGAAGCCGCCCAGAGTGGCTGGGGCAACCCAGCCACATAGGCAGGGTACAAATAATAAAATCATCATCATCATCATCATCATCATCATCATCATCATCATGTACTGTATATTTGGGCTGGGGGCAGTTGGGTATGCTGGAAAAACTCAACATTTCTGCTTATCTTTGTGGAGGTGGCTTCTTCTGCTCTTGCTTCTCCCCAGTAAAGACTACTTTTAAACAGGGAATCATGTGAAAATATGTCTGTTATTTTTCAGAAATTGATGTGGAATGGACCTAATTTCTGCTCTTTGGCTTTCTCAAAGAACAATTAGTATGGCATACGTTCCTTTTCCTTAATTCTCCCATCTCTTTAGGTTGAATTCAGTGAGTATGGAGGCCAAATGGCCGACAAACTGGGAAATTTTGGGACAAGACGGAGATAGATTGAAATTGCAGAGTTTTGAGAAATTAAAAACCAAAGTGAGAGACTGGCTTCATTATTATCAGATAATGGAGACATATAATTTGGATAAGAAAATTGGCTTCCAGGTTGAAAAGTCAAAATTAGAAACAGAACTGTTAGAACCCAAAACTAAGAATTTGTCAAGAATGTATAACTTGCTGTTGAAATGGAATACTCAGGATGAAACGGTGAAATCTGTTATGATTAAATGGGCACAGGATGTTGGACATAATATTATGTTTGCTGACTGGGAACAGTTATGGACCACAGGTATGAAGTTTACGGCATGTAATGCCTTAAGAGAGAATATTATGAAAATGATATACAGGTGGTACATGACCCCAGTCAAGCTTGCAAAAATTTATCATTTGCCCAATAACAAATGTTGGAAATGTAAAGAAACGGAAGGTACATTCTTTCACCTTTGGTGGACGTGCCCAAAGATTAAGGCTTTCTGGGAAATGATATATAATGAACTGAAAAAGGTATTTAAATATACCTTCCTGAAGAAACCAGAGGCCTTTCTCCTGGGCATTGTTGGCCAATTGGTGCCAAAGAAGGACAGAACTTTTTTTATGTATGCAACAACAGCAGCAAGAATACTTATTGAAAAGTATTGGAAGACACAAGATCTACCCACTCTGGAAGAATGGCAGATGAAGGTGATTGACTACATGGAATTGGCAGAGATGACTGGCAGAATCCGAGACCAGGAAGAAAAGTCGGTGAAAGAAGACTGGAAGAAATTCAAAGACTACTTACAGAAACATTGTAAAATTAATGAATGTTGGAAGGATGTTGGATAGAAACTAAGCGGTTTCCAGCTGTAATGCTTTAAGAGATATAGGCCAATTTCACTACTAAATAATGATTATAAGCTATTTGCAGATATAACGGCAGAAAGACTAAAAAAGGTTTTGAACAACAGAATACATAAAGATCAAACGGGCTTCCTCCCAGGGAGACAATTAAGGGACAATGTAAGGAACTTGATAGACATTATTGAATATTTGGATATGAGCATAGATAGACAAGCGGCCTTGGTATTCATAGATGCTGAGAAAGCGTTTGATAACATCTCGTGGGATTTCTTGAAGAAAAGTTTGGAAATGATGGGAATGGGAGAGAAATTTAGAAAAGGCATAGAAGCTATATATAAGGAACAGAAGGCAAAATTGGTAATAAACAACACCACAACAGAATATTTTAGTATATATAAAGGAACTAGACAAGGCTGCCCCCTGTCCCCTCTATTGTTTATAATAGTATTAGAAATATTAAACGAGAGACTGAGGGGGGCAACAGAAGTCACAGGAGTCAGGGTAGGAAAGAGGGAATACAAAATCAAGGCCTTCGCAGATGACATCGTACTAACCTTAGAAGATCCAAAAAACAGCGTAAAAGAAGCTTTACAAAAAATTGATGAATTTGGAGCCGTGGCAGGACTTAAGGTAAATAAAACCAAAACCAAAATGTTAGTTAAAAATGTAACAAAGGAAGAAGTGATAGATCTAGAAAGAAAGACCAAAATTGCGGTAGCTAAGAAAGTGAAATATCTTGGGATCTGGGTTACAGCCAAGAACATAAATCTATACAAGGATAATTACGATGCCACCTGGAGGAGTATAAAGAAAGACATGGAAATTTGGGGGAGGATGAAACTCTCCTTTTTGGGGAGGATAGCTGTTGTTAAAATGAACATTCTGCCTAGAATGTTATTTTTATTCCAAACCATCCCCATACTTAAAGGTCTAAAACAATGTAAAGAGTGGCAGAGAGCCTTGGCAAAGTATATTTGGCAGGGGAAAAGGCCACGGATAAAAATGAAAATTTTGATAGACAAAAAAGAAAGAGGGGGTTTTTCTCTCCCGGACCTAAGCTTATACTATGAAGCGGCTTGTATATATTGGGTAAAAGATTGGATAAAACTGGAGAATAAAGAGCTACTGGACCTGGAAGGCTTTAATAATTGGTACGGATGGCATTCGTACCTTTGGTATGGGAAAGTGAGAGTTCACAAGAGTTTCTTAGACCATATTTTTAGGGGACCATTATATCAAGCATGGGAAAGGAACAAAAACCTCCTTGAAAGAAAAACCCCATGGTGGATTTCACCAATAGAGGCCTTAACGATTAAGAAAATAAATATGGAGGAGATAAACGCCACCTATGATGAAATGTTAAGAAAAACTGACCAAGGGCCCAAACTCAGACCTTATGAAGAAATAAAAAAATTATTCACTGGTTGGCTGCAATACCACCAGGTGAATGATTTGTTAAAAGAGGATAAGAGGAAGGCGGGTTTTGATGATAAAAAATCAAAATTTAATATAGAAGTAATAGAAGGCAATAATAAAACCCTGTCCAGAATTTATGATATATTACTAGAGTGGTACACCAAAGATGAGGAGGTGAAGGAGGCAATGATTAAATGGGCAATTGACTTTGGTTATAATATTGATTTTGAAAGGTGGATAGAAGTTTGGAATTGTAACATAAAGTTTACAGCATGTATGGCATTGAGAGAAAATATCTGGAAGATGCTATATAGATGGTACCACACCCCTGTGAAATTGGCCAAAATGTATAGATTAAAGGATAAGAGATGCTGGAAATGTGGCGAGGTGGAGGGTGACCTATATCATTTATGGTGGACATGTAAAAAGGTGAAAGGCTTTTGGGAATTAATTTATAATGAACTTAAAAAAATATTTAAGTATACCTTTCCCAAGAGGCCTGAAGCCTTCCTGTTGGGAATGATGGATAAAGAAATTAAAAAGGAAGATAGGACGATATTCCTCTACGCCACCACAGCAGCGAGAATTATGTTGGCACAATATTGGAAAGTGGAATCCATCCCCAACATAAAGGACTGGCAGATTAGAATGGTAAACTATGCTGAGCTTGACAAACTAACAGGTAAAATAAGAGACCAGGATGAACAGAAATTTCTGAAAAATTGGAGTAAATTTTGGAAATATATTGGAATAAATGCTTAAAGTGAATTGACGGGGTTAGAACAATACGACCAGCGAGTGAATTTAAGACTATAGATTGAAAATCAAATACGTAATGGAAGGAGATATTTGATACTTATCAAAAGGATGGAGGGAAGTTCAGATTGTGTGTTTTTCTTTTTTCGGATGTGTGGTTTTTCTTTTTTCTTTCTTTTTTCTTTTGTAATTTTTTCTCTGTATTTTCATATATGTCTGTTTTCCGTGTATAACTTCAATAAAAATGTATTAAAAAAAAAAAAAAGAGATATGAAAAAAAAGAGGTTTCACAAATGGGTAAAAGTTTAATGGTAAGGATTTGCTGAACTAACAATCGAACTGGAATACAAAGAAGGGAGGTATGAGGAGGTCCGAGGAAATAAGTGTATGGAAGTTATGTTATTGAAAATTAATGTGTGTTTTTAACTGTTTTTTATTTTGTATGTTTATTTTTCTTTTTTCTTGTTATATCTTAAAAACTTTTAATAAATATCTTTTTAAAAAAAGGTTGAATTCAGTGAGGAGACCTTCGGAGCAAACAAATACAGTGGTACCTCAGGTTACATTCGCTTTAGGTTACAGACGCTTCAGGTTACAGACTCCACTAACCCAGAAATAGTACCTCGGGTTAAGAACTTTGCTTCAGGATGAGAACAGAAATCTCGTGGCTGCGGTGCAGCGGCAGTGGGAGGCCCCATTAACTAAAGTGGTACCTCAGGTTAAGAACAATTCCAGGTTAAGAACGGACCTCCAGAACGAATTATGTTCTTAACCCGAGGTACCACTGTGCAGAATTAGTTTGCCTGTTCTGACAATTGCTTTTTGAAAATTGTTGGCTGACACATATACAGCACATGCAAAACGGAGCTTTGCCATTTTTACAGCATAAATTTATCTTAGCATTAATATTTATATAATTTAAACCTGCAGAGCAACATATGGAAAAAAACTGTCAGGGAACTGACATCGGAGCCTGAGTCGGAGGGAAGGCTCTCAAATGATGCTGGAGAAGGGCCAAGCAGGGAGAGAGGCAGTTCAGCAGAGGGGGAAGCAAATCAACGTTACACCAGGGATAAAGGGGGGCAGATGGGGGAATCGCGAGAGGGCTCCAGGACTCTTCACTGGACACCAGCAGGGAGAGCACGGGTCCTCCGCTACCCACGCCCTCCCTGCGCAGAGAGAGTAGGAGGAGACTGGGAGTCAAACAACTTTTATGTTGGAAGAGGTTTAAGAAATGCCCACTGACGGATTCTGCTAGCGACTGAGGCAGCCACGAATTGAAGGGCTGTCCAGACAGAAAGGTTTAACAAGGCAACATAGCCAGGAGAGACGGCAACTTACGCACGAGCAACCCCATACCCATTACAAAAACCTTATAATTTTTATTTGCCCATTAGACTATTAGATATAGGGCCCTTCCAGATGGGGTTTTTGCAAAGATCCCCTTCTGCATTTATGTGCTTATGGCTTTGCAGCGAAGAAGTGGTGGTGCTTGAAAAATGAATGGAAAAGTATTTCTCAGTATTCCACTCAGGACCTTGACCTTGAAGGGCAAAATATTTAGGGGAAAATATTCAGTTCTGTTTGGGGTTCAGGTGCTCCTGAACCAGTACCAAAGAGAGTCAGTTTCTGGATCCAGCATCCGTGTCAACATGCTGCTGTCTGTATTTCTGCACTTTTATATGCATGCTGTTCTCCTTGGAGCATATACACCTGACATGCCTGTTTAAATTCTAGTTGCGTGACTTCTATTTATTTATTTTTAAATCCATCGGTTCTGCTCACTGCCTCAGAAAATTATGCCAGAGTAATGATTCACCAGCTTAATTGTTGTCACGGTTGTAGCAGAGGGTAAAATACCTGCCAGACTTTTTCAGATGCAATACAGCCCCAGAGCAGAAGGATTATTAAGCGCAAAAACCAATTGTGTTATGACCGACTGAAATTTGAATTATGGATTCTTCGGAAATGTTTACCATTTCTCCCCTACTGCTATATACAAATCTGCATGCTCAGCTCATGTATTTATATGCGGAACATGCAGGAATGTAATAGTGGTTATTATACAAGGGGGAAACAGGCCATTAAGAGACTGTTTAATGTAACCGCTTGAGGGAGAATTGAGAGAAAAAAGCCAAACGCCACTAAAGTAAAAAGCGTGGAAAGCATGTGGGTCTAAACAGGGAAGTGGCAATCATTTGCTACAGATTAATGTTTATACCTTTGGTGCTTTATTGAAACTTTGGAGCAAAGGAGGCCATGGGGGATTAGTGGAACGCATGGGTGGAATACTGGGAAATGCTTTTTCCGTCGTTTTTCAAGTATCCCTTCTTGTTCATTGCAAAGCGATAAGGACATAGATGCAGGAGGCAGAGGAACAGACCTCTCAACCTAGGTAAAGCAGAAGGTCAGTTGCTTCATCCTGAACTAGGTTCTGGGGGTTGGGGTGGTGAAGGCAAGGGGACAGGTAACACTACAGAGTGATAAAGGTAAAGGGACCCCTGACCATTAGGTCCAGTCGTGGCCGACTCTGGGGTTGCGGCGCTCACCTCGCTTTATTGGCCGAGGGAGCTGGCGTACAGCTTCCGGGTCATGTGGCCAGCAGGACTAAGCCACTTCTGGCGAACCAGAGCAGCGCATGGAAATGCCGTTTATCTTCCCACCAGAGTGATACCTATTTATCTACTTGCACTTTGACATGTTTTCAAACTGCTAGGTTGGCAGGAGCTGGGACCAAGCAACGGGAGCTCACCCCATTGCGGGGATTAGAACCGCCGACCTTCTGATCGGCAAGTCCTAGGCTCTGTGGTTTAACCCACAGCACCACCCGCGTCCCTATACAGAGTGATACAGGGGCACTTTTCACAGGGCACCAGGACAAGACTCTCCTCAGCTTTCTTTGACTTTCTGAGGTATATGCTACTGAGATTATGCATGTACAATTTGCCTATATTTCTGTGTGTGTCCATACAGAAGATCGATCAGAGCTAAAAGAGAGGAAGTGTGAATTTCTAAGAAAGGCTACGTGATGGGGGCAAAAGTATAAAGAATAAAAGCTGTGAGATGTGGCGCCCCCAGGCAATTTCAATGTCTCTTATGCTGGCTTGAAGATGGCGCATGATGAACGTGAGGTTGCAAGGAGGTCCCTGCTTTGGACGACAGAAGACTAAGCAACAGAAGATTCACTGATGGGGAAGACGAGCCGAGTTGTGACCATCTCTGCTCTGACATGTCTGTCTCAGGTAAGGCACCTTGGATTTTGGTTTGGCCAGAAAGGAAAGCCAGCAGAGAATTAGAATTCAGATAGGGTTCTGTATTGTAAAATGTAGAAAGCATCTCTAAGTCATGCAGTGGAGAGAGATAGAAGAATGAAATAGCTGGCTGGGGTGTAGAACAAAAATTAATATTTTATCCCTTGAGGAAGAGGGCAAAGATAGCTCAGTTGGTTAGAATGTGGTGCTGATAACACCAGGGTTGCAGGTTTGATCCCTATATGTCCCGGCTCCATATTCAGGTTTGATTAGATGACCCTCAGAGTCCCTTCCAATTCTATGATTTAAAAATGGAATGGATGTAGAGGAAAGAATAAAAGCCACTTTGACTTTTTCATCTCTTGAAGGTTCCTCAGGTGACACTGCAGGAGAGCTGTTCAGGCACTGACCAGTGAGTATGTTCATGGAATTAACCGCTTCTTGAAGTTGATTGAAATTTTGAGTGAAATTAAGTGAAATTTTGCCTCAGTTTTCAGGTGGAAGATTGAGGGAGGGGGAGACACAAACGCTTTGGCAATGGCCTCCATCATGGGTAGGCAAACGAAGGTCCGGGGGCCGCATCCAGCCCAATCGCCTTCTCAATCCGGCCCGCGGATGGTCCAGGAATCAGAGTGTTTTTACATGAGTAGAATGTTTCCTTTTATTTAAAATGCAGCTCTGGGTTATTTGTGGGGCATAGGAATTTGTTTATCACCCCCCCCCAATATTGTCCGGTCCCCCACAAGGTCTGAGGGACAGTGGACCGGCCCCCTGCTGGAAAAGTTTGCTGACCCCTGTAAGGAAAGCTTGGGTCCTCGAGAAAGTGTATTTAGTAATGATACAAACTCCATCATTTCCTAACTGGTTTCATTGTGCAGGGGGCTGCAACAGCCATTTTAAAGAAGTTACAGACGCCCAAGAAATTTTGGGGAACTTGGCATCCAACTTCGAACATCCAAAATAAGAGGGGGACTTGGGGGCCACCTATCAGAATCCCCTTCAGTAACAAGGCCATAGCTGTCAACTTTTCCCTTTTCTTGCGAGGAATCCTATTCGGAATAATGGAATTTCCCTTTTAAAAAAGGGAAACGTTGACAGCTATGAACAAGGCAGGGAAAGGGATATTGTACTGGGTCACTTTGAACTTGTTGGTGTGGGTTTCCCTATGTTCTTGTGCTAGTGTCAATTTCTCCTAAAGGGCCAGTTACCATAGCCTAGTTTAACAATTTTTCATGGAAATGTGTTCAGATGTTGCCCAATTTTTGGAAAATTTGACTCACTCTTCCACTAAGCGTTTTGTCATTGTGGATTTGTAATGTCTGGGAATCAGTCTTAAGGTGAGTCCTGGACCACATGCTTCAAACGTGAATCCATGCTTGATGCACAGAGTCACCACTTTTGAAGGGCACTAGACTTCTTTGCCTCTTAGGGCCAGGTTTAGAGAGATCCTTAAATAATGTCAGTGAGCGCTGGGGAAATTTTGTGTGCAGAAGAGGAGTTCTGAGCTACTTGGAACCAGCTGAACGTAGTCTTGAAAGGAACAGTCTCACTTTAAAAGCTTATATTGCCCGCCTTCTTTCAAACAAGCATCTCATTGTCAGCCCTCTGTTATCACCCAGTAAATTTACTGTGTTTCTCTGCACTTGGGATGTTCAAAGAAAAGAAGTATTAGAGATGGCTGAGGCTTAAGATGTTTGAAGTAACTGTGCAGATTACAAAACCAAATCATTTATTGATTTAATCTAATATATTTGTATCCTGCCTTTCTCCCAAGGTGGTCTTCAGTTAAATACAGGTGAAACTCAGAAAATTAGAATAATGTGGAAAAGTTCATTTATTTCAGTAATTCAACTTAAAAGGTGAAACTAATATATGAGATAGACTCATGACATGCAAAGCGAGATATGTCAAGCCTTTATTTGTTATAATTGTGATGATCATGGCGTACAGCTGATGAAAACCCCAAATTAGCAATCTCAGTAAATTAGAATATTCAATGAAATCAGCAAAACAAGGACTGCAAATTGAGCAATATTGGACCTCTGAGAAGTAGAAGCATGCATATGTACTCAGTACTTGGTTTGGGCCCCTTTTGCATCAATTACTGCCTCAATTAGTACCATGAAACAGATGAATGTTAAGCATTGATCAAACAGTCTTGTCTCCTCTGATCACTTTAAATGCACAGATGCTACTTAACAAATCTCGAGTAACCAAGCAAAGGGAAATAGGGGTGTTCATGGATGTGCAAACCTGGCTTTTATTTCTATGATATTAACATTTTCTTGAATCGCCAGTTCTCCCCAAAGCTGCTCAAGCCAAAACTGGGTCCATCTCTGGTACATCTGGTAAGTTTCTTTTTTGGGGAAAAACATGTTGTAACTGTGTCAGTTGTGTGATGTTTGTGTTGATGAATGATGCCACCAGCTGCACGCTGTCCTGGAATGTGCATTGTGACAGCCTGGGGTTTCTGTGCAGTGCTGAGTGCTGTTTCCATTGAAGGCTAATTTTCACTGAAGACCCAAACCTGTGCTAGGGCTGGGCCACATCAATCTGCAGGTTGGGGCTTGTATCCAACTGATTTCTGCTCAGAGTAGAGCCACTGATTTCTGCTCAGAGTAGAGCCACTGAAACTAATGGGCCTAAATGACCATTAATTTCAAAAAGATCCACTTTGAATAGGGCTAGAACACCTCTGTTTAAAATATTAACATACCCCAGCATAGAAAACTACCATTACAGAGAGATGACTAGCCATAATAATATCATTGTACTAGTTTTCTACATAGATGGATTGTTAATGCAGAGGACGTGTGATTCCTGTTAAGCCTGCAGATTACAATGCTATGGTGCACATTCAGGTCTACTACCTCAGCCAGCAGCCCTAATATAGGGACTAGATGAGGAGGAAGTGTCCCCTTGCATCCAGTGTCCTTCCAAAATGATACAGTCGTACCTTGGTTCTTGAATTTAATCTGTTCCAGGAGTCTGTTTGACCCCCAAAATGGTTCAAAAACCAAGGTGCAAATTCTGATTGGCTGCAGGAGCTTCCTGCAGCCAATCGGAAGCTGCAGAAGCATCATCAGATGTTTGGCTTCCAAAAAACGTTCACAAACCGGAACACTCACTTTGTGACATTCGGGAGTTGAGTTGTTCGACAACTAAGGCATTTGACTACCAAAATACCATTGTATTGGTAAATTAGAAATTCTTCATTTTTTGATGTCCTGCTTCTAAATTCCGCAAGACCAACGTGCACATGTGGTTTACAGTAGGTTCCAACAGTAGTTCATATATTTTTTCTTCTCAGTTACCAGATCTGCACGTGTGCATTGATAAAACACCACACAGAAACAAAGTTCAAGAGTGCCTTTGGGTAGTGTTTTGTCATTCTAGATGTGGGGCAGGGGGAGTGGGGCAGGGAAGGCAAATCTAGTCGTACCTTGGATCTCAAACGCCCTGGATTTCAAACAAATCGGCTCCTAAATGATCAAAACCCAGAAGTGAGTGTTCCACTAAACGTTCCTAAACGTTCCACTAAACGTTCCTAAACGTTCTTTAGGAAGCCAATCATTTAATGGAGCTTCTGATTGGCTGCAGGGGCTTCCTGCAGCCAATCAAAAGCTGTGCTTTGGTTTCCAAATGTTTTGGAAGTTGAATGGACTTCCGGAACAGATTCCGTTTGACTTCCAAGGTACGACTGTAGACTGAAGGAACAAATTGAATTGCTCTGCTTCTGGAACAAACTGCAGACATAGGACCCAACTCCTATGTACTCCAAAGTATTTGAGGGGGCTGAGCCCCTCAAAAGTTGATGGGCATTGCCATTCAAATGGTGAGTGTGCACCATCACAGCGAGAGAGACGCCAAAATGCCCAGCAGGCCAGGAATTTATCCTTGCTCTGGGCATGGGGCCAAGCCTCGCTATTGTCTAGTTTTTCCCGCGCCCAGGAGAACGCCCTCTAATTCTTTCCGCCATTGGCCAATTTGGTGGCAGGAGGACGATAGGACGATTCACAGAGGAGGCCCAGGGGGCCGCCGACAAAGCTGCCAACCCGAGAAGGGGCAAACAGACTTATTTTGGAACAAAAGGATGGCGTGCTGGGAGATCTGCTCATCGCTTGATTCATGATGTTTGGGTTACTACACATGGGCTTAACGGGGGGGGGCAGGGAGCAGCTTCCCCCCTAAATCAAGTAAATCAATGAAAATACTTAACTAACTGAGGTTCTGCCCCCCCCAACATGAAGCCTGACCCCCCAACATAAAGCCTGGCTATGCTAAGGTTACCAGATTTTTTTCAAAGAATCTGGGGACACTTTTTCTAAAAAATAATCCTTTTTCTCTCTCTGCCTTCTCCTTTCCTCCTTCTCCCTGCATCGGCTCCGGGGTTTTCCTGGCCCCAGAGCACTGCTGGGCAGTTGGCCGTGTGCTCTTGCACCTGGCTCGATTTGGGTTGTGTGTGTGTGTGTCAGCAGTTCCCCCAGTTGACGCACCGGGCGTGCCCGGTTCCCCCTCAGCAGTGGTGGCGGCAGTGGCAGTCTCAGCAGCCCAGAGCCAGCCCGGTAGCACAGTTGTCTCTGGCTGGCTTCAGGAGCTGCTCGCTGCCGTGGCGCCCACCATTTTGTGTCTCTGGAAGTCCCCATATGATGTGCCTTGTGCCGTTGAACCAATCATGCAACATTCATCCCCTACGAATAAATCTACAACACTTAAAATATAAATCCGGGGACATTAAATGAAATCTGGGGATATTCCGGGGACGGATTTTGTCCAGGGACAGAGTTGTCAATCCGGGGACTGTCCCCGGGAAACGGGGATGTCTGGTAACCATAGGCCATGCCCATTTTCCTACTTAGTATGAGCAATAAACAGCAGTGGTTCTGACTCTCCCCTTCTTTCCCCCCACTTCTGGGCTTGTGGTTGTGATGGTTGGGCTCCTCTTCCTCTGCGGCCTCGTCTCTGTCTGTGTGAGGTACTGCTGCCTTCACTGCCACCCAGCCGGGGAAGACGACAACTCCCAGCGCTATGAAGTCACAGTCATCGCATTTGATCATGACAGCACTCTTCAAAGCACCATCACTTGTGAGTTGAGCAACCATACTAGTCCCATGATAGCTGCTTAAAATCTATAAAAGGTTCCTACTAGAGAAGAATGGCAGATCAAGTTAACGGACTACAGTGGTAGCTCGGGTTACAGACGCTTCAGGTTACAGACTCCTCTACCCCAGAAATAGTACCTCAGGTTAAGAACTTTGCTTCAGGATGAGAACAAAAATCGTGCTCCGGCGGCAGCGGAAGGCCCCATTGGCTAAAGTGGTACCTCAGGTTAAGAACAGTTTCAGATTAAGACCAGACCTCCACAACAAATTAAGTTCTTAACCCGAGGTACCACTGTATGCTGAAATGGCTAAAATGACCAGAAAGGTCAGAAATCAGGAAGACCGAAATTTTAATAAGGAATGGGGAGAATTTACAACTTATGTTAAAGACCATTGTAAACAGTTAAAATCGTTAGTAGAATTGGAATATCACTTGTTGTTGAAGGTTGATTCTGGACATAATGGAAGAGGTAAAAGGTTTGGAGTACAGTGGTTGGGGAGGTGGGGGGGAATGGGGGAAATAATGAAGATGATGTGTTTTGATAATTTGTTATGTTGAAATTGTCAATAAAAATAAAAAACAACCCTCAGCTGCCAGGACTCCTTGCCCGTTGTGGGGGCACCTGATTGCAACCCCTCAAAAATGAGCGCCCAGGGCCATGTGCCAGTGCCCTCTCCCACTACGTCTCTTCTGTGTTATATTGGACAATAAATTATGTGTGCACTCTGTGTGCATTCTGCAGTGTGCATTCCTTTGGCGGAAACCCCCTTGACCATCAATCAATCACAGCATTAGGGTCATTCTTATCCTCGCTCATTCCTAATATTTAAGGTCCTGGAAGTAACCTGAAGAGTTGTGTGTTCTCCTTGTTTTCAGCCTTCCATTCGGTGTTTGGTCCAGCTGCTAGAAGAATGCTTGCAGTAGCTCATTCCCACAGTGTTCTCCCAGCCATACATTACCCTGCTGGGATGGAGACACCCCCCATTTACGAGGAGGCTGTGCACATGAGTAGATTCAGAGTGGCTAGAAGTGGAGAACCAGCCCCAGAGTCACAGCCGGAGGAGAAACAGTCGGTGGATGCCGAGAAAGGACAACAAGCAGATCAACCATCAAGCCAAGGCTCCTGAACCAGATCATCATCAAGTACTGCCAAGACTACTTCAAATTATGTTCCTTTGGTAGCTGTACTGTTTTCTAATGCTACAATTCTCAAATTCCCCAGAGAGGCTTGGGAAACCCAGCCAGATGGGCAGGGTATAAATATATTATTATTATTATTATTATTATTATTATTATTATTATTATTATTATTACGATGCATTAAATAAATTGCATACAACCTGTAGCAATGAGGAAATACATTGTATGCAAGAGCAGAGATTTTACACGTGTTTCCAAAGTTTGTATTTCTCTTGGACTCTTAAATCAATCACTAGCGCTGTAAAATATAACCTGGAAGCACAACACAAATGTTTGCAGTGAATTTCAATTCATGATCTATGTTTAATCACTGACCATCCGTTGCTGCCTTGACTTTTCGTGTGGTGTTTTCTTCTTAATGATGTACATAATAGGTTGCCTGCCTTTGAGTCCTTAATCCTCAAACTATCGCTAGTTATCATTACATGATTAGTGAGAATGGTGATTAATTGAAGGAGGCCATTAAAGTATTTGAGTGGGGGAAATACTGTTTTGTTTTGTTTTTTAAAAAAAGATGTGAGTTAAGATGTGGTGTGCGATTAATTCTTTGGGTCTCTTTTTCCATGCCTGAGGACCTGGGTGAAGCGTGATGGCTGAATTGCAAACTGTTAACGCTGCAGGAAGTAAACAAGTCTGAGGTCTTTCCATTCCTTGATTCAGCCATCAAATTCAGCGCAAGGTGGCCTGATGGCAGTTTAGAAAAGGGAGCTGAATAGCCAAATACATCTGAGCCAGCAGCTTTTCTTTCTTGCAGCTTGTTGTTATTGTTTAGTCGTTTAGTCGTGTCCCCATGGACCAGAGCACGCCATGACCCCATGGACCAGAGCACACCAGGCACTCCTGTCTTCCACTGCCTCCCGCAGTTTGGTCAAACTCATGCTGGTAGCTTCGAGAACACTGTCCAACCATCTCATCCTCTCTCGTCCCCTTCTCCTTGTGCCCTCCATCTTCCCCAACATCAGGGTCTTTCCCAGGGAGTCTTCTCTTCTCATGAGGTGGCCAAAGTATTGGAGTCTCAGCTTCAGGATCTGTCCTTCCAGTGAGCACTCAGGGCTGATTTCCTTAAGAATGGAGAGGCTTGATCTTCTTGCAGTCCATGGGACTCTCAAGAGTCTCCTCCACCACCATAATTCAAAAGCATCAATTCTTTGGTGATCAGCCTTCTTTATGGTCCAGCTCTCACTTCCATACATCACTACTGGGAAAACCATAGCTTTAACTATACGGACCTTTGTTGTTATTGCAGCTAGGTTACATTTATTCCAACAAAAGCTTGTTTTTTTCTGGCATGTACCTCCCTCCCTTTCCTCTGCCACAAACATATTTCATCTACAGATTTGCGCTGGCATTGTAGTGAAGCCAGTACAGCACTCAAAACGTATGATCTAGCCTTTTCCTGTATTAATTCAAATGTTCTTGCTGTACACCATTACTTCCTGGTGTCCTCTGCCTTGATGGAGGGCAATAAGATTGGTCCCTGCAAATCCTATTAGCTAAGCAGCTACAATCAAATACCGAAAGGATCGGACAGCCCCCCTGATTGCATTATATTTGGGAGACCTTTTTTCTTTTGCAGCAAAAGAAAAGTCCACCTTTAGCTGGAAGCACAAAGAACATAAAACATCCTGAGACCTGGGACTCCTATTTAGAGTTCCATATGATCTATATGGGACGTGGGTGGCGCTGTGGGTTGAACCACAGAGCCTAGGACTTGCCGATCAGAAGGTCGGCGGTTTGAATCCGCACGACGGGGTGAGCTCCCGTTGCTCGGTCCCAGCTCCTGCCAACCTAGCAGTTCGAAAGCACATCAAAGTGCAAGTTTACCTTCTGGCGGGAAGGTAAACGGCGTTTCTGTGCACTGCTCTGGTTTGCCAGAAGTGGCTTAGTCCTGCTGGCCACATGACCCGGAAGCTGTACACTGGCTCCCTCGGCCAATAAAGCGAGACGAGCGCCGCAACCCCAGAGTCGGTCATGACTGGACCTAATGGTCAGGGGTCCCTTTACCTTTATGATCTATATGCCAAATGGGTTCTGCTGGAGTCTGTCCTTTTTCCATTTGACCTCTTCTCTCCCTCCCCCCCCCCCACATTGCCCTTGGGTAGAATCTACACACATATAAAAACCGTTCTGAAATTATTATTTTTAAAAGCATTTTGAAAAATACATTGAATTTTCCATAAGGCTCACCATTGCCATCTAGTGTCACATTGTATATTACACTTAAAACACACAACACAATTAAAATGTTTTATTTGCAGCTGAATAGCTGAGTCCTTGTTTATGAATATATCGATCTGACTTTGTATACCACTAACCCATCCAAGAAAACAGATTTTCTTTGCTGGTACCTTCCCTACTGTTGTTTTTATTTCTTGTTTGTATTGCTATAAAATAGTTTAAATCAATAAACTATTGTAGAAGCTATTAATAAAAAACATAAATATGATACCTGCATCTGTGCCATTTGCTAATTTAATTGGTTTAAGCTAAATCAACTGGTTATGGAATTATTTGTCCAATTTTTGAACTGGAAACAGATTTTATTCACTAGCACTAATTTCGTTTTGTGTGTGCTGTTATTATAATTCTTCGAGCTAAACATCATTGCACTTATTAGTTGTGCCAAAACAAATTCTGGGAAATTCAGCTTGTGTTACCTGGAGTGTTGGAAATGCCATTTAACTTCCTTTCTGACTGGCGCATGCCTGGCAATCGTTCAGACATACCGTATTTTTTGCTCTATAAGACTCACTTTTTCCCTCCTAAAAAGTAAGGGGAAATGTGTGTGCGTCTTATGGAGCGAATGCAGGCTGCACAGCTATCCCAGAAGCCAGAACAGTAAGACGGATTGCTGCTTTCGCTGTGCAGCGATCCCTCTTGCTGTTCTGGCTTCTAGGATTCAGAATATATTTTTTCTTGCTTTCCTCCTCCAAAAACTAGGTGCATCTTGTGGTCTGGTGCGTCTTATAGAGCGAAAAATGCGGTAGATAAACCTACAAGACCTTACACAGATTGTGCTGTATGAATGTTTGGAAGTCGGCAATTGCCAAGAAGACACTCACAGCACCAGGGCCTCCTAAGGGAAGAAAAAACCAGACACTTTATTTGCAACTACATTACACGTAAATCTGGATGTCATGACGGAAAGATCAAATGCTCAGTCTTCTGGTAGCTCCACTATTTCCTCAGACTACAGCTCCCATTCTTTGTCGTTTGTCAGTCAGTTTTATTGCACATAGCCAAAGGCTGCCGCAATGTACGCAGAATCATTCAACAATTAAAAGAAAATATTCTGGATTGATACAAACTTAAAACGTTTATATTATCAAGACATTACCTACTCTAAACAGAGCTATAAAAGTACCTTAATATACAACTTAAGACATTAAAGAATAAAATTTATAAGCTGAAATTATCACATGGCCACTAATATATTAAAAAATAATGTTAATTAATACAATGTGCAATTATATTCAGAGTTTGGTGTTAAAGATAGACTATAGCTTGATGTAAATAGGATCAAATAAATTCTTCTCCTTTACAGTTGGTGGCTACCTTGGCTATATAATTTGCTCTAATTTTCCTAGCGGCAGTTGCAAAGAATGCTACACGCCAGGTCACATGCTTATCTGTGTCTGCAAGGAGATATAAAATCGTGTCAGAGGGGTCCTGGCCAGGGGACCTTGTCTTTATAGGTGCTAAAAATCTTTGTTGTTTGAAATGTGAGCACTGAACATCCCTCGATCTTTGAAATTGGCAAACGATATCTTCCATCACTGCAAAGCTATTGTTGTAGGAAGAAATAAGGAGGGTGTGAGGGGAGGGGTGGCTATTATATTTGTATTATTTCTGTGTTTTATACACCCAATAAAATCCCCTTTTTTTCTCCTTTTGGAAACATGGCTAGCTAAAACCCTTCTTTGGTTGAGCACTCTCTGGAAAACATTGTGCCCAAAAACACTGCAGGTGTGATAAGCAGTTGGGTGAGGACCACAGTTGAAAGGGGGCCAAGAGAGCTGTTTTGTTCGACTCCCCAATGGGCTCCTCTGATGTGGACATATTCACAGGGTCCGTCTTCGTTTGCAGCTATTGCCACATAACAACCTATTCTTCACCAGCAGTTTCCAGGCTCCCTCTACTGAACTTCCTCTGCCACAGCAGGCAGAATGCATTGCATCAGCACAGAGGGCCTTCTGCCACTCCCCCTGCTGGCCAGGTGACGCCACGGCAGCCCCTATTTGGCCAATATGCTCAGCACCAGCCTCTGGTGCCATCTGCTGGTCTACTTCATCAACAGCAGGTTCTGCACTCTCAACCAGAAAAAGGGTGGCACTGTGGTCTAAACCACTGAACCTCCAGGGCTTGCCGATCTGAAGGTTAGCAGTTCAAATCCCCACAATGGTGTGAGCTCCCATAGCTGTCCCAGCTCCTGCCAGCCTAGCAGTTTGAAAGCACACCAGTGCAAGTAGATAAATAGGTACCACTGTGGCGGGAAAGTAAACGGTGTTTCCGTGCGCTGTGGTTTCCATCACGGTGTTCTGTTGTGCCAGAAGCAGTTTAGTCATGCTGGCCACATGATGCAGAAAGCTGTCTGTGGACAAACGCCTGATCCCTCGGCCTGAAAGCAAGATGAGTGCCGCAACCCCATAGTCGCCTTTGACGGGACTTAACCATTCAGGGGTCCTTTACCTTTACCTTTCTGCACTCTCAGTCTTTCCCTCCTGCTGATCACTGTAGTCCGCAAGTGCTGCCTTTGTCTTCTGTTCAAATTAAGGAGGCATTTCTGGAGTCTATTGAGCAAGGACTGCTGTCTCCCTCTGTTTCCTCAGACTAGGAGGAAGTGGGTTCTCCTTCTTGACATTTCCATTCCACCTTAAGGAGCAGACGTGTGGAATTGTTGCATGTCACATGTCTGTTTACATTCCAGCACAGCTTGCTGGGAACTTCCGTTGTGTATAGCTTTTGCTTTTTCTGTTCTCTCTGAGACGACATGAGAGAGAGAGAGAGAGACGACATGTTTCTTTGTCCTGATTTATGATTAATAAATCTGTAGTTATAGTATGCTTCCACAAGCCTCATGCCTATTCTGTGTGCGCAGTTTGATCTGCTGATTGTGTGCCCTGGCTCAGAAGCCCCGGTCGCTGATTTACGTCAGAGCAGAGGGGTGATGGTCTTCACAGCGGGACAGCTGGAAGGAGACGGCCCAGCCGGGACTAGCCAGCTGGCCTCCCGGCCCTCTGCATGTCGATACTCCTAACCTTTTTGCATACCCTTCAAGTGTCCCAATTTTCCAGGGACAGTCCCAGAATTACGGAGGCCATCCCGGCTTCTGATTTGATCCTGGGATGCCCTGTTTGCCTCACCAGCACCAATGCTGAGCTCAGGGATGAAGATGAGTTTGCATTTGTCCAGAGTGGCGGCAGCAGCGGCAACTGGAAGCAAACATCCCATTGCCTCTCCCTGGCTTCTCCACGGCAACCACTGCTAGCATTCTCCCTTGGGCAGCTCATAGTGGCTGTTGGAGAGTAGGGAAGGAGGAGGAGAGGCTGTTGCCACTGGGACGCAGCCCAGTGTGATGTGCCTCCTCTGAGATGCAGGCAGAGGAAGAAAGGAGGAACCGAATGCAAGGAGTCTTGATTGCTTTAAAAAAAATGCTTTGTGCATCTGTGTCTAATCCTGCCTCTTTCTAAAATTTATTTTTTTTTATGTGTGTGTTTTTTTTTGCAAATCCACCAAAGAATAAAATAACATAACATAGGGATTTAGGGGTTTTTCTCAGGACAGTGGAGGGTATGTGTGCTGTGTACCTTTGGTGTCATCGTGGGGGCGCTCACCTTTCTTCAGATAGGAAATGCTCTGCATGGGGGCACACACACACACAAAATGCAGGCGTCCTGGAGGGTCAGTTGTGGGGGAGCAAGAAATGTCCTTCTTTTCATCTGAGGAATGTTGGAGGATACGCTTCTGATGTTCCCAGGAACAGGCTTGCAGTCCTTCTCCACATCCCGCTGATCTAGGCAAAAATGCACCCATTTATTAATCCTGAGTGTTCTGAGTGGGTGCCTTTAGGGTGCTGTAACAATCATAAACGTTATTGCAGTCATACCTTGAGTTGGATGTGCTTTAGGTTGAGCGCTTTCGGGTTGTGCTCCGCGGCAACCCGGAAGTAACGGAGTGCGTTACTTCCGGGTTTTGCCGCTCGCGCATGCACAGACGCTCAAAATGACGTCACATGGATGCACGGAAGTGGCAAAATGCGACCCACGTACTCGCAGACACACCGTCACGTCTTACGTTCTATTCAGGATGCGAATGGGGCTCCGGATCCCGTTCGCATCCCGAGGTACCACTGTATTCTTTTATTATTAAGCACCAGTGTGTTTTCTTATTGGTTGCACTGATTTTTCTCTGCCTCCCCACCCCCCTCTCTGTTTGTCTGTACTGCACATGTACTGATCGCAGGGATCCTGGGTTTGTCTCATCATGAAATGAACCGGTCAGAACTCCAAGTGCCGTAGTTAAGCTAAATTTCCAGTGCATTTTCTGATTTCAGACAATAGGTGGCAGTATAACACACTTGATGGACGGACTCCCAGGAAATCCACCTTTCAGGTGAGCCAACCTCCCATTCCCCCCCCCCCTCTTTTGTTATTGCAACCCAACTAATGTAAGGTCAATTGGGTTAGCTTTTGGGTAGATGTGGGAGCTGTTCTGAGCATGCTCAGAAGCACACTCTACATGTTAAAGAAGGGAATGGTGGTTAGTTTGGCAGCTTGGTTCTTTAATTCATATTTCCTAACAGAGAGAGAGAAAGCAAGGAAAAAGAATCTGGGACACAACCAGGATATTCAGATCTAAGAACAATGGACATTGTGTGTAGGTCATCAGGAAATCCGATGTGTGGTTGTGTGCCGGAACAGGCATCCCTGTGGTTGTATGTTTGTGTGAGTGCAAGCACGCAGGGCGTAATCCATGCTCCTACAGGCTGTGCACTCTGCATTCTTGTCTGAATCACCCCCTGCAGCTTTTTACTTTTTGTAATTGCATTTTAAATTTGCCAAAGCGTTTCATAGTCTTTACCTTCATAGCAACCCTGTAAAGTAGATCACAGTACAATTTTAGCAAAGCAACAAGAACAGTACTATAGCTAAGCTTTCATATATATATATATATATATATATGCTTTCGTAGATTTTCACGGGTACAGGAATGCAGGTTTTGGTGTCTTCGGGTGTCTTCCCGTGTAAGAGTCGGGGTGTCTGTGCGACGTTTCGACGAGGTCTCACTCGTCATCTTCAGGCTGGTGCTTTCGGCTTCTTGTTACTGGAACAGAGCAGAATCTGGTGTTTGAGTTCCTATAAATACTGTTGAGGGGTGTGGTGTATAGCCTCCAACGTTCTGGGCAGAGAGGAAGTTCCTAGATTAGTGTGCCTTTTCTTCTTTTGTTCCTTAATTACTTGAGGGATATCTTGAGTGATTTCATGAGTGATATTCTGAATACCACTGGGCGGGTCATTAAGTGTAGATTAGTTGCTCAAGAGGTCACGAAAGCTTTAGCAACTAATCTACACTTAATGACCCACCCAGTGGTATTCAGAATATCACTCATGAAATCACTCAAGATATCCCTCAAGTAATTAAGGAACAAAAGAAGAAAAGGCACACTAATCTAGGAACTTCCTCTCTGCCCAGAACGTTGGAGGCTATACACCACACCCCTCAACAGTATTTATAGGAACTCAAACACCAGATTCTGCTCTGTTCCAGTAACAAGAAGCCGAAAGCACCAGCCTGAAGATGACGAGTGAGACCTCGTCGAAACGTCGCACAGACACCCCGACTCTTACACGGGAAGACACCCGAAGACACCAAAACCTGCATATATATATATATATATACACACACACACACACACACACACACACACATACATATATGAATATATGATTTTCAGTTATATATATTTCAATAGTTTTACAGTCATTCTAACATTTCAAAACTCGTCTTCCTTCCTCCTCTTTCTGCAGTTCCTTAATTATTTTTTTTTGTACATTTCCTGCATATTTTAGATTAATTTGATTTATTCTTTTATTCATCTACTTTAAATATTTGCTCCTATGAAACTGCAGGTTACTACAAAATAAAAAAATTCCTTCCAGTAGCACCTTAAAGACCAACTAAGTTAGTTCTTGGTATGAGCTTTCGTGTGCATGCACACTTCCTCAGAATCCTGCCAATGTTTTTATCTGTTTACAATTTATCTGTAAATATTCAATAAACCATTTCCATTCTTTTATTTTTTAAAATTATTATCTTGATTTCTTATTCTTCCAGTAAGTTTCGCCATTTCTGCATATCCCATAAGTTTTCGTATCCATTCTTCCTTTGCTGGGACTTCTGCTGTTGTAAACAAAATCTACCCTTTTTCCCTTATGGGGTATCCAAGAGCCCATATAGAGTCCTTATGTGGGTTCCCTATTGGTAGGAGAAAATAACAGAGGCCAACCAGAGAATATTGAGAAGCAAAGCAGCTAGTAAGCTTGATCTTTATTGATCTGTTGCAACAGGGTGCTCACCTCACATGCAGGAAAGGAGGAGGAACCCAGAACAATGGCGCGCAAAGCCTTATATTGTTGTTTAGTCATTTAGTCGTGTCCGACTCTTCGTGACCCCATGGACCAGAGCACGCCATTCCCTGCCCTGGAGCTCAAGACATACATCACAGAAAAGGTAGTCTAAAACAGAAATCTGAGTGACTTGTTTATCTCCTCTGACAGGTTACCTGTTCAATGGTCACTTGATTGGATTGCCTGCTTACTTGATTGGATACCCTGGGGAGCCTGGCCAGTCTTTTGTAATGATAAATACTTAGTTCCTGGGCCATGTCACAGGCTCACACCCTATTCAAACACAGACATACCCTTAAGACAGGATTTGTGAAGGAAAAGACAATGGGGAGGCTTTTCCATTTTCCTTTGACCTTGCAGAGAAAACATTTAGTCAATTTGGGACAGTTTGGGAATCAAAATGGTTCCAGGTCAGTCTTCCTGTGCTGATCTGCGTAGGTGCTTGGTTGGTACACTTATGAACATTTAACATATATCTAAGACCTCAAAATTCCTATCACACTGCTTCTTTCCATTTTGGGGTGAGTTGCATTCTTGCCGCTGTGACAGCATACATGAATAAGTTTCTATACATTTTAGGTAGTTCTGACCCTATAATTCCACAAAGAACAGCTTACTCTTAATGTTAATTACAGTGGTACCTCAGGTTAAGTACTTAATTCATTCTGGAGGTCCGTTCTTAACCTGAAACTGTTCTTAACCTGAAGCACCATTTTAGCTAATGGGGCCTCCTGCTGCTGCCGGGCTGCCAGAGCACGACTTCTGTTCTCATCCTGAAGCAAAGTTCTTAACCTGAAGCACTATTTCTGGGTTAGTGGAGTCTGTAACCTGAAGCGTATGTAACCTGAGGTACCACTGTAGGCTCAAGCATACTGGTCAAATGAGGCTGGTTATCCCACATTCTGAACCAAAGTAAGATGTTTTTCCATTTAGTGAGGTGCAAACTATTTGCAAAACAGCAATGCTTAAATGTCTGCAGTATCTTTGCAAGGGTGGATGATGGGGAGAAAACCATGCCCCTGTGAGCTCTCATTGGCCACATTCCTATGACTTCTTGGGAGCCCCATCAGGTCTAGTAGGCACCAGCTGCCACTGGTTCTCTTCCTGCTGTACCTTCTGCTCACAATTCTGACTTTGCTTTGGAGGTCATCTGACGCAGTTGTTTACACCAGGACTCAGCCTCGGGCAGGTGATCACAAGACCTGGAAATGCTAAGAATTAGCTGGGCCAGCTCATGTCCAGGACAGGAGGAGAGAAGGGGGTGGCGGCAGCGACGGCAGCAGAAAGTTACGAAACAGGAACATCCAGCAGGAGAAGAGGGCACTTTCCTGAGTCATGCTGCTGTTGTCTATTCCTCCTCCTCCTCCCTTCCTCTTGCAGAGTTGCTAGGATTTCTCTTCACACAGCACAGCAGCATTCATTCCACAAGCTCCTGAGTCGCAGCAGGACTGTGCACAACGCCATGTGCCCTGCAAAACGGGACACTGCCTTGCACTGATTCACCCCCACCAGCCACATCAGTGTGACTGTAGCGAATTCCCAGCTGGGTAGGGAAGAGACAGTTCTGTGCTGCATGTGATAGTTAGATCAGCGCTGCAAATTATAAGCAAAGCTGGAGGTGTTTATCTGCAGTGCTGTGGCATGGAAATAACAAAGATCTCCTTTTGTCTTTTTTATTTTATTTATTTAATCTTTTTTCTTTTTTTGTGGAAATAGCAAGGCTAACTGGAAGAATCCGACAGCAGGGCGATGAGAAATTCAAAAAAGAATGGTCCAAATATATGGTATACTTAGAGAAAACTGTACATAAATAAAGACACCCACAGGACTGAAATTAAACTCATAACCTTTATTGAAAACATTTGGTTAGACCACAAGATGTAGTGCTGTAATATAATAAGGAAGGTATGTCTACAGTATAGTACAAAAATTTATTAAGGAATTATAGACATATATAGAATGTATACATAGTAATCATGCTTAAGTAAGAGCAATGTAGAGAAGCCAGAAGAGGAGTGAAGGGAAGTTAATTTGGATAAGATATAGATGTGGAGATATAGATATAGAAGAGGAGTGGAGGGAAGTTTATTCGGATAAGATATAGATTGAAAGGAGAATAATATTGTTAAGCTGTATTGTGTTTAGGATATTTGGAAAAAATTAATAAATATTATTGGGGTGGGGGGAGGAAATAACAAAGATCTCAGACAATTTCAGCTGGTGAGTGTTAGGTGATGGTGTCCAACTGAAAACCACATGTGCTTCTGAAATCTGGTGGTTCCCAAACTCTCTCCCCCTCCCACCCACATGGATCACTTGAAAATTGCTAATGGTATTGGTGGATCACTTAATGATTTTTCCTCCCTGCTGTAGCAATTGCGTTGCCCTGTGATATATAGTTTTTTCTTTGTAGCTGTATTTTTAATGCCTGTTTTATTTCTTATACCGTATTTGATTGTATTATCATTTGCATTCCGTAAAATTCAAATGGCAATAAAAGAGAACACAATATAAGGAATAGCAGCAAAAATACAATTAAAAAATCAATGTTAATTTTTAATGCATATGTACTGTGGACCAAGGGACGCTGGTGGCGCTGTGAGTTAAACCACAGAGCCTAGGACTTGCCGATCAGAAGGTCAGCGGTTTGAATCCCTGCAACAGGGTGAGCTCCGGTTGCTCGGTCCCTGCTCCTGCCAACCTAGCAGTTCGAAAGCACGTCAAAGCGCAAGTAGATAAATAGGTACCACTCCAGCAGGAAGGTAAACGGTGTTTTCGTGCGCTGCTCTGGTTTGCCAGAAGCAGCTTCGTCATGCTGGCCACATGACCCGGAAGCTGTACGCCGGCTCCCTCGGCCAATAAAGCAAGATGAGCGCCGCAACCCCAGAGTTGGCCACGACTGGACCTAATGGTCAGGGGTCCCTTTACCTTTTACTGTGGACCAAACTGAATGAAGCTGGTCCATGGACCAAAATCTGGGAACCCATGCTTTAAGGCAAGGAAACTCTGGTTAAGAATCCTTGCATCGTTTATGTGTTTGTTCCATTTCTATCCCACCTTTCCTCCACGGCTGATGTTTATGGCTCTCCTCCTCCCTAACAATGCTGAGAGGTAGGTTAGGCTGAGATACTGTGACTGGCCCAAGGTCACCCATTGAGCTTGATGGCTGAGTGAACCCTGGCCTCCTGTGTCCTAGTCCAACACTCTAAGCAAGGCCCCTGTCATGGACTTGGTTGGGTGCAGAGGTGTAGAGGGAGGCACCAGCTGGGGAACCCCCAAGGGAAGAAGACTCAGAGCCTGGGGATTGGTGGTGGGACTACAATGAGTGGTCAGGGGGAGAAGAGGGAGCAGCCTGAGAGGAAGTGTCTGAAACTGAAGAGGTAACAGGGCTTAGTGAGCAGAGAGAGTCTGCGACAGAGAGAAGTCCGGAACCAGAGGCAGAAGCGGAAACTGGAGAGGAGGGTGTTCAAAAGGCAGGGATGAGTCAGGCTGGTGAAGAAGGCAGTGTGCCTCCTCCTCCTGCAGCGACCAACTCCCTTCCCTACTGTTCTCCCAGAACCAGAAGAGGTATGAAGAGAGAGGAGCAAAGACAGGCATGACGACTGTCTCAGATTGCTTGGGAAGGATCTGGGAGAGGAGGAGAATTCGGTAACTGTGGAAAGGCCTTTAGTCTCATGGGGCAAGATTGACCAGGGCAAGTTCCTGTGCTCACTGGGCCTGGCCTCCTTGAGCCGCCCTTGTTTCCTTGAGTAAGGGATAAACAAGGTATCATTGGAACCTGGAAGCCACCATAGCTGCTTCTCCAGCAGAGAGGGCAGCGGTGAGGAGGGCACACCAATGGAGGCGCCTCGTGGATTCCTCTGCCTAAGGTGGCTGTCTCAGTTTGCCTCGTGGATGGGCTACCCTGAGCAGCAAGGATGGCTGCTTCTGACCGCCATGCCCACTTAGAATAACAGAACCACAGAATCATAGAATTGTAGAGTTGGAAGGGAACCCGAGGGTCATCTAGTCCAGTGTTTCCCAACCTTGGGCCTCCAGCTGTTTTTGGACTACAACTCCCATCATCCCTAGCTAGCAAGACCAGTAGTCAGGGATGATGGGAATTGTAGTTCAAAAACAGCTGGAGGCCCAAGGTTGGGAAACACTGATCTAGTCCAACCCCCTGCAATACAGGAATCTCAGCTAAAGCATCCATGACAGGTGGCCATCTCGCCATAGGGTTGGCCCCATAGGCATGAGAAGCATTTGGAAAACCTGCTAGGCTTGCATGGCCTACCTTTTGCCCAATCCGAACAAATGATTAACAGAGACTGTAGCTAGATTTCTCTTTCTGGCTACAAAAACACAGAAGGAAATATCCCCAGTTTAAACCTATCCTGCTGTTCTCATAGGTCACAATTTTTAAACTGGGTATGTACATGCTTGCTTGTATACAAATGACAGCGACTAGGAGCAGCTACCTGCACGGCTTGCCCACCTGCCCTCTCCCTCTTGGAAAGAACAGCCAGCAGGTCGGCAGTTTGAATCACCACGACGGAGGGAATTCCCATTGCTCTGTCCCAGCTCCTGCCAACCTAGCTGTTTGAAAGCATCCCTGTGCAGGCAGATAAATAGGTACCACTGTGGCGGGAAGGTAAACAGCATTTCCATGCACTCTGGCACTTGTCAAATACATGCCTATCCAAATTAACTTAAGTTATTCTTTTATTTATCACACACACACACACTTATGTAACTGCAGGTTATTGCAATAATCCTGCTACTGTCTTTATCTGTTTACAATTATCTGTAAATATTCAATAAACCATTTCCATTCTTTTATAAAAAGTTTGTTATCTTGATTTACTTATTCATCCAATAAGTTTCACCATTTCTGCATATTCCATAAGTCTTTGTATCCATTCTTCCTTTGCTGGGACTTCTGCTTCTATCCATTTTGGGGCAAGTAGCATTCTTGCCGCTGTAGTCGCATACATGTATAAATTTCTATACAATTTAGGTAGTTCTATCCCTTTAATTAAGGGACACGGGGGGCACTGTGGGTTAAACCACAGAGCCTTGGACTTGCTGATCAGAAGGTCGGTGGTTCAAATTACCGCCACGGGGTGAGCTCCCGTTGCTCAGTCCCTGCTCCTGCCAACCTACAGTTCAAAAGTGCATCAAAGTGCAAGTAGATAAATAGGTACCACTCCGGCGAGAAGGTAAACGGTGTTTCCGTGCACTGCTCTGGTTCGCCAGAAGTGGCTTAGTCATGCTGGCCACATGACCTGGAAGCTGTACACCGGTCCCTCGGCCAATAAAGCAAGATGAGCGCCCAACCCCAGAGTCGTCCACGACTGGACCTAGTGGTCAGGGGTCCCTTTACCTTTACCTTTATCCCTATAATTCAAGAGAAAGGCTTCTGTGTTGTTGTTTTTTACAAACATTATTTTAAACACCCTTTTCATTTCATTGTATATCATTTCTCAGTAAGCCTTAACCTTACTACAAGACCACCAATTCTATTGAATTCAATGGGGCTAACTTTCAGGTAAGTAAGTGGGTTTATTTTATCTCTACATTTATATTCCACTTTTTCTCCAAATATGTCAAAGTTGCACACATGGTTCTCCCCGATCCTGATTTTATCCCTACCCCAACCTTGTGAAAGGTAGGTTAGGTTAGGAGACCATGAATAGCCGAAGGTGAACTTCACACCTGAGTGGGAATTTGAACCTGGGTCTTCTGGATCCTGATTTGACATTAACCACTGGGTCATGGAAAATAAAATCCCACTGAGGCTAATTGGGGTTACTTCCCAAAAAGTGTGCAAAATATAATTTCTGGCTCTGAATTTTGGTGGCTGTCATGCAAAGAAGGAAAGGTGGTATCATGCAATTGGAGGGAGGAGATGATGGCTGGGCATAATCCACAGGGTGTCTAAGCCACCACTGCTATTGCTAGTGAAACTTCTGAGTCAGGAAATAGAAATGAATAATGCTTGCTATATTATAAACATGTTAAAAATATTTCAAAAACAAGGTTGATATCTAGTTATATCCACATGCACAGATTTATATGTATACTATAGCATGCAAAACACCTGTGAGTCTGTATATTTATCACCATCAATTTACTCTTTTACATCCTATGGTATAACTTCCCCACCAGCTAAGACGGGACTTCGCAGCTCCCTTAATGGGGGCAGTGGGAGCGCTCCACCGACCACCCCGAGGGTTGCTGACCAAAGAAATGGGACGCTTTTGCCACCCTTCTCCGTTAACAACCAGCAGAACTGCAAGGCACTTGGTTGTGGCACCAGGACGGCGATCTTCTCAAGGACGGAGCAGCCGGAGCTTCAGCCGAGAGACTCGGCGTGCGTTTTTGCAGGCGTACGGCCCTCCCAGCCCTTGCAATGGTGCAATCTAAGAGGCGGGCCGGCGGGAGGCCGATGCAGATTCGGTGCCGGCGACGTCACAATGCCCGGGCTCGGAAGGCGCGCGCGTGCGCACTGAGTCGCCTTTGATCAGCTGCTTGGAGAAACAAGCGAGCGAGTGGATCGCTGCAGCGTCGGGATCGCTTTTCGTCCGCCAGATCCTTGCAGGCATTGCGAGCTGCCGGTTCGGAGGGAAGAGGAGAGAAAAGGAGGAAAAGAGGGGGTGGGAAAGAAAAGAAGAAACTTGGCGTCTTGGGACAAGCCATGAAGTTCCAATACAAAGAAGACCACCCTTTCGAGTACAGGAAAAAAGAAGGAGAGAAAATCCGGAAGAAATATCCAGATCGGGTGCCGGTGAGTGGCGCAATCATTTGTGCCCTTTTTGGTGTGTGCATGATCTTGGCTGGGGGTTTGTTTGGAGGCGGGGGAAGCAGGCTTAAAGATTTAAGGGAGGGAGGAGACGGGTGCCTTTGGCCTGCCAGGTTCCCAATATTAGAGGGCCGGAATGCAAAGGCTCCTGCGCTTTCCTGGACTTGTGGTCTGGTGGAGAGGAAGGAGTTAAATTCCCCTGTGCCACCTCCCTCGTCACCCCCCCCCCGACGCGCCGCCAAGCAAACATGGAGGCAGAAGGACAATGGATGTGTTAATGATGTCACCTTCAGAAGGAGATTCGGGAGCTCTCTCCCCCCTCCACCACCCCAAATGTTGAGATGTATCTCTTTCCCCCTCCCCTGGATTCTGGCCTGCTTTTGGAGCCTCTCCATCTCCTGGTCCTTCAATGCCAGAGTAATAAGCAGGCGACTGGAGCGGGGAGGACGCAGGAAAAGCAAAGTCATGGTCTCACAAGCCCCATCTTTTTCTGGCCCTTCAAAGCAATCCGTGATTGCAGCAGTGCGCACCTTGCTTCACAATTTTTCCATGACTCGGGATATTTGTATAAGCCGGAACGAAATGAGCTTCAATTCAGAATATCAAAGCGCAGCTATTACTGTATTATTTTCCTCCTTCGTCATGTGCCCCTTGCCGCCAAGATAGTTTCGTGTCATTAATGTTGTCCCCCTTGCCTTAATAGGAGCGGCTGGGTACTTGTGTCGTAATACTCACAACCTGTCAGATGTTCTTGGCAACAACTTAGCCTGGGGAGTGGGGGTGTTCCCACATTGAAGGGAGATGACACAGGATCAGATCAGTGCAGCAATTTCGGAGGCACTTGCAGTACATCAGCCCAAGGGGAATTCCTGGGGAGGAATGCCTGGCATGATGATGGTGATGATAAAGCGGTAAACAATCTCAGAACTAGAAGAACAGACTGTGGAACTGAAAGCTGGAAAAGTAGGGGATTAGGCCAAGGCTGGAATAGGGCTGTGTGGGAAAAGCATAAGGCAGCCGAGTTTGTGGCTAGTGCTTTTGGCCTAGTATGGCGCTTCATTTTCAGGAAGAATGTAAGACGGATCCCGTCTGAGGCCTTTGTTTTTGTTGTGGTGTGACTGTGCAGGGCGTTTCACAGCTTCATGCAGGTGTCTGGCAAGGCTCCCTCTGGCCTGTACCAGAAATAAAATCCACAGTGGCAAAGCACAGGCTTCATGTACCAAAAGCTACAATAGTCTGTGTGGGAAGATCCTTTGAAATGCCTGGCAAGGGTGGGCCAGACAGTGGCATAGCGTGGGTTGTCAGCACCCGGGGCAAGGCAAGTAATTTGCGCCCCCTAACCCGTGGATTTGCGCCCCCTAACCCTAACCCCCAGATGTTGCGGCCGGTGCGGCCGGCCCCCCCTGCACCCCCCACGCTACGCCACTGGGGCCAGAGCATCCTTGCGTTTCCTCTCTTCTGAAGGCTGGTTTCAGTTCCACCGGCTTTTTCACTGCAGTGCACCCAGCATGCCCCCTTTTCCTTTCTATAACAGATCCGTGGCCACAGCAGATGCTACTTAATGACAGACATATCTGCCAAGAGCCGGCGTTATCTTTGTTTTCTACAAAACAAGTAGGGCCTGCAACAAAATGATTGCCTTGTGGAAGGTTCCTGTTCAGGAGGAGCCAGCCAGCCAGCCATGCTTCCTAAACATTTTGTTCCATTCCTCTTCCTCTCCTGTTTCCTATTCTGCATCCTTGGTCATCATTCTATGTCCTTTGCACATGCTCAGTTCTCACTTCACTGAGTCCCCCCCACACTACTTTTGCAGCTCTTGGGGTTCCCCCAAGTCTCCCTTCTGTGCATGGCTACATAATGATCCCCCAGAGTGAACTGAGTTTGCTATTCTGTTTATGAGATCTTTGCTTTCTGCAGCTATATTTTAAAAAAAAACACACACAAAATAAAACGTTGCAGAATTTTAAATTCGGGATAAGAGAAGACAAGGGATGAGAAAGAGGTGGCGATAGCTGAGATGATACCTTTCAGCTCAAATGTATTTGTGATCTTCTTATGTTTTACTATGCAAGAAGGCTGCATCGCTAACCACCTAGTTTGTTTTCATACTGCATAGTGCATGTCCTCTTGGACTGGTGGTCCAGGATTTTGCAGGGTCCCTGTGCAAGATAGCTTCAGTGGTCCCCCTTAATTTCAGAAGAAATAACACAAACAAACAGGATTATCTCATTGTGCCTCAAAGCACCTTCCTTGGTTCGCTTTGCAATGTGAAAAATACATGTGCAGGGCCTTAGCACCCACTGGATCCAGCCCTGCTCCCCTGCCCCCCCATCCTTTGTCTCTTAACTCATTGGTTTCCTACCCCCTGTAGCACACACACACACACACACACACTCTTTCTCTCTCTCTCTCTCTCTGCACCAGTTAGGTCTATAAAATTCAATATATATGTCTTGTTATATGAACTAGGGGAAACTAATGAAATGGACAGGTTTTCATGCAGTCACCAACCTGACCCCATGGAATGCCTGCTGTGGAAAATTAGGAAAGCTAACAATTCAACAGTTGCTGGGTTGTTGTTGTTTTTAAATTTGACTAATTCATGGAGTTGGGGGCATTTTAAACTTGTTCAGTGGAGGTAAATAAATATTCCATGGCCATGTTACTGAGACAAAGATTTGAGACTCGTTTTGATATAAAAGGTGAAGGATAAAAGTAGGCTCAAGTGAGAAAATTTGCTAGGCGAAAGATGCAGTGTGTCTGCACCACACAGTAATTTCAACAAGCTTTCCCTTAGAGGCAGACCAAGGAAAGTTTTTTTAAATGGTATAGAGATATATTGGGTCAAGGACAGCACATTTTGGGTCAAGGACAACACATTTTGCCACCAGCGTATCTGAAAGCAGTTGTTTTGAAGTTTTGCAGGCAAATGTAAAGTTGTAAGTAATTTCTTTTGCAATATATTCAGAGTCACTCTGTACTAACACAAAATTAGAAACATTTCTGAGAAAAAAAATATGTATCATAATTAAAGTTCAAAACTGATTTTGAGGTTTAGACCCACTAGCAGCACTGTGTGTGTGTGTGTGTGTGTGTGTGTGTGTAATGCACATTCAAAACAGCAGCTTCAATAGACTGAATGAAGTTGTGTATGAATAACTCAGATTTATTTATTTATATATAAGTATCAGGTAGCCTTAGAAACTATGAAGAGAAGTCAAATGTTTGTGGATGTAAACAATCATCGCTTGTTGCTATTTTTCTTGTTATGCGACTTGTGTTCCTACTGTGGAAAGTTCATGGGATATTTTCTTTCTAATCAACTGAGGACCCTCACGTTGCTGTTTTACATGGCTTGAATTTTGACATGCATCCTTTCCTTATTAAGCTCTACAGGGAGAATTTGCAGGCACAGGGAAAGGTAGCATAGCTTTTCTTGTTCTCTTTGTTCTTATTTTTCTTCCTGCTCCTTTTTTTGTCCAGGTTATTGTGGAGAAGGCACCCAAAGCTAGAGTACCTGATCTGGACAAGAGGAAGTACCTTGTCCCATCTGATCTCACAGGTAAACAAGTCGCATTTCGTAATCTATTTTTGCATTGGTATTTAAGGAAGGTTTTCCAACAAGTGATAGAGTTGGTGGCCTCCTCTTTCCCTCGGTCTCATTGCCTTCAGGAAAATGTTTTGTTATCTTCATAGCACAGCGTGAGAAACTCTGGTGAATGCAGTTTCATGGAATTTTAACTCAGTGGTTCTCCACACCTTGGGTGAACGTATCCAGCTGTTCTTGAAAACAACCTTAACAGGTTGTGTGATAGGAATTTTGAGGTCTTAGATATATGGTAATGTTCATAAGTGTACCAACCAAGCATAGATCAGCACAGGAAGGCCAAGCGGGAACCATTTTGATTCCTAAACTGCCCAAATGTTTTCTCTGCAAGGTCAAAGTGGGAAACCTCCCCATTGTCTCTTTCCTCACAAATCCTCTCTTAAAGGACACATTTAAGATATGAATAGGGTGTGAGCCTGTGACCTGGCCCAGGAACTAAGTATTTATCACTACAAAAGAATGGCCAGGCTCCCCAGGCAATCCAATCAAGTAACCTGCCAGACAGGAGATAAACAACAATAGGAGAAACACAACATTCAAATTTCTGTTTTAGACCCCCTTTTCTGTGATATAGGTATGATGTATCTGAGGGTGGTCTTGATCTACAGGGTGGCAATTTCAAAAGTCTTTATAAGGCCTTGTGCGCCATTTTTCTGGGTCTCTCCTCTCTCCTGCGGGTGAGGGGAGCACCCTGTTGCAACAGATCAATAAAGATCAAGCTTATTAGCTGCTTTGCTTCTCAATATTCTCTGGTTGGCCTCTGTTATTTTCTCCTACCAATAGGGAACCTATCTAAGGACTCTATATGGGCTCTTGGATCCCCCATAAGGGAAAAGGGCAATTTTTGTTTACAACAGTTGCCAGCGTTCAGATTTCTCAGCTGCTAAGCATCCATCATATGAATAGGGTAATCATATTACCAGCGGGAAGGTAAACGGCGTTCCGTGTGCTGCGCTGGCTCGCCAGATGCAGCTTTTTCACGCTGGCCACGTGACCCGGAAGTGTCTCCGGACAGCGCTGGCCCCCGGCCTCTTGAGTGAGATGGGCGCACAAACCCCAGAGTCTGTCAAGACTGGCCCGTTCGGGCAGGGGTACCTTTACCTTTAAGCATCCATCATAGAGATTACAGGCCATCCATCTGCTAGTTGTCATCCCCCAATTAGGACCAAAATAACAAAACAAAGCTAACCTTGTGGTTACTTTGCCCTCTCTCCCACCCCCACCCCCCAGCAGAGAATTGTATCCTGGCCATTTATCTTCCATACCAAGTATTTATTCTTTTATGGTTCTATAAAACAAATCTAAATAAGATTGATCAGTGGGGAAATTGCAGTTCTGAATTTAAATTTCACCATGATGACACTTATAACTTCCCTAGGTTGTATTATATGGGAACCATATTTTTTTTTAAAAAAACCCTAGCAATTGACATTGTGTGGGTGAAGTTAACAGGAGACACACTAGCGGGTTTAACTTACCTCTCATTTCTGCACTTTCTATATCACTTCCCCGCACAAATCAGCAGGATATTTTTTCTTGGGCAGAGGTGACTGACAGACCAAGAGTAAGAGCCATTGGCCTGGTCCATGTATCCAGTGTCCCCCAAGTAATTGTAGTTGCCTCTGGGAGTGCGTATATCGAATGAGCAGAGCACTGGGTGGTTTGAACAGAATCTGCAGAAGTTTTGCAAGCCATCCGTCCAAAGAGTGCTACAGCACAGGCTGGAGGAATTTTGGCACTACAAAATAACAACAGTGCTTTTTTTAAAAAGGGGGGTAGGGGTACTCTCATTTTGTCTCAAGAAAATCACCATTTTATATATATATATTTTCAAAAAAATAATGTTTATTAATTTTCCATTTGCACATATATAATCACATTATTATCCATTTCCTTCCCTCCCACCTCTTGCCTTTCAAAACTAACCTTTATATCATAGCATTTCATATATTTTCCAATTCTAATATCACTCATTACTAAATACCTCAAAATTTAAATAAATATAGAAAGGTAAAAAAATTCTCATTACACGTCTTCAGATAACCCTACTAGTGTTGTTAATTGCTTACAATGATCTTTCAAATATTGAATAAATTTACTCCAGTCTTTTTGGAATACTTGATCATGCTGGTTTTGGATTTTTCCCGTCATCTTTGCCAGTTCCACAAAGTCCATCATTTTCATCTGTCACTCTTACCATTTTATATTTCAAATTGGGAAAAATAAATACAGTAAATGGACA
Organism: Podarcis vaucheri; assembly: GCF_965113315.1. Lineage (NCBI taxonomy): Eukaryota > Metazoa > Chordata > Lepidosauria > Squamata > Lacertidae > Podarcis > Podarcis vaucheri. The sequence goes on from NC_138755.1 coordinate 12,475,897, forward strand.
AAAAGTACCAAGATTCACAAAAGGTTTAGGGGTATGCGTACCCCTGCACCCCCCCGAAAAAAGCACTTAACAACAACAACTACACTGAACAGTCATGTTCAGAGGTGTTAACAGAGCTGCTTATTAGCCTGTTTTGTCTTTCATAGAATCATAAAATTGTAGTTTCAGAAGGGACCATGAGCCCAGCCCCCTGCAAAACAGGAATCTTTTGCCCAACACACACCACACTTGTCCCATTACGTGAATCATGTTCAGAATACAACAACATACACGTAACTGGCTGTAAAGTAACATAACGTTATATATAATAAAACTGTAATTTAATAGTTATATCAGAATATTGCAAAGCACAGTTCCTGATGGCAATAACATATCATATTACCATTAACCTTCTATATGTTTTTGTTGTCGTGAAGTCCAAGGATGGTCAGGTCCAAAGATTGTCAAGTCCAACGATTACAATGTACAGTTCCTGTTGGCAATGCCATTTCATACTGATACAGTATCTTTCTTCTACATTGTCCTATGTCTTAAAAGGGTAACAGACGAACTTGAGAAGTCTTGAGAGTGTAACAAACAGAGCTACTTAGTAACAATAAGGCGGCTGATGATAGACCCGTTCTCAGGATATACAGTGGTACCTCGGGTTACATACGCTTCAGGTTACAGACTCCGCTAACCCAGAAATAGTACCTCAGGTTAAGAACTTTGCTTCAGGATGAGAACAGAAATCGTGCTCCGGTGCGGCGGCAGCAGGAAGCCCCATTAACTAAAGTGGTGCTTCAGGTTAAGAACAGTTTCAGGTTAAGAACGGACCTCCGGAACAAATTAAGTACTTAACCCGAGGTACCACTGTATATCCTTGTTTTGCCCATTGGGCTTCTTCAGCGACAAGGTTTCCAGGAGATTTTTCAGTAGGTTTTTTCAGCCGAAATAGTCCACAGGAATGCAGAAGTTGCCAGTCAGGGACCTGACTATCCTTGGACTTCACGACAACAAAAACATACAGAAGTAATATGATACGTTATTGCCATCAGAAACTGTGGTTTGCAATTGTTTGATATGACGATTAAATTACAATTTTATTATATATAATGCTATGTTACTTTACAGCCAGTTACATGTGCGTTGTGGAATCTTTTGCCCAACATGGTTCTTGAACCCACAACCTTGAAATTAAGAGTCTCATTTAGTACTTTTGTATCCTTCCCCTCAGCGATGATCTCAGGGCAGCTAGCAATAAAAATTTCAGTAAGAAACTAAAAGTGTATATAATAAAACAGGAGTCAGGTAACACAAAACTAGAACAATGTAGCAGGAGGATAGAACAATTTTTTTAATTAAAAAAGTTAATGTTTCAGAAGCACTGGGCAAATCAAGTCTTGTTATAACAAAACGTGGGAGTAGATGCCAGATTAATCTTCTGTGATGAGAGTGTTCCAGAACTGGGGGGCCACAACTGAGAAGGACCCCTCTTGTCACCCTCCACCTCACTTGAGAAGTCCGGGGTAACCAGAATACGGCCTCCAAGAAAGATCTCGGCATGTGGACACGTCTATGTGGGAAAATGTGGTCCCTCAGCTATTTATCTCTGAAACTGTACATCAGGGGTCAGCAAACTTTTTCAGCAGGGGGCCGGTCCACTGTCCCTCAGACCTTGGGGGGGGCGGACTATATTTTGAAGGGTGAAAAACGAATGCCGCATGATTTCTGTTCTCATCCTGAAGCAAAGTTCTTAACCTGAGGTACTATTTCTGGGTTAGCGGAGTCTGTAACCTGAAGCGTCTGTAACCTGAAGCATATGTAACCCAAAGTACCACTGTAAAAGCACACATTCTACTCATGTAAAAACACCTGGCAGGCCCCACAAATAACCTAGAGTTGCGTTTTAAATAAAAGGACACATTCTACTCATGTAAAAACTACGCTGATTCCTGGACCACCCTCAGGCCTAATTTAGAAGGTGATTGGGCCGGATCCAGCCCCCGGGCCTTAATTTGCCTACCCATGCTGTACAGGGTTTTGAAATTTGAGTGATTGCCAATATGGCTTTTTTTTTTTACTCTTCCTCTCCCCACCAACTGTAGTTGGCCAATTCTACTTCTTGATCCGAAAGCGAATCCACCTGAGGCCAGAGGACGCCCTGTTCTTCTTTGTCAACAACACCATTCCTCCCACCAGCGCTACGATGGGCCAGCTGTACGAAGTAAGTAAGAGGCTGTCATTCCATCCTAATGGTGGACTTCCTGGAGCTTAATAATAGCTTGTTGCATGACACATTCTGGTTCTGTGGGCAGTCTGGAACGAAAGGCTGAAAACTTGCAAGAGGCTGTGGACTCCTCCAAACTGTCGTAGTTCAGAAGACTGTCCCAAGAATATGGTATGAAGGCACATGAAGCCACCACCTGGGTAAAACTCAACAGGTCTGGCCAGTTCCTGGCTGGAAAACACACGTACCACGCTTTCTTCCAGGATGGGAGATGTGGCAGGAAACAAATGTAAGAAAATGCAGCAAAATAATTAAATAATGCAACAAACTCTCCATTAATCTGCAACCTCCTCCCCCCCAAAAAAAAACCACCCACAAAAAACCAAGAAAGAAAATATTCCCTCTGAGGAAGGAGAATTAGGAAACCTGGTTACTAATTAATTATCTTGCCTGCCTAAAGGACATTTTCTATTATTAACCAAACAGGGAGGTATCATCCTCCAGGGCAAGCTATTAAGGTCATATCCTGGAGATGCTTAGACTAAACTTCTGAATTAATTCCTGGGCTGATCGGTAGCCAAATTCAGCTGAATAGCTTGTGTTGCTCAGAGCTTTCCTTGGAACGCAGTACCATCTGATATCTAGAGTGATGCTGGCCCGTCTATAATTAAAAGATATTTCAACGTCAAGAGGAGGAGAAACTTTGTCAGTGTCAGAGAAATGATGATGATGATGATGATTTGTACCCTGCTCATCTGGCTGGGTTGCCCCAGGCACTCTGGTGCCCATTAGTGGTCCCAGATGAACATTTAATTTAAAAAACAAACTCGGAGTACTATATTATCGTGTTACCTGTTTGGTGGAAGCTGTATGGAAGAATTTCAAGTTAGAAATCAAGTTACCACATAGGTCATTTATGGAGAAGCGATGTTCTAGAGCAGAAGGGCACACTGCGCATAGATACAGTAAGCTTGGGTGGCGTACTTTGCTTTAATAGAACTCATATTTTGTAAATCTAGAATAAGAGGCAGGGAGAGAGAGAGTTGTCCTAAACCCACATGCCCATTTCTCTATTGCACATTGTATTGTTTTATAAGCAAAGGAGCAAGCAGAAAAGAAGTGCAAATCTCCTTTGTGGAAAATAATTTATATCACTTCCATGCCCTGCAAATATTGAGAAGAATCTTAAATGTTTCTTGTGCAGTTCAGTTGTTTTATGTGAGCATTTGGAAGAAGCCCATGCTGGATCATACTAGACAGATAGGGAGATTTATGGTTCCTGGTAGTTTTCTTCGTCTGTTGGATAAGGATAGATACACTGGAAATGGAGGAAATACAGGTGAAACTCTGAAAATTAGAATATTGTGGAAAAGTTCATTTATTTCAGTAATTCAACTTAAAAGGTGAAACTAATATATGAGATAGACTCATGACATGCAGAGCGAGATATGTCAAGCCTTTATTTGTTATAATTGTGATGTTTATGGCATACAGCTGATGAAAACCCCAAATTAACAATCTCAGAAAATTAGAATATTCAATGAAATCAGCAAAACAAGGACTGCAAATAGAGCAATATTGGACCTCTGAGAAGTAGAAGCATGCACATGTACTCAGTACTTGGTTTGGGCCCCTTTTTTGCTGATTTCATTTAATATTCTAATTAAAGCAGAAGACTCTCTGGGAGCAATGTGTAAGCTGTTTTGAGTTCTCAAATGGATATCAATATAAGAACAGGGTAGCCTGACTATCTAAAGAAGTAAAAAGTATTTTCTCCCTTAGGTTTACTGCCCTCTTCAGTCAAATTGGGACTTTGTAAATGTTCTTCATAGATACATTAACTTCTTTAGCTTCTTTCGCCACCTCCCCCCCCCAAAAAAACCCTTCCTGCCTAGATCTCATTTTTAATTTAAGTTGGGGTTTTTAAAAGGTGGGCCTTCAGGTGAGTTGTGCACAAAGGCTAGCATGCTTTTCACACCTTTGCATATTTTTTATGACCTCTCCAAGAGGTGCACGATTCCAGAGGCTCCAGGCATGCTTACCCAGGGTTTGTTTTCCTTTGGGGAATGAAGCACAGCAGAGACTGCAGTGTTTTTTATGATAGATGGCTTATTTACACATATCTATAGCATCAGCGGGACGCGAGTGGCACTGTGGGTTAAACTGCAGAGCCTAGGACTTGCCGATCAGAAGGCCAGTGGTTCGAATCCCACTATGGGGTGAGCTCCCGTTGCTCAGTCCCTGCTCCTGACAACCTAGCAGTTCGAAAGCACATCGAAGTGCAAGTAGATAAATAGGTACCACTCCGGCGGGAAGGTAAACTGCATTTCTGGGCGCTGCTCAGGTTCGCCACAAGCGGCTTAATCATGCAGGCCACATGACCCGGAAGCTGTACGCCGGCTCCCTCGGCCAATAAAGTGAGATGAGCGCTGTAACCCCAAAGTCATCCGCGACTTGACCTAATGGTCAGGGGTCCCTTTACCTTTACCTTACAGCATCAGCACCCCAAAAGGGTCTTGTTTCTCCCAGACTTGGATTCAAACAGAAATCAAACATTGCTCTCAAGTGTTGCTCTGACTCTTTCTCTCTCCCGCTTGCTGCTTTATTTCTGGGTCACATTGCTGCCAAACTGCACTCCAAACTCTGGCTTTGTCTTCTAACTGGCCATGAGCTTGGGTGTGTGTGTGTGTCATTCGTTTAGTGGCTCACACAGAGCCCCTTTCATTGGTTTCCCTTAATGGCCCATCACAGAGCCTATCTCCCCCAACAGAGGAAGCTAGGCTGGCTTATCTTTTAACAGTTGCTGGATCCAAAGGTTAGAAGGATCTCTCCATACAGCCTATCTCCTCCTCCACACCAAGGAATAACATTGGCTCCAAGCATGTTTCCGAGCACAATTCAAAGTGCTGACAGCAGGGGGAGAACCAGTGGCAGCTGGTGCCCACTAGACCCAATGGAGCTATCAAGAAGTCATAGGGATGTGGCCAATGAGAGCTCATGGGGGCATAGACCAGTTTTGGTTTTCTCCCTATCATCCACCCTTGCAAAGATATTGCAAACATTTAAGCATTGCTGTTTTACAAATAGCTTGCACCTAGCTACCGTATTTTTTGCTCTATAGGACGCACTTTTTCCCCTTCAAAAATGAAGGGGAAATGTGTGTGCGTCCTATGGAGCGAAGACGCCATAGCCCTGCGACCTTCTCCCGGCTGGAGAGGTGACGCGTGGCTATGGCAGGAACCTCTACAGCCCCGTGTCACCTCTCCAGCCGGGAGAGCGTGCGCACGGGGCTAAAGCAGCCCCCCACGACCCTCTCCCGGCTGGAGAGGTGATGCGTGGCTATGGCAGGAGCCTCTATAGCCGCGCGTCACCTCTGCAGCCGGGAGAGCGCGTGCGCGGGGCTAAAGAAGCCATAGCCCCGCGACTCTCTCCCGGCTGGAGAGGTGACGCGTGGCTATGGCAGGAGCCTTTCCGCTGCTCCCTGACCTGCTCTTTGGGGCTGGTGGTAGGCTTCCCCCCGCCAGCCCCAAAGAGCAGGTCGAAAGGAACCTGAAGCCTGGAGAGCGAGAGAGGTCGGTGCACACCGACCCCTCTCGCTCTCCAGGCTTCCAAGGTAGCCGCCTGAACGCACCTTAAACGGCACCTTGTTTTAGAGCGGGAAAACAAGAGGGGGAAAGTTCTCCCCCTCTCTGTGCAGCGCCTCCTGCCGCTTCACTGAAGGGGCGCTGGGCAGAGAGGGGGAGATTTTTTTCTTCTTCTCCCCCCTCTAAAACAAAGTGCGTCCTATTGTCCGGTGCGTCCTATGGTGCGAAAAATATGGTAAATGGAAAAACATCTTACTTTGGTTCAGAATGTGGGATAACCAGCCTCATTTGACCAGCATTCTTGAGCCTAATTCAAAGTGTTGGTGCTGACCTTCAAAGCCCTAAACAGCCTCAGCCCAGTATACCTGAAGGAGCGTCTCCACCCCCATCGTTCTGCCCGGACACTGAGGTCCAGCTCCGAGGGCCTTCTGGCGGTTCGCTCACTGCGAGAAATGAGGTTACAGGGAATCTGGCAGAAGGCTTTCCCAGTAGTGGCGCCTGCCCTGTGGAACACCCTCCCATCAGATGTCAAGGAAATAATCAACTATCTGACTTTTCGTTAGAAGACATCTGAAGGCAGCCCTGTTTAGGGAAGTTTTTAATGTTTGATATTTTATTGTGTTTTTAATATTCTGTTGGGCGGGGTATAAATAAATTATCATTACAGTCGTACCTCGGGTTAAGTACTTAATTCTTTCCGGAGGTCTGTTCTTATCCTGAAACTGTTCTTAACCTGATGCACCACTTTAGCTAATGGGGCCTCACGCTGCTGCCACGCCGCCGGAGCACAATTTCTGTTTTCATCCTGAAGCAAAGTTCTTAACCCGAGGTACTATTTCTGGGTTAGTGGAGTCTGTAACCTGAAGCGTATGTAACCCGAGGTACCACTGTACAGTCATACGGTGTTACGGACGCTTCAGGTTACGTGTTTTCAGGTTGCCTACCACGGGAGACCCGGAAGTACCGGAATGGGCTAATTCCGGGTTTCGCTGCTTGCGCATGCGCAGAAGCACCAAATCACACCGGCGCAGACGTGGCACTTAAGGATCCGAACACGGCCGGTTGCGGATGTGCCTCCGTCATGGATTATATCCGCAACCCAAGGTTCCACTGTATTATTATTATTATTATTATTATTATTATTATTATTATTCATTATTTATTATTATTTAGATTACAATGATGTTGACTTCTGCTCCTTTCTTTCCTCCCACCCCACATTTTTATTTCCCCAGGATAATCACGAGGAGGATTATTTTCTGTATGTGGCTTACAGTGACGAAAGCGTGTACGGCAAGTGAGCCCCTCGGCCGCTGTCCTCACAGTTGCGATGGCCTGAAATGACTGTTCTGGGAGGGCGTTTCTGCGTCAGACAGAAGCAAGAAGAGGGAGGAAGAACTGGACAACAAGCCACATAATCTCATGCCATCATTCCTTGCACCTTTATTTTAAATTAATTATTACTCTTGTTTTATTTAATCCGTTGGGGGAAAGAATAGTTGGTGTTTTGCGGCGGTCAGGGCTTTGGGATGGAGAGATCTGTTTGCCGAGTTCCCACCTTCCATTACACTACCTGGCTCTTCCATCAATGCCCAGTGAGAGGAGAGGAGGCTACCAAGTGATCTTGCCGGAACTGCCAAAGGGAACTGTGGCTCTCCCCATAGCAACTAATCTTTATTTTGCCTATTTTTTAAAGACGGCAGCCCCCTCTCCTGTGCATGAAGGAGATATTAATTTCTGTTAATTTGTGAGCCTTTTCTGCCCACCCTTTGCCCTCCTTTCCTTGACCCTGATCCCAGCGGTACGTGTGCACCCCCTCCCGTCTTCCTGATGTGTAACATCTCTGATTTGAGTTCATCCATCACTCTAGCGGCATGTCAGCCTCCTATAAGCAGAACCATGCAGATGCCATGCAGTATGGAAAAAACCAGCTTCCTAAGCAGTTTGGCTAACTTAAAACAATGACAGCACGTCCCTTTCTTTCACGGTGTTACCAATGAATTGGACCTTGGGCGTCTATCCTATATTGCATTCTGCACGAGTGTTTTGTGATGTTCTGTGTCCTTGCTTGCCAGTGAAAGGCTGTTCTCTGCTAGGTCACCATCCTGATACCTGTCTTGTGTTTCCTTTGCTGCTATCAATTCAATATGGAAAGGAGAAAAAATATTGGGATTAACCTGCACCCACAGCCTTGCCTCTTAAGCATATATTCTGCAGTCCTTTTGTGAAAACAGTTGTGGTTTTTTCCTAAGGAGAGCGGCACCACTCTCCCACATCCCTGACAATAGCCATCAATATTGAAAAAGCGTTTGCCCAAAGTAGGTATTTATGCTGCAGGGGCCACAGCAGTTTCTTTGTGACAGTAGTATTGGTCTCCCTCTCTCTTTACACTGGTTGCTCCCCGTCAAGAAATCATGGTGAAATGTAGGACGTTTTGTGTTGTGGCTTATCTTTTCCATTGCTCCCGATGGTTAGATTTTGTAGTTGTGTAGCAACTGAGCATATTTAGAAGAGAGGCGAAGGATGAACAAAGGGTGGCAGCCACATAACCTTAGACTGGAGAAGAAAAATGATTGCCTCTGGAATCCTGAACTCTTTAGGTGACACCTATTCTTGAGAAATGTCTGAGTTTATGGAAACTGGTGACATGCCCGCCTCTGCTTCTCTGTTTAACTCCTCCCCCTGCTCATAGCTTTATAGCGTCATTCCTACAAGAGTATCACCAGATGGCAAGGGGCCTAGTGGACCAGAACTCTCTTAGGCAGGGGCCAAGGATTTGAAGCGATGGTGAAGAGTTGAAATTGAAATTGCACAGCTGGGGAGTGGAAGTGACACAAATAGCTGGAGGGATACTTGTTAGTTTCGGTGTGTCTTGCCTGGATGCACTCCTTGTGGGAAGACTGGTTCTGCTTAGTATGCCAAGTTCCTTCCAGTACAAATTTCAGTTGGCTCCACTTCCGTTTCTTCAGCCTTCCTGTCTTTCAGGATGTCTTCAAGAGTCACATTCCAAATTCTTACAGGTCAAGCAAGTCCGGTGTGAGTCAGGGCATGCCTGCGTGTGCGATTGTGTGCACCAGTGTATTCCCTCCCTCATCACTGCTTGGGGAAATATAACAGATGTTGAAAGAGACTATGATCTACCCCTTTCCCCCAATGCTGCTGCTGGTCTTTAACTGACGTTCATGGGCTCTCAACATACCCATTTCTTACATATGAAGGATTACGTTTGAAGGTTTTTTATTTAAAACTGATTGTGGCGTTTACTTTTCATTTTCGCTTTTCTCCAGTATGTAAAACGCAGTGTTGATTATACTTTGTCATTAACTCCAACCAGCTTCAGATTCCTGTAAGATAAAATCCATGTCACATCGGCTCAAATCAATAAACACACATGTAAAGATCTGAGAACCAGAGTGGAATGGTAATTTTGTTATGCATTTGACTTAGGCCAGGAACTCTTATTTAAGTGTTAACAGCTTGCCAAAGAACTTTGAATCATTCCGGTTTCAGCTCATGTTTGTGTTCATCTATGGCTGCTGCACAGTGGTACCTCTGGTTGAGAACGGGATCTGTTCCGGAGGCCCGTTCGCAACATGAAAAGAGCGCAACCTGCAGCGGCGCGTCTGCACAGGTGGCGATTCACCACTTCTGCGCATGCGCGTGATGTAATTTTGCGCGTCTGCACATGCGCGGGTGGCGAAACCCGGAAGTAACCATTTCCAGTACTTCTGGGTCGCTGTGGGACGTAACCAGAAAGAACGTAACATGAAGCGAGCGTAACATGAGGTATGACTGTATTTGGGAGCACTGAGAATATCGGTAACATATTCTACCCTTGTTTTTGAGGCAGTGTGCTTCTGGGTATCAGTTGCTGGAAGCAGCGGGAGAGGAGAGTTCTGCACTCAGATCTCACTTGCAGGTGTTCTAAAGGCACATGCTTGGCCACTGGAGAACAAGATGCTTGGCTTGTTGAGCCACTGTCTGATGGAAAAGGTTCATCATACATTCTTAAATACTGGAGTACTGCATTTTTATTTGTATCTAATCCTTTCAAAGGCAGGCCAATTGTATTGCTTCATTTTATCCTTGCTGCAGTCCTGGAAGGTAGGTTAGGCTAAGGGAGAATGCAGCTTGCTCAGGATCACAAAAGAGTGAGCTTCATGGCCAAGTAAGGATTCAAACTTAGGTCTCCATGGATGAAGACCACCCTCTACACCACAGTGGCATTTTCAGAAGAACTGGGAAACCAACAGGTAAACTGATAACATTAGAAATCTTTGGCAATTTTGACTAAAGTGCCAGTTTTTAATGCAAAAACACATCGTTCTCGCCGATATTATATTCTCAGGACCCCAGAGATAATAAAAACACTTGAAATAAATATGCTTTCTTCTTCTTTGACGATGACTCATAGCCAAGTAAGATTGTTTCCATAAACACGTTTTTAACAATGAGTCCGTAAGTGACTCTGGAAGCCAATTCTGGACCCACACGTCCTTCCACAGTGGGGACATTGGTTTCCAGGCGGGAGCTGATCACGGTGTGGATTTGCTAAGCGTGCCTTCCTCTTAGCACGTTTCTCCCTTTTATCCTGAGTTTGAGTGTCTTCAAAGCCCATGACACCTTGGGTAAAGGCTGTGCTCCTATTGGAGCACTCGCAGGCAACTGTTTCCCAATTGTTGGTGTTTATACTACATTTTTTAAGGTTTGCCTTGAGAGAGTCTTTAAACCTCTTTTGTTGACTGCCAGCATTACGCTTTCCATTTTTAAGTTCAGGATAGAGTAGTTGCTTTGAAAGATGATAATCAGGCTTTCCCACAACATGACCAGTCCAACGAAGCTGATGTTGAAGAATCATTGCTTCAACACTGGTGATCTTTGCTTCTTCCAGTACACTGGTATTAGGTTGCCTGTCTTCCCAAGTGATGTGTACAATTTTTTGGAGTCACTATTGATGGCATCTTTCGAGGAGTTGGAGATGGCGTTTATAAGTGGTCCATGTTTCACAAGCATACAGTAAGGTTGATAGTACAATAGCTTTGTAAACAAGCATTTTGGTTTCCCTGAGAATGTCCCGGTCCTCAGACATTGCACTTCAATCGAAATACATATGCATACACACTGCTTCCGACTGCAGTATTCCAGATGTGTCCTGTAAATTCCGGATGTATGGCAACCGTACTTTTAATCAGTGTAGACATAAATATACATTGATTAGAAGTACGGTTGCCATACATCCGGAATTTACAGGACACATCTGGAATACTGCAATCAGAAGCAGTGTCCGGATGGATATCGCTAAAATGTCTGGGAAAATCATACGTATGGCAACCCATGTCAGCAGTGTCAGTTCTGGCAATCCATGTGAGATGTAGTGCATATCCTAGATAGTATAGGATCCGGTTGAGTCCGCATTCTGATCTGGGATGGCTTCACGAATATCTGCTCCAAAGAGTACTCGTAATTGTTCCTCATCATCCTGGGGAAAAGTGACTTGAGGGATGCCACAGGGTTCTGTCCTGGGCCCGTTGTTGTTCAACATCTTTATAAATGACTTGGATGAAGGAATTGAGGGGATGCTCATCAAATTTGCAGGTAACACACAGAAGGCAGAATTGAGATTCAATATGACCTTAATATATTGGAGAACTGGGCCTAAACTACAAAATGAATGTCAATAGGGTTCAATATAGGGCTGTAAACTTAGGCAGGAATAACCAGCTGCACAAATATAAGATGGAGGACATCTGGCTTCCCAGTAGTGCATGTGAAAAAAATCTAGGGGCCTTCGTAGACCTCAAGCTTAACATGAGTTAACAGAATGATGCAGCAGCAAAAAAGCTAACGCTAGTCTAGATTGCATCAGCAGAAGTACAGTGGTACCTTGGGTTACAGACACTTCAGGTTACAGACTCTGCTAACCCAGAAATAGTACCTCAGGTTAAGAACTTTGCTTTAGGATGAGAACAGAAATTGTGCGGCGGCGGTGTGGCGGCTGCGGGAGGCCCCATTAGCTAAAGTGGTGCTGCTTCAGGTTAAGAACGGACCTCTGGAACGAATTAAGTTCTTAACCTGAGGTACCACTGTATAGTGTTCAGATCACGGGTAGGCAAACTAAGGCCTGGGGGCCGCATCCGGCCCAATTGCCTTCTAAATCCAGCCCACAGACGGTCCGGGAATCAGCGTGTTTTTACATGAGTAGAATGTGTCCTTTTATTTAAAATGCATCTCTGGGTTATTTGTGGGGCATAGGAATTTGTTCTTTTTTTTCTTTTCCAAAATATAGTCCAGCCCCCGACAAGGTCTGAGGGACAGTGGACCAACCCCCTGCTGAAAACGTTTGCTGACCCCTGGTCTAGATCAAGGGAACTAATAGTACTGCTTTATTCCACCTTGGTCAGACCACACCTGGAGTACTGTCCAGTTCTGGGTGCCACAGTTTAAGAAGGATGCTGACAAGCTGGGACGTGTGAAGAGGAGGGCAACCAAGATGATCAAGGGTCTGGAAACCAAGCCTTATGAAGAATGGTTGAAGTAGCTGGGTATGTTTAGCCTGGAAAAGAGGAGACAGAGAAGAAATGATGGCCATCTTCAAATATTTAAAGGGCTGTCACATGAAGCCAGCTTGTTTACTGCTGCTCTAGAGGCTAAGACCCAAACTAGTGGATCCACATTAAACAAAATGAGATTCTGACTAAACATCAGGAAGGACTTTCTGACAATATGAGATGTTCAACAGTGGAATGGACTCCCTCAGAGGTGGTGAACTCTCTTGGCCTGTGGAATGGACTCCCTCAGAGGTGGTGAACTCTCTTGGCCTGTCTGAGACTGCCTTTTGAAATGGTGGATAGCTTGACTCCTGAATCCATTGTGGATTCCTGAATCCATTGTGGATTCCTGAATCCATTGTGGATTCCTGAATCCACTGTGGATTCCTGAATCCATTGTTTCATGCATACATGGATATCTGCCCTTTTGACAGGTCAGCTTGGCCATTTAACAGATACTTGTCAAAGCCGTTCAGGTATCAGGAATTTCCTGCTATGTGACCTGAGGGGGTCTCTGAGGTTGACTAGGGCAGTGTTTCCCAACCGGTGTTCCGCGGCACACGAGTGTGCCGTGAGACGTTGCCTCGTGTGCCGCGAGATGCCTGGAGGGAGGCGGGCGAGTCGGGCGGCGAGAGGCGGGGCGGCGGCGGCGAGGAGAGGCCGCGCCTCCTGCTGCTGCCTGGCGCTCTTCCTCGCAGCCGGCAGCGCTGCCTGGGCGCCTCCGCGCGACTCTGCCTCGCTGGGTTTGGTCTCCCAGCAGAGATGGGTCACACGCGCCCCTCCCTTAGCCTGCGCGGAGGGAGAGCCAGAGAGAGGCATCGCTCCTGCGCGGCGGGAGAGGGAGCAGCCGGAGCGATGCCCCAAACGAAGGCATGGGACCGGAGGGGAAATCCTCTCCGAGGAGGATTGAGCGCAGCTGAGAGAAGCCTTTCAAGGAGCTGCCGTGTCCCCTGGAAACCCCCTTCCCAGCTCTGCCTGCCTGCCTGCCCAAAGCTTGGAGGTTCCCCGGCAAGGGGGAGGGAAAAAACTTTCACTTTTGTGCGTCCCTCCCGGCGTGACGCTGCGCGCTGACGTCACGGGGCGGGGCTTTAATGGTGGTGTGCCGCGAGATTTTTTTTCAGTAAACAGGTGTGCCGTTGCCCAAAAACGTTTGGGAAACACTGGACTAGGGGCTAAACATAGCTGCTGAATTGCTCTCTGTGCTATTTCAGACATGTGGTTTATGTACTTATGTAGGTGTGTTAACTTGTGCACTTGCGAACATGCGTTTTATTTATGACACCTTAGAATTCTTATGACATACCGATCAGCTGACATGACTGGTGGTGTCAGCTGATGGGCGGGAGGTCAAGGTTTAATCCTGCACTGGCTGTACAGCCCTGTTCCCAGCAGAGAACAGCACCACACAGCCTGGGCAGCACGATTTAATCTCTGCTAATCAACTGATAAACAGAAATTAGCTCGCCAAGGAATTTTTTGAATTTGGTAGTCTCCTTCCACTTTAAAATAATGGGGAATAAGAAATCAAAATGATAAAAGATATAAGGAGAATTGGATATTTTTTATTGTGTATATGAAAATGTATTGTAAGCAGATAATTGACCTATTAGGATGGTAATGTTCTCAGGAGCGTAAGAAATAACTAGAGTTAACATGAAGGGTTGTGATAGATGTTTAGGGAAGCTTTTAATATCTGAAGAACTATTGTATTTTAATATTTTGTTGGAAGCTGCCCAGAGTGGCAGGGGAAACCCAGCCCGATGGGCGGGGTATTATTATTATTATTATTAATTATTGAAGGTGCGAACCAAGAAAAATAGGAGATTAAAGGAACCATGTAAAGAGAGGAAGGGAAATTGGTCAAGAAATGTTTTCTGGATTTCTGTTTTTCTGTTATTTCTAAACCTTCATTTTATTTACTATTTCAGAGATACTTTTCTTTTTGTTTTATGTATGTTTATAGTTGCCCAGCATTGAAATGTATTAGAAACACACAAAAATCACAGAGAGATTAGACTTCAAAGCGAAGGCAAGAGACTTCTCACCCAGCTTTTTTAAAAGCTTGTTCTCACTGCAAAATCAAGGGAAGCAGGGGGCGGCTCATAATGTCAAAAGCCTTTGGGAGTCTCTCCCTCCATCTTCTTTTCATTCTAGATAGGTTTTTGTTTAAAATATATATATATTTATTTCATTTTCAATAACCTTAATACTCAAGAATGAAATAGGGGTTGACCAAATATTCGTTATTAGGAACACTAGAAGTTGCAGATTACTGAGAAATGGAGGTACAAGCAGGGATGGGGCAAAAAAGGAAAATCAGCTGTTGGAGCCAAAGGCCAATTTACATGACCCTGTTTTTTTCATCCAAACTTAGATGGAAATTGGAGCTGGCCTTCTGTAACATCTGGGAATTGCTGTTCCTTCGCAGAAAATGGAGAGGAGTGGCAAAGCCGATTCTGGGATGAACATTTATTTAGTTATCTCAAATATTTTAATTCAGAACCTGTCCACTCTCTCACTTCTCAGTTTAATATACGATAGACAGGACAAAAGTCTTATAGGTCGTAAATTTCAATCCATTCCTACATACTAGCATTGTCCTGAAATCCCCACAAGGTGGCAATATTGCTATAGTCTGAGAATAACAAAGTTTTAAACATAGGACTCATCTGCACCACCATTCAAAATCCACATTTTCCAAATCAGTTCCCCCCCCCCAATTGTAGGCCCTCTACGTTTCCATACCAGTTGGTGTGCCTTGTACTTGCATTTGAGAAGAAATATGGAAAGCACATGCATTCCGCTTGCTTCTCCCTCCCCTGATATATTTTGAGTGTGTCATTAGATTGCAGCTATGCTCCGACTAAATTTCATTTCTGTGTCTACCGAAGAATGGGTTTCGGCGATCAGCATCATTATCTTGCTCTGCTATCAGCCATGCAATGGTTTGCGCTAAGTACGACTCATAAGGGATGCGGGTGGCGCTGTGGGTTAACCCACAGAGCCTAGGACTTGCTGATCAGAAGGTCGGCGGTTTGAATCCCCGCGACGGGGTGAGCTCCCGTTGCTTGGTCCCTGCTCCTGCCAACCTAGCAGTTCAAAGCGCATCAAGTGCAAGTAGATAAATAGGCACCGCTCTGGCGGGAAGGTAAACGGCGTTTCTGTGTGCTGCTCTGGTTCGCCAGATGTGCTGGCCACATGACCCGGAAGATGTACGCCGGCTCCCTCGGCCAATAAAGCGAGATGAGCGCTGCAACCCCACAGTCAGCCACAACTGGACCTAATGGTCAGGCGTCCCTTTACCTTTACCTTACGACTCATAAGGATGACTTCATTCCATTCCAGCGCATGATTGGTGCTGGGGTGCGGTGACTACATAGTTGATTTGGTTAAGGGCCATTTGGTGATTTGGCATAGCCTTAACTTTCTCCTACAGTTCTGTGGATTTCACATTTATCCCAACAATAACATAACAAAACACACAACAAAGAAAAACACATTGCAATGCAATACACTAAACACAAAGAAAAAATGTTTCTTTCGATATCTAGTTCTCATTACATTATTAGCTGACTTTCTCGAATCCCCTCTAACTGAATTTCATTATATTACCTATATAACAGTTCTCCAAATTCATATTTCTAATAATATTAACTCCTTTTATTGACTAATCTCTTCTCCTTTATTAATATTCTAATCCTTAATATTTACTAACACATATTCTTATTCTACCCCTAAGCCTATTTGTTACTTCCAAGAATTTTCTAATTATCTTATATCACAATATTTAGCTAAATATTCTTTAAATTTCTTCAACAAGGGAGGTTTCTTACTGTCTTTTTTATTCAATATTTACAGAGAGAGGCTATAGAATCCAGCCTCTTGGATGATGGCTGTTAAGTTGTGGGTGAGCATATCAGACGACACAGCGATTCTTCAAACAGCTCTTGTTTATTCACAGGCCAGGACAGAACTGAACTGCAGGGTTCAGTCAGCCTGCTTATATAGAGCTCCAGTACAACGTTACTGTAACAACCTTCTAAAACTATCCAATCACTGAACGTCACTTTCGATCCCTTATTTGCATAACTATCTACAGTATCCCCCTGCTGGCCCAGGGTGAGAACTTCAGTACATAACAATGGTGTTGTCCTGAGTGAATCTCCACCCACCCCGGCTCTTCCACTTCCTCATTCGTCTTTCTCATCGTCTCCTCTATGAGTGCTGCTACGTACCCTCTATCTTTGAGCTCTTTGCTCTCCTACTTTCAAGGCTCACCAGGTTTCTGCCCGGACACTGCTTCCGACTGCAGCATTCCGGGTATGTCTGGGAAATTCTGGACGTATTATGGCAACTGTGGAGGTGACGCTCCACTTTGCGAAGGCAAACCTTGCACCAGACATGCAACAGTATGTCCAGGAGCGTTACACTTGCTTTCCCTGACCTTCTTGGCTAGAGAACAGGGTTTTCCCCCTGACCTTTTGTCCTTTCACAAATGGTTTGCTAGACATAACGCTTGGCTGGGGACGAGGACGTAATCAAGTATCGGGGGAAACTTTGAGGGAAACACCTGCTGACACGTGTATTTGCTAATGATGGAAATTTGCTTAGATGGAAATACGTTAAGTTCAGGGTGGTTTCACTACTGTTTCCAGTTGTTGACTTCTGCTAATAAAATGAGCCTCGGCAAAGCTAGCCAGCAGCTTGCTTGGAGCATACTTGCCAGCGCGCTTCTGCACAGCTCACCTGCGTTCAACCTGTCTTCTCCGCTATTCCTACAGGCAATGGTTAGCAAGAGGGGCTGAAGTACCGTATTTTTCACTCTATAAGACGCACCAGACCACAAGACGCACCTAGTTTTTGGAGGAGGAAAACAAGAAAAAAAATTCTGAATCTCAGAAGCCAGAACAGCAAGAGGCATCGCTGCACAATGAAAGCAGCAATCCCTCTTGCTGTTCTGGCTTCTGGGATAGCTGCGCAGCTTGCATTCGCTCCATAAGACACACACACATTTCCCCTTACTTTTTAGGAGGGGAAAAGTGAGTCTTATAGAGCAAAAAATATTGTTCTACTTCTAGGATTTGTAAAAATTAGAGATCTTAGCTATCAAACGAAGGTTACCAGACATCCCCGTTTCCCAGGGACGGTCCCTGGATTTACAAATCAGTCCCCTGACAAAATTCATTGAAGTTGAAAAGTGACCCTGGATTCATTGAAAAATAATAATCTGGTAACCTTATATCAAACTGCTACAAGGTATTTAGAAGAGGAGAAATCCGTAACTTCCAAGTTGCAAAATAACTTCACAATAAAAATATTCTTTATTCAATGTTCCCCTGCAAAAGATATCCCTTGAGGCAGATAGCTATCTTTTTGGCTGTGGAATCATGTAAAGTGTCATTGATAGAGCAGTATAGGAAAGATCAATGTCAAAATTTCCATAAAAATAAAGGTACAGCAATTTTAACCCTTGTGTATCCCCCCCCCCTTTTGTAGTACTTAGGATGTTATGTAACTCTGCCAGTGCAACATCAGGGGCAAAACTGGCTGTGTTGGAATTACTTGTCAATTAGAGGGATACACTCATGCATATCCTTAATACAAAGGTGTAAGGAAGTTTGTATGAATCCAGATTATGCCTACAGATGCATCTAATTTTGCCACTAATAGCATAATAGGACTGAAATTGACATGACCGTTTTTTAGTCTCATACTCTGCCAATGCATTTTACCACAATCACTACAAATTAAGTAATTTCATCCTGGTGTGATTGCATTATTGCTATTCAAAATGTGAAGAATAAATTTAAAGTTGCATAATAGCATCGAACGCTGATTATATATTGTTTGGTGAGCTGCTTAGGAAAATAGATCTTAGCGGAAAAACCGTCACTCTCAGTTACAACTGTCATTGATTCCCATGATTAATCTGGGTTCAATCTGAATTGCACCTCAGTTTCAAAACTGCTCTGGATGCAAGGCCTGGAGCAAAGTGCTTCTGAGTTTGTGTATACTGTACCTTCATACTGAGGAGAATAATTTGTCCCCTACAGATTCAGGTGTCAGCTGTCAATATTCTGAGTGAATTATATGCCATAACTTCTTTAATATCCATATGGTTGGGAATGCAAGGAAACAGAACACATTACAAAGCTTCTCTGACAAAGATTTATTGCTGTCACATAAAAATGTCACCAAAGTCAGTTGATGGCAAATTACAGGAATACTTGTACAAGCAAATTTGACTAAATGCATTACGTAATCCAAAGACAAAAGAACCTTTCCTCAAACAACATAAGACCTTGCTTTGAAGCAAGGTGTCCTTCCTACGATGGATGCATAAACTTGATATGAGAGAGATGTTAAGAAAAAGCTGCCCCCGTTTTCTCCCCTGTTAGTTCTTCTCTTGTTAAATGCTGCCATGTATGGGATTCTTCTTTTTTAATAATAAATAATAAACAAACCTAGACAGCATCTTAAAAAGCAGAGACATCACCTTGCCAACAAAGGTCTGTATAATTAAAGCTATGGTTTTCCCAGTAGTGATGTATG
Source organism: Podarcis vaucheri (assembly GCF_965113315.1). Classification (NCBI taxonomy): domain Eukaryota; kingdom Metazoa; phylum Chordata; class Lepidosauria; order Squamata; family Lacertidae; genus Podarcis; species Podarcis vaucheri. The sequence goes on from NC_138755.1 coordinate 12,494,790, forward strand.
GAAGTGAGAGCTGGACCAGAAAGAAGGCGGATCGCCGAAGAATTGATGCTTTTGAATTCTGGTGCTGGAGGAGACTCTTGAGAGTCCCATGGACTGTAAGAAGATCAAACCGATCCATTCTGAAGGAAATCAGCCCTGAGTGCTCACTGGAAGGACAGATCCTGAAGCTGAGGCTCCAATACTTTGGCCACCTCATGAGAAGAGAAGACTCCCTGGAAAAGACCCTGATCTTGGGAAAGATGGAGGGCACAAGGAGAAGGGGAAGACGGAGAACGAGATGGTTGGATAGTGTTCTCGAAGCTACCAGCATGAGTTTGACCAAACTTTGGGAGGCAGTGGAAAACAAGAGTGCCTGGCGTGCTCTGGTCCAGGGGGTCACGAAGAGTCGGACACGCTAAACAACTAAACAACAATAACAATAAATATGATTTTAAGGAAATTACAGCCGAGTCATTCCAGCATGAGTTTTGAGACCCCGATAGACTAAAATCTCCCATGGAAGAGTTAATGAAAGATATGCAGGGAAACCAAGTGGCCTCAAAGTTCTCTGACTTTAGTTTGCCCTTTTGAAAGCTTGCCTTATGTATCAGTTTTCTGGAAAGGGCAATTTGCCAAATACAATTATATGAAACGGTAAGAGTAAAGCCCAATGAAGTTTTCCAACCTGCAGCCACTAACAGCACGGCAGCAGCTGGAAGAGCAGGTGAGATCATTTGGGACCAGTCTGTACAGGGAGTAGTGCCAATAACATTTTACCCTAACCCTGATATTTTGGGAGAAGCCCTTTAATAACAAAATATAAACAACAAAACAGTAAAGGGGCTTTGGAAACCTCCTGCTCAGCAAGTTTTGCCATATAATGGAAAAAACAAACCCCAAATGGTGATCACATCGGGACAATGCCACCAGATTTGAACTGATTCCCCAATATCTACTTCCTATTCTGGATTTAGACCAGTAAAGCACATTGGCGAACATATCACAAATTGCTGAGACCAGCCCTTTTCTGCAGTCTGTCTGCTATAAATATTTATTCTCAAAAAGGATCAAGGATCTATGTGTGCTCAGTTACTTTAAAGGTAAAGGTAAAGGACCCCTGACAGTTAAGTCCAGTTGTGAACGACTCCAGTTGCGGCTCTCATTTCCCTTTACTGGCAAAGGGAGCTGATGTTTGTCCACAGAGAGTTTTTCCGGGTCATGTGGCCAGCATGACTAAGCTGCTTCTGGCAAAACCAGAGCAGCACACGGAAATGCCGTTTACCTTCCCGCCGGAGCGGTACCTATTTATCTGTTTGTACTTTGACATGCTTTTGAACTGCTAGGTTGGCAGGAGCTGGGATAGAACAATGGCAGCTCACCCCGTTGTGGGGATTTGAACCGCTGACCTTCTGATCGGCAAGCCCAAGAGGCTCAGTAGTTTAGACCACAGTGCCACCCGTTTCCCCCTCAGTTACCCTAAAGGGTAAAGGGACCCCTGACCATTAGGTCCAGTCATGACCAACGCTGGAGTTGCAGTGCTCATCTCGCTCTATAGGCCGAGGGAGCCGGCGTTTGTCCACAGACAGCTTCCAGGTCATGTGGCCAGCATGACTAAGCCGTTTCTGGTGAACCAGAACAGTGCACGGAAACACCATTTACCTTCCCGCCGGAACGGTACCTATTTATCTACCTGCACTTTGACGTGCTTTCAAATTGCTAGGTGGGCAGGAGCAGGGAACGAGCAACAGGAGCTCACCCCGTCGCGGGGATTTGAACCGCCAACCTTCTGATTGGCAAGTCCTAGGCTCTGTGGTTTAACCCACAGCGCCACCCGCATCCCTCTCAGTTACCTTACCCGCCTTCAAACAAGTCATTGGCTCTCATGATCGCATTTTCTTCCCAAAGCTTAAAATTCTCAGGCAGGCAGAGAGGGGAAGGTTGTGGGTCTGCATAACCTTCTCCAGATAATTACTGCAGATTTTGCAGAGTTTGAAGGGACCCTAAGGGTCATCTAGTCCAACCCTCTGCAATGGAGGAATATGCAGCTGCCCCATATGGGGATCGAACCTGCAACCTCAGCATGATCAGACCAAGCTCTAACCAACTGAGCTATCCAGGATCAGATGACGTGAATGTGAACATTTTGCAGCTACATAGAGGAAAGTAAGCAAAAAGGCAAAGCCTGTAATATTGGGGTGTCATATGACACTTTGTGATCATTTTCAATTATTGGCAGCAGCTGACATAGCTGGCAAGCCTCCCCAAAGTGATTGAGGTCGGGCGCACCTAGCCCCCTTCTCTGGGTTTTTTTCTATATAAAGCTCTCTTCCCCAATCTTGCTAGCTTCCCCCTACACAACAGATGCCCTGTGCAAGTTTTTGCTAGTAATTCATAGTAATGTCTATTTGTGTCTGCTAATTGTGATGTGCTGTTACCCACTTCAACTGTCTGTAGTTCAGTTCCTTTACCCTGAAGCCTTTTGTATATTTTTGTACACCCTGTAACTCTGCTGCCCTTGCAGATAGCCAATTTCAGCCAATATTTGCTGATCTGTTCTCAACGTTTACATGTTGTACTAGCTGCCTGTTATGTATATATAACATAAATTTTGTTGATATGCAAAGTAGCTGAGTAGCTTACAGCTAGGAAGGTAAATAACTCCTAGAATCTAGATGATGGATAGCTGCTTTGTAAAGACGACTCTTTATGTTCCAAATAACTTTACTTTCATAAACATATAACAGAGAAGAATATATTTACAATATCATGCTTATTCAAACATGGGTACATTCTCACTTGAGTTGGAGATTGAAATCTTCTTACTTAGACTTATAAACAAAACTGTGTTGAGACTTTTGCGCCAGAGTTTTACCTCACTCAGGCATTTCTTGTGAATTTTTTTTTTACTGTCACCTCAGCAGTATTCTCTTTGTTACAAAGAGCTCTTGAACTATTAACGTTTAACATGTTTTTCTGTTCTAACAATTTCTACCAGTTTTCCTTGCTCTCTGGTGTTGGCTTAATAGGCAAGAACTACATCTGATTTGTTCATTAGTAAGGAAATCCTGACATACAAGATGCAGTGTAACCATACAGGAAGCAAGAGGGGTTTAAAAGAATTAGTAAGAAAGAGATTGGAGCTAGATGCTAGATGTCATATAAGCTAGATGTCATATAAAATCTAAATGATGCAGCGCTTGTGTATTTTTTAAAAAAACTATTTTTAAAACCTTTAGCAATTTTCCCTCTAATTGCTTACTTATTTTGCAGTATTAAGAGACCCAGTAATAGATGAATAAAGGATGCATCACACATTTTATTTCTGTGATCACAGGAGCATGATAAGAAAGGCCTATTTTAGATTGCAGCAAGTAATGTTAAGAAATCAATAGATATTTCTGGTATATGTACAGTCGTACTCTCTCATTAAATTCCTCTCCGAATCAAAACCATACCTATAAAGCCTCTAAATTCAGAGGTATGGTAGAAAATGTTAGCAATTTCCGAGTCAAATGTACACGGAGGAATGAGGCTGGCTTTCTAGGGCACAGTCAAGTCTCAAGAAATTAATGATAAAATCAGTTGTAACTAGAGATAGCTTCAGCTTCAGATGGAAGAGTTGGCTGAACAAAGGGATGATGTGATCATATACCCTCCAACATTTCTCAGATGAAATTAGGGACGTTCCATTCCGTAATGATAATTTTACTATTTATACCCCACACATCTGACTGGGTTGCCCCAGCCACTCTGGGCAGCTTCCAACATATATAAAAACATAATAAAACATTAAACATTTTTTAAAACTTAAGACGGCTCGGGGGGTCGGATAACTCCATACCCTCCAACAGTTCTCCAATGCAAATAGGGACATCCGAAGGAAAAGCGAGACATTCCAGGATCAAATCAGAAACCAGGATGGCTTCTCTAAATCAGCGACGTCCCCGGAAAATAGGGACCCTTGGAGGGTCTGTGTTCATACTTGTGGACCAAAATTTTAAATAGTGTACACATGGTAGGTTACAGGCTTGTCCTTACCATTATTCACAACGTGGTGACTCACCTATATATTTGGTGTGCAGGGATATTCTTAGTATACCGTGAAAGTAATTTATTTTTTTTTTATTCCCCCCCCCAATTTTTTTTTATTAGATTTTCACAATTATAACAAATGCTACATAGAGAAAAGAAAAAAAACAACAACAAGATAACAAACAGACTAAACGTCAAACAAAAAAAATTAACACATATCTCTTGTAAAACCCAATTTATCTTACATTGTTAATTGACTTCCTCGAATCCCTCCCTTCTGAATTTCATTGTATCTGCATATAACAGCTCTCCAATATCATTCTTCTACTAACATTTTTCTTAGCAATTAACTATCTTCTCTTTTCTTAATATTCTAAATCCAACTTACTTACAATTAAATCTTATTTTAATCCTAGGCCTGTTTGGTGCTTTCAAGTATCTTCTAATTATTTATATTACAATATTTAGTTAAATAGTCTTTAAATTTCTTCCAATCTTCTTGATATTCCTCTTCCTTCTGGTTGCGGATTCTTCCAGTCAGGTCGGCTAGCTCCGCAAAGTCCAATATCTTTATCTGCCATTCTTCCACCGTTGGAATTTCTTGTGATTTCCAATTTTTAGCTAACAGCAGTCTTGCCGCAGTTGTTGTTATTTAGTCGTTTAGTTGTGTCCAACTCTTCATGACCCCATGGACCAGAGCACACCAGGCACTCCTGTCTTCCACTGCCTCCCGCAGTTTAGTCAAACTCATGTTGGTAGCTTCGAGAACACTGTTCAACCATCTCGTCCTTTGTTGTCCCCTTCTCCTTGTGCCCTCCATCTTTCCCAACATCAGGTTTTTTTCCAGGGAGTCTTCTCTTCTCATGAGATGGCCAAAGTATTGGAGTCTCAGCTTCAGGATCTGTCCTTCCAGTGAGCACTCAGGGCTGATTTCCTTCAGAATGGATAGGTTGGATCTTCTTGCAGTCCATGGGACTCTCAAGAGTCTCCTCCAGCACCATAATTCAAAAGCATCAATTCTTCGGTGATCAGCCTTCTTTATGGTCCAGCTCTCACTTCCATACATCACTACTGGGAAAACCATAGCTTTAACTATACGGACCTTTGTTGTTTGCCACTGTAGTGGCATACAAAAATAGTCTAACATCTTTTTTGGGCAATGCCATTCCTACCATGAAAGTAATTTAATGTTTTTTTCTGTCAGTGTTCTTGGGGTTCTCCCAACACCCCAAACCAATTTCATGGCATGGAGGGGAGCACAGGAGGAGGAGGAGAGGATCCCTGTTGCACAAGCAGAAGTCCTTCCATGGAGAATACCCTTAGATGAATCTCACCCAATATGTGCAGCAGAGGGCACTCACAGGTCAAAGTTCCATAATACATACAGAATTTCTGCCTTTTAAGCTCTGCTCACTAACCTTCAGGTTTCATCATGAGGGAAATTTGAATTGTCCGTGATGTTGGGTAAAATAACACAGTAAAAGAAAAACAAAACACATACCACAAAGAGAGGCCTCTCTTAACTTTAGCTGTGTTAATTAATACAGAGCTGGTGTAGGAAGAGCAGAAATCTCAGCAGACCTTGCAAGTGTCCCTATTTTTCAGGGACAGTCCTGGAGTTACAGAAGCCATTCTGGTTTCTGATTTGATCTCAGAATGTCCCGCTTTTCCTTAGGACATCCCTATTTTCATCGGAGAAATGTTGGAGGGTATGGAGTTATCTGACCCCCCCCCCAAGCCAAAGAGATAAGTTAACTATACAACCATTAGAAGGCGTGTGAGAGTAGCCCTGCTGAGGGAAGTTTTTAAATACATGATGCTTTATTATGTTTTTATATATGATGGAAGACACTCAACATTGTGAAATAGGACATCCCTATTTTCATTGGAGGGATGTGGGTGGTGCTGTGGGTTAAACCACAGAGCCTAGGACTTGCAGATCAGAAGGTCGGCGGTTCGAATCCCCGTGATGGGGTGAGCTCCTGTTGTTCTGTCCCAACTCCTGCCAACCTAGCAGTTTGGGCAGCTGAGTGGGAGGAGGCAGGCATCATAATAATAATAATAATAATAATAATAATAATAATAATAATTTATTTATACCCCACCCATCTGGCTGGGTTTCCCCAGCCACTCAGGGCGGCTTCCAACAAAACATTAAATATTAAAATACAATAACCTATTAAACATTAAAAGCTTCCCTAAACAGGGCTGCCTTCAGATGTCTTCTAAAAGTTTGGTAGTTATTTTTCTTTTTGACATCTGGTGGGAGGGCTTTCCACAGGGTAGGTGGCACTACCGAGAAGACCCTCTGCCTGGTACCCTGAATCCTCACTTCTCACAGTGAGGGAACCGCCAGAAGGCCCTCGGAGCTGGACCTCAGCAGAACGATGGAGGTGGAGATGCTCCTTCAGGTATACTGACTGAGGCAGATCCCTCAGAGGCCCCATGGAGCGTCCTGCCCCTGCTGACTGTGCCCCTGGGCGCACTCGCCGCCCCAGGTGCCCGATCGGCTTGCTCCGCCGCCACCTGAAGGGGACTGTAGACAAGACCCCAGAATCATTGAGTCTGAAAGTGGAGTGGAGCTGAAAGCACCCAACACTGTTTTGACCGCATCCTCTTTACACACAGAGCAGGACTTATACAGAATGCCCAAGGCTTCTAGTGACTGCCACTCACTCACTCAGACCTGCTCAGATGGCCAAGGGGTAGGCAAAAGTGTCAGGTGACTGTGTCAGGTGACAGACACATGGAACCGAGACGCTTGTGTTAAAATCCTTGAGCAGTCATCAAGTTCACTGGGTGCTCTCGGGACAACCTCTCTCATTTATGCAACCTCACAGTTTTGAAGATTTGTTTTTGAAGGGTATCTCCCACTCATACCTCCACCCACTCCTCGAAGGGCACCGGGGCAAAACCTGATAAAATAATTAAGGCAGTAGGTACTCAGAAGAACAGCAACAAGCAATAGTGGTGTCAAATCCCTTCCAGGTGACTAGGAGCAAAGCTAACTAGGCATTGAGTCAGCCCGGATAGCTCAGTTGGTTAGAACATGGTGTTGTGAATGCCAAGGTTGCAGGTTTGATCCCCGTATGGGACAGCTGCGTATTCCTGCATTGCAGAGGGTTGGACTACATGATCCTCAGGACCCCTTCATATTTTTTTAAAAAATATTTATTGAGATTATACAAAAAATTACACATAAAGAAAAAAACAAACAAAAACTAACAAACACAAGCTAACAAGAAAGTTGACAAAAAGGCAACCTAGAAAGAAGGGGAAGAAAGGAAATAGGAAAAAGAAGGGGGAAAAAGATATTTTAAAAAAGGATAAATCCATTTTTCAGCATCTTTGATCTCATTTGCTTATTTCCTTGACCTCCTCACACCTCCCCTTTTGTAATCCCATTTTCCAAGTCTTTTCAGCAAATCCTTACCCTCTTTCATTTGACTTTGCTCTATACTTAACCTATTATAACTATACATTTTCATCCGTATAACTATCTATATTTACCTATTCTTATTAACCTTGTTACCAAAACCACTTCTTTTCAGTCCAACATCATTTTAACATTCATTAATTTTACAGTATTTCTGCAGATAGTCTTTAAATTTCTTCCAATCTTCCTCCACCATTTCTTCTCCCTGGTCTCGGATTTTGCCAGTCATTTCTGCCAATTCCATATAGTCCACTCAGGACCCCTTCAAACTCTATGATTCTATAGTGTGTGATGGGGGCACATCTCTTGCGTAAGCAGCAGGGCAGACTCAGCATCCTTTGCTGGAGACCCATTTGAAATTTGATATGTTTATGGCAACTCAGCTGGGATCTCTTACAGTGTGCTGAGGTTTGCCCGGAGAGTGCAGGGTAAGATGGCTGACCCCCATGTAAAGAAAAAGAAGGAACATTTTATCATATGTGGTGGGAATGTAAAAAAGTAAAGAACTTCTGGGAAATGATATATAATGAGATGAAAGATGTTGAAATATACATTTTTAAAAAAAAAACCAGAAGCATTTTTACTTGGTATTATAGGTCAGGACATTAATAGGCAAGATGTTAAATTGTTTTTATATGCAACAACTGCGGCAAGAGTATTGTTAGCCCAGAAATGGAAACAAGAAGAAATTCCGACGAAAGAAGAATGGCAGATGAAATTAATGGACTATGCAGAATTGGACAAAATGACAGGAAGGATTTGAAACCTGCGGGACCAGAGATTTACAGAAGATTGGAAGAAGTATATGTATTATTTGAAGAGCAACTGTAATCAACAAATTACACTAGTAGGACTACAAGAAGTTTTGTAAGGAGAAATATATGAAGTGTTATAAAGTAGAAAAAGATAGAGATATTGGTTATGAGTTTGAAATGTAATAGGGAAGATAAGAAATGCATACTGAGAGATTAGATTGGAAATTTTCCAGACAGGATTGATGGAAGTCAAAAATTTGAATAAGATGTAAAAGTATGTTTAATTACTGTTGAAAATGATATGTTAAAAAAACTAATAAAAAATTATATATATAAAGATGGCTGACCCCCCAGCCAGCTTGAGAGCTTTCTGTATCTACTAATGCACGATCCAGTTCATAGTATGATTTGCCCCACCCACAACCCAAATGTGTTTGGAATTTCACTATTGCCAACAACCCTCATACTTATGTAATAGTCTGATTTGGGAGTTAGTCATCAGCATTCTTGTTTTTCATATGCTGTATTTTGGATTTAACAAAAATATGTTTAAAATGTTTAATGTTTTGCTTAGAGAGAATATTTTTATTTTGCTTTACTTTGTACAACTCTAGGTGGCTCTAACGCAGTGGTATTTGGTAACAATCCACCAACTACCAGTTTTAGGTGTAGGATTGGTATAAAAGCACAAAAGCTGTAATATAATTTGTGGGTGCTAGAGACAGGCGTCACCAGTGGCACAGATTTCTGGCAATCACACCAGTACTACTGCCTTTAAAGCAGGTCTCCATTCTTGACCGTTGCCCTGGTCAAAATGCGAGTGATTAATCATTGAAAGGAAATATGCTCTTGAACAGAGCCTGTTCATTTTTCAATGAGTCTTCTGCAAAAATATTTCCTGATGGATCCTTCATTAGTGTTAGGAGGGGTTATCATGTGGATTTTCTGTCCCGTATATTAAAATGCCTGGCATCAGCAGTTAGAACATTTGCCTGGCTGAAGTTCTTTTGAGATGAAATGCGCTGCGCCCCCCCCCCCCCCATATTTTAAAATATAGCTTAACATTAAATAGACTTGGTGATTTATTTATTTTTAAAGGAACTCACTTGTGGATAATTCCTGCACAGCTTGGATTTCTCACCTAGCAGAAATGTAGAATGTAAAGGATTACAAATTTCCTAAGACTCCGTTTCTGGGTCGTTCTCTAGGTCTTTGCAGGCAGAAGCTAGAAACTTGGGAATTGTGATTATGGTACCCAGTTATGTTGAAGTGTTGTGGGTCTCACGGAGTTAACCCTCTGTGCTAAGTGGAAATGCTGATTCAGCAAGCATGTGATGAGTCAGCATCACAAGACATGGGGAGTTGCTTAATAGGTCTATAGCTTATTCCTGGATGGAAGCAGCATGCTTTATGATGATGCAAGACTGCCACTGGAATGAAGTCCTGCTTAAAATACAAATCCACTCCTGAGTGCTTCACGTGGGGCTTCTGTATATTGTGATAGGAATTTTGAGGTCTTAGATATATGGTAATATTCATAAGCGTACCAACCAAGCACGTACATAGATCAGCACAGGAAGACTGACCTGGAACCATTTTGATTCCTAAACTGAGCAAATATTTTCTTTGCAAGGTCAAAGTGGGAAACCTCCCATTGTCTCTTTCCTCACAAATCCTGTCTTAAGGGCACATTTAAGATATGAATAGGGTGTGAGCCTGTGACCTGGCCCAGGAACTAAGTATTTATCATTACAAAACACAAGCCAGGCTCCCCAGGGTATCCAATCAAGTAACCTGCCAGACAGGAGATAAACAACGACAGGAGAAAAACAACATTCAAATTTCTGTTTTAGACCGCCTTTTCTGTGATGTAGGTATGATGTATCTGAGGGGTGGTCTTAGGTTACACCCCTTCTGTGATGTATGTATGGTGTTTCTGGGGGTGGTCTTGATCTACGGGGTGGCAATTTCAAAAGCCTTTATAAGGCCTTGCGTGCCATTTTTCTGGGTTCCTCCTCTCTCCTGCGGGTGCGGGGAGCACCCTGTTGCAGCAGATCAATAAAGATCAAGCTTACTAGCTGCTTTGCTTCTCAATATTCTCTGGTCGGCCTCTGTTATCTTCTCCTACCAATAGGGAACCTATGTAAGGACTCTATATGGGCTCTTGGATACCCCATAAGGGAAAAGGGCAATTTTTGTTTATAATATCACAAGTTACGCATCACATGATAATTCTTTGTCAAGCCCAAATGCCCTCTGCGACGAAAGTGCCTTTTGCCAGCTTCATCAGGTTCACCAGCCATGGTCATTCCTGGACAGGACTAGTCCTGACAACTGCAGTCCATGGGTTGGTAACTTGGGGGCCGGATTACTGCAATGAGTTCTATGTGTCTGCCCTTCAGATTAGTCCAGAAACTGCAGCTGGTGCAGGATGCAGTGGCCAGACTGCTGAGGAGGGCATCTGGCCTGGAACATGTGGTGCCATTGTTGAAACAGCTGCACTGGCTGCTCATCTGCTAGAGAGCCAGATTCGAGGTCCCTGTATTAATTTGCGAAGTCCTGAACCATTTAGGTCCAAGGTACCTGAGGGATGGAATGCGGGTGGTGCTGTGGGTTAAACCACAGAGCCTAGGACTTGCCGATCAGAAGGTTGGCGGTTCGAATCCCCGCGATGGGGTGAGCTCCCGTTGCTTGGTCCCCGCTTCTGCCAGTCTAGCAGTTTGAAAGCACGTCAAGGTGCAAGTAGATAAATAGGTACCGCTCCAGGGGGAAGGTAAACAGCGTTTCCGTGCGCTGCTCTGGTTCGCCAGAAGTGGCTTAGTCATGCTGGCCACATGACCCGGAAGCTGTACTCCTGCTCCCTCGGCCAATAAAGCGAGATGAGCAGATGAGCACTGCAACCCCAGAGTCGGTCACGACTGGACCTAATGGTCAGGGGTCCCTTTACCTTTACCTTAGGGATCTCCTGAACCCTTATATCCCATCTTGATCACTGAGATCATCTGTGGGAGCATCATTCGTTGTTCCCCCAGTTTATGAGGCTCAGTTTATTTGAATCTTTCCCAAATCTTTAATATCCAATAAATTCAGTAGCAGCAGTGTGGTCAAGTTCCAATAGTCCTCAAATTTTATAAGGATCATAAAAACAAATTAGTGCAAATGCAAATTAGAGCACACTAATTGTCACATTTTCTTGAAGTGACCAACTTGCATTAGACTTAATTATGTCCTTTCACCAGAAAAAAGGCTGCAAAGGCTGCGTGTTTTCCCTCGATTGCCTGGAATTTATTCCCTGTGACCCTCTAAGCTTTTGAAAGTTTCCATGGCAACAGCTTTTTGCAAACATTTAAATGGCTACAGGCGGAAGCCCTCCCATCCTTGCCCGAGCATAATTCCTAAGGGGCAGTACAAATGTGTTGGGCTCAAGTTATCTCCATGGTCCAGACCCATCTATATGGGTAATGCTCTGCAGTCCTAATGAGATGATGGTTTTGGGAGGAGGGAATATTCTGAGACAAGGTAAACCTGCACAAAACAGACTCCACTGATATTAGGATGGAACCCAACATTGGCGCTTAAGACCAAAAAGGTGGCACAACAGCTTTTAAACTGACTGAGGGGGAAAAGCTGGCAAGAGATGAAGAGGGTCCAGTTTGGAACAAATCTCCCCCTGGGATGAGGATAATACAATCAACGAAAAATTTAAATGAGCTAGGTGTAATGAACCTAGGCATTGTGAGTGCAGGGGCCCAGGATAATTCAGAGAGGTTAAGGCACTAATAATAATAATAATAATAATAATAATAATAATAATAATAATTTATTTATTTATACTCTGTACATCTGGCTGAGTTTTCCCAGCCACTCTGGGCAGCTCCCAACAGAATATTAAAATAAATACATGTGATATAAGGTACTTTAAACGAATGTTATTTTCTAATGCTGAACAAATATAAAGCAGGTATTTAATTTTATTTGTTGATAATGATATATTAAAATTGAAAAAAATAAAAACTAGATAATGAAAACTAATTATATCTATGTGTAAAAATGTATTAAAATTGAAAATAATGATTGATAACAACGCTGGGAAGGAGCAAAGAAACCAGGGCAATGGGGACTGAACTGAAGTAGCAGACAAGGTTCTGTTGTCTTGCACCGGCAGGGCAGAAAGTATAGGCGAGTCTGTTTTCCTGGAAACAAACAGTAGACCCCCCCCCCCGCTCCCCTCACACCAATTGAAAGCATGAACAGGGGAAATCATCACCAACTCCAACTTTATGGGTCTAACATTGGGAACCCAGCAGATCCAAAGTCATATCAGATCTGCCCCTAAAATGCTCTGCTTCAAGACTGTGGTGGAATCTGCACACATATTAAAAAAAACGTTTTGAAAAACACATTGCATTTGGCATAGCTCACTGTCGCCATCTAGCATCACATTTGTATATTGTACTTTACAACACATTTAAAATGTTTTATTTGCAGCTCCCATCACCTCCTGGAAAATAGAAGGGGAAGAAATGGGGGCAGTGAAAGATTTTACTTTCTTGGGCTCCATGATCACTGCAGATGGTGACAGCAGTCACGAAATTAAAAGATGCCTGCTTCTTGGGAGGAAAGCAATGACAAACCTAGACAGCATCTAAAAAAGCAGAGACATCACCTTGCCAACAAAGGTCCATATAGTTAAAGCTATGGTTTTCCCAGTAGTGATGTATGGAAGTGAGAGCTGGACCATAAAGAAGGTTGATCGCCGAAGAATTGATGCTTTTGAATTCTGGTGCTGGAGGAGACTCCCCCCCCCCTTTCAAATCCTTTATTATTTTATTCACATAATATACATTCTTTACAGCAAACAACTCCAAAATAAGCAGACAACTCCAAAAGGAGGAGACTCTTCAGAGTCCCATGGACTGCAGGAAGATCAAACCTCTCCATTCTGAAGGAAATCAGCCCTGAGTGCTCACTGGAAGGACAGATCCTGAAGCTGAGGCTCCAATACTTTGGCCACCTGATGAGAAGAGAAGACTCCCTGGAATAGACCCTGATGTTGGGAAAGATGGAGGGCACAAGGAGAAGGGGACGACAGAGGACGAGATGGTTGGACAGTGTTCTCAAAGCTATCAGCATGAGTTTGACCAAACTGCAGGAGGCAGTGGAAGACAGGAGTGCCTGGCGTGCTCTGGTCCAGGGGGTCACGAAGAGTCGGACATGACTAAACGACTAAACAACAACAACAGCTGAGTCCCTAGCACTGTCTGTTGCTCTGCAGCCACAGTGCTATATGAAGCCATACCTGAATTTTCCATTGCGGATGCGCACACATGCACACACATGGCAGAGCTCACTTACTCCAGCCAGGGGTCATTTCTGCCTTCTCCCAGCAGATCTGTAGGATCGGATTGGACTGACAGCCACCACATGTCAAAACGTGTCACAATTTTGCATCTATATAGCAATCTTATAGAATTTCCACGGCAGAAATTCATGTTGAGATATTCTATTATTACACGACTGTAATAATCTCACTTTCATCACATGTATTGGATATATACCTGGAAGGAAACAAATAGATTTTATATAAACTTTAAAAATTAGGCAAAATTAACTTTCCACAGGCATTGGAGGAGAAGAGAGCAATGCACCGTGCTGAATCATTTGTATGGGCAGCCTGGAGAGAAAGCAATGATTGCGTGAGAATGCTAATTCCATGCATCTGAAGCTAACATTTAATTCTGCATCCACATAATGGAGGCTTCATTGTGTTAAAGAACAAAAATAAAAACTGAAATTCTGCTCAATTTAATCACATAGTCTTTGTGTGTTGGAAAGTCAATAAAGCAATAGATTTTCCATGCCTTTGGTTGGGCAATGGGAGGGGGAGAAGCAATAATTTGCAACAGGCTAAACTAGCAGTGACATGCGAGGCACATAAAGTGTCTCTTAATTTCGTAAAAACATTAATAATAAGGCAGGCTGCAAGGGAAGGGTGTTTAATCATTTCATTTCCTAGCAATTCATTTTTTCTGATTAAATCACTCCTCAACTATTTTGCCATCCATAGTAGAAAACATACTGGATTAAACTTGTGTGCATTTAAGTGTTTTGCGTTGTTGAGAATCTTGGAACATCGTATTTTCGAAAGAGGCATTCAATAAGACGCAGCTCCAGAAGATGTGTAAGGTACAATAGCCTTTTCTGCATAATCTTCTGGGCCAGCCAGCAGACAAAATAAGTTCCTGAAGCCTTTTCTTCACAAAGCAGATTATGTCCCAGATAAGACAGTGATTATGGTTTATGTAAGGTGATAAATTATTGTTTCCTCCAGTGTGTTCATATGTGTTGGGATGGGGGGCGTCAGCGGAGAATAGGTAAAGGTGAAGGTAAAGGACCCCTGGATAAATTAAGTCCAGTCAAAGGCGACCATGGGGTTGCGGCGCTCATCTCGTTTTCAGGCTGAGGGAGTCGGTGTTTGCCCACAGACATGTGGCCAGCATGACTAAACCACTTCTGGCACAGTGGAACACCATAATGGAAACCAGAGCGCATGGAAACGCCGTTTACCTTCCTGTCGGAGCAGTACCTATTTATCTACTTGCACTGGTGTGCTTTCGAACTGCTAGGTTGGCAGGAGCTGGGACCGAGCAACGGGAGCTCACCCTGTCGTGGGGATTCAAACCACCAACCTTCTGATCAGCAAGCCCAAGAGGCTCAGTGGTTTAGACCACAGCGCCACCCGTGTCCCTATGGTGGCGGGGAATATTACCAGTTGGGACAGGTTGGATTTTCAAATGCTGGCAGGTAGACAAGTCATATAGGCTTGTTCTATTCCTCTTCTAATGCCAGTGATGGAATTTGTGTCCTGCTAACATGCAGGAAGAAAACTGCACTCATCTGTAAGAGGGTTTCTGAGAGCTCACCTACGGCACAGGTGATTCATGCTCAAATCCTCTAAAGCAGGTGTGGATAACCCCTGGCCCCCAGATGTTCTTGAACTACAACTCTCATCCCTGCTCATTGGCCATGCTTGCTGGAGCTGATGGGAGTTGTAGTGCAGCAACATCTGGAATCATAGAATTGTGTAGTTGGAAGAGACCATGAGGATCATCTATAGTCCAGCCATTTGCAATACAGTGGTACCTCGGGTTACAGACGCTTCAGGTTACAGACTTCGCTAACCCAGAAATAGTACCTCAGGTTAAGAACTTTGCTTCAGGATGAGAACAGAAATCGTGCGGCAGCGGCGGCACGGCGGTAGCGGGAGACCCCATTAGCTAAAGTGGTACCTCAGGTTAAGAACAGTTTCAGGTTAAGAACCATAGGTGTCAACTTATAGATTTGAAAATAAGGGACCAGCAGCCTCAAAAATAAGGGATCAGCAGCCAAAATAAGGGATTTTAGTCAACCAGCTCCCGAGCCAAAGGCAGAAAACCCAGCCAGCAGACAAACGAAGCCTCAAGTGGTGGTTCCCACAGCGCAGCAACCTGGCAAGGGGATGCAGCAAGGAAAACCACCATCACCTCTCCAATGGGAAGCGCTGAGCAAAGGCGAGTCCCCAGGCAACGCACACAAGGCATGCAAGCTCCATCCCCAGTCGTTCTTAGACTCCTTACTGGGTGAGCAACACAGCCAACAACACAGTTGGAGCCTCCCTCCACCCTGGCCGGCCGGGAGGGAGGGAGAGGAGCTGCTTCCTTTGAAACCCAGGAAATTTAAGGGACATCATCAATAAGGGACAGCAGCGGGACACAGCACTGGGATAAGGGACTTTCCCGCCAAATAAGGGACAGTTGACAGCTATGTTAAGAACGGACCTCCAGAACGAATTAAGTTCTTAACCAGAGGTACCACTGTACAGGAATATGTAGCTGTCCTATATGGGGATCAAACCTGCAACCTTGGTGTTATTAGCACCACTCTCTAAACCAACTGAGCTACCCCATGGAGGGCCCAAGGTTCTCTGCACCTGACTCTAAAGAACAGTAGCTTATTCTCTGGAATCAAAATAACATTGCTGTAAAGAAATTAGGGTGCATTACCAAATGTACCAGCAGGGTATATCATTCAGAACTTGGCATTTGAAAACGCCTGATTTCTTTTCACACCATTCAAAACGAACTGATCCACTTTACTATCCTTTTCTTCTGGGCTTCAAAAATATAATTCTGACAAGAAAAGCCCCTTTGTAAGGTAAACGGTAGGGCTGCGACAGTATCACAGCTTCGAGAAGTTGAGTTCCATTGAATTTACAGCCTCCGGGGCTCTGAAGTGGCTACGGAAAGACTTTTCAGGGCTTTGTAAAAAAAAAATAATGTTAATATAATCACATATTTCAGCACAAAGCTGAAAAGACAGCCCAGCTACCAATGGCAAAATGTATTTTTCTCCTTTGATGTCTGAGGGTTACATGTGAGCAGGTTAAAATGCTCCAGCTTTAAAATTTGAATCTGTGGTTTGCAAAAGCAGATGACCGGAGAACAAAACCTTCGCCCTCCCTTCTCCCTCCCTTCTGAATATCTGATATTGTTATACCCACTCATGTCAATTTTGCTTTTCTTCTCAAGCTAACATAGAATGTGCCACAAGTAGGATTCTGCATTCTCAAAGAAACAGTATTATACATATATTTTTTTAAAGTAGGGCCTGAATCAGAAACTGTATCAAGAGGTACAATTCTGTGGCTGTCATGGAAGGAGTTTGTTTTGAGAATTCTTTAGTTTAATTGCAAGTATAATTCCTTATTTATCTTCAGTTGGACAGAAGGATGAAAGGAGCCTATGAACTTGCCAGGGAACTGATAAGGTTCTTTATTAAGTCATCTTCAGTTGGACAGAGCACTCTTCTTCCCAGGCTGAGAAGAGAAGGGTGAGAACAGGTTATTTATTGGGACAGAGTGGTTTTTGCAGCTGTTGTTAAAGTTGCAAAACAACGAAGCACAGGACGGAGCGATGGAGAAATTTCTGAAAGAACAACGGGATATCAGCTCCGCCCAAGACATGATGGATAACAGCAACAACTGGGAGAAAGAAAGACATAATATCTTACAAGGACAGGAAGAAACACCATGGACAGAATAATTGCCATACACAGGAAGAAAAAGGAAATAGTCTGAGTTCCTCACTTGTAATTTTATAAATCATTTAATGTGGCAACACAAACAGTTGTTATTAATATTGCAGTTGTTGTATAAGGGATTATTATTATGACCAGAATGTAATGGAAATTAATAAGATTTTGGAACGCAGAAATAGAGCAAATAATCAAGCTATCCATTCTAGCACGTGGGGGGCCACCGGTGGAGTACAGGATCAGGTTTAAGGCGCTGGTTTTAACCTTTAAAGCCCTATACGGCCTAGGGCCCTCGTACCTACGGGACCGCCTCTCCTGGTATGTCCCACAGAGGAACTTACAGTCTTCAAATAAAAACATCCTGAAGGTCCCAGGCCACAGAGAGGTTAGGCTGGCCTCAACCAGAGCGAGGGCATTTTTGGCTGTGGCCCCGATCTGGTGGAACATTCTGTCACAAGAGACTAGGGCCCTGCGGGACTTGACATCTTTCCGCAGGGCCTGCAAGACAGAGCTGTTCCACCAGGCCTTTGGCCAAAGTACAGTCTGAGCCCCTTCTCCTTCTGTAATCCTCATAGAACTCTAGCCCAATGGTTGCCATTAATTTGATTCTGAATTGATTTTAGAATGTATTTCAATTAATTTACTGTGATTTTATGTAAACAGTGCTATTTTTATTGTTGTTAGCTGCTCTGAGCCCAGCTTTAGCTGGGGAGGGCAGGATATAAATAACATCTTCGTCTTCTTTGTTAAGTTCTGGGTGAACATATCAGACGACACAGCGATTCTTCAAACAGCTCTTGTTTATTCACAGGCCAGAACAGAACTGAACTGAAGGGTTCAGCCAGCCTGCTTATATAGAGCTCCACTACAACACAACTGTAACCACTTTCTGTAACTATCCAATCACTGAACATCACTTTCAATCCCTTATTTGCATATGTGGATCTGAGTGAAAACTATCTACAGTATCCCCCTGCTGGCCCAGGGTGGGAACTTCAGTATATAACAACCTCCTCCTCCTCCTCCTCCTCCTCCTCCTCCTCCTTCTTCTATAAATTATATAATTCGGTATTTGAACTATTGGTGTTACTAATTGTATTATAAATTGGTATTGTTATAATGAGGCTATTATTAGATTATAATTGAAAACTAATAAAAATATTATTATTGTATCAGAGAGAGAGAGAGAATTCTTATTCTTGCATGCCATTTCAATCTACGAAAGGTGGTGGGTGAGTCTGCATTCCCCTAGGTCCACCTTTGGAACTACCCCCCAAAAAATGGGTATCTGTAATCACCCCCAAGTAAATTGCACCATCTAATAGCCAGTTGTTCCAGATCCTATCAGCTTTGGGCTTCTGGAATTGCACAATATACCGTATTTTTCGCTCTATAACACGCACCCGATCATAACACGCATGTAGTTTTTAGAGGAGGAAAATCCATAGGCATGCCACCCGTAGGCATTCCCTCCATAACACGCACAGACATTTCCCCTTACTTTTTAGGAGGAAAAAAGTGAGTGTTATGGTGCAAAAAATACGGTACCTGTGGAGGTTGACCAGGACTCCCGCATTGAATAACATTCTGGTTCAGGGCCATGGAAAAGGCTGAGGAGTGAAGTAAAGCAGTACAAATTGAACAGGAGCAAAGAATAATTTAGGGACTGTGTTTGTGCAACTAGTTGGAGTGCTGAATTCCATGAAGAGTTCTAAAGGGAAGCAATTTGGCAACGTATTATGCAGCAAGCCATGAAGATGCTCCTGTCTTTTCAGAGCATGTATTTATCTGAATTGCCTTTGACTTAGCATTCTCTTGGATCACTTGTGAAGTGCTGAGAGCAATATACCCACAGCTGGCACTTGCTGGGTTCTTATATATATTTTTCTATTCCGTTACATTTCCAGTTCACAGGAAACAAAGGTTTGCCGTTAGAAGGGCTCTCTGCCTTTGTACTGGGCTCAGTTACTGCTCCCCTTTCATCACAGGGGCATAATGCAAAGGCAGCCACAGGGATCACAAGAAGCAGCTACAAACCATTAGAAGTAGCAGCTAGCAGAAATCGGGCATTTCTTAAGCAGCCGCTGCTACACAGTGTTTATAGTGCAAAAAGAGCGAAGTATGCTTTGGGAAAGGCGCTGGGAATTGTTGAAAGGGACCCCACTCCTTTAATCCAATATGTAATCCAATAAAACACAGCTTTCCTGACAAATTGCAATTCCTCTAGTTAGTGCTATTAGGAAGATCAAAATATGCTTCCGCTGTGGTTTATAGCACATCTCTTGTAGGCCAATTGCCCAGGGGAGAAAAGAGGAAAGAAGCCGTTTGGCACTTCCTCTGTTAGTTTCATACCGTTAATGAGCTTGTGGGTGCCGAACACCCTAAATTCCTGCGTCTGGTAGGTGTTAGAATTTAATTAAGGCTTGGGGTGTTAAAACTGGGGAATAGTCAAGCCTGTCTGAATTAAGCTGTGTGTCTTAGGATGTGTGCTAAAGGTAAAGGGACCTCGGACCATTAGGTCCAGTGGTGGCTGACTCTGGGGTTGCGGCGCTCATCTCGCTTTATTTGCCGAGGGAGCCGGCGTACAGCTTCCGGGTCATGTGGCCAGCATGACTAAGCTGCTTCTGGCAAACCAGAGCAGCGCAGGGAAGCACCGTTTACCTTCCCGCCGGAGCGGTACCTATTTATCTACTTGCACTTTGACATGCTTTCGAACTGCTAGGTTGGCAGGAGCTGGGACCGAGCAACGGGAGCTCACCCCGTCGCGGGGATTCGAACCGCCGACCTTCTGATCGGCAAGTCCTAGGCTCTGTGGTTTAACCCACAGCGCCACCCGCATCCCCTCTAGGATGTGTGCTAGACACTTCTAATCATTTCATTAAGCCCAGAGGCACTGTCTTGCACCCAAGATTGGGGGGAACAGTGCGCATCATATGCAGGGATTCAAACTGCCGACCTTCTGATCAGCAAGCCTAGCCTCAGTGGTTTAGACCACAGTGCCACCCGCGTCCCTTAGGTTGTATATATGTTTAAATAAAAATTTTAAAAGGTAAAGGACCCTTGGACAGTTACGTCCAGTCAAAGTTGACTATGGGGTTGCGGCACTCATCTCGCTTTCAGGCCGAGGGAGCCGCCGTTTGTCCACAGACAGCTTTCCGAGTCACGTGGACAGCATGACTAAACCACTTCTGGCGCAATAGAACACCTTGACGGAAACCAGAGTGGACAGAAACGCTGTTTACCTTCCCGCCACAGTGGTACCGATTTATCTACTCGCACTGGCTTTCGAACTGCTAGGTTGGCAGGAGCTGGGACAGAGCGATGGGAGCTCACCCCGTCGCGGGGATTCGAACCTCTGACCTTCCAACTTGCAAGCTCAAGAGGCTCAGTGGCTTAGACCACAGCGCCACCCTCAACCCTATATGTGTAAATAAACCATACATCATAAAGACTTCAGAGCCCCTATTGCAACTTGTTTTCCAAAAGGAAACATGAACCCTGGGTGAAGCACCTGGAATCTTGCACCACTCAGAAACTGGGGTGGCACCCAACAATACTTTCGTAGGAATATGTAGATAGAGTTAAGGATAGAACTTTCATTACCATTTCAAAGAATTCTCCAGTTATTTCTTTGGCCTTAGCAGGGCCTTTATTGCATAGCAGTTCTAATGCTGAATGCTTGTCCTGTCAGAACCTACAGTGCAAAAACTCTATGGACAGCTGCTGGGTCATATTCAACTAAGTTTTACTCTGAGTAGACCCATTAAAATTAATAGACTTGGTCATGTTGGTTTATTTCAATTTCTAGGAACTGTAGCTCTGTGAGAAACTACAGTTCCCAGGATTTTTTGAGGGAAAGCCGTGTGCTTTACCTATATAGATGTGCTTTAAATGTAGAGCCCCAGTCTCAATTTCTTTTATTATGCCTTTCCAATAACGTCTTATATATATTGAAGCAACAGCAGGCTTTTTAAGTACTTTTGTGTATCAGGAGAACAATGCACCATAAACCTGCAAAAAAAGTAATGGAGACTAAACAAGACATCTCTTGTTCCTTTCTCTAGCCCTCTGTATTTCCTCAGCGATTTGAATTATCCTTTTTTGGTTGGGGGGGGGGAAATGACCAATGTATTCTTGATTTAATAAATGTCTATCAAGTGGTTTGTTTGTTTGTTTGTTTGTTTTTGTCCTTTGGGAAACTCCATGAATCTGTTCAGCTGCTGTAGCCTTCCTGGGAAATTCCCTTTTTTCCACAAAGCGCGGTAGAATGTGTTCTTCCCATAGGAAAGTACTGTTGGATGTCTGTCAAAGCCAAGAAGGATAAAACCTGAATAAGCCATTTCCTTATTTTGATGTAAACTTGGGGCCTTGAGGAGTTGAGCATCTACTAGTCAAGCCTGCTAACTCAGACTCCCACATCTGGGAAAGTGTAAAACTGCATGATGTACTAGAGAATCTGTCTGAAACACTGTCTACCTTCCCGCTGCAGCGGTACCTATTTATCTACTTGTGTTGGTATGCTTTCGAACTTCTAGGTTGGCAGGAGCTGGGACAGAGCAATGGAATCTCACCCTGTCAAGCGGATTCGAACCACTGACCTTCCAATTGGCAAGCCCAAAAGGCTCAGTGGTTTAGACCACAGAGCCACCCACTTCCCTTATGGATGGGCCATTAGCAGGGGACAAAGACGAGCGATGACCAATCAAGGAAACCGTCAAAGGGCAAGACTGACAAGCAAGTGGAAGTGTGCCCCCTTCTTTGCTGGGTGCTAATGGGCAGAGGTGATGTCTTTGCTTTGTTTAAGAAATCACCTTGCCGACAAAGGTCCATTTAGTTAAAGCTATGGTTTTCCCAGTAGTGATGTATGGAAGTGAGAGCTGGACCATAAAGAAGGCTGATCACTGAAGAATTGCTGCTTTTGAATTATGGTGCTGGAGGAGACTCTTGAGAGTCCCATGGACTGCAAGAAGATCAGACCTATCCATTCTGAAGGAAATCAGCCCTGAGTGCTCACTGGAAGGACAGATCCTGAAGCTGAGGCTCCAATATTTTGGCCACCTCATGAGAAGAGAAGACTCCCTGGAAAAGACCCTGAAGTTGGGAAAGATGGAGGGCACAAGGAGAAGGGGACGACAGAGGATGAGATGGTTGGACAGTGTTCTTGAAGCTACCAACATGAGTCTGACCAAACTTTGGGAGGCAGTGGAAGACAGGAGTGCCTGGCGTGCTCTGGTCCAGGGGGTCACGAAGAGTCGGACATGACTAAATGACTAAACAAAACAACAATGGGCACACGTAAAGGACAGGCTTAAGGCAGTGATTTTCAACCAGGGTGCCATGGCACCCTGGTGCGCCTTGAAAGGTATTCAGGGTGCCACAGGGTGCCACTGGCATCTGTCCGTTTTTCCTTTCCTCCCTCCCTCTGATGCCCTCTCTCTCCCAAAGGCTTGCACAGCCGTTTGTTGTAGCAGCCCTGGCTACAAGCTCCCCAGGCGAATGGTGCCTCTGGGGATGGCCAGGGGGTGCTTCCCAGGCCCCTTGTGGGGCAGTGTGAGGAGATGCCTCTCTTTGGTGCAGTGGGGCGGGGGGGGGCTGCTCAGAGATCAGGGGCAGCAGCAGTGGCTGCGAAGAGGACTTCCAAGGTGCGGGGAGAAGAAGCTGAGGGAACACTCCCCAAGGGAGAGTGTTTGAAAAGGGGTGAGAGGCTGTCAGCTCTCCAAGCAAGGGGTGACATAACTTTGCTCCTGAGCCTCACAGAGGTGCTGCAGAAAGAATGGAGCTGGTCAAGGGAGCCATGGACTCAAAAAGGTTGGAAACCTCTAGCTTAGGTGTCAGGGAACTGACATCGGAGCTAGAGGCGGAGGGAAGGCTCTCAAATGATGCTGGAGAAGGGCCCAGCAGGGAGAGAGGCAGCTCCGCAGATGGGGAAGCAAATCAGCGCAACACCAGGGATATAGAGGGGCTGATGGGGGAATCGGCGAGAGGGCTCCAGGACTCTTCACCGGACACCAGCGGGGAGAGCACGGGTCCTCCGCTACCCACGCCCACCCTGCGCAGAAGACTTCCATGCAGAGAGAGTAGGAGGAGACTGGGTGTCAAACAACTTTTATGTTGGAAAAGATTTAAGAAACGCCCACTGACGGATTCTGCTAGCGACTGAGGCAGCCACGAATTGAAGGGCTGTCCAGACAGAAAGGTTTAACAAGGCAACATAACCAGGAGAGGCGGCAACTTACGCACGAGCAACCCCATACCCATTACATTAGGCTTTCAACTTTTAATACTGTAGGCTGGGGAGTCGGGAAGCAGTGAGAAGGAGAGACAGAACTCCCGGTGAACTGGGGATGACAGAATGGGACGAAGAGACGGCTTTTTGCTGTTCTGTGAATCCACTGCTGCCCTTAAGGGGGAATCCAGACCCTCATAAGTTGTGAATGCTCTGCTATCCCTTCTTCTAGGTACAGGTTGTATATATGTGTGAATAAAACTATGACACTGCAGTGTCTGTTGTGTCTCCTTGCCCCCACAGGGAACACAGACCCTGGGAAAAGTTCCTGCAATCCCTCACTGCTCATGGAGATTGGAGTGGCATGTAACAATATAGTGGTACCTCGGGTTACAAAGACTTTGGGTTACAGACTCTGCTAACCCAGAAGTAGTATCTGGGGTTAAGAACTTTACCTCAGGATAAGAACAGAAATTGTGTGGCGGCAGCAGCAGTGGCAGCGGGAGGCCCCATTAGCTAAAGTGGTGCTTCAGGTTAAGAACAGTTTCAGGTTAAGAACGGACCTCCGGAACAAATTAAGTTCGTAACCAGAGGTACCACTGTATAGAGAACAGATTGAAGTGCTTAAAATGAAAAAAAAATAATGTCTCCAAGGTTTATTTCCCTAAAATGCCACAATTCAGTAATTTGCAGCAACTTGAATCTAGATCATTTGTAAAAATGGAAATTTATGCAGCATAAACATAGCTCCTTGAAGGGCATTTTGTTTTGTAAACATAGCTATTTATCTGAACATTCTCCTCCTCTGATCTGAGCTAATAGGAAAAACATGATTATAAAATGTTGTTTGGGTGTTTTGCTGCCTGAGTTGAACTAGAAAATACCCCCCTCCAACCATATGCTCACTTGGGAGTAGGTCCCATTGAATTAAATGGGACTTACTTCAGAATAGGCCTGTGTAGGATTGAATGGTTTGTTTGTTTATTTGGAATATTTATAAATTGTTAAACATTATTATTATTATTATTATTATTATTATTATTATTATTGATATTTTATTAAGAGAATTTCATTTATAAAAAACTAGAGTGAGGGGGGAAAGAGAGTGAGAAAAATGGGGGGGGGGGGACTTTGAAACGACAAAATGCCATAGTGGCATGCAATGATAAAACAATCAAAACACCACAGTTAAAAAGAGATAAAAGAAATGAGATACGGCTTCTGAGTTAACTCATCCTACTGAGAAAGCCAGTAAAAGCAAAAACAAAAAGTTTTTAGCATCTGATAGCCCGTCAGAGTCTGTTCAATTTCAGCAAAGGTTAGTGAATTTATAAACCTCCCTCCAATATAAAAGTCCGGGGATGGTGTACAATTTAAAGTAGAGTAATGGGAACAAATACAATAAAACTCAATGGGGGGGGGGGAATCAACACAGCCTCAAGGAATTTTAGAGACCGGGGGGGGGGGGGATAGGGTTGAGAAAGTGGAACCATGTAGTATGTGAGACTACTCAAGTTTCACTAGCAAACAACTGTGATATAGCATCTAAATTGGCCCAAACTTCTGGTTCAAAAAACCTCTGGCACATTTAAACTTCCAAGCAAAGGTGAAAAGGATTGTGCTGGACCCAAGTGAAGCTTGTGAACCAGGAAGTTAAAATCTTTCCTCTGCCAAGAACTCAAGAGGGTGATTTCCAATGAGCCATCTTCCCTCAGCTTCCTCTAGTCTGCAAGATGAGGGTAACAGACTGACCCACCTTGCGGTGATGTTGTAAAGATTCCTAAAATATCTTATGCAAATCTCTTTGAACACTCAGGAAGCGTTATGCAAATATGAAGGATAACTGTGCTCAAAGCCTCATCTTTTGCATTCACATCTGTATCCAAGATTTACTACTTGAGTCCTAAGTGGGCTCAAATTTAGCCCCGATAATAAATACCCAGACTACCAAATAAGGGGAGGAAAGTGGTCGGATAATAAATCTGCCAGACCAGAACTTATGAGGAGCCAACAGCCCTGCTTGCTGCTGCAACTGCTCTTTTTAAGGCGTCTTGCTCAGAACTTCCAGGAGGTTCATGCGCCAAGTCTGTACATAAAAATAAGAGAGCCACACAATACGTATTTTTTAATAATTGTAAAGCACCGTGTACATTAAATATGAGTGAGAAGCATTTTTACGCTTTCCAAAACGAATGCATTTGACTTTCCTTCAAATAAAAGATCATTATCCTCTTCTTGAGCAAAGCTATTTTACAGGAAAAGCAAACTCTCTTTTGACTCTAGCAGAAAAAGCTCCTTCCTCCCTCACTGCAAATTCTCTCACAATTTTTGTTCTCTCCCTTTCTACCACCCATCCCCCTCATGTGCTGACATTTTTTTAGGATAGGTTTTTGTTTTGTTTTGTTTTTACTGGGAGCACTGTGGGGGGTGAAACTGCTATTAGTGAGATTGTTGCAATTTTTAAAAAACAAAACAAAATTAATTAATTAATTAAATGCAAATTAAATAACTGCATATAACTAGTTCCTGAAAGAACAAAGCCTTTCAACTGCCGCATCTGCTGCTTTAGAGTAGGTCCACTTCTTTAGGCAGAATGTAGCAGGGTTGCTGCATTGTTGATGTGGTGAAGGCATAGCTGTCAACTGTCCCTTATTTGGTGGGAAACTCCCTTATCCCAGCGCCGTGTCCCACGGCTGTCCCTTATTGATGATGTCCCTTAAATTTCCCGGATTTCAAAGGAAGCAGCTCCTCTCCCTCCCTCCCTGCCGGCCAGGGAGGAGGGAGGCTCCAACTGTGTTGCTTGGCTGTGTTGCACACCCAATAAGGAGTCTAAGAACGACTGGGGGGGTGGAGCTTGCATGCCTTGTGCCGATCAAATCAGCCGCGTTGCCGGGGGACTTGCCTTTGCTCAGCGCTTCCCAGCGGAGAGGTGATGGTGGTTTTCCTTGCTGCATCCCCTTTGCCAGGTTGCTGCGCTGTGGGAACCACCGCTTGAGGCTTTGGCTGCTGGCTGGGCTTTCTGCCTTTGGCTCGGAGGGGCTCAGAAGTTGAACATACCTGTGCCCAGAGAATCCCTTATTTTGGCTGCTGATCCCTTATTTTCGAGGCTGCTGGTCCCTTATTTTCAAATCTGTAAGTTGACAGCTATGGGTGAAGGAAGTAGATGCCCTGCATTGGCTCCCATACCACTATGACCAAACCAAATCCAAAAAACTTTATTGTACTAGCCATTGGCCATGTCAAATCTGAAAAAGAGATACAAGCAAAAGGGGTGTTGTGCCACAAATAATAGTCTCTATTTAGATCTCTGCGTCTCCCTTACAGTTCACTGCTATATTGTCCAGAGTCTTCTTGTTATGTACTGAAGTTTTCACCCTGGGCCAGCAGGGGGATACTGTAGATAGTTTTCACTCAGGTCCACATTGCAAATAAGGGATTGAAAGTGATGTTCAGTGATTGGAGAGTTACAGAAAGTGGTTACTGCTGTGTTGTAGTGGAGCTCTATATAAGCAGGCTGGCTGAACCCTTCAGTTCAGTTCTGTTCTGGCCTGTGAATAAACAAGAGCTGTTTTAAGAATCCCCGTGTCGTCTGATATGTTCACCCACAACTTAACACTTCTTTCTGATCTTTTTGGCCACCAAAGCAAAAAGGGCGACTTTATGAGTCACTGAAGCGTTTACATCGCTAAGAAGCCATAGGACCTTCTCTGCCAGGGAGAGACATCTCTCCTGTGTGGATGGTAAGGTGAGAAGTTGCCTCCTGGGTCCAATGTATAGTGGGCAATATAGTAAACAGTGCAAGATGCCTTTCACCTGTGGTTGCCCACATATACAGAGTCTGTCTCCGTACGGTACCTTGTTATATCGTCCATCTAGGACGGCAGAGGGCATAGCTTGGAAATGCAGCTTAGTAAAAGCAAATCTTATTGAGGCTGGCTGGAAATTGGCTCCAAAAAGGATTGTTTTTAGAAGGGGGAACCAAGGAGAGCATTATTTGATCGCTTGCAGATCACTTAGTGATTCTGTCCAGTGGCACCAATCCCTTAATTGCCGTTTGTATGACCAAATAACAATAGATGTTTTGTCTATTGGTCATTTACTCCAAATGGGGCTGCGGATCTTGGCACACAATAGATCATAGATCATAGAATCATAGAGTTGGAAGAGACCACAAGGGCCATCAAGTCCAACCCCCTGCCAAGCAGGAAACACCATCAGAGCACTCCTGACATATGGTTGTCAAGCCTCTGCTTAAAGACCTCCAAAGAAGGAGACTCCACCACACTCCTTGGCAGCAAATTCCACTGTCGAATGGAATTCGAAGCCAGATGACTGGCTTAAGCAGCGTTCAGTATTGTCAGGAAGGTGAACAAATAGAGAAATCACAAGGCCACATGGATCTGGAGACCTTCTGCAAGGAGACAATACTAAGGTAGATGGCCAGTGGTCTACTTTGGTAGAAGATAGTTTGCTGTGGTTGCACTATATCAGAGGAGGGTTCTCCAACAGACAAAAGTGTGTGTGTGTGTGTGTGTGTGTGTGTGACAGGAGAGTGGAAGAGATTTTTTTTCTCTGGAAGTCTTGGCCACAACGTCAAAGTACAGTGGTACCTCGGCTTAAGTACTTAATTCGTTCTGGAGGTCTGTTCTTAACCTGAAACTGTTCTTAACCTGAAGCACCACTTTAGCTAATGGAGCCTCCTGCTGCGCCGCCGGAACACGATTTCTGTTCTCATCCTGAAGCAAAGTTCTTAACCTGAGGTACTATTTCTGGGTTAGCTGAGTCTGTAACCTGAAGCGTATGTAACCTGAAGCGTATGTAACCCAAGGTACCCTGTAAATGGTGCTGAAATTCTGACCTACCATGGTGAGAGAGCTTTAACTGATGGAAGACAAAGGTTGAGCTATCAGGACAGCGTTGGCTGGAAGATAGCTTCTCCAAGGCAAGGCGGGGCACCGGGTTTTGCGAGAGGCCTTTGATATTCATTTTGCAAATGGCTTTGTCTGAGTCAAGCATCAGGACTATCAAAGTTCGCACATCAAAATGGAAACAGCGCAGCACAATACTGCTTCAGCTGTGTGAGCTTTTCCCGTAACTGCAGGGGGTCCTTGAGGTTCACAACATCTGAATATGTTAAAAAGGATGATTAGCAGTGGCTGATTCACACAATCATTTCCCTGTCACCAAATGATTTCCAAGTGGTTTCCTTGCAGCGATCAGTTAATGCATGTTTTTTTAGCCCTTGCTGGGAAGGTAGCTGGGCAACTGAGGCCACTTACGGCTCGCATTGTTCAATCCCCTGCTTAATTCTCATGTACGCTTCTGAACAGTATGACTTGATGTAGTTATGTAGCCAGAACTCAACAAGAAAGAACAGAACATACATGCTTGAGTAGGGGAAGGAACTATAAGGGACAGATTGTCAAATGCAGTAGTTTTGAAAGAGTCAGAACCTTGTTGTTCACGTGGCTGGAGAACACTGGCTTGCCTTTCTTTTGAATTATCTAACAAGTGCAAATAGCAAAAAAATGCTAATTTGTATTGTTACATGCCACCCCAATCTCTGAGTGGTGTGAAATTCCAGTGTTCCAGGCACTTACCCAGGGTTCACGTTTCCTTGGGAGATGAGTCACAGCAGAGATGGTGGTGTCTTTATTTACACATATATACAACCTGAGCCTGCGATGGAGGAGTTCAAAGCATCAAACTCCAAGCGAATTTTGTGTATTCCATTGCTCAAGCAATGGATTCCAAACTGTCAGCCCTCATTGTGCTCTGATCCCTCTCTTTCCACGTTTAACAAACTAATTTTCTCCAGCTTGCATCACACACACACCCAACTGCAATTCTGAAACTCCCTCCTCAAAACTCTGGCATCTTTTTTCTGCTAAATACTCAGAGTTCAGGGTGGGGCTCCACCCATTTGCTGGTTGGCACAGAATCTTTGCTCTGCTGATAGCCTATCTCTTTGTTTTTGTTCCCTGCTAATGGCCCATCTTTATTATCATGCTGGTTCTTGGCTTCCCTTTTAACATGCTAAATCCAGTGCCTGGAACCCAGGAATTATAAAGCGAACCAAGGCGCCCCACAAACTAATAACAGTGGGTTGTGTGTGTGGTTTTTTTTAACCAATTCATATTCATTCATTTTGGCTCAAGCTTCACAAAGCCAAGAAACTGGAAGAAAAACTGTTTTTTTTACACACCCCACAGCAAACAGGGATGTTGGGAAATGTCACAAATGATGTTCTCACAAGCTGCCCTCCACGCACCCAGACATCCTGATCTTTCTTTTTTTTTGTTGTTAAATTTTTATTATTTTCTTTAGATATTCTTTTTCTAACCATTCTTATTATTACCATATGTTGCCTTTGACTCTGCCGAGTCCTGACTTTCCTCCCTCCCTGCAATTGGTATATTAATCACATCTTATTGTGTACATTTTTCTTGTATCACTACTGTTTTACATTGAAGGTATTATTCCAGTCCAGCTAGTGTCTTTAAATTTTTACAGTTCTCCTTTAAATATTCAATAAATTTACTCCAACTGGTCTTGTATCTCTGGTCTTCTTAATCCCGGATCAGACTTCTTGATCTTTCAGGGCCAAAACCCACAACTGGAGGAGCATACATAGTCTATGTTGGGCAGGCTGCAGGCCTGGGCAGACAGCATAATAATAAATTTCATTTCTTTACCGGTCAAAGAGGTTTACAGCACATTAAAACATCAAATAAAACAATCCAGGATAAATCATTACTGAAGAAAGCCAAATATAAAGTATGCATTCAAAGTAACTAATTAACAGGAAACTAAAATCTTAACGATTTCAAAATGAAACATTACAGAGGAGGTCAGCTACAGGATGTACATTTACCACAGCAAAGTTAAGGGAAAAAATATTTGCATTTGAAAAGAAAACATTACTAATGGAAGTCAAATATAAAATGCACATTTAAAACAGCACAACTAGCAAGAGAATAAAATATTATCATAAACATATGTGTAAGAAGTGGGTCCTAAGGCCCTTAAAATACAATCTGAACAAAATTGGTGAGGCAGCAAAGTTTATTTAGCATAATACGTTCTTGCAAGAGTGGGTGTCTAAAGTAGGCACACCCCAGCTTTGGAAAAACATGAGCTTATATTCCCTATACTCAAAGCACAGTTCCTTCCCTTGCCTCCCTATTGGCTGGATACTATGAGGTTTGCAGCCTATCACAACCACCTAATTTCCCTACTAACATCCCCGCCTATGTTTTGTTGTTGTTGTTGTTGTTGTTTAGTCGTGTCCGACTCTTCGTGACCCCATGGTCCAGAGCACGCAAGGAACTCCTGTCTTCCACTGCCTCCCACAGTTTGGTCAGACTCATGCTGGTAGCTTCGCGAACACTGTCTAACCATCTCGTCCTCTGTCGTCCCCTTCTCCTTGTGCCCTCCATCTTTCCCAACATCAGGGTCTTTTCCAGGGAGTCTTCTCTTCTCATGAGGTGGCCAAAGTATTGGAGCCTCAGCTTCAGGATCTGTCCTTCCAGTGAGCACTCAGGGCTGATTTTCTTAAGAATGGATAGGTTTGATCTTCTTGCAGGCCATGGGACTCTCAAGAGTCTCCTCCAGCACCAGAATTCAAAAGCATCAATTCTTCGTCACTCAGTCTTCTTTATGGTCCAGCTCTCACTTCCATACATCACTACAGGGAAAACCATAGCTTTAACTATACGGACCTTGGTTGGCAAGGTGATGTCTCTGCTTTTTAACATCTCCCATTACCCTTATTTCAGCCCCCCCTTACCCTTATTTATC
Source organism: Podarcis vaucheri (assembly GCF_965113315.1). NCBI lineage: Eukaryota > Metazoa > Chordata > Lepidosauria > Squamata > Lacertidae > Podarcis > Podarcis vaucheri. Next base: position 12,526,090 of record NC_138755.1, read on the forward strand.
ATCTCCCTTATTTGGTCTATGTTCCTAGGCAGTTACTTACTAAGCTGAGCAAAATACCCCACATCCTGACCACAAGCTCTAAATATCTCCAGTTGTCTGGACCAGAGGCAGAGCTAGGTGCTCCGGCACCTGGAGCCACGCACATGCTGTGTACCTGGGGATGGGGCGAGCGTCCCAGGGGGCAGGGCAGCGATGTCATCCCGCCCCTCAGGGATGACACCTGGGGTGGACCGCTGTGGCGACCATACAGGGTCCCCGGACGTTTCACTGTCTATTGATCCCTGTGCCACCACTTTGTTCCTCGCTGCCACCACCCAGGCCCTACCTGGCACAATACTGAGTCCAGTCAGGGTTAAATTGGAACATAAACTTTTGTTTATTTATTGCAGTTTAACAAGCTTGTGGTTTCATAAACGGTATCGGTCAATTACAAACATGGGGTGCCTATGCAGACCTATAACTTCTGTTACCTGCTCTCACTCAATAAACCACCTCTCTGATATTTACTTGTCTTCCTAAGGTAAAGGTAAAGGGACCCCTGACAGTTAAGTCCAGTCATGACCGACTCTGGGGTTGCGGCGCTCATCTCGCTTTACTGGCCGAGGGAGCCAGCGTACAGATTCTGGGTCATGTGACCAGCATGACTGAGCCGCTTCTGGCAAACCAGAGCAGCGCACGGAAACGCTGTTTACCTTCCCACCGGATCAGTACCTGTTTATCTACTTGCAGTGGCGTAGCGTGGGGGGTGCAGGGGGGCCGGCCGCACCGGGCGCAACATCGGGGGGGGGGCGTGCACTCACACTCGCAGCTCTTTGCCCCCTGCTAAAATCCACGGGTTAGGGGGCGCAAATTACTTGCCTTGCCCCGGGTGCTGACAACCCACGCTACGCCACTGTCTACTTGCACTTTGACGTGCTTTCGAACTGCTAGGTTGACACGAGCAGGGGCCGAGCAACGGGAGCTCACCCCGTTGCGGGGATTCGAACCGCCAACCTTCTGATCGGCAAGCCCTAGGCTCTGTGGTTTAACCCACTTGTCTTCCTAGCCCCTAACTATTCCCGACTCTGCTTATTTCACTACACTAACTCAACCTATCCACAGACTCTATCCCAATTCACTCCCACTCCAACCAACCACCCAACTCCCAACGTACTCCTCTCTTGGTGCCTCCCAGAGCTGGTTTTATAGTCCCTCTGACTCCACCCCTGGGTTCTGATTGGCTAACTTGTTTAACTATTTCACCTCCAGCACTCTCATATGTTAACGTCACAACCGCGCCCACCGCACCCACCGCACCCCCTTCCTCCGCCAGTGGTCTGGACTGCTGACATTAGTTTAACTGTTGCCTTTGTGGTTTATGTAAAAAAGCAACACCCTCATTTCTCACATAGAGCATATCTACTCCCGTTGCAGCAAATCCTGTCTATGGTGGTTCATGGTGGCTGGTGGCTGTGGAAGCTCAGGCTCAACGACCTGGTCTGTACTGAGAGACAGCCAAGATGGCCTCTTCAGCAGCCTCAGCTTTTGGAGCTGGAGTCAGTCCAGGCCCCGCCCTCCCAGGCCAGGTGGGAAAAGGCCTGCGAGGCAGGGAGCAGGTACCCCCAGAACTCATGACCAATATTTGACATCAGGAAGACTGCAATGCTAATCCCACAACCCAATAGGATGCCTTTTAAAAATTTAGGTTTGTTTTTGAATAAAGTAGGGTTGCCATATTTCTAAAGGTGAAAATCCAGATACAAAGTTGTTGAGCTCCCCCTCTCCTGGACTTCTAACATGGGTTACTGTTACGGAAATTACGGGGGGGGGCACATCTTTAAAGTTGTTAAATGATACAAATATTATGCCTTTCAACTTGACAGCTCAGGGAAGTTACCTAACTTTAAAATAATATAAAATCAACTCCTTGTCAGTTTCCTCCATTCCAAAGCTATTTTCCCCTTGAAAAAGGACTCCAGGAAGTTCCCAGAGGTGACAATTGCTGGGCTCAATTGCAAGGGAAGCCAAATCTCATCACCTGACTTGCCTCAGGCTCCAGACATGCAAAGGAAGTTCTATTGTACTTTTGGGTGGTGGGCACTTAAGACATATTTGTCTATGCTAATCTTATACCTGAGTTTTGCCCTGCCATGTCTGCTTATGCTAATCTTGTATCAAGGACTTGTCTGGACATGTTTGCCAAAGTTAACCCCTCCCTTTTTGTGACATGTCAGTGACGTAGCAATGATGTAGCAATGATGCTGTACGAACTGTATTCTGGAATATGGTGGGAAAGTTTTAAAAGTCTTTGTCACCCCATCCTTGGGCTTCAAATTTGCTCTTTGAACCTATTGCGCAATAAACTTTGGTCTACAGCTATTTGCTCCGGTTGGCTGGAATCCTTCCTTTATTCCGCAGGGACCCATGGGCTCTGCCCGACGAGCTGGGTGACTGAGCAGCCTCACACCTAGATTTTTCTGTAACCGTATGTCCGGATTTCCCCGGACATTCCAGTGATTTCTGCCAGGACACTACTTCCGACTGCCATATTCCAGTTATGTCCAGGAAATTCCAGACATATGGCAACCCTAGAATACAGCATCAGGTTTGGGCAAGAAATAAACCCAAATATAAAAATGTTTGTTCTACTGCTTCTGGTTTAAAAATAGGGTTGGATGGAATTGCACGTAATGATTTTATATTTATAATAAGCCTGCTTCAATCACTGCATTTCCTTTGCAGGGGTATTTATATTTAACACCGTGCCTCTCAAATAAAACAAGCTCCTGAAAGAACAACAGGCATCCTTCAGCTAAGTCCCACTGAAATTAATCAACACTACCCATGCTTATTAACATCAGTGGGTCTCCTTAGAGCAGGACTAGCACTGAATACTATACAGCCTTCCCACCCTGTCAAAGTGTGCAGTTTTCTGTACATATTCTACTGCTGTCCATTACGATGACAGCCCCAGGGAGTGGAGGAGGCAGCCATTTTGAATTCTCCCAAATTCAAAAACAGCTAAAATAGACCTTTGAGGGGGAAACAAAATGGCTGCCACTCCATTTCACCCGATGGAGTAAATATAACATTCTCAACTTTGCTCCCTTTTCCCTACCTCCTGCTTTTTTTCAACCCTCCCTTGCATACAAATGAGCTCCATTTTCATGCCTCTGTTATTGTTCAGCTCCCTTTGCACACACACCTGTAACAGTCCCTATTTTCCAGAGATGTCCCTGATTTAGAAAAGCTGTCCCAGTTTCTGATTTGATCCTGGAATGTCCCACTTTTCCTTAGGACGTCCCTATTTTCATTGGAGAAATGTTGGAGGGTATGGTAGGATGTCCCTGGCTGGATCTAGACACATCAAAAAAGCAATTCAGTTAAACGTGTTGGAAACTTCATAAAGAGAAATCTCATTGGCAAAAGATGGCGCCCCACATTGCCATCTGGTGTTATAACATATAACACAAAATTGGACTATAGGCTGAGGATTGAGGATAATTTAAGGAGCAACAACACAAGACAGATGTGGCAGGGGATTCAGCATATTACCAACTACAAACCTAACCTTGGTGCTGTCGACGGTGACCCCTTGCTGGCAGAGGAGCTTAACCTCTTCTTTGCTCGCTTCGAGAAGGAGCCACCTGAGACGCCGGTATTACAGCCACCAGCCCATAGGGGCCCCTCATTCACGGTAGAGGAACATGAGGTGAGACAGGTTTTGAGGATGGCGAATCCGAGGAAGGCGGCTGGACCTGATGGCATCACTGGAAAGGTGTTGAAGGGCTGTGCGGATCAGCTGGCGAGGGTCTTTACTAAGATCTTCAATAAGTCCTTACACCAGTCTATTGTCCCACCCTGCCTGAAGTCGTCAACTATTGTCCCTCTGCCTAAAAAATCCACAATCAGTAATTTGAATGACTATAGACCAGTTGCACTGACTCCAATCATCATGAAGTGTTTTGAGAAACTGGTGCGCCGTCACATTATCTCCTGTCTTCCATCAACTTTTGACAACTACCAGTTTGCATACAGAGCAAATAGATCCACAGAAGACGCCATCAATACCACTCTCCATGCTGCTCTGTCCCATCTGGAGCAGCCGGGGAGTTATGTGAGGCTGCTGTTTGTGGATTTTAGCTCTGCTTTTAACACTATCCTCCCCCATAGACTGGTGTCCAAGCTAGAGGCGATTGGACTCTCCAACTCCACCTGTCTCTGGGTTTTGGATTTTTTGTCAGAACGTTCCCAGAGGGTTAGAGTAGGGTCACACATGTCCACAGCCCTTAGCCTTAACACCGGCTCACCACAGGGTTGTGTGTTGAGTCCCCTGCTCTACACTATCTATACGTATGACTGTACAGCCATCTATTCCAGCAACAAAATCATCAAGTTTGCTGATGACACTACGGTGGTAGGGCTCATTTCAGGAGGGGATGAGTCCGCCTATCGGGACGAGGTGGAGCGGCTCTGTGTTTGGTGTGGAGAGAACAATCTGGCTCTTAATACGGCTAAGACCAAGGAATTGGTGGTGGATTACAGGGGAAAAAAGGCGGACATTCAGCCCTTGTATATCAACGGGGAACGGGTGGAGAGGGTGGCGGAATTCAGGTTTTTGGGAGTAGCTATCGATCAGGGCATGACTTGGAGCGCACATACCACTGCTCTGGTGAAGAAGGCCCAGCAGAGAATTTATTTCCTCAGACTTTTAAAGAAGAACAATCTGAGTGAGAGACTGCTGGTGTCCTTCTACCGAGGCTCCATAGAGAGCATTCTTACATACTGTATTTGTGCTTGGTTCTCCAGTTGTACAGCTAGGGAGAGGAAGGTGCTCCAGAAGGTCATAACCACAGCCCAAAGGATTATTGGTCATCCTCTCCCATCTTTGGAAGAACTGTACGGTTCCCGTTGTCTTAGGAAAGCAAATAACATCCTGCAGGATTCATCTCACCCGGGACACTGTCTGTTTGCACCACTGCCTTCTGGCAGAAGATATAGAAACATCAAGTCAAAGACAAATAGACTGAAAAACAGTTTCTATCCAAGAGCTGTGGCCCTTTTGAATGCTGTAACTCGTTAGTGTGACCTGGGAGTTTGAAGGGTGTGGTGTGGGTGTGGCTGGAATGTGGTTTGTTTGGTTGTTGTTGTTGTCTTGCTTTTGTTGTTTTAAGGGATGGCATCCAATTTCGTTGCACTTTGTGCAATGTTGCACTTGTGTAATGACAATAAAGAATCTATCTATCTATCTATCTATCTATCTATCTATCTATCTATCTATCATCTATCTATCTATCTAACATATATAAAGCATTTGTTTTCTTTACCACTGCAGGTGAGTCCCCTATTTACATTGAAGAAATGTCAGAGGGTATGGAGTTATCCGACCCCCAAGCCATCTGAAGGCAATCATGTATAGGGAAGTTTTTTAAAAAATGTTTATTTATTTTTTTAAAAAATTGCTATAGATATGTTGGAAGCTGGGGCAACTCAGTGAAGAGTGAGGCTGTAGTAGGAGTACGGTAGATGTTTTAAACAAGGTTTGAGTACAGTGAGAATGTTGTTGGGAAAGGTTTTGTTTTGTTACATTTCTGTGCTGTACCCAGCTCTGCACATTCTCTTTGCTAAAACCGTTTTTTTTTAAAAAAAAACTTCTCAGTGTTCCTTCCTTCCCAAACTATTGAGATGTCTTGCACTGTTTTAAACCACCACTTTCTCCTCTCTCCGTGTCCCTCCCTTCTCACTCCCATTTCACGGCCACTGCTCTTGTGCAACCTTCCGTCTGTTTTGCTTTCCTCGCCTGCTCTGACTTCGTGCAAATTCAGGATTGTGCTACAGCACTACAGATCCTCCAATAGGGGCTGCTCACTGATATCATGCAAATCCAGGATTGTGATGTGGCACCACAAATCCCCCAATGGGGAATGCATGACGACACCCTTACATTTTTATTATATGTAAGATATAATAGCTGGGGCAGTATGTTTGCAGTTGTCTGTCACTTTACGCAACGTTATGTCGAGTACTAAATTTATTAAACTACCATATGAAAATAGAGACTAATAATGCAACTTTGAGATAAATACAATTTTGTACATGCATGCTTTCACATCGTTTTTAATGATTCCCTGAGTAAGCATTAAAAACATTTCACCCTCTGTAGACATGCATTATATTAACGCAGGCTATTAAAAGCAAAATGGAGGGGGGAATTATTTAGACTTTTTGGTGCTAAAACAATAGCATTTTAACTGATGTAGACATTCAGAGCTGAAAGGCAATATTTTTTCTGAGTTTGAGCATCTGCAGGGGATTGAATATATCATAATGATGAAAACCTCTGAGTATGACAAGGAAGTAGCAAATCTCTTATGCTTTGAATTTTCTGTATTGCTTTCTTCCTTGGGAAAAATGCTGATTGTTTTTCATGCATTTCCTCCTTCCATTATTGTTACTTATGGTAGAAAGGGTTTGTCAAAATGTTATCCTATAAGTTTTTGTTCTTTTGAGGTGAAGGCATCAGTGTACCTGAAGCAGTCACATCCTGGGAGCAAGGTGAATTTTAGGATGACCACAGGTTGCCCCTGAAATTTTGAGACAGTCACTTTATCTTCACCCATGTATGTAACAGAATCTTTGAAAGGCTGGCTGAAGCTTTAGCTCCTGCACAGAGAGGCAAATAAAATGTAGCACAGTAGCAAACAAGCTATTAAGTTGTTTGGAACTATTCTTCAGGCCGAGTGTTAAACAAATGCAAAATGGGGAGGTGGGAGTTGGAAGGAGCTGGGCATAATGGAAAAGCTCCAAAGCCGGCAGTCTTAAGGTAAAAGGCAGGATATGTTTTGCAGCAAATTTCTATGCATGGTTGACTCAGAAGTCCCACTGTATTCAACAGTGCTAATTAAGGATTGCAGCCTTAATTATGTTAGATTGTCCTGGGCACAAAATAGATTTCAGGTTGCACCGATGGCTGCTAGGACAAAGGAATGCTACGACTGTGCATGCTTTCACCGTATAAAAGCCAGATTGTATTTGGATCCCCTCTGCCTTCAGAGGAATTAAGTTCTCCTCTGCTTAATGCTGGAAGCAGACATAAACAACACTCGTCATTTGTATTTTCAAAGGGAAACAGCCATGAGTTTTGGCAGGACCATGGAAGGAGGGAATGTGTACACACACACACACACACACACACACCGCATTCTCAACACTGATTTGGGTAGCTGTGGCTGTTGTTTACAAATCGAAAAGGATTTGTGTGGACTTAGAGACGTTTTGCATCACCTGGGCCACTTCCAGACTGTTGCTATTTTGTGAGTAGGTTTCAGTAACATATCGGCATATCAGGTTGCACAATTCAAGTGGATTTGATTCCCGTTTTCATAGTAATCACAACCAGCAGCAGCAGGCTTTCTGCAGTAAGGACATGAACTATAAAATGTGGGGATAACAATTGCTTAATGCGGCATCTTATGAATTTCCGTCAAACAGGTCAGAATAGATGCTCATTAAACAGGTAATCTGGAAATACTTTCCTTTACATAGTACCAACGGTTGGGCTTTTCCACTGTGTTCAGTTGTTTGCAAACAGAAGCTGTAAAAACGAGGCAAAATGAAAGATATGAGATCAAACGAGGGCCAATTTATTGAACTCATCCTGTGGAAGTAAACCACTTATTTTAGGGTTCAGAGATCTGTCAAAGATCAGAAAATTCAACAGTGTCTCCCTGCTAGGCTGATATACATCCAAGGAAAACTGGCTCTTGCACCCATATTTACAGTGTTGCATTGTTCTGCTACAGAAAAAGAATTTTAGGCAGGCTATTTCAAATAACAAACAGATGCAGCTAACCTTGCAGTTTTTATTTATTTCACATATATTCCAAGAATTTGCTTGCAATAACAGACTCTCCAAGTGTCCCTATTTTCCAGGGACACCCCTGATTTAGAGAAGCTGTCACGGTTTCTGATTTAATCCTGGAATGTCCCACTTTTTCTTAGGATGTCCCTATTTTCATTGGAGAAACATTGGAGGGTATGACATTATCTGACCCTGGGACCATCTGAAGGCATCCTGTATAGGGAAGGTTTTTTTAAAAAAATGTTTACAGTGTGTGTGTGTGTGTGTGTGTGTGTGTGTGTTGGAAGCTGCCCAGAGTGGCTGCCGCAACTCAGTAAGATGTGTGGAGTATAAATAGTAAAATTATCATTATGGAGTGGGATGTCCCTATTTTCACCAGAGAAATGTTGGAGGGTATGTGAGAAGCTCCAAGAACATTTGTTTTCCTTCATCATGTACACATCCAGCACTGCCCCCCTTCCATCATCACTTGTCAGCAACTTTAAGCTGAAATATTTCAGACCTGGGCTGCTTTTTTTTTTAAAAAAATCTACAATCCTAAAATCTGAATAGGGGGAGAAACACCAATGTCTTATCTACCAGGTTGCTAAGCCTGATATGGCCAGGCAAGCCAACTCCACCAGGGATGAAGGTAACATGGGCGTAGCCAGGTTTTTTGGGGGGGCAGGATTTAGGGGAGGTAGAACTGACATGATTGGTCAGTTATTTCTATTTTTACTTGATCGGGGAGGGGGCAGCTGCCCCCTGCCCCCCTTGGCTACGCCCATGGAAGTTGGTGCATGTACCACCCTTCCTCAAGGCCACACCCATTCAGGTAAAAAGGGAGGTCTCCTTCCTCAGTGCCCCACAACTCTGAGTTGGCAATACACAGGAGTTGAAACTACCCAGCTGTCATGATCAGACCACTATCTCATGAAGTTTGCTCTGATGGCATCCTGCAGAGGTGGTGTCAGACTTCAGGGAATCAGCTTCCTCCCTCCTTTGGCAGTAGATAAGCAGAACAAAGGAAAATGAGTCTTTTTACCTTTTAGAAACTTTAATGATCACAGCGAGAGAACAAAGAATCCATTTCCTAGGAATGACGGTGCTCCCAATTAAGGGTTCCACCCACTTCCTCCCTAGTCACCCCCGTCACTACCGCATCTTGCAACCTGATCTCGCAACCACTGTGCTTTCCGTGCTTCCAGCTTATCAGCTCTAGGGCCTAGGGCCTCTCTTCATCTAAATCCAGCCCTGGGAGCTTCCCACCATTCCTCCTCAGTGTAGCCTTCCTCAGCATGGTACCTGACAGGTGGGGGACCCGTTAAGATGATCTGCCCCCAGAGATTTATGGAATCCAATGGGTTCCTTCCCAGGAGCCAGTGCTGGCAATTCTGCCAAGGCCCTAGTCTTGCTGTGGACTCATAGTGGGCCATTGACAGCATTGCAAGCCAAGTGTCATCTCCAACACTGTAGAGCTTAGGTAGGCCCTGGCTTACTGGGCAATGAAAGACATCAAGAGAGGATTGAAATGAAAGAGGCACGAGTCTCATCAGGGCAACGGAACATATGTAAGAGAACATAGCCACGACCCCTATGTGGTGGTAAACAGTGAAGAGGACCTTCTTTGTTGCATCCATTGCCTCCAGCCCAGCTTTTCTGAGTCCTATGATGCTTGCTTTCAGCTAGCACACAAGGCAGTGAGGCTCATCCCCTTAAAAAGGTCCCCCTTTCCAGCCCATAATGTTATGAAACATAAGACATCGCTGAAGTGCAATGTAATGTCGTGGCACCATAGTTGCAATGTTGGGCAGTGGTTTGGGAGTTTGGATGGCTCCCTCAAACCACCCCACCCCGAATTTCACGCTATGGGATCTTTAAATTAATACTCGCTTGTTTCCCACCATGCCTTTCTCTGGCAACTTGCGGAAGGGAGGGATACGTCCCCCAGGGCCGCTTTTTCAAGACCTCAGCTGGACACGTAATCCTTAACACCCCAAAACAGCAAGTAACTGCGATGCTTGTGTTAATAAAACAAACACACAGAGACCCACAGCCTGGGAAGGCTCTCCAGAATTGCACTGTACAGTCACTGAAAAGTTTCTTTGTGTTTCATGTTGCAAAAGGGGTTTGATTAATGCCATTTTCTTTGCCTTGGAATTATTTCCACCCCAGTGGTGTGCTGTAAGTGAAGTAAGCATATTTGAAAGAGATGTCTAAAAATTGTTCCTCTTTTGTCCTTCCCAGCAGCGAGTTCCCACCCCCATCCCTGTTTTAAGCCATCATTTAAGAAACATACTGAAAATCAAAAACCCACCCCTTCTACCAGGAGCTGCTCTTGCCTCCCACACGCCCCACTTCATGCTATAATTAGGACAAACATTGGAAGTACAAATATATTCGCCCTGCAAATTTTGACCCAGCTTGCAATGCACTCCTGTGGCAGCAATTCTTGAGGTAGTTTTCTCTGGGGGGGTCTTACTGTACAGCCATCAACATCTGCTGGTGCTCACATTGCCTTCTTCAGGTAATGAAGCCCTGAAGCACAACTAGCAGGGAAAACAAAGCAGCTACTTATACTTTCTTATCCAAGAAACTGGGCACACCAGAAATAAGATTTTCGGCTGACAATTTATTGCCTCTGTTAGTACCCAGTACTGTGGTACCTTGGTACTCGAACGGCTTGGCTCCTGAACAAATCGGCTCCCAAACGCTGCAAACCCAGAAGGAGATGTTCTGGTTTGCGAACATTTTTCAGAAGCTGAACATCCAACGCAGCTTCTGCAGCTTCCGATTGAGTGCAGGAAGCTCCTGCAGCCAATCGGAAGCCGTGCTGTCAGGGGTTCAGGAGCAGAGGCGCGGGCAAGGGAGGAAACAGAGAGTGAGGGGGAGGAGTCCGAAGGAAAGATGAGTGATGACGACGACCCGAGATCTCCGAGTCTTTCCAGTGAATCGGAAGATTCACAGAAAGGAGCGCCAGTGGCCAGAGCAAGGGGGGAGCCTAGGGGGACACCCCAGGAAGAAGGGACCAGAGGGGATTCAGAGAGCAGCAGTTGGAAATCGGGGCCAGCGTCCCCAACAGAGCGCAGTGGAGAGGAAGGGCGCCAGGTATCGGGATCCGGCGGCTCGCCGCAGGGGGGAGGGCATGAGTCAGGAGTGGCCACACCTCCATCGGAGAGAGAAGAAACGGTCAAGCGGAAAGTGAAAGGTTGGGCACGCGCGCCAAGTTCAAATGCACAGGAAGGCGGCACAGTAAGCAGCCCGGATAGGGAGCCAGGTCCTAAAGCCCGCCGCAAGGAGACAGAAGGGTCCGGGGGGTCAGCGTCAGAAGAGTCCAGGAAGGAAGAGACCACGGGGGGCAGAGGGACCCAGAGAAGAAGGGAAAGGCGGAAAAGGTGGAGCAAGGCTAGGGTATTAAGTTGGTGTACAGGAGGCGGGGACTCAGACGGAGCTTCGCCGGTCTAGCTTCTAAGACCTAGAGCTGCACGCTGCAGCTTGGAAATGGAAACTGTAACTCAATAAAGACTTTTATAAAGTGAACGCTGGCTAGCGTGATCCTCTGTGAGCTAGGATCTGGAAGCAGCTCTGACACGTGCCTTGGTTTTCGAACGGTTTCAGGAGTTGAACGGATTCCCAGAATGGATTAAGTTTGAGAACCAAGGTACCACTATATTAGGACATTTTCTCTGAGTCCTCCATGAGTTATCTGCCTTGGTAGCTTAGCTTGTGGAGCATGAGGCACAATCTCAGCATTGCAGGTTCAAGCCCTATGTTCTTCAGTGACAGTGGTACCTCGGGTTAAGTACTTACCGGTAATTCGTTCCGGAGGTCCGTTCTTAACCTGAAACTGTTCTTAACCTGAAGCACCACTTTAGCTGATGGGGCCTCCTGCTGCTGCCGCGCAGCCAGAGCACGATTTCTGTTCTCATCCTGAAGCAAAGTTCTTAACCCGAGGTAATATTTCTGGGTTAGCGGAGCCTGTGACCTGTAGCGTATGTAACCTGAGGTACCACTGTACAGGGAATTGGACTAGAGGACCCTTGTGGTCCCTTCCATCTCTACAACTCTATGATTCTTCACCAGCCCCCTACCCCATCTCTTTCCCCAAAATGTACATTCCACAGGGAGGGAGCCATGAAGGGGAAAGGTCCATATTATACATCTTTAGGCCTGCAAGTGTCAGATGGCTTAGGAAAGTTAACTTGCCAGGACTTCTGGACCTGGAAACCCTGGCAGAGTATGTTTCCCAAGGATCTTTGCTGTGGGAAATGACTGTTGGTCCCAATGAAGATCTGAGAAGCAGCCACACACATCTGCTTGCAGTAATTTTGGGGGGAAAGAGAAGAGGGCAGGGTTAGCCTGGAGCTGTCAGCATGGATGATATTCATGAGTCCCTTCCAATGCTGTGATCTTGTGTAGGAGAGGGTAGAGTGTATAAGAGGAAGCCAACCAAACCAGTTCCTTTGCCAAAGCAATAGTCTTAGCCGGCTAGTTAAGTACTTCCATGTACATGTCCAAAGAGGTTGTCCTGTTGCCATAGAGACAAATGGGAGTTGGACTCCCCAACTGTGTTGGAAGTAAGATCACCTTGGAAGTTAGAGGAGCACTAGCTAGAGGGCTGTGTTTGTGAGTGAGTGCAACAATATTTACGATCCCAAGGGTTTGGGGCTCATATTGTTTCTGACCCTTCTGTACTATTCCTGAAGCAAATGGCTAATAAAAATGCTTTCACATTTAACCGTCGTGTGTGCGCTACCAGTCCTGCATCCTTTGTGACATTATTGATTTCAAGAAGAGACGCTGTCAATACAAAATGCTTCTTCACTATTTGTTGCCTTGGAAAAATCAATTCAAATCTGTCAGCTCCTTTGTAACATGTTACTCAATCATTTGTCTCTGGGAAAGAAGGGCATTGTCCACTTAAATCACCACATTAATATGTTTCTTGTTTTTTCCTTCAAAGGAAGTTTTCTTTGCTTGTCTTCTCCAGTGAAAAAGTGACTTCGGTCAGGAGATGAGCAATAGTTTTTAATAGAACTAAGCATAGTATGGGCTTTGTATCTTAGTGGCAAGCACACCAATTGCCCTTTTCTCTGCTTAGTGCCGCTGCTCAAATAGGTTTTGCAGTTTTCTTAAGCTATTTTTTTTTTTTTTTAAAAAAAAACCTGTTCACTAAAGACAATAGTAGATGGCAAAAAGAGCAGTCTTATGGCATAAAATCGTAGAACTGTGGAGTTAGAAGGCACCCCAAAGCTGATCTAGCACATCTCCCTGCAGTGGAGAAATCCCAACTAAAGCACCCCTGACAAATGACCATCCAAACTTTGCTTAAAAACCCCCAGTGAAGGAGAAGGCTAAACCAATTTATTGTGGAATAAGTTTCCACAGGCAACTTACTATCATTATTTTTTAAAAAATTATCGCCACCTTGGTGGAATCTACACACATAAAAAATGCTGTGAAAATGCTTTTTCAAAAAAAATTTGAAAAATAAATTGGATTTTGCATAGCTCACTGTCACCATCTAGTGTCACATTTGTATATTGCACTTTAAAAGGTAAAGGGACCCCTGACCATTAGGTCCAGTCGTGGCCGACTCTGGGGTTGCGGCGCTCATCTCACTTTACTGGCTGAAGGAGCCGGCGTACAGCTTCCGGGTCATGTGGCCAGCATGACTAAGCCGCTTCTGGCAAACCAGAGCAGCGCACGGAAACGCCATTTACCTTCCCGCCTGAGTGGTACCTATTTATCTACTTGCACTTTGACGTGCTTTCGAACTGCTAGGTGGGCAGGAGCTGGAACCGAACAACGGGAGCTCACCCCATCATGGGGATTTGAACCGCTGACCTTCTGATCGGCAAGTCCTAGGCTCTGTGGTTTAATCCACAGCGCCACCCGCATCCCTATATTGTAAAGTTGCACTTTACAACACATTTAAAACATTTTGTTTGCAGCTGTGTAGATGAGTCCCTTACCTTCAAGAAATTCATGGTGGTCTACATGGTTCTCCCCTTCCACATTTGTGTTCTGCTCTTAAAAGGCCTTAATTACTGAGTGGTATTCAATTAAAGTTTACTCTGGGCAGGCCTGATGAAATCAATGGGCTTAACTGATTTAGTCATGTTCACTAATTCCAGTGTAAGTAAATGTGAATACTACCCTGAGGCAGAATCACCCTCTTGCAGAACAGCCTTTTGAACGGGACTAATTTCCAGGAAGGGACGCGGGTGGCACTGCGGTCTAAACCACAGAGCCTAGGGCTTGCCGATCAGAAGGTCGGCAGTTTGAATCCCCGCGACGGGGTGAGCTCCTGTTGTTTGGTCCCAGCTCCTGCCCACTTAGCAGTTCAAAAGCACGTCAAAGTGCAAGTAGATAAATAGGTACCGCTCTGGTGGGAAGGTAAATGGCGTTTCTGTGTGCTGCTCTGGTTCGCCAGAAGCAGCTTAGTCATGCTGGCCACATGACCCGGAACCTGTCTGCGGACAAATGCTGGCTCCGTTGGCCTATAGAGTGAGATAAGCGTGTAGTCCTAGAGTCATCCACGATCCACGGTCACGGGTAGCTTTACCTAATTTCCAGGAATTGCCCATGTAATTGGTAAAATGTCTTTGTCTCCTCCCCATAATATTTCTCAACTATTACAGAGCAGGAAACCTCACAACCATTTAGTATGATGTCTCTTCGGAAATTATTTACAATATGTTAGGTCAAGGCCAGATTAAGGTGATTTAGGGCCCTGGTTCACTTCCCTAAATAAGGTCCCCTTTACTCAAAAAAGAACACTTGAAGCAGATAGAAGAAAACAAGTCTTGTGGGATGTTGAAGACTAACAAATTTATTATAGCATAATGCTTTGTGGATTCCAAAAAAAGGCTCTGAGCCTGTAGAGTTTCACAACTCTCATCAAAAACATTTTTTCCATCTTTGATAAACAAAAATGAAGGGAAAAAAATACCCTCGGCATGTACAATCTTGAACCTCCAACACAAGTGCTGAGCTGAATTATCACCCATCACAAACCAGAGCAAAATGGTGCAATGCCTCACCCCCAACTAATTTTCTTTTTTGCTTTCATAGCATTTTGTAGCCACAGCTATCGGCCTCCCTTCCCTGCTAACTCATGCCGTTTCATCTCAGCACAAAGGGTCTTCCAATGCTGTTTAGAAACGCTGGTTCACCAAAGCTTCAGCGCTGAGACCCAGAAGCAAGGGAAGCATCCTTGTTTTGGTTATGCAACTGTTGCAACACTTGTTTTCTTCCCGTACCGCGCTGCACAGCATGAGGAAAAGAGCAAGCATTGCTCAGTTGCCTAGGCAACACAGATATGCTTGCTTAGTTCTTGCCTGTCCTACAAGGGAGTAGCAGAGCACAGAAGATAGGCGAGCAGCCTCACATTGCCTGGGCAACTGGGCAACACACATACTGTCTCGTCATGATGTCCCATGAAGCTTCAGGGCTTGGTGGAAAGAGCAAGTAGTGTTCAGTTGCCTACAGAACTTCTTCTGACTTCCTGATCCTTCAAAGCTTCTTTGTTGTTGTTTAGTCAGCTGGCATGTGGAGGAGCAGAGACGCGAACCTGGTTCCCCAGATTACGAGACTACCGCTCTTAACCACTACACCACACTGGCTCTCTGGTGTTGTTGTTGTTGTTTAGTCGTTTAGTCGTGTCCGACTCTTTGTGACCCCATGGACCAGAGCACACCAGGCACTCCTGTCTTCCACTGCCTCCCGCAGTTTGGTCAAACTCATGTTAGTAGCTTCGAGAATACTGTCCAACCATCTCGTCCTCTGTTGTCCCCTTTTCCTTGTGCCCTCCATCTTTCCCAATATCAGGGTCTTTTCCAGGGAGTCTTCTCTTCTCATGAGGTGGCCCAAGTATTGGAGCCTCAGCTCAAAGCTTCTTTAGATGCCCTCAAGTTCTAAGGGTAAAACTTTTCTCTGTCCATATTCTCCAGATCAAGCATCATTCCATCTACTTCTCTCATGTCTTCTCTTTCTTGGTAATGGCACCCGCCCTGTGGAAATCCCTCCTATCAGATGTCAAGGAAATAAACAACTATCTGACTTTTAGAAGACATCTGAAGGCAGACCTGTTTAGGGAAGTTTTTAATGTTTGATGTTTTATTGTGTTTTTAATATTCTGTTGGGAGCTGCCCAGAGTGGCTGGGGAGGCCCGGCCAGATGGGCGGGGTAATAATAATAATAATAATAATAATAATAATAATAATAATAATAATTTATTTATACCCTGCCCATCTGGCTGAGTTTCCCCAGCCACTCTTCCAATCAAGTGTTAAGAACAATACAGCATTAAATATTAAAAACTTCCCTAAACAGGGCTGCCTTCAGATGTCTTTTAAAGCGAAGATAGCTGCTTATTTCCTTCACATCTGAAGGGAGGGCGTTCCACAGGGCGGGCGCCACTACCGAGAAGGCCCTCTGTCTGGTTCCCTGTAACTTCACTTCTCGCAATGAGGGAACCGCCAGAAGGCCCTCGGTGCTGGATCTCAGTGTCCTGGCTGAACGATGGGGGTGGAGACGCTCCTTCAGGTATACTGGACCGAGGCCATTTAGGCTTTAAAGGTCAGCACCAACACTTTGAATTGTGCTTGGAAACGTACTGGGAGCCAGTGCAGATCTCTCAGGACCGGTGTTATGTGGTCCCGGTGGCCACTCCCAGTCACTAGTCTAACTGCCACATTCTGGATTAATTGCAGTTTCCAGGTCACCTTCAAAGGTAGCCCCACTTAGAGCGCATTGCAGTAGTCCAAGCGGGAGATAACTAGAGCATGCACCACTCTGGCAAGACAGTCTGCGGGCAGGGTAGGGTCTCAGCCTGTGTACCAGATGGAGCTGGTAAACAGACGCCCTGGACACAGAATTAACCTACACCTCCATGGACAGCTGTGAGTCCAAAATGACTCCCAGGCTGCGCACCTGGTATAAGTAAATTATTATTATTATTATTATTATTATTATTATTATTATTATTACCCAACTTTTCTCTAAACCAGTGTTTCCAAAACTTTTTTCCATGGTCCACTTCAAAATTGCTGATGACCTTGGTGGATCACTTAATATTTTATTTCTGCTTGTTGTAACCCTCAGTAAGTACCTGGAACCCCTGGAATCTCAGATATTTGGGCTGGCATGCCACAATATATATATTCACATCTTGCCGGGGTTTTATTTCTTTCAGTGACTGGAGTGAATGCCACCGATCAGCTGTTTCCATGGCTACAGTTACAGTGGCAACACCGCTGTCCTCTGTCTGCCAATGAGCATCAGATATTTGCAGCTTTGAACGCAGACTATCTGCGGGTTGTTCTATAATTTGTTCCTTTCTGTACTATAGATCATCTCGTGCTAAAGACTAGAGACATGCGAATTACTCTTCAGGTCTTAATAACTTAAAGTGCCCTCGCCTGCATGTTTACTAGGCAGCAAATCCTGCTATATTAATTATGGCTTACTGGTCTTAATTAAGCGTGTTTAGTTGTGTTCTGCTGTGTTGTTCTTTGTGTTTTTTTATTTCCCTATGTAGCTTTCAAAGCACATGTGCTGCTGTAAAGATTTTGAAGGATTAAACGGATTATTATTAAATCCATTCCAATATTAAGGGATGTTGGAGAAATCCAGTGAAAACAGAAGAGGGAGCAGGGATTGCCGGTGTAATCAACCCAGCACAAACCATTGTTATACACTATGGATGTTGATTTCAGTCTGCAAAAGGTTGATTACACCCCCACCCCAATTTGCTTTGCATTTCCTTCGCGCTGAAATGAACGTGGGGGAATAACATAATGACAATGTAATTTACATCATAATGTCATTTATTTTGATTTATTTTGACCTACACTTTGCATATTGTTTTGAGATTCCCTTATGTTGGATTTGATTTTTAGGCTGCCTATTGATTGAAGGATTGGAATTGTATTATGTTTGATATCTATTTTGAACATGATTTTGATATTTTCCTGAATGGTACTGGACCTCTACTTTGTGTTCTGAAATTCTGTTCCGTTGTATTGGATTTCTATTTCCAGTGCACCACTTTTGAGAGTCTCTTATTAAGTGATTGCCACATTTTCTAAATCATTTGAATATGTTATGTAGTTTCACCAAAGCAGCTGGACAAGTGGAATACAAACTGCAGTGGAACAGAAACAGTACTACACGGAACAGATACAGCGGGAGGTGAAAATAAGGCATTCCTAGGTCCCTATCCATATCACACTTTTAACTCATAGGCCACAAATCTCTCTTTTCCGTTAGAGAGCTCTGTCTTATTTCGCCTCACACAGCTGTGCAAATGCTTTTAAATTCAAGCTGTTCAAGCCCCACTGACAACATATTCTTATGTCAAAATGTTTTGGTTTAACTGGGTTGTGAATCAGACCCCTGTCTCTAAGAGATTTCTAAATAAACCAGCTAGAGTTCTGCCTGCTAAGAGCACACAAATTGCTCATCCAAGCAGAAGCAAAATCCCCCTCTGTACAAATCGTGTCCTCCAAATCATGGAGAGCCACGTGTTTCGGTGAGATCACCCAACTGCCTTCTTGTTGCTGGGGCAGGGCAATTTGGATGACCTCTGCACCTCATTGGTTGCCCCTTTGTTGCTGGGGGAAAATTTTGTCAGTTGGGGTTTGATTGGCAACTAAGGGGCTATTTAAGCGGCTGCACGAGGCAAAGTACTTTATCTTTCGCATCATGCAGTAGATCTCCCTCCCTCCCTATAATTTAAGGTTGTGTTTTCAACCTTGCTATGCTTGTCTAGGGGACGTGGGTGGCACTGCGGTCTAAACCACTGAGCCTAGGGCTTGCCTATAGGAAGGTTGGCGGTTCGAATCCCCGTGATGGGTGAGCTACCGTTGCTCGGCCCCAGCTCCTGCCAACCTAGCAGTTCGAAAGCACGTCAAAGTGCAAGTAGATAAATAGGTACTGCTCCGGCGGGAAAGTAAATGGCGTTTCCGTGCGTTGCTCTGGTTTCTCCAGAAGTGGCTTAGTCATGCTGGCCACATGACCTGGAAGCTGTACGCCAGCTCCCTCGGCCAATAAAGCGAGATGTGTTATGTTGTGGTGAACATATCAGGCGACACAGCGATTCTTCAAACAGCTCTTGTTTATTCAGAGGCCAGAACAGAACAGAACTGAAGGGCTCAGTCAGCCTGCTTATATAGAGCTCCAGTACCACGTAACTGTAACAATTTTCTAAAACTAACCAATCACTGAACGTCACTTTCGATCCCTTATTTGCATAACTATCTACAGTATCCCCCTGCTGGCCCAGGGTGAGAACCTCAGTACATAACAAGATGAGTGCCACGACCCCAGAGTCAGCCACGACTGGACCTAATGGTCAGGGGTCCCTTTACCTTTACCTTTACCTTTATGCCTGTCTAGGGGTCGTCTGTTTTTGGTGCAGGGGCCTGGTAGGAATTTTGCCACTTGGCTGATTGGCTGGTGCCATTTGGTTTTTGCCTACCGTGTAGCAAATGGTCACAACTTTGCAAAGTTGGCAGTTAGGCATTGGTTCATTCTTTGGTGGAGGGGATTATGGATTGGCTGTGCCTGCCCCTCATTTTTGTTGCTCCTTCTAGGGGTAGGGCTATGCCAGAGTTCCTGGGAACATCTGGGGTTAACTAAGAGGCGGAAATCCGCCTGTGCTCCCCCAGTATGTTTTCCCTTACTGACCTCTGGAGGTTCCAGCTGTCAGTCCTGTTCCTGCTGGTGCAGGTTCAGGTAGTCTGAATCAATGCCCAAGCAACCACTCACACGCTGTAATCAATAAAGTTGTGGCCAAAATTAATGCCAAAAATCCTAAACAAATATTCTGTGTCCTGTGTGATTTATTTTGGAGGGGGTTTGGGGGGTCTTCACATGCAAAAGCCATTTCCCAACATCCCATCACTGTTGAGCGATCAAGAAACAGAGCCCAGGATGAGGCTATTCAAATAGGAATGAACTGGCTTGATTCTCAGAGCAAACGAGACATACCATAATTTGAATGGGGCAAGCTCTCCTTTTCACTGCAGATAATGCAATCATTAAGGGAGGGGGCTAGTTAGCTTTATAAACTGTCAACCTGGGGAGAAGTGACAAGTAGAGTGTTGCAGGGTTTTATCCTGGGCATAGTGTTATTGAACATACATGACTTACCGTATTTTTTGCACCATAACACTCACTTTTTTCCTCCTAAAAAGTAAGGGGAAATGTCTGTGCGTGTTATGGAGGGAATGCCTACGGGTGGCATGCCTACGGATTTTCCTCCTCTAAAAACTATGTGCGTGTTATGGTCGGGTGCGTGTTATAGAGCGAAAAATACGGTAGGTAAAGGAGTAAAGTATGGTAAAGGTAAAGGACCCCTGGACGGTTAAGTCCATTCAAAGGCGACTATGGGGTTGTGGCACTCATCTCACTTTCAGGCCGAAGGAGTTGGCGTTTGTCCACAGACAGCTTTCCGGATCATGTGGCCAGCATGATTAAACTGCTTCTGGTGCAATGGGACACCGTGACAGAAACCAGAGCGCACAGAAACACCGTTTACCTTCCCACCGCAGTGGTACCTATTTATCTACTTGCACTGGCGTGCTTTCGAATTGCTAGGTTGGCAGGAGCTGGGACAGAGCAACGGGAGCTCAACTCATCACAAGGATTCGAACCACCAACCTTCCAATCAGCAAGCCCAAGCCAATCAGCCAAGTGGCAAAATTCCTACCGGTCCCCTGCTCCAAAAACAGACAATCCCTAGACAGGCATAAAGGTAAAGGGACCCCTGACCATTAGGTCCAGTCGTGGCTGACTCTGGGGTTGCGGCGCTCATCTCGCTTTATTGGCCGTGGGAGCCAGCGTACAGCTTCTGGGTCATGTGGCCAGCAAGCCTAAGCCACTTCTGGAGGAACCAGAGCAGCGCACAGAAATGCTGTTTACCTTCCCGCTGGAGCGGTACCTATTTATCTACTTGCACTTTGACATGCTTTCGAACTGCTAGGTTGGCAGGAGCAGGGACAGAGCAACGGGAGCTCAACTCGAACCACCAACCTTCCAATCAGCAAGCCCAAGAGGCTCATTCTCATGAAGGGTGGCATTCAACCAAGTTTCACTCAAAACACACTAAGGTTGATGCTGTACCAGCTGCCATAGGAGAGAATTTGGTAACTCTCCACAGAATATTAAGTATGATTCTAGGAGCATTTGCAGTTAGCTGTGTAGTCTGTTGCAGAAGCAGTAACATATCCAAGTCTACACAATCTAGATAAATTCTTGACAATAACTGTGAAGATGAACACCCGGTAGTTATTTCTTTATCTACTGCAAATTATAGTAATTACATTGTGTACATTTTATTTTTGTGCTTGGAGCATACAGGACAACATTATCTGCTCACGATCTTCTGACACAATCTTGTACAGACTTTCGTGACTAAATGCCTGAACAGTTCAGGTTTGCGCACAAACATAAAAAAGTGCCCATAATAAAGGTGAACAACCTTTGCAACCTTTGATGCAGGAACAGAAACTCCTGCTCTATGAAATGTGCCAGTTCCATGCTTAAAAAAATTAGGATCATCAACAATTATGCTTCAGTGTACTCCCCCCCCCCCCCCAATTTACACACTTGGCGTAATTTATTTGGAGTACCAAATTTGTTTTCTCATCTTTTTTTGGGGGGGGGGGATACAGGTACCACATTATTTTATATGCTTGTTTATTAAGTAATTTTTTCTGCACTTGAAAAATTCTCATATAACACAATCCTAACCCACCCCCTTACATAAACGGATGGTGAAGACTCTCCTCTTTTCAAGCGGGGAAAGCACTGTTGGCATTGTATGTGAGGGTCTGCTGTAGTAGAGGCCCCAAGCTGAATGTCCAGGCTGTTGAAACATTCTTGTTGGTGGCTGCCCCCCTGTTATAAAAATTTTAAATTCTCAAATATAGAATAAATATTCATAAATGCAAACATATCTAAATATATGAACCATGTGTCTGAAATAGTACGGGAGAGCAATCCTGAAGCCATTTTGACTCTCCCAGTGACCTCAAATATTCCTCTGCAGTAAGGGAGGCAAATGGGGAAAGCCTTCCCATTCTCTTTTTGCTTGCAAATCCTGTCTTAAGGGCATATTAGTGTCTGAATAGGGTGAGCCTGTGACCTGGACTCAGGAACTAAAGTATTAACATCACAAAAGAATGGCCAGGCTGCCCAGGTAATGCAATCAGTGACCGTTATCAGGTATCCTGGCAGACAGGGATTTCTGCCTTAGACTGCCTCCTTCCGTGATGCATGTATGATGTTTTTGGGGGGTGGCCTTGTGCTACAGGGTGGGCAATTTCAAAAGTCTATATAAGGGTTTGTGCACCATTGTTCAGGGTTCTCCTCCCTCCTGCATGTGGTGAGTGGGGACCCTGTTGCAACAGTTACTTTAATAAAGATCAGGCTTACTAGCTGCTTTGCATCTCAATATACTTTCTGTTATGTACTGAAGTTCTCACCCTGGGCCAGCAGGGGGATACTGTAGATAGTTATGCAAATGAAGGATCAAAAGTGACGTTCAGTGATTGGATAGTTTGTATGCAAATGAAGGATCGAAGGTGACGTTCAGTGATTGGATAGTTTTACAAAGTTGCAACAGTTACGTGGTACTGGAGCTCTATATAAGCAGGCTGACTGAGCTCCTCAGTTCAGTTCAGTTCTGTTCTGGCCTTTGAATAAACAAAGAAGAATCGCTGTGTCATCTGATATGTTCGCCCACAACTTAACTGTTTCGCTGGCCTCTGTTTTCTCCTACCAGTAGAGAACCCATTTAAGGACTCTATACAGGCTCTGGAATACCCCATAAGGGAAAGGGAGTAGTTCACTACTAACAGTTCAACACAGGAAGACCCAAAATGGGACATCCAAAGACCTAGAGAAAGGAAGCTGCTCCCATCACATCATCTGCTCTGGTCAGTACAAGCTAGATACAATAGTGGTTCTGCTGCTCCAATCCTCCTAGCCTCGGATTATGATTGGGACTGGTCTGTTAGTTTATCATTTAGATGAGAGTCTGATGTTAGAATTGATACGGTGAGGCACTTTTATTTCTTAAAACAAAATTGGTTATGAGGTGACACCATACTGGAATCATATTTTATTGGAAACTTGAGAATTCAGCACTCATAAGATCATTTCTTCTGCAGACCACAAATATCAGATACTGTATTGAGTTTTCAAGACAAAAAGCATGCATACAGATTGTGCCTTTTAAAATGAGCATAACAAAATCCACAACCATTTGAAAGACCTACATTGGCTCCCAGTACGTTTCCGAGCACTATTCAAAGTGTTGGTGTTGACCTTTAAAGCCCTAAACGGCCTCTGCCCAGTATACCCGAAGGAGCGTCTCCACCCCCATCGCTCTGCCCGGACGCTGAGGTCCAGCACCGAGGGCCTTCTGGCGGTTCCCTCACTGCGAGAAGTGAAGCTACAGGGAACCAGGCAGAGGGCCTTCTCGGTAGTGGCGCCCGCTCTGTGGAATGCCCTCTCATCAGTTGTCAAAGAGATAAACAACTACCTGACATTTAGAAGACATCTGAAGGCAGCCCTGTTCAGGGAAGTTTTTAATGTGTGACATTTTAATGTATATTTAATCTTTAATTTTAATTTAATTTAATTTTAATGTCTATTTAATCTTTTAATATTTACCATATTTTTTGCTCCATAGGGCGCACCTAGTTTTTAGGGGGGGAAATAAAGAAAAAGAATTAGCCCCAAAGAGCAAACCTCGCCTTTACTCCTGGAGCTTGCTGCTATCCGCAGGGAACTCCTGCTGGGCTCTGAAGGCTTGTGGATATCTGCCCGAAGCCCGGGGTGTGCAGCGCTGCGCTCCCCGGGCTTCGGGCTGCAGGCTGCTATCCGCAAGCCTTGGGAGTTCCCGCCGGGCTCTGAAGGCTTGCGGATAGCTTTCTGAAGCCTGGAGAGCGAGAGGGGTCGGTGCGCACCGACCCCTCTCACTCTCCAGCCTTCAGCGAAAGCCTGCATTCGCTCCATAGGACGCACACACATTTCCCCTTCATTTTTGGAGGGGAAGAAGTGCATCCTATAAAGCAAAAAATACGGTAATCTTGGAAGCCGCCCAGAGTGGCTGGGGAAACCCAGCCAGATGGGTGGGGTACAAATAATAAATTATTATTATTATTTATTATTATTTATAAATAAAATAAAATAACCCCTGGAAGTTGCCTTTATTTTATGTTGCAAGGCGCTGTACCTTTAAGTGAAATCGTGTATGTTTGAAACTCCATCAGAAAAGGCTGCAAACACCCTATTCCACTTCCGCCCCTTTCTGTGATGCTTTTCTGACATTTTCAGGTCACTTCTGGGTTTGGCACAATTCATGCATGCACAGTCATGCACATATTGGACGCGCATAAAACGGTTGCTGCTTGTACAGAATTTTTTTATTCAGAACTCATCTTCCTTTTAACTGTTGTGTCCTAGTTTGATGGCTATAGTGAGGCTGTATTTTCAGTAAGCTTCGAGTTGCAGTCTGCCATTAAACTGGAGATGTAAGGTAAGTACCAGGGAGATAAATCAAGAACTCATAAATCAAGAACTCTGGCTAACATTTCAAATGAGTTATAGGATAAGGAAAGGGACACTAAGCAACTAAGACGTGGATAACAACCATTTTTATTTATTTTTGAGTAAGGATTGGACTGGAATTGATAAGGTTTCCCAGTCCTTTTGCAAACAGGTTTGTAAGGAAGTTTGGGTACTGGTATGAATTCAAGGATAAACAAAAGACAAACTGAACAATACTACCAAACTCTGTTTAACATTCAGAGAACTGACAAATGAGTAAAAGACAGTGTGAGCTTCTAGTTTTAACACTTCACTCTCCCTCCCCGCCCCCCAGCATTGTGATTAGATATTCTTATAGCTCTGGATTGGAAGGTAAAAGTGCCAATGAGCAAAGTTCAGCTTCCTTTTCCGTCTCCCCACCCTGGCATTTTCCTTATATGGTGTTGTTTTGCAACACTTTGGAGACAGGCTTCCTAGCTTTCTTAGTGTTTGAAAGTGCGGCAAATTCAGTCAATCCTCTTCAAAGCAATTCAGAGGTGTCTCAATCCACTTTGGACTGGGCCCACTTTAAAATTACTTTAAAATCAATTCAATTTGGGATTTGGGATTTGTCTGAGGCCATTGTGCAGCCCTAATATTTAATGTTTCTAAATACCTGGCGGGATGACTTGGTTGTAGACCGAGATACACTAGTGAGCAAAATCCTTTTGGTAGAGCTAATCAAGATGTACAAGTCTCTGTTTTTTAATGCAGCTGGTTCCTTTTTTGTAACCTAAGTGGTAGAAGATGGGGTTATAAAGAACCAATGCAGTTAACTTCATATTCAACACATTTTAGCCAGAAGCAAGCATAATTGTCCAGCAAAGCAGATTGCCTATATTTAATAAATATACATACTTTGTACACCTTCAGAGCAGACTGTATAATCTGTCCATTTGTATAATAGAAACTATTCTGTGATCCCAGCATTGTATTTTGAATCTGAACAGAGAAGGACTGTAATTTCCAGGTATTTAAAAGTATCGAATTGTTCTACTGAATATTCAGTCACAGCCCATTTCTACTTCTTACATTCCGTTGTAAAAATCAACTCTTTAGTTTTATCATCAGTTCATTGTTAACCATTATGTCTTGCAGTAGCTGGAGACTTTAGTCATGCATCTTTTAAATCCAAGAGGGGATTGTGAAAGTAGTACAGCATTATCAGCATGTAATACCAATGGGATCTCCGTTTGGCCAGTCTGGGTAAGTGATGTTTCTGAGATTATAATTTGGGAGAGATATCATTCAAATAAAGATTTGAGGGACTAAGAGAGGGAGCACCCCTGCCTCACACCAAGATATCACTGGGTTGGAAACTACCCACAGAAAATATTCTGTTGGGTGACATATAATTACAGTGGTACCTCGGGTTACATACGTTTCAGGTTACATACACTTCAGGTTACAGACTCCGCTTACCCAGAAATAGTACCTCGGGTTAAGAACTTTGCGTCAGGATGAGAACAGAAATCACACAGCGGCCGCGCAGCAGCAACAGGAGACCCCATTAGCTAAAGTAGTGCTTCAGGTTAAGAACAGTTTCAGGTTAAGAACGGACCTCCGGAACGAATTAAGTACATAACCAGAGATACCACTGTATTCCAAGTAAATAAGTAAGTATGACTGAGCAAAATCAAAAGAATTCAGGATTCGATTGGACATCCACACCTTGCAGGATTCGATTGGACATCCACACCTTGCAAAAACAACTCAGCATCAGAACAGCAAGGTCTTATTTTGTAAGGGTTACAAACTGCAAGCACAGACGTTCAATCCCAAAGATAACCATCAAGAATCAGGAACCTTATCGAGAGACAGCAAGCTGCAGAGGGTTGGAACATGATAAGAGAAGGAAGCAAATCCCCAGGTGATCAGTTGGCACCCATTCATCATCAACACATACAGAATGGGTACACAAATACGTTTGTGGAAACCAAAAATTGCTGATATAACAGGTGATAATATTTTTATGGAAAAAGTTTTGCCTTATTCAACTGTAATCAATATTCAGGAATCATAAAGGGTGGATGGAAAGGGAGATTCGTGAAAGAATGAGAAAATGGAACCAAAGGGGGTTAAGACATTGCAAAAGGGAAAGGAGAAAGCAGCTTTTACCTGCTTCGTCCCTGCCACATGATGCCCTAGTCATTAGGGAATAAGACAGCAATTGTCAGGAACGTGGCTCACCAGAACGCAAGGGAAGAGACAGACTCAGAAATTGAGCTAAGTGAAAGAGGGACCGACTCTGCAGACGAGAGCTGGCTGACAGAATCGAGAAAAGCTAGTTTGACCCCCCCCCTTCTCAAGAAAGACACTGTTAGCTCTCAAGAAGCGGGAGAGTTAGGAGGCAGCCAGAGTGTTGCTAGGCAATCAGCAGATAAGCAGAGGACTGAGACTTTGTCAAGTGAAAGTGGGGAGGGGGAAGGCCAGCCTCTCAGTCCCTGTTCTAGGAGACTGGATAAGATCAGATGACAACAGAAGGGCAAGAGGGGAGGGGAGGGGTGGGAGTTTGGCATCCTTCCTGCTGTGGGAGGGGCAGAGATTCAGACTGACCAACTATCGTCAATGTGAGCAGGCGAGAAGCCAGTGCTCTGGATGTGTTTTGTTGTAAATAAAAGTACATAAAACTTCCGGAGAGTCATTACGTCTTATCTGGGCTTGCTTGCCTGCCAGAGATCATTACAGCAATGATGTGTGCAAAATTTTCATCATCTGAATCATCCCCATGGGTTTTATTTACTTACTTAGAACTATATGCTGCTTTTGGGTGCTGGCGAGTCCTGAGAGCAGTGCAGAATTCTCTGTGAAAACAAATAACATCATAAAAAGAGTGCCAACAAAGGTAATACCTGTAATTTGGAATACTATAGGATATCGATGTTCCAAATTACCCAGTCTTGTTTCTGAAGTCTTTTTTTAAAAGCATTGGTTAGATGATGTTTAGGACAGCACCGGTCACAAAATGCTGATGCGGGAGCAGAACCAGGCACAAAAATGTCATCTCCCCACCTACCATATTTTTCGCTCTGTATGACGCACCGGACCATAGGACGCACCGGACCATAGGAGGGGGAGAACAGGGGAAAAAAATTCTCTCCCTCTCTGTGCAGCGCCCCTTCAGCGAAGCGGTAGGAGAAACGGAGCCCCTTCCATTTCTCCTCCCACTTCGCTGAAGGGGCGCTGCGCAGAGAGGGAAAACTGTGCAGCGCCTCTCCAGCGAAGCGAAGCCTGGAGAGCAAGAGGGATTGGTGTGCACCGACCCCTCTCACTCTCCAGGCTTCCGGCGGCTATCTGCAAGCCTTCGGAGCACAGCAGGAACTCCTGCTGCACTCCAAAGGCTTGTGAATAACCACCGGAAGCCTCCGGAGCACAGCGGGAGTTCCCGCTGCGCTCCGGGGGCTTCACGTTGCTATCGCTGAAGCCAAGGAGCCTGCATTCGCTCCATAAGACGCACAGACATTTCCCCTTAATTTCTGAAGGGGAAAAGGTGCGTCTTATAGAGCGAAAAATACGGTATTTCCTTCACCATCTCTGGCCCTTTCCCCTTAGCGGAGGGAGACTTTTTTTCCATCTGCTCCTCCTGGTGTCTCTGTCTTCCAGCTACTATTACTCAGCATTCTAGGGATTGCTGGCATCGGTCCATCAAAAAGGCTATAGTATAACTAGCAGGCAGAGCAGGCAAGTAAGGATACAGGAAGCAAGCTGTGACATTAAGGCCCACTGGTGGCTCCCAGTTCACTTTTTGAGAAACACTGGTCTAGGATTTCTCCGTCTAAAAAAATAAACAAAATTTCACAAACAAGGAGTAATTATTGTGCACTCCAGGCTTGGTCTACATGCTTACCATTCCCCTCCCCCCCCCCACTTCCCCCTTTTTGCAACTGTGAAATTATTTTGGCTTTCACAAGCAGCTTGCCCCATCAGGCTGGTGGCAGAGGTCCCAGAAAGCCTAATCAAAACTCCCCCCCCATGCTTTTTTTTCTTAAAAAATGTTTAGGGGGTACTCTAATTTTGACTCAAGAAAATCACCATTTTATAGTTCAAATCAGGGAAAATAAATACAGTAAATGGACAGAAGTACAAAGATTCACAAAATGTTTAGGGGTATGAGTACCCCTGCGTACCCCCAGAAAAAAGCACTGCCCCTCCCTCTTTTAAGTACCACGGTACAATCATTGGTCTGACTGCCTGCTCCACAGAAGACTCCCCTTCCTCCAAATCCAGTTGTACTTTCCACTTGGCACCCACTTTGC
This sequence comes from Podarcis vaucheri, assembly GCF_965113315.1. Lineage (NCBI taxonomy): Eukaryota > Metazoa > Chordata > Lepidosauria > Squamata > Lacertidae > Podarcis > Podarcis vaucheri. The sequence continues at coordinate 12,554,770 of NC_138755.1, forward strand.
AAATACCATCCCCAGGTGCCCTGGTATAGACTCTTGTTCTTTGGCGATCACTCGTAGCTGAGTAAGATTGTCTTCCATAAACACGGTCTTAGCAGTGAGTCCGTAAGTGACTGTGGAGACCAATTCTGGATCCACATGTCCTTCCACAGTGGGGACATTGGTTTCCGGGCAGGAGTTGATCATGGTGAGGGTTTGCCAAGTGTGCCTTCCTCTTAGCATGTTTCTCCCTTTCGTCCTGAGTTTGAGTGTCTTCAAAGCCCATGACACCTTGGGTAAAGGCTGTTCTCCAACTGGAGCGCTCACATGCCAGTGTTTCCCAGTTGTCAGTGTTTATACTACATTTTTAAAGATTTGCCTCTCTCGAGTCATTAAACCTCTTTTGTTGACCACCAGCATTACGCTTTCCATTTTTAAGTTCGGAATACAGGAGGATGATTTGGAGGACGATAATCGGTCATCCGCACAACATGACCAGTCCAACAAAGTTGATGTTGAAGAATCATTGCTTTGACACTGGTGATCTTTGCTTCTTCCAGTACACTGTCTTCCCAAGTGATGTGTACAATTTTTTGGAGACACTGTTGATGGAATCTTTCAAGGAGTTGGAGATGGTGCTTATAAGTGGTCCATGTTTCACAAGCATACAGTAAGGTTGGTAGTACAATAGCCTTGTAAACAAGCATTTTGGTTTCCCTGTGAATCTCCTGGTCCTTAAACACTCTGTACTTCAATCGGAAGAAAGCTGCACTCACAGAGCTCAGGCAGTGCTGGATTTGGGTATCAGTCTCGGCCCTTGTGGAAAGATAACTGCCCAGGTAGGAGAAGTGATTGACATTTTCCAACGTTACACCATTGAGTTGGATTTTGGCGCTGCAGGGGGGTTATTTTGTACTTGGTCCAGCACTTTGGTTTTTTTGGATGTTGAGCGATAGGCCAAGCTTTTCGTAAGCTTCTGCGAAGATATTTAGGATGGTTTGGAGGTCATCCTCTGAGCGTGCGCACACTACATCGTCATCAGCGTACTGAAGCCCTATGGCAGAAGTTACAGTAACCTTACTCTTTGTTTTCAGCCTGCTCAGATTAAAGAGCTTTCCATCTGTTTGATACATTATGTCTACTCCAAAAGGGAGTTTCCCTTTGACAAAGTGTAGGATCATGAAAATAATGAAAATAATGAATAGAGTTTGGGTGATAACAGAACCCTGTTTAACATCTGATTCCACTGTGAATGGTTCACTTTGTTATCTGTGATTGTTGTTGTCATATTATCATGGAGGAGCCGAATGATGTCCACAAATCTGGGCAGCCAATTTTCAAAAGGACAGTCCACAGGGCATTACGATTTACAGTGTCGAAGGACTTAGTCAGGTCAATAGACACCATATGCAAGCATTGTTTTGCTCTCTGCATTTTTATTGAAGCTGTTGAGTGGTGAAAATTATGTCCACTGTCCCCCTAGAACAGTGGTGTCCAAACTTTGTTCAAAAAGGGCCAGATTTGATGAAGTGAAGGGCCATGAGGGCCGACCAAAGGGCGAACCTTTTATTAGAATTGAAGTGGCTGAGCTTTTTTTTATGATTTTACCCCAAAGTTGTTCAGCTGTTTTTAGGATTGAAGTTGTTGAGCTTTTTAGGATTTTACCCCAGGAAATAAACTGCCACAGAGGCTGGATTTATCTGACCAGTGGGCCAGATTAGGCCCCGAGAACGGACTTTAGACATACCTGCCCTAGAAGGTCTGAAACCATTTTGGGATTCTGGAAGGGTCGCCTCGGATATTGTTAAGAGACTGTTTGCTTAGATCGTTGCAAGAATTTTGCCTGCCGCAGCTAATAAAGAGATGCGTAGACTAGTTCTGCTGTGGTGCCAGCATAGCATTTGAGGGGAGAAGATCCCCGACTTTTTGCGGACAACAGCTGCACATCTGCAGTTCTTCCCATCAAATATTGCTCTCAGTGCTCTGGACACAATTTGTTTCCTTTTTTGTTATTTTAACCATTTTTCTGCTAGGGAAAATCTGAATGTCAAAGGAACTGTGGTGAGAGAGGTTTCACGTGGCTCTTGTTGCTAAGGTAACTGCTGCCTTCATGTTTCCTCGTGAAGAGTGACAATTTTTAGAGATCTGCTCACATTAACTGACTGCGAGAAGGAATACTGCGGGCAAACTAGCATAATGAGAAAAACTGGACTGAACTGGGCGTGACTTCTGAATACCCGAGATCGGAAAAAAGCTTTTCAAGTGGGATTTTGAAACGCAGGAGCAACCTCGTTAGACTTGTGGTTATTTCATGTACTTGACATTTTCATTTGAGAGGTAAATAAATGATATATGTGAACCAATCAACGTACAATTGAAACACATGCGGTGCTCCCCTTGGGAAGAGAGTGATTCTGTGGCAAGCAACCACCCACTCATCCCCCTACCAGCATGCTTGTGACCAGGACAGGAAGATGACGACGACACAATTTTAAAATATATTTTCTCTTCCTGACTCCAATGAGAAATAACTATACAGTGGTACCTCGGGTGAAGTACTTAATTCGTTCCGGAGGTGAGTACTTAACCTGAAACTGTTCTTAACCTGAAGCGCCACTTTAGCTAATGGGGCCTCCTGCTGCTGCTGCGCTGCTGGAGCAAGATTTCTGTTCCCAACCTGAAGCAAAGTTCTTAGCCTGAAGCACTATTTCTGGGTTAACAGAGTCTGTAACCTGAAGTGTATGTAACCTGAAGCGTATGTAACCCATAGGCGCCGACTCCATGGGGCCTGAGGGGGCCCGAGCCCCCTCAAAAATTCGTTTGGGGGGCTCTGCCCCCCCAATAATCTCGGGCGCCCCTCCAGCAGAGCGCCACCGCCGCCCCTCCCCCAGCCCAAAATGCACAGGGTCGGGCTGCATGCCTCCTGCCCTCCCTCCCGAGCAAAAGCTCCACCCAATTTCCTTCGGAGCTGATTAATAGGCGCAGCACGCTCTCCCCTATTCGCTCACGAGGAGGCGGTGCCACTTTATTTGCATATTCATGAGCTTATTTATTATTCATGAGCTTTCATTTATTATTCATTATTTATTATTCATGGGCTCCCCCAATATTTTTTATAAGTCGGCGCCCCTGGTCTGTAACCTGAATTGTATGTAACCTGAAGCGTATGTAACCCAAGGTACCACTGTATCAGGTCCGGTTTATTTTCAGACCAGCTTTGTGGGCATGTTGGGAGAAGGTGGGTCTGAATCCTGTTAAGCCACAGCTGCACACACACATCTCCAGAATGTTCTCTCCCCCCCCCCCCCCCGCTGCTGATCGAACACCACAGGTCAGAGATCTATACTGGAAGAACTTTCTAGGAGGCCTCAAGTTGTGTAACTGTCATTATGTGTATGGAGCTCCTGCTCTGGTAGCCAGGGATGGCCTGTCCCATTTTGCCACCTGAGGCAGGACAGTAAGGTGCCTCCCTCCCCCTGGGGTCGCATGGTGGCTTCTGGAGAGATCTCATTGGAAGCTGCATCATGCAATTCTGGTGGGAGCGCCATCCTGCAGGATTCCACTGCCCAAGGCAGCTGCTTCAGTCTGCCTAATGGGTGGGCCGGCCCAGGTGCCAGCAGAGCAGTAGGAAAGTTCCTCAGCTGGCTTATAACTGGCTGTAGGATAGCAACCTTAATAATTTTTTTGTACTTCATCTTTTAAAGAAGAATTGCCTGAGACAAAATCAGGAGCATTTCACCAATTTTAAGAGATGGGTGGGGTGGGGATAATGCAGTTGCTTATGTGGGGAAAGGGAACACTGTGTGTTTGGTTTGCATTTTTATATAGCATGGAGCTGCCAGGGCTTGGACTGGGAACCAGTATGCAGCTACCTCATGTGGTCAGCCACTGGAGTGTGTGTGTTGCAGCAGCTTAGCACCTCCCCTCCCAGACTGACCACAGCATCTTACTGGGTAGGGAGGGAGGCTTCCCCCCCTTTTTTTGTGCTGAGCGTTGCTTGAGTAAGAAGGTCTTCCTGAGCTCTGGAATGTTCCTGTACCCATTAGATGGTCTTTTGTCCTGCTTTTTGGTTTTCCTTTGGTCTCAGTCCTGCCTCCTCAATTGCCTTTGTTCTTGTTGTTTAGTCGTTTAGTCGTGTCCGACTCTTCGTGACCCTATGGACCAGAGCACGCCAGGCACTCCTGTCTTCCACTGCCTCCCCCAGTTTGGTCAAACTCATACTGGTAGCTTCGAGAACACTGTCCAACCATCTCATCCTCTGTCATCCCCTTCTCCTTGTGCCCTCAATCTTTCCCAACATCAGGGTCTTTTCCAGGGAGTCTTCTCTTCTCATGAGGTGGCCAAAGTATTGGAGCCTCAGCTTCAGGATCTGTCCTTCCAGTGAGCACCCAGGGCTGATTTCCTTAAGAATGGATAGGATTTGATCTTCTTGCAAGCCACGGGACTCTCAAGAGTCTCCTCCAGCACCATAATTCAAAAGCATCAATTCTTTGGCAATCAGCCTTCTTTATGGTCCAGCTCTTAGGTCCTGAATACTGGCTTTGTCTTATAGCTCTTGACTTCTGACTCTCCTCCTAACACTGCCCACAACTTAGCAGCAAACAGTAGTGGCTTCCTAGCTCTCACTACCTTGCCCAGGGGGTAAGATCGATATACAGTGGTACCTCGGGTTACATACGCTTCAGGTTACATAAGCTTCAAGTTACCGACTCTGCTAACCCAGAAATAGTACCTCGGGTTAAGAACTTTGCTTCTGGATGAGAACAGAAATTGTGCAGCAGTGGCGCAGCAGCAGCAGGAGGCCCCATTAGCTAAAGTGGTGCTTCAGGTTAAGAACAGTTTCAGGTTAATAACAGACCTCCAGAACGAATTAAGTTCTTAACCCGACGTACCACTGTACTTAACTACAGGGTGGCAACTTGAATAAAATATTGTGGGGGCCCAGGTAAGCCCCGCCCACATAATCAATCACATGACGCAGTGCACACACACCACTTGAATGGGAATGCCCATTAACTTTAGGGGGCCCAGCTCTCTCAAATATTGTATTGTGGAGACCGAAGGCCCCTAGGAGTTGTTCCTATGTTTAAGTAGCTCAGCCAGTCAGCAAGAGCTAGTGGGCCACAAGGCCTACAGAAAGAGCTTTAACAAATAGAAGTAGTTCTCTGGATTTTTGTTCCTCATGCAATGCTCCTTCACCAGGTCAGAAATACCATTCCATCAACAGCTGTTTTCTGCAAGGCAAAGAGCACCCTTGAATCGAAGCCTCTGCTCAGTAGCTGTTTCCTGCTAGCCCCAAACTATGTAACATGTTGTTGTTTAGTCATTTAGTCGTGTCCGACTCTTTGTGACCCCATGGACCAGAGCACGCCAGGCACATCTGTCTTCCACTGCCTCCCACAGTTTGGTCAAACTCATGTTCATAGCTTTGAGAACACTGTCCAACCATCTCGTCCTTTGTCGTCCCTTTCTCCTTGTGCCCTCAATCGGCCGTGGTTTGTCCTGGACTGAAGAATTGTGTTTTTTGGCATCTCCGTAAAAAAAAGCTCAGCAAATTTGGGGTTTACTTCTTGAAATATGGCAACCCCAAACATGCTGCAAATCATAAAATGCCCTCATTTATTTAGGTGTGGGGTTAGCATAGCCATTGTAAAACTTGATTTTACAAAAAAAATTATTATGTGAATCATTTTAACCTTGTGTATCATTAAAGAGACCTTGTTATCTTGGTAGGATATTTGTCGCCATCTACATCCAGTTACTGAATTTAAATTGAACATTAGTGGCATTTGCAGTGTTTTCTCATTAGGTCGATTGGGGGGGGGAGTTAATTCATGTGCAGACCTAGGAAAGATGTTCTAGAGCATGACTGGCTGTAGCGGAACTGATGCAGAAAACATTTAAGTGCTGAATGAAGAAACTGGTTTTTTTCATCTCAGTGGGGCTTATGGAGGAGAATTTCCTGAAATGGGTCCTTTCATCTATTCAAAGATCATGTCATAACACATCTGTTGCTGTAAATTCTGCTGCATTTATTCTAGCAAACAAAATTTCTGTCTTGGGACAACTGTATAGGATGCACTGCAGTACTCAGCCAGCAGCACGATACATGGAATCACCGCTATTCTTTTACAAAAATGTCAAGAAGGAGAAAAAAGCACAAGCAATTGGCTCTAGGGCTTGGCCTGGGCTTGTTTTTAACCTAATTTCAGCCTGGTCCAGAGACAGAAGTCCCAAGGTGCCACTGATCTATAGATGAGGGTGATTAAACAATAAACAGATCTCACCTGTTTCCATAACGAAACCAGGTAAGATTTCACTAGTGCAATATATCAAGAAGGTAAAGATGCAAAACATAATGTTTTTGAGTTTAGCTTCATGACACTTCACTTTTAATGAACATTATTATACATGAGCTAAAGAAGGAGAGAATATCTGAGCACAGATTATGTCAGAACAAAGGTTTATGTTTCTCCCACGTTGTATACGAAAGATTATAACATCAATTTGCACGTCTGCAGTTGTGAAAATTTGAAGAATGAGAGTATCACCCTTTTTTATTGTCCATTCCGGGTTGCCCAACCACTGCCCCAGTGTCCTTTCTCTTGGCAGATCAAGATGAGCAGGTGACAGCAAAGGTTGCAAGGTTTTTAGCTGGGGCAATCAGAATAAGACACACTATTTGACTATTGATTCAAAACCCTAAAATGTATTTTGTATAATTGACTTTTTATTTCTATTCTTTGTGTATCGTATTGTTGTTTTATTGCTATGGCCGATGGCTGACGCAAATAAAGAACCATTCATTCTGCAGTTGTGCCATTTTAACACACCCAGCTCTCTATCATGAAGCAAGTTTATGTGTGCTGTTCCTTTCAGAAACTAATTATTTCCAGTAGATGTGACAACTTGATCTTTCAGAGGGCAAATGGGTTCTATTAATACCTTCATCAGAGACACATTAATTAAATCCCTCAACTCCAGTGTCTCGTTTTCAGTCTTAGGGAAAGTGGTTGAGGGCCACATACTGGTGACAGAAAGCAGGGTCAAAGGAAAAAAATAGGTGGGACACCCCTTCTCTCCATCTCCCCCCCACCTGCCCCTCTCTCTGAGAGAACACAGCAGTACCATAATGGATGTAAAGGCAGACAGTTAAAAACCTTTTATGTACTTAGTGTTCTAATCTGCCCATGCTATCTTCACACAGCACCAATGTCAGAGGAAAATTACTTAATCATTACATTACAGAGAACCAACATCTGCTTGCGGGAGTGTGGTCTCATTATAAATGAACTAATAGCAGTACAATTTATGTATCTGCTTTGAGATCAACAGAAATCTACTTCTCCTCCGGCCTGGTAATTTGCGTTTCGCTTCTAAGGAAGAGCACTGAAATTTTGCTTGTGTCTATTAGTCTTAACTGCTGTCAGAAAAACAAGCCCTTTTGCTTGCTTTGATCATCTGTGTGTTCTTTTCTCCTCTGACTTGTACATTTATCCTTCCCACAAAAGTAGCAGCAGAGTGCAGAAGAGAATAGGAGAGTATGTAGGGCTCCTGCCTCTTTCAGCAGCATCAGACTCCACTGTGCGATGGTATCTTAAAGCTGGAGCTGCAAAGGCAATAGGATTTGGTCCAGTGGGATACTTTGTGACCCAATAGACTGAATCCTTGAGATGAATACAGTGGTACCTCAGGTTACATACGCTTCAAGTTACATACGCTTCAGGTTACAGACTCCGCTAACCCAGAAATATTACCTCGGGTTAAGAACTTTGCTTCAGGATGAGAACAGAAACCGGACTCCGGCGGTGCGGCAGCAGGAGGAGGCCCCATTAGCTAAAGTGGTGCTTCAGGTTAAGAACAGTTTCAGGTTAAGAACGGACCTCCGGAACGAATTAAGTACTTAATCCGAGGTACCACTGTAAGTTTTGTGAGAAAGGAGGAGGAGGAAGGATAACAAGGAATTAGTAATAAGAGAGAGGTGATGGGATGCATTAAATCATACCTGCCATTTAAATGCCCATTTGTCCAGTTTGGAGAGATCCTTTTTTTGCAATCCCCTTTTGCTTTAACCACCTTGAATAATTTGCTGCTGCACCACTCACTCAGATATTTTATGAATATGTTAAAAAGCACAGGTCCCGATACTGATCCTTGGAAAACTCCGCTTTCTACATCGCTCCATTCCTTCCTTCTTGCTGCTTCCTGCTCCTTAACCAGTTCCTTAACTAGTTACTGATCCCTGTCTTAATCCTATGACTACAAAGCTTATCCAGGAGTCTTTGGTGAGGGATCTTATCAGAAGCTTTTTGAAAGCCTAAGTACATGAGGTTGACCAGTTCACCTCTATCTATATCAGGCATAGGCAAACTCAGCCTTCCAGATGTTTTGGGGACTACAACTCCCACCACCCCTGACCACTGGTCCTGTTAGCTAGGGATGATGGGAGTTGTAGTCCCAAACATATGGAGGGCCGAGTTTCTGTTCTCACCCTGAAGCAAAGTTCTTAACCTGAGATACTATTTCTGAGTTAGCAGAGTCTGTAACCTGAAGCTTCTGTAACCTGAAGCATCTGTAACCCAAGGTACCACTGTACCACATTACCTCTTCAGCTTTGGACCAAGGGCGGATGAAGGGGGGTGCAGTGGAGGCGGACCGCCCCGGGTGTCACCACTGAGGAGGGTGACAAAATGTCAGGCAGCACCCACCATGGGGCCTGCAGCGTGTCTGAGCCATGTGTCTCTCCTGGGAGTGACGTGGTGGCTTGGGCATCTGCAGGCTCCACGATGCCCCAAACGGTTCACTCGCCGCCTCCCCCTCAGCTGTAGGGCGGCTGAGTGGGAGGAGGCAGGCAGACTCCTCAGAGGCCCTGCAGAGTGTCCTGCCCCAGCTGGCCCCGCCCCTGGGTGCAGGGCACACACGCCGCCCCAGGCGCCCAATCAACTTGCTCCGCCACTGCATTGGACACCACCTCCTCCCCGTCTGCTGCCCCTTCTCCCTCTGACCACTCATCATCATCCCTCCATCGATACCCCAGCTCTAAGCCTTCTTCCCTTGCAGGTTCCTTTGGGATTCCCCAGCTGGTACTGGTCTGTGACCGTATTAATAAATTCATTCATTCATTCATTCATTCCCCAGCCGGTGCCTCCCATCACTCTCCCCCCCCCCAAATTTTTTATTGATTTTCCAAAATTTCAAACAAACAAACAAACATAAATCTTAACTGTACTTAATCCAAACTTAGTAACATTGTTAAATGACTTTCTCAAACCCCCTGGCTGAGTTTCATTGTATATCATAGTTTTCCAAAACCAATTTTCTCATAAAAATGAACTTAGTCACTTAACTTCTTTCTTCCTTTTCATTTTAACTTTAAACGTTTTATTCTCTAACACCACATATTTAAATCCTAAACCTATCTGGTATTTGCAAGTTTTTCCAATTAAATTATCTTTAACTAAATAGTCTTTGAATTTCATCCAATCGTTCTGATACTCCTCCTCCTCCTAGTTGCGGACTCTTCCAGTCAGGCTGGCTAGCTCCGAAAAGCCCATCATTTTCATCTGCCAGTCCTGCCTTCCCATCACTCTTGTGCCAGTCCATGACACAGACACTCTATGACTAAGCCAGAGCTTTTCCACCTTTCTGAGTCCACGGCTCCCTTAACCAACTGCATTCTTTCTGCGGCACCCCTGTGGGACTCAGGAGCCCAGTTATGTCACCCCTTTCCTGCAGAGCTGGCAGCCTCTCACCCTTTTTCGAACACCCTCCCTTGTGGGGTGTTCCCTCAGCTTCCTCTCCCCTCTCCTTGGGAGTCCTCCAGGCAGCTGCTGCTGCCATCCCTGGTCTCTGAGCCCCAAAGAGAGGTGCCTCTAGAAGGCACCATTCGCTTGGGAAACTTGGAAGGTACCTTTTTTCACCTTTGGTGGACGTGCCCGAAGAGTAAGGCTTTCTGGGAAATGATATATAATGAAATGAAAAAGGTACTTAAATGTACTTTTCCTAAGAAACCAGAGGCCTTTCTCTTGGGCATTGTCGGCCAATCGGTGTCAAAGAAAGATAGGACTTTTTTTATGTATGCTCCTACAGCAGCAAGAATTCTCATTGCAAAGTATTGGAAGACACAAGATCTACCCACTCTGGAAGAATGGCAGATGAAGGTGATAGACTATATGGGACTGGCTGAAATGACTGGCAGAATCCGAGGCCATGGGAAAGAGACGGCGGAAGAAGACTGGAAGAAATTTAAAATTTATCTTAAGAAATATTGTAAAATTAATGAGGGCTAAAATGTTGACGTTATAGAAAACAAGGGATTACAGCTGTGGAAGATTAAGTAAAAGAAAAGAATAAGGGAAAATTTGATAAAAGTAAGGGGGAGGATTTGCTGAAATAAATTTGGAATTGGAATGCAGAAAGGGGAGGTATGGGGAAGTCGGTGAAGTAAGGTTTAAGAAAAAAGGATTTGAAATTATATATGTTTGTTTATGTTTTTGTATGTTTGTATTGTCTATTGTTTGTGTTTATATAAATTGTGAAAAACCAATAAAAATTTTTATAAAAAAAAGAAGAAACTTGTAGCCAGGGCTACTGCAACAAACAGCCGCAAGAGGGCATCAGAAGAGGGAGGGAACGAAGGAAAGCAGGACAGAGGCCAGCGTGGTTCACGGCCAATTGAAAAGGATGTTCAAAATAACTTTTGTAAAAAAAACCCAGAAGCTCTTCTTTGGGGAATTATAGGGACAGAACTACCTAACTTGTATAGAAGTTTATTTATGTATGCTGCTGCAGCAGCAAGAATACTACTTGCCCAAAAGTGGAAAGAAGCAGAAATCCCAGCAAAGGAAGAATGGATATAAAAACTTCTGGAATATGCAGAAATGGTGAAACTTCCCGGAAGAATAAGAAATCAAGATAACAAACTTTTTTTAAAAAAAATACAGTGGTACCTCAGGTTACATCCGCTTCAGGTTACAGACTCCGCTAACCCAGAAATAGTGCTTCAGGTTAAGAACTTTGCTTCAGGATGAGAACAGAAATCGGGCTCCAGCGGCGCGGCGGCGGCAGCAGGAGGCCCCATTAGCTAAAGTGGTGCTTCAGGTTAAGAACAGTTTCAGGTTAAGTACGGACCTCCGGCATGAATTAAGTACTTAACCTGAGGTACCACTGTAAAAGAATGGAAATTGTTTATTGAATATTTATAGATAAATTGCAAACAGATAAAAACACTGGCGGGATTATTGTAATAACCTGCAGTTTCATAATAGTATATATTTTAATGAGATTGGGTGGTATGATTCTACTTTGAGGCTGTCTTTTAGTGGTTTGAGATGGAGACTATTTTGGAGTGGGTCCAGGCTTTGGGGATGGGCCCCCCTTTTATGATGTCGTTGAATAGGCGGGTCATGTAGGGCATCAAGGGTTCTTTGAATTTCCTATAGCATTCTGCTGTGAAGCCATCTGGGCCTGGGGCTTTGTGTGGTTTCGGGTTTTTGAGGACCGTATCTATTTCCTCTGGGGTGATAAGAGTATATATTTAAAGTAGATAATAAGATGAGAAAATTAAATGAATTTGAATATGCAGAAGATATTTAAAAATAAATTTGAGGAACTGCAGAAAGAGGGGGAGGGAAGTCAAACTTTGAAATGTTAAATGGATTGCAAAACTAATGAAATGTATAAACTGGGGGGGTGCCCATAGGGCCCCCCCAACCATCATTCAAGGCACCCCACAGTGCCCCGACTCACTATTTGAAAACCACTGCACTAGAACAGAATCATAGAATCATAGAATCATAGAGTTGGAAGAGACCACAAGGGCCATCGAGTCCAACCCCCTGCCAAGCAGGAAACACCATCAGAGCACTCCTGACATATGGTTGTCAAGCCTCTGCTTAAAGACCTCCAAAGTAGGAGACTCCACCACACTCCTTGGCAGCAAATTCCACTGTCAAACAGCTCTTACTGTCAGGAAATTCTTCCTAATGTTTAGGTGGAATCTTCTTTCTTGTAGTTTGGATCCATTGCTCCGTGTCCGCTTCTCTGGAGCAGCTTGATAAGCTATGTGTATCAAGTAAAACAAAGACAGTCAGTCGGATGCAGCACAATCCTTCTTTTAAAAAAGAGTATTGAACACGACGTATGACCACAAGGAGAAGCAGGCGGGGATTTTTGACTGGGGGAAGTGGGAAGGCCCTGTGGAGTGGCACAGTACAGCACAAATTGCCCATTTCACTTCAGGACATCAAAAGGAACACATGACAGGAAAAATAATGAGGTGGATCTGAGGAAGGTCAAGACAGGCAGCTGTCAAAACATACACTGGCTCCCGGTGAAGTACAGGGTCAGGTTTAAGGTGCTGGTTTTGACCTTTAAAGCCCTATACGGCCTAGGGCCCTTGTACCTATGGGACCGCCTCTCCCGGTATGCCCCACGGAGGACCTTAAGGTCTGCAAATGACAACATTTTGGAGGTCCCAAGTCACAAGGTGGTTAGATTGGTCTCAACTAGGGCCAGGGCCTTTTCAGGATTGGCCCCGACTTGGTGGAACGCTCTGTCACAAGAGACTAGGGCCCTGCGGGAATTGACATCTTTCCACAGGGCCTGCAAGACAGAGCTGTTCCGCCTGGCCTTTGGTTTGGACTCAGCCTTATGTTTCTCTCCCCTTATGGTTTTGATCTATGGGCTACTTTTAAAATGAGGCTGCATTTTAAATTGCATTTTAACCTATATTTTAAATTGGTTTCCCCCCTCCTATTATGTTTTTACTGTACTTTTACTGGTGTTAGCCACCCTGAGCCCGGCTCTGGCCGGGGAGGGCGGGGTATAAATAAAAATTATTATTATTATTATTATTATTATTATTATTATTATTATTACCAGTAAAATGTGCACTTTACTGCTGGGTCTGGGTGAGACCCTGAGAAGATAAGGAGTTTTATACTGGATATCTTTAAGAGCTCTTAGGCTGATGCCACCAGTCCTGGTGTTTTATTAGTTTGTAACTTGTTTATAAAGCCCATAACTTCATCTCTTGTTATGGTTACCACTGTTTGCCTCTGTTCCTCAGACTCCCATGATGGGCTGAATGAATATAACTCATCATAAAATCAGCTGCCTCGTTGTAGCACAACATTTACCATGCACAATGTAACCACCCTTTCTCTCTCTTAGAGCAATTATCAGAGAGTGCTTACAAATTTTATACGTCTGCGTTACCGAAATGTTCGAAGGGCTGCTGATAAATCTGCTTCGTACATACGGAAGAAGAAGAAAAAAACTGTAATTTTAAAGGAGTCTGGATATTGCTGCTTTAATATATTCATATTCGTGTTATTGCTCTGGAGACAGCTGTCTTTTTCTCTCCAAAATTGCATGCCGATAAGTATCAGAAAACACAGAGTGTGAAAGGCAAAGGCAGGAAAGTCATCACATTTTAACAAAATTGCTGTAAGTAGTTCAAAAATATATTTGTGTCTGAAATTAGAGCTTCAATAAAGCAATTCTCTGGCTTTTAGTAATATCAGATTAACAAAGTGATGAGTTGCAATTATAGTATTAAAGACTTGACTGAAATGTAGTTCTCTTAGAGGAGAAAGGAGGGTAATTATTTTTTTCTTTTTGCAAGATTTTATAATGTCGTTAAAGTTGGGGGTTCACCACCCACTTTGGGCTGTATTCCCCAAGCAGTCTCATGCCAAGAAGATCCGACTTAAGGTTAGGGATAACATTTGGGGTGTGGCAGTGTTTCAAAACACTTCTGGTTATTATTCATAGGACCAAAAGTTTAGAATTTGAGGGGTTTGGAAATTCAGAGCCAAGTGCAAACCCCCTACAAACTTGGACTCGACCAACTATGGCCATACCAGGCACAGCAGTCTTTCCTTTCCCATCATGCCTACTGGGTGTCTGTGCTGCACAGATCTTGCTATGGCTCTTCCATTAGACCATGAGTGCTGCTGTAGCAGCTTCCCAAACACAATGATCCATGGGAGATCTTTTAGCAGAAGTATCTTACCTATCTCCCTTGCAGTTCAAAGCAGCATAAATGAGGAACCCTGTGAGGAAGATTGTAACGTGTAGGTGGGTTCCCACAAGTCAAGACACAGTGATAACAGCACAAACTTTTATTAAACTAACAGAACTGGACAACAGGGGCAAGGCAACTGCTTATATGCATTTCTGAAGGCCTGGGCCACTCCCACTCCCAACGTGATTGGCTGTCTAAACTTCCAAGCTGCGAATCATGGCTCAGAGTTTAAGGGCCAATGGCAGAGGCCCAAATCCTGAAATGTTCTGTGAATGGATATCATGTATCAAACCAGAGCACAGGAGCTCAGAATCCTTAGTCCACAGGGCAAACACAGACCACTGAATTCATAAGAGAGAGAGAGGGACCGGGCTTAGCCCCGGTCCAACACAGTCTTCACCCATCGCAGCCTTGTTGTTGTTGTTTAGTCATTTAGTCGTGTCCGACTCTTCGTGACCCCATGGACCAGAACACGCCAGGAACTCCTGTCTTCCACTGCTTCCCGCAGTTTGGTCAAACTCATGCTGGTAGCTTCGAGAACACTATCCAACCATCTTGTCCTCTGTCATCCCCTTCTCCTTGTGCCCTCCATCTTTCCCACCATCAGGGTCTTTTCCAGGGAGTCTTCTCTTCTCATGAGGTGGCCAAAGTATTGGAGTCTCAGCTTCAGGATCTGTCCTTCCAGTGAGCACTCAGGGCTGATTTCCTTAGGGGTCGCCAATCTTTTTAGGCACATTTCCAAACCATATAAACCGCAGTAAGCACCATTAACAGCACACAAACAAGCACATACCGCAACCAAGCCTTTTGGCTTAAAAAAATAAATAAATCACAGGGTCCAGTTGGAAGGGCTCTCAAAGGCCATATATAGAATACTTCTTTTAAGCGTGATTTCAGTATGGAGAGGAGACCTTAATGGGCATCAGAGAAAACCTCTCTGTGTGTGGCTTTTGCACTACCATCAGGTAGATTTCTGAAAAAGGTAAAAGGACAGCAGATGTAGCTTCAATGGGCTGTGGAAAACTTCCATTGTACTATGGGTAGCATAATCAGGAGAGGCCTTAGCAAAGAATGAGACTGAGGTTAAACAAGCTTAATTTGTGATTGAGCTATATGGCACTGAAATTCACTTGTCTGCAGAGAGCTGATCCCAAACTGAGCCTGGGAGAGCTCATCCATCATCCATATTGCTTTGAATATCTGTTATCTATTTCAAAAATACCACACCAGGAAAAAGAAGTGTATCTCAAGTGCAGCAGAGTGCAATTCTTAGAATATAATGCATAATTTTACATTAGATATGTTCCTCTATTTGCCACGGTCATAGTCAAAAAAGCGATAAAGCATTAGGTACGCCGTATAAATATTCTAAGCAGGGATGTCAGAGAATTCTACTGAAAAATAGAAAAGAAGGTGGAAATTGCTACAGTTTGAATGTTTGTCTATGGTCAGGAATGGAAATCAGTCAAGTGTCTACGACATTGTTATTTTTAAGTCTGTAAACTATATGTAACTACTGACTTGTTTTACCTCATTTTGATGTTTCCTTTACATTTATATGAATGCAAGTTACATAAGTTTTATGAATGAGTATATAATTTGCATCAAACAGAGGATGGTGAGATGAATTGTTAGGTTGTGGGTGAACATATCAGACGACACAGCGATTCTTCAAACAGCTCTTGTTTATTCACAGGCCAGGACAGAACTGAACTGAAAGGTTCAGTCAGCCTGCTTATATAGAGCTCCAGTACAATGTAACTGTAACAATTTTCTAAAACTATCCAATCACTGAATGTCACTTTCAATCCCTTATTTGCATAACTATCTACAGTATCCCCCTGCTGGCCCAGGGTGAGAACTTCAGTACATAACATGAATAATGTGGTATTTGGCAGAATCTGAACTGCAGCAGAACAGAAAGAACACTGATTGTGAACAATGCAGATTGTAATTGAAATTGCTCCCCTTCTTCAATACCTAATTTACACACCCACTTTGGATTGTAGGGCCAATGAAAGAACTGGAATAGCAGGCCAAGCCCCCTCAGCCCAAACCCTTGCTGCTTTCATTGGCTTCCTTTTTTACAATGTAAACTTAAAGCAGTTTCAGACCAAAAGGATGTGGGTGACAGTATCAAAATGGTTTGGGGTGTCAGGGTTTTCCCAACCTGGCGATGAACTAATTATTAATTAGATCTGTTTCATTTCGTAATTGGGCACCACAATTCAAGAAGGACACTGACAAACTGGAACGTGTCCAGAGGAGGGCAACCAAAATGGTCAAAGGCCTGGAAACGATGCCTTATGAGGAACGGCTAAGGGAGCTGGGCATGTTTAGCCTGGAGAAGAGGAGGTTAAGGGGTGATATGATAGCCATGTTCAAATATATAAAAGGATGCCACATAGAGGAGGGAGAAAGGTTGTTTTCTGCTGCTCCAGAGAAGCGGACACGGAGCAATGGATCCAAACTACAAGAAAGAAGATGCCACCTAAACATTAGGAAGAACTTCCTGACAGTAAGAGCTGTTCGACAGTGGAATTTGCTGCCAAGGAGTGTGGTGGAGTCTCCTACTTTGGAGGTCTTTAAGCAGAGGCTTGGCAACCATATGTCAGGAGTGCTCTGATGGTGTTTCCTGCTTGGCAGGGGGTTGGACTCGATGGCCCTTGTGGTCTCTTCCAACTCTATGATTCTATGATTCACTTTGGGGGCAAATTGGGGCTGTTGAGCAAACTTTGACTTGTTGGCAGCTAGACTCCTGGGCCCCTGAGAATCCAGTTTCTCTTGGGTCATTCTTCATATGTGGTTGCAATGTAAAAAAGCTAAAGGCATTTGGGAAATGATATATAATGAAATGAAGACAATGTTTAAATGGGTTATTCCCAAAAGACCCGAAGCTTTTCTTATAGGGATATTAGGGACGGACTTCCCGAACAAAATGATCAATTTATTTATGTATGTGACAACAGCAGCTAGAATTCTACATGCACAGAAATGGAAAGAAGAGAATGATTCCAATGGAAGAGGAGTGGCTTTTAAAAATTATGGACTATGCGGAAATGGCAAAGTGGACAGCAATATTAAGAGTTCAAAATGATGAACGTTTTATAGAAGAATGAAGGCCTTTTTGGACTATTTGGAAAAGCACTACAAACAAATGAAATTGCAGGCAGGATTCAAGACAGGAGCAGCAGAAGAAAAATGATAACGTAATTGTATTAGAAGGGATTTTGGTAATAGACGAGAATTCGATATATAATGCAGTAGAAAAGAGTTTGAATAAAAACCTTTCGAGGAGGGGGTGGGAAGTCAATACATGAAACAATTAAGCTATTTAAAGTTAATGGGGGGGAAGGAAATTCAATTAAAATTATATTGGGGGGAGGAGAGAATCCAGTTCCTCTCATAGTGGCTACTAGCTGCCTTGGATTAACAGTCCTTATCCTGTGGCTGGTACCACAGTCCCAAGTTCACGTGCATTCCTGAGTCTCTATTAATAATGTCTTTCAGCCTGGCCTGCCACAGGGGTCCTTCTCCTGACTAGTTTCTGGAAAGTTCCAGCAACCCTGCCCTGGGATTGTTTGAGGACAGGATATGCTCTCTTTGGACAAAGAGGTATGAAACATCTCTACCTTGCAGGTCCTTTGCCACCTGCTACCCCTTAGCACCCTTGCTAACGTGAAGTTACTGCCTCGTTGGTTTCTGCCGGCTCTTTGTCTTTGCCAGAATTCCCCTCAGCTCTGTTTGAGGACCAGTCTCCTCAAGCCAAATTCTCTTTGGGGGTTCAGAGGTTTGGTGGTAAAAAGCTTTGCAACCTAAGCTAGCTTTTTCTTATTTCCTAGCTGTGTATCAGGGGATGATTAGCTGCTTGTGCTTAAAATGGTGCCCCTTCAGAGTTTGTGCGGCCCCACAAACCTCTGTGTGTGACAGAGCTCCTCAGACATGTCTGCTCTAGTCACTGTTAGAGTCCGACAGTGGCTGTTTGCGGAAACGCCTCCAACAAAGAAGTTCCTTAACGGAAACACGTCTCCTGGACTCACGACGTGACAGCTTCCGACGAAGCATGGGTCTCCCTGCAATTGCTTCTGACACCTCCCCACTATTTTCACTGGACGTGTCTCTCACCCCTTTCTCCCCCCTGCTTCCTGCCTGCGCTGCTGCATCTCTCTCAGTATTCCTGAGATCCTCCTCCAGAGACCCCGCGCTCCCCCTGCTGGTCCCTGCTTTGGCTGTTGAGTCTCTCCCAGTCTCTGGGAGCCCTATCACCTCCTTTCCCTCTGATGTCAGTTCCCTGACATCCACCTCCCCTCCAGGGCCCCCTTCCCCCCCGCCCCCTCCCTCTCCTCTGGGCGGTGAGGAGCTGAAACCCCGAAACGAATCCTCTTCATCTTCCGACGTCTCGAACATCTCCCTCCATCGGTCTTTGTTCCGACTCGCTGAATCCTCCTCCACCTCGGAATCAGAGAACCCCTCCAACTCCTCTTCTTCGTCTGTGGTGGCGAAGTATTCCCTCCGGAACCTCGCCACTGGCTGGGGTTTTCGAGGGAATCTCTGATGAAAAGTTTCAATTAGAACCTCGTCATCTACATCCTCTGCCCTGACCCAGGTGTTTTCCGACTCCGGTTCCCCTTCCCACATTACCAAATACTCTACTTGCTCTCCTTTCCACCTGGAATCTAGGATCTCCGCTGCATGGTAGCTGTGTTCTTTTTCCTCCATCGCTGGTCCCCTATTGACCCTCCCCTCTCTGTCCCCTATATACGGTGACAGCAACGATCTGTGGAACACTGGGTGCAACTTCATGTGGTTCGGTAACCGGAGTCTGAAAGCCACTGGGTTGACCTGTTGCGTGACTTCAAATGGGCCCAGTCTTTTGGGTCTTAACTTCTTACAACCTCCTTTAAATGGTAACCCTTGGGTGGACAGCCACACCTGGTCTCCCACCCTAATGCTTTCCCCTTCCCTTCTGGTTTTGTCTGCCTGCCTCTTATATTCCTCCTTCGCCCGGTTTAAATTAAGTTGGAGTTGGCGATGGATCGCTTCCATTTCTTCAACGAACTGTTCTGCTGCTGGAACGCTCCAGTTCTCCCCCTCCCCCCCTGGGAAGGCTCGGGGATGACACCCGTGATTGGCCAAAAAAGGGCTCATCCCCGTGGACACGTTCTCTGCATTGTTGTAAGCAAATTCTGCCAACGCCAGCTTCTCCACCCAATCATTCTCTCTGTCATTAACATAACACCTCAAATATTGCTGGAGGACACCATTAGCTCTTTCCGCCTGCCCGTTGGTTTCTGGATGACGGGCAGTAGAGAAATTAACCTCTACATGCAGTAAGCTCATGAGCTTCCTCCAGAACCTGGAAGTAAATTGTTTCCCTCGGTCCGAAACCACCCTCAAGGGGGCGCCATGCAACCTAAACACATTTTCCACAAACAATTTGGCGGTTTCTTCTGCTGTGACCGCATGTGAGCAGGCTATAAAGTGGGCCATCTTGGTTAACAGATCTACCACCACCATAATGGCTGTTTTCCCTTTGGACCTGGGCAGATCAGTCATAAAATCTATTGCCACTGCCTCCCACGGTCTTTCCGGCGTGGGTAGTGGTTCTAATAAACCTGCCGGTGCCCGCCTCTCCCCCTTGGCTCGTTGGCATCGGTCACACCCTCTCACATATTCACGCACATCTTCCCTGACCTTGGGCCACCAGAATTCCCTGGTAACCAGCCACATGGTTTTGTGTTGCCCAAAATGCCCTGCTGTGGGGTTATCGTGCAGTTGCTTGAGTACCTTTTCCCTCAATTCCCCTTCAGGTATGTATAACGCTCCCTTGTAGTACAACGCCCCATTTCTCTCCTCAAAACCCCCGGGTTTGTCTCCCTCCCTCCTAAGACTCCTGAGTTTGTCCTGGGCGTATTCATCCTGCCCCGTTCCCTCTACCAGTTCCCTTTGCCCCACCAATGCCGCCCCACACACCCAGCGGTCCTCGGGAATGACATGGGTCTCTTCGGGTACACCCTCTCCCTCCAAATATTCAGGTTTGCGTGAGAGAGCGTCCGCCCTAACGTTCTCCGGGCCTGGTACGTAACAAATCTCAAAGTTAAATTTGGAGAACTCCTGGGCCCATCTCAACTGCCGTTGGTTGAGCACTCGCGCAGTTCTCCAATACTCTAGATTCTTATGGTCCGTGCACACTTGCACCTTCTGTTGTGCACCAATTAGTAGGTGCCTCCATCTCCGGAAGGCCTCATAAATTGCAAGAAGTTCCCGGTCGTACACCGTGTAGTTCCTCTCAGACTTGTTCAGCTTCCGCGAAAAGAAGGCACACGGTCGCCACTCAGACCCCTCCTTCCCCGGCTGCAGAAGAAGCACCGCCCCTATGGCTCTGTCCGACGCGTCTGTTTCGACCCTCAGCTTTTTTTGTAAATCCACATGTAGAAGTTGTTCGCCAGAGGCGAAGGCCCTTTTCAGTTCCTCAAACGCTCGCTCCGCCTCCCCCGTCCAAACAAACTTCTTCTTGCTGCTGAGACAGTCCGTGATGGGCACCGTCAGGTGGGCGAAGTTGCGGATGAACTTACGATAAAAGTTTCCAAACCCTAGGAACCTCTGCACATCCTTCTTGGTCTTGGGTGTTTTCCATTCCAGCACCGCTTGAACCTTGCCGGGGTCCATGGCCAACCCCTTATCTGACAAGCGGTACCCCAGGAATTCCACCTCCTTGGTATGAAACTGACACTTCTCCAGTTTCACCCACAGTCTGTTGGCTTGCAGCCTGCTCAACACTTCTCTGACGTCTCTCACATGTTGCTCCTCATTCTCCGAATACACCAACACGTCATCTAAGAAGGCCACGCAATTCTTGTAGAGCAAAGGCCCCAGTACGTGGTTCATGAAAGCTTGAAAACACGCGGAGCCTGTTTGTAATCCAAAAGGCATAACTAAGTATTCAAATGCCCCCAAAGGGGTGAACATGGTGGTCTTCCATTCATCCCCTTTCCTTATACGTATCAGGTTGTACGCCCCCCTTAGGTCCAGCTTTGTAAAAATCTTTCCCTTCCGCACCCTGGTCAAAATATCATCAATCCTGGGCATAGGAAAAGCCGCCGGCTCTGTCACTGCATTTAGGGCCCGAAAGTCACATACCAGCCTCGGCTTGTCCGTGTTTTTTTTGTCCACAAAAAACACTGGGCTACCCCCCGCTGCCTTGGACTCTCTGATGAAGCCCCTCTTCAGGTTCTTGTCAATGAACGCTCGCAACTCCTGCATTTCCCTGTCTGACATGGCATACAACTTGCCTACAGGAAGCTGTGCTCCAGGGAGTAAATTGATCTGGCAATCAAAGGGTCTATGCGGAGGTAGTTGGTCAGCTTCCTTCTCGCTGAACACGTCGCTGAGATCAGCATACTGTGGTGGCACCTTCCCCTTCTCCACTACTTCAGTCCCTGCCAGGGTGGCTTGGGCCCCTGCTGACCCCTTTTCCCCCCTGCAGTGTTCTAAGCAATGTGCGGAACCGAAGGAAACCACTCTTTGATGCCAGCCCACCAGCGGATCATGTAGGGCTAGCCAGCTCATTCCCAAAATAATGGGAGCACCTCCCAAGGTGGCCACATTAAACGCTATCAGTTCTGTGTGCCTTGCCACCCTCATTATCATTGGGATGGTCTGCAAGCTGACTCCTCCTCCCAACAGTTCCCTGCCATCGATCGTGGTCACCTGCAGGGGGTTGCTTAAGGGGATAGTCTGTATCTGGTGTTCAGCAGCAAACTCCTTGCTCATAAAATTGCAGGAGCTGCCTGAGTCCAACAGTGCCTTTATTTTTAGGGGGTGTCCATTTTGCAGCTCTAGCGACACTTCAATCACTAGAGCCGGTCGAGGAGCTTCTGGCACTGGCACTTGGGGAAGGGGCACTTTCACTGCTCTTTGGCCTGGCTGCAGTGCCCTGATGGCAACCAGGCGTTGGCTTTTACCTGCTTCGTTTCTCCCTGCTCTTCCCCCTCAACAGCCCCCACCATTCCTTGCCATTCCTTCCTCTGGGGGCAGACTCTGGCAAAGTGGCCTGGCTGTTGGCAGAGATAGCATTTCCGGGCTTCCTTTCCCTCCTTCTTCGCCCCCTCACTGGGCTTTGAAACTGCGCGCGCGCGGGCTGTTCCGATTTCCATCGGCTCTGCCGGCGGGAAAGCTGGCTCAGGAATGTCTGGAATGCGTAACTCCTTCCAACGTTCCCCTCTCCCTTCCCGCCTCTCCAAGGCTCTTGCCTCCTGGCGCGCTCCAATGGTCAGCGCAGATTTGGTCAGCTGATCCATAGACACCGCCCTGGGGCTCCTGGCCAGCTCGTCTTTCACAGCTGAAGAAAGACCTTCTTCAAATAGCATCTGAATGGGTGCTGCCGATAAATCCCACCCCAATCTGTGAATCAGCATGGTAAATTCAGTCCAGTACTCACGGACAGATCTGCTTCCCTGCTTGCAAGCCATTAACTGTCTGCGCACCACCCCTTTCTCAATGTCGCTGGAAAACATGATATCCATTGCACGAAAAAATTTCATAGTGTCCTTTAGGATATCGTTGTGCGTTGCCATCAGGGGTCGAACCCAGTCTCGCGCGCCCTTCTCAAGATGCCCAATTACAAAAGCAACTCGAGATTCCTCATCAGGGAACTCATCAAACTGGACATTCAGGGCATATTGCATTTCAGTCCTAAAGGCATGGTAATCCTTGGGGTCCCCCCCAAACTTCTGCACCAATCCTGGTACCTTTCTGGGGAACTGAGTGGTTCTCCCCTTCTTGTCTGCATCTTGAGCCCTCCTCTCCTCGAGCCTCGCCGTCTGCAGCGCCAGTTGGACCTCCAATGCTCGGCATCTTTCTTCCAAGCTTGGATCAGCTCCTCCCCCTGCTCCTCCGGCTCCGGCTGGGTCGCTCATGATGCTTTCTCCTGCACAGGCAGCGTACAGAGACTGTCGGACTGCTATCAGGGGATGATTAGCTGCTTGTGCTTAAAATGGTGCCCCTTCAGAGTTTGTGCGGCCCCACAAACCTCTGTGTGTGACAGAGCTCCTCAGACATGTCTGCTCTAGTCACTGTTAGAGTCCGACAGTGGCTGTTTGCGGAAACGCCTCCAACAAAGAAGTTCCTTAACGGAAACACGTCTCCTGGACTCACGACGTGACAGCTTCCGACGAAGCATGGGTCTCCCTGCAATTGCTTCTGACACCTCCCCACTATTTTCACTGGACGTGTCTCTCACCCCTTTCTCCCCCCTGCTTCCTGCCTGCGCTGCTGCATCTCTCTCAGTATTCCTGAGATCCTCCTCCAGAGACCCCGCGCTCCCCCTGCTGGTCCCTGCTTTGGCTGTTGAGTCTCTCCCAGTCTCTGGGAGCCCTATCACCTCCTTTCCCTCTGATGTCAGTTCCCTGACACTGTGCATGTGCTGTGAGTCAAATGTTCCTAAAATTATAATTATAACTTATCTTAAAAAAAAAATCTCTTCATTGGGTTACAGGATCTTTGTCTTTCTGCACTTTTGCTATCTTAATAAACCTAGCTGCTATAGAATTTTGGTGTGAGTCATTGGCCTTGATTCCACTCATGTTTTGGACTGTCTTGGTTCATGGAAGCTACCCTTTCAGATTGGTCCCTTTCCTGCTCAGGTGGTGGACTTGTGAGGATGTTAAGGATAGTAGGAGAGGATATATTGATTAAATATTATCCTTCCTTCACTCACGCTAGTGAGTCATGTAGCAGAGAAGATTCCCCTCAGTATAGCAGGAGGCTAGTTTGCAGATTCGTTTGAATCTCTTTAGTTAAGCAATCCAGTCTGGCTTGCCCAGATGAATTATTCCTGGTGTCCCCTTTTATCCCTCTTTAAAGAATAAAGACACAAGAGTCTTTCCTTAAAAGTAACAAGAAGCTTACTCACATTCAGTTCACGGTATGATCCCTGAAGGCAAGCTTTAGCTTGTAATTGCATAACTAAGTGTGAGTTCCTCCCAGATGGGGATTGAGCCCATGTACTGCTGGCTGAGAGCCAACAGACAGCAAAATACATTAAGAGAACAAAATGGCTGCAGGAGAGCAGCATGGCATCAAGAGAAAGATGGCTGCGTGACTCTGCTCTTTTATGGAGTCAGCCAGGGTCACGCCCATCTGCCTGGTCACAAGCAGGAGGAGGATGCTCCAGACCAATGGAACAGGAAGTTATACTGGCTGGAGTAACATCCCCCTGTGTGTGTCAACTCTAGGGAAACGCCCTTCTGCTGAACGCTGCTCAGTGTCCCACCACCAGGCTCTAAGGTGTCATCTCCAGAACCCTCCCTGGGGGACCCTTGGGCTGGCGGCTCCCACCACTCCTCCTCATCCAGCCCGTCCCTAACACCACACCACAAAGCCACTGCTGCTGGAAAATGGAATTGTTAAATGTCTGCTGGTCCAAACTTGCATAATTATGTTAAGAAGATGTCCTTGTGGCTGCATGGTCTCATGGATTTAATTTTATTCTGGAGCGTATTTAGCTTGTTTGTCAACCATCAAAGGAAGTATAAATGTATATGCTCCCAAAGGGATGCTAATAAATATATTTGATTGCATTAATATTAATTAGGCAGCTCAAAAATTAGCCAAGGTGACTGATAGTACCTGTAAGTAATACAGGACTCCCCCATAGCACTCACCTACTCGCAATGCCAAGGGCTGGGGGTTGGGGGCAAACTCGAATCTGGGTCTGTTTGAGGAAAGGCTTCATCCCTACTTCCAGCACTAGGTTATACCTCTAATGTGGCACCAACCACTATTGTTCAATAAATACACAAGTTCATATTCTAACCCCAACTGCCTGTTATGTACTGAGTTGAATAGGATCCAAAATGCAGCAGCCTGATTGGTTCTAGAACAACATGATTCAGAATGCAGCAGTCTGATTGGTCCTAGAAAATAGGATTCAGAATGCAGCAGTCTGATTGGTCCTAGAACAATAGGATCCAGAATACAGCAGTCTGATTGGTCTGCAGGAGCCACCCAATCCAGCTCCAGGTGGAAGTGAATCATCAACCTGATTGGCCTACAGGAAAATCCCAGAATTAGCCAATCACCGTGGGGCCCATTGTGTAAATAAAGCAGACATTCTGGGGGAACTGGCATTCCTCAATACTATGAGCTGAATAAAGAGCATGAAATCGACACTCAACTCCTAGTATATTTCATGCCTACTACTTAGGTGAGAAAAAGCAAGGGCACAATATGCAAATCTGCTCTCTACCCCACAGCCGCTGACTTGTACCCAATGTCTGCTCTTTTCCCATCCTTCTTGCTCTATGTGGAACTTCCCTCGCTTCCACTTGGCTGGACTGTTTTGTGAGAAATGAGGGTGACAGGACTGGGAATGGGGTTGTAAAAGAGAAATGGAAGGCTGGAGCATCTAATGGAAGGGCAAAGGAATAGCAGCAGCCGCCAGCTCAGCCCGACGCCACCCACTGTGTTCGTGTGGTTGAAAAGTTTTGACTACGACTGGGACTCTCTTTAGCACCGGACCATTTGGCAGGCTGTTGATTTTGATATTTATAACTGTCATGCAAGTCCAAGTGCAATTGCAGAAGGGCTGGGTCCAATTCAGGATCCCATCTGTTGCTACAGCCAGCACTCCCAGCTGCAGGGGTGTTACACATGATGAGACAGAAGCGATGGAGAGAGCTGTCTTTGCTACCACCTTCTAGGCAGAATGTGATGGGTGATGCATCGAACATCTGTGCTTTTCTATTCTCAAAGCAGCTATCGCATCTTTGCAGCTACGGAGAAGAATCCCAAATAAAACTGCAGTTCCTGAGGATCGATGATGGGGAAAGGTTGAGGAAGTGTTTGGCAGCATCCTGCATTACCAAACGTTTAAGCTTTTTGGTGGTGGTGGGGTTTCCATGGAAGGAAGAAGTTCCTAAGGTTGCTTCCCATGCCAGATCCCCTCAGGCCTTAGAAAGGTTGCTTTGAGTAGGCCAGGGTCTGCAACCCGCGGCTCCGGAGCCGCATGTGGCTCTTTTACACCTTTGCTGCGGCGGATACTTGCGAAGGGAGGAGGAGCATTGTGCGCCCCGACACTCCCCACTGTGGCGGGCACTGTACTGACTGTGACGTCGCATGGGGGCGGTGCGTGCGTTAGTCTCGCACCATCCTGACGTCGCCTTCCCACCTGCCCGCCCGCTACATTGTAAGGGGCATGTACGCTGGTCACTGCATTGAAAGGGAGCATATACGCTGGTCACTGTTTTGAAGGGGAGTGAAGAACACACAAACAAAAAAAGGCAACTTGTTAATTTAACGTTTATTTCTATGAGGAGTAGTAATTCTGAGGGGTCAAACAAAGAAATAATAAAAAGTGACAAAAAAGTTATTTTTATAATGACGAGTTTTGAGGCTCCCAGTTTTGTTTTCTTCGGAAGCGGGTCCAAGTGGCTCTTTTTGTCTTAAAGGTTGCAGACCCCTGGAGTAGGCCATGCTCTCGAATGTAAAAAGGTAAAAGGTAAAGGACCCCTGGACGGTTAAGTCCAGTCAAAGGCAACTATGGGGTTGTGGTGCTCATCTTGCTTCAGGCCGAGGGAGCCGGCGTTTGTCCACAGACAGCTTTCTGGGTCATGTGACAGAAACCAGAGTGCACAGAAACACCGTTTACCTTTCCGCTGCAGCGGTACCTATTTATCTACTTTCACTGGTGTGCTTTTGAATTGGTAGGTTGGTAGGAGCTGGGACAGAGCAATGGGAGCTGACTCCATCGCGGGGATTTGAACCGCCAACATTCTAATAATAATAATGATAATGATAATGATTGTGGGGACGCGGGTGGCGCTGTGGGCTAAAGCCTCAGCGCCTAGGGCTTGCCGATCGAAAGGTCGGCGGTTCGAATCCCCGCGGCGGGGTGCGCTCCCGCTGCTCGGTCCCAGCGCCTGCCAACCTAGCAGTTCGAAAGCACCCCCGGGTGCAAGTAGATAAATAGGTACCGCTTACCAGCGGGAAGGTAAACGGCGTTCCGTGTGCGGCTCTGGCTCGCCAGAGCAGCGTTGTCACGCTGGCCACGTGACCCGGAAGTGTCTTCGGACAGCGCTGGCCCCCGGCCAATAGATGTGAGATGGGCGCACAAACCCCAGAGTCTGTCAAGACTGGCCCGTTCGGGCAGGGGTACCTTTACCTTTACCTTTAATGATAATGATTATTTATTTGTTTATTTATTTATACCCCACCCATTTGGCTGGGTTTCCCCAGCCACTCTGGGCAGCTCCCAGCAGAATATTAAAATACAATAGTCTGTTAAACATTAAAAGATTCCCTAAACAGGGCTGCCTTCAGATGTCTTCTAAAAGTCTGGTAGCTGTTTTTCTCTTTGACATCTGGTGGGAGAGCGTTCCACAGGGCGGGTGCCACTACCGAGAAGGCCCTCTGTCTGGTTCCCTGTAACCTGGCTTCTCGCAGCGAGGGAACCACCAGAAGGCCCTCGGAGCTGGACCTCAGTGTCCAGGCAGAACAATGGGGGTAGAGATGCTCCTTTAGGTATACTGGACCGAGGCCATTTAGTGTTTTAAAGGTCAGCACCAACACTTTGAATTGTGCTCAGAAAGGTACTGGGAGCCAATGTAGACTTTCAAGACCAGTGTTATGTGGTCCTGGCAGCCACTCCCAGTCACCAGTCTAGCTGCCACATTCTGGATTAGTTGTAGTTTCCGGGACACCTTCAAAGGTAGCCCCATGTAGAGCACATTGCAATAGTCCAAGCAAGAGATAACTAGAGCATGCACCACTCTGGCGAGATAGTCTGCGAGCAGATAGGGTCTCAGCCTGCGTACCAGATGGAGCTGGTAAACAGCTGCCCTGGACACAGAATTTACCTGATTGGCAAGCCCAAGAGGCTCGGTGATTTAGACCACAGCGCCAGTGTACCCTGCCGTGAACAACCCTCTCTGAAGCCATGATGGTCATATTGCAGAGTTCAGAAACACACCACATCTTTCCCATCTCTATACAGGTGAAAAAACAAAACTGATGCCCGAGTAAATACTCCTGCAATTAACACAGGCATACTGTGTAGGTCAACTTTCCTTCCAGCCCTATCAATTTTCCTAGGCCAGGGGTCTGCAACCCATGGCTCCAGAGCCGCATGTGGCTCTTTTACACCTTTGCTGTGGCTCCAGGGTGGATACTAGTGAGGGGAGGAGGCGCATTGTGCGCCCCGACACTCCCCACTGTGGCGGGCGCTGTACTGGCTGTGACGTCGCATGGGGGCGGTGTGTGCGTTAGTCACGCACCATCCCGACGTCACCTTCCCGCCCGCCCGCTACATTGTAAGGGGCATGTACGCTGGTCACTGCATTGAAAGGGGGCATGTACGCTGGTCACTGTTTTGAAGGGGAGTGAAGAACACACACACAAAAAAGGTAACTTGTTAATTTAACGTTTATTTCTATGAGGAGGAGTAATTCTGAGGGGTCAAACAAAGAAATAATTTTAAAAAGTGACAAAAAGTTATTTTTATAATGATGAGTTTTGCAGCTCCCAGTTTTTTCTTCTTCGGAAACGGGTCCAAGTGGCTCTTTTTGTCTTAAAGGTTGCAGACCCCTGTCCTAGGCTTCCTTGTCCCTTCCTGCTTTCTCTGTGCTGTAAAAGGTCCAATCAGAAGATGGCCATGCCTGGTACCCAACATCTTACCAGTTACAGATCCTTATGATCCCTTAAGCTCATGGTCAAGACTGTCCTCTGCCCTAGATAATAAGTGGTGTGTGGGTCACTTCTCAATGATCCAAGATGAAAAGCCTCGCAGTTCAGGTCCCGGAAGGAAGCATAAGAGAAAATCTGGTTCCACATTTCTCTCATACCCAGCAGCATGTAATTGTCAAGGAGAAGGGACACTTCCCTATGTAGGGCCATAGCAAACCCCCCAAAGGCCTTTCTTAGAATGGAGAGGTCCGTCAGGAGAACAAGGCTGGCATTGATGGAGCAGACTCAAATGTTTATTACTGAAGGTTGTAAAGAGATAAGCAAACTCAGGAATGCACATGGCCGTGGTGATGTGGGAGATGGCAGGAAGGAGGGAGATTGCAGGAAGGAGGGAAACCAAGACCTTACATGGTAATAGGAACTTACTATAACTTTCGATTTCCCAGAAATCAGGTGGTTTACAAGAAATCAGGTGGTATTGTATTCTGCAAATGTATAAAAAGCTGGCTCACTCAGAATTCGGGGGCAGACATCAGGCAAATGGGTGTCTGTATCAATTTTGTCATGACAAAATAAAGGGATTTTTCCTGCTGTCATTTTGACTCTTTCAAGCGTCTCTGTTGCTCCAAGGATCTCACCAGATAAGACGGTCATAAAGCATGTCCTTCACCTATGCTCCTGAATACATGTATCCTGCCCTTCCTTGCTTAGTTTCAAAACCTTGCTGCCAGCAAAGATTGGGTGGTGTGGGACTGCCCATCTGGACCTGCTAGCAGAAATCCCAGCTGTGGCAACACTTCCCTAATCTGACCCAGTGGCATTGCCTGGACAGAAAAGTCCTGCTCTCTGCACCAGTTAATGGGACCAGCCCTGTACCAATATATCAGTTTGATCCCAAACTGTAGCCCCCACAACCACATGACTTGAGGACTCATCCTCCACAGCCACCATTTCATAGTAATGTATTCTGATTCTCCTGCTCTTTCAATGGTCCAAGTTGCTCCTTGTCAACAGATTCTTCCAAGGCCAGGGACAAAGATTTCAGCACTGTGGCTTGTGACATCTTCCTAGTGGTGCAATCAGTGCCTTTGGGGCCGCTTGGGACCTAAAAGCCAACCCCTATCTTGGGTACTGCTGCCTTGCCCTCAATGATCCAACTGCTCTTGGGGGCCTTTAGATGACCTTTAGAGGCACCAATAAACTGTGGGGCAGAATTTCTCTCTCCACCTCCTGTCTGCTCCATGGGCCACTCAACCTCTTGCTCACCTATCCACTCCTGGCTGACCCTTCCAAGACTCCCCAAACACTGAGCAGGCCAGTTATGAAAGCCGTTTGGCACAGGCTGCTCCTTTTCACTTACCACTTGGCACCACTGGCAGTCCAATGGGGGTGTGGGGGGAAAGAGGTCTTAAATATATTCTCCTCACCGGCCTCTCTCCATGTCATTCCACACGGTTGCCTGCCAGTTCTGCAGCTTGTGTTCCCTTTCTGAAAGAGTGGGGCAGAGGAAGGAGCACTCTTATCCAATAAGCATGTATACAGCCTGATCTTAGTAATCAACTATATCATTAAAGGAAATTGAGGGGAATTATTTTAGAAGAGCAGAAAGCATCAACTTCCAAGGCCCTGTTCTAAGGACTGAGAGAGAGAAATTGACACAGGCATGCACATCATTTCTCACTGTTTACATTTCTCTCTGGCTTTCATATCTAATTCATCATCACGTTATCCACCTTCAGTCTGCAGGGGAAAATTCATAATAGGATACTAATTTCATACTTTTAAGAGCGTTCTGATGCCTATACCTACACATTACCTGCCGCCACCACAACCCTCCAGTGGAAATCTTTGACTTCTGTTCTCTGGGAGGCAGAGTCTTGCTGGTTTAAAGTGCTTTGTTCCCTCAGTCAGAAATGTGAGGTTTTGACAGCAAGCAAAAAATACAACCTACTTCAACCCAAAATGTATTTTTCCATGCAGCTAGGGTGGGGGAAAGAGGTGGGCTGGGGCACCAGCATGATACAAAACCTTTTTTTCTCTGTTCCCTTAAAACAGGGGAAAGAAAAGAACACAGCTTAACATGGTAGCTGGCGATCTGAAGGATAATACAGTGGTACCTCGGGTTACAGACACCTCGGGTTACAGACACTTCAGGTTACAGACTCCGCTAATCCAGAAGTAGTACCTCAGGTTAAGAACTTTACCTCAGGATGAGAACAGAAATCGCTCGGCAGCAGCGGGAGGCCCCATGAGCTAAAGTGGTACCTCAGGTTAAGAACAGTTCCAGGTTAAGAACGGACCTCCAGAACGAATTAAGTTCTTAACCCGAGGTACCACTGTAATAGAAACAACAACAACAACAACAGTAACAATTAAATTTTTTATACCCCCCCCCACTAGGTTGCTCCAGCAACTATGGACAGCTTACAACAAAAACACAAGCAAAACCAAACAAACCAACCATCACAGATATGTCCCTGCTCACTCTTCACAAATTATAGCAAGTATCTGTGAGTTATCAGAGCCACCTCCTGCTACAACCATAATGCCCACCACACGTAGATAACATCCATCTGGATCCTTGGCTCCCACCTGACATCTGCCACCTCTCAATAGGGAAAAGGAGGAGTACATGTGACAGGCACTCGGCGATGCTGTCTCTTTCTATAATTAATCCCTATTTTTTACGTAATCATTTTGCATTTATTTTTGCGTGGCTGGGAGGGGAAATGGTGGGCGGCTCATGTGTAAGAACACAAGAAGAGCCTCCTGGGTCCTGCCAACGGCCCATACAGCCCAGGATCTTGTCCCCACGGCAGCCAACCATCTTCATCTCTGGTTTCCATAGTGTATGGCTCACCCTTGAATTATCAAAAGCAAGCGACTGCTTTAGATAGCCTTCCTAGAGAACTTGACAGTGAGCCGAATACAATCCTGTCAATGTCTAAATTGTAGGTAAAGTTTTGTTGTGTGTCAGAGAGCCTCTCTGACTGATGTGTTAAAACCTAATTCCTTGAGATTTTCTGGGCTGCATCCATGTATTAAGACAGACCACCAGGAAGCTGTTTGGAGTTAATTGCTTTGGCTCCATGCAGAATTGTGTACAACTGCTTTCCCAGAATTAAGACTTTGTGTTTTGCCCACTGCATTTCTGGATGGCCGCTTCAAGAAATTATCTTTTAGTAGTCCATTTGCCACCACCGGTCTACATTGTTTGCATGCTGTGCTACTTGTTGTTTTTATTTAACCATAGCCAAGAAGATCTGTTTTCAGATACAGAGCCTGGGGAATAATACCGTATTTACTCGTATCTAATGCTCACTTTTTTTGGCCACACTGTCGTACCTTGGAATCCATTCCAGAAGTCTATTCGACTTCCAAAACGTTCAGAAACCAAAGCACGGCTTGTGAAGCTCCTGCAGCCAATCGGAAGCCATGGAAGCCCCGTCAGACGTTCGGCTTCCAAAAATAGTTCGCAAACTGGAACACTTACTTCTGGGTTTGCAGCATTCGGGAGCCAAAACGTTCGAGAATTAAGCTGTTCAAAAACCAAGGTACGGCTGTATCATGTTGCAAAAATTAAGGTGCACATTAGATTCGATGGCACATTTACATTCGCCAGCAAATACTTTTTTTGTTTCTTTCAAGGTTCTGAAAACTGAGGTGTGTGTTAAGATTCAATGGTGCATTAGACTCGAGTAAATGTGGTAATTTATAACATTCAACATTCTTCGGGTTCCATCTCCTGATCCACAGGTCACCTCATTGGACCCTTGAACTATTCTCAAGCTGGCAGAATTAATATGTCTTCTGCAACATTTGTTCCACTGTTCAGCAGTCATTGAACTATAGCCTTTATTTTCCATTAGACTGTGCACAAAGGCTTTCAGGAACAAAGAGCTGGGAACGGAAGGGGCATCCTGTCTGTTAATATCAGTGTGCATGTGTATCTCTTTTTGCCTCTCAGCACAGCAAAGATCCCCAACTTTGCTCCTTTCCATTCCTCTGACCATTAACTTTCCCTCTCTACTAAATTCTGACACCCTTTTCCCACTCCACAGGCATCGCAGGGGGTGAGAAGGGGGCAGCTGCCCCCCCAATCAAAAAAAAATCAATACAAATCAACACAAATATTGAAAAAGCAGATTCTGTCCTCTGGAAAGGCTTATTGAAAGAGCCAATAATTACTGATGGAACTGAACTTAACATTGGTTGCACATGTGGGTGGCAGGGGCAGCAGTAATTTAAAAGCATGAAGAATGCAATAGTTAAATTATTTCTCAGCAAAGCCTGCCAAAATCTAAGATTCTTAATTTTCTTCATAGGAACCAAGAAACGCTGGTTTAAATTGGCTTTCTCAGTTGCTTAGTGGGGTATATTCTCTGAAATATTTTACCGTTTCTGGCACACATTTCAATCGAATGCTGGTAATCTTGGATACTTTAGGGTTGTAATGCAAGAGTTATATTGATTTAACATCCTTGCTTCTCACAGAAATTGGGTGTGTTCAAATTGCTACTGATGGCAAGTAGGGAAGCCAAGGGTGAAGAAGTAGGATCTCTATTTTCAGCACCTGAAGAATTAACTGCACTGAACCAGTTGTCTGTGCCCTTGCTCACACATTAAGTTTGAAATCACAGTGTACTGTATCTCGCAGCATTCCTTAATGCAAGCCATTGACTGGATGCAGTTTGTTTTTCCACAGCACTCTCTGCAAGATTTCAATATTCGACTCTTTAGAGTGCTTTCTCAGCATCGTTTCATTGCTTGAAATAACTATCACTGCCTGTGTTTCTCTCTGTCTCCCCCCGTAAAGTTCACATGCCCTCAATAATAGCCAGCAAGCAAGTCTATGCTTGCCTACTCAGAATAGGTCCCATTGAGTTCCTTGGGGCTTACTCCCAGGTAGGTGGGATATGATTGCAGCTTTAGAGCTCATCCACACTTCCACTTGTCCCGTGCCTAGAAAGTATGGATACAAGCAGTTTTCCAATTGCCCTGCTACTTTAGCAGGGGAAAAACTCACTCTTTGGAGATAGATCGGAACAAATGGAAATTCCAGGGGAAACCCAAATTGCTGTTTGGTTCGATTGAGCGCTAAAGAACAGTTTTTCCTGAGGGAAAGCAGAGGGGCAAGAGGAAGCATGGATAAGCCCTTCATTTCCAGCAGAAGACTAAATAGTAGACCTGAATATTCCAGGGGAAACGGTATTAATTAAAGAGGCAATTGTATTTGGAAGCTGTTCACAGCAAGTACTGTAATAATGTCTTCCATAGCACTGTTTTGAGTGTTCAAAAGACTTCATATTCATTATTTCAACGTACAGCCGAGAAAATGTGGCTTTTCTCAGCCTGCTGTTTCCCAGATGTTTCGCATGAAACAACTTCACTGCTTGGGGCTGATGTTCCGGGGGAGGGGGAATGCAGAGGACAATTTATAATGCATCTACTTAATAGATTGGATAAAAGTATTTAGACACAGAAAGGAGAAGAGATAATTACTGAAAACTGAGGAGTGGGGGGAAGTCTGGGGGGTCAGAAGAACTCCTACAAAGATACTGAATAATAATGTATGTGAGATAGATAGATAGATGATAGATGATAGATGATAGATGATAGATGATAGATAGATAGATAGATAGATAGATAGATAGATAGATAGATAGATGATAGATAGATAGATATAGATAGATAGCTAGATAGATGATAGATATATCTCCTTGTTTGTTATCCTTTAATTTAGCCTAACAAACAGTTTTGAGGACAAAATGGCAGGACCTTAACCCACTTCCCCATTGCATTGAGCTCCTTGAAAGAAGAGTGAGTTTCAACAGGGATAAGAAATCAATAAATGCAGAAGGCTAAAGAATCTGGGTCCAGTGAGTCTGTATCATCTGAAACTCCTTACAGTGGTGCCTCGCAAGACGAAAATAATTCGTTCCGCGAGTCTGTTCGTCTTGCGATATTTTTCGTCTTGCGAAGCACGGTCCGTCGCAACTGCGCCTCTTCAAGCAGCTTTTTAAAAAAAGTGCAAGATGTTTTCCTCTTGCGAAGCAAGCCCATAGGGAAATTCGTCTAGCGAAGCAACGCAAAACCGAAAAACCCTTTCGTCTAGCGAGTTTTTCGTCTTGCGAGGCATTCGTCTTTTTTTTTCAGATAGATATTTATTAATTTTCAAGAAAAAGAAAAAGAAAGACCACATACCACAAACATAAAAATAACGAAAAATAACAACAAAACGCTATGCAAATACACAATATACCTAATAAAAGGTTTTCACTTGTCAAATTAACATTGTCGTCTCTTTCTGGACTTCCTTCAGCTCGCCCGTAAATCTTCCATAATGAACATCAAAGATACACATTGCCTGGTTTGTATTGTCATTACACAATCCTCTTCCTCTATTTTCCTTAAACAATACCTCTTAGTCTTTCACAGTGCTTCTCTGAATCCCCTTAACGTTATTTGACCTTTACTGATATATTCCAGGTAATCTACATATTTCCCCCAATCCTTGATAAACTTTTGGTCTCTTAGATGTCTAATCTTCCCCGTTAATCTGTCCAAATCCGCGTAGTCTAATAACTTCAATCTCCACTCCTCTATTGTTGGCATTTCCTTTTTTTTCCACTTTTGGGCAAAGACGATCCTTGCTGCTGTAACTGCGTAATAAACAAATTTATGGTCTCTCTTTTTTATTTCATTCCCTAGCATCCCTAACAGAAAGATTTCAGGTTTTTTAATAAACGTATATTTTAACACCTTCTTTAGTTCGATATATACTTCTTCCCAGAATTCTCTCACTCTCCCACACTCCCACCACATATGGTAAAAGGAGCCCTCCTTCTCTTCACATTTCCAGCATTTGCTGTTTACTTTGTACATTTTCGATAGTTTCGCAGGTGTTATATACCACCTGTAAAACATCTTCATGACGTTCTCTTTCACCGTCATACACGCAGTAAAGTCTAAGCCTTCTTTCCATAGATTCTCCCAGTCCTCAAATTGTATAACATGGCCTACATCACTAGCCCATCGAATCATAACTGTCTTAACTTCTTCATCTGCCAAATTCCAATCCAACAACATCTTATACATTTTAGATATTATTTTCACCTCATTATTTATGATTTCCGTCTGGAATTTTGAATCTTTATCTGCATACCCTCTATCTTTAACCTCTTTTCTGAACATCTCGTTAACTTGGAAGTGATGTAGCCAGTCATACACATACTCCTTAACCTGCTCATATGGTTTTAATTTCCATTTCCCATCCTCTTTCATTAGCAGTTGGCCATATGTTGCCCAGTCACTTCTCATATTAATTTTCTTAATACTCATCACTTCAAGAGGTGAGAGCCAGTGCGGGATTTTAGGCTCTAATATATTTTTATACCTTTCCCATATTTCAATAAGTGGGCCTCTAAAAATATGATTTTCGAACCCCTTGTGTATTTTCCTCTTGCCACACCAAAGATAGGCATGCCAACCGAACCTATTGTCGGAGCCCTCTAAATCGAGTAGCTCCTTATTCTCTAATTTAACCCAGTCTTTTATCCAACAGAGGCATGATGCCTCATAGTATAATCTCAGGTCTGGCAGAGCAAAACCTCCCCTTTCCTTTCTATCTGTCAACAGTTTAAATTTTATTCGAGGTTTTTTGCCCTGCCAGATAAATCTTGATAACACTCTTTGCCATTCTTTAAACATTCGGCTCCCCTTGACTATAGGAATAGTCTGGAATAGAAATAGTACCCTCGGTAGTACATTCATCTTAATGGTATTAATCCTTCCCCAAAGGGACAATCTCAGTCCTCCCCATATTTCCAAATCTTTTCTTATTTCTTTCCACACTGGCTCATAGTTGTTTTTGAATAGATCTATATTTTTAGGTGTAAGCCAGATTCCCAAATATTTCACTTTCTTAATCACCTGTATCTGTGACTGGTTTTGAATTATTTCTGTTGTACTTTGGTCCATATTCTTTACCATCATCTTTGTTTTCCTTTTATTTAATTTGAAGCCTGCTATTTCCCCAAATTGGTCTATTTCCTTTAAGATTTCTTCTATTGTAGTTATTGGGTCTTCCGTCATTATTACTAGGTCGTCTGCAAATGCTTTGGTCTTATAGGCATTTTGTCCAATTGTTATTCCTTTAATTTTTCCATTTTGCCTAATTGAATTCAAAAGTACTTCTAATACCATTATGAATAGCAGTGGGGAGAGTGGGCATCCCTGTCTTGTACCTTTCTGTATCTTTATTTCTTCTGTCACGATGTTATTTATGATCAATTTGGCTTTTTGTTCTCTATATATTGCATTCACACCATTAAAAAAATCTCTGCCCACTTCCATATGTTCCAGATTCTTCAACATGAAGTCCCATGCCACATTATCAAACGCTTTTTCCGCGTCTACAAACATCATTATCACCTGCTTATCAATCCTAACCGATAGGAATTCTAGCATGTTAATTATATTTCTTATGTTGTCCCTCATGTACCTGCCTGGAAGAAACCCAGCCTGATCTTTGTGAATAATTTCTACCAGTAGGGACTTCAGTCTTCTCGCGAGAATTCCTGCGAAGATTTTGTAGTCCGTATTCAGCAGCGAAATTGGCCTATAATTTTTGACCTGAGTTAGATCTGCATCCTGCTTCGGGATAAAGGTGATAAACGCCTCTTTCCAGGTCTCCGGGATTTCCCCGTTTCTTAGGATGTTATTCATAATCTCCTTCAGAGGATTCACTAGTACAGATTTCATCTCTTTGTAGTAACCCGCTGTGAATCCATCAGGCCCCGGAGCCTTCCCTCTTTTTAAATCTTTAATTACCTCCTCTATCTCTTCTATTTCAATTGGCTCGTTTAATCGTTGTTTCTTGTCCATCGGGATTTTCTGCACCATTTTATCTTTCAGAAATCTTTCTATCTTCCTTAAGTTATTTCTTTCTTTATTTTTGCAAAGGCTTCTATAATAATCTAGAAACTCTTTCCTAATTCCTTTTGGATCCGTCACCTCTTCCCCCTCTTTTATGATTCTGTTTATTGTGCCTTGTTCCTTCCTCTTCTTGATTTGCCACGCAAGCCACTTACCAGATTTATTTGAGAATTCAAAGTTCTTTTGTCTTAGTTTTTTGATATTCCACTCTACTTCTCTATTTAATATTGCAGCAAATTGGGCTTGCAAAATTTTTATGTTTTCTTTTATTTTCTGGCAGTTGGGTTTCCGGATTAGTTTTTGTTCGCTATCCATAATCTGCCTTAGAATTTCCTCTTTTCCTTTCTCTCTGTTCTTATTTTTGATCGCATTCTGTTGGATAAAGTATCCTCTTATTACGGCTTTACTTGTGTCCCAAACTATGTTAATGTTTGTACCTTTATCACAATTATCCATGAAGTATTCTGTTAACTTTTGATGCGCGTTTTCTACGATTCTCTGATCATCTAGAAGATATTCTTTTAATCTCCATCTAAAAGTTCTTCTCTCGTAACTCTCCAATTCCCATTCTATCGGACTGTGATCAGAGATTACTCTTGGTTTTATTTCAACTTGTTTAACCCTAGGACATAGTTCACTTGATATCCAGACCTGATCTATCCGTGACATCGACTGGTGTGGGTCAGAGTGGAATGTATACTGTTTATCTAATGGGTGCCTAAGTCGCCAAATATCTATCAGATTGCAATTTTTCACCATTGAGAAAAATGATTTTGGCAATTTCCCTTCTTTACTTATTCCTTCCCTATGCTTATCCGCTTCTAGGGAGACCACACCGTTCATGTCCCCCATTAGAATAATTTTCTGATCCATATATTCCAAAATTTTCCCTTCGAGGTATTTAAAGAAGTCAGTCTTATTACTGTTTGGTGCATAGATTCCAATCACGATCAGATTCTCCCCTTGCCAATTAATCCGAACAGCTACCATCCTCTCTTCCTCATCTTTGAATATTTGTTTGGCTTCAATCTTTTTTTTAATATACAACACAACCCCTCTTTTCTTTTCTCTATCAGAGGATTCGAATTCAATTCCCAATCTTTTGTTAATTAGCAGTTTTTTGTGTTTTTTAGCCACATGCGTCTCTTGGAGACAAATAATATCTAGATTTTTCTTTTTCAAAAATTGCTCAATTTTATTCCTCTTTTTTTTTCTCATTCATTCCATTAATATTCCAACTCAAAATTTTTAACCCCATAGTGCCTGACATTCACCTGACTTTTCTCTTTCCTTTCCCCCCCTTTTTTCCCTTCTCCTTTTCCTTTATTAGTTTTCTGTGTTTTCTTCCTCCCCTTCTTCTTCCTCTTCGTTCGGTCTGCTTCCGTTCTCTTCTTGTTCGTCCTCTGTTCTTATGTCTCTAGGCGATCCTCCCTCAGCTTCTCCTACTCCACCCTCCTCTGATTTCAGCTCCTTATACTTCCTCAAAAATTTCCCAGTTTCTTCTGGGTTTGATAGTCTATGCTTTTTACCTCTGTACTCAAATGATATTCCTTCAGGGAACTCCCATCTGAATTCAATTCTATTCCTCTTCAGAGTCTGTGCTAGTGGTTTATAAAAGTCTCTTCGTTTAAGTAGTCTAATTGGAATATCTTTGAAAATGATTATGTAATTTCCCCCTATATTCAGTCTTTTTTCCCTATTCTTTTGTAAAATCCTGTTTCTTACTTCCTTGTCCCTAAATGTAATCAAACAATCCCCTGTGAATTTTTTTGCTTTTGTTGTTTTAACGCGCATTCTGAATGCATTCTGAATATTTCTGGCCATCTCTTCTACTGAGACTTCCATCCAGGCCGCCAACTCTTTTATCAATCTTTCCTTAATATTTTCGCCTTGTATCTCCGGGATGGCTCTCAGCCTAAGATTCGCCTCTCTCTGTCGGAGTTCATTCATTGCTATAACATCTTTTATCTCCTCTTGTGCTTTATTTAAAT
The DNA here is from genome assembly GCF_965113315.1 of Podarcis vaucheri. NCBI lineage: Eukaryota > Metazoa > Chordata > Lepidosauria > Squamata > Lacertidae > Podarcis > Podarcis vaucheri. The sequence goes on from NC_138755.1 coordinate 12,594,385, forward strand.
CCGACATTTCGGCTTTAATCCTTTCCTTATCCCGTTTGATATCCTTTAATTCCAGTATTGTCTTCTTCATCCCTTCCTCTACATTTTGCGTTCTTCTAAATACTTCTCTTATCTGGCCTTTGAGTTCATTTACTGTTTCATCAAACTTTTTGTCCATGTTTCCAATTTTATTATCTACTTGTTCTAACTTATGCTCTAAATTATTTTGGCTCTGTTTGATTTCCACTAGCATCTTCATAATATCTGCCTTAGAGTCTGTTTCTTGTTTAGATCCCCTCCTTTCTCCGGGGGTCCCCCCGTTCGTACCTTTCTTTGCCGTATGTGACATCTTATATTCTTATATTTTCCCCGTTCCCCCCGTTTTCATATAACACCTTCACTTATACCTCCCTCCTCCAGTTCTCCAGTTCATTCGTCTTGTGGGGCACCACTGTATTTCCCCTTTGCAGATGGGGAAGAAAGACTGCGAAAGATACACCTACCGTTTGCCTGAGGATGTGTAGGTGGAATGTATAAATGAGGCTACAATGAAAAGTAGATCTGACTCCAACTTCTGTGTTTCAACCCCACTTGCAGGATGATGAGAAACCTGCTTGTGTTGACTTCTGACAAAATGGAGATTTATTGTATAATGAAATGAATTATGTTGGGTAGGGGTGTGTGGTTCTTTTTTTTTTGGTGTTTTTGTTGGTAGTGCTGGCGCCGAATAAAATGTGTTTTAACTCGGCTCCGGGGGAGAAAGTAGGTAGGCCTCCCTGCCTGTTCTTTGTTTCCATACAAGTGAAAACAGAGAGATAATAGATGTATTATGATTATGCGGAATAATAAGTACACCCTCTGAAACCGCAGCGGAGTGCTGTTTATCTCATTCTCATAGGATCTTTTCCACTTCTATGGTTTTATTTTGTAAGCTTGCTGTGAAGGCAAGGAGCAGCTGCTCTCCTACCTAATTCATCTCAGGCTGTGAAATGCAGAGCAAAGGACTCCTGGCTGCTCTAACGTTTTGCTTACCCCCATATTCCCAGACTCTTCTATGAGGGGAAAGAGGGGGTTTGTCAACCCACGCCTTTTCATTTTTAAATTCCCCCCACCTCACCAATCCAGTCAGGCATTTCAATACCGACCAAAAAGGGCCCCCGATGCCTCCAGTTCCTGACACATATTTTACGTTTCCGAGCACAATTCAAAGTGTTGGTGCTGACCTTTAAAGCCCTAAACATCCTCGGTCCAGTATATCTGAAGGAGCATCTCCACCCCATCGTTCTACCCGGACACTGAGGTCCAGTGCTGAGGGCCTTCTAGTGGTTCCCTCACTGTGAGAAGCCCAGGTTACAGGGAAGCAGGCAGAGGGCCTTCTCGGTAGTGGCACCCACCCTGTGGAACGCCCTCTCACCAGATGTCAAAGAGAACAACAACTACCAGACTTTTAGAAGACATCTGAAGGCAGCCCTGTTTAGGGAAGCTCTTAAGGTTTGATGCATTACTGTATTTTAATATTTTGTTGAAAGCCACCCAGAGTGGCTAGGGAAGCCCAGCCAGATGGGTGGGGTATAAATAAATTATTATTATTATTATTATTATTATTATTATTTACATATTCTGACTGCAATCTGAAACAACATGAGGAACGTTTAAGTCCAGCGAAGTGAATGGCTAAGGCATGCTTAGCTTTCTGCTGGGTTGTAGCCCAACATCTCAAAGACTGATGATGAAGGAACCATTTTTTCTCTGGGGAGTATGTTTTCCTTGGACTGTTTATTTATATATAATCCATCCTATTTTTGAGACTACAGGAACATCAGTACATTTATTTACTTTTGTTTTTAGTAGCCCCAGTGCTCTTTTTCTAGAAAAAGAGGTGCTGGAACTCACCACTGAACACCTCCCTTGTTCTCTTAGAATGGCAATGGCGCCGGAACTGAGTTCCAGTGAGCTCTGGCCGGGGAAAAAGCAGCCCTGAGTACCCCTATTCATGCAACAATGTGGGATACAGATTTGGGGGGCTGTGTGCTGTTGGGAGAGGCAGAATATCCCCAAATCATGTAAACTCCTGCCCAATTTTGAAAAATTCCCCCTTCCCACTTAAGGATGTTGGAGAATTCTACCACTAACAGAAAACGTGGAAATTGTTGCAGTTCACTTGCTCATCTATGGTCAAGAACAGAAGTCAATCAGAATGGAAATTGGCTGGTATTTACTTCCAAAGCCAGACAAAAGTTGAATTCTCCAATACCCTTCCTAAACTAACCCATTTTTATATAATCTTGTTTTCAACTCTGATTATTTTTTTTATGTACAGTGGTGCCCCGCAAGACGGAAAACCCACTAGATGAAAGGGTTTTCCGTTTTTGAGCTGCTTCGCAAGACGATTTTCCCTATGGGCTTGCTTTGCAAGACGAAAACGTCTTGCAAGTGTTCCGATTTTTCCCCGCTCCCCCCCTTTTTCTAAGCCGCTAAGCCGCTAATAGCCTTTTAGCCGCTAATCCGCTAAGCCTTTAATAGCTGCTAAGCCTTTAATAGCCGCTAAACCGCTAATAGCGCTAATCCGCTAAGCCGCTAATAGGGTTGCTTCGCAAGACGAAAAAACCGCTAGATGAAGAGGCTCGCGGAACAGATTAATTTCGTCTTGCGATGCACCACTGTACAGTTTTCTATGCTGTTATAATCTTTGTAAACTGCTTAGAGGTTTTGCTTACAGTTAAGCATTATGCACGTTTTGTTAAATAAAACTTTAAAAACATTAATCCCCGTTATCAAATGGTTTCATATGGCGATTCCTAGTGCTAGTCGGTCAAACCCTGCATAATTCCGAGGACGTCTGTACAGACTTGGTTTGTCACTGTGCTAGGTTTTTAAGTGATGTTTCTCTGAGGACCTGGGATCCCTTGGAATTGTGCCAGGCCTTTCTCAGTGAGATGCTTTGCATTGCAGGACAAATGTATCCATTTGCTAAATGTGGAAACTTTGCAAAGAGGTATAGGCATGTCTCCTGCTATGCAGGTACCGTATCATCAATTTACAGTAAAATTATAGGGACTGATCTATACTGGTGGGTTATAACGTTATAAATGAGACACCAGGGGGCACTGTACAGCAGTCAATGGAAAATTGCGTTGAGTGCTATATAATGTGTTTTTTCCCCTTTTTAGATCAGTGTAGATCCAGCTCCACTCAGAAGTACCGTATTTTTCGCTCCATTGGACGCACCGGACCACAGGACGCACCTAGTTTTTAGAGGGGGAAATCAAGGAAAAAATATTATCCCTCCCCCCAGCCCCAAAGAGCAATGGACACGCTGTGCGCAGCCTGTCTGCTTCTCCCAGAGCTTCTCGGGGCTGCGGGGGAAGCCCGGGTTCCCCCACCAGCCCCAAAGAGCAAAGAAGCCAAGACAGCGCACGGGATCCATAGCCGCGCAACCTCTCCAGCCAGGAGCTAAACCTCTCCAGCGCAGCTAAAGAAGAAGACAAGGCAGTCCAGGGCAGGCACTCACTGCCCTGGCTTCCTCTTTAGCCTTGCACAGCATCTTTAGTCTTGTGCAACGGGATGGATTGCGCCCACTGTCCACCGGGGCTGGACTAGATGACTCCTGGGGTTCCCTTCCAACCCTGCAATTCTATGACCTTGGAAGGTGTTTGGGGTCTCCACCACTGGAGGCTTTTAAGCAGCGGTTGGGGGACCATCTGCCTGGCGTTCTTTAGCTGTGATTCCTACATTGTGAGGGGGCTGGGCTAGATGACCCTCAGGTGGCCCTCCCAACTCTATACAGTCCTACAGTTCTGCAGCAGGAGATCCACAGCCACTTAGAATCATAGAATCATAGAGTTGGAATAGACCACAAAGGCCATCGAGTCCAACCCCCTGCCAAGCAGGAAACACCATCAGAGCACTTCACACAATGCCCACAATCAGACCACTTCACACAATGCCCAATCCCAATTTTCATCTGAGAGACAGGTGGCTTCAGTGTCTAGGTAGGTACCCCCCTACCTGCCACACTTCCCCCACCCCACTTAAGCTGAGGAAATTCCTGCCCAGAGAAGCTCCCAGGTGAGGCAAGGGTTAAGATCTACCTCTGGTAGATCTCTTGCGGCTGGAGAGGCACGCAAGGCTAAAGAGGAAGCCAGGGCAGCAAACGGTATGGATCGCGCTCGCTGCCCTGGCTTCCTCTTTAGCCTTGCGAAGCCTCCCCCCCCCCCTGGAGAGGCGCGCAAGTCTAAAGAGGAAGCCAGGGCAGCGAGCGCAATCCATCCTGTTCGCTGCCCTGGCTTCCTCTTTAGCCTTGCGAAGCCTCCCCCCCCCCCAGAGGCGCGCAAGTCTAAAGAGGAAGCCAGGGCAGCGAACGGGATGGATCGTGCTCGCTGCCTTGGCTTCCTCTTTAGCCTTGCACAGCCTCCCCCCCCCCCTGGAGAGGTGCGCAAGTCTAAAGAGGAAGCCAGGGCAGCGAACGGGATGGATCGCGCTCACTGCCCTGGCTTCCTCTTTAGCCTTGCGAAGCCTCCCCCCCCCCCCCCGCTGGAGAGGTTGTGCAAGGCTTTTCTAGAGGAGGGAGAAGGGACTGACTGGCGGAGTCAGTCCCTTCTCCCTCTTGGGGAAAAGCCCGCAAGAGCCGTGTGACGCTTGTGTGGGGCTCTTGAGGGCTTTTCCTGCCTGCCTCCTCCCTGCATTCGCTCCATAGGACGCACAGACTTTTCCCCTTAGTTTTTAAGACGGGAAAAGTGCGTCCTATGGTGCGAAAAGTACGGTAAGTCTTTTGAGTTTAGTTAGCCTTACTACCATATAAATAGGGACACGGGTGGCGCTATGGGTTAAACCACAGAGCATAGGACTTGCCGATCAGAAGGTTGCGGTTCGAATCCCTGCGACGGGGTGAGCTCCCATTGCTCAGTCCCTGCTCCTGCCCACCTAGCAGTTCGAAAGCACGTCAGACTGCAAGTAGATAAATAGGTACCTGTCTGGCGGGAAGGTAAACAGCATTTCCGTGCGCTGCTCTGGTTCACCAGAAGCGGCTTAGTCATGCTGACCACATGACCTGGAAGCTGTATGCCGGCTCCCTCGGCCAATAAAGCGAGATGAGCATCACAACCCAGAGTCGATCACGACTGGACCTAATAGTCAGGGGTCCCTTTACCTTTACCTTTTACCTTATAAATAGCAGCAGGGATCATCAACCTTTTTGGATCAGCAGGTACATTTTGAAATTTGATGGAGTGCTGTGTGGGCACCAATCACAAAATGGCTGCCATTAGCATAACATAGAATTAGAGAGAGTACAGTCATTGCCAGTCCCCCCCCCCCATCCATCCCACACAACCTCAAGCTTACAGTGGGAAGCCAGCTATGTCCTGCTGGTCCTCATTGTGGAGATCACACAATACTGATTTCTCTCTAAGGCTCTCTAAGTGTCCCTGTTTTCCAGGGAGAGTCCCAGATTTACAGAAGCTGTCTTGGTTTCTGATTTGATCCCGGAATGTCCTACTTTCCCTTAGGATGTCCCTCCCATCAGATGTCAAGGAAATAAACAACTATCTGACTTTTAGAAAACCTCTGAAGGCAACCCTGTGTCGAGAAATTTTTATGTCTAATATTTTACATTTTTTTATGTGCTGTAAGCCACCCAGAGTGGCTTGGAAAACCCAGCCAGATGGGCAAGGTATAAATAATAAAATTACTGCTGCTACTACTACTACTACTACTATTTCCATCAGAGAAATGTTGGATGATATGGAGTTACACAACCCCTGAGCTGAGGAGATAAGTAACTATACAACCTTTAGAAGACATCTGAAAGCAGCCCTGTATAGGGAAGTTGTTTTTAATGTTTAATGTTTTATTATGTTTTTATATATGTTTTATATATTATGTTTTTTCACTGCAGATGGTGACAGCAGTCACTAAATTAAAAGACACCTGCTTCTTGGGAGAAAAGCAATGACAAACCTAGACAGCATCACCTTGCCGACAAAGGTCCGTATAGTTAAAGCTATGTTTTCCCAGTAGTGAGGTATGGAAGTGAGAGCTGGACCATAAAGAAGGCTGATCGCCAAAGAATTTATGCTCTTGAATTATGGTGCTGGAGGAGACTCTTGAGAGTCCCATGGACGGCAAGAAGATCAAACCTCTCCATTCTGAAGGAAATCAGCCCTGAGTGCTCACTGGAAGGACAGATCCTGAAGCTGAGGCTCCAATGCTTTGGCCACCTCATGAGAAGAGAAGACTCCCTGGAAAAGACCCTGATGTCGGGAAAGATGGAGGGTACAAGGAGAAGGGGATGACAGAGGACGAGATGGTTGGACAGTGTTCTCGAAGCTATGAACATGAGTTTGACCAAACTGGGGGAGGCAGTGGAAGACAGGAGTGCCTGGCGTGCTCTGGTCCATGGGGTCACGAAGAGTCAGACATGACTAAACAACAACATATTATGTTTTTATATATAGATGATGGAATAGGATGTACTTATTTTCATCAGAGAAATGCTCTTTTTTACACACACACACACACACACACACACAATTACACTGTTGCTGGCTGATAAAAGGGAGTTAACACAAAAATATTTTGTGATACATTATTTCATGTGTTCCTTTGAGGGTGGGGTAGGGGCTATTTTTGGGACTGCACCAAGACCCCCCCCCCAACCTCTTTAATATGGCCTTGGTCCCTACGCAGGATTCACAGAGTCTGGAATCAGTCTTCCTTCCCTTTTTGTTTTAGACTACAGGAGCACCTGTATCTCTGGCTAGCTAACTGGTTCTATAGCTGATTGACTATTGTTAAACTGTACACATTTAAGTGCACCTTCTGTGACATAGTACCAGGTACCACTCCTGCCCATTGTGAATTATGTAAAAATAAACAATAATGGATGCTTTTCAGTTCACTCTTTGATTGTACTTTACAGGAGATCTTTGAATCATGCTTTGAATATTATTTCCTCCTGGAAATCCACACACACACATCTGAAGCGCTGTTCCATCCTTCATTTGTCTTCATGTTCTTCTCAAATGTCATTAAGTATGGATACTATGGAAATGGGAAAGGATTGTTTTTCATCTTCTAAAGATCCGGCCAGTGGTTTTCCATCTGATTACAAGTGCTTTTATTGTTGTTGCAGGAAACAGAATTATGAGCCTGTTGGAACTCAAACAAAAGATGACGGTAACTTTCTATTTTGCAAGGTTCTTGGTGAGCATAACACAGCACTGCAGACTTTCTTGTAAAGAGAGTTGAAATTGAGTTCTGCACGTATAATACCCATGCAAGCAATTTCTAGACATTGTTGAGAAGTTTATTATTTACCGCACCATTGGAAAAACTTCAGGTTTCAGAAAATTATAGCAATTATTGTGTGTGTGTGTGTGTGTGTGTGTGTGTGTGCATGCGCGCGCACACACACACACATACACACAGGGGTCTAAAAACAGTTGCATAATAAAAAGTATTTTCCACCCACAAAGCAAGGTGAGAAAATGTAAGAGGGAAGGAGCTACGGGAAGGCAATTAAAATGAAGCAAGGAGACTGAGTATAACTAGTTTGTTTCTGAAAGGATTTTCTGTTGTAAACTGCCCTGTGATCTTTAGATAAAGAGCAATATATACCGTATTTTTCGCTCTATAACACGCACCAGACCATAACACGCACGTAGTTTTTAGAGGAGGAAAACAAGAAAAAAATATTCTAAACGAAATAGTGGATATATGATTTTTGTGGTTCATGCTGTGGCCACAGACATGTGATCTGACAGTGAGTTTGGAGTAGCCCAATGCAAAAATCCTGAGGATCCATGTGGATCCATGCTTTGTAACCACAGAGGAGGGAAGGAAGGGAAACCATGGATCCTCTGCTCACGACTGCAGCAGATCCCCCCCGCCACCCGTAGGCATTCCCTCCATAACACACACAGACATTTCCCCTTACTTTCTAGGAGGAAAAAAGTGAGTGTTATGGTGCAAAAAATACGGTAAATCTAATTAATATTATTATTAATAATAATGATTCATCCTGTACAAAAAGGAACTCATTTCAGTTCATTTAAAGAATGAGCTAGATCAGTTCAAGTTCTTCCAAATGAACTTTTTAGTTCATAAAACTTTTGACAACTGCAACAAATGATTGGCATTCTGAAGGTCACAAGCTGCTGTGCTAAAGTTTAGGACCCAAAAGTACATCGGGCTCACATGCAAGTAATAAAATGTCTGATAGACAGAATGTGAACAAATGGCTCTTTCCCCAAAATTGTATTTCCTTATAGTACTAGAAAAAACTTACCCTGTATAATGTATGGTTAAAGACATAAGCCATCATTTGCTTTGTTTCTGTACCTATACTTCTCACTGGAAAATACCTTCTTGTACCAAGAGTGGATTTTTTCAGCAGGGGAATGCTTTGCATCCCTTCCATCTGATTGCTGAGCAACAGTGATTCAATGATTTTGCAATCTTAGCAACAGTGGCGCCTCTGTTGCTGTCTTATAATGTTGCTTCCACATTTTGCTTTCTAACTTTCTTTATAGATGTCCAGTTGCCTTACTTTTTGAGAGAGAGAGAGAGAGAGTGAGAGAGAGAGAGTGCTAAGATTCTTTTAAACTCTTCTTTTAAACAAAGTAGTTTGGTGTCTTTGGAGGAAGGAAAGCTTATGGAGAATTAAATGCAGCTGCCAGAAAGTGGCAGAATAGACATTGCGATACGGCTTCACCAAGGCAATACAGGAACTGCCCATCTGCATCTTGCGCCTGGATTCAGATGCCCAATATCTAAGAAAGGCTTGAGAAGGAAGCAGGCACCCTTTAATCAGTGTTTTCCTGCTCTGATGTTACTTGACAACCACGGGACTCATTCTGCTCAGCTGCACTCCGAAGCCTGGGGAAGGGGAATGAGAAGTGATCAGCATCCCACACCCGTTGTCCCCCGCTGAAAAACTGTCACCTACAAGATGAAATGGCCATTTTCAGTGCTTATTCCGACTCTCTGTGGCTCATTATAAGAATATCAAAGGGTTTCAGTTTAACCTTTATAAGGATTTAATGCCAATATGCTGGACTTAATTATAATTTCTGGTATAATGTACAATCTTTCCTCCCCGCAGGCTCCCTTGGGATGAAGAGACCATGCAAACCTTGTCACAAGGAGCCCATTATCCAGGACTCTTTCCTGGTTAACTCTTTTATGCTGGTCTGTGACCTTTTGCATTTGCAAATAATCTGTTGTCCTTCACTCCACAGTTAGATCAACAGAGCCCTGCCTTAAGAAATTGAATTGCGTTTTGTAGCCATAGCTAAATTGCAGATTACGCCACAAGGTAAATGAGCTGGGGAAATAGCAGCTCCAGGCCACCTCAGAAGGTGATGTATGGGAGATTTCAAAGCAGAGATTGGGTGGCCACCTGCCAGGGATGCTTTAGCTGTGCTTGCTGCCTTGCACCCCTAGATGACCCTTGGGAGTACCTTAAAACTACAGTGGTACCTCTAGTTGCGGCCATGATCCATTTCGGGGTGCTGTTTGCACCCTGAAAAGTCCACAACTAGAGTGCCTCTTCTGCACATGTGCGCGGTGCGATCGAGTGCTTCTGCGCATGCCTGAAGCATGCAGATCGCTTTTGCGCATTCCCAAAGCACACAGATTGCTTTTGCGCATGCCTGAAGCACACAGAACGCTTCTGCGCGTGCGCACGGGGTGAAACCCGGAAGTATACACTTCCGGATTTGCTGCATTCGCAAGCTGAAAAGACGCAACATGAACCTAACGCAACATGAGGTATGACTGTATACAGTTCTGTGGTTCTAGGTTAGAAAAGGTAAGGTAAAGGACCCCTGGGCTGTTAAGTCCAGTCAAAGGCGACTATGGGGTTGTGGGGCTCATTTTGCTTTCAAGCTGAGGGAACCAGCGTTTGTCCACAGACAGCTTTCTGGGACATGTGGCCAGCAGGACTAAACCGCTTCTGGCACATGGAGGACCGTGATGAGTGCCAAAGCGCATGTAAATGCCGTTTACCTCCCCGCTACAGTGATACCTATTTATCCAGTTGCACTGGTGTGCTTTCAAACTGCTAGGGAGGCAGGAGCTGGGACCGAGCAACAGGAACTCACCTCATTGTGCGGATTTGAACCGCTAACCTTTGATCGGCAAGCCCAAGAGTCTCAGTGGTTTAGACCACAGCGCCACCTGCATCCCTGTGGTTCTATGATATCATTAAAAGATGGACAGAAATGGCTGTATGAAGGGACACCCAGACAGAGTGCTGCTCCAAAGAATGTACCTGAAGCAAGCTCACATGTCAATTGAAATGTTCTGGGTTCAGAGGACAAATTAGTATAGCAGGCACATCTACAGCACAGGGAAGTAGGCATATGATTAGTCAACAAATGTACTATAAACAACCTTTCAAAATCCCAATGGAAGGAACAAGTTGAGGACATGTCTGCATCTAACCTTAGGCTCTAGAAGCATTTTTTTTTCTGAGATGCTTGAGAAAAATTAGAATTGTTTAGAAAACCGATATTTTAATACATGGTTTAAATTATGTTTTCAACTAAAAAAGAGAGAGAGACAGCTCAGATCAGAGTTTGACTGCCTTGTACACACTGGGCTTGCATAGTCTCAGTGTGATCATGGAGGCAGCTGTATCAAGTCACACGGGGTTACACTTATTATTCTAATAACCACAAAACATATTCCAGCAGATGAAATCCGGTGCCTAAAAGACACAGAGGGAGTGCAAATCGATAAGGTAAGGCACAAGATCGATCAATTTGTGGATGAGTGGTTTTGTGAATTTGTTGGTCACATCCCACAACCAGCAGAAGTCATAACGCAATTTGTAGAACGAGAAATAAAATTCCAAAAATGATTGGCATCCGTCTGTCTCAGAAGACAGTGGAAGAGTGTGGCTTTGTGAGTTAAGTCAAACTGTTGAGTTACAGTTCCTGCAATCTCAGAGTGGCAATGGAGTTCACTGTGGGTCTCGAAATCATCAAAACAATTTCACTCTAGATCAAAGTAGCTGATTTACAGGTGGTACTATACTCTGCTACATCTTCACAGAATCAATAACTTATTCTTTCTGTACTGCTAGGATGTAAAGAAAGAAGGACACTAGCAGATATGTGGCAGCATTTTGAATGGGATAGATAGCTTTGGAAGCAAGTCTTTGTTATCGTGCCTGACATAACTCTGCAGAAAATTGAGCCTTCACAGACTCTTAACCATCTTTGAGGATTGCAGTGAGAACTTACTACATAAGGATCTCAACAAAATGAAAGTGGCAACATTTCTGGAAGGTTGTCTGAGGTCTCTCAAGAGGAAGATGGACAGAACGAATATGAGGGGGGGGGGAATTAAATGTTGGAAGATCATAAAACTGTTTTAATTACTGTAACATAGTTCCCATTCAAATTGTATATGAACAGCAAGCCAAATTATGGATTAATGCTTTTTGAACTCCGTCGACACCAACAAATAGGTATCAGTGGGGTGATAATGCCAGAATACACCAGATGTTTGGTCTTTGTTTTCTTTTGGTTGTCCTGTTCTACATAATGTTTTGCAATTTTCTTCTAATGTTCTAGTAAACATCTACCTTAAAAATGTTTTCATGCACTGCTTTATTGAAGTGTGTGTGTGCACGTGTGTATTAAAAAAAAAAACCATGGTTCAAACAATATAGCAAAATGATTAGTCTTTTTATTTCTCTTTGTCTACATCATACATCCATTGGTGTTTCTGTTTCTTAACATATGTATTTTCCATGACTTGTTCTGTTTTTCATTTTTTCATTTTCTTTCTTGGTATTTGAATTTTCTAGACCAAAGAATAAAAATCTTCTCCCACTGTTGACCTGCATGTGTTTCTCCAACATGGCGATTCTCTCTAGGAAAAGTGTCATGTTTACAGTGATACGACAAGGGCAGTTTTAGGGCAATGTCAGTGGAACTAAGAATAAAAACATCCGTTGCTCTTTTGCTTAAGGATAATGAAATGGCAGTGAATCGTGCACACTGACAGAAACTGCAGAGGCTGCTGCTGTTGCCAGTGGCAAGTTACGCTCCACAAATAACAGTAAACAACATCACTGCAGCTGCTTTCTGGTTCACTTCCTCTGCAGACAGGAAAATTAAATAGCCCCACACTTCATTGTCTAATGCAGCTGCTTATTGTTTAGATGCAATATATACACTGGATGCTTCTACCTCTCCTGAACCTTTATACGTGACCGAGAATACTAGTGAAACATGCTAAACCAAGCATATTCACTCCCCTTTGATTGCATATTTTCTGAAACAGAAACGTCAATTTGCCGTGTTTTGATGTGATATTCTGCCAAAACTTACCAAGAAATGCTGAAGTCTCTGTTCACAGTCTAGTGAAACTGAACTTGCTCCAGCAAAGGGATGCATGTCAAAACGGACCTCTTGTTTCGTGGCTTGGAGCGACACACACATTGTTGCTGTTGCTTGCTCTTTTGTGTAAATCTGGGTTTTTGTAAAAAAAAGAATGAGCCCCCCCCCACCGCCATCTAAGTATTCATGCACAGGGAAATAAATATCTGCAGGCATGCTCATAATGAATCTCAGGTTTCTGGAAGCTATGGTGGGTTAAAGGTAAAGGTAAAGGGACCCCTGACCATTAGGTCCAGTCGTGGCCAACCCTGGGGTTGTGGCGCTCCTCTCGATTTATTGGCTGAGGGAGCCGGCGTACAGCTTCCGGGTCATGTGGCCAGCATGACTAAGCCACTTCTGGCGAACCAGAGCAGCGCACGGAAACGCCGTTTACATTCCCGCCAGAGTGGTACCTATTTATCTACTTGCACTTTGACATGCTTTCAAACTGCTAGGTTGACAGAAGGGACCGAGCAATGGGAGCTCACCCCATTACAGGGATTCGAACCGCTGACCTTCTGATCGGCAAGTCCTAGGCTCTGTGGTTTAACCCACAGCGCCACCCGCATCCCTATGGTGGGATAGGAAGTGCTAATTGAAGGGAGAACAACACAACACACAGCGTGAATGTATCGCCTCAGGCACCACCCACTTGTGTGGGCAGAAACACCAAATCACATTTGGGTGGGATAAAATTGGAAGTGCTCTCATGTGGACAAAAGGGTGCAGATGAACACACAGAAAAAGCACCCCCATATTAACACCCAACTGTGGACACAGCCTATGGGTCTCAGAATCAGACTTGCCTTTCTTAAAATCCAATATCAATAGAAGTGTGTCATCTTTTCCAAGCACTAGGTAGAGTGAGGTGGCTGCTTTTGTTGGTAGATACAGGGGCTAGGACAGTGGTGGCAAACCTATGGCACCAGTGCCAGAGAGGGCACTCAGAGCCTTCTCTGTGGGCACGCACACCATCACCAGAAGCTGCATCTGAGAGCCCCTGCACCATCTGAAGGTATTTATTTTCCCCAATTTGAACTGTATTTATTTTCCACGATTGAACTGTATTTATCCACCCTACCCCCGGTGGTGATTTTCTTGAGTCAAAATGAGAGCACCCATAAACATTTTTTTAGAAAAAAAGCCCTGAGTTATACCGTAAGATCATATATCAATGGAAAGATAATTTAATGAAGAATGTAGTGCAATAACTTTTATGGAGGATTATGTATTACAACAGCAGTCATAAAGAAGAAACGTGAAACACACAGAAAAAATGAGATATACAGGTTAAATTGCCATGTTGGCACTTTGCAATAAATAAGTGGGTTTTGGGTTGCAGTTTGGGCACTCGGTCTCTAAAAGTTTCGCCATCACCGGGCTAGGGTGTGTCTGTGAGAAGTGAGTTGTTTGGACAACAGGAATTCCTGAAGTCCTAAAGAGGCATTGTGCTCCCCTTCTCTGCCGTTTTCTTTCTGGCTAGTGGTTTCTGTCTATTTGTAATCTCTGTTTGAGATCAGATACTCCCTATAAATTATTTTCTGCAGATTCTATTATGCAGCAAGTGTGGATGGATGCTAATGTTTTTATTTAAAAATAAATAGTTTTCAAATGACTGGAGATTTTGACAGATCTTTCTGAGCACTTGAACACTTGGGGTCAAAAGAAAGTAATAATAATAATAATAATAATTTATTATTTATACCCCGCCCATCTGGCTGGGCCTCCCCAGCCACTCTGGGCGGCTTCCATAAAAACCAAAAATACAATAAATATCACACGTTAAAAACTTCCCTGAACAGGGCTGCCTTAAGATGTCTCCTGAATGTCAGGTAGCTGTTTATCGCCTTGACATCTGCTGGAAGGGTGTTCCACAGGGCGGGCGCCACTACCGAGAAGGCCCTCTGCCTGGTTCCCTGTAGCTTTGCTTCTCGCAATGAGGGAACCGCCAGAAGGCCCTCGGCGCTGGACCTCAGCGTCCGGGCAGAATGATGGGGGTGGAGACGCTCCTTCAGGTATACTGGACCGAGGCCGTTTAGGGCTTTAAAGGTCAGCACCAACACTTTGAATTGTGCTCGGAAACGTACTGGGAGCCAATGCAGGTCTTTCAATTTAAAACAACTGCTGTTGAGACATCTCTTTCCAAATCTGCTAGACAGAGCCAAACAGATTATGGTGACAGGGGGGTGTCTTGCCCGCCCCCTAACATAAAGCCTGGATGTCAGGTAGGTTTGACTGAGAATTGTTGACTGGACCAAGACAGAAAGTAAGGAAAAGACAATGATGAGTTAAGTGAATTTAAAATGTGAAACTGCTCATGTTCATAAAGATAAAGGACCCCTGGGCGGTTAAGTCCAGTTAAAGGCAACTATGGGGTTGTGGTGCCCATCTCGCTTTTAGGCCGAGGTTAGCTGGCGTTTGTCCACAGACAGCTTTCTGGGTCATGAGGCCAGCATGACTAAACTACTTCTGGCGCAACTGAACACCGTGACGGAAACCAGATTGCATGGAAATACCGTTTACCTTCCCGCCACAGTGGTACTTATTTATCTACTTGCACTGGTGTGCTTTCGAGCTGCTAGGTTGGCAAGAGCTGGGGCAGAGCAACGGGAGCTCACCTCATCACGGGGATTTGAACTGCCGACCTTCTGATTAGCAAGCCCAAGAGGCTCAGTGGTTTAGACCACAGCGCCACGCGCGTCATAGTGCATGTGTTAATGTAGGTATATTTCATGAGAACACAAGAAGAGCCTAATGGATCAGGCCAATGGCCGATCTAGTCCAGCATCCTGTTCTCTCATTAGCTAACCAGATGCCTGTGGGAAACATAGTTTGTCTGTTTATACAGTGGTATCTTTGGTTATGTACTTAATTCGTTCTGGAAGTCCGTTCTTAACCTGGAACTGTTCTTAACCTGAAGCACCACTTTAGCTAATGGGGCCTCCCGCTGCTGCTGCGCCGCCACCACGGAATTTCTGTTCTCATCCTGAAGCAAAGTTCTTAACCCGAGGTACTATTTCTGGGTTAGTGGAGTCTGTAACCTGAAGCGTATGTAACCTGAAGCATATGTAACCCGAGGTATCACTGTATATAGGCAAACTGGTTTTTGCTTTTGTTTTCTGTAGAAGAAACAGAAATGGAACACAGCAATCAAAGCATGATGGGCGGAGGTTGTGGTTTCTACCTGCCCCTCCAATCCTAAGGGATCCTGTGAAAGGGATCCAGGAGTTGCCTATGTCCATATGCTCAGATGAGGGCTGGGACTTATAGCATTTCTCAAGTCAGCGATCTCTGCAGGGGTACTCCTTTTTGATGTAAGTTTTAGGCACTCCCGTGCTTGGATTGACCCAGTGGCGTAGCGTGGGGGGTGCAGGGGGGCCCGGCCGCACCAGGCGCAACATCTGGGGGTTAGGGTTAGGGGGCGCAAATTCACGGGTTAGGGGGCGCAAATTACTTGCCTTGCCCCGGGTGCTGACAACCCACGCTACGCCACTGGATTGACCTATGGCGTCACTTCCGGCAAGCGGGCCAGAATTAATGGTTACCCAGTGCCTATGCCAAACCTCTTTCATCTGTATTCAATAAAGTTGTGGCCTTATTCGATCCAAAGTCAAGTGTGTGGCGTCCTTATTCTACGCAGTCAGGGTGGTGGGAGGCACAAAGCCTTGGCATGCAAGTGATAAAGCTTCATGGCTGGGTGGGGATCTCAAATCCCTCCCTTTTTTTCCAAGAGAAAAAGGGAAAAAATGCTTTTGCTTTTAAATGATTACACTGCTTGCTTTTCAACTTTTTAAATCTTGAATTTATCCAAGCATTCTAAACAGACGTGCTGTAAATCTTAAGTCATTTTTTTACCCCCTCCACCTGAAATACCATGCCTGGTCTTGCAATGAATGTAGTATTGCCTGCCTAACACCGTAATATAACTCATTTGCAAGTTAAACCTCATGAAACTTGAGTTCCTTGCATGAGTTGGCTCCGGAAGAGAGAATGGCTTTTGTGCCTTTAACAGCTATGTGGCAGCCAGATATTAATCAGAGTAAGCCCTTTGTAGTATGGAACTACAATTATGGGGAAAGCTTCAGATGCTGATATTATATCTGTTGGGCATCTTATGACTTGTGTGTGACTCCTGATTTATTTTTTTTATTTTCCCACTTGTGGAAGAGGGTGCCTATGACATAAAGTATATGCAATTTTATGCAAATGTGGGTGTTATTTGGCAAGTGTAGACTGGGCCCAGAAAACCCTTGGCTACATGGCCTGCCCTTTGCTAGACTCCTGCTTTCAGGTATAGTGGTAGACAATATCCCACCCAGTGCTGAAAGAAAAATTCAGCTGTCAGTACGGTCACTTTCTGTACACTGAATAAGAGAGGTAACCATCTTGTCCTTTTTTCAGGTAGCAAAATATCTTGAGCCAGCCCTTTCTTTTGCATTTTTTAAATCATAGATTCAGCATTAATATTGACTTTGTTGTTTTATGTTTTTGTTTTATGTCTATGTTTGGGTTCTTTGGTTTAGAAGAAAAAAATAGGATAGACCATTTTAAATAACCAGAGTGCACGTCATAATTGTGAGATGATGGTACTAATGTAATGCCTTGGTGACACTTAAAACAGCTCTGTGGTGCCCACTAGAGGAACTTAATTCTTCAGTTCCATTTTCCACTGCTGAAGAATGAATTTCCATATACACACACATACAAATACATAGCTCAGGTGTGCCAAGTTGCCCCAACATCGCATGTGCATGGCGCCTCTGTGTTAGTTCAATTCCCACAATTACAGCCCCTTTTACAGTTTGTATTTGGCTGGTGATGTATCCTGAAGCCTCCCCCCCCCCACCTAGCTGCTCTTGGGAGAAAAATACAAAATGGGGGGAAAGCAAATTATAAGCAAGTAAACACAACATGGGGCTGCCTTTGAAAAGTCCTCAGAAACTTCAGCTGGCTCAAACAGCTGCAGCCAGACCAGTGTTTGAAACTCCCATTGTTCTAGGTGCACTTTGCGACAAGGAATTTCATTAGCGTGAGCAGTTTCTGAGCTCTGGACGCAGTACTGCACCTCAGATTTGAGATTAAAACTGCAGAGTGGAAGGAAAGGAGGACCTTTTTCTGCCTCCCCACTTCCAGCTGCTCTCTGAAGACTGGAAAAGAGACCCTCTTGAGATATTAGGGGGGTGGGCAGGGGAAGGACTAGACCATGTGAAAAGGGAACATAGTATTTTAGCTGCAGTTCATTCATTTTCACCTTTGTGTCCTTGTTATAAAAGAAACACACCTAGGCATTCCGTTGTTGTGCTCATAATCTAGGTTTAAGGTGCCATTTAGCTCCTAGCTTTCATAGCTCAGCTTCTAACACTGAGACAGACTGTTGACCACGGCTGGTTATAGAGTGCATATGACTGCCTTGTTACAATAGTTCCACTGGCTGTTATGACCTATAAAGCCCTGCATGGCTTAGGTCCAAGGTACCTGAAAGACTGTATTCCCTCTTATGAACCTGCCCAGGTTCTGAGATCTTCAGGGGAAAGCCCTTCTCTTGGCCCCACCACCATCACAGGCACGTTTGGTGGGGAGGTGGGAAAGGGCCTTCTCAGTGGCTGCTCCCAGACTCTGGAACTTCCTCCTTGGAGAAGTTAGGCTGGCTCCCGGCTTGTTGTCCTTCCACCAGCAGGCGAAGACTTTCTTGTTCCGGCAGACTTTTGCAAACTGACTGCTTTTAATGAAAGAGCTGGAGCCGTAATTATCTCATCGTAATTATCTGTACAATCTTAAACAATTTCTTGTGTGTTTGTGGGTGGCGCTGTGGTCTAAGCCACTGAGCCTCTTGGGCTTGCCAATCAGAAGGTCGGCGGTTTGAATCCCCGTAACTGAGTGAGCTCCCATTGCTTTGTCCCAGCTCCTGCCAATCTAGCAGTTCGAAAACATCCCAGTACGAGTAGATAAATAGGTACTGCTGTGGCGGGAAGGTAAATGGCGTTTCCGTGCACTCCAGTTTCTGTCACGGTGCTCCATTGCACCAGAAGCGGTTTAATCATGCTGGCCACATAACCCAGAAAGCCTGTCTGTGGACAAATGCCGGCTCCCTCGGCCTGAAAGCGCTGCAACCCCATAGTCGCCTTTGACTGGACTTAACTGTCCAGGGGTCCTTTACCTTTTTACCTATGTGGAGAGTGTGTGCAGATGTGCATTTTAATCCTATCAATGTTCCATTCAGTGCTTTTTTTCTGGGGGGGGGGCACAGGGGTACGCATACGCCTAAACATTTTGTGAATCTAAGTTTGGCCTCATTGAGGGGCAGTATTTCAATATGAGTAGGAAAATGAGAGTACAGTGGAACCTCGGGTTGTGGACATAATCTGTGACGGAGGCACGTCCGCAAAAACCCACAGCGTTCGCATCCTGAAGTGCCGCGTCTGCGCCGGCGCAATTTGGCACTTCTGTGCATGCGCGAGCGGCAAAACCTGGAAGTAACTCATTCTGGTACTTCCGGGTTTGCCGCGGTCCGCAACCCGAAAACACGTAACCTGAAGCGTCCGTAACATGAGGTATGTGCCCCTAAACATTTTTTTAAAAGAAAAGCACTGCTTCCATTGCTTTTTAAGTGAGCCTCCCTCCCCTTTATGTTTTCAGTGGGTCTTATTTTCATCTGTAAGCCACCTTGAGTCCCTGTCAGGGGGAAAAGGCGGGATATAAAGTAATAACATTAACAACAACTATGGCCTGCTCAATAAAATTTGGCACCTGAGGTGAGCCGCCAAATGGCACCACCTCCTGCCAGCCATGGAAGAAGGGGTGAGCTAAGATCTTCCTCAGAAACAAAGGGGTGGGGGGTAAAGACCTACATCAAGGAATAAGGGGTGGTGGAACCAGCAGCACCTCCTGTTTGCCAAGAGGCCAATTAGGCGGTCGCCTCGCCTTGCCTCATGGGTGGGCCGGCCCCTGGCACCACCAGCTCTAGCAGCCCAACAGCGATGCCAGGCTCAGGGGCAGAGAGCTGGCACCCTTCAGCCTCTGGGGGCAACAAAGCTGGCGTCTCCCACAACCACGCCACTGGCCAGGAACTGAGAAGTTCCTGCGGAGTGGCATTGTTGAACCTTGCCAAGGTAGCCAGCCACCACAGTACTGTGGTACCTTGGTTCTCAAATGCTTTGGTACTCAAACGCTTTTGGTGAGAGAGACACCCAGCTCTACCTCTCTTTTAAATCAGAACCAGTGAAGGCGGTGAATGTCCTGTGTGAGTGCCTGGAGGCGGTTGGAGGATGGATGGCGGCTAACAGATTGAGGTTGAATCCTGACAAGACAGAAGTACTGTTTTTGGGGGACAGGGGGCAGGCGGGTGTGGGGGACTTCCTGGTCCTGAATGGGGTAACTGTACCCCTGAAGGACCAGGTGCGCAACCTGGGAGTCATTTTGGAATCACAGCTGTCCATGGAGGCACAGGTTAATTCTGTGTCTACCAGCTCCATCTCGTACACAGGCTGAGACCCTATCTGCCTGCGGACTGTCTCGCCAGAGTGGTGCATGCTCTAGTTATCTCTCGCTTGGACTACTGCAATGCGCTTTACGTGGGGCTACCTTTGAAGGTGACCTGGAAACTGCAATTAATCCAGAATGTGGCAGCTAGACTGGTGACTGGGAGTGGCTGCTGGGACCACATAACACCGGTCCTGAGAGATCTGCATTGGCTCCCAGTACGTTTCTGAGCACAATTCAAAGTGTTGGTGCTGACCTTTAAAGCCCTAAATGGCCTCGGTCCAGTATACCTGAAGGAGCGTCTCCACCCCCATCATTCAGCCCAGACACTGAGATCCAGCACCGAGGGCCGGTTCCCTCATTGCCAGAAGTGAGGTTACAGGGAACCAGGCAGAGGGCCTCTTGGTAGTGGCACCTGCCCTGTGGAACGCCCTCCCTTCAGATGTGAAGGAAATAAGCAGCTATCCTATTTTTAAAAGACATCTGACGGCAGCCCTGTTTAGGAATGTTTTTAATATTTAATACTGTATTGTTTTTAAAACTTGATTGGCTGGGGTATAAATAATAAATTGTTATTATTATTATTAGTAACTTGGAACTCAAACACTGCAAACCTAGAACTAAGTGTTCTGTTTTGTGAACCTTTTTTCGGATGCCGAACATGCTCCATTATGAGTGCCACACTTCCGTTTTGAGTGTTACGCTGAGGTCTGTCTGTTTTTGCTATTTATTTTGCGCTTCTGTTTTTGTGGAACCCAGTTCAGCTACTGATTGACTGATTGCGTAACTGCAGAACATTGTTTATTGCTTCCATTTTATGGCTCAATGGTCTCGTTAGATAGTAAAATTCATTTACAGATAGGTAGCCGTGTTGGTCTGCCATAGTCAAAATAAAAAAATTCCTTCCAGTAGCACCTTAAAGACCAACTAAGTTAGTTCTTGGTATGAGCTTTCGTGTGCATGCACACAGAAGTTGCCAGATCCTTCTATACAGTGAGAAGGTGGGGAGGGGTATTACTCAGAAGGGTGGTGGGAATGGGAGATTGGCAGATAGCTGAGATGAGCCTGTTGACGACTCTTAAGGACTGCAATAGGTCTTACAGGAAAAGGCAAGGGGTGAGAAGGTGAATTAGTAAAATTCATGTTCAACTGCTGTTTTAGGGGTGGTTTTCCAAAGTTTGAAACGGATTCATCCATTTTGCATTACTTTCTATGGGAAAGCGCGCCTTGGTTTTGGAACAGAGTTCCGGAACGGAATAAGCTGGAGAAGCAAGGTACCCCTGTAAAGGCATGTGGGGGGAAAAGGCCCTGACTTAAGAACAGCGGAGCCCTCGCCGGATTGCCCTGTCAGCTACTATCGGTTGTAAAGCCTGCGTTCCCTCAGGAACCTAGAGGGGGCGCGCGGAGGCGAGGCGCCAATTCCCGCCTTTCCCAGGTGTTTATGTGTGTGTGTGTGTGTGTGTATTCGTGCCCGCGCGCGCTCTTGCTGGTATCGGCAGACTGAGGGAGCCAGTCGGGGAGAAACCCTCCTCCGTCTGAGGCGAGCGGCGTCCCTTGTGCGAGGGGAGCCGAAGAGGAGCTTCTCCGACGACGCTGCCCGCCCTGCCGGAGCCGGCGTGGGTGGGTGGGTGGGAAGGATCCCCCACGCACGCCCACCTCCCGCCTCGCCAACCCCGGAGAAGCCGCTGCTCTCTCCCGGTCCCCCACCCCGCCCGGACTCATCTGTTGCGCCGCGGCGAAGCGGCACCTCCGCCGGGGGGGGGGTATCCTGAGGAGATCCTGAGGGGAGCGCCGGGCGAAGGCGCCTCGGGGTGGCCGGCGAGAGGACTTGAGGGAGAGGAAGAGAGAGAGACCTTCGCCGTCTTCGGGAAAATGCGGCTGCCTTTCCTTCTCACGCCCAGTAAGTTCTCCCCGGCTCGCACGGGTTGTTGTTTTATTTTGTATCTCTAGAACGGTTTTTATTATTCTTAGGGGGGAAAGATTCCTTTTCCATTGCAGGGGGGGGGGGCTTGGACTAGATGACCCTCGGGGGTCCCTTTCCAACTCTTCTGTGGTGATTATTCATAATCGTAGATTATTTTTTTTTGGGGGGGGGAGAGGCAACCACCACCTCGAAGCGGTTTTCAAACAATCCGGAATGAAACATTGCCAAAGGAAAGTCAAATGGGAAGTACTGTATAGGTTTTCCATCACTCAGTACCCGAGGTAACTTTTTCGTGCCCTGGCGTGAGAGGCGCTTAGAAGCTTTAGAAAGGGGCTATTTCTCCCCAAGAAGAGGGGGGTGAAAAAGATGGTGTCAGTGGCGTAGCGTGGGTTGTCAGCACCCGGGGCAAGGCAAGTAATTTGTGCCCCCTAACCCGTGGATTTGCGCCCCCTAACCCCCAGATGTTGCGCCCGACCCCCCTGCACCCCCACGCTACGCCACTGGATGGTGTTGGTTAGGGAGACCCATAACTTGGAGGGGCAAACATGTCTTCTCTCTCACCCCCACCCCCCAATCCTCCCAATGCTGAGGTCCAGAGGAACTTAAAATCCTCACAAAATAAGATTGCGGGTTGTGGGGTAGAGAGGGAGGCATTGTTATTGCTCTCTTTGAAGGCTTGCAGAAGGGTCGCTTCACACGTTGCAGCAAAAAGACCCAGGCCTGTGGTGTCTCCCCTTTCCGGGCTGCCTCGTTTCTGTCAAAATTATTTCTGTGTTTTGTGAACGGGTCCACGCAAACACCGGCCTCTGTGCCTCAGCCAATTCTCTTGCGTTTCCCCCCCCCAGACATAGGAGCGCCTTTTAAACACTATAGAATGGAACATAGGAGAGAGGGTCATTGGTTTTGCTAGGTGGCAAAAGAAAAAAATAATAATGACAGCACTTTTAATCCTTTCTATAATGCTGCCAGTGAGAGAAGTTGTTCCCGTTTTTTTTCAGATGTAGGACTGAGGTTGTAAGACAGTGATGTGTACGGTCAAGAGCCGGTTCATGCATATGTGTGTACATCGCTTGAACATGTGTGAGCTGTACTCAAGACTGTTTCTTTCAAATCTCACGCAGAACCAAGATGTTGTCTTGGTATTTCACTACTAACTTGTCAGTTGCTGTTTTTTTTTAAAAAAACCAGCCACCAATAACTTTGCAGTTCTATCCTGTTAATAAAAAAATTGATTTGTTTCTCAAATCTACTTGCTAGATATGAGCACGGCAATAGCACTAAAGGGAGAACATTACCCTATTGTACAGATGAGTAGCCTTGGTGACCAATGATGCTCTTTTTGATTTTACCCACATCATCATTGGATGAATTTGAATAGATTGGTTCAGTGTTATTGATTATGCAGAAGAAATACAGTCCTGTTCTGTAGAATTTCAACTTTTGCTTGACATTTTTTCTGACTAGAAATGGATGAGAAATGAGGGGGAAATACTCAAAGTATGGCACAAAAGCATTAATCTGAATTGGTTTATGAGGCAATACGTTCATCAAAGAAGGAGAGTGGAAACATGCAGTGATATCTGGAAAGAATTTTGGAGAAGTGAGGACCAACAGAAAAATACTATGCTGTATTAAGTTAACATGAAATTTAATCATAATTATTGCAATCAGATGTTGATTAAAAAAAAACCTGATCCGACTGAAACCTTGTTTTGTAGAATAAATGAGAGACTGAGGTTCAGAGCTCCGTGAAATTACCTTTCTTCCTTAGCCCTTTCTACACGAAGCTGGCGATTCATTTGTTTAAACCTGGGCCTGTTCTAATCACATAATACAAGACTTGGGAGGGGGAGGTGCTTTTAAGTGCAGGTGGCCATATAGGTGAGGGGTTCTGAACACCCCTTCCCTCCTGCAGTTTATGTTCCTACTCCCTTCCACAGTTGGTCCCTGGTACCAAAAATGATCCTGGCAGTGCCTAGAGGCAGGGGCGAACTTCAGTCTTTCAAATTTCAGTGGCACGCCAAAATCTGGCATCCCTTTCCATTCTACACATGCACTACATTATAGTTGCTAAACCCTTTGGCATCCCCTTTGACTCAGTGCCCAATGCGGCGGAACTATCCTAAATCTGTCTCTGCTGGAAGAACTGCAGGGAGGTAAGCCATGGGCAAAGGGGGCACTCAGCTGCCCCTTACAATCTTAAAATTGGGCCCTCACATTTTTATTTACCATTGCTTTAAAAATGGTTCTGCTACTATCACCTGCAGTTTGAGACTGCTTGTCAAGGTTAAACAGAAAGACTTCAAATTTTCAAAGGTTCCTCCAAAGAATCTTGTTCTTCTTGTGAACTTTGAGATTACAGTAAAAAAAATCTTTTTCAGTTCTGAAAAATCAAAGTTGATAGGAGCCAGTTAAACATGCAACAGATCTTAAGTAGAATATTGCATCATTCAGCCCTTTAGGCTTGTTCTTTTTCAGTTTGCATATAAAGCCAAGTGCTACAGAAGTCTGCAAGCACAGAGAAGGAGTCAGGGAAGAGAAGAAAGTGAGAGGTTGGTTATATGGCAAAGAACTGTGGTGAGAGGAGCAACAGACAGACTTATATGGTAAACCTAGTGACTGAAGGAATTCATCTGTGCATTGTGTTCACTTTTGTAAGCTCCTAGATGGTCTGGCTAAATTACAGGCACCATGAATTGAAAAAGAAGTAGCTGGCACGCCATAAACTAGGATAAATCTGGACAAGATGAATTTCAGAACTATGGAATACACTACTGGGCAATTTTGATTTTTACAAGCACTGCCTCCACTAGCATCTCCTCGATCGATTCCCAGCACACCTGGCAACCAAAATATATTTAAAAGAGACAGTGAAAAATGCTCAGTATTTAAAAATGGCCACTCCAGAATAAACTTCTTACGCCAGACAGGAATATTAAAGGAAGAGAAAGTAAGAAAGTACAGAGAGTGCTTATCATACACACCACAAAGTAAGATGTGTGTGGCACCCCAGGAAGCCTTTTGGGCTCCCTAGGGTGTAGATAATCTCAGAAGCTCTTTCCTCATCCAAGAATTCCTTCCCCATGGAGGGAACATGCCCAGCACATCTGAAGGCTCAAATGTATACTAAAACTAAATCAGAGACACATTTACCCCAGGGAAGTTAGCAAACTGCAGAACAAAGAGAGACTATGAGCCCAGTCCACAGAAGGATAGGCTGTAATGGGTATGGGGTTGCTCGTGCGTAAGTTGCCACCTCTCCTGGTTATGTTGCCTTGTTAAACCTTTCTGGGCAGCCCTTCAATTCGTGGCTGCCTCAGTCGCTAGCAGAATCCGTCAGTGGGCGTTTCTTAAATCTTTTCCAACATAAAAGTTGTTTGACACCCAGTCTCCTCCTACTCTCTCTGCACGGAAATCTTCTGCGCAGGGTGGGCGTGGGTAGCGGAGGACCCGTGCTCTCCCCGCTGGTGTCCGGTGAAGAGTCCTGGAGCCCTCTCGCCGATTCCCCCATCAGCCCCTCTATATCCCTGGTGTTGCGCTGATTTGCTTCCCCATCTGCGGAGCTGCCTCTCTCCCTGCTGGGCCCTTCTCCAGCATCATTTGAGAGCCTTCCCTCCGCCTCTAGCTCCGATGTCAGTTCCCTGACATAGACATACCAGAAAGCAGTGGGATGTAGAGTGGGATGACTCTGTGGTGGTGGAGCAAGGTTTTGGTTAGGGGGTCCCTTTACCTTTTACTATAATCATTATTTAATACTGAGGATTCCATTCTCAGGGGGTGATCCTCGATTGTGTCCACATATCAGAAAATTGGACACTGTCCTGGATCCCATTTAGGAGGTGTACCAGATATAAGGCAACATCACCAAAATATATGTAAACTTCACTTGTAGTGAAGTGGGGCTTGGGGATTTATGCGATTTAAGAACTTGTGGCTCAACTACTGGGCTGCACCAAAGTCCATTTACCAGAATTTTGAAGAAGGGATTTAGGTCAGTTTAGGCCTCTAGGAATGAGGATTTTTGTCAGCAGAATGGACAGTTGATGATGATTGAATGTGGGCAGTTGAAGCCCCTCCGGAAATGCAAGGGTCTGCTTCTCTAGGTTCCCCCCATCAAAAATGGACTAGACTTTAACTGATCTTGAAACAGAACCTTACATTTTGCAGCTCTGTGGAATTGCTGCGAAATAGTGGTTGAGTAGTTGCAGAGTGAGCAAACTTCCCTTGCTGATGACAACCACTTGCAGAATGAAAGTAGAAGGTTGCAGAAGAGGCTGGGCATTGTACTACTCATCTGATGAATTCAGTAGATCCTGGGTAAACTTCTTGTATTTCATCCTATTCTGTTAGAATCCCTGCTCTCCAAACAAAAAACTTGTATTGCTTGTGAAGTCAGGCCAGCCCTGACAGAGAGTTAAGACAGGCTTCTTTGGAAGAAGGCATCACCTGCAATGACTTGCGGGAAGCTCTTGGTACGTCTGAGTTATTCCCCAGAATTAGAATAGGGCTTCAGGCCCAGAGAATATTTTTCTGACTGTAAGAAAATAGGTTCAGGGTGCATTCATTAACAGTGGTGGGGATAAAGCTTGTTTAGATGTAAAGTATTATTTTCATTGCAGGAGTTCTTTTTCTGTGCTTCTTATTTATTCAAAGCAAATATAATCTTGACACCAGCCCAAACTTGCTTATAAGAAAAAGTTGTGATTCATTATAGCTTGCCATTTGTCAAAGAACACAGTCTAACTGGAAATACTTCTGCACCAACTCTACTTAAAACTATTTAGAACTATGCTGTGCTCATGTGTAGCTCCTGTTCATTTTAAAGCGGCTTGCATTGGAAAGATTCATGCTGAATTGGGACAATAATTCTTAGGAAAGCATTTGCTCAGTATTGGCTCTACTGTGTGCCACCACTCTGAAATCCTGCTTATCTCCCACGACCCAGTCACTAAAGGACCAAACTTGTGCTGAGAATGCTGTTTGAGGATGGGAGCTTGATTTCAATTCCAAAATGCACTTATACCACGACATGTGCAAAAGAAGATTAAGTGGTGCCACACAAAAACAATTATCTTATACTATAAAGACAACAACAGAAAAGAACCACATGTGACAAAACTAGCACATAGACATAAAAACATATTCATCTCTCTTCTTCCCACCCACCAGCAGCAGCACTCTTGTGAAATCAACACTAATATTTTATTTCATGGAGGTTTTCTGTGGGTGGGTGGAGGATGACTCTAGTTAGATAAAACATATCCTAGCCTGCTTTTTATTTGCTACTTCAGATTTTCATTTGTTTTAAAAATATGGTTATATTCTTTGTTCTGCTGAATTTAGGGAGGTACGGACAAGCCTCAATCCATTATGATATTCATTTGCACTTTCATCTGGTATTTTCTACTCAGCTGCAGTTGGCTTAACAGTAATTTGCACAAGTCCATGTTTTGTTTCATCATTTGCTGATGCAGAAATATATGTCTACTTAATGAATAGTTATAACAGACAGCTTGTCTCAGCCATTAACAGATATTTGGATTAACTTCCTGGCATGTTCCCTTTCAGAGTTCATAAAGTGGCTAATAGCCCATCACAAATCTAACTATGGCTGCAGCCTAACTATGTCTACTCAGAATTAAGTCCTATTGCATTTAGTGGGGTTTACTCCTAGATAAGTGAGGTTGGAATTGCAGCCACTCTTGCTGCTTTGGTTTCACAGTTCAGTATATACTTGTCATCCTATCTCATTTTCCTGACTTAGATATCAGAGAGGGACAGTTTAATTATAGGTCAAGAAAGCTTTGGAGTGGGGAGGAAAGGAACTGCAAATTCAATATTTTTGTAAGCCACTTTCTGGTTGGGGTTTTTAAAAATTAAACAATGTGTAAATTTTATGAAAGGCATAAATACATAAACAAACAAACACAACTAAATAAATAAATAAATTTTGCTTTTGAAACCAGGTTTTAGGGTGGTAAAAAATGGGTGGTCAAAGCCAGATGGTTCTTCCCACTTTGAGAAAAAGCTAGAAATTTAGGAGAAAGCAGAAATGAAATCCACAGGTAACAGAAGGGTTCATTATTGACTCTCTGCAGCAGCAAAAAGAACGAAACCTCAACAGCAGGGTAGAAGATCAATCTATCCCAGTCTTGGATGAGCTGGCTAAAATCTAATCATTAAGAGGCACTAACTTTTGCCCTGTGGAAAAAAATGGAGCAGTTGAACACAAATTTCAATTAAAATATTCCAGTGAATCAAGGCAGATGCCTGGAGTGTATAAGACCCCCTTGAATAAGCAAAGCATGCAATTCCCACATAGCTTTAGAGGCGCAAAACCTGAATAGCCTGTAAGATAACACAAGTTTCAAAGCAGTATTCATAAATTAAAGAGTGAAGTGGCTAGCTGAGCAGAAGTTGTGATACAGCCCATTTTACACAACTGTTGTTAGTTATCCCGCTATCTCACAGCTCCTAAGTGGCAAGTGGTTCCTTAGTCCAAAAAAAGGCCCCGGTGCCTGAGAAAAGGCCCAAACCTTTGAAAATGCAAAATCAGGTTCCTTATACATAGGAGCACTGTAGGGTTCCCAGGTACACAACCTTTTTGAAGGCAACTGTGCTAGCCTCTGCCAACTGAACCTTTGTGGAGAATAGGTAATTACATCCAGAACAAAAAAGCAAGGGGGAACAAACAAAAAGGAAATCTCATTGCAGGGAAAAAGAAAGCTGTTTCAAAATGGGAGCCTTTTTATCAGTTCCTAATACTCTTTATGGGACACGGGTGGCGCTGTGGGTAAAACCTCAGCGCCTAGGGCTTGCCGATCGCATGGTCGGCGGTTCGAATCCCTGCGGCGGGGTGCGCTCCCGTCCTCCGGTCCCAGCGCCTGCAAACCTAGCAGTTCGAAAGCACCTCTGGGTGCAAGCAGATAAATAGGGACCGCTTACCGGCGGGAAGGTAAACGGCATCCTGTGTGCTGCGCTGGCCACATGACCCGGAAGTGTCTGCAGACAGCGCTGGCTCCTGGCCTATAGAGTGAGATGAGCGCACAACCCTAGAGTCTGGCAAGACTGGCCCGAACGGGTAGGGGTACCTTTACCTTTAATACTCTTTATAAGGGTTACCAGTGTATGAACCACTGTGGCTGAGTGAGCCCTATTCATAAATGGTAATTGCTGGCATAACAACCAAAGCTGGTAAAAGGCACTCTAAGCTGTTGAAGCCACCTGGACCTCAGGCAACAAAGATTACAGGTAATTCAGGAGAACATTCAAGCGACATGTCTGGTCCTTCAGGGAGAGTGCAACCCTGTCCAGAACAGGTAGCTGACCTGTCTCAAACCTGGAAACTATCTACCCACAAGGCTAGTTTTGCTTCAGTTTGTTGTTGTTGTTTAGTCGTTTAGTCATGTCCGACTCTTCGTGACCCCATGGACCAGAGCACGCCAGGCACTCCTGTCTTCCACTGCCTCCCGCAGTTTGGTCAAACTCATGTTCATAGCTTCGAGAACACTGTCCAACCATCTTGTCCTCTGTCGTCCCCTTCTGCTTGTGCCATCAATCTTTCCCAACATCAGGGTCTTTTCCAGGGAGTCTTCTCTTCTCATGAAGTGGCCAAAGTATTGGAGCCTCGGCTTCAGGATCTGTCCTTCCAGTGAGCACTGCTTCAGTTTATTTGTCCTCAATAGCAAGTCTTGGCCATGTAGGTAGTAGAACTGAGCTGAAAGAATTAAGAACTGCATGTGGAAAAGAGACTTAAACACATAGCAGGGGAAAATTACTAGTACATGTTATCATGTGAAGTTCAGTGACATTGGGTTACTTTCCAACAAATTAGTTGGTTTAGAATAATAGTGATAAATCTCTTTGGACCTGAGAGTGTATATTTAATAAGAGATGAGTATCTTTTGAAAGTTTGCCATTTTAGCATATTTTAACAGGTTTCAAATGCTGGTTAGAATGATTTAATGATTTGTGTATTACTAACCATCTGCAAAGCTGCAAGAATGCATATAATATTTGAAAGAAAATGTCACAATTTGTCATTAAAATTTTGGCACCGAAAAGTTTGACCAACTGTTAAAATAGATCATTTTCACTAATGATAAAATCAAATACACTAAGTTCCTTTTGCATGTGTGCGTCCACACACATACACACACAACACTTTTAGACAAAAAATACTTTTTTCCAGACTGATTCTTTCACAGAGTTAAAATGTAACCACTTCTGAAAACTTCCAAATTATTATTGATTTGTTTATTTACTCAATAAGAACTCCGCACTCCACCCTGTTGTATGAATTCTGTTTACTGCAGCTGAGGGACTTGCTTGCAGTTTAGTGCTTGATTTAATGAGGTCTGCCAGGATTTACAAAGCCATTGTATTTTGCAATACTGTATGTGCAAACTATCATTTTGTACAATGCAATCACTGTCTTTTAGATTTTGTTACTTTATAAGTGTTTCTATAATAAAGCCCTTTAGTGAAGCTGAGGCCTTGCTTTTCTGCCATTATCTAAAGCACAATTAAAATGGAGATGTCATATGACTAGTGACAGCTAGTGGAGCTGCTAGGAGGTCACAGGGGTGTGACCAAGTTGTTCTGGTTTTCTCCCTGTCCCTTTCCCTTGCAAAGATACTGTAGACACTTAAACATTTCAGTTTTACAAACTGTTACGTTGCTGGCATCTGTCTATCTTGGGACACAGTGAAGGAGTGCACCTTTGTGGGTGAGGTCAAGCTGTTGGAAGGTTACAGCACCTACTGTGGCTGTAGAGACCACTATGGGAGAGACAAGTTTTGTTATGGCTGGGGCAGATGAAGGCATCCGTTTGTGCTGCTGTAGATGCACTCTGGTGTTTCTTCTCTCTGAACTCCTCCCAGCGGTCATTCCTCCTCTGGTCACTGCTATGAATACATGACTTGACTGCCTGTTTCCAGGCACTGTGGTCTTCTGCAAGGGATTCCCACATGGCAGGGTTGATGAAGGTTGCCCACCTTCATGTCACATTTGCAGACATCTTTGTGGCACAGAGTTGGTCTGCCAATTGGCCTGGTGCCAGAAGCCAGCTCCCTGTAGAGCATGTTAGCACCTTACTAAACTGAAAGGTGACACATGGTCCCATTGGTTTGCCATGCTTACCCACCTAGCAGCCACATTCTGCACAAGAGGCAGCCTCCAGACTGTCTATGAGGGTGGCTTCACATAGAGCACATTGAAGTAGCCTAATCAAGAAGTCACTAGAGTGTGGACAGCTGAGGCCAGCCTATACTGGTCCAGGAACAACCAAAACTGGGGAAACAGCCTAAGCTGGCATAAGCACTCCTGATCACAGAAGCCACTTGAGACTCCAGTGACTAACTGGAATCCAGGAGTACTATGATCCTGTTCCTTCAGAGGAAGTGCAGCTTCTCCCAATGTAGGTTGTACATCTAATTCTCAGACATGGGAACCACCCCCAGGACCAGGATTCAGCCTCATTTTATTGGTCCACTTCCAGCACTTCACTGCTTCCAGGCACTGGTCCAACACCTTCCAAGCCTCTCCTGATTCAGATTGAATGGAGAGAGAAAGAGCTACATGTCATCAGCATGTTGATGGCACCATGTTCCAACTCCACAGATGACAGATAACAGTTTCATATAGCTGTTGAATAGCATAGGAGAGAAAATGGACCCTTGTGGGAGCCCACAGCTCAAAAGGCACAGAACCAAGCAACAATCCTCTAGTACTATTTTCTGGTGATGATCCTGCAGTGGAACCAATGTGATACAGTGCCTCCAATTCCCACCTCTCTGAGTCATTCCTGCGTCAAGACTCAAAGGGAATTTTCCTCTCGTGCCTAGAACATTTTGGTGTCATGCTACATGTGTGTATAAGTTAGGGTCTAATAAAGAAATGCAAGCTACATTGGGCTCAGATCATGTTTCCAGGGTTCTGTTAGCAAGAAGGGATATTTATCCCAGTCATTGACGGGAAGCCACAAAATACAGATGTTTCTCTCAGATTTGTGAGTTAACAACACCTGCCCACACTTACTTAATTGGCTTGTTACTTTGCAGATATTCTGATTGTCATACAACATTAAATACTGTATAACATTTCACCAATATGGTGTCTTTTGAGTCTTCTTACATGGTGTAGGGGGCAAGAATAAATCCCTTTACATAGCTGTATGACAGAAATGGATTCAGGTTGTAGCTCCAGTGCAGGGGGATGAATTATCTAGGCGGCTTGCCTTTAAGGACCCTTACACCAAACTCAGACTGCTTCCTTGGAAATGAACATGGTGTATTCAGTTGTGTTCTATAAAGGTCATTGCAGGCTCATGCCTCTCTCTACTGATATGAACTTGCTACCCTTTTAGCATTAAAATCAAAATGGAATAATTGTGGGGGCATGTCGTTCACAGGGTCTTCCTCATAGACTTATTTCCTTATCTGAAATGGTCTGCATTAGTCCCAAACTACAGTCCTTCCTAATGCAATGCAAGTGTTTGTTATTATACAGTATCATCAGTGTGTGCAGTGTTTTGAATATTGAAAGAAGGGAGATAACAAAGGGAATCGATGGATGAAAGGAAGAGATCAGTATAATAGT
Source organism: Podarcis vaucheri (assembly GCF_965113315.1). Lineage (NCBI taxonomy): Eukaryota > Metazoa > Chordata > Lepidosauria > Squamata > Lacertidae > Podarcis > Podarcis vaucheri. The sequence continues at coordinate 12,626,758 of NC_138755.1, forward strand.
GTATGAGGATGTGCAATGTAGTCTAAAGGGTTCAAGAAAAAAGTTGGGGTATCATGGAAAACTATGCTGTAATTGTGATTAGTACTGGGTATTCTGAAAGCTGTAAGAGAATGCATAGTAGTAAGCAAGAAATGTGATGGAAGAGGCTGCGGAAGGAACTCACAGTAAAGATGACATTTTCTAAGCGATAGTATTTACTTGCATTAACATTACCACGGATTCACCTTACTGCACAGTCTCTCTCACCCTTTCAGCAGATGTTCTGCAAGATATCATGGCCACCTAAGAGTCCCAAATTGTTTTGTTTTAAATGGCCAATAATGTTTTTGAAAATGTGTAAGATTGATCATTCAAAAACAAGAGCAATAGTAATCTTTTCATTTAAAACATTGCACAGTTCAGATATCCCTGCTGCACACACACCTGTTTTTCATTCTAAACAAGAAAAATTATTATTGTGGAGTTTGGTTTGAGTTTAGTCCCATTTTTCTATTATATTAGTCTTTCAACTTCATTCTGTAGTTTCCGGCCTCATTTAAAAAATGACACCTGAGGGAACAAAGGAGAGCAAAATCATAACAAGCTTCCTTTGCTTTTGAGATGCAAGCGAAATGTTTCAGAATTATTTTATTTTCAGTCTTTATTTTTAGGAGGTAAAAATATTGCCCTGAGACTACACAGAATTTGAGGAAAGAAAGGTTACTGTGGTAATGGCCAGGTGCTTTCCTTTTAACAAGGCCAACTTTAAAGGATATAAATTTAGAGCAACAGCATCAGTACCAGTCAGTAGATATTTCAGTACATTAATGAAATGATTTCAAGTGCCTCCCAACAGAATCCTAAACTACAATATGGAGCAACCTTGCAATGCTTCAGGGCCTATGCTGCAGTCCCAACAAATATCGACTACATGGTGTAAGATTTGGGCTTTTGTTTGGTTCTGAATTTTTCTTTGCAAAAATTTTCAGGCAATGGCCACCTGAGTTAACTCTTTGTATAATACTTATCAAATACTGTTCTTGGTTAAGCTCTCTGGCTGTCTTTGGTCTATTATGTACATTCAATTAAATCATTATTAGTTCATCTATTGTTTTTCAATAATATTAAGATAATACAAAATGCTATGTACATAAATTCATAAAACCAGTTAAGCTTCTTTGATCTAAGTATTTATGCAGTTTTTTTGTCTTCCTGTCACTAGGCATGAACACAGCCATTTCTGTGAAATTCCATTGCTATAATAATGGTGTACTCGCTATATTGTGCTCCAGGAATGTTCAACTGATGTGTGTTCTCTTTTCTATTGCAGAAAGACATGGTTAGGCTGGTGTGAACTATGGCCCAGTTCTATTATAGAAGAAGCGTCAGTGCCCCTTACCGAGATCGAATCCCGCTACGCATTGTACGAGCTGAGTCTGAACTCTCACCTCCTGAGAAAGCCTATTTGAATGCTGTGGAAAAAGGAGATTATGCCAGTGTGAAGCAAGCCCTGGAAGAAGCAGAGATATATTTCAAGATCAATATTAATTGCATTGACCCCCTTGGAAGAACGGCTCTTCTTATTGCAATAGAAAATGAGAACCTGGAGCTCATAGAGCTACTTTTGAGCTTTAACGTCTATGTTGGGGATGCTTTGCTACATGCCATCAGGAAAGAGGTAGTTGGAGCTGTTGAGCTGCTGCTAAACCACAAGAGGCCCAGTGGGGAGAAACAGGTATTTTCCAATGGAAGCTTTTTGTCTGTTGATAATTGCTGCTCTAAGTCTCTCTATGTGTGGAGAGGGGGCGATCCTTTTCAGGATCATGGTTGGTGTAGAAAGGCTTAAACCTCCTCCCATGCTGAAGGAAATTAAGGGAGACTGTGCCTCGAATGTATTATTTTTTTTACCCAATTACCTCATGTGGATGCATCAAATGGTTAGGCCTTTGAAAGGTTTGTATTCCTAAACTGTTCCCAAAAGGCCAGTTGTAAAGATCCTAACCCTTAGTGGGAGACAGCTGTGCAGTAACTGAAAAGCACCTGGAGGGATTCATCTGATCCCTGACGTAAGGTTCCTATGTGATAACCAGACACACATAACTGACATACTTGTCTAATTAATGCATGAAAAGTTTTAGACCAAAGAGTAAGCTGTCCTGCCAGGCTCAGCTCACCTTTGGAGGAACTAGGTTATCAAGCCTACTGTTCTCTCCCAGCCTACCTAAGAAGAAGAGGTTTTGAGCAGGTTCTATAGCTGAGACCACATGGCTCTTACAAGCCATTACTGTGTTCCAATACCAACAATTAGGAACCTACACCACTGTAGCTAAGCCAAATTTTACTGCCTGTGCAATTCTTTCTGAATGCTGTATGGAATCTGACCTTTGGAGAGTTTGTAAGTAAATCATTTTTAACTTACCAATCGTGTGGCCTTTTTCTATGTTAAGGCAAGAATTTTGGAACTCACAAGGACATATTTTAAAGGTCTATTTCCATGATTTGCTTCGCTGCATATTTTGTGTTTTTAAATCTCTGTTTGGGTTCTCTCACCAAAGTGTACTTGCCCCAAACTTGGATCTTGGCAACCAAAAAGTCTCCTTTGTATATACAGTGGTACCTCGGTTTATGAACTTAATCCGTTCTGGAAGTCCATTCTTAAACCGAAACCATTCTTAAACTGAGGCACACTTTCCGTAATGAGGCCTCCCGCCGCTGGTGCCCTTTTACCATTTGGCTTCCATTCTTATACCGAGGTAAAGTTCCCAAACTGGGACACTACTTCTGGTTTTGTGGAGTTCGTAAACCAAATAGTTCGTAAACAGGGTTGTTCTTAATCCCAGGTACCACTGTACCTATATTTTCCCTCGCCACCAGCAGTTCCCAAGACCTGCTTTAGAGTATCTGATATCCAGCATTTGTCTAGGTCCTCTTGTGCCTCTCTGTTCCTGCTTCTGATGAGAATAGTTTGAATGTCAGAGCCCTTGGGTAAGAGTCAGCCAATGAGGCAGGAGAAGAGAAGTGGCTTAAAATGCAGAAGTGGACATCCTGCTGTGCCACAATGTGTGTATCCAGAATGGCAGTAATATCATAGGAGAAGAGTGGAGGATTATAGTAAAGTGCTATGCAAAGCTGATAGGTGCTACTCCCTGAAATGTTGAGAAAGGTGTGGTGAAGGCAGATTGGTAAGTGAGATTACTGCCAAAAGTAGCTCTGAGGTTGACTTCCGGGGTTGACGCGATCTGGGAATGGCGGATTCCCTCCGAGCTCCGGAGGGAATCGGCTCAGCAGGGGACGGGTCTTTGCCGTGCCGGCGACACGGGGACCCTTAAAACCGCAGGCGCGGTGCCTGCGGACTGAAGACTCGGCGGGTGCCTTAAGCGCCCCCCCTGATTCGCGAAGAGCCTTTTTAAAGGCTGCGGAGGGGATACGGGGGGTGGCGCGGCACTGAGAGTCCATCGCTACCTCTGCTGAGCGAAGCCGCGAGCCATGACCGGAGAGCGCTGACTTCCTTCCTTGAAATTCGGCTGAAAAAACAACCCGTGAGTAATTTGGACTTGGCTTTTAAGAAATTTATCCACTGAATTTGAGACGATCGGGGGATGTGCTAAAAGGAAGTCCGCACCCCCCACCTTGCAGACGATCTAGAGCAACGAAAAAAGAACTAAGCTGGAGTGCCTACCCTGTAAAGGGTGAGTTTTAAAAAAAGACAGTAACTTCCAAGATTTGGAAATTTTGAGCAGGAGAGAGGAGTGTTGGATGTTTTGTGTTCTGTTGTAAACAACCCCCCCTCCCGGGCCCGGGAGCGTCCTGCTTTGGAGCTGGTTTAAGAAGTGCAGAGTTTGACAGCTGTCAAAGCTGTCAAACGGACTGTTAATAGTGGAAAATTGCTACCTAAGTTACCTCTGGATTAAAAAGAGTTACAATTGATCTAAAATTGTTGGAAACAAAGAAACAATAACAAGACAAAGGACTGTTGGGGAAAAGAATACTAAGTAACCAGATTCCCTCTAGAGGGAATTCCGTGGAACTACAATGGCTGTGGATGGAAAGATACTGGGAGAAATCGAAAGGATGTTCTATTTGGTCGGAATCTTACAAGAGCAGACTACGGCTATGAGTGAACAATTGATGACCTTGACTTCTGAAACAAGTAGTCCTGCTGAATGTAACGAGGACCTCAATGAGAAAGAATCCACAGCTGAACCAGAAATGATAATAAAAGAAGAGGAGAAGACAAAACAAGAAAGAGAAGAAGTGATCTGGGAAAATACTGAGCAGAAGCTGACGCCTGTGGAATACAAACAAGGAGATTATTGGAGCAAATCTACTATAAATCCACGAAAGATGCAGAAGACGAAAGTGGAGGTCCTGGGAGTCTATGAAATTAAGGAATTTAAAATAAAGAAATATAATCGGGGCCTCCACATAGACTCTGACTTTGATTACCTTCAAGATTCATGCCTTGTGGAAACTCTTCAGCAGCTGTTTGCAAATATGGGAAGACATTTTGGATTGATGGTGAAAGAACTCTTTCGAGATGTGACGACTGGCATAAAGGATTACCAACAAGACCGGCGGAGAGGGACTGAAAGAGACTGGAGGGCCTCGGACGTGAGGAACCCGGGCTAGGAACTGTTATTTTGGACATGCTTTGGGAAGGGACGCAAACCGGGGATGGGAGGGAGGGAAAAATTAAGTTCTAACAACACTCATGATTATGGGATTTGGTTAAAAAGATCATTATTCAAGACAAAATGGGAAATCGATGGAAGGGAATTGAGGTCCAACTTAGAAAAAATTAATTTTGTTTGTTTTTATAAAAGGACTAATATTAAGACAGGGAAATGCCAATTTGCTGACATAAATTTGGAAATGGGGATGCAAGGGAGGGGGTAGGGGGAAGTCAATGACCAGGGTTAGGAAATAACATTTTCGGGAAAGTATATATGTTTGTTGTTGTTTTCTTATTTTTTTCTTTGTTTATGTGTTTATTTGTTTTTTGTGTTTTTGTTTTTGTCTATATAAAATGTGAAAACCCAATAAAAATTTTATAAAAAAAAAAACAAAAGTAGCTCTGAGGTTGCAGCAAATGCTGCTCTGTGTCAGTCAGAAACACTGGGAAGAGTCCTAGCAAATAGAAAATCCGAGCATGTTTAGAAGGCAAGAGAGATAATATAAGACCTGCACCCCTGAATGATGTGCTAGAACATTTTTGTGTAGAGATTAGAAATAGATGTAAGTTTCTGGTCTTTTCTTGTCTGCTTTAATTTTCATACATTATCAGGGCACTGTTAAAATATTGAAATGAACAGCATATTGAAATGTCTGGGGGCATTTCACAATGCATAAGGTATCATTTAATTACACTATCTTGTTCTCATTGTGGATTCAGTAGTGAAAGAGGAGTAAAACGTATAATTCATTTCTTCAATAGCATAATGAGAGCTCATTGTTGTATTGTGAAAGCATTCAATGTACCATCCCTGTTTTTGCACTGCTGCAATGCTATGCAGTCTGAATGGAAGGGAATAATCAATTCCCCTTTGGAATTCTCTCCCCCCCCTTTATTATCTTTCCATTTTTGGAAGAGAGAACAGGAGAAATCTCTGTATCCTCTTCTAAATATTATTCATACAGAATACTACATTGCTTATTTTGTATCCTGTAATTTCAGACCTCATATATTCTTCTGTGACTCAAAATTCCAGTAATAATTCTACATAAGTAAAACCTCTCCCTAAGAAAGAACCCAGAATGAACCTTACCAAAGCTGTAAAATTCCTGAATCACGTTGTTGTTGTTGTTGTTGTTGTTGTTGTTGTTGTTGTTGTTACTGTCTTTTACTTTGCTCTGGAGTTATGACTAGGGCTCTGTATATGCCACAATTCCACAGGAGTGCAGGAAGAGCTCAGAACATGACATTGAACATATAATTTCTTTCTGAAATCTCAGAAGCCAGGAGGAAGGACCAATCTGAATAATAATTCCAGTAGATGGAAGAGGGGCTTGAATTATGTAAAAACAGCAAACATTGCAGAATACATTATGCATAAGAGAAAATATACAAATATATTAATTTGCTTATTTAATACATAATATAAAATCCAACTTTCCTTGGGGCACAGTTTGGATTGCAGAAAGTTTATTTTTAAAATGCTGAGTTACATACTTCTCGGTACACAGAAATGGCAGATAATTAAACGTAGGACAAAGCACATAGTGCAACTCAGCCAAAGTTAAGCACATTCAAATCCTTCCAGTTGGTACATTAATGTGTGCTTACATGTCTTCCGTTGACATCAGACTGACATATAAATGCTTGTATTTGTCTGGATTATGCCCATTTATTTATTTTTAGTAGGATGGAAACAAACTATGAAACTTCACTCATATGAAATGCATTCTCAACTCCACAATCCTTATAAAGGATGGGCCACTCTCTCTAAATATTTTCATCCCTGAAAATTAGTACAGCTCCAAGGTTTCAACCAATCTTAATCTTGCTTGAATATGGCATGTTTTGGATGCATAAGTCCTACTTGTGTGAATGTGTGAGTGAAAAGGGGGAAGCGTTTGTTTGTACCTATGGTCTGTGAGAGGTGTGTGTGTACAAAAGAAATATGAATATGTTAGCTGTGTGTGTGTGTGGTCTGTGTGGGAGATATGCACTTGGGCAGAGAGAAAGGGAGAGATGTATGAGTGAAGTGTATATATATGACTGAGTGAGGCATGGATACGTCTGTGGTCTGTATGTGAGTAGTGAGTGTGCATGTGAGGGTCTGAGGCTCCTTGTGGCATGGATCCTGGAGCAGCTGCTGTAGTTGCACCATTATAATCCAGCTCTGATTTAGTCTCGTACTATGTCACGCAGTTTCTCTATGCATAGAGAAGGCTCCCTGTTTCAGGCATTATGCTGAATGCAATGACAGCAATGATGGGAGCAGGAAAAGCAGTATGAGTTTGAGCATGGAGCTAAGCACATGACCCTGAATGCCCCCTGAACACACTTTCCTTCCACCTGAGAATAACATGACTCCTACACACCTAATTCATGTCAGCAACGCCCCTCACAGGATATGTGTGTCATCCTCCAAACTTCATTGGTCAATGTTAAATAGATATACTTGCATCAAGGGACCATCTCAGTTAGTTGTCTATATGGCCAAATAATGCTTTGTTCGGAGTTTGATTCTATAATGTCTCTGGTATGTAGCTAGATAATTAAAGAAGCATGCTGAAGTTGTAACAAATGCCGCTCTAGAAAAATTAGAATTGCTTCATAGCAAGTGCACATAGAAATGGACTCGGGAACAAACATCCAAGACCAAAATAAGTTAAAATACTTCCCTTCACAAGCAAGAATAACTAAGAGTTCCAGCACAAAGAATGACATGCAAATAGTAGCAATATATCAAATCACAACATATAAACAACACAGAACAAGGCTTTGCAGAACTGAGACACTTACCTATCTGAGTGCAAACAAGTTTTGAGTTACACAGAGAGCTAAAAATGTGTTCAAATGTGATATATATATTGCACGGTCTGATGTCTACAAGAATGTCTGATTTATTACACATATCCTTATTTATGTTCAGAGTTGATTGCTGGCTAGCACAACTAAATGAGAGAAGGAAGCTATGTAAATCAAAGCCAAAAAAAGGATATCAGGCTACATCAAAATACTGCAGTAAATCCCAACTATGAAGTGAGCTACATATTTCCATATATCATAGATACTTTTAAGTGTTGGGTTTGAGTGCCTGAAGAGGTCTGTCTGGCACTCCTGAACCCAGTGTTAAGCTTCTCTCTTCCCAATCAAGCAACAAAGCCTAGAAGTACGACTTGCTGCTGTCACTTGCAAATTTCAGCCTTGTTTGTCCCATCCTTATTAATGGTGGGTGAGGGAAAAACAACCACTTTGTTCTCCATATGCTCAGTTGTCCTTTGTTGTGTGGTTCCCAAGTGCAAACCCCATACAAGGGATTTTGACAGGTGGGCAGCTCCACCTGCCTGTCAACTTTGACCTGCAAGGCTGATACTGATAAGGATCAGGCCCTTCAAGCCAAAAAGGTTCCCCACTGCTTACCCTGAACAAAATCATTTGATTTGTTGCAAACCCTAGGAAACAGTAGTGAATTGGGCTCGGAACATGAACAAGTAAGTAAAGCGTTGAAGAGGTTAGCTCACTTTTCAGTGACTATTTGGTGCTGGATACATTATGGATATCTGTAGGCAAACAAAACAAAACAAAACCTTGCACTCCATAGAGAGCTGGGCTGAATGTTAGTAAGTTTCAATTTCTGCCAAAACAAAGGCCCGATCCCAAAAAACATTTGGAGTAGAATAGCCACACTTTTTCCATTCACTTTTGATGGAGCATCTGCTTAACAGCTCCAAAATAGATGCAAAATTTATTCAGATGTAGATAAACTATTGCACTGTTTTCTTGGCCCATAATATTGCTTTAATCATTTCCCATAACATTGGGAACCCAAAACATTGCTTCAATCATTTCCTTTTAGAAATCAACTTTTGCACTTTAACCCTCCCATTTGAGCATAGTGCTGATAATGCCAAAGACATGGGTTTGATCCCCATATGGACCCCCTACATATTCCTGCATTGCAGGGGGTTGGACTAGATGACCCTTAGGGTCCCTTATAACTCTATAATTCTGTGATTCTATGGCTCTTTTCAAATAGCATTGCCTTTATAGCCATTGTAATCTACTACCTCATAAGTTGCAATGTGGGGAGGAGAAAATTATGAATGGGAGTGCAGTGGAAGGGGGACAGAATAATTAACTCTCTTTTAGCACTACGGTTTCTCCCTTGCTACTTCTGCTGCTTTGGTACCATTTTACTCCTTGGCTGCTTCATTCGCTTTCCTGTATTGCTTACACGAAGGACCACTACCAATCAGGGATTAAATAAAAGAGGGTAATGCCACACACTGCATTACTGTTTTGTATTTTATTATTGAAAACTTCTAACCATTTTAAAAAAGATTTCTAGCCACCACACAGGCAATCTGCTGGGTCACCTTGCCCAAATTCCTTGCTCTGAAGGACTCCTGGCCCTTTCTCAGAGGGAAGAGGGGGCTTGGGGCCAAGGTACAGCCAGCACAAATGCCACATTAGCCACAGCAAAGTACTAAAGGTTCCAGAGTGTGTGTGAATAAACAGGGTGATAGCATTGATGCTACCTGCCTCAGGCAGACATTCAATGTTTTGTACTGATAGATGCCACAGACTTTGTAGACATGAATTATAATTATACTTCCTTCGAAATGGGCAAAAGCAGCCCCCTTTCTTGTTCTAATAATAGCTACTATTTATTCCCCTGGGTGGGTGCAAGATGGAGAGAGAACAAACAAAACTCAGAAGCATTTGCAGTGATTAAGGTGCTGCACTACTTTGCAGTGGTCTGTACTCCCATGGACTGTTCCATCTTTGGCTGTGCTGCTGCAATGGATCAACTGTTCCGGGGATGTTTTCCAGTCACTTGCTTCTACGGAGTGTTATTTCTATGGAGAATTTCAAAGGCACTCATCTTTCATGGAAACACTGTCCAAACCTTCCCAGATTGCTCAAGCCCAGATTTATTATTTATATTTAGTGCACATGATCCTGGATTTCATGACCCTGAACCTGAAAAACAGCCAGAACCCTGGCACAAAGGAGGAGGAAGGAGCTGGCTCAAGAAGACCAGTCATGCAAGCAGTGAAGATGCTGAACCTGAGCTGAAGTTCTGTGCCAGGCTTTCGGAAGCAGGTGTAAGACTCTGACAGGGTCCTAGAGCCCTCTTGCTTCCTTCTCAAAGCTCAGTAAGTGTTTGCCCAGCTTTGGGAAAGAAAGCAGGAGGACTCCAAGACCTTTACTGGGAACCAGTGGCGCTGCCCTAAAACCACCTCTGCCTTACATCAGCTGTAAGGAAGCTGAAAAAGCTGACATGATTAGCCTCTTAGCTCATTATTAATGTTCATGGAAGAAGCCACAGAGAGAGAGGTAGAAGGAATGGCTTTTTTATAGTCTGCATCTCTGGTTGTTTTTACTTTCTGGACTGTTTTATTGTCGAACAAAATGAACAAGTTATAAGGTGCTAGAAGATCTAGCTATCAATTAGTGTTCGTATTTTCAGCGTAACTTTGTACTGATTTTACTATAGTTTAAATGCCATCTAGTGTTTAAATGAGGCATTTCATTTTTGAAAAGATCTTTGTACAATTTAAATCCAAGTCACTAAGGCTAATCTTTATAATGTATTTTGCAGCTATTTCAATTACAACCCATTTTACAGTTTATGATTGCGATTATTTTGCCCTGTAGCATTAATTACCTTTTTTTTAGCCAATAAGCCACTATTTATGATAAGTACTTTGCCATATGACCTGGTTTTATTATTTTGGATCTCTATGAACTTTTTAGTATGACAGAGCCCAGTTTTTTCTGCAGTAGCATTAGAAGTTCTATTCTGAAGGCCCTGGATGGTTTTCCATCTAGTTTGTTATCACAGCACAGATGACGCCTGCATCTATTCTCTTAAATTATCACTTCATATGTTGCCCAAGCTGCAACACTACATTAACACCTGCAATATTGTAACATTTTGCTACACAAAACTGCCTCTAGCAATGACTTGTTAGCCCTCTTTGATAGGTGAGAGTACAGCAATTTGGGCAATGCCCAAGTGGCTCAAAATTTTAATCCCATCTTGGCCACACTTCATTGTGTTAAAATGTGTAGCTTGCCCCCACATGTCTGCCAGCCAAGATCCATTTAGGCAGAAATAGCACGGCGTCAACCTCGGGTCTTTTGCATTCAGAGTTTATGCTCAGTCATTGAGTTATAGACCCTTAGAATAGCACTGTGCCATTAAAATTAGTGACTCATGTCCTGCAGGCATGGTTGGAGTCAGTTCTGGATTGACACAGAAGAAAAGGTTCAAACAAGCTGGTTCAGGATATTGTATTCAGATGCCTATATTTTCTTCAGTTGTCCATTACTTTACTGAAGTATTCCCAACTGGCCTTCTTTATTACTTTACTTTTAAATCTACCTCTCTTTCCCCCAGCCACTAAGGCCCTACAAGCTGCTCACAATAAATATCTACATAATGTTACACACTACCCCAGTCTCTGGGTGGTGCGAGATTCCAGGGGTCCAGGGTCTGTATTTCCTTTGGAAATGAGACACAGCAGAGACTTTGTGGTGTCCTTTTGATATATGGCGCATATATATATATACATACATATATACATACATATGCAGGTTTTGGTGTCTTCGGGTGTCTTCCCGTGTAAGAGTCGGGGTGTCTGGGCGACGTTTCGACGAGGTCTCACTCGTCATCTTCAGGCTGGTGCTTTCGGCTTCTTGTTACTGGAACAGAGCAGAATCTGGTGTTTGAGTTCCTATAAATACTGTTGAGGGGTGTGGTGTATAGCCTCCAACGTTCTGGGCAGAGAGGAAGTTCCTAGATTAGTGTGCCTTTTCTTCTTTTGTTCCTTAATTACTTGAGGGATATCTTGAGTGATTTCATGAGTGATATTCTGAATACCACTGGGTGGGTCATTAAGTGTAGATTAGTTGCTAAAGCTTTCGTGTCTTGACCTCTTGAGCTTGTGAAGAGTTTTTCTGAGAAGATGGCTGTGCTGCATTTAGTTGTGCTCTGGCTTTGGCTAAATGCAGCACAACTAAATGCAGCACAGCCATCTTCTCAGAAAAACTCTTCACAAGCTCAAGAGGTCAAGACACGAAAGCTTTAGCAACTAATCTACACTTAATGACCCACCCAGTGGTATTCAGAATATCACTCATGAAATCACTCAAGATATCCCTCAAGTAATTAAGGAACAAAAGAAGAAAAGGCACACTAATCTAGGAACTTCCTCTCTGCCCAGAACGTTGGAGGCTATACACCACACCCCTCAACAGTATTTATAGGAACTCAAACACCAGATTCTGCTCTGTTCCAGTAACAAGAAGCCGAAAGCACCAGCCTGAAGATGACGAGTGAGACCTCGTCGAAACGTCGCCCAGACACCCCGACTCTTACACGGGAAGACACCCGAAGACACCAAAACCTGCATTCCTGTACCCGTGAAAATCTACGAAAGCAAATATACATACATATATGTATATATTTATACATATATACATTTATACATATATACAACCTGAGGCTATGATGTGGGTTGGGAGGGGGTTTCCAGCATTACACTTTAAGAGGGTCCTGTGTCTCCCATTGCTGCAGCCTTGGATTCAAACTGTCAGTTCATATTGTGTTCTGACCGCCCTCCCCCCTTCAGATTGCCGCATTTAACAGACTGCAACCACTTTCCCCCAGGTCACATAATCACCCCTGCAGTCCTGAACTCAACTTGCTAACTATCACTCCATGGAACGAGGGGCTCCATCCCCTTGCTGTCTGGCACAGCCTATATCTTCCTAATGGCTCTTCACCTTCCCTTTTTTCTCCCTGATGGTTCTTCTCCCGGGTGATTTCCTGAATGGGAAAGCTAGTTTGGCCTGTATTTTTCCTAAATCCAGCATCTGGCAGCCCATTTCAATACTCCAAGCATTATTTGAACTCCCAACACCAATTAGACCCAGCAGCTATTAGACACAGGCATTTAGGGGAGTCAAAGCACCCACAAACCGATCACAATAACAACAAAAACCATGTAAAATTCAAATCCATATAGCAGGAAGATAATGTTACATCCATTTGTAAAATCCCTGCTAAATCCCTTGACCTACTGTTCTTATTTTTGAAGATGGGTGAACAACATTAAATAGAAAATTAGCAACTTTGCAGCCAGTCCTCATTACAAATTAAACAGATTCCTTATTCAAGGGCAACATAACAATGGTTTCTATAGTGGTGAAAAGCACAGCTATGATGAAGATTATCCACTAGTTGGCCTCCTGATGAATATGTATTATTTTTGGAATTCAATTATCTTCTCTTTGTTATGCTTTTCGCACATCCTGCTGGCAACTGGAGTTGTGATAATGTAAGAAATTAGCTACTTTGCATGTCAAATATTGCCCAGCTGATCACACACTATTTTTCCCTTGACAGAATTTGTTTCATGTGGCAAAAACAGCAAACCTAGGGCATATAGCAACATGTCTGCAGTAGCAGGGTTTATTTATTTTTTATTTTTAAAGAGAAAATGAGGGATGTGTATATTCACATGTAAAAGAGGAGATGAGTGCATGCCAGGAATCTGAAAAAGCTGTAGAATATGCTAGACTGCTGTTGAAAGTCATGCCCAATTACCTGGAACAGGGGTTGCCAACTTTTTCTGGGCAAAAGGGCACATTAGGAATTTTGACAACAACAAGAAGAATCTTTATTATGGCTGTCATGGGAATGTGATGTAACATAAAATTAGAGTACACTTACTCCTGCTGTTTCACTAACCTACAGGCAGCCTAATGTTTACTGTAGAAAGTTAGCTGTGTTCTGCTGGTCCTGATTGGAGAGATCACACAATATGGATTTCACACACAAACCCATGAGCACGTGCACACACACACATGCTGTTGCTGTCTGATAACAACAAGGATCATTCCCTAGTTCCAGGAAATATACATGAAATGGGTGCTCTGCCAGCAGTGGATTTAGAACAGTTCAGGCAATTCCTTCTCACATCGCACCGAGCTGAGAGGGCACAAAACAACAATAACAATATTGCCTATATTTACATGGGGACCTACTGAGAAGATCCATAAAAAAGCAACGCTACCAAAGGAATTATTGTGAAAATAAGAAATATTTGGGTGTGAGTGCACAAGATTTTGTCCTTGCTCAGGACCCCATATTACCAAAGTCTGCCCCTGACATCACATGCACATGACAAGGCCCCCAATGTCCGTTGGAACTCGGTGCCTCTGATGTACAACATCCATCAACTGAACTTAACCTCTAACTGAATAAGCTAACAAACAGCCTTGCTTTTAAGATTCTATTAATCTTACAGATACAGCAACATAGATCATGCTGTACGTGAGCAAAGGGGTTGCAGAACAGGAGAGAAGGCATAGAAACAGGGATGATGTACGTGGAAGGAAGAGTTGAGAAAGCTAGTAGAAGGGGGAGAAGGGAAAGGGGTGAAAATGGGGGTGCAAAGAAGGTTGGAAAAAGGGAGTAGAAGACACAAGAATGGGGGTGGAGATGAAATCAGGGCCATGAAAGGGTCTGCAGCATAGGAGGGGATAAGTGGGCAGAAGGTGAAAAGGTTGGTTAGTATTCATTGCAGTGTGCAAGAAGAGGAAGATGCAGGAGGTCACCATGAAGGTGGCTTGTGTACAAGGAGGTGGGGGTGTTGCACAAAAGTGAGGAAGAAGGAGGCATGGGTTGGTGGGGCAATAAAATAGACATGGGCTTAAGAAGGTGAAAAGCAAGCATTACAGTTGCATGGGGTGAGAGGGGCAAGCCCTAGGGGTTTAATGTGGGGAATGGCAAGAGGATTGGCAAGTGGACTTGGCAGGTGTGCAACCTCTAGTATTAAATAAAAAATTACCTATCCTTGTCAAACCTGACTTCTGAACTGTCAGGTTTATGAATTAAACTTAACCCCTTGCTATATTCATTAGATATCTGCCAACCTTCTGCAAATTTTTCTTGCCTTAGCCTTTTTTAAAGTGATGTCCAAAAACATAGCCACATTAATAATTTAATGTATAATAATTTAATAATTTAAAAAGCAGGTGGAGGACAGTTAGTGGCTACTAGCCAGAGAATCTAAATGAATCAATATGCTCAGAAACAGTATACCTCTGGTGCTACTTTTGCGGATGATTACGAGAGAAAAATATTTTGAAAAAAATAGAAATGAAGAAATTTAAGATGATGATTATTATTGTATAGGCACAGTAAACAAAGAGAATTTTCTTCCAAAAGAGCCCTACATTTGCTAATCAATTAAAGGCTGATTTGCACAATACAGTGGTACCTCGGGTTACAGACACTTCAGGTTACAGACACTTCAGGTTACAGACACCACTAACCCAGAAATAGTACATCAGGTTAAGAACTTTGCTTCAGGATGAGAACAGAAATCGTGCAGCGGTGGCGCAGTGGCAGTGGGAGGCCCCATTAGCTAAAGTGGTGTCTCAGGTTAAGAACGGACCTCCAGAACAAATTAAGTTCTTAACCCTAAGTACCACTGTATATTTTTGGCTACATGAATCAGCTGCAGTATGTAGTTGAAACTGAATAAATGCAGATGTAGACTGGGCAATTATGCATATGGTCAGCAATGATTGCTTTAATCTTAATGGCATTTTTCCTAACCACCATGAGAAATTGCTGCTGAGCATGTTACGTGATGCACACATAATACAGATGCCCACACAGGCTCCCTCCATAATTGTGATTACCCTCAAATCAGCTTCCACAACCATCTTGGAAATTGCTAGAAAAATTGCAGATAGCCGCAGACACCTTGGGGTGAAAGACTAAAGCCTTATATGTGTGCTTCTGCAGTAATAATGGCATGAGGGAGAACTGGGACAACATTTTGAAGCTCCACCTCCCTCCCCCATGTCATGTTCTTGTTTTCAGCTTGAGGGCAGAATTGTGAAATGGGGCACCTGCTATATTCTTAGAGGTTCCCTCCACAGTTTAGAACCCCTGCTTTAGAGGTTTGCCCTCCAACTCATGGAGGGCTATAAACAGGGCAAAAGGGATGCACCAGAGGGACTGAGGCATAACTCTGTGCCCCTGATCTCCCTTATCTTGAATACCAAACAGGGTTTATTTGCTGCTCCACTCTGTATTTCAATTCAGCCTTCCTTTTTAGAAGAATGTGACTGCAAATATTGTAAGCAAAACAAGAACACTTCATTCTGACAAACCTATCTGAGAATGCTCTCTGGAATGTCAATAACGTTCCCCCTTCACACTAAGACAGATAGGTCTTTATTTATGATGTTATGCCAGGGAAACAATCATAATTGAGGAGACTGTGAGTCACATCCAGATATACAGACCCATTTAAATTCAGCAGATGTATGAACATGGACACATAAATAATGACAATGCATTTGCCTTCTTTCGCTATGCTCCTCCTACAAGACTTTGGGAACAGTCTATATGCTATATATTGCATCACAGTCTCCTGGGCAAATCATGACTCTACATTTCTACAGCACCTCTTCTCTAGAAATTTGACCTCTTGAAGCTTGAATTATTTAAATGTCTACTATGCACAGAATTAAAGCACGTGGTTCAGAACTTGTATTTCCCTTGCTTGTGGAATTACTCTGCTGCAAGTGACAAAGGCAGAGATGTCAAACTGTTTAGCAACATTACACAGACAGGGAGAAGGGAAACTGTTTTCAGTCTTCATTCTGCACTCAAATATACCTTTAGCTGCTTTCCTGAAATTTTGCGAGGTGGGTGGACTTGCAAGAATTGCTAAAACTAACAAGTTTCTCTGTATGGGAAAAAAAACATGCATAAACCTGAAGCCAATCAGATTAGTACTCTAGTTCTCAGTGTAGTCAGTTGCCTGCCAGAATTACTTCCTAAGATATCTATGCAAACAATTCAACAAACTGAGCACCTCAAACTAATTTAGGGCTAAACTGTGCCTGTGGTTCTTGTCTACTTCAAGTAAAGGTTTGAGAACCCAGCTATCACTTTGTGACTAAAGATGGATTGTCAAAGGGGATATTTTTTTTCCTTTTCCCATAGCACTAGTTCATCATGCAGATGTTACCTTAGTTAGAAATACTGATGGACTACTCTGGTTCTTGCTGTAGGTTAGTTTTTCTGCTGCCCTGTCTAGTGTGGTGTGATTCACTTCTTTGAATAAATTGGATTGGTTGTACTAACCAGATTGCTTGTCCCAATGTTGCCTTTGCTTGGTTCATGTGGGTCCACTTTGTTCTCTGCTGTCATAATCTCCTTGATGATCTGCATATCCTGAAAGCAGAACTCACACAATACCTTTGATTTATTAGAACCAACCAAACACCACAGTGAGGGAAACTAATTTGCACAAAACCACCCTCAGGCTAAATGTGAAACAAAAATACTGAGTGATCTTTGGTCAGCAGCACCATCTCAGCCTAAATCTAGCACACAAGGATATTGTTAAGATAAAAGAGAGTAAGACCTGTATGCTGCTGTAAGCTCCTAGGAGAATGTACACATTAAATATATGCTAAAAATTAACTTTAGAAAAAACCTATATTAACTCAATACTAAAGGTGGGAATGGGAGTGGGGGCTGAGAGCTAGTGTCTTTTCCAAGGCTGCTGCTGCTATTGTTGTTGTTGTTGTTGTTGTTGTTGTTTGTTGTTGTTATATATACTGCCTTTCATCATAAGATCTCATGGCAGTTCACTAGTGAGTTTATAATTCTGGAATCCCCAATATGGTGACTATGGTGATGACCCTTTCATTTTTTAAAATCTGGAATTTATTGAGTTTTGCTTTTGGGTGGTGCCCAGGGCTTTTTAGGAGAGGTGGATGACATTTGCTACTATTTTGTGGTGTGCCTGCAACAGTTCCTTAGATTTCTAAATGTGTCCATAGAAAAAAGTTTGGAGACTTTTCTTCTACTACTACATCAACTGACATTTCAACCCAGGACTTTCTTGCTTACACCCATGGCAACCACAGTATACCAACTCACATTGCAATGTGCTGACCAGTCTGTAATTTAATGCATTATTATGACCAGAAGGGAGAAAGGAATATTTTATGTTCATACTGCTTGAAATAACAATACACTGAAATGGAGCAAGGTAAAGAAGAAAATAATTAGGAATACAATTGACAAATGGCATTTACAGTAGTTTATCAAGGTTTATATACTGCTTATAATGGTTTGCTGTGCAAATACTGAGTGATTCAATCCCTTGTCAGTATTATGATTTGCAAAGTTACAGCAGGCATAATACACTAGAAGTCTATATTTTTACAACCCTAAGGTCTTAAATTTTCAACTAAGGCATCACACAAATATCATATGGTGAGTTCTAAACTTGTAAACCAACATGGAATGTTTTGGTTCCCAACTTAGAATGTTATTCCAAACTAGTCTCAGGGTTCATTTCTGCTCCTATATTGAGTCTAAAACATTAATTGACCCTTAACCTTACAAATGGAAACATCTGTCCTAAAAGGCAAAAGCAAGAGGGAGAAGAATCCCATCATAAGCTGTTGCCAAACATGTTACAACCTGACTAGAAGTATTGCAGCCCGATACTTCAAATCTGTGGAGCAATGTGCTGAACTCTGTGGTATCCAGCCTTGTGCATCCCTCCTCAGCTCGTTTTTTCTCCCAGTTTCTCTTCCCACTCATGTTTCTACATCCTTCCCCTTTCATTCTTTCTTTTCTAGGCTTCTGCCTCTTCTCCTCCTCCTCTTTGCTTAAGGATTTTCTGCCTGCCCTGACCTTCTCTAGAATTAGAGCAGCTGAGCCAATGACAACCCAAGGCCTTTCTGGCTCCCCAACCTCTCCAATATGCAAGCTTCACTGTCACCCCTACCGCTTATGCCACTATCACAAAACCCCGAGAATAGTGTTTCTCAAACCACGGGCTATGGTCCACTACTATTTATTTTGTGCTTTTATCCTGTATTTTTATGTTGTGAACTGCCCTGAGATCTTTGGATGAAGGGCAGTACAGTGGAACCTCGGGATGCGAAAGGGATCCG
Organism: Podarcis vaucheri; assembly: GCF_965113315.1. Taxonomy (NCBI): domain Eukaryota; kingdom Metazoa; phylum Chordata; class Lepidosauria; order Squamata; family Lacertidae; genus Podarcis; species Podarcis vaucheri. The sequence goes on from NC_138755.1 coordinate 12,645,419, forward strand.
TTCCGGAGCCCCGCTCGCATCCTGAACAGAACGTAAGATGCAACTGTGTGTCTGCATGTGCGCGGGTCGCGTTTTGCCGCTTCCGCGCATGCGCGTGATGTCATTTTGACCATCTGCGCATGCACGAGCGGCGAAACCCGGAAGTAACGTGCTCCGTTGCTTCCAGGTCGCCGTAGAGCACAACCTGAAAATACTTATCCTGAAGCATATTTATCCCGAGGTATGACTGTACTGTTTATATACAGTACAAATTAACAACAACTTTATTCTAGTAGTTACGTTAAAACATAGAGTTCAACTCTATCCATTCAAGTAAGTGTGGCATGCTGGGTTCAGGTGCTACTTTGCTCTGTACTTTCTTCCACCACTAGGGGGAGTGTGTTCTTTTCCCTACATCTTTACATTTAGGTTGAACACATTGGTTCTTTTTACCATGATTTCTGAAATGCCACAACAACTTTCTGACAACTTACAGAGCATGAGAGTTGACACAGTCCTCACTCACAGTTTCCCAAAAACATTTCTCTAATCTGCATTGTTTCAAAGGCAAATATAATGAGGAGAAAGACTTGCATTGTTAACTGAGAGGAGAAATTACCATTCTATGGCTTGGTCAAGGTGCAGTTTTGACTGAGATGAGAATTTCCTTTTGTTCTTTTGTCCCTGTTCCTTTGAGACAGTGAAGAACATGGCTGATTGATGTTCTATGACCTTCACTGGTATGGTGCCAGAGAAGTTAAGTTTCAAACTTGTAGAGCTTTGAAAAACAAGCCAAATCACATGCAGTGTGTCAGACACCTTCAGCTTTAGTAACCCTGCAGTATGCCATGAACAGGGGGGGGAAATGCTTCTTTTTGCCTCACAGCAAAGGAATTTTGAACCGAAGTTCATTTCTTTATGTTACAGGCAAAAAGCCAGCAACATTTATAAATTATAAAAATTTACTTTTGCTGACTATGAGCCAACAGTCTTCTTTGAGAGGGCCTGCTTTTATCAAAGAGCTCAGAAGTCTAGAGAAACAGTTGAGCTGTTCATAAGAGACCTTTATTTTTTTCCCCAAGGAGCTCCTCATGGAGACACAGTATACAGTGATATGCACCTGATGGAAGACTTAACTCTTTGCAAGACTATAGAGGCATCAAGGAAATCAGGGGCAACCAAAACTCAGGCCAGGGAGAGGATGTAAAATGATCCACAGCTTCGGAGATATTTTCTTGGCAAGAACAGCCCAGTGTAGGAAACCTAGCTTAGTTGATTAGAGTCTGGTGCTCATAACACCAAGTTTGCAGGTCTGATCCTCAAAAGGGACAGCTGCATATTCTTGCATTGCAGGGGAATAGATGATCCTCCAGGTCCCTTCCAACTCTACAATTCTATGGTATTAAGAAAAATAGGACCCTTTGTTATGGTGCAAGAAGTGATAACAGAAATGGGAAACCTATTTTTATTTAGCTCCGTTATTTCATTTCAAAGCTATTGAACCTGTATGGAGGGTAAATGTAACAAACTGCAGGACAGCTGCTAATTTCAAAATCTGTTATCTCAGACCTTTAAAGCTCTGCCCAGCCTACATAATGGTAAGACTGTTTTGTATAGCCCTCAAAGTAACCTGGGTTGTATTGGACACTCTTATGCACAAGATAAACAAACAGGAGAAGTTTGAGTTCAATGATAAGAGGTCAGAATCTTAGAATGTGAGTAAGAATAAGAGAATATGTCAATGTCGGTTTCTCTCACTTGATCATTTTTTCCTAATCTTAAACATAATTCTCCACATGCCCTCATCAGTTTGCATTTTAAAAGAAGTCCCCATGAAAGTTTACCATCATCTCAGTTCAAAGTTCTCCTAATAAAACATGCCTGTACAGGCAATGGGATGCATGGGATGTTAGAGGAGGGGGGGGTAGTTTGCTCACCTTTGGTCCCCACTCTCCACTCAGCTCTCACCTGTGGCTCCTAGAAGCTGTCAGCATGTGACAGCGGCCACACCCCAGGAAATGGCTTCAACTGGCCTGCTAAACCATGTTAGGGCAGCTGATGAGTCTTAAATCCTTGGGGAGTTAAGGACTTCCTCTGCATTTGAAGACAGGCTTTGGTGGATTGAGTGGACAAGACCAATAGTGGGCGCAATGGTCAAGAAGGTGGTTTCTACACAAACTGTAGAGGAAAGTGGGAGGCAGATGGGGCTTGTCAACCTGGGAAGGTAGCCCTTCTAGGAGAAGCAAAGCTCTGACCCTAAATCTCTGCTGCCTTGTGGGACATCTTTGGGAGAAGAAAAGACTAAGGAGTAAACCCTACACCAATCCAGAGTGTAGCACCTAAGATGGTTTGATGGTGCCTTGTATGCCTCCTTCCAGCAACTCCTGCCATTAAGCTTGTGCCAAACATATTTTTCTACTTTCCTTTAGACCACATCAGCAAGGCCAAGAGGGGAGTTGTTGTCTGGGCAGCCCAGTATCTCCATACTCACTGCCCAGGCTTATGCCTCAGGGAGTTCACTTTGGTGCTGCTAACACAACAGTTTGAATTCATCCCTGGAGGTGCACTCCAGTGTCTTTTGAGACTGCTGGATGCCAACAAATTGTACAGACAATTAAAGAATTAAAAGCAACCAAAGCACCAGACCCAGACTGATTAATAACTGAACACTCTAAGAGCTTTGTAGAATGAATAGGAGAACCATTAACTAATGATCTAGATGGGTGGGTGTTATACCACAGGAGTGGACAATTCATTCCTGCAAAAAGGGTGTGAGGCATTTTCTCGTTCTTCCCCAAAGCTTGAGGATGCCAAGTACCTTCAGAACCCCAGCATACCTCTTCTTTGTCTTTGTCTCCAACCCTTGTCCTCACTCGCTTGCTTGCTTTCCTTCTGCTGATCTCTCTCTCTTGCTTTCCTGTGCCTTTGTTTTCCATTTTGGCTTCTTTTGTTTCCTGCTCGGGACCCCACTGCCTATGCAAGCTTCTGTTGCTTTATTTCTCTGCCAGTCAGTCACCAATTCTCCATTGGCATTCTTAGTCCACCCACTTCCAGAATACTCATCTGCACATCTAGATGTCCCATTTGCCCACCAGAGCTCTGAGGAAGCCACAGTGCCTCCCTCTCTTCACAAAGGGGGGGGGGATAAAAACACTTTCACATTTTGACTATAAAACACTAATGTCAGTATTAACAAGATGATTAAAGTGTTAAAAAAATATATTCAAAAAGACAAAACAAGCCTTTTTAAAAGGCAAACAAATACGAACAGTTATTTATCTTTTATGCAATTGAAAATATATGGCAGCTGCCTGCATTTTCTTTTAGATACAAGGAAGGTTTAAGTCAGATTTAAAAGATTTATCCTATGTAAATGGGTGGATATGATATACACCATGCCAGCACCAATGTTCCTAATAAAAGGGAAATTTCCAAGATAGAAGGAGGAACAGGGCAAAGCTACTCCCGCTCTAGTTCATTGATAGTATTTCTTGAACCATTAGTAACAGTAGTGAGACAAGAATAAACTATAAGTTGAAGGTCCTGAATGGAAGCAAATGCTTACAAATATGGAGAAATAGCTGAATTTAAAGTGAATTTATCTAAGAACCAGCCTAAGTTTAATTGGGAGTGGTTGGGGGATTTTCAGGTATGGAAAAGGAATGAAAGGAATTCTGTCATGACTGGGCAGAGGTCCATTCAAACAAATAGTGAGGGAAATGCAGGATTGTATCTATGAGAATTATTTCATATTCACACCATCAGTAAGTGATTTAAAAATAGCACCTGTGCACTATAAATAGCTGCTTCTAAAACGTATCAAGTCTCCTCTGTTCTGTATTTACTGACAAAACAAAAACCCTCCTCACACTGTTTTATTTCTCTCATCACTTGTTAGGAGCAATTACTGTAAAAAGGCAAAGCCAGGTTCTGTTCTTCCTTATAGAAATGGTAGGAGCATTACCAGGAGACAATACTTGTTTCCAGACTATATACAGTATTACAGCAGGTAAATAAGAAGTACAAAACAAGCATTTCTCTTTTTGGGGGAGGAAGGTAATGATATCTCAGAAATAATTACGGCGACACTAAGAAGGTGAACAAACAGGGAATGCAAAAATATTGAAACTGAGGAATAAAAGAGCAGCCAGCCTAGCGTCTTTCCCCTCACTCTCTTGTTTCATTTAAGACTGGGATAGATTCTCTCCAGTGAAAGCAAGCCTTTTAGATGTTAGCAATATATGAAGAGGAGAAGCAGGACATCCCGACCTCAGGGCATAGATCCTGCCACCCATTTGGCTGAAGATGTCTGCAAAGAGGAAGCCTCCTTACATAGAGATGTGTGCACATAGGCTTCCATGTGGTCAGGAAACCAGATTGCGCAAGGTTTGGTATCATCTGCATGTGGATAGCACCCAGCTGTATTTCTCATTTTCATCAGATTCAGGCAGTACATTGGAAGAGCTTAATCAATGGCTGGGTCACTGGAGGGCAGCAAATAAAGTGTAGATCAGATAAGATGGAGATGTTGTTGGCAGGTAGGTAATCTATCCAGTTCAGTTGTGTTCTGGATGGGTTTGTACTACCCAAAAGGATAAGTCCTCGTATGATTATACCTTGATATCTTGTACCTTGAGCCACAGATAACACCTATCCAATATAACTGTATTCGCTTTCCTTCCCACAGGTGCCACCCATCCTTTTGGATAAACAATTCTCAGAGTTTACACCAGACATCACACCCATTATCCTGGCTGCCCATACAAACAATTATGAGATCGTAAAACTTTTAGTACAGAAAGGTGTTTCTGTTCCCAGACCGCATGAAGTCCGCTGTAACTGTGTGGAGTGTGTCTCTAGCTCAGATGTGGACAGCCTTCGCCATTCCCGATCCAGGCTCAATATCTACAGAGCTCTTTCAAGTCCATCTTTGATTTCCCTGTCAAGCGAGGATCCTTTTCTTACAGCTTTCCAATTAAGTTGGGAACTTCAGGAACTGAGCAAAGTGGAGAATGAGTTTAAATCTGAATACGAAGAACTATCACAGCAATGCAAGCAATTTGCAAAGGACCTCTTGGATCAGACACGGAGTTCCAGGGAACTTGAAATTATTCTTAACTACAGAGATGATAACAGTCTAATAGAAGAGCAGAATGGTAATGAACTTGCAAGACTCAAACTGGCAATTAAGTACCGTCAAAAAGAGGTAAGTGTATAGAAGAATATTTTTCTGATTTAATTGAAATAATGTATGAGATAGATGATATACCCATCAAATGAGACAAATTGCTGTCAAGGTCTTTTGTTCTCCATATTGTCTCATTTTAAAAAAAATAATGGGCACATTCGGTTATTAGGCTCTTGTGATACAAGAAACTGAAATACTTCAGCGTATAAGAAATCCAGAAGTACTGCTGCGCGTGTTCTCTCCTGAAAAAAAGATCCTGTTAGTAGATCTGCCTGACGTTAAGCTCTGTGGAAAGACAGAAGTATTTTCTGGTTCATTTTACAATCAAATGGTATATAATTTTTAATAAAATAATTCTTTATAACTGGAAAGTCATGTGAAGATAGGTGCAGGAAGATACTGTTTGCAAATCATGGAGCTTCAGCATTACAATGTAAACACAGGGTTAGGATATCCTGTTTGCCTCATAGCACATGGTTCTACTCAGATAATTTATTGTGTAACATGAGAATATTTTTTATATTATATTTTAAGATTTTCAGACATTGCAAATAGCTAACATAAATACAAATATTTTTAAAGCAGAGTTCATTTAAAGAAACAGTCCTAAGATGATATTTAGTTATGTGTGTGCATTGCTTATTTGGTTGTGCCACCTTAACATTTTATGCTTTATAACAAAAGTATAACCAAGTTAGAAAGCCATCATAACAACTGTGATATTGCAGAGGTTTCATTTGGTCTTTGATACTTCATCGAAGCTGAGCAATTTCCTCAAGCTCCATTTTAACAGATGGCATCCTTTGCCTTTTAATTAGCTGTTACCTGAAATCAGACTGTAGGGAGGAGGAAACTAATTATGGCTAAGATTCCAAGAACCACATGACTACCAATTCTGCAGCCCCAAGTGGGCTTTTAGAATTGTACTTTTCTAATGCCGCTCCATCATCCCAAGCAATAAAATTCCTTTAAAACTGAGGCATATTCTCACAGCAGTCTGTGATTAACCTGTAGTGGGAAGAGACTGTTCAAAAGTATGTGTGGAGGGAGTGTAAAAAAGCTCCAATGAGAAACACACAAGGCAGGAGGGGTGACTGTCTAAGTGAATCTCAGCCTGCATCTCTGTTTGGATTAACCTGCCTGTTTCTATCCAAACAGCTCATCTGTTGCAACAATTTGTAGATCAGTTATGAATATGTAGCCGTTTTCTGCTTGCACAGAATCCTATCACATGAGAATTCTAGAAGAACCCTAGATTATTTTTTGTGGAGTCCATTCCATCTGCCTTTAATGTAGCATATGAAAAATTTAATTCATAAAGCTTGATTTCTGCAATGAAACACTGCTATCCAACTCATTCAGCCATATTTTTTTTTTTTTTAAAATGATTTCCTCTCTTTTGTAAGGGCACTTCCAGAATATCTGTTTATTGAACATACATCCTGATTTTTTTGCAGGAATAGATGATATTGGCCATTTAATGAGTATTCATTCCAGTTGGCTTGCAGGGAGGTTTGATGATGTTGTGTCAAAGCAAGTGCCATCCCATTGCTTCCCAGTGCAACTTTGCATTATTTTTCTTTTCGCGAGAAGTCTGAATTTGGGGGGAAGCAGACTTGTTGCATGCAACCTCCCAAACAGCTTGAGTTGCACAACCTGAATTTGCCAGTCTGAGCAACTCCAGACAGATGTCTTATACCAGGTTTATGCAGCAATAAGCATTATACACTTTCAATGTGGATTTATAATGTATTTATCTGATCCTCCTCCTGCTACATTAATGTTTTCCAATACTCCTGCATTATTAACTCTGCACTGGCATCCTCCAGCAATTCCAAGGCCATTTTTTGCACCCTCACCGTCCACTCTATTGACCCTCCCCCTCTACAAAAGTAGAAGTTAGATGTGCTGTCATATCACTGTGCTTTTTCCAAGCACCAGCAGTAGCACAGCTGTTCTTTTCTCTCAGTCTGCAGCAAGAAGACTGATCTCTTCTTCCCTCCCTGTGCCCTGTAGCTTGGCAAAGATCTGACATCTGGAAGGAAGGGAGCTGGGAAAGAAGGAAGAAAATACATAAATCGTCAGTTGCCTCTGTGTTGCAGTGGCACACAATCACCTCTCTAGTTTCTCTCTTGCTCTGCATACACACAGCCATCACATTGTTCTGCGTTTAAGCATACACCCATCTCTGAGCAAAACTGAACCTTAAGAGGCTGAGCCAGTCACAAAGCTTCCCTTTGACACACACACACACCCCCGACACAAGTGGAACCACCATAGCTGCCAGCAAGCAGCAAAAAAGAGCAGGTGGGCAGCAATTTTATCTCTCCCCCATCCCCCTTTTAAGTACAAGTTATTTGCAGAATGGCAGCATGCCAGCACCATACTTCCACTTTTACAGTTTTAATATTCAGGCTGTGATTACTGTGCTAAACCTTCACTCAGTTCCACAAAAACAGCATCAACAGGAAGCATGTGGGAGTAGCTATTTCACAAAGAAGCAACTTCAATTCGGCACATTGCCATAGTACCATAGCACATCAGTAGTTAAAAAAGAAAAAAAGGGAACATTGCTGGTATGAAAAGTTTAATGATATGTGCCAAAAGTTATGGATCACGCACAGATTGCTACTTATGCCATGTGACCATCTCATCAGTTTTAAAAGTACAAATCAACTTTAATGTGGGAGCACTTGTGACTAATGCAACACCATTAAGAGGACAAATCCTCAGTAACAATGACATCAGTAAAAACAGTGCATATCCTCAGGGGCTAAGGTCCCAATCCCAGGAGGCATAAGCCTTTCACCAAATTAGTCAACAGAATAGTCAGGGTTGGTGGTGCAGCACAGTCCAAACAAACCAAGGTCAAGCACAGGGAATCGGTCTAGGAAACAGTCCAAGATCAGTATCATAAGTTCATCAAGCCGTGGGAACTAGACTTAGAAACAAGGTTGTGTTGTTTCCAGCAAATGAAAGACTCGGGAAGGAGACATTATGTACTCTGGCCTCCTGGACCACAGCCTGACCACAGCTGATGTTAGTTGCATATTCATGTGTATACCCCTTACTCATCAGTAGACCACTGACTTTGAGTCCACAGATGCATACTGTAATGTTTTCTTTAACCTTGACCCAAATATTTTAGCGCCAGTGTTCTTGAGAACTGATGGGTGGTGCTACCTCCTCCTCTGATAGCTCCAGGAGTTCTCCAGCAGGTCCCAACCTGGAGGACCCCTCAAGGGGATACTTGGCATTGGTTTCACAGGACCCTGCTAGCTCCTCAAAGTTCTTGACCTGTGGGGTATCTGGTTGATCCTTCAAGGACCTCATGTCTGGTACCAGGTCAGGGCTAGATAGAACAGTATGTGATGGAATCCCACCAGAAAATAGCTAATCTGGAAGTGCCCAAAGTCTAGTGAGTCTGTCCCAGGGTATGGTAGAACAGGGTTGACCTCCTTCGTGCCAATTATTTCACATTTTTGGCTTTTTGCTGTACGCCTTTCTATTTCCGGCCCCATTGTTTTTATGGGATACTAACAAGATGTAATAAGGGATGCGGGTGGCGCTGTGGGTAAAACCTCAGCGCCTAGGACTTGCCGATCGCATGGTCGGCGGTTTGAATCTCTGCGGCGGGGTGCGCTCCCGTTGCTCGGTCCCAGCGCCTTCCAACCTAGCAGTTCGAAAGCACCCCTGGGTGCAAGTAGATAAATAGGGACCGCTTACTAGCGGGAAGGTAAACAGCGTTTCCGTGTGTGCTGCGCTGGCTCGCCAGAGCAGCTTGGTCACGCTGGCCACGTGACCCGGAAGTGTCTGCGGACAGCGCTGGCTCCCGGCCTCTAGAGTGAGATGAGCGCACAACCCTAGAGTCTGTCAAGACTGGCCCGTAGGGGCAGGGGTACCTTTACCTTAACAAGATGTAATAACTTGACCTAGGATTGATTTGCTCTCCTTGTCTCCAGCATGTTGTCTGCACAAAGAGAATTATGATTTTAACAACACCTACTGGAAGAAAAATCAATATACCGGTAGATAAAAAGCAGCAGCAAATGAGTCAGAGCCAACAGTTTCACCATATGTGGCAATTAGGAAGGAGTTAAAAGTTGGCAAGTTAGGGAAAAATTTGTAAGGATGGTTCATATTCCAATAAATATAGAAAAGTGTCCTCAATGAATTTTCAAAGTGACTGTCGACATGGAAACAGCATATTGCTAATAAAAATCCAGAAATTTTATATTGCATTTACAGCAAAGGATTGAGTTTTCATCCTAGAGTGCAACTGATGTGGATTATCCAGCAACCCCATAAATACAAAGGTCTCCCATTTAAGGAGCAGAATCAAGATGCAAATTGAGGAAAAGCTGTCATTGAGGGCAACAGTTAAGAAACAGTTCCTGGGGAGAAGACTGAGCTGAACTCCTCATTTCTAGTGGTTGCCAAGTTTATAACAACTTGTTTGGAAGGCATTTAAATCCAGTTCTTACGTGGTAGTGGGCTGGAATTTTATTTCATTTATTAAATTTGTATACTGTCCTTCATCCATGGATCTCAGGGCAGATCACAACATAAAAATATGAGATTAAAAACAAAACAAAATACATAACAAAAACAAAGACAATCCATTAATCCCCTCCCCCCAATTGCATAGAGATGGGAAATTGTGGAAGAGGGATCTGCAGAACTTGGATTCCAAAATGGACTCACTCGTTCTGACTAAAGTCTATCCAGATTGGATCACAAGTCCACTTTAGAAGAGCGGTGGAACATCAAGCCCTGTTGATCCCAGGGCAATGTTCTGTTCAATTGAAAGAGCACAGTGGCAATAAGATTGACTGTGCTAGCTACTCCAGGCCCTGAGCAACTGGGAGACTTCTTCTGGGAGCCCTGATAAGAAGGATCAGTTGCAGTATGCATACATGTTCACTTATATGGACTTAACCGTCCAGGGGTCCTTTACCTTACCTTTTACTTTCTATTGTGCACAAATTACTTTTTGTTGTATCATTTCATAGCTATACAAGTTACAAATTTCAGCACAGACACAAAAAAAAGAGGAACTTCTTCATGAATAATTGCTTCAAGCATTCGTTCTTTTATCCATTACAACCATCTTATTATACTTAAACTATGCAAAACAGTTCATACTGTACTTTCGTATTTGAATACATAAGCAAATAAACTCAATGTAATATATCAATGTTGCTTTTGTTGTTTTGTTTTCCACCTTTTTCCAGGATTGTGGTCAACTTTTTCATTATAAGTTTATTTGATTGCTGAACTTTTTGTTATTTCATGCAATTTTATAGTTCATGGCTTAGAAGAAAAAAATAGTGAGAGATATAAAATGCATAAAATAAGCACAAATGCTGCCTGCCTACCCCTCTCTATTTTAAACTTTTATTTTTCCTTTTTAGAAGGCTGGCTGCATTGTGGTCTTGGAAATGCCTTGCCCATGCCAAGCTTCTTCTCAATTATTGAGGGAACTCTTTGCAGCTTGCAGACTTTACCCCAAGGAACTGGGAAAACACATAGCCAAAGGTGCATAAGAAATATCCAGTTGCCATCCATATCTTTCTAGAGCAGGCATGCATCTGTGCAACTTGAGCAGAGTCTAAATGGCCTTCCCACTGCTAACAGCGGTGAATTTAATGCTGACTTGCTGGAAATGTGGATCAGTGTTCTTTTTATTCAACAAAAGCCTAAAGAGAAAATAATTCTGTCTAGGAGATATAATATTTAATTACCAGAGAAATGGATTCAGCAAAGCAGGAGATACTTGTAAATAGCTAACCTCAAGGACTGCATTTGCACATTCTTTATCATTTGCCAGAAGCCTATGCGTGGCTGAGTTACTCAGAATTTGACACTAAGCCAAGCTAAAAATGCGATTAGAGGTGGAAGTTATTTGACAAAATATTAATACAGTGGTACCTCGGGTTAAGAACTTAATTCGTTCTGGAGGTCCGTTATTAACCTGAAACGGTTCTTAATCTGAGGTACCACTTTAGCTAATGGGGCCTCCTGCTGCCACTGCTCCGCCGCTGTGAGATTTCTGTTCTCATCCTGAAGCAAAGTTCTTAATCCAAGGTACTATTTCAGGGATACTGGAGTCTGAAACCTGAAGCGTATGTAACCTGAAGCGTCTGTAACCCAAGGTACCACTGTAACTAGGTGCTGCCGCTCTGCTTGCCACCATCACCTACTCCTTTACCCTTCCCCCACCCCTTCCTCCACCCTCCAGTCAGAGGCGGAGCTTCATGCTCTGGCACCGGGGGGCAGAGAACAGGTGGGGTGGGGCGCGGCGCCCGTCCTGGGGATGTGGCGCCCAGTGCAGGCAGGGGGCAGCCTCAATAGCACCCCACCGGGATCACGCTGCCGGGGGCGGTGTGCTCCCCCCGCACTCCTCTTCATCCAGTGCCTCCAGCCACCCCCTATCCCCCCAGAGTTTGCTCCAAGCCCTTCCTTTTCCCTCTTGAGTCCCACCCCTCCACGTTTAATGGAGGGTGTAGGGCTTCACAGTACCTTCCCTCCATTAAACAGCTCACCTGGGCCAGCCGGCCATACCTAATGCCGCAGTTGGTGTGGCCCCCTACTGAACGCGAGTACTGCGGAACATGATGACAAGTTGGAGTTTTTTAAAAATATTACATAAGGGTCATGTGTTAATTTGTTCAAACCAGGGTCCTAGTTTTGCTCGAACATCAGAAGTAGAATCTTTAAGTATGTATTACATTCTATAAAAGCAGAAAACACTGAGGCAAGTTAACTGGTCAGCCTCATTCACACCTCCTTTGGCCTGATTCAGTACCTAAATTAATTTCAGCAAGAGATGGTTTAAGAATGAATTGTGATTCTTAAACCAGGCCTTTCAGATAGACGTCCCCAGCTTATTTTTGAATTTGTTGTTTATATTTATAAACTACAGTTCTGGACCATGTACAAAAGCACACACGCGCGCGCGCACACACACACACACACACTCTACTCATTCGCATTAATGACACAGATAGTGCAGATCTAATTAGGACAGAGTTGGATGTGGGCATGACTCATGAGGCAAAGCAGAACTAGCAATGTGACTGGAAATTACGGTAAATGAGACCCCAAGTAAAGACATTCCCTGATTGGAAACTAGAGCTATTAATCACAAACCTACACTCACATCCTCTGCTTTTCCCCTCCTGACTGCCTGATGGTTTCCATTTATGGAGACTTTTGGGGAGATTACAAAAACGTATCATACTAGAAAACAAGCAATTCTGAAGCCTTGGCCTGTTTCTTGGATTTCCTTGGATCACAGCCACCCTGCATTCTGAGGTATTCGGAATATCTCCAGGGCAAGTATTTTCATCTTAGCCACATTATCTGAGGCGAATGCATAGTCTTAAACATCTGCCCGTTCTGTACAGAGCTCCAGTTTGCTTGCCCCTACCCAGTCATTTCTGACCACAAACTCTATTTTTATACAGCTCTAATCTCATCAGTCTCCCTGGAATACCATGGAAATGAGAGCTAGAATTATCAGTATCTTGGTCACATCAAACTCAAAATCAGAGTACAATATTCCCCAGCATCTTCATATACTATTTATTTAATCTAAAGGCCTTCTGTTTTACTTTTCTGCCTCAATGTCAGGTACTCCGGATCATTTACAACAGGATAACACCACAATTAACAATATTCAGTAAAAGAACTGAAACATTCAAAAATACAAGAAAAAAATAATTAGTCATAGATATGCATGAGATCCTAATAAATAAAGTAATGTTTGACGCTTTGGGAATTTGATCTAATATGGAGCTTAAAGATTAATCTTCTCTGCTTTATAAGACACTATTGAACCTACAAATGGGCAATGGGCAGAATCTTAAAAGAGTTGTGGAAAGGAGATTTAGGCCAACAAATTGATGAACACAAGTGGGATTCTATATGATCTAAACCAACACTGCATACCATTTTGGCTAAACTGTAGGAAGTCATTATAAGATGCCCCTGGATGCCCCTATGCTTTTTAAGAAGTTAACTACAGTGGTGCCTCGCAAGACGAAATTAATCCGTTCCGCGAGTCTCTTCGTCTAGCGTTTTTTTCGTCCTGCGAAGCAACCCTATTAGCGGATTAGCGGCTAAAAGGCTATTAGCGGCTTAGCGGCTTAGAAAAAAGGGGGGGAAGCGAAAACAAATCGGAACACTCGCAAGACGTTTTCATCTTGCAAAGCAAGCCCATAGGGGAAATCGTCTTGCGAAGCAGCTCAAAAACGGAAAACCCTTTCGTCTAGTGGGTTTTCCGTCTTGCGAGGCATTCGTCTTGCGGGGCACCACTGTACCACATTTTCCCTTGTATAAGACCAGGTTGTTTTCCTAAAAAATAATGTCAAAAATTAGGGGGCATCTTATACACGGATAATGTCTCCCCCCATTTTCTTAAATCTGGGTCCCTCAAAATAGGGGATGTTTTATACATGGGGGTGTCTTATAGACAGAAAAATACGGTACTCTCTCACCTTTATGCTGGAGAGGATATAACCTTAAAGGCACATTTCTCCACATGTGGGGGGAGTGTCTCTTAAAGATTTCTGCACACATTCCCCCCCCCCACAATCATCCACCATTATAGGGCAACATCTTGTACGCGCTCCCATGTTAGCCCTGCTGTCAATGGGAAATGATATCAACCCAAATGTTAAACATAAAGAGGCAAATATTTGCTTCCAATTGTAATAAACACCCCCTCCCACCACAGAAACTTGGACCCGATATGTGTGTAATATAGCACATATGGAACACTTAACTCACCTTTGGAGAGTGATAAGAGGTTGGTTTTCAATGTATTATTGTTTATTAACAGTACAGTAACCTCCCTTTGGTCTCAGTCGCAGCAGCCAGTAGATAAATTATCTTAATGCTTTAGATTGAAGTATACTCTAATTCACACGATTTTACAAGTTTAGATGTCACGTGGATGACTATATACAAGACTTAATATCTGTACATGTATCTGTGCTGAAAGACAATGGTTTGTGTTTGGTAATTTGTTTTTAAATGTTTCAGTATAAAGTTTGTAAGTAAAAAACAAACAAACCATGTCCGTAAATAAAAAGGAGGAGATCAAGAAGAGAGGGAATTAGATCTCCTTGCTTTATGGCATTCCGAGCCTAAGTACAGCAAGAGAGGAGGTGCTATCACATGTTCTCACAAATCAAGCCTCGGTTATCAGCAAGATAGTCAGAAGGCCTCCCCAGATGATCTCCCAAATCAGCCAGGTTCATACTGTAGAGCAGGAGTGGCTAAACATTTTTTGGTTTGAGGGTCATATTGATGGTCGGCCCACCTCCTTAAGGGCCACATGCCAGCACTGAGAATGGCTAATTTTGTATGTGTGTGAACTCTCTCTCTCTCTCTCTCTCTCACACACACACACCACATACTACATACCACATATATGCATATTCACCACACATACACAATGCACACAGTCACCAGGCATGAAGGCACACTCTGCCTCTCTCACAAACGCACATTCTCAAACATGCATTCTCACAAATAAACACATGTAAAGACAAGACACACACAACCAGGGTTTCCAGCCCTCCACACTCCAGGGCAGTGAAAACAGTACTTTGCATAAATCATTATTTTTTACTTCTTTTTAAATAGATCTGTTTATTTGCAAATACAAAAAGAAAAAAGGTAGGCGAGATAACAGCCTTTTCAACTGACATCATATTTATTTTTTAAAAATAATTTATTATTTTTACTCCGCCCATCTGGCTGGGTTTCCCCAGCCACAATAATAATATTCCATCAATTCTTATTTAAATATACAGATTAATATAAGCAATCCATATGCCCAAATAGATATTTAAACCATGTGTTCAGATAAGCACCATCACAACGTCTGCTATTGTCCTGCAACACTTTGGAGTCTCAGTTTCTCTTATTCCTATCAGCATGAAAAGAAAATAAACCCCTCCAGCATAAGGTAGGGGTTTCAGATTTCCCCAAAAAACTAGTTTATTTACTTATTTTATTTTATTGTTACCCAATAACAATTGTATGGATGATAATTCCATGATAATTCCATGCTGATAAAACTCTTAGGGGTAAGGTAATTGCATTCTGGGACCTACTCCGTGCTTTCTATATATTTTATATTCTAGCACATTGAAGCATGTATTATAAATTGGTAGGATTTAAATAACTACCAACTGACATGTTTAATTAGAAGAGATAATTGAGTTTCTAAAAATACATTAGTATCCGGTAGATTAAATTAAATTCAACCATCCATCATGTTTTAATAGTCTGAAAAGTGCCTTAAGTATTACGCTAATGGTTTCCTTCTGTTGGCCATGCTTTGACTGTGTGCAATGACTGGAGCTGCCATTTATTTATTTATTACAGTTATTTGGCACTTCTTCACTAGAGTGTCTCAAAGTGACTTAAAAAGTAAGAATAGAAATAACATGCTACTGCGACTGATCCAACCCACCACACTAAAACGATTAGCACAAAAAGGTGCCGCAGACATACCAAATTATCCTTTAGGGCCAAAGGCCTGGGAGAATAAAAATGGTTTTGCCTGGCAGCTAAAAACGCAATGGTGTTGCCAGCTGAGCATTCCACAATGGGGAACCACTACTGAAAAAGGCCTGTTATCACGTCATCGCTCTCCCAACCTCCCTTCAGAGGGACACCCAGAGAAGGGCCACAGATGATGAATGCAGGGTTCATGTGGAGAGAGGCAGATGGATGGAATAGTGGAGAGCAATGAAAGCAGAAAAATCTCCACTGCTTTCAACGCTACCAAATCGACATGAAAATGAGCACTTACTAGCATTTGCTTCCATTTGTTTGGCATTTCCTTCCACTTCCATTCAAGCCTTCTCTGGGCTTGCTTCATTGTCCTAAACCATGGGTAGGCAAACTAAGGCCAGATCCAGCCCAATCGCCTTCTAAATCCGGTCCGTGGACAGTCCGGGAATCAGCGTGTTTTGACATGAGTAGAAAGTGTCCTTTTATTTAAAATGCATCTCTGGGTTATTTGTGGGGCATAGGAATTCGTTCATTCACCCCCCCCCCAAATATAGAGTCCGCCCCCCGCCCACAAGGTCTGAGGGACAGTGGACCGGCCCCCTGCTGAAAAAAATTTGCTGTCCCCTGCCCTAAACTCTGGGAGATATTCTCTGCCTGAAATGCTGGAATGTTGCTGCCCGTGTAGACAATGAAGAACTGAGCTAAACGGACCAGTGGTTTGACTCACTATAAGGCAGTTGCCCATGTTCCTATGATTCCTGTGTTCCTATGATTATCTTCTAAAGAGAATCTAGAGATTTTTGGATTTAATTTTTACAAATTCCAGTATGAGCTGGCCTGATTCGCCCCTTCCAAACTAATATGCAAATCAAATTTTCTGAATTTGCAACATAATTCTTGACTTAGAAGGCATCAAAACCCTTATTTTTTGAAATTAAAAATAAAGAAAAGACATTTTAAAATATGTATTTAAATTCAAATTTTCATACTTTTGTTGTTGTTGTTAATTAGTGTAAAAGTGACACAGACTGGAAATAGATCGTCCTGTATATCCTCAAGAGAAGCACTTTAAGCTAGTCACAATATTAGAGTTTCCTCGTGCTTTCGCAGCATCAGCACTCCTGAACATCAGAAATGGTGGTCCATCTAGTCTAATGTTCTCTTTTCAGCTGTGGCTAGTCATAACCTTCATGATTCCTGTTGTGTTCACATTATATACTAATTGTGGATATGCCTGTTCTATGTCTTTGAAGTGGGGGCAGGGATTAGGCAGGACAAAAGACACTAACTATGGTTTCTCTGCTGCTTTTTTATCAGCGGCTGCTATTGTATGTTGCAGAGGAAATTGCAGGTATTTGTGCAGTAAGTGCATATTCCATTTAGAGTTGCTGCTGCTGTGTCTTTACTAGCAGCTAAAAATGATAAAGATGAAACATTTGCTGGTTTGATGTAAAGGGGAAATTCCACCTGCCTAATTTCTCTGCATTGGATGCAGTGGGACGCGGGTGGCGCTGTGGGCTAAAGCCTCAGCGCCTAGGGCTTGCCGATCGAAAGGTCGGCGGTTCGAATCCCCGCGGCGGGGTGCGCTCCCGCTGCTCGGTCCCAGCGCCTGCCCACCTAGCAGTTCGAAAGCACCCCCGGGGGCAAGTAGATAAATAGGTACCGCTTACCAGCGGGAAGGTAAACGGCGTTCCGTGTGCGGCTCTGGCTCGCCAGAGCAGCGTTGTCACGCTGGCCACGTGACCCGGAAGTGTCTTCGGACAGCGCTGGCCCCCGGCCAATAGATGTGAGATGGGCGCACAAACCCCAGAGTCTGTCAAGACTGGCCCGTTCGGGCAGGGGTACCTTTACCTTTACCTTTAATTTCTCTGCATTGGATGCAGTGTCAGGGTTGATAAAACAGTGGCAAACTTAATACCATTACAGAACATTTGTTCTTAAAAGGTGCATGTATGCAGTTCTGGGCTAAACCCAAATCTGCACGAATTAAGCCACTTTGGATTTAGTTCCAGGGCCCTATTGATGGACGCACACAGCAGGTTCAGAACATTTAGTGTTCTAAGTCCCAAGATGAATTGCATAGCAACTAGGACTTTTGTGTTCTTTTAATTTTTATTTGAATATGAAAGTTGATCTAATGACAGCTGAGTAGTGTTGATAAGTCCAGTGCTTGAGAGGGTTCCAGTAAAAGTTACACGGAAGAGAACATTTCCTCCAGGTGGGTTTTTCCATGGCTGTACCACTGAGATAAGAAGAAGAAGAAAATGCATTAATATGACTGGAGTTAATGGATGACAAGATTCTTGTACCTTTAATATTTGGTCATAAAGGGAGCCCATTTCAGATTGGCATACAGACAATTTCCGTTAGGCAGGCAGGCAGAACATCTCGGTACCTGCTGAAATTCCTTTGCCATGGTACAATGTACAGATAATGATGTACAGTGGTGCCTCGCAAGACGAAAAGAATCCGTTCTGTGATTCTCTTCGTCTAGCGGTTTTTTCGTCTTGCGAAGCAAGCCCATTGACGGATTAGCGGATTAGCGGCTTTTAGCGGCTTTTAGCGGCTTATCAGCTTATCGGATCAGCTGATAAGCGGCTTAGCGGCTTAGAAAAAGGGAGGGGGGAAAGGGAAAAAAACCCGCAGGAACTCGCAAGACATTTTCGTCTTGCAAAGCAAGCCCATAGGAGATTCGTTTTGCGAAGCACCTCCAAAACGGAAAACTCTTTCGTCTAGCGAGTTTTCCGTCTTGCGAGGCATTCGTCTTGCGGGGCACCACTGTAGTAGGTGGGAGAGATTTGACTGTTCTTTTTCTTTTTCTTTAGTTTGTTGCCCAGCCAAACTGCCAACAACTGCTTGCCTCTCGCTGGTATGATGAGTTCCCTGGCTGGAGGAGGCGCCACTGGGCCGTGAAGATGTTGACTTGCGTCATCATTGGATTTCTTTTCCCCGTCTTCTCTATCTGCTACCTGATAGCTCCCAAGAGCCCACTGGGTCTGTTCATCAGGAAGCCATTCATCAAATTTATCTGCCATACTGCATCCTACTTGACTTTCTTGTTCCTTCTGCTGCTTGCCTCTCAGCACATTGACAGGTCAGATCTGAACATGCAGGGACCTCCACCAACCATCGTCGAATGGATGATATTACCGTGGGTCCTGGGTAAATGTATTAGTAAAGAAAATTCAGTTGACTTGCATAACTCTTCCATAATTGCCTAGCATTGCCTAGCATATACAGCAGGGCATTGTAGTTTATTCTATGATTCTATTATAAACTAGTTCATTAATCTATCTGCAACCCATCTAGGTCAATAACAGAAAATTCCATTTAAGATTAAGGAATTTTTAAGGAAAGGAATTTCAACTTTAATTTCATTTCAGAATTAAAATTACTTTCAAATTAATATGTTGAATGGTGGGCAGTCAGATCCAGATGCTTTTCTCCACTTGGACAAATAGGCTAAACTAGCATTTTTGCTCTAGATTTTAAAAATGGGAAATGATGTAGCTTTTTAAAAATATATATATATGGGGAGAGGGGGAATCAGAAACAAAGTTCCACCATTCCAGTAGAGAAAACACAAAATAGATCATTATGCTTCATTGCCAGCAGTAAATTGTATAACAAAAGTCTGGGCTTCTTCCACCATTTTAATGGAAGTTCTTCAGTCTTAATAGAAAACAATCCATATAAATAAGAATCTGCAGCCATAACTCATATCCTTCCACTGAAGAGCCAATAACTGACTGATTTGTGGCAAAGTCTGATTTTTTGACATTGCATTTTGGGCCAGTTTCTTGAGACTATTACTGCATGTGCTTTAATTTATTAGGGGCAGTCCCTGTTTTCAGGCAGCTTTCTGGGACACCTAATTGTCCCTGTTTTGATACATCTCTATGTTCCCTCTATTTTTTCCTTAGTCAGTTGCATTTTGTGCCTAGTGCACATACATATCAGGGTACATGCAATGAACACTAAGGCTGCAATCCTAACACCTGATGTTGATCAGTAGAAAGGTAGACTATAGTACAGACCCCTCTTCTGGCTTTTGATGATGGATAGGAGTGCCACCGATGTGGGGCGGGGCCCCTAACTCAGTAAGCTACCAGCAGAAGCAAGTGGAGAGCCCCAAAACAGGGCATTTCAAGGCAAGGCACTAAAGATTCCCCCAAGGGGGTGATTCTCGGCCCCCTCAGCTACATCACTCCTATAACTGACACTGCAAAGTATGTGAAACCATCAAATATTCCATCGTAGCTTCCCACAATCATGCGTTTATTAACAAACAAACACCCATAAATAAACATCAATCAACTGAACTTAGTATTCTCTTAACAGAACAAGCTGCCGTGCTTGCTGTTAGGATTATAGTCATCTGAAAGCAACAAACGTATATCAGCATGGTGTACATGTGCAAATTGGGCTGTGCAATAGGAGAGAGGAGATAGCATGGAAATGGGGGTGATTTAAGAAGAAT
This sequence comes from Podarcis vaucheri, assembly GCF_965113315.1. Lineage (NCBI taxonomy): Eukaryota > Metazoa > Chordata > Lepidosauria > Squamata > Lacertidae > Podarcis > Podarcis vaucheri. Next base: position 12,665,599 of record NC_138755.1, read on the forward strand.
GAGGAAGGTAGAGGGGGAATGCGAGTGGAGGTGAAAATGTGGGGTGCAAAGGGGGTTGCACAAAACGAGGGAGTAGAAGGCATGGGAATGGGGTTAAAGATGAAAGAAGGAACATGGAAGTGTCTGAAATATGGGAGGTGATGGTGACTTCTTAGCTGGGTGGAAGATGATAAGGGTGTTTAATAGTTGCAAGGTAGGAGGAAGATGCAAGGGGAGTCACAGACATGGGGGCAAAGGTGGAAAACAGGTCCAGAGCAGGGCTGTAGGGCAGTTGGAGAAGTGGTTGCAGAAATGGAGTTGGTAAGGTGAAAAGTGAGCTTAGCAGTTGCCTGGGGTAGGAGGCAGAAGCTCTAGTGGGTTTATGTGAAGAAACCTGTGACTGGAGTGAGCAGGAATGCAGCCTCTAATATATTAACCATTCCTGTCATTATGCTCCTTGGATTCTTGATAGATCTTGAACAGTTTGACTTTATTCTAAAAGCAGTTTCAAAATGTTTGTTTCCCGTAAAGAGGCTACCATTCTTCTTTGTAAATACCACTAAACATCTTGCGACATTCCCCTAAAATAATTGCTGGTGTCACTGACCTTAGTATTGAGACAATATAGGTTAATGTTTATTGGTTTTGCTAGATTACCGGAGATGAAGGGGAGAGAGAGGATTACCAGTAGAGCAAAAGATAGACTGTCAAACTCTGTGTTTTCGTGCAAGTGCACATTAATAAGGTCTTGGCAAGTTTCTCTTTAGAAATAAAAAACAACAACTAAAATCAGCCCCAGTCGGTTGCCGTTTTCAACAAAGTAGTTACATGGAAGGAAGTGCTGACCTCTCTTTACTCCTGGCCTTTTTCTGATCAGCTTACCATCTCATATGTTATTTTTCACCCACTGATTTCAATCAACAGAAGAGATTTAAGCATGCGCTTAACTTTCAAGTCCTTTTGCTGAATACATTTGGCATTATTATTTTGGCCCTAGCTGCAATGATTCCAGTTACTGCTATTCATGATGATCAAAAAGACCATTAGCAATGTTTTGGGAATGTGTGAATGTGATGGAGAAAAAGCTGGAATTTAATGGCTCCTTCTTGAGAACTCCTAAATGTGCACAAAAATATATAACCAAATCCCATGTTGTGTTCACCCTGTCATCTTGAGTTATGGTATCTCTTTTGGGGAATTATATATGGCAGCAATATGCTGTAACTGGATTCTGAGTTCACATCCTACACTCTTGTGATGGCACAGGAAGTTGCCTAGTCTTTAAAAAAAATACAATGGGAGAAAAGTTATTTGCAGCAGGTCTGTGGCTGTTGTAAAATTCTAAGGGTATAGGATTTGATCCAAGTATTTTACTCTCCTGTGCCACCCACATCTCACCTATGTCTGCCCTGTTTTGGCCATTTCACCTGTATTTTTGGAGTGGCATCTACCATGGTTGTCACCAAATCCTTTAGCCCCTCAACTGAAGGATATTGAGTACTGGATTACACCCTAAAAGGCTCTTTACATTCTCTCCCTAGAACTATTATTTTCCAAGGTATATCAGCCACACTGAAATTTATTAGCTGCTTGAAATATATCCTGATTTGGTCAAGCAAAGCTGCCTGTATGCATAACATCTGATAAGTGTTTCCTATTAGCTGTTTCCCAGAATGAGTGTCTTAAATCAGTTATGAGTGCTATGGAAAACAAAAAGGTGGTGTTCGTTGCTGTGAATAGTAATAAAACAATTATTTCCCAACAATAAATTTCACTTTAGGTGACTGAGTTTTTCATCACATGCAGTTCCTCTGAAGTGCCATTTAAACAGCAGGTGACCACTAGTGCTAAATTTCAGGAAGTGTTGTTTAAAGGTCAAAAATCAAAGTCTGAAAAGCAGTTATAAATTTGAACCTGAATTCACAGAGTAGTTCTCCCCATTGCCTTTAGGCTACAGTCAGTGGAACCAAAGTACATGGTGAGCAGAATAGTAACCATTGTTGCTGCAGCTCCTGTTCTCTTCCGTGGGACTGCACTGGAAAATTTCCCGTTGATTATGCCATATATATATATGAAACGTGAATCACAAATGAAAAATAACAATATATGTGACTAATAGATTGTAATGGCTATTATGGTTGTAGCTGAGCATGCTTAAAATGTCTTGTGCTTTTATTTCATTTTAAGTAAATAAACACAACAGCTTAAGCAATTCATACAACTAACTTATATCACTGCTTTCTATATTTGCAGGGTTTATCTGGGGTGAAATTAAACAAATGTGGGATGGTGGCCTGCAGGATTATATTCATGACTGGTGGAACCTGATGGATTTTGTAATGAACTCATTGTACCTGGCAACAATATCTTTAAAAATTGTTGCATTTTCAAAGGTAATCAAGACATCTATTCATATTGTGAATATACTGTATACTTGACATTTACTTTGAATGTGATTTTATTGTTGTTTTCCCTTTTTCAAGATCTGTTCTCTTTATATTGCCTTTCTTTGTTGATTAATAACTGCCAATTCAGTAATCAGTAACTTGGGGATAAGAGATAAAGGTAAAGGGACCCCTGACCATTAGGTCCAGTCGTGGCCGACTCTGGGGTTGTGGCGCTCATCTTGCTTTCTTGGCCGAGGGAGCCGGCATACAGCTTCCGGGTCATGTGGCTAAGCATGACTAAGCCACTTCTGGCAAACCAGAGCAGCGCACGGAAATGCCGTTTACTTTCCTGCCGGAGAGGTACCTATTTATCTACTTGCACTTTGACATGCTTTCGAACTGCTAGGTTGGCAGGAGCAAGGACCGATCAATGGGAGCTCACCCCGTTGCGGGGATTCGAACCGCTGACCTTCTGATCGGCAAGTCCTAGGCTCTGTGGTTTAACCCACAGCGCCACCTGTGTCCCTTCGGATAAGAGATAATCCTAAACAAAAGTTTTGGCTCATTGTGGAAAATGCCCATTCTGAATTAGAATTTTTAGAGTGAACAAAAGCAAAATGGAAATTCACTGTTAAGGAAATCAAATGTCACAGTTTCCTGAATAATTTCTATTGATTCGTGAAATGAAATCAGATCAGGGAGTATCTCTCAAACAACATACCTGAACTCTCCAAGGGAGAGCAATCCCAACAAGAACAGGAAATCTACTCATTCCCCCAACTCAAGAGCCTGCAAGGCACATCTTGACTGGATTCAATTTCAGGTTAAACTTTATAGGTATCTGAGACCAGTAAAATCCAGCCTGCTTGTGGAGATGTATTAATTTATATACCAGTTCAGTTCCATTTCTGATGTCTCACTTGCTGTATCATCACATTGTCTGGACTTGCACGTTCCTATGACCCTTTGAACAAAGCCATTGGGAGTCTCGTACTCCTAGCAGGGTCACCCAAGGCAGTAAGGTCAAAGGGAGACAAGGAATAATCCAAGACGTCCTCAACGGCAGAACAGGCAGAAGATAACAAGTGGTATGTTACAATGGCTGTGAAGGCGGATGAAGGCTGCAGCAGATAAGAACCTACTGGTCGTTGTGATATCATTCTGATATGCCATCGGAATAAAGCCTTACTGTGAATACTGCAACATAAAACAAATTCATGCACAGGCGTCTTCCAAAAGCCCATCCCGGACCGAAAGAAGTCCCATGGCAATCGGCAAATGGTAACGGGGCAGGACTGTGAAATCTGGAAGCCCCTCGTCATGAACCGGCACATGGGCAGTGAATACAGATTCATTTGTTCCAACTCAAGGAATGAGGCAGTTGAGTAGCTCAACAGCTGTATCCATGACTGAGCAGTCCTATTTAGGATCCACTCTGCTGGCTCCAAAAAGGGGGAGGGGCTAGAAAAGGTGCCCTAAACATAGTCTGCCACCATTTTTCTCTGACTGGATTACTGTTCCCAGTGGGGTCACCATCCAGTGGTCATAAAAGACAATTAACTTTGGAACATGGATTATACAGACTTTGTTGGATAGCACAGATAATGAGTGTCCTGGACACAGGACTGCCAGCATTGCAAGAGATTTGTGATGTTTTAACTTCAATTTTGCAGCATAGTGTAGGTGATGTTTTAGAAATTTATTTAGAGACTGCTCTCTCTTTCTCAATGACTGTAGAGTGTAACATGTCAAAATATCTACCTAGTTCTGGCCAGTTAGCTTTTGTGAAGAAGGTGTATATTCTGGAAGATGTATATTCAGAAACAAAACATAGAATAACTATCTGTGGGGAATTTCCAGGGGAGTGGTCTGGTCACAATTACAGGGGAAGGACTGTTCATCTGTTCAGAATATAGGGTACCTCACAAAATATTGTTTTTAAATGTGTTGGAAGCCACCCACAGTGGCTGGGGCAACCCAGTCAGATGGACAGGGTACACATTTTTATTATTATTATTATTATTATTATTATTATTATTATTATTATTATTACAGTGGTACCTTGGTTCTCAAACTTAACCTGTTCCAGAAGTCCATTCCAAAACCAAGGTGCACTTTCCCATAGAAAGTATTGCAAAATGGATTAATCCATTCCAGACTTTTAAAAACAGCCCCTAAAGCAGCAATTTAACATGAATTTTACTATCCAATGAGACCATTGATCCATAAAATGAAAACAAGAAACAATGTACTGCAGTCACACAATCAATCAATCAGTAGCTGAACTGGGTTCCACACAGTCACAAAAACAAAACAAAAAGCCACAGAAACAAAAATGCAAAATAAATAGCAAAAACTGGCAGACCTCAGTGTAACACTCAAAACGGAAGTGTGGCACTCAAATCGGAAGCGTAACACTCAAAATGGAGCAAGTTCGGCTATCGAAAAGAGTTTGCAAACCGGAACACTTACTTCCGGGTTTGCAGTGTTTGGGTTCCAAGTTGTTTGAGTACCAAGGCGTTTGAGAAACAAGGTACCACTGTATTCTCAAAAGGATTGTGAAGCAGCAAATGAAAGGAGTCACATCTAACAATTACTCATTGAGGGTCTGTCTTGGAAGAGTATGGTCTTGCTGAAATGAAAAGTGATTGCAGAACATAATGGTTTTTGTATTGTTGGGGAAAGACCTTGCTAATTTTGCATAACTCTATTGTTTTCAGTACAGTGGGCTGCTCCCAAGACAGAGCTGGGATATGTGGCACCCAACACTGGTGGCTGAGGCACTGTTTGCTATTGCAAACATCTTTAGTTCTCTGCGCCTGATCTCATTATTCACTGCAAATTCTCATCTGGGACCATTGCAGATCTCTCTTGGAAGAATGTTACTGGACATTTTAAAGTTTCTTTTCATCTACTGTCTTGTGCTGCTAGCTTTTGCAAATGGACTTAACCAGCTATATTTCTATTATGAAACAAATGATGCCAATCGCTGTAAAGGGATTCGGTGTGAAAATCAAAATAATGCATTTTCAACGTAAGTTAGCATTTCCTACTTAAATGATTCATAGTATTCTTTTTGTATTGCACAGTGCTCCATGTTGATTTGTTGCTAAAGAGTTGTCTAGGGCGGCAAACTGCTTTCATTTTAAGGAAAGAATTTAAATGCACAACATACAAGGCAACAAACTGATACTTAAAGGTTTGGTCATAACATTGACCAAAAACTATTGATTGACAACAATAATAATGTGAGCTAGACTACGTCAAAACTGTCTGGTGACTAATTCTCTGCTGGAGAGACCAATATGATCAGTGGTCTGGGATGATGGGGGTTGTAGTTAGAAACACGTGGAGAGCACAGAGTTGGGGAAGGATGTTTTAAAATGCTATGATAGCTTGTACAGATGATGAATTAGGCTTCCTTTGGGCACAATGAGGTTGCAGAGGAAACATAACACGTTTTCCGTTCCTATAATTGCTTCTGCTTAACCACTCTTCATTTCATTGGTGGAAAACAGAAGGGGCCATAAGTACACTTTCTAGAACCAAAAGGGACTTCTGCAAATTTCAGGGACTGGGATGACTTTATGACTGGAAGGGATGGAGTTTACCTCTGGAAGCATTAATCAAAAATGATTACCTTTCATTTTGATTAATTACTGCCAATTCAGTGATCAGTAACTTGGGGGTAAGAGATGTTCCTAAACAAAAGTTTTGGAATATGTGGTCACAGTTTTGCTGCCAGGACACTGTTGAATGATGCTGCATCACACTGTGGATGGGGGCTTCTGGAAGAAAAACGGTAGTTGCCCCAGAAAAGCAGTCTGCCCCATAAATTTCCTAGATGTGATACTAGGTCATGACATAGTGTGCAGCAGATTTTCTTGGGATGGGTGGGAATGACAGCCACAGGAAGGGATATTGCTGCTGCTGCTGCTGCTGCTGACACTGCTGACACACACACACACACACACACACACACACACAAAAGATGAAGGCACCCACAAGCCTATCTGAGCCAAAAGAGTTCAAGTGAGAAATTCCAGCTCAGTCTTACATAGGAATAGGCATTGTTGGATTCTTGTGGGGAATATAGCACTATATTAACTGCTGTCTGGGAAAGCGTCAGAAAAGGGTAACCAAAATGTTTAGAGAAAAGAAGAGCAAGAGGTGACATGATAGAAATTTATGCAACTATGCATGGCATGGAGAAAGTGGCTAGAGAGGGGGAAAAATCTCCCACTGTCATCTCACTAAAACCTATGGAAATCTCATGAAGCTGAATGCTGGAAAATTCAGGACAGATAAAATAAGGTACAGTGGTACTTCGATTTTTGAACGTAATCTGTTTTGGAAGACCTTTCGAGTTCTGAAACATTGAAAAACTGAAAACTCAATAGCCAACAGCTAGGCCTCAGGATCTTGCACTCAGTGGAAGCCATGTGACATGTTCGACTTCCGAGGCATGTTCGAAAACCGAAATGTTCGTCAGCGGAGACATTTGAAAACCGAGGTACCACTGTACTTCTTCATACAACACATAGTTAAACTATGGAACTCGCTTCAATGTGAGGCAGTCATGGTCACTGATTTAGATGGCTTTAAACAAAGATTAGACAAATTCCTGGAGGAGAAGGCTATTGACGACTACTAGCCACGATGGTTTGTGCTGTCCTCCATGACCAGAGGCAGTAATGCTTCTGAATACCAGTTTCTGGATACCACATGAGGGGAGAGGGTTCTTTGTCCTCAAATCCTTCTTGTGGGCTCCCCACAGGCATGTGGTTGACCACTGTGAGAGCAGGATTCTGTAGGCCAGGGGTGTCCAACAGGTCAATCGCGATTTACTGGCCGATCGCGGAGTGTCCCTGGTCAATCCTGGGACCCCGATTGCCCCCCTAAAAAAAGCTGAACAACTTTGATGGGTAGATCACTGCCAGTTTTTTTATAGTGGGAGTAGATCGCAGTCTCTTGGAAGTTTGGCCTGATCCAGCAGGCTTTGCTTATATTCTTATGACTCATACCTTTAATGCTGCTAAAAAAAACCCCAGATGTGAAAGAATCAGTACCAAAAATTTGACTGAGGAAATGTAATAGGAGATCTAGACGTTATGATGAAAAGGAGCTGCCACCCAAAGTGACAGCATTGTTTCAAGTTATTCCTCTCTGTAACATGCAGCAAAACTTACATCGTGTACAGATGCATTCTCATCCTGTGCGTTTTCCTGCATGTAGGCAGCATAATTGGCTGCAGTAGCTGGGGAGATACAAAGCATGATGATGTCAGCACATATATAAGTACGGAGGGGGGGACTTCAGTTGGGGGTGATGTTTTTCAGCGGCAGCTCAGTGTTTATTTGTAACATCTAGTTTCACCCTAATTGCAGTACTGAACTTCAAGCCCCAATTTGCATTTCAATACCTAATCTAGTGCCATGTAAAAGCCACCAAGTCCTATATAGCTGCACTGTTTCCACTGGTACCAATGTGCCCTTAGGATGCTATGCCAGGGATGATAGATAGCCTGCCCCACCCTCCCTCTTTGCTATTTCCCTGTTATCCAAAATCCCTTTATGATCCATTGAGGTTTTGCAAGAGGACCTGATTTCCCCATGTGCTAATCAATGCTCGAATCCCAGTGATCACAGCCTAGAACTGGGCTATAACTTAATTGCATTTAAATGTCTCATTTGCTGTTTTAAGTTTAAAGGTTTTAATTAAAGTTTGGGGTGAGGATGTAGTATTTAAAACAAATGAGATGCTTCTGTTTTCTTTAAGACTTTTCCTTTTCTTTCTTTCTTTTTTTGCAGTTTGTTTGAAACTCTCCAGTCACTGTTTTGGTCCGTGTTTGGGCTCATCAACCTTTATGTGACCAATGTAGACGCACGACATGAATTCACTGAGTTTGTTGGGGCCACCATGTTTGGGACCTACAATGTCATCTCTCTGGTCGTCCTTCTCAACATGTTGATAGCTATGATGAACAATTCCTATCAGCTCATTGCTGTCAGTTCCTTGGTTTGATTCTTGTTCACTTTGAAAGCCATATCTGTCAGTTGACCAAAATTCCAGCTGTTTGAGAACAATAATCCTGTGCTTATGTATGCTTACAAAATTAGGTTCCCTAGAATGTGCTCTAGCCTCCAAAGAAGCAGAAATCAGCTACCTGAGCATTCTAGCAAGAATAATTTTTCACCAGGTGCAAAATTAAATAAGTCTGGCTTTGCATACCATTTGGTATTTAGCACCCAGCATCTCTTACTTCAATCAGTATTCAACATTGGGGGACATATAAAGAACCTACTTTTCTAAGCAAGAAAGCTGAGATTTCTAGTTTTGCCAAATTATGCCAAAGTCTTACTGACTTGCTGTTCCTAGCCAGCCATCTTATTAGACCTATATTCTCTTATATACATTTGATTCTCTTCTAGATGCTTCTCAGTTTCATCAACTTACATTCATACTTTAATTTTTCCTTGTACTGAGAAGACCAAATCTGCCTAGGTTTTTCTATCTTCTTCCCATTATTCTCATTTCTGTTTTCCTTCATTTGTTCTTTCCTTTCCCCCTACATTCTTCTCCATACCATTCAGTTTGCTTTACTTATCGTACATTGAACACACCTACTTTTGTCCTACTTCTTTCTTTACTTTTAACTGCTGTGTCCTTGTTTATTCACTATTTCCCATCCTCCTCTTCAGCAGAAAAGGCTCCTCAAGTAGCTTTACAGATCAGGTTTTGAAAAAGATATTCTCTGCCTTCAAGATCTATATCTATTTCCCCCTTCCCTAGAACAAAAGTAAAAGTTATGTGGAAAATCCATGATTTGATCTCCCCACATAATTGTGCTTCCCCTAAAAAAGCTACTGGGGATTCTAATTTGGTATAGAGTAACAACTTGAGGAGGTTCCTTTCCCATTGTAACACAGTTGTGATCCAAATTGGGTCCAATTTCTAGAATAAAAATAACTCAAACTTTTGCTTTAAAAGCAAAGGAGACAAGATAAAAACAGTTTAGTCCATTAGCTGGTCCAACATACCTGATGGACTAAAATGGTTTTCAGCACCTGTGTAGAGAGGAAGAATTCCCGATCTCTCCAATAAGAAATGAAAATATGTTTCCATATTTCCTGTATTCAGGATCATGCAGACATTGAATGGAAATTTGCTCGAACAAAACTTTGGATGAGTTACTTCGAAGAAGGAGGGACTCTGCCTACTCCGTTTAACGTCATACCAAGTCCCAAATCTCTCTGGTACCTGATCAGATGGCTGTGGAGACAAGTGTTCAGGAAAAAAATCAGAAAGAAACCTGAAAGTTTTGGAACAATTGGGGTAAGCAAAAATTGCCGTTTTCCTCACCACCTGCCTTTCTTTATGTTTAGGTGTTATCATAGATATTAGACACCAGCATGTTGGGCAAAAGCTATCCTGGGCACTACTATTTTCCATCTATCTCATACCACTGTTGGGAGACAAGCACAAAATGAAAATATCAACCCCTTCCCTTTTCTGCTTAAGGGAAACCAGAACTGATCGGTGTTGCCCATCACCACCAAAATAATGAGTCAGGTGTTATGAATTTGGAAAGACATACCGTAACTTTGACATCTTAAAATAACTTTCCCCCAAACAATCCCCAATGATGGTTTTCATTACCAAAAAGCTATGGATGGGAACTCCCGACTTACTATCATGTAAAAAGACTGCTGAATTAGTAATGTTTGTGCATGTGTATCATATTAATACACACATCAGGGAGTCAGGGTTGGACATTCAATAGTCAGCCCGAGTTAACTGCCATATAAAGTGTGGAATTGCACACGCATGCACACACACACACACACACACACACACACACACAGCACGACTGTAGTCATGCATCTCCCAAGTCACTATTTTGCCACTTTCTTTTCCTCATTACAAAGGATATTTTTCCTAAATGTATATGTTAGGTGCAATGTAAGATGAGCAGTTAATATGCATAAGAACTGGCCATTGTGCTCATTCACTAGACCTCCTGAAGAATCTGCCCATGAAGAGAGAATTGTGCACCTTTCCTGGTCAATAAATGCAACCCCACCCCCCACCCCAATAGGCCTTTGGGAAAAAACTAAATCTCTCCAACTGCATTTTGTGCACTCTCTGTCCATTCTGCACAATCCCCAACAGAATAAATATCTGCAGACCTACCCCCTCTTTCCAATGCTTGGCTGGTCACAGGGAAGGCATGTTGTAAGCCGTGTAAGATTAGGCAGTGGGCCAGAAGCAGAGGGCGGGGGGGGGGCACAGATTTCAAAATTCTGAACAAGAGATAGATTAAAAAAGACAAGAGCATGTTTCTTGGAGGCTATGCATACTGACTGGAGAATGTACAAAATGCAATTGATACATGCATGCTGGTTTATGTATATTGACCAGGAAATGAACACAATTCCTTCTTCATGGGCAGATTATATGCACATTCTCCATAAGGTCTTATGTCACCCCTAACACACACACACACACACACACACACACACACACACACACACACAAAATTTTCAGTCAAAGTTTCTCTTTATTGACTGCCTCATATCTGCTCTGCCTACACTGTCCAATTTCCATGAGCCAGGGCTAGATCCAAGAAGTACAGTGGTACCTCGGGTTACATACGCTTCAGGTTACATATGCTTCAGGTTACAGACTCCACTAACCCAGAAATAGTGCTTCAGGTTAAGAACTTTGCTTCAGGATGAGAACAGAAATGGTACTCCGGTGGCGCGGCAGCAGCAGGAGGCCCCATTAGCTAAAGTGGTGCTTCAGGTTAAGAACAGTTTCAGGTTAAGTACAGACCTCCGGAACAAATTAAGTACTTAACCCAAGGTACCACTGTAGTCTGAATGTGGCCTCTGTTTTCAAAATCCTAATGCCTTTCCTGGACACTGAAGTTGATCCATGTTCACTTCTACTCATCATTTTGCAGCTGTCTTAAGCAATCAATCTTCTTCTTCTCTTCTTCTTTGGCCATCACTCTTAGCCAAGTATTACTTTCCTTGAAGTAAAAGGTTTAATTTGGGAGCTCTTGTGAATGGGTCTTTCCTGTAAAATTGACATGACTTCACATTAAGATGTAACACTATTCATATTCTTCCTTGGATATTATCTTTTTAACAAAAGGTTTGCATCAAATTAAGCCTAATTTTGAGGCAGACCTTTTGTGGATGATTTTGAGCATGGTGGACATTTCTGCTATTCAGACATAATTGCTTTTCAAATATCATTCCAGCTAATTTATGTTCTTTATTTTCAGAGGCGTGCAGCTGATAATTTGAGAAGGCATAATCAGTATCAGGTAACCAATCTCATCTTTTACTTTTTTTACCAGAAGGAATTGAGCATTTTGCTCAGGATGTCACTCAAGATAGGATACCGATTTAGTTTCCAACATAGATATTGCCATTCCATTGTTGGATACAATTATTCGAGCTTATCTTCTGCCCAAAGCTGTCCAAGAATAAATGCTTCCAGTTGCAGCTGCAAACCTTAGTGCCTGGGGAATTTGCAAATGAATATACAGTTGTATCTTGGTACTCAAACGGCTTGGCTCCTGAATGCCACAAACCCAGAAGTAAATGTTCTGGTTTGCGAACGTTTTTTGGAAGCCGAACATCCGACGCGGCTTCTGATTCAGTGCAGGGAGCTCCTGCAGCCAATCGGAAGCTGTACCTTGGTTTTCGAACCATTTCAGGAATCAAACGGACTCCCAGAACGGATTAAGTTTGAGAACCAAGGTACCACTATATATGCAGGTGCACATCTCATTGAAAGCCAGGAAGGCATCCCCACTTGCTTGAATATCTGGTTGTACAACCAGATGATCGTCTCATTGAAAGTAATGGACAGCATCCACCTTTGGGCTAATTCAAGCTACTTTCAAATGTATTTACTTCAATTGCTTTCTCCCAACTGTTAACACAAGTAAAGTGTGAAGATCAACTGTGTCTATGTAACATTGCCTCCCTTATGCATCTCAATGACTGGCACTTGTCAGATCACAAGTAAATGGGAGTGAGCAGTGCCATTCACTGTGAGAATTAATGACATTTTTGCCGATGTCTCAACTTGTGCTAGAGCAAGTCAGGGGCCAAAGCTAAGGGCTGTTGTGGCCCTTCAGCTCAGTTCAAAACATGGCACCTGCACAAATTTAATTTTTCTATAAACAAGGGTCAGAATGAAGACAGGTTCCCTTGGATCCCTACAACTCCTGTGTGGCAGAATCTGTTTCCCAGAAAAGTGACCAGCTGGCAATTACTCTACATATAATGATTTTTTTAGTCCTTTTTTGTAATGGCATAATTTAAAGCAGAAGGTGATGAAATTTCTGATTCATCAAATGTCAAGCAGCACAGTTAGAAGTGATGTCAAAATTGGACTGTTCTTATCTTCCAGGAGGTCATGAGAAATCTGGTTAAGAGATACGTGGCTGCAATGATAAGAGATGCTAAAACTGAAGAGGGCTTGACCGAAGAGAATTTTAAGGTGACTGTTCTTATGTTGGACACCTTAATAACAATGAATCAAAACATTAAAGAGCTTCACGTGGTAGTGGTGGTGGGGAATAATCTAAGATATTTGCCACTGAATGTTGAGTGCATTTACACACAAAAACGTACGTGAAATACATTGTAATGCAACAATTTTCAATTTTCACATACAGTGTCTAATATCAAATATGAAACATTAAAAATAGAAACACAGAGAGTCTGCAGGGTTTACTGGATGTAGAAGTAAACCAAGATGTAGAAGCATAGCTAGCCCATGAAATCTGGATGCCTTGTGAGGTAAACATGACAGGAATCCACACACTGCCACTTAATGATCTCATAACATAGCAGGGAAGGGTTTGTGAAAAAATCATGAGAGCTAAACTTTATGACGTCTCTTGCCCCTTTCCATAGGCAGACTGCATTCACCTTGCGTGAAACAATTCACTAAGTGGGGGAGAACTTGGAATACTATAAATGGCCTCAAGTGAACTTTTATTTATTTCCCCCTTCCCCCTCCAAAACCCACACTGCATCCCCAAACCCAAGTTTCAATTCTCTCTCTCTTTTTTAAACATATTTTTTATTAAATTTTCCCATATTTCATCTAATTCAATACACATATTCACAGCTTATATTATTTGCTGAAAGTGAGCTTAGACTTCCTTCTATCTCTCTTTCTGACATCCCTATAGTCAATTCTTAGCAGCCGAAAACATTTCTGCTACTCGTAAATAGCAATAGCAAGATACTTATTAAAATAGCAATTTAATGATATTTCAGCATTTATCTTGTGAACTGCCCTGAGATCATCGGATGAAGGGTGGCTATTTATTTATTTACAATTCCTTTCATGTTAAGCATAGCATTTTTCTTCTAATGTTTTAGGAGTTAAAGCAAGATATTTCCAGTTTCCGCTTTGAAGTCCTGGGTTTGTTAAAAGGAAACAAGCTGTCTAACTTACAGTCCTCAAAAGTCAGCAGAGAAGAGTCCTCTTTGCCGGAATCTGATGAAGGAAATGAAAATGGAGGAGACGAGAAAACTAAGAAGAGAAACCTTAGCCTTTTTGACATAACTTCAATGATTCACCCCAAAGCAGTGGCAAGAGCCTCTGAAGCCCACAGCCACAGCAATGGGTCAGCCATGATGACAAGAGTTTCCTCCAAGGAAAAGCATAGGAAAGTGAATTTTGTGAGTGACGTGAAGAAGTTTGGGTTCTTTCATAGACAATCCAAAAGTGCTGAGCAAAGGACCAGTATTTACTCGATTTCTGAAGAAGTTTCCCGCCAACAAGCAGACGAATGTGAGAAAACTCCTGAAATGGGAGTGAAAGCATTGGTTGTGAACTGTGAACTCAACATTCGGGATCTTAGCGAAAGCTGTACCGCAGGCACTCATCATCAGGCCAGAAATGAGGCACTGGACTCAAAGGTGGATGAGAAAGTTGCTGCTTCTGAAATGAAGAAGGCTAATTTGCCCACACCAAAGGATTCTCCGGACAATGAGCAGGACTTCAGTAGTAGTGACTCTGTTGTGAAACAAGAAACAAGTGTTCAGGACAATTACCTGACAACAAGATTGTGATGAGCGGAGGCAGAAGCCTATAGAAACACACTTGGTGGTTGCGATGCTTAAATCAGAAAATAAAGAATCAATGTATTCAGAGGCAACATAGCTGTAACATAGCTCAGTGAAGAAGAGGAAATGGAGGAGCCTTCTGTTTTGTAGCCTGCTTTAGCTTTCACAGCTTCTTTTACATTTTTTATTAAATGGGAGCATCTTGTATTCTTGTACTGTTGCAATAACCCACAGATACTTTTTAGCTATCTTTTTCAATTTGAAATAAATGCCATTTCTCTCCTGTGATAGTTAATTGCCTATGGTAAATATTTTTCTATGCAAATAAATGTAGCTTAACAAAGGTGCGAGCCTTTATGAACCTTTTTTTAGGATTCCTAAAAATGGACGAGAGAGAATTGTCAGTGCTTTCTGTCAAAGGGTGATAGCCAATATTACTCTATGATTAATGTCGGATATCTACTCTGACCCATTGAAAGCAACGGACAACTTAAATAAATTGATTTTGGTGGGTCTGCTCTGAATATGATTTAGCTGGCTTTACCCAAAATTATTTAACTAGTTAGAAATCTTATTTATAAATTAAATTTTAAACAGTGAAATAATTTATTGAAATTGTTAGTGCCTATAATTTACTAGTAATCATTTTGCTATTTATGTAAAATAGCGTAAATTTGTTATTTATGTATACCCTATTAGCGACCACCATTTCCATGCCTAAAAAATGTTGCAACCAAATTTTTAAATTTGAAAACTTCAGATATAACCCTGCAGCAAAATAAAATACTAAGACTTCTTTAGTGGAAGATGCTCATATCAAAGCAACTTTGCACATGCATTTTGATGGAAAATGGGTTAATCTATCCTTAGCCTCTCCAAGCCACACACATACCCCTCAATGGTGTGGGTTGGGGGTGGGGAGCATATTTTATAAAATGTCTCAGAATGATAACCTGGAAGCAGTTCTGACTCTCCACACACACTCAAGCTTAGATTAATCTGTGAGCCGTACTCTTTCGAGAAGTCTCTTTTCACTTCTGCATTCATAATCCCAGTGTATTTCACTAGCAACACAAGAGTGCTTCAGAATAATCTAATTGATGTGCTATCAAATTATGACAATCATTCAAAATCTTCTAAAGACAAATCTGAACAGAATCAGTCTCCTTTCCGAGATGTTGGTGGCCTCCTTTCTGACTCTTTGCACAATAAATACGATGGCTGGTATTCAACTAAGTTTTACTTAGAGTAGACATATTGGAGTTAGTGAACATGACTGTGTTATCCCCATTAATTTCAGTAGGTATACTCTGACTAAAACTAAGTTGAATGCCACCCGTTGGCTTTTAAATGTACAATATTATTAATCTGAGAGTATTTTCATAAACAAGTGTTTTACTGTCAGCCAAAATAATTTTTGAAATTAAACAGTCTGTTTCTTTCTCATCAACGACTGGTGTTTTATGTTATAAAAAGACTAATATACACTACATTCATATCTGAACATCTGTTCCAGTAAATTGACCATGTGATAAAGCATGGCTGTGGTAAGGCAGAGAGCATAGACAACTGAAAGCAAAAGTTCCCTTGCAGAGTTGTAGAGTTTCCTTCCAACTTTAAAATTATACTATTCTATGAGTTTCTCATTGGTTAGACATTGTGGTTAACACTTAATGCATCATACTTAATGACATCATGAGAGCCCATCCTATGACATCACTGGGGGCCGTCTCCTATGACATCACCAGGGGCTGCCCCTAGGATTCAGGTTTAGACTCCTGATCTGGCAACCCTTCCTGAAATCTGTTCATGTGGTTCTGGTCCGCACTACACCTGAGGCAGCACCTTCTATGCTGAATGTTATGATTAACCTGCTACCAGGCCCACATCACATGTAGCATGATGCTCTGTGCTGTTGTTGCAGTCTCCCTCTCTTAGATGAAGGAAGGTCTTCCTCATTGGCAGCGTAGCAAATGACTGTGCTTTCTGTGCCTGGGATTGCCATAGCAACACACAATGATCTGATTTTCTCATGTTAGTGGTTGGTAACAGGGCATTAGGTCTCAGCTCAAAAATACTGAGGAGACACTTCTCTTCCACCAGACATCCGGAAATACAATCCCATATAATCTAAATTGTTTTTAGAATGGGAGCACTGAAGTTTATCTCTCCATAGTTCTGATCTCTCTTGAACAAGAAGAGATTCCCAATCTGTGTCATTTGCCAGCCTCTGATATGCCCAAATAGGATATTTTGTCTCTTCAGTGGCGGACATCCCAGGGCAGAGTGTGTGTGTGTGTTATATGGATAATTGTTCAGAACAAAACCTAATTTTCTTTCTTTCTTTCTTTCTTTCTTTCTTTCTTTCTTTCTTTCTTTCTTTCCACCTATGTAGCTGGGTTTCCCTAGCCACTCTGGGCTGTTCCCAACAGAACATTAAAAACACAATAAAACATCAAACATTAAAAAACTTCCCTAAACAGGGCAGGTAGTTGTGGGAGGGCGTTCCACTACTGAGAAGGCCCTCTGCCTGGTTCCCTGTAACCTCGCCTCTCACAGTGAGGGAACCGCCAGAAGGCCCTCGGCGCTGGACCTCAGTGTCCCGGCTGAACGATGGGCGTAGAGACGCTCCTTCAGGTATACTGAGCCGAGGCTTTTTAGGGCTTTAGAGGTCAGCATGTGGGTGGCGCTGTGGTCTAAACCACTGAGCCTAGGGCTTGCTGATCAGAAGGCTGGCGGTTCGAATCCCCGCGACGGTGTGAGCTCCCGTTGCTCGGTCTCTGCTTCTGCCAACCTAGCAGTTTGAAAGCACGTCAAAGTGCAAGTAGATAAATAGGTACCGCTCCAACGGAATGGTAAACGGGGATTCCGTGCGCTGCTCTGGTTTGCCAGAAGCAGCTTAGTCCTGCTGGCCACATGACCCGGAAGCTGTACGCCGGCTCCCTTGGCCAATAAAGTGAGATGAGCGCCGCAACCCCAGAGTCGTCCACGACTGGACCTAATGGTCAGGGGTCCCTTTACCTTTTACCAACACTTTGAATTGTGATCAGAAATGTACTGGGAGCCAATGTAGGTCTTTCAGAACCGGTGTTATGTGGTCTCGGCGGCCCCTCCCAATCACCAGTCTAGCTGCCACATTACTACACTCATAGAAATGCTACATTCAGCATACATTTAAAGTCAATGAGTGTGGTTTTGATGGGGAGCTCATTATGGGCATCATAATGTCTAGTTTTCTTCCCCCAACACCTGTACCTAGGTGCTAAGCGCCCTGTATTAAGTGGAACATCCCCATTTGGGGGGAAGGTGCCCCCGGGCTCTGGCAGCAAGTGGGTGGGTGTCAGTGGGCTGGCAGTAGCAGCCTGGTGGGGTTTGGGGTAGAAAAAGTTGAAGTGTATGCAAGTCTAGTGCTCCCGCCTGGGATCATGTACTGTATCCTCAAAGGTTCCGTGTGAATCCACGCTACGTTTTTACAATGCATTTCTAAAAGACTAATTTTACATTCCCATGGTAGTGATACAGTTTTTTTCATATCCGAAAACCACATGAAGTAACAATTACAGTTCCTGTAATGGAAAAAGTGCTTTTCAGCTGTATCAGTTGCGACTGTGCTTTGTATTGAAAGGACATTGTAGTTGTTTTTTTCCTCTCTCTCTCTTAATATTTTTCACAGTGTGAACAAAAATGGAATAATATGCATGTAGCTCTAAGGCGGTGAATGAATGAAACGGGCCCATTTCACCGGAGGTGGAAGAGAAAGAGCCATGTTCTTTTGCATCCTCCCACTACACTGACTCACCCGGTTACCTGTGGAGCTGCAGATCTTGACCAACACACCTTGCAATGTGGCTCAGCAGGCTTGTCCTTTGGGGAGCTTCCAGAGTACAGAATGGCTTATACTTGCAACAAAAAAAACCAAATCATCAGCACCTATTATTTAAATCCAGAGCTCGTTCCTGATGGTGTTTCTTCTATATTTTGAAAAGACTACAGGTTAGGGCGTGTTATAGAAACACAGCACTGAACTGTACCAAGGGTTTCTCTCCTTTTTAGGGAAATTGGATCCCTCCCCTGGTGGCAGTAAATGGGCAGATCAAATGAAAGGAGCGTTCTTACCAGTTAGTTTCTTTAATGATCACAGCGAGAGACAAAGGAATGCATATCTCTCTAGAAATGGTGTTGCTCCCAGTTAATCCATCCCCATTAATCTACATCACACCTATGTCAGGTAATCTGAGCTTGTTGCTGTTGCGCTCTCTGTTCTATCACTCTCAAAGCCCGTCTAGTCTTAAGAAGAAGGGTTGGGGTCAGGAATGTTGTCCAAGGACACTGAATCTGCCAGCTGTCTCCTGGTGTTTTCTCTTCTAGCTGTTCCTCACCCTGTCTGTCCCAGCTTTCCCCCTCTGGGCTATGCCCCTCTGCAAACCACTCTTCTAAATCAATACAGTGGTACCTTGGTTCTCAATCCATTCCAGAAGTCCATTCCAAAACCAAAGCATTCCAAAACCAAGGCGCACTTTCCCATAGAAAGTAATGCAAAACAGATTAATCCGTTCCAGACTTTTAAAAACAACCCCTAAAACAGCAATTCAACATGACCTTTATATTCAGCTGTTGTCCAGTCTAATGGCAGCCATCACTGAGCGGCCATTTTTTATGGCGACCGCCATTTTGAATTTCCCAGCATTCAAACAGGGCTTTTGGGGAGCAGGGGATAGTAGTCATTCTGATTCTATTCATTCTCAGAGGGATTTTGCCTCCAAAACAGCTGGTAACCAAGGGGTGAAATGTCTGAGAAATGGTCCTTGTCAGTTTGGCACAGCCGCATGTCATTCATCCTAAAACTTATAAGCAGGGGTGGGGGTTGGACTGACTCTAGGTGGCCAGAAGTGTGTTGAACCTAAACCTTTTTCTTGAATGAGGGCCTTATCACTTCACAGACTTCAGTATCACATTACAAGTTTTGTCTCACATTTCCAGTAACCTTTTTGCTCTATTTCTCAGAACAGTTTAGCACTGCATTCAAAGTGCACTGAAGTGTTCTGGGTTTGATGAAGAAACAGATGGAGCTTTCACAGTATCACAGCTCTGTGTGTTTCAATTTCCAGGAAGACCTTAATGTCTCATCATTAAGATAATCTCACCCGAACACCAGGAATCCTCCTGCTTTTCAATGCAATATGCCCGATCCAGAAGACTATATATTGTTTTGTTTGTTTATAGCACATCGAAAAACCAACACTTACCCTTGACAGCTATGATAGCACGAAACTAAATCTGGCAACACCACATGTTTAGTAATGTGGTAAAATGAAAACAATTTTTAGCAGGCCTCCTTTATTATTAGGGGTCTGGAAAGCTTCACACAAAAAGGATGATGCACCCAATCTTGCAAATCAGATCATTGTCAGAGGACTCTGTTCTTTATTTTAAGCTTTTAAGAGCCTATCTTGCTCTTAACAAGAGTTCTGCTGGAACCTGGGGAAGCAGCTCCAATTGATTTTCATAGGAATCTCTCTCACCTTGCAGCATTCTTGCAGAGAACATGGCAAACTGATGCTGATTAAAAAGGGAAAGCACAGGACTATTGTGATCTCCACATCAATAGAGCGTGTTCTATTTGAGTGCAACAATCGAAACATATTGACTTGATGATCTTTGATCTGCTAGCTGTTGCTTGATTTTAGATATTTTCTTTTTCCTCTTGTAAGCTGAGGAATCAGTCGTCTTAAGGGCAGTATTAAAATGTTTTAAATAAACAAATGGATGACATTTGTCACAGTACATGTCTGAACTCACATATGTGTCCAGCACTCACGTGTAGCCATGCACACACTATCAGGAGGTTGGGGATCTTTTGCTAGAGCTATAACTTGTGACTGTTTATGAATATATGTTTGCTTCTATTCCTGCCTAAGTAAAACTCCTGACACCTGATATATTTTTTGTCCTGGGTGGGTGATCCTAACACCCTGTTAACTATCAGCTGGGCAAGCCAGTAATGTTTAAAGGCAAATAAATAGTTTTACTATTAGATTCTCAAGAAACACGTCAACAAAGGAAGCTTGGTTTATTATATGAATGAACATGGCAGAAGACATAAATGCTGTTTCAGACAGTGAAATTACAATTTAAGCAAGCAGCAAATTGATCTAAAGAGTGGAATAATCCCTATCTAGTCTCAAAAGCCTACAGAAGTTAGTGTGGCAGTTTTGTCAGCAGGACTCACAATAATAGTAAGCTAAGAAATAGACGGCAAGGGAGGAAGAGTATAGCTATCCTTAAGCACGTGTGTGTTCATTCCTTGTGACTCTGAGCTGAATGAAGGTCCTTGTTAAAGCTAAGAGAGCCATTGACTACAAGTTTTAGGTAGGGGGCTTTGAGATGACCAGTTCTTATACTTTCTGTTGTCTTCCTCCAGAGTTCTTGCCTGTTTCTCACCTTGCCTTTCTTGCAAATTAAGCATTTGAAAGTCTAGCATTCCAGTGGGCTATGACTGAACTGGTTACATTTTCTCTGCTCTCTGCCTTCAAATCATCTAATATTATCTTCTTGATGGTCTCCATTCAGGGAGTGAATAGACTTCACTTGGAAACTAAATTTGCATGTGCTGACTTCTATGCAAAATGTGAGGAACTCAGAATTTCCTGAATGCCTTTCAGGAGATGAGGCTGGGGTCTGACTGGTACCAGTGTCACCAAAGTTTGGGATGGGGGGGGAATCTCTTGCTATATTAGGTTATGTTACTTTTCTTCCCTATGTCATCATCTACAATAAGAAAACACAGAAAAATTCAGATTGACACATGCCTACTGCAACCTGACCAGTTCAACTGTGGGAGCGCATAATGCAGAAGACATGACAAAAAAAATGTGGCCAGGCTCAGGAATGTTTCACAGCTGTGTTTTTAGCTACTTTACAAAGATAATCTGGTTGTGAGGTACGCCTTACACATACAGAGAATACAGTGGTACCTCAGGTTACATACGCTTCAGGTTACATACGCTTCAGGTTATAGACTCCGCTAACCCAGAAATAGTGCTTCAGGTTAAGAACTTTGCTTCAGGATGAGAACAGAAATCGTGCTCCGGCGGCGCAGTGGCAGCAGGAGGCCCCATTAGCTAAAGTGGTGCTTCAGGTTAAGAACAGTTTCAGCTTAAGTACGGACCTCTGGAACGAATTAAGTACTTAACCCGAGGTACCACTGTACTTCCCTTTTCCTTTCGCACCTCCTGTACCTGCAAGGGCAAGTTTTATTTTCTCTTAAAACACAGTTGTCTTGTGCAAGAGCAGTTCTGCTGTTTTAAAAATACAAGTGCCAAAACAGCAAGAACTGATGGAAAGGGGTGGGCTGCCTCCTGTCCTTTGGGCTGGTATGTAACACACATGTAAAGAAGTCTTTCAGCACAATACAGTTCAGTACATCTAGGGTCTGCTAATTTGTGGTTTTATTTTTTATTTTCTTCCGCTATTGGATTATCTGCAGGGTGTGTGTGTGTGTGTGTGTGTGTGTGTGTGTGTGTAGGCTGCCACTTGGATGAGGACGTCATGCTGACACCATTAAAAGAGGTACCTCAGGTTAAGAACTTTACTTCAGGATGTGAACAGAAATCGTGCTCCGGCAGCGCGGCAGCACCCGAGGTACCACTGTAGTAACTTCTGAAGTTTGTCATGTTTGTTTTGCCTGCCAGGTGCTTAGCACACATGAACACACACTTCTAGACAGACAGGTGCATTCAGGTAATAATAATAATAATAATAACGCAGCTTCCAGCATACATAAAAACACAGTAAAACATTAAAGCTTAAAAAGCTTCCCTATACAGGGCTGCCTTTGGTATTATGGTTCAAAATTTGTTCAGGGCTTTGTAAGGTAAAGGGTAAAGGGACCCCTGACCATTAGGTCCAGTCGTGGCCGACTCTGGGGTTGCGGCGCTCATCTCGCTTTACTGGCCGAGGGAGCCGGCGTACAGCTTCCGGGTCATGTGGCCAGCATGACTAAGCCTCTTCTGGCGAACCAGAGCAGCACACGGAAACGCCATTTACCTTCCTGCTGGAGCGGTACCTATTTATCTACTTGCACTTTGACGTGCTTTCGAACTGCTAGGTTGGCAGGGGCTGGGACAGATCAATGGGAGCTCACCCCGTCACAGGGATTCAAACCGCCGATCTTCTGATCAGCAAGTCCTAGGCTCTGTGGTTTAACCCACAGCGCCACCCGTGTCCCTTTAGGGCTTTGTAGGTAAATACAAAAACCGTAACCCTGTTTATTGGCAGCCCGTGCAACTTCTTTATGTATAGCAGCTGGATTATACACCAACTGCAGTTTCCAATCCAACTTTAAGGGCAGCCCCACACTGAGGAGATTTCAGCAGTCCAGTTGTGAGCTTGCCAGTGCACAGGTCACAGTATCTGTGTCCAGGCAATGCACAATATATGAGGAGAAAGTAAATGTTCAGATTATTCTGTTTCATTTTTTTAAAATATACTTTTGTGGGAGAGATTTCAGCCCTTCCTTATTGAAGAAAACCCCCCAGCAGCCCCTGTTGCAAAGTAATTGCAATGACACCTTCTTAATATTGACTTCTGAATAGTTGCGCTGCATGATTGCCATTTGTAATGCTAAAAAGAAAGTGGACTTATTTTAGTTGCCTTCTGCTGCTTTTAACATATCCAAATGAAATAGCCCAATTAACTCCGCAGGAGCTCGAACACTGTATGATCCAGATTCTGAACATATCTAAGTGCAGAATACTTAACTTGTCAATAAAAGGGACAATATTTTCCCATTTTCCTCTCCTCGCAGTTCCCTAAAAGCAGGTGGGTTTTTTTTCTAATGCCGAGGCATGCTGAGGAAAGCAACCTGGGGCTGGAGATCTCTCTGCTGAAAATGCCACTGTGCTGCACACAAATGGCAACGCTAATTACCTTGGACAGCAGGCTGCCACCAGTGGAGAAGGAACAGGACCACGTGTACTTCCATTCCTTGCTTGTAACACATACATGCAGTAAGACTCAATTTCGAAGAAAAATGTTAAACCCTTTGCCCCAACCCCAGATAAAAATTGCTCTTTTGATCTCATACATTCACCTCCAGAAGCACAAGATTCAGGCTGTGTGTTTTCATGAAGTTCTCTACAAATTATTGCCCCGATCCATTCCATATAAAGAAAATTCCCACTTGCAGCTGCATTCGGAAGGGCAAAATTCTATTCAAATGTTGCATTAATTAATCCTGTAACAGAGATAGATGCATGGTTAAAAGGTGCATGGATGTGGGGTGCAGAAGACAGTCGTACCTTGGAAGTCGAACGGAATCCATTCCGGAAGTCCGTTCGGGTTCCAAAACATTCGGAAACCAAAGCGCGGCTTCCGATTGGCTGCAGGAAGCTCCTGAAGCCAATCAGAAGCCGCGGAAGCCCTGCCAGATGTTTGGAGAAGGGGGAGAAGGTCTCCACCATTTGTCCTCCGATGTCCAGTCCCTGACAGGTAGTCACCACAGTTTTATGTGGGAAAGAACCTCCATAGTTTGCACAAAGAAGCACTTTCTTTTATCTCTCCTGAATTGTTCAAGATTTTGCTTTGATGGGTGTCCCTGAATTCTAGTGTTATGAAAGAGGGAGAAACGCTTTTCTCTATCCATTTTCTGCCTGTCATCCATAATTGCAAACATTTCTATCATGTCGACTTGTCCTCACCTTTTCTCTAAACTAAAAAGTTCAAAATACTGCGACCTTTCCTCCACTCCATCCCCTTCATCATTTAAAACCTTTTCTGAACCATTTCCATCTCCACCAGATCCTTTCTGAGGTGAGGTGACCAGGACTGTACACAATATTCCAAATTCAGTCACACCATGGATTTATGTAACAGCATTATAATATCAACAGTTTTATTTTCAGTTCTTTCCTGAGAATCCCTAGCATGGAGCAGAGGTGCTGTCTTGCGCCCAAGATTGGGGGAGGGGCGCATTGCACATGCATGACGTCATGAATGCAATGCAGCATGGCTTATAATGTTAAGGAAGGGTTTTCATAGCGTGGATGGACACATTACGTCCCGCTTTTAATGTTCATAATGTTCTTTTTTCTGGCCCACGTAGGACCAGTCTGGATAGCTGGCCTTGGTGAAGATTTGACGTTTTCATCCCCAAAAAGTTTTTTTATTTGAGTTCCACTGAAATGAGGCTGCATTTTAATGTTGTATTTTAATCTTGTTTTTAAGTTGTATTTTAATCAATTGTTTTTATACTTGGTGTTAGCCGCCCTGAGCCAGGTCTCGGCTGGGGAGGGCAGGGTATAAATAAAAAATATTATTATTATTAGTTATTAAAACGTGGCACCATAGGGTGCTGCAGAACAACCAGGAACCCGCAATAGGGGAACCGCCTTTTGACGGACAAAATAAGGTAAGGAATGTTTTCAATTAACCAGTATGCAACATTTTAGAACAACATATCTAATACTATTCTAATAATGTTACAAAGGTCAATGTAGATCCAGCCAGACAGACAACAAGGTAAGCAGACAACAAGGTAAGAATAATAAATCTATTTTGAAAGCACACTAGAAAGAGGCTATATATAACACTTTTCATAGCAAATGAAAGCAAGCAAGGAAATAAACAACAACAACAACCTCAGAGTGTGTGCACCTATCCATTTGTTCATGAGCAAAATGAGTAGGCAATGGGAAATCTCCCACAAATATATAGTCCATAACACATGGATAAACAAACACTAAGCAAAGAAATCAAGGAACCATCAGCTAACCAAGCATAAAGAGAAAGGTTGGGCTGGTATTAACTCAGTCAAACTCCATATCACTCCTTAAAGCTGCATGAGTTGATAGAGGAGGCCAGTCATGCTGTTTGACTGAAACATGAGTATTCTTTTCTGGAATCCAATGTTGTTGTTTAGTCGTTTAGTCGTGTCCGACTCTTCGTGACCCCATGGACCAGAGCACACCAGGCACTCCTGTCTTCCACTGCCTCCCGCAGCTTGGTCAAACTCATGCTGGTAGCTTTGAGAATATTGTCCAACCATCTTGTCCTCTGTCGTCCCCTTCTCCTTGTGCCCTCAATCTTTCCCAACATCAGGGTCTTTTCCAGGGAGTCTTCTCTTCTCATGAGGCAGCCAAAGTATTGGAGCCTCAGCTTCAGGGTCTGTCCTTCCAGTGAGCACTCAGGGCTGATTTCCTTCAGAATGGAGAGGTTTGATCTTCTTGCAGTCCATGGGACTCGCAAGAGTCTCCTCCAGCACCATAATTCAAAACTGGAATCCAATACTGTATGAGAATCCTTGCTGCAAACGTTTGAGCATTTGCAAACATGCTGTATCACACTTTTCTTTTCTTTTTTTACTATATTGTATTTTTTTCTTGAAACTCAACTTAAAAAACCTCAAGCAAGCTGGCTTTGTATCTCAATAGATGCAAACCTTTTTAGAAAGGTGAACAAAAATGTTTACAAGATTTTCCCCACTAGAGGTCTCCAGAGAAATGCAAAAGAAGATGCAGTACTTTTTATCCAAAGGAGTGCTGATCTAATTGCTTCCCCTCAGATAAGCTTTTAAAGGAGACTGGGGGCAGTGAAAAGGGGGCTTGAAAATTACTGGCCAATTGCGGGAGGAGGTTACAATTTTTTGAGAGAAGGTAGCAACTTTTCCTTTAAAAAACAAAATAAATTTTTTTTAATAGGTTATAAAAACTTTGGTTTCTTACTTAACAGGCATTGCAAATAGCAGTGAAGACACTCCTATAGTCAAGTCATTTTTGATTGTATACATTCAAAGGCCTTTACAATAGATGGCAGAAAATAAAAGAAGTTCAAAACTCCTACAGTCACTTGTCTGCTGTTGACTGACATTGATTTCCCTCACGGTTGCAGTGCTTAGTAAACAACTAGGGTCTTTTTCTTTAATTATTTGAAATTAAGGTTAAAAAAGAAAAAGCCACTACCATTGTTCCTCATAAACCCCTTCCACAAAAATAGCTGCTCTGAAGAAATCGCCAGAAATGGGTACCCATATTCACCTCCTGAAAAACGGGGTAGTAAATTTGGAGTAGCCCATTGAGCCCAGCTCTAAGCTTGACATTTGTTGGAAGACACCTGGGGGGCAAAATCTAAATCAGGGTCGGCAACCTAAAGCCCGGGGGCCAGATGTGGCCCAATCGCCTTCTTAATCCAGCCCGTGGTAGGTCCGGGAATCAGTCTGTTTTTACATGAGTAGAATATGTCCTTTTATTTAAAATGCATCTTTGGGTGATTTGTGGGGCATAGGAATTTGTTCTCTCCCCCCCCCTTCAAAATATAATCCGGCCCACCACATGGTCTGAGGGACGGTGGGCCGGTCCCCTGCTGAAAAAGGTTGCTGACCCCTGAACTAAATGATAAGGAATGGATGACTGCAGTTGATTTACCTTGGTTTCACTCCTCTCATAGGATGAGAATGTGGAATCCCCAGCTAGGGATGTTAAGAAGGCAGAGATTTCCATTCTGACCTGTATTCATCACCATCAGCGCTCTTTCCACTTTGCCTGCAGTTCAGTTTCTGCCAGATACTACATTATTCCTCTCATTGCCCACTATGTAACTATTTAGCTAACTTAAATCCATTCCAATGGCTGTAAAGTGAATGTCAAAACAATGTAAAAAACCCAAAAGAAAATTATGTATTATTTGCAGAGATGTGAACAACAACCATCAATCATATTGGCTTGACTGATTTCTGTTCCTCACCAGATGCAAACACAAGAACTGGAGCATTTTCCACTTTTTTCAAAATTCTCCAACGTTCTTTTCCCCAGCAATGCTCCAGATGGAAGTTTCTTTGAAAATTTTGAAAATAATATGAATGTGTGATAGTTCTATCCCCACCTTAGGAAAACAACCTGCTTTGGAATTAGGCTTGCAATATATTTAGAAAGGGCACGAAGTTTTCTAAGCAAGATCTTAAGTTTAGTTAAATTAAATTCATAAATGATTAGCTTCAAAATAGGACAGGTTTAAAGGTTCCTAAGGCAAAGGTTAAAAATAATAAGCTTGCATTGTTACTGTTCCATGTATATGTACGTATATCTGAAATTACCATTGCAAAATAGGTTAGCGTAGGCTTAAAAATCAGCAGTTATGTGCTTGGTCCCACAATGTTCTGCCGATGCTAAGGTTGATGCATTCAGGGACATTTCTAGAGGAAACTATCTTGTACTTTGCAAAGCATGTACGGCAGCTCATAGGATCTTGCAGGCTAGTCTCACCCCACATGGCAGTGTGCTCATCGGCTGCTCTCATGACCTACCATATGCTTGGCAGCTGTTGGGGCTATCTTCCAAACAATGGACATGTGGTGGTTGTGTGAAGGACCCGTTCATACTCGTGCCAACTGCAGGGCTTAGCACATGCGTCGTTGCGCAGGAGGAGGGGAACCTGCCAAATACAACCCCACAATTCCCTCACACCTATGCCGAAGGACTGACAAAATTCTGCAGTGAAGCACTTTGCAATCTTTAGCTTGGTACATTTGGTTAATGCGAAGGTTGCAGATTCAATCTCCATATGGGACAGCTGCATATTGAGTTGGACTAGATGATAGTCCCTTACAACCCTACAATTATATGATTCGCAAATAATTCACTGAGCTCATCAATATTTGCATTTCATAGTAAGGTAAAGTGAGGCTGTTGAAATCATGCAGTAAGCCTATAAAGGCCCCGATCCAGGTAACGTTAGCTTGGACTAACACAGTTGGACTCTAGCACTGTGTCGTGGACTCTAACACAGACTGTGGACTCTAACACAGTCGTACCTTGGTTTTTTAACAGCTTGGTTCTCGAACATTTTGGCTCCTGAACGCAGCAAACCCGGAAGTGACTGTTCCGGATTGCAAACTATTTTTAGATGCTGAACATCCAACAGGGCTTCCATGGCTTCTGATTGGCTGCAGGAGTTTCCTGCAGCCAATCAGAAGCCGTGCTTTGGTTTCCAAACATTTTGGAAATTGAATGGACTTCCGGAACTGATTCCAGTCGACTTCCAAGGTACAACTGTAGAGGCTCTTCAATAAACTCTATCTTTGTTGCCTATTAATGACCTCTAGCCCACAGATAGTCACATATCGTGAACAACTTGGCTTTTTAGAGTGTGTGAATACCACTAAATATATATAAACAGTGGTACCTCTGGTTACAAACTTAATTCGTTCCGGAGGTCAGTTCTTAAGCTGAAACCTTTCTTATCCTGAGGCACACTTTTGCTAAGGGCACCTCCCACTGCACGCACACCTCCAGTTTCTGATAGCTGAGGCACCATCCTTCCCCCCCACCCAGAATTACAATGGAAGGTAAACCATTTGCTTACACCCAGATGTTACTCTTACAAAAACAAAAGCATCAGCCACAAAACAAGTCTGGAGCAGGGACTTATGAACAAAGGGGACAGGCAACATTTTCTGAGGGCAGATAGTTCTGCTGTGTTAAAAAAATGATTCAGTGATTCCAGATGTAGAAAATGAGGCAGAATCACATGCCCAGGGCAAAGGCTGTGCGGGAAGAACGAAGGTCAGAACAGAGCTTCCTTCAGACATGTAACAGGTGCCATCCATTGTGGGCAAGCGCTGAAGCTTGCAGCATCTTGTAACTGATTTCTTTTGGCAGGTGTATTGTCATGTCCATCACACAAACTGAGAATTAGTGGTGTGGATCGATCAGTACGACTGCTGAAAGAATCACAAGAAGGCTTTATGGCGAAAGGAGAGCAACAGGCTGGGTTGGACGTGGTGAGGATTCATTTTTTATTTATCGTGCAGAAATTTATTGCCAAGGCTCTGCCAAGGCTTCGGGACAGCTATTCCTCCCCCGTTGCAGCAAGAGCAGAGTAAACAAGGCAGAGTCCTATTTAATGAGTTTTAGTCAATCCTAATAGCGGGAGACAAAAGAACGCAACGAACCTTAACAATGGCGTTGCTCCAAACTGGGCTCCTCCTCCCACTTTCCTAACAACACCATCTCCCTTTACGGTGACTGTTGTTGTTGTTTAGTCGTTTAGTCGTGTCCGACTCTTCATGACCCCATGGACCAGAGCATGCCAGGCACTCCTGTCTTCCACTGCCTCCCGCAGTTTGGTCAAACTCATGTTTGTAGCTTCGAGAACACTGTCTAACTATCTCGTCCTCTGTCGTCCCCTTCTCCTTGTGCCCGCCATCTTTCCCAACATCAGGGTCTTTTCCAGAGAGTCTTCTCTTCTCCTGAGGTGGCCAAAGTATTGGAGCCTCAGCTTCACGATCTGTCCTTCCAGTGAGCACTCAGGGCTGATTTCCTTCAGAATGGAGAGGTTTGATCTTCTTGCAGTCCATGGGACTCTCAAGAGTCTTCTCCAGCACCATAATTCAAAAGCACCAATTATTCGGCAATCAGCCTTCTTTATGGTCAAATGTCTCTGATTCCGTTGCTCCTGTACCCTTAATGAACGCCTTGTTCTGGGAGAAGGGGGATCAGAAATAATCTCCAGTGACAATGTGTCAGCTGGCTGCCCTGTTGCAATTCCCCCCTCCCTTCTTATAAAACTTCCCAACTCTTTTGTTCATCTATCTTTGAGCTGTGACCTTCCTCAAACCCCTGCTGCAAATCAATGCTGCATTCCTTTTCTATTGCAGCATCAAGAGAAGTGGCAGGTGATCTCCACCATTCCTCATCCATCTCACCCTTTTGAGTCCAATTCCTAACTTTTATATACCATAATAATTGAAGCCATTCACAATAACTGAGTCAGATTTATCGGTGGGTGATATTGCCCTCACAGTGAAAGATCCTGTGAAATGTCTTCTGGTATTCAGAAGCTACATTCCTAATAGTGGTATCCTGATGGTCTGAGGACATTCCCAAGATGAGAGGAACGAGCCACCTCTTTGAGCTCTGTGTCTTCTCAAGACTACATGCTTTTCATGGTATCAAACAAACCTGGGCTCCAGAATCTGCTTCCCTTCAAATACAGTGGTAGTGAAAGAGCTGCTGTGTGGTATAGTGGTTAAGAACGGTAGGCTCGTAATCTGGTGAACTGGGTTCGCTTCCCTGCTCCTCCACATGCAGCTGCTGGGTGACCTTGGGCTAGTCACACTTCTCTGAAGTCTCTCAGCCCCACTTACCTCACAGAGTGTTTATTGTGGGGGAGGAAGGGAAAGGAGAATGTTAGCCACTTTGTGACTCCTTTGGTTAGTGATAAAGCGGGATATCAAATCCAAACTCTTCTTCTTCTTCTCTTCTACTGCAGGCCAGATGTTCTTCAGCATCCTTATCCAAGTCCATCAAGTCCCTGCTGCCATTATTCCTGCCATTGCTGTTCCAGATGGTACCAATGGCTCCCAGGCCTTAAAACTTCCAGGGGCCATGGTTGTTGGAGACATGGGGGGACAGTGATCAAGTTCTCTCCTCTGCCCTTGTTGCTGGCGTACTCACTGAAATGCTTGGCAACAAATGAAACACAACACCCACTTTCCATGCGTATTTTGGCTTTCATCTGTGCATTAAACATTTTCTCAAGATAGAAATACTTTGAGGCACAAATAATTTTAGATAAGCCAAACCTTGTCACAGATCCAGACTGTTCAGGAACTTCTCAGGACAGTTTGTAAAGTGTGAAAGTACGGAAACAAAATGTGTGAATGTTAACCAGATTAAATATACCTCCAGTTTGCTGGAGAGAATTTGCACTGTCTTGAAGATCGGGAAGGCTAACCACGTGCGAAAGAAAAATGCCCTCTAATAGTAGTTGCTTTGGATGCAATGGATGAGCAAGAGGCGTAAGAAAATACTGCTCTATCACACCAATGGCCTATCCAGTCCAGTATCCTGTTCTGACAGTGGCCAACCAGCAAGCAGGATCCAAGCTCACTCTCTCCTCCTGTTGCTTCCAGCCACTGGCTTTCAGAAGCATTGCTTCTTCTGCCTATAGAGGCAGAACTTGCAGAGACGTCACCTTGCCAACAAAGGTCCGTATAGTTAAAGATATGGTTTTCCCAGTAGTGATGTATGGAAGTGAGAGCTGGACCAAAAAAAGGCTGATCGCCGAAGAATTGATGCATTTGAATTCTGGTGCTGGAGGAGACTCTTGAGAGTCTCATGGACTGCAAGAAGATCAAACCTATCCATTCTGAAGGAAATCAGCCCTGAGTGCTCACTGGAAGGACAGATCCTGAAGCTGAGGCTCCAATACTTTGGCCACTTCATGAGAAGAGAAGACTCCCTGGAAAAGACCCTGATGTTGGGAAAGATGGAGGGCACAAGGAGAAGGGGACGACAGAGGACGAGATGGTTGGACAGTGTTCTCAAAGCTACCAACATGAGTCTGACCAAACTGCGGGAGGCAGTGGAAGACAGGAGTGCCTGGCGTGCTCTGGTCCATGGGATCACAAAGACGACTAAACGACTAAACAACAAGCCATTGACAACCTTATCCTCCAAGATTATAAACCAGGCATAGGCAAACTCGGCCCTCCAGATGTTTTGGGACTACAACTCCCATCATCCCTGACCACCGGTCTTGTTAGCTAGGGATGATAGGAGTTGTAGTCCCAAAACATCTGGAGGGCCGAGTTTGCCTATGCCTGGTATAAGCCATTTTTTAAAAAATAGATTAAGTGAAATAAATCCAACAATTATTTTCCTGCTGAGAAGTAGCTAGCCCTGTTTATGTGCTCATCTGAAGGTGTGCAGGCTTAAAGTGGTGAGAGGGGCATGCAAGCAAGCCCTGCCCCTGTGTCCCTGCACATTCCAGCTTCACTCCTGACCTTTGCTTGTTGAGCGCAAATGGAAAAGGGGTCTCAGTTGCAGAGTGCAAGGACTGGAAGCGAAATTGGCATGTGGGGGGACATTAGGGGCATTGCTTGCCTGTGTACCCTACCTTACTTTATTATTGTTATTCTTTATTTCATAACACATATACAACATTCGATCGTAAGAAACCTCAACGCAGCTTGCGAAGACAAGATAGTAAATTCAAAGCATGCTTCAAAGTATATCAACAGTTAAAATATGAAAATGGATTAAAATGACCTCAAATTGTAGTTTTATCAATCGTTTAATGTGTCAACACGAATAGAAGTTATTAATATTGCAGCTGTTATACAAGGGATTGTTATTATTATGACCGGAATGTAATTGAAATCAATTAAGATTTTGGAACGCAGAAATAAAGAAAACCACCAAACCATATATAAATTATATAATTTGGTATTTGAACAATTGGTATTAGTAATTGTATTGTAAATTGGTATTGTTATGATGAGGCTATTATTGGATTATAATTGAAAACAAATAAATTTATTTATTTTTAAAAAAATGACCTCAAATTTATAAGCATCTGGGTAGGCTTGTGTAAACAAGACTGCTTTCAGCAGGCACTGAAAAGATTACACGGAAGTGCCTGCCTGAACTCAATAGGCTGGGAGTTCCAAAGGGCCACACTCAACGATCAAGTCCTTACAAATGGTGGAATGGGTGGGATGTGGCACCTGTAGTCGTGCCAATTCTGCCGATCGAAATGGTCAAATGGGCGTGTGTGGGGTAAGACTATCTCGTAGGCATGCTATACCAAATATCCAGGCATCCCTCCAGATGTTTTGGGACTACAATTCCCATCATCCCTGCTCACTGGTCCTGTTAGCTAGGGATGATGGGAGTTGTAGTCCCGAAACACCTGGAGGGCTGAGTTTGGGGGTGCCTGAAATATACTACACATTTCAACCCTACACATATTTGCTTTAACACACAAATAGTGCTACCAGCAACTGACTTTGGCTAGTAGGCCCTTGGAAAGTGGCTGGAGGAACTTCTGCTTCCTTTTGCTGTGGCCATTTCTCACCTGCCTTCAGATTTGTCTCATACACAAAACGAAAGAAATATCCTTGTGGCCTGGAAACCTCTCTGCTCTGTAAGGAAGACCACAGAATATTAAAGTTCACACCACAGCTCTATGCACAGGTTACTCATAAGTAGGACATATTAATATACGGACCAGAGCAAGGTCATCCCTTTAGCCACCTGTCCAGTCAGGTCATCCCTATTTGTGCAAAGCTGCTACACTCGATGAGGCATTAGTGTACAGTGGTACCTCAGGTTAAGAACTTAATTCATTCGTTCTGTTCTTAACTTGAAAGTATTCTTAACCTGAAGCAGCACTTTAGCTAATGGGGCCTCCTGCTGCCGCTGTGCCGCCACCGTGCAATTTCTGTTCTCATCCTGAAGCAAAGTTCTTAACCTGAGGTACTATTTCTGGGTTAGCGGAGTCTGTAACCTGAAGCGTCTGTAACCTGAGGTACCACTGTATTGCCTTTCCTACGCAGAAGACACTCTATTGACACCCAGTTGTAAACACGTCAGGGAGAAGGCTAGTTTGAATCATCTCTGTGCTGATTTCCCGTGAGCCGAAATATATGATTCCCTTCCTGCAGTCTGAAGTGTTACACACCCGGATAAACTGTATTGCATCTGTCGAGTGTTTAATGGCAACTTCCCTGAGGATGCAGACAGCACATTAGTTGGGAATAACAAAAACCGAGTCCTTACGAACCAGGGTAGTATGTCTGCCTTGCTGGGGGCAGAGACAGGGGCACAGTTCCTCTCATAAACAGCTGATAAGGGGGCGGACATTTTTCCGAAGGTACTGTCATGTATGTTCTAGTTGAGATTCCCGCATTGCAGGGGGTTGGACTAGATGGCCCTCGGTGTCCCTTCCAGCTCCACAGTCCTATGACGCTATGATTCTATTTCTTCAGACTGCGGGGGGAGGTCTGCAAAAACAATTGTGCTCATACGAAACAAGTCCAGAAGAAGAAGCTTGGCAAGGGGTGGAAAAAAACTTTCCCTGATATCAAGTTTTCAGAGTACAGACAATTTGTGTGTGTGTGTATGTTCCTTCATGTGAAATCCCTAAGCAGGGTGAGTTTTACCTTTTATCTGTTGTTGGGGAGAACTTGGCCCAGGGCCTTTTTGAGCGAAGAACTGGACTAACTCGACAAATTCCAATTAAATCCTAAGGGTGTTGTCATAAATAATAATCTTACATCTACAACACATGGATACTTTCATACAGTTTATCTGACTGCTTTAAATATTCACCGAAGGGGTCTGGGGAACAAGTCTGTGATAAGCTATGCATTATATACCTATATTCTTACAGTACAGGCTGCCAAGGGAAGGGGGTGAAGGACAAGGACTGATATTGAGTGTCTTTTAGGTTCCACTTTCATGCTGGGCTCGTCAGATGTCCCTGTTTCTTGGAGGGTGGTTCCAAGTCTCAGGTTGATCTTTTCCCCCTCCCACTGTGCTTGTAGCACGTATATAAACGTTGAGCTCTCTGGAGCCTCTTGCCAGTTCTCTTCTCAGACTAGTCAGGAGCAACAGAGAGACAAAAGGATGGAGCTCCTCTGGGTTGCCACAGCCACCGTTTGCTTTCTGTCCGTTTTCCATACGGCAGAATCTTCCACTGCTTATTATGACAAGATTTTAACGCACAGTCGGATCAGGGCACGTGATCAAGGGTAAGTCTGCATTTCGTCCTCCTAAAATTCATCACTGGGGTCGCAAAGTTATTGTACAGCCAAAAGTGGAGGGGTCCAAAAAGGGGATAACATTTGGCGAAGTAATATTTGTAAGAAATATATATATATATACACAGGAAGGTTGAAGGTTGCTAACCGAATAAATTAGCTAGCTGTTGAACAGAAAAAGAAAAAGAAATCATCAAGTTTATGCACAGTATAAAACATGTACATAAAACAGGACGTTTCAGGAGGGTGAAACTGTGCCAGAGCTCAGTTTAGACATCTGTTTTCCAAGGGCTCAACTCTGGAATAGATTATGTTTCTGCCCCCCAAGCAGATTCAGAGCACATTTCCCTAAGTAATCAAGAACCCACATTCATCAAGGATTGCAGAAAAAGACTGTCAGGCCAGAGGGCACAAAAATGTGAGCCCTGGCACCTCTTTTTGAGACATGAAGAACTCCATTTCAGATTTACTCAACCTGTCACCCTTTTAGGTGTAGCCCAGACTAGATAACTGTTACCAATTAATCGCAATAGTATATATGGGAGGGTTTGGGGTTTTCCCCCCCAAACAAGCAGTTTCTTGATTCACCTTTAACCTCTGAATGTGATAAACATTATTGAATGTTTATGAGATATTCTGCCTAATTAAAATGGTATGTTAAAAGTTCATTATGGACAAACAGCAATTGCTTATATAGATGGAAATGTTACTGACGGAAATGCTCGTAATACTTTTAAAATAATTAAATGAAACCTAATCTAAAACAAAGCACTGCTGTTCCATAGTTATCTTCCACATGAAGTTTGAAGGTGAAAGTTTCGCACAGCAGAATGTACAAGCAAACCCCATTGGAATGAATGGTGCCTGTTCTTGCACAGCTATCCTTCATTTCACTGGAGCTTCTGAAGACATTTCCTTTTTCAAATCAAAAGGATTCATTATTAATATTCAAAAGGGTGGGTTGTTTCACCCCCTTTTTCTCATTTGGTGAAGGGATTATTTATTTAGCTGCTCTTGTGCTATTCCAAACAGTGGCAACCAAAACAAACGATTGTACGATGGAAGATGAGAGTTTCCCTTGGGTCGGCAGAGGGGAAAAAATGTTTGCCTTACTCCATTATCGCCCCCTGCCCCACAACTGCAAATTAAGCTTTGCAGCTGTGCAGAAGATGACACCAAACAGGAGGGAAGGGTGATGAACTTGCCAGTGAAAGAGAATAACAGTTCTATCATATTGCCTTCCTCTCTCTGAAAAAATATAAAAAAAAATCTCTTGGGAACTGATAAGATTTGGCTGGGGAAAAAACCAACAACATTAAATTTCCTGAATTGAAATTCAGAGGTGGCTGTTTGAAATATCATTTGGTGTATGGCACAGCATGTTCTAGATCATTGGTCTTCCAACTGGTGGATCAGGGATCTACTAGTGGCCTGATCCAAGTTGGGTTGTAAGAAGAACACTACTGCCATGTTGAAAGATTCAGAAATGAGTCCCCAATTGCGTGTTTTGGTTAAAATTGGGTCCTTGGTCTGAGAAGGTGGGAGATACCTGGTTTAAATGCACCCTCACCATAAAATTCCTACTGTGCCTACTTGTGGATGGGAAATCCTATTGTCCATCTCTAGCCTTGGCTATTCAAGTGGGGGGGGGGAGGAATAGAAATGAAGTAGGGAAACCATTGGAAAGCAGAAGGAATTCCAAAGGTAGAGACTGAAATTTCTGCTCAGAGACAAGTGTAATGTGAACAAACTCGGGGGGGGGGGGAGAGAGAGACACACCAAGCCAGTGGACATTTGCAAGTGAAGCTGTCAAACGTGGTTTGATTTGAACTCTGAGTCTCCTGATCATTTTTCAGTGTGAAATGTTGCACGCCATGTCTGTGCAAGTAAACTTTTACACACTTTGGCAGGGATTTATCAAAAGAGTCCCCTGAAATTGACTTGGGGGGGGCAGGTGGGAGAACCTCCAGAGAACAGCATGCCGTGGAAATAGAGGAGAGACCGTTCCATCTGGCAAGCTGCAATGTTTGTGCTGGCCGGACGTTCACCACAGCCCAGCGTTGAATTCCACCCAATATTTCACTTGCATGAACTCTCATGAACTTTAATCAAGCTACCATATCGGAAAGAGACTCCAGCCAATTTTTGCTTTTTAAGATGAACACATTAGGCGCCATTAGGACTTCTTCCCTGAGATAATTTCATTAAAGTTTTTTTTTGTGTGTGACAAAACAAACAGATAAACAGGGAAAGGTACATCTATTGTCTCCACTTTCAATTCACCGTCTCTTTCACTGGTCGTTTACATATAGTGAAAGACAATTTTTGTCATGAAAAAACAAAAATTGTCTTTCATTTTTGTCATGAAAAAACAAAAATTGTCATGGACATCTTGCATTTGGGGGGGAAAGAGACAGGGGAGAGAGGCAGGAAAGAGATGGGGGTATTGTCCATTCGTTCTATTGCCTATTATTAGTGTACAGATTTGTGCCAGCATCATGTGGGTAGGTTCATTGTTTATGTATTTATTTATTTTGATTGATAATGTGAGAGATTAGTGTGTCCTAAGCTTGGCTGGTTGTGTTCAGTGTAGTTTGTTTGTTTGAATGTGTGTGGGGGGGGGTTGTTACGTTGCTGGGTCAGTTAGGTATTGATTTGTATGCTGTTGTGGGGAAATAGGTCATTGTCATGTTGTCCATGTGATAAAGGGAAACCATATTGCGGCGAAGGTAAGATTGCCATATTTCCAACAGAAAAAAATGAAGTTTTTGAGCTATTTTTAAGGGAAATTGCCAAAAATGACACTGCTGACATGAGTTGCCACATGTCCGGATTTCCTGAGACATTTCTAGCAATTTCTGTCCAGACATTGCTTTTGACTGCTGTACAGTATTCTGGATATGTCCAGGAAATGTATGGCAACCCTAGGTCAGTGGCGTAGCGTGGGTTGTCAGCACCCGGGGCAAGGCAAGTAATTTGTGCCCCCTAACCCGTGGATTTGCGCCCCCTAACCAGTGGATTTGCGCCCCCTAACCCTAACCCCCAGATGTTGCGCCTGGTGCGGCCGGCCCCCCCTGCACCCCCCACGCTATGCCACTGCCCTAGGTGAAGGTGTTCCCCTTTGCTTGTCCCCATTTGAATTGGTTGGCTAACCTCTCTAGCAGTCACTTACTCGCAGCAACTAGAAATATTGTAAATAGACACTGGAAGGATCTGTCTGAGGTGAACATAGTCCACCAGTACCAAAACGTGTGGGGAACCATTAGGACTTCTTAACGTTTCCTTCTTTCTCTCTCCCAGCCCAAATGTCTGTGCTCTCCAACAAGTTGTGGGCACCAACAAGAAATACTTCAGCACGTGCAGGAATTGGTACCAGGGAGCCATCTGTGGCAAGAAAGCGTAAGTCCCGTGCCTTTCATGACTATTAAACCTGGGTGACCAAACCTGTGACATAAGCTTCTCAAGCAACGAGGACATGTGGCAACACCGGGAGCAGGAGCAAGAAACCATGTGCGCCTCGCTCTGGCCTAGAATCCAGACTCTGGTACAGTTCCCTGGCTCGGTAGGCTGGAGGAAAAATTATATGAAGGCAGGGAGGGTTCACATATGCAATGCAGTGGGTGCCAGACTTAATAAAGCACAGAATTACTGAAGATAAGTACGCAAATATATTTCGTTTGCTGTTTTTATAGAGGTTACAGAAGCAATCGCTGAATGGACCTCTTAATGATTATTCTAGCATATTTCTTGCTGCTATTTCATTAGCAATAGCATTTGCCCTTCAACCCAGGGGGAAAGACAGTGGAAGTGTGGTTATGATGCAATGGAGCACTGTCTGTACTTGAGGAAAGGCAACTAGTGATAGGTTTTTTATTTGTCGTGTGTGTGAGGGAGGGACATATCAAACCAGAAAACCATAGGCGTCTCTGTGATGTGAACGGTGAAGAGGTGACGCAAGGGGAAAGTGTGCAAGAGAGTCCTAAAGTGTGCGATCCAAACCCCTCTCCCGTACACAGGGTGGGGTTTGCAGTGAACACAATATCCCACTTTCTCTTCTCCAGGGCCTGCCTACTTGTATGGGAGAACAGGATGAGACTAGAAGGAATTCCTAGCTTGCTTAGTCAGGACAAAATAGAGTTAAGCTTTAAGCCCTCTCAAACGCCCTTCTTCTTTCGAAAGGAGGAGATTGATGAATGCCACTTGGCTTCAGAGCCTTTCCCATGTTCAAACAGGCTGAAATGTGTTTGGTTTAGGGCTCATGTTTGTGTGCTTACTAGGTGCCGCAAACTGAATCAAACAGAAAAACATATTTTCCCTCCCCGCAAGGACGTTGGCAAAGACTGAAGTTCCATCTATCTCCTGGAACTCTTTTTTTCCTGCACTTCTCAGATATGTGAGGCCTCAGTTTTCTAGATGCACTGAACCATGAGGGAACATATGGCTTTGCATATTCAAAGGCAATTGCTGGCTAGACATGAATCCCTTGAGCTCC
Source organism: Podarcis vaucheri (assembly GCF_965113315.1). Classification (NCBI taxonomy): domain Eukaryota; kingdom Metazoa; phylum Chordata; class Lepidosauria; order Squamata; family Lacertidae; genus Podarcis; species Podarcis vaucheri. The sequence goes on from NC_138755.1 coordinate 12,705,100, forward strand.
CAGAGGAAGTGTGCTATGTGTTTAAAGGAACATGATAATCGAAAATACACTCATATAACGTTTTAGTGGCAGCCATTACAGTTTGGCAAAATTTATGGCGCATCTGTATCAAATTTGTGTTAACCTAATTCTCTCCCCCCCCCTTATTTTACTGGATCTGTTGTAGAACACTGCAGGGGGTGAGGGGGTGGCTTACATTTCTGCCTCTCTCTTTTATTTTTTTTATGAAAGGAAAATCAAAGCTGTAGGAGTTTGGCCACTCTCCTGTAGCTCCCAAGGCGAATTTTGTTAAGACATAGAATTGGAAAATGCATACCAATTGTCTCATCAATCATGAAAACTGCCATTTTATTCTATAAGTATTTGGTACATAAGGGACGGGGGTGGCACTGTGGGTTAAACCGCAGAGCCCAGGACTTGCTGATCAGAAGGTCGGTGGTTTGAATCCCCGCGACGGAGTGAGCTCCCGTTGCTCAGTCCCTGCTCCTGCCAATCTAGCAGTTCAAAAGGAAGTCAAAGTTCAAGTAGATAAATAGGTACTGCTCCGGTGGGAAGGTAAACAGTGTTTCTGTGTGCTGCTCTGGTTCGCCAGAAGCGGCTTTGTCATCTGACCTGGAAGCTGTACGCCGGCTCCCTCAGCCAATAAAGCGAGATGTGCGCCGCAACCCAGAGTTGGCCACGACTGGACCTAACGGTCAGGGGTCCCTTTACCTATTTGGTACGTAAGTTTAGTAAGGAAGCTTAAAATGCCTTTCTGTTGCATCCATGAGCCCTTTGAAAAGACCTAGAGCCCAAAGTGGCCTGTCTTATTAGGTGAAATAGATACCTGCATTTTGCTTTTGCTGTGGCTAAGGCGCTGCCAAGTTGACCAGGCTCAACATGCCTGGTCCAAAAGGGCCTTTGCAATGTGTTCTGAAGTGCCCTGTCAGCCTAGGAATTGGTATCCTTGGCTGACTTGTTCTTTTCCTGTATTGTGCAACTGACAGTTGTTTCCAGGGATTGTTTCAGTTGTGTATTTCCCTCTTTGAGTGTAAAGTCACCCAAGAGAGCTTAAGCTATGGCTGGGCCACCAATAGTAAACTAGTTTTACTGTGTCTCCTAATAAGTGATAAACTAGTATTTCATGCTCAATCAAATATATGTAGTCTATTGCACAGACTTATCTTCATACAGAAAAGGTACACTTATAGCCTGAACATTTTCCTCTTGAAGTTTTGGAATACGGCCATTGCAACCAGAATTGCCTTAACCCTATAACCCCACCTTTTCCTCTTGACAAGGACTCAAGGCAGTTAACAAATAAAAAAAGAACACTTTAAAACATAGGGAGGGGATCATAAAAAGTAAATTTAATATAATTAAAACTACTATGCAGATTATTACAGTAAAAATTACAATAAAAACAGCATGGCACTAGCCCTTTCATTAAGGGAAGTTTAGGGATTCAGCAACAAAAACGCCAAGTCAAATCTCCAGCGATTCTTTTGTATTGTGTGTTTTATTTCATTGCATATTTTTTAAAAAAATATTTTTTTATAACGAACTTTGTGTCTTTTCTGGTAAAAAGTAGAAATCATAATGATGAAGCCAATATAACAAGTCTACAGCAGGGGAAATAAAATGTTGATATATTGATATATTGTGTTGATATATTGTAGAACTGTCTTGTATGAATGCTGCCCTGGTTATATGAAGATGGAAGGCGAACGAGGATGCCCTGCAGGTAATGTTGGAGAACATAAGAAGCTTATATTTTGCTTACTTTTTCTCCCAAAAGAAGGGGGCAGGTGGGGATACGAGGTAGCTTGTGAGAGATCATTGTTATGTTATGAAGCATTGCTTTAAGGAAGAGCCACAAATGAAAACTAGGCCTTGTTTTTTAAGGACACGAGATGGATCTGTTTGTGCATAATACGTAAATGAGGAACTGAAGGAATATTGTGCAAAATGATCACTCACCTGCTCCCAGGGTGGGCGGCAGTTGCGACCTGTTGCCATCACCCCCCAGCTCCTTGGGACAAAACACTCTCTCATGGCGTGATTTATGACTTAACCAGCAATTAAAGTTCACTTGGGACAATCGGTCAGGATGCTGTCAGCAGCTCCCGGCTGGTTGCCCAGAAAAGTACAAAGACAAGGAAAAGTTTCTTACCGTCCTTTTTTATTTCAATCTTTACAGAGAGAGGCTATAGAACCCAGCCTCTCGCATAATGGCGTTGTCCCAAGTGAATCTCCACCCCTCATCTCTCCCACTTCCTCATTCGTCACTTCTACGGGTGCTGCTACATGCCTTCTGTCTTTGAGCTCTTTGCTCTCCTACTTTTAAGGCTTGCCGGGTTCTGGGAGATGGAGGGTCTGGAATTTCTAATGACAATGTTTCAGCCGGGTGTTCCTCTGGACAGGGGCGGAGGAAGGAGGGTGGTGGGAACGGGCCGCCCTGGGTGTCACCACTGAGGGGGGGTGACAAAATGCCGGGCAGGACTCTCCTGGGAGAGACGCGGTGGCTTGGGCGCGCACAGGTTCTGTGCTGCCCAAATGGTCTGCCTGCTGCCTCCCCCCCCCCGCTGTAGGGTGGGTCAGTGGAAGGAGGCAGGCAGACTCTGAAGGCCCTTATGGGTGGCTTGGGCTGCTGGCGCGCCACCCCAGGCGCCCGAGCGGCTTCCTCTGCCGCTGCCTCTGGTTTTCCCATTATTTCCTAGCTTTGCCCCTTATCTGCTTCTGAGCTGAGCCCTCTTTCAACCCCCTGTTGTAAATCTATACTGTCTTCCTCTTCCTCCTCCCTGGAAGGATCAGGATGGGGAGGCTGTCTCCACCATTCCTACTCTGCCCAGTCCTTGACATAAGCAAAACAACAACAACAAACCTATGGTTATGTGAAACATACTCAATAAACACACAAGACGTAACCGGCTGTACTTTTGAATCAGTAAGGTGTAATATTCATTGTGTCAAATTGTAGATTTCAACTGAAGTCTCATAAAGTTCAACGAAAAAAACAGAAGACCCAGTGGATCAGTTTGTTCTCTAGTGGGTTCATGCATAAGGTCCATACATGTATAAGTGGATTATTGGACTCTATGCACAGACAGGTGGAGTAGATACTTATACTTGTACAGTCTCTGACATAAGCTGGCTTCTCCCCAAGTATGGTAACTACATTTTTCATACCCATTTGTGTGTGGACCACCTAACTACGCTATTTTCAGTAGTGTCCTTGTGGGAAGTGCGCAAGTTCCTAAGCAACCTGAAATGGGGGGTTGCCTTCCTTTGACCATCTGCTTTGTTACGTGGTTTGTGCTGCTGCATCCTAAGTCAAATCATGAGCTAAATTGGGGGTCCTGCAGCGAGCAGTACAGTGGTGCCCCGCAAGACGAATGCCTCGCAAGACGGAAAACTCGCTAGACGAAAGAGTTTTCCGTTTTGGAGGTGCTTCGCAAAACGAATTTCCTATGGGCTTGCTTCGCAAGACGAAAATGTCTTGCGAGTTCCTGCTGGTCCCCCCCCCTTTTCTAAGCCGCTAAGCCACTTATCAGCTGATCCAATCAGCAGATAAGCTGCTAAAAGCCGCTAAAAGCTGCTAATAGCACTAATAGTGCTAATCCGCTAATCTGTCAATGGGCTTGCTCCGCAAGACGAAAAAACCGCTAGACGAAGAGAATCACAGAACGGATTATTTTCGTCTTGCGAGGCACCACTGTATTTAATTCAGCAAATCCCATGAATGATTTCCACCAGATGAAGTGGCACTAACTGGGGTGAGTGGAGGAGGGCAAACCCGTTGTAAACAGAATGTAGAGTGTGCTTGTTTCTTGTCTTTTTCAGTTGCCCCCATCGATCATGTCTATGGTACTTTGGGCATTGTGGGAGCGACCTCCACTCAACGCTATTCTGACATGTCAAAACTGAGAGAAGAGATTGAAGGACCTGGCTCGTATACAATGTTTGCACCAAGCAATGAAGCCTGGGATGCTTTGGACCGTGTACGTATTTCAGAATGGATTTTAAAAGAATGCTTCAAGTGCTTTTGGATTTATGGATATATAAATCCAAGTTATGCAAGGGATGCAGGTGGCGCTGTGGTCTAAACCACTGAGCCTAGGGCTTGCCGATCAGAAGGTTGGTGGTTCGAATCCCTGCGACGGGGTGAGCTCCCATTGCTCGGTCCCAGCTCCTGTCAACCTAGCAGTTCAAAAGCACGTCAAAGTGCAAGTAGATAAATAGGTACTGCTCCGGCGGGAAGGTAAATGGCAGGAAGGTAAACAGCGTTTCCATGTGCTGCTCTGGTTTGCCAGAAGCGTCTTAGTCATGCCGGCCACATGACCCAGAAAAACTGTCTGCGGACAAACGTCGGCTCCCTCAGCCAGTAAAGCGAGATGAGCGCCGCAACCCCAGAGTTATTTGCGACTGGACTTAACTGTCAGGGGTCCTTTACCTTTACCTTTTAAATCCAAGTTATACAAATTAATTATTGGTGGGGAAAATAGTAACACTCAGCTGCTGAACATAAATTTAAGAAAAACTACCCTATTTAAATGTACCAGAGTTTAGTGTTGCAGGTGTGGGGGGCAGAACATTGGATTTTTATAGTATCCTCCCTCCAGGACATGTTACCTGCACTGAAAACTTGGACCATGGATGCTCATATGAACCCTTCACATCTCCAACTCAATATGTACAGAGAAATCAATATGTATGGTTTCTGTAATCCTTGCTACAAGGAAAAACCAGGGAGGATTACTATAATATTTCAGGCATATGACTGTGGTGGGGCCCTGTGTGCATTTATTTCCCCCTGCCAATGCATACAGAAGGCCCATTTCGAGTTCAGAATGAAGGGCATATCAGAGAAGCCTGAAAGAACTGAATGCCTTTAGCCTAAAGGAGGGGCCACACCAGCCTACAGTATGATCAACCCTCAGGGGACTATGTGTGAATGTGGGGATGGCCAATTTTTTTTTAAAAATCAAAGGATATCTTTGTGTGGGTCTTGCAAGGCTGTGGGTCAAAACACCTTTCTGTGTTCTGTGATCACCCTCCTGTGATCACCAAATCACAGGAGGGGACATATAGGTGGGAGTGGTCAGTAAAAAAAACATTTCTTACTATGTGTGTGTGTGTGACAAATCTTGGGGTCACAAAAAACATTTTGGCATTGCCCATAGAAGCAATCAAAACATTTATTTATTTTTTAAAAAAATCTATTTTTATAAAATGACAAATTTGGTTGGAGGGCCTTTAAAAACGTATTGGGGAATTTTGCATCCTGCAGGTTTTCTAGCCCTGATTTAAAGGGTAGAAAATATTGCCAGGTTTACAAATGTATAGGGAGAACCTAGGGGAAAATCCTGCAAATCCTCAGAGGCAGTTTTTTTAAAAATATAGTAATTAAAAATGTACAGACGTTTCCTCAACAAACAACCCTTTTATATGGGCCACACAACAATTGGTGTTAGAAAGCGCTAGGTCATCTCCCACTACTGCTCTGGGTGCTGCTGGGCAATGAGAAAAGGAAACACTGAAGGGAGGCATTATTCAGTGGCGTAGCGTGGGTTGTCAGCACCCGGGGCAAGGCAAGTAATTTGCGCCCCCTAACCCGTGGATTTGCACCCCCTAACCCTAAGCCCCAGATGTTGCGCCCGGTGTGGCCGGCCCCCCTTCACCCCCCACGCTACGCCACTGGCATTATTAAACCTAAGTCCTGTGCAAGGACTTCCGCTTATGCAACAGGGACTTCCACTCCCCCCCCATCTCCTCAGATTGGCTCACTAGGGGCAGGTGTCAGGAACAGAGTGTGCATGGAGGAAATGGAGAGTTGTTCTGTCTGGAAGCCAAACTGCTTGCTCTGATAGACCAGGTGCCTTAGCACGAAGTTGCATGCCTCCTGTGTGGTCTTGGGTATCTCAATAATCTTTATTGTCATTGTCCCATACAGAACAACGAAATTGAAAAAAAGACATTCAAAAACCAACAAGCCTGCTATCCCAGTCTGGTTAACCCCCTGAAAACTCTGATACCCCATAATTAAATATAATATACTCCCACAGAGACTACCTTACATTGTGTTTAAAACAAAAATTGCATTTGGATAAAAACTGTTTCTCAGGCGGCTAGTCCTAGTCTTTATAACCCTGTACCTTCTTCCAGAAGGCAGAAGCTGAAAGAGATCATTTCCGGGGTGCATACTATCTCTGCAGCTTTCTTATGACACATGGAAGCATAGATTTGATCCAAGGTGGGAAGAGTGCATCCAATTATTCTCTCCGCAGTCTTTACAGCCCTGGACAGCATTGTTTTTCCCCTGACCATGCAGCTCCCAAACTACGCACACAAACCATAAGTTAATACACTCTCACATTGCCCAGTGGTAGAGGAAGCAGCAATAACACCACTTTGGCTCCCAGGCCACCAAAGTAATACAGTCGTACATCGGAAGTCAAACAGAATCTATTCCGGAAGTCTGTTTGACTTCCAAAACGTTCGAGAACCAAGCCATGGCTTCCGATTGGATGCAGGAAGCTCCTGCAGCCGATCAGAAGCCGTGGAAGCTGCGACTGACGTTCGGGTTCCAAAGAACGTTCTCAAACCAGAACACTCACCTCCAGGTTTGCAGCATTCGGGAGCCAAAACATTCAACTCGCAAGGTGTTTGATTTCTGAGGTATGACTGCAAACGTAAGAACCTGACCACAGGCTAAGATCAGGAGGTCAAAGATGAAGGCCCAGGGTAGGGCTTGATAAGAACGTTGGCTGGGTTGACAAATGGCAAGCAGTGCTGAAAATGGCCTTTTCATCCCAGAAAGGCTCTGCAAATTTATTCGGGCTTGAGGCGCAGAATATGTTGGCTGCACAAATAATGTGGAAAAATGTTTGTGGAATAGTGGGTAACATGTAAGGAAAAGCAAAGGGGGATGTGAAAGAAGACAAGATGTCCAAGACCACACAAATAAATGAAAGTTGTAATTCATGGAGCCGCGGTACTTTCAAATGAAAGAAACTTAGAAGCTTAGCAGCTGGATGCTAAATGAAGTACTGTAGCTTGCCAAAGGGAATATTAGCATGAAGAAAACATTAGCATGGATTATTTCACTTGTAGCAGAGTAATCTGGTGTATATCAGGCTGACTGGGATGGTGGCCATGGAAAGTCTAACTGAATCTCTTCCCCTAGGAAATCCACGAAGGCCTGATTGAAAATGTAAACATTGAACTGTACAATGCCCTCCATAACCACATGGTGAACAAGCGCATGTTGACAAAGGACCTCAGGAATGGCATGGATCTGGTGTCTATGTACGACAACCAAAAACTGCATATAAATCACTACCCCAATGGTGTAAGTCTGTTTAATTATTCTTTTTCTTATAAAGCACCATGAACTTTAGCCCCTGGAATAGAGGACATTGTAATGTTGCATGTGATATTTATGTTATAAATGTGGCTCTAAACTTGGAAAGAGCTGTAAACTTCAACTTTCTAGATAGAATTTTATTTTTATAGGTGTTTGGTGGGATCCAAAGATGCATCATGATTCTAGGCATGCTTACTCAGAAGTAAGTCCCAGTGGGGCATACTCCCGGGGAAGTGGTAAAGGATTGTAGCTTCAGTTAGTTGACCTAAGGTCCTGCTGCAATCAAGTCAGACATGGCTATTTATTTATTCTTATTAGTTATATGTCATTTTTTAATCAATGATTTCAAGGCACTTTACAAAATCCAAAGATGTACCAAACTATCAGCAGGTTAAAAACAATGGCTACTAACACAGTGTTAAATTTCACTCTGAATGTTCACCTTAAAGAATTTAAAAACATTATTGCTACCAGATATAGGACATGAAATGTATCTGGTACACGTTTCATTGCAATGTGTGTTCTAGCAAGATTCTTTCCAGAATGTTTTATAGGAGACATCTCATCACACATCCCATAAAGGTGCTAGAAGCATAAAGAAATGTGTAACGCTTTCTCGATAATCTTCTGGTTGCCAGCGAGTTCTCTGCTGAATATTCTCTGGCATCATTCTTCAAATGCAGGTTGTTACGGTTAACTGCGCTAGAATCATCCATGGTAACCAAATTGCTACAAATGGTGTTGTGCATGTCATCGACCGTGTGCTGACCCCTGTTGGAAATACCATTCAAGACTTCCTCGACGTGGAAGATGATCTTTCATCTCTCAGAGTAAGCTTTCCTTCGTAATTATGAACGTCCTTTAGCCTTTAGCCTTGATAGTTGCTGCATCCTGATTTAAGCACACATCTAACACAGTTAGCTTTTTGGTGTTAGCTTTTGTGTTGGACACCTGCCTGCTATTTTTCCATGTTAAAAACTTCTTTATAAAGAAACCCTCCCCAGTCTCTTCCAGCTTCTCCCACTATTTTCTGCTCTCCGTGTTCTGCCCTCCCAGCTCCCATTCCATGGCCACTGCTGTTGTGCAAATCCTGGATTGGCGTGAGCCACTACAAATACTCCAATGGGAGCTGTGCTACGACAGCCTTAATTTTATTTATATATACACACACACTAGGATGGGGGTGGCGCTGTGGGTTAAACCACAGAGCCTAGGACTTGCCGATCAGAAGGTCGGCGGTTCGAATCCCTGCAACGGGGTGAGCTCCCGTTGCTCGGCCCCAGCTCCTGCCAACCTAGCAGTTAAAAAGCATGTCAAAGTGCAAGTAGATAAATAGGGGAGGTAAACGGCGTTTCCATGTCCTGCTCTGGTTTGCCAGAAGCGGCTTAGTCATGCTGGCCACATGACCCAGAAGCTGTACGCCAGCTCCCTCGGCCAATAAAGCGAGATGAGCGCCGCAACCCCAGAGTCGGCCACGACTGGACCTAATGGTCAGGGGTCCCTTTACCTTTTATACACACACCAAAAAAATACATGTAGATATAGTATATGTATTTGGCTTTCCAGCTAATTGTTGAGTAGCCAAATGAGCACATGGGGTAGGGGGAGCTTCCTTGAAATGCAGTCATTTAAGTGTTCCTACATTTGTAAGTATACATCTAGGAAAACAACTCTATAATGCTTACATATTATATTATGAGTTGCCCAATGACGATGAAAAAATACTGGTCTTAAGTGACCATGGGAAGAGTATTACCGTACTCGGCTCATTTAAAATATTGCTTTTATGTTCCTAAAATATCAAGGTGCTCAATAACGGCATCTCTTTCTTTCCAAGACTGCTGCCATGGCATCAGATGTGATGGAAACTCTTGGGAAGCCTGGGCAATACACGCTCTTTGCTCCTACCAACGAAGCTTTCGAGAAACTTCCACGTGGAGTCTTAAACAGGATTATGAACGACAAGGTGGCTGCTAAAGGTATTTCTGTAAAGTTGATATTGTGGGAAAAGAAAAAGAGACAATCCATATCACAGCTTTGGAGCTGGTATGTCCCACAGGGGACCTTACAGTCTTCAAACAAAAACATCCTGAAGGTCCCAGGCCACAGAGAAGTTAGGCTGGCCTCAACTAGAGCCAGGGCTTTTTCGGCTGTGGCCCCGATCTGATGGAACGCTCTGTCTCAAGAGACTAGGGCCCTGCGGGACTTGACATCTTTCCGCAGGGCCTGCAAGACAGAGCTGTTCCACCAGGCCTTTGGCCAGGGCACAGCCTGACTCCCTCCTTTGGCAATCTTCACAGAACTTAAGCCTAATGGTTGCCATCAATTTGATTTGAATTAATTTTATAATGAAATGAATTTAGAATGTTGTACTATTTTATTGTTGTTAGCCGCCCTGAGCCCGGCTTCGGCTTCGGCTGGGGAGGGCGGGATATAAATAAAATGTATTATTATTATTATTATTATTATTATTATTATTATTATTATTATTTAAGAACATGATATGTCTCCCACCATGTTAGACCATTTGCTGTAAATAATAATAATAATAATAAATTTTATTTATATCCCGCCCTCCCCAGCCGAAGCCGGGCTCAGGGCGGCTAACAACAATCAAATAAACAATCAAATAATCATACATTCTAAAAATATTTCATTATAAAATTAGTTAAAATCAAATTGATGGCAACCGATTAAGCAAGATTTTGTGCAGGTTGCCAGAGGAGGGGGTCAGGCTGCGCCCTGACCAAAGGCCTGGCGGAACAACTCTGTCTTGCAGGCCCTGCGGAAAGATGTCAGGTCCCGCAGGGCCCTAGTCTCTTGTGACAGAGCATTCCACCAGGTTGGAGCCGCAGCCGAGAAGGCCCTGGCTCTAGTTGAGGCCAGCCTAACCTCTCTGAGGCCTGGGACCTTGAGGATGTTATTATTTGCTGACCGTAGGTTTCTCTGTGGGACATACCAGGAGAGGTGGTCCCATAGGTACGAGGGTCCTAGGCCGTATAGGGCTTTAAAGGTTAAAACCAGCACCTTAAACCTGATCCTGTACTCCACCGGGAGCCAGTGCAGCTGGTATAATACTGGATGAATGTGCTCTCGCAGCGAAGACCCCATAAGGAGTCTCGCTGCGGCATTCTGCACCCGCTGGAGTTTCTGGGTCAGTCTCAAGGGCAGCCCCACGTAGAGCGAGTTACAATAATCCAGTCTGGAGGTGACCGTCGCATGGATCACAGTGGCTAGGTCAGGACGAGAGAGATAACTATGACAAAATTGTCCATGTGCAATTATTTTGAACCCAGCTCTGTTCCAGGAGGCATAACAACTGCCTCTAATAAGTGAGATAAGTTAGGGTTGCCCTATGTTGCAATTTTGCCCAAAAAGCTCAACAACGTTTCTGTCCGGATTTTCACTGTTTGAAATATGGCAACCCTAGAGAAGTAATAAATAGCTGTTGAGTCTGCTGTGTTCGTAGGTGAGCTTGGAGTATTGCCCTCCCATTTGCAGCAGCACAGCCCAACACATTCTTCGGATTGTTCCTCTTCAAAACTCAGGGCTCATTCCCACTTTCCCCTGACCAGTATTTTGGTCGTATTGTGTACCGATGAATTCCCCAGGGTCTGAGAACTTTCCTCGCTGTTCCGCAGCTGTGCCTTGCAAAAATCCAATTTTACCTGCTGAAATGAATCTTATCAGATGTGCAAAAAAATCCGAAGGGAGATTTTGCTCAGCCAATCTTCAATTCAGCGGGTGAGATCGGATTTTCGCAAGGCACAGCTGCGGAAAAAAATGACAAAAGCTCTCAGAACTGCGGGGTGTGTGTGTGGGTGTTGGTATACAATACAATCAAAGTAATGGTCAACTGAAAGTGTGGATGAACCCATTACCCCTCTATAAGGTGGGAATTTCTGCTACTCATCCTTCTTTCATTACCTTTCTGTAAGTTGTTCCCAAACTATCAGTGTCATCAGTGTCTTGCATCTGCAGCTCATCGCATAAATGTACAGCGGTACCTCAGGTTACATACGCTTCAATTACATATGCTTCAGGTTACAGACTCCGCTAACCCAGAAATAGTACCTTGGGTTAAGAACTTTACTTCAGGATGAGAACAGAAATTGTGCTCCAGCAGCAACAGGAGGCCCCATTAGCTAAAGTGGTGCTTCAGGTTAAGAACAGTTTCAAGTTAAGAACGGACCTCCGGAACGAATTAAGTACTTAACCCGAGGTACCACTGTATTTCCATTAGCCCATCGCTGCGTAATATGTAAGCCTGTAAGGAGTTTGAAGTAAGTTACTAGGTAAATGATGATTGGAAGGGTAGCTTCTCCTTGTCTTCCCACATCTTTTCTACCCATCATTATGGGTATCTGAAAAACTGTACCTAGAGCACATGTGATCCGCTTCAACTTACTTAGAAAGACAACCTTTCATACATGTTCCTTTTAGGAAAATAATAGCAGCAATGAGACATTAATGTTCACAACAGCTTCAGCTCTTGAATATGCCTTATGTACTATTATGCTTTGAGCAGATGAAACTAAGAAAGCTGTAACAGCACCTTTCAGTGTAATTGGTGTGACCGCTGAGGATACAAAACCTCACCAACTAAGCACTAGTAAATGAAACTTCCTGCATTTGAAATGTGCTCAGAACTACTCAAATGGTATACTTTTGTATCCCATAAACATCCTATAAAAGAAAAGGGAAGTCCCATTCGAATCTTTACAGCTAATGGTTACTGCAAGTTACAGCTTGCATCTGTTCTTCTCATTAAGAAAGGGCAGTTGATACATAGACAGTGTAGGAGTAAGAATTTTCCCTGCTTCATATGTCAAAGGAAAAAGAAAGGGAGGATCTCGAGGGAGTCGTGCTCAGCTTTAGCAACAGGATATCTGGAAGTGCTCACTAGAAACCATCTCTCAAATGCTATCTTCCTCCTATAAGCTTACGACAATCTCATTTGACTGAAAATAACATTTCTGCTCCAATTGTTTTAATCATGTCATAACCTTCACCTTCCCCTGGCGTCTAACTATGTATGTGTAATTTCTTTGTTTATTTGGTGCAGTTGCATGTTGCCCCATAACACAAAGTTTTCTGGGCAGCTTATAATAATACAGTGGTACCTTGGTTCTTAAACTTAATCCGTTCCGGAAGTCTGTTCCAAAACCAAAGTGTTCCAAAACCAAGGCGCGCTTTCCCATTGAAAGTAATGCAAACTGAATTAATCCATTCCAGACTTTTAAAAACAACCCCTAAAACAGCAATTTAACATGAACTTTTCTATCTAACGAGACCATTGACCCATAAAATGAAAGCAATAATCAATGTACTGTACTATAAAATAAATAAGACAATATTGTAGATGATAAAAATTAAAATTATTTTTTGTTTTTTACCTGCTCTGATGATAGTCTTTGTTTGGATGGGGGGCTTTTATCCATTTCCACAGTCACACAGTCAATCAATCTGAACTGGGTTCCACACAGTCACAAAAACAAATTAATCGAAAAAGCCTCAAAAACAAAAATGCAAAATTTATAGCAAAAACGAAAAAGCGCCATACTTAATCAGTTTCAGAAGTCCATTTGACTTCCAAAATGTTCAAAAACCAGGGCACAGGTTGGTGTAGGTGCCCCGGAAACAACAGTCAACAGCCGCATCGAATGTTCGGCTTCCGAAAAAAGTTTGAAAACTGGAACACACACTTCCGGGTTTTTGGAGTTTGAGAACCAAAACATTTGAGAACCAAGGCGTTTGAGAACCAAGGTACCACTGTAATAATAATAAAACCTTGAAACTAAAAAATAAGCAACTCAGGACCGCAATACCTCAAGGACTCCATATGAACTAACCCATACCTCCATGAGAGGTCCCAAGGTGGCAACAAAAGAACGGGGCCTTCTCTGTGGTGGCTCCCCATTTGTGGAATGCTCTCCCCAGGGAGGCTCGCCAGGCGCCTTCATTATACCCCTTTAGGCGCCTGGTGAAAACGTTCCTCTTTAACCAGGTCTTTGGTTGATTGACATCCGATGCCCTTTTAAATGAGTTGTGGGAGGGAGAATTATTGGTTTGCTGCTGTTGTTGTTATTTTTGCTACAAATTTTGTGGGTTTTATATTGCGATTTTATGTTGTGAAGCACCCTGAGATCTGCAGATGAAGGGTGTTAATTCATATTTAATAAATAATAATAAACCATAGCAGCATCAAAATCAAAACCAAAGAAATGCAACAACAAAAAGAGCACAATTGTCCCAAAATTATAAACTCAGAAATCCAGGTTACCTAAGTTGCTTTGAAGGCCTTTCTGGTAAACAGAAAGATTTGCCTGACCAAAAATAGGGTGGCAGGCAAACTTTTCTGAGAAGACGATTCTATACCCAGGGTGCCACTACCAGAAAGGTTGTATCGCTCATAATTACCACATTTTTCACTCTATAAGACGCACCAGACCACAAGATGCACCTAGTTTTTGGAGGAGGAAAACAAGAAAAAAGTATTCTGAATCTCAGAAGCCAGAACAGCAAGAGGGATCACTGTGCAGTGAAAGCAGCAATCCCTCTCACTGTTCTGGCTTCTGAGATAGCTGCGCAGCCTGCATTCGCTCCATAAGACGCACACACATTTCCCCTTACTTTTTAGGAGGGAAAAGGTGAGTCTTATAGAGCAAAAAATACAGTACCTTCCTGACTTCACCTGGAGCAGGATTTCTTAAGCTTGAAGAAGGTACATTTGGAAGGAAGTGGTCTTTCAAGAAACCTGGTATTTCAAGTAAGACATCAGTTTAGAACTCTCTGAGGAGAAAGCAACCTCTTCCACGAAAATTCTCTAGCAGAGCCGTTTGCAAATCAAATTGAGGGGGTTTTGACCATGACCAAAGCACTGTCCCTGATAAAAAGGGAAATTTCTGGTAAGGAAGGGAAACTACAAAGTCAGATGTTTAAGTTAGAGAAGTGCCTTGGCAGTTTACCTAGGCGTCAGGTCTAGTTGTTGGTCTGGCTGTCGATTTTATAACTCACTCCAGTTGGTTTTTTATCTCAGTGGAACCATGCGCCTGTTAAAGATTGGCTGGAAAAAGCTGGAAATGCCTTTAGCCTTACCGCTTCTTTCGTAACACCTTTGCCGCATGCCAGCTGAGAACCGTCTTACCGGGAGGGAATTCCCAACCGGCCTGCTAGATCAATTACCCCACTTGGCACCGCAGAAAATGCTGCATAAACGGCAGGGAAGAGTGAAGTTTTCTTTTCCATGTTATCACCGTGCACCAGAAACACACTGATATTTTAAAGAAAAAAGAGGGAGTAGCTTCACACTAAAATAGGTAGATGTGGTTGGGCGATGTAATGGGAATTGGGGTTGCTTGTGCATAAACTGCAAACTGCTCCAAGCTAGTCGTATAGCTAAAACTTTCCCTGGTTTGACAGCCCTTGAAACGCGACTGTCTTAATCACTGGCAGAATCCGTCAGTGAGTGGGACCTAAATTTCTTCCAACATAAAAGTTGCTTGACTCCAAGTCTCCTCCTAGATTCTCTGCGTGGAAGCCTTCTGCGCAGCGTGGGCGTGCCAAGCGGAGGTCCTGTGCTCTCTCCGCTGATTTCACTGGAAGAGTCTCAGAGCCTCCCCTCCGCCGTACTCTCAGCTTCCCCTTTCTCCCTGGTGTCCCCTGGATTTCCTTCCCCCGTGGAAGCCCTCTCTCTCTCCTTGCTAGTTCCCTCCCCTGCATCACTGGAGCGTCTTACCTCTCCTCTTGCCTCTGATGGCAGTTCCCTGACAGGCGACAAAATTGATTCTGTGGTTACTGAGTGACTGGCCACTAGCCTATTTTGTCCATTGAAAAGGAATACCGCATTTTTCGCTCCATAAGACGCATCTGACCATAAGATGCACCTAGTTTTTAGAGGGGGAATGCAAGGGGAAAAAATTATTTAAAGGGAGCGCTGAGCAGAGCCTGTCTGCATCCCGGGCTCTGCTCAGCACTCCCTTTCACGAGCCGCGCAGAGCGTGTGTGTGGCGCTTGCAGGCTTTTCCCCAAGGAGGGAGAAGGACAGCCCATCACTGACAGGCTGTTCTTCTCCCTCCTCGGGGAAAAGCCCTCAAGCACATGCTCCGCGTGGCTCTTTAGAGGGAACATGGCTCTTGGGGGCTTTTCCGGGAGGTGGGGGAAGGGACAGAGGGGCTAAGCCAGAAGCTAGAACAGCAAGAGGGAGCGCTGTGCAGCGATCCCTCTTGCTGTTCTGGCTTCTGGGATAGCTGCGCGAAGCCTTTTCAGAGCAGCGGGATGAAGGCTCCCCATGCCCTGAAGAGGCTTCGTGGTAGCGATCCCTCTCACTGTTCTGGCTTCTGGGATAGCCGCGCATCCTGCATTCGCTCCATAAGGCGCACACACATTTCCCCTTACTTTTTAGGAGGGAAAAAGTGCATCTTATAGAGCGAAAAATACGGTAAGTTGGGGAGCAAAAAGAGAAATGTGACCACTTTTGGGTGTTTGTTTTTTTAGGGCGGCCTCTATAGTGTGGCAGAGCTAGGTGTCAATTAGTGTGCTTATTACATTTTTACAATTGCAGGGGGAATTTGAACTTCCTTCCTCAAGTACCAAAATATCTTAGATCATCGCTGTCTTTTAAGTGCACTGTAAATAGAGGTTCAGGTCAAATATTGGTCTCCAATTCACATTTTAAATATAGGGACCATATTATTTGATTAAGGGCTCATGAGTTTTGCAGTCATGATAGATGTAATAACCTATTATTATAATCCAGAGCTATTACAGTATTATGTTATGATAGTGGCAACGGTTAGAATAGTTTCAACAGCCTTGGTGAGAGACAACCAAGTTTAAAATTCCCTACTATAGGTCTCCCTGTCCAAAGAACCTCATTAGACTGGCTCCCTCACAGTGTTCCAGAAACTGGACGAAGACTTGTTATGCCACACAGGGGCTAGTAGGGTTGCTGCGTGTTGCTTTCTCCTGTGGCTTCTGCTTTTGAATTCAGATGCTGAGTTCATCTTAGTATGTTTGGGTTGTGACAGCTCATTAGTAGAACTGCATTGCTTCTTGGGAAACCTGTGGTGTAAACGTGTGGGGCATGAGTAGGCAAACTAAGGACCGGGGGCTGGATCCGACCCAATTGCCTTCTCAATCCAGCCCGCGGACGGTCCGGGAATCAGCGTGTTTTTACATCAATAGAATATGTCCTTTTATTTAAAATGCATCTCTGGGTTATTTGTGGGGCCTGCCTGGTGTTTTTCCATGAGGAGAATGTGTGCTGTTATTTAAAATGCATCTCTGGGTTATTTGTGGGGCATAGGAATTCGTTCATCCCTCCCCCCCCAAAAAAATATAGTCCGGCCCCCACAAGGTCTGAGGGACAGCGGACCGGCCCCCTGCTGAAAAAAGTTTGCTGACCCCTGGTGTAGGGTTATTGGCCAAATGCGATTGGGTTTGAGATTCATGCATAACATAGTAGAATCACAGAATCATAGAACTGTAGAGCTGGAAGAGACCCCAAGGGTCATCTAGTCTAACCCCCTGCAATGCAGGAGTGGCTAAGAGATTGATATGTGAAACCAGCACCGTTCTGGCAGCTCAGTATGAACTGTCTGAAATAAGCAGCACTGGCAACTTTTGCCTCTCCCTCTGCCCCCTTCCCACAAACAGCAAGTTACTGATTCATGTCACATATTGCCACCGGAGAGAAAATGTACAGGTGTTTTTTTTAATGAAACAGTTTAAATATATGTTCTAAATATCCCTAGCTATATGTGCTATTTAATGGTTTTGCTATTTTTCTGCTCATGATTTTGATTCTAATGTAAGTGTAATAAGTTGCAAGGTACAAAATAAAATTCACAATGAAATGTACATTTGAAGGGCTAAGTGTGGTGTAGTGGTTAAGAGCGGCAGTCTCGTAATCTGGGGAACCGGGTTTGCTTCCCTGCTCCTCCACATGCAGCTGCTGGGTGACCTTGGGCCAGTCACACTTCTCTGAAGTCTCTCAGCCCCACTCACCTCACAGAGTGTTTGTTGTGGGGGAGGAAGGGAAAAGAGAATGTTAGCCGCTTTGAGACTCCTTAAAGGGAGTGAAAGGTGGGATATCAAATCCAAACTCTTCTTCTTCTTCTAAGCCCTTGTCCAAAGGCATATGATGCTTGTAAAGGTCTTGTTCAAGTGCAGTCCACACTCACTTTTCTAGCTGGAGCAAGCACATAGCGAATGTTTCAATATGGGTACTACTAAAGGTGTGTGGGAATCTCTCTTTCCCCCTAAATAGTTAAGAACGTTCCAATCTCTAGTGGGAATGAATGTCATTATTTACAAAATGAAAGCAAAACTCATTACATTAACTGTTTATAATGGCATTGTATTTTCTAAAACGTACTAGTTTTAGATGGCTGCAGCATCGCCTCAGGTTTCATTTGAGTCCTTTCTGTTCTTTCCCCTGTTTAGCTCTGATGAAGTTCCACATTCTGAATACTCTCCAGTGTTCTGAAGCCATCATGAGTGGAGGTGTCTACGAGACCTTGGAAGGCAATACTGTCGAAGTTGGCTGTGATGGCGAAAGCTTGACAATCAATGGCGTCAAAATGGTGAAGCGAAAAGACATTGTGACAAGCAATGGTGTCATTCATCTAGTAGACCAAGTGCTTATTCCTGATTCCGGTGAGTCTTCTTCTTTTTCTTTGGCGATCACTCATAGCCGAGTAAGATTGTCTTCCATAAACACGGTTTTAACAGTGAGTCCATAAGTGACTGTGGAGGCCAATTCTGGATCCTCCCACAGTGGGGACATAGGTTTCTGGGCGGGAGTTGGTCACGGTGAGGGTTTGCCAAATGTGCCTTCCTCTTAGCACATTTCTCCCTTTCGTCCTGAGTTTGAGTGTCTTCAAAGCCCATGACACCTTTGGTAGAGGCTGTTCTCCAATTGGAGCGCTCGCAGGCCAGTGTTTCCCAGTTGTCGGTGTTTATGCTACATTTTTTAAGATTTGACTTGAGAGTGACACACAGGCGACTTCCAATCCTATGCACTTTCTATAGTACTAATTGACCCCTGGAATAGATAGGCAGGTAGTCTCAACTAATTGTCTCTTTTGAAGAAGTAACCCATTTATGAACTCTATGGATATTCCTTGTGTATCCTTTTAAAAATATTTGTCTGTTTGGCAAGAGTTTTGGAGCGAAACCTAATGCTTGTCCACCCATTTCTTCCTCAATTT
The DNA here is from genome assembly GCF_965113315.1 of Podarcis vaucheri. Lineage (NCBI taxonomy): Eukaryota > Metazoa > Chordata > Lepidosauria > Squamata > Lacertidae > Podarcis > Podarcis vaucheri. The sequence continues at coordinate 12,723,658 of NC_138755.1, forward strand.
CAGCTAAGCAAGTTATAGAGCTTGCTGGTCCTCAACAAACCACCTTCAAAGACCTGGTGTCTCAGGTTGGCTTGGCCGCAGCTTTAAAGCCAGAGGAAGAATACACCTTGCTAGCTCCAGTGAATGGGGCTTTCTCCGGTAGGTAGACCGACAGACTTGGTGGCACTAAAAATAACGCTTAAGAGATATCTTAAATATCTTCTTCAACAACTTTGTGAAGAAGTCCAACACGAGAGAGTTGAAACTACTTACAATCACTGAAACTGAAATCCCCTTGATAGATTTAGGATGCTCAGACTCTACAAATAAGTCTTGATCAATACAAGAAGATAGCTCTGTGAGACCTGTTGCTGGAAGTCCATGGGACCTCCATGGCTAGGAGTGAGTGCCTAGTAGTTCCATGCTATGGTTGCTTCACTGTCATGGGACGTGGGTGGCACTGTGGTCTAAACCACTGAGCCTCTTGGGCTTGCCGATCAGAAGGTTGGCAGTTCGAATCCCCATGACAGGGTAAGCTCCTGTTGCTCTGTCCCAGCTCCTGCCAACCTAGCAGTTCGAAAGCACACCAGTGCAAGTAGATAAATAGGTACTGCTGTGGCAGGAAGGTAAAGGGCTCTGTGTGCTCTGGTTTCCATCACTGTGTTCTGTTGCACCAGAAGTGGTTTACTCATGCTGGCTACATGACCTGGAAAGCTGTCTGTGGACAAACACCGGCTCCCTCAGCCTGAAAGCGAGATGAGTGCTGCAACCCCATAGTTGCCTTTGACTGGGCTTAACCGTCCAGGGGTCCTTTACCTTTACCTTTCATGGCTTCAGAGGGAGAGACATTCCTGAGGAGCCAGTCTTCTCAACTGCTGGTGGAAGCACAAATGCTGGAGGAGGAGAGTCGTTGCTCTGTTCTCTGATGCACACACATATATATGCACCAAGACTGGCCTGGCTGAGTTGTCATTACTACAGCCTGTGAGGACAGTAACAGTTAACTCAAATTCCTGGTATGCAAGTGTCTGGACTTGCTTTAAAAAGAGTAAGAGCAATCCCCCAAATTCCCAATTATGTCTATGACTGAACCACATCCACATCCAAGCTTGGAGCTTGGAGAGGCTCCAGATGGGTACAAATATGGAATAATGAGACTCGTCTTGACCAAGAGAAAAGACTGTCACTGCATCCCAACCTACTACTGCCATCACTATGCCAGAGACATAGTTAAAGGGCCTCCCTCCATACACAGTCTTTCTCCACACCTATGCATTTATTTGACCACTCAAATAGTTCTTCACACATCTGAATTCAGTGGAGGACAGTGCGTCATGCAAGCTACTGCATGCTTTAAAAAGAGGCAATTGTTGGTTTTTGGGTAAATAACAGATGTGAAAGAATGAGGCCAAAGCTGAATGGAGGTGGATAACATTTTCCATTATAGATAGGTAGCCGTGTTGGTCTGGCATAGTCAAAATAAAAAAATTCCTTCCAGTAGCACCTTAAAGACCAACTAAGTTAGTTCTTGGTAATGATCTGAAGAAGTGTGCATGCACACGAAAGCTCATACCAAGAACTAACTTAGTTGGTCTTTAAGGTGCTACTGGAAGGAATTTTTTTATTTTCCATTATATCTGAGATTATATGTAAAACTACATGAATGAAACCTAATTTAGGCATGATGTTCTATCCAAACTGTTAGATGACGTCTTAACTACGGACCAGAGGATCCTCAGATTGATTCTGCAGAATCACATTTTGAAAGTGAAAATTGGCCTGAATGACCTCTACAATGGACAGTTCTTGGAGACACTGGGAGGAAAGAAGCTCAGAGTATTTGTGTATCGTACAGTAAGTGAATTTTAAAACTCGGGAAACATTTATGACAGCAAAAGATTGCAATGTGTTGGAACTGCTGTAAAAGGGATAGGATTCTCCAACGTAATCATGAAAATCTACACTATTATGTTACTTCACTGTGCCTTATTAAAAACATTTTTTAAATTTCAGTAATTCTTGGACCCCAAAGTTCAATCTGGAATCCTTGCTAAACCATCTCCAACAATTCCATAGTTAAATATGTGACTGTGCTAGGAACCTGGCAGGTACCGGTTTTGAAAGGTATTCTTTACACAGTACAGTCGTACCTTGGAAGCCAAAAGGAATCTGTTCTTGAAGTCCATTCGACTTCCAAAACATTCGAAAAACAAAGTGGGGCTTCTGATATGCTGCAGGAAGCTCCTGCAGCCAATTGGCAGTCGTGGAAGCCCTGTTGGGCATTCAGCTTCCAAAAATAGTTTGAAAACCGGAACACTCACTTCCGGGTTTCAATCATTCGGGATCCAATTTGTTCAGGAGCCAAGGCATTCAAGATCTATACGACTGTATCATTTTCAATATTTACAGTTGGAGAGATCCAATGCCCTTTGAGAATAAGAGTAAATTATGTTGCCCCGTTTTAACAGAAATTGGATTTTACCATGGAAATCCAGTATCCAAAGTTGCCCAGTGATTTTCCCTGCTCTGCTTGTGTTCTTAGTATTCCTTTGATTTAAAGTGGGGCAGGAGCAAGCTCTAAGGAGCCAGGATCCGAAATGTTTTTCTTCTGTATCTGGAGGTAAATCTTATAAGGAATGAGTCCATTGTTTCATCTCCCCAGTGTTTCTGGTTAGCAATCTTGTCCATGAGCTTTTGGCAGTGTGTGGCCTTTGGGAAAGAAGGATTGTATACGGTTTTACAGAGAGGTGTAGTGAATTATTCACAGTTGTACTTTTTAATGATGTCTAGCTGCGAGATTGACAGCAGCTGGGAAAGTGCATGATTTAAAGCAAGAATCTTGGGAACCAATACCCACTTTTAACCCCAAAATGCATTTGGGGACACATTTCTTAGTCTTTTTCCATATATTTGCATTTGGGGACCCATTTCTTAGTTTTTTACCATATATTTGCATAGTGGTAGTGCTATGTGTGAGAGCCAGTGTGGTGTAGTGGTTAAGAGCGGTAGACTCGTAATCTGGGGAACTGGGTTCGCGTCTCCGCTCCTCCACATGCAGCTGCTGGGTGACCTTGGGCTAGTCACACTTAACTGAAGTCTCTCAGCCCCACTCACCTCACAGAGTGTTTGTTGTGGGGGAGGAAGGGAAAGGAGAATGTTAGCCGCTTTGAGACTCCTTCGGGTAGTGATAAAGTGGGATATCAAATCCAAACTCTTCTTCTTCTTCTCCTGTTGTGACCCACCTTGGACAGGCTGTGTCCTGCTAGTGGGTCCCAATCCACCAGTTGAAGACCAGTGATTTAACAAATTAGAAGAATAAGATTGGAAGGCAATTCCATGTGTTGAGTATATCAATGGGGAAAAAATTGATTTCAGAGAGCAAGGATTGATGCCAGCAATCAAATTGACTTGTTGGAAAGGTGACTAATGAGCCCGATGCTCCTGAGAATCCGAGAACTGAGGCTTTAAACTTGGAAATGGGTTGCCATTAGGGATGGGGAAGAAACTTGATTCACCTCACATTTATAGGCAACTCTATCTAACTAGCTGTTTCCCAAACAATACATGAGGCAAAGTAGAGTAATCCTTAAAAATTCACACTTTTATGAATTTTGCAGTACAGTTCTCCAGCTGAGTAATGTCAAAAACACGTATGCTAGGCTAACATTGTATATACAAAAGTATGCATTAAGAGAATTGCTTTGCATAAAAAATGTGTATATTTGGGGAAATTGCATACAAGAATGTGTATGTTAGGAGTTCTTCACACTGAAATTCTGGTGTACAGTGGTACCTCAGGTTACAAATACTTCAGGTTACAGACTCTGCTAATCCGGAAGTAGTACCGCGGGTTAAGAACTTTGCTTCAGGATGAGAACAGAAATTGCACGGTGGTGGCGTGGCGGCAGAGGGAGGCCCCATTAACTAAAGTGGTGTTTCAGGTTAAGAACCGTTTCAGGTTAAGAACGGACCTCCAGAACGAATTAAGTACGTAAACAGAGGTACCACTGTATTTTCATGTGGATTAATAATAATTATAATCACAGACTGATGAGGAAATCAGTAAGAACTGAATTTAAGATTGGAAAAAGGAGAACTTGCAAAATTTGCCAATCTCTAGTGGCCTAGCCTGAACCATGAGAGCTGTTCCTTTGCTAGTTGTACTTTAAAGAACGGTACTGAAAGAGAAATCTTTCCAGATTCAGTTTCTCCCATCGATCCAAGTGTTTGATGGGAAAGGCTATCTGGGGAGAACGTTTGCCTGAAAAGGGAAGGAGACCTTTCAGAATATTGCAACCCTGGGAATAATCTGAGCCAGAGTACAAAATTTGGGTTCTGAGAATGTTTGAAGACCATTTAGATACTTTTAAAACTGTTTCCTGTTCCTGCCTTGGATTTCTTCATGTCCATCCAGCTTAGCTTGTAAACACATTCGGGGAGAACGGTATATTTCAAATACAAACAAATGGCTGGCTTTAAGTAAAAAATAAATTAAAACATTTCTGTGGTTTCTCCATAGCCACAGTAGGAAAATGTTCCTTCACATTCGCTCCCCTTGTTCCCTTGAAAAGTCGCACAACAGCTCAAAGTTTTGTGGACCAAAGCAAGCTTCTTGGTGCCATGCAAACATGATCAGTAAGAGATTCTCTTTTCACTCCATCCATCTAGAAAACAGCTGTCCCATTCGTTGCTATACTGCACATTTTGTACAGCCAACAGGGAACATTGGTTCCTGAAAAGAGCAGAAATTAAGCACCCGCAAGAGAACTGGGTGAACTACATTTTATATAGCACAAAAGTTTGGAGAAGTTGCATAATCCAGAGCTTGTTTAATATGTTTCCCCACAAGGCTGCATTTTGTGATACTTCTGTTTATTTTTTTCATTACTAGGCTGTATGTGTTGAGAATTCATGCATGGTTCGAGGAAGCAAAGAGGGAAGAAATGGATTTATCCACATTTTCAGGGAATTAATTGATCCAGCAGAGAAAACTCTACATGAAGTATTGAGATCGGATAAACGATTCAGGTAAACCATGATTTTTAACCGTATCAAAACTCCCCCCCCCCCGCAAACTAAACAGAAAGATGAGATCTCAGTTATACATGCTGAGACTGAGTGATGTTGAGAATCATTCTAAAAAAATTGCTCACCCTCAATTTAACTGTTGTAGTTTTAGGCTTCGAGTGAAAATTATCTAAAAAGGACAATAAAATCCACAAAGTGTCGTGAATGGATGACTCTTGTCAACATTTTTAGTGAATAGCCTGCCATCTGTAATTATAGGTTTGGGGGATCATAAAATGAAACGATTATTTTAATACTTAGTAATTTAAAAAGCAAACAGTGGCTCATAAGTCCGCAATGAAATTTTCAAAGAAAAGCTGGGGCTAGATCCCAGGGAAACCTCCAAACCTTTCAGACCTTAGATAGATAGATAGATGATAGATAGATGATAGATAGATAGATAGATAGATAGATGATAGATAGATAGATAGATGATAGATAGATGATAGATGATAGATGATAGATAGATGATAGATAGATAGATAGATAGATAGATGATAGATAGATAGATAGATAGATAGAGATAGATGATAGATAGATGATAGATAGATCGATAGATCGATAGATAGATCAATAGATCGATAGATAGATGATAGATAGATGGATAGAGAGAGAGAGATAGAGAGAGAGAGAGATAGATAGAGATAGATAGATAGATGATAGATGGATAGATATAAATAGAATCTTTATTTGCAACAGCTGCAAGCCATAGCAAAGGAATCAACTACAATAAAGTTCAGACCACAGTTGGAAGGGAGAATTCCAATTCTAATGCTGTCTTGATAGGAGAAGCAGCATCTGTGCCAATTTTCCTTATGAGTAGCGCAAAAATACAGGAACTGTCTTGGTACTTGCATTTTGGAGCTCTAAATATATACTACCTCTAAATGTACTTTGGCAGATATATTGCGTATGCATGCGAATGTCAACTATTATCATGATCAAGTCCATGAAGCTGGAGGCAAGACTGCAATATATTTTTTTAAAAACAACTATAATGTTCTCCAGGAAAAAAATCTGACTAGGAGAATGAATCATTTATTGCTTTCCACATTTTCCAGCCAGAAATCTTGGAGGGTATATCAGAAAAAGAGAGTTCTATATTTTCACCGCCTTGCTGTTCGTATCTTCTTGCTGGTTGCTCCTATTCCAGCATGGTTGTGGTGCTTTTTCTTTCTTTAGATTCAAGGAAAAGAGGGAAAAAATGAAAAGCAGCAGCTTTGCTGTTTATGTCTGAAACACCCCAGTAGAATTCAGTCACATACATTGCCTAAATATAGCCAATATAGCATCCTCCAGATGTTGTTGGACTACCACTACCAGAATCCCTAAAAGTTGGTCATTCTGGCAGAGCTCGATGGGAATTGGAGTCCTACAACAAACTGAGGATGCCATATTGGACTGCTGTAATGTGCTGTATGTGTGGCTGCCCTTGAAGATGGTCTGGAGCTGGAGCTAATGTGGAATGTGGCTTCTATACTGGTAATGGGGGCACAACATGTCACCAGACCTGAATGTACTGCACTGACTGCCAGTGAGCTACTGGGTCCAATTCAAGGGGTTATTATTAGCATAAACGACTCTGGAATTGCAGCTCTCATCTCGCTTTACTGGCCGAGGGAGCCGGCGTTTGTCCGCAGACAGTTTTTCCGGGTCATGTGGCCAGCATGACTAAGCCACTTCTGGCAAAACCAGATCTGCGCACGGAAATGCCATTTACCTTCCCGCCGGAGCGATACCTATTTATCTACTTGCACTTTGGCGTGCTTTCGAACTGCTAGGTTGGCAGGAGCTGGGACCGGGCAACGGGAGCTCACCCCGTCGCAGGGATTCGAACCGCTGACCTTCCAATCGGCAAGCCCTAGGCTCAGTGGTTTAGACCACAGCACCACCCACATCCCTTATTATTAGCATACAGAGCTCTAAATGTTTTGGGACCCAAGCATCAACTTACCCAGTGTCAACCATCTCAGACCCTACTATTGGCAGATGGGACCTTGGTGGTGTTGCCACCACCGGGAGCTGCCTAGTTGGCGTTGACCCATGACAGGACTTTCTTGTGGCAATTCCCCGTTTGTGGAATGCCATTCCTGGTGAAGTACACCTTGTTTCCTTCATTACTGACTTCCAGGAGGAATTCAGAAATATCCCTGTTTATCCAGGCATTCGATGGCTGAAAGACAGTGTTCCTGACAATCCCTGAAATTACTACTTCCAACAAAATATTAAAATGCAGTAATGCATCAAACATTAAAAGGTTCCCTAACCAGTTTTAAACTGTTCTGAAACTGTTTTTGAAATATTTTAAACTTGGTTTTAGATTTTTTTCCAGTTTTTTAACGCTTTTAAAAGATCATGATGGTGGATACGATGATGATTGATGAGTTTGCCACCCTTCACTCCTTCATAATATGAATCTGTCTTTAGGGACACTCTTCTGGCTGTGAAGACGTTCACCTGAAACAATAGGACAATGTTCCTGTCTTCATGCAGAAACTGGGCAGTTGTTAATTGTTTTGTGCTCTCTTTTCTTCCTCAGCACATTCCTCAGCCTTGTGGAAGCAGCAGACTTAGAAGAGGTTCTTTCTCAACCTGGTGACTGGACCTTGTTTGTCCCAACTAATGATGCTTTCAAAGGCTTGACTGAGCAGGAGAAACAGACCCTGATAAGTAAGTTGGTTGCAAAAAGAAGATCACAGAGCCAGAGGCTTCTCTGCAGTAGTCCTTTTCAATGTTGCGAGCAGTGCCGGATTTACATATAAGCTAAACAAGCTATAGCTTAGGTCTCCATGCCCTTGGGGGCCCCAAAAAAATTTAAAGGGAAAAAACACTGGATGTACGTTTCCAAAACATAAGATAAAAAACAACTAAAATAAAGCCTACATACAGCCACAGTGTTTTGTGTTGTGTAGGCTCCTATGATGTAGGTAATGGGCCCCGCCTGCTAGCTTGCTCCCTAAAATATCACCGGTTTGCTCACTAATACAGTGGTGCCTCGCAAGACGAAAATAATTCGTTCCGCGAGTCTTTTCGTCTTGCGATGTTTTTCGTCTTGCGAAGCACGGTCAGTCGCAACTGCGCCTCTTCAAGCGGCTTTAAAAAAAAAAGTGCAAGACGTTTCCGTCTTGCGAAGCAAGCCCATAGGGAAATTCGTCTAGTGAAGCAACGCAAAACCGAAAAACCCTTTCGTCTAGCGAGTTTTTCGTCTTGCGAGGCATTCGTCTTGCGGGGCACCACTGTATATATAGGGTTGTATTTCACTATTAACATACTTCTTCTTAATTGTATTTCAGTTCAACAATTACTTGATAAAATACATATTATGTGCAAATGGCTTTAGAGACCTATTACGTCCACAAATTACCATATAGCATATATTCAGCAACAAAAAACCAGCGTCAATTTGTTGTTGACAAAGGACAGCTGGACATATAAAGGGCCCCATTACCTCCAGTAGTTTAGGACATCATCAAACCTAAATCCAGCCCTGGTTGTGAGAGATGCTGTGTGATTTCTCTTGGCCACTTTAGCTTCCCGAAGTCTCTAGGACTGAAAAGAGGAAGACACCTCTTTATTCTACCAAGTTCTGTAGTAGCTGTAGTTGTCTATTGCAGAATAAAACAACAAAGCTCCTGTTTGGACATTTTGATACTAACCATTAAGCCTTTACAAATCTTTACTGCGTTCATAGACCAGAATTTAAGCCTTTAAAGATCCTTGACTTTTCTTGGAAAAACTTCCACTTCCTACAGACAAAGTGTATTCAATTAATTAGTGGATATTTTCTGAGAATACACGCTTCTGACACTCACAGCAGGAGTAGACAGAAGATGCATTTTTAAAAACCAGGCAGAGTACACAGCAGAGGTTTCCAATACACATGCAGTCATGCTGAATTGGAAGGGAATCAAAAAAACAATGACAGTGAGCCAGGCAGATTTACGACCTTAAGCTTGGAGATCGAGAACAGTGATGAGAAAGGGGTGGTGGTGAAAAGTTTATGGAAAGATCCATATTGAAGACTGCTTGTGAGTGATCACATGCATGGCGGGAGATGATGATGATGATAATTTATTATTTATATCCCGCCCATCTGGCTGGGTTTCCCCAGCCTCTCTGGGAGGCTCCCAACAGAACATTAAAAACACAGTAAAAGATCAGGGCTGCTTTCAGATGTCTTCTAAAACAGTGTTTCCCAACCGGTGTTCCGCGGCACACTACTGTGCCGTGAGACATTGGCTGGTGTGCCGTGGGAGGGAGGCGGGCGAGTCGGACGGTGAGAGGCGGCGGCGGCGAGGATCCGCGTCGAGCCGGGGGCGGCTCCGCGGTGGTGGTGCCGAGCGGCGGGGCAGCGCGTGCAAAAGGGAGGAGCGCGAGACAGCGGAGGAGGAGGAGGCCGGCATGTCCGGGCAGCAGCAGCAACAACAGCAGCAGCAACTCCCGGCGACGGCTCCTCAAGCCCCGCCGCCGCCCCTCCTCCGCCCGCTATCGCCGCCACCACCACAACAGCCTCAGTTGCCGCCGTCCCTCAGTCCCTCGCTCTGCTGCCTCCTCCCACCCCCAAAGTTGGAGGTTCCCCGGCAAGGGGGAGGGAAAAAACTTTCACTTTCGTGCGTCCCTCCCGGCGTGACGCTGCGCGCTGACGTCACGGGGCGGGGCTTTAATGGTGGTGTGCCGCGAGATTTTTTTTCAGTAAACAGGTGTGCCGTTGCCCAAAAAAGTTTGGGAAACACTGTTCTAAAAGTCAGATAGTTGTTTATTTCCTTGACGTCTGATGGGAGGGCGTTCCACAGGGCGGGCGCCACTACTGAGAAGGCCCTCTGCCTGGTTTGCGCATGAACATTAAATGAACTTCATCACCATACCTACTCCTGAATGATTTGTTGTTGTTGTTTAGTCGTTTAGTCGTGTCCGACTCTTTGTGACCCCATGGACCAGAGCACTCCTGTATTCCACTGCCTCCCGCAGTTTGGCCAGACTCATGTTGGTAGCTTCAAGAACACTGTCCAACCATCTCGTCCTCTGTCATCCCCTTCTACTTGTGCCCTCCATCTTTCCCAACATCAGGGTCTTTTCCAGGGAGTCTTCTCTTCTCATGAGGTGGCCAAAGTATTGGAGCCTCAGCTTCAGGATCTGTCCTTCCAGTGAGCACTCAGGGCTCATTTCCTTAAGAATGGATAGGTTTGATCTTCTTTCAGTCCATGGGACTCTCAAGAGTCTCCTCCAGCACCATAATTCAAAAGCATTAATTCTTCATCAATCAGCCTTCTTTATGGTCCAGCTCTCACTTCCATACATCACTACTGGGAAAACCATAGCTTTAACTATACAGACCTTCGTCAGCAAGGTGATATCTCTGCTTTTAAGATGCTGTCTAGGTTTGTCATTGTTTTTCTCCCAAGAAGCAGGCGTCTTTTAATTTCATGACTGCTGTCACCATCTGCAGTGATCATGGAACCCAAGAAAGTAAAATCTCTCACAACTCCATTTCTTCCCCTTCTGTTTGCCAGGAGGTGATGGGACCAGTGGCCATGATCTTAGTTTTTTTGATGTTGAGCTTCAGACCATATTTTGCACTCTCCTCTTTCACCCTCATTAAAACGTTCTTTAATTCCTCCTCACTTTCTGTCATCAAGGTTGTGTCATCAGTATATCTGAGGTTGTTGATATTTCTTCCGGCGATCTTAATTCCAGTTTGGATTCATCCAGTCCAGCCTTTTGCATGATGAATTCTGTGTATAAATTAAATAAGCAGGGAGACAATATACAGCCTTGTCGTACTCCTTTCCCAATTTGGAACTATTCAGTTATTCCATATCCAGTTGATACCCGTGTTGAATTTCAGGGGCCTGTGAATAAGATATACACAAACTGTTGAAATAAACAAATCAATAATACACTAAAACCCAGCCCTAGTTGATAATCTCTTGGATTATTCACAGGCTACTATGCTTTCTATGAAACTCTGAACACTACTAGAGGCAACAACCTTGTTACTGTGCATTTATTTTATTTTTACTTTTTCAAGGGTGAAAGAGCCCCTGGTCTTGCCAGAGGTTCTTGATCCCAGCTCAACTCTCTGATTTTCCTTGTGGATGTGGGGGGGAAAACCAGATCTTGAATTTAGGGCATTTTGTTCTGGGATAAGGATTTAGAGGTAAACAAGTTCTCTGTAGCACAAAAAATAAAATAAAAATAAACAGCTCCCCTGTAGGAAACTTTACTTGCCAGTGGAAAGGCTTGGGGAATCATTGATCCAACCGTACTTACGTCCATCACTAATTTTCTTCCACAGGAGACCAAAATGCTCTCAGGAATATTCTGCTTTATCACTTAACTCGAGGAGTTTTCATCGGAAGCGGATTTGAACCTCGTGTGACCAACATCCTCAAAACTATCCAAGGCGGCAAATTGTACTTGAAAGTGGTAAGTATCGAGAGTAACCTTTCGACAAGAATTATTAACCCTGTAATTTAAGTTGAAGGACGGAGACAGTATTCCGAGAGATGTGCAAAACCTGCCAAGAAATTCCTCTGATTTTGTCAGAACTCTTTTGGCTTCTCTTGCACTCCCTAAAGCGTTTTGCCAGAAGAGGATTTTCTAACATTGCCTTACCATGTGTATTCCCCTATATAAGATACTAGACATTATAATAATATTTATTTCAACTGTTTGGAAATGTATTCTCTCTTTCTGTTGTTCACCTTTATTATTTAATCCTTAGGTGAATGACACTCTTCTGGTGAATGATTTAAAAGCAAGGGAATCTGACCTTATGGCGACCAATGGTGTGATTCATGTCATTGACAAGCTCCTGTATCCCGCAGGTGGGTTGTGGATTATTGTAATGTATTCACTCGTGTTCCTTAGACCATTCATGCACTGTTTTCCAATCAAAAAGGAAGCAGGTTTTCTGTAGCATCTGACCATTTGGTAAATTGATTCAGTCATCTGCACAAATCTCACCTGATGGTAGATGAATGAACATTATACTCGTCTCCTATCTCTGAGCGGTGCCCCAGGAAAGCTTTGCTGTCGCCTATGTTATGGTATTTTTAGCACACAAAGAGCTTTTCTATTTCCCAGGCTTTTTATTCTTAAATATTTTAGCAGTTTTCACACTATTGTACTGATATAATTCTCTGCTGCTAATTATATTTTAGTTCTTGTTTAGAGCTTTCGAGTTGCTTCATGTTGCATTTTATGGTTTTAATTTTTACTTAAAAATTACCCAGAGATGGTAATTTAGACGGTATAGAGTTGGTATGTAAATATAGAAAAGAAATAAATGAAGCATTTAGCTCTCTGGGACAGAAGTACTTGAAAAACGCAATATTTATGTTTATAATTACTCTGAGGAAATGTGGTTCATTTGAGAACTTTACAATCCCTTTCTCCTGTTTTCCAATTCAGGTTATTCATATATAGGGCATAGCCGAAGCATTTTACTGACTTTCCATTTTGAACAAACCAGAGTATTGCTTAGGATTTTCTCTCTGTGTTAAAGTTATCGTTATCTCATTATCCTTTTTTAAAAATCTTTTTCTTTATAAACAAAAATGTAGATGTACCTGTTGGAAATGACCAGCTTCTCACAATTCTGAAAAAATTGATTAAGTACATCCAGCTCAAGGTATGTTCTATAGATTGTAATCTGTGATAACACATAGAGCCAAATCTGAATCACACTGGTGGGTTTATTTCCACTGCTTTTTGACCATGAGGCCAGAAAATACATTTGTCATAGAATAGCAATGTCAGTGAGATGTGGGGCAGTTAACCCTCCAGCAGATGCCCAAAGCAGAGACACATCAATAACTCCTATCCCACAAAGCATATCTACTTCACCAAATGTTGATGATCATCAATTCCATGACGTTCTTTTCCTGCTGCCTACTAAGTGTCAATACACTTTGATGGCCACAACCCTGACAGTGAGGTGGAAAGAGGGCTTTGCAAATAGGATCCATGCTCTTAACTCCACTTTTGGACATCTTCCTGGCTATGCAATGAACATTGCTCCATTGCACACCTGCCCCTTGTGGGGTTGGTGCACCTGAAAGAGCAAGCTGGGGTGGCTGTCCATAAACTCGACTTTGACATGGGTGCCAAGAGCCCTTAAAGGTAAAGGGACCCCTGACCATTAGGTCGAGTCGTGGCTGACTTTGGGGTTGCGGCGCTAATCTCGCTTTATTGGCCAAGGGAGCCAGCGTACAGCTTCTGGGTCATGTGGTGAGCATGACTAAGCCACTTCTGGTGAACCAGAGCAGCGCACGAAAACGCCGTTTACCTTCCCGCCGGAGTGGTACCTATTTATCTACTTGCACTTGGACGTGCTTTGGAACTGCTAGGTTGGCAGGAGCTGGGACCGAGCAACGGGAGCTCACCCCGCCGCGGGGATTCGGACTGCCAACCTTCTGATCGGCAAGTCCTAGGCTCTGTGGTTTAACCCACAGCGCCATCTGCGTCCCGCCAAGAGCCCTTAGTAACAAGTAATTCCCCAAAGGCTTTTTGTTCAAGAGGATAGCAAATATACAGAGAACAGCACAGAAATGAACTGGAATGAGTCTAGGCCAATGGCAAAGAAAAGAGAAATAATTTGGTATGTGGCAAGGTATCTGGTTGTGTTCAGAGCCTTGAGGGCATAGCTGTCAACTGTTCCCTTTTTTAAAGGGAAATTCCCTTATTCCAAATAGGATTCCTCACAAGAAAAGGGAAAAGTTGACAGCTATGCTTGAGGGGTTGCCAAAATTTGCTCTCTGCTCCAGTTTCTGCACTGCAGGTTTCAAAGGTTGACTTTCCTTCACCTGTCAGGGGTTCTTCAGCTGTGATTCCTGCAATTGCAAGGGAGTTGGGCTAGTTAATCCTTGAGATCCCTCCCAGCTCTACAGTTCTATGATTCTGCAAGGCATTAGAGGGGAATGCTGTTGTCAGGCTCTGGGCAGAAGAGGAATGATGGTGACTGCCTCCCCAACCTGACCCTTCCAGAGAAGAAGACAGTTCACAATTACAACAGGGGTTTGAGGGAAGTCACAGCTCAGGGGAAGATGAGGGAGAAAGTTGGGAAATAACAGTAGAGGAGGAGGAGGAGCTGGAGCAGCCGGCTGACACGTTATCACTAAAAAGCATTCAAGACCCACCATCTCCCAGACTCCAGCGAGCCTTAAAAGTAGGAGAGCCAAGAGCTTGGAGACAGATGGCCCCAAGCGACAACCATAAAGGTCTTGCTCCTGTTGACGAAATGGGGAATGGGTGAAAGGAAGGGTGGAGATTTACTCGGGACAGTGCCATTATTCCAAGAGGCTGTATTCTCAAGCCTCTTTCTGTAAATATTGAATAAAAAGCAGATGGCAAGGACTTTTCCTTGTCTTAGCCGTTCCTGGCAACCTGCCGTGGGGGTTGGTTCCTCTGCCGCCTGACAGCTGTGCACCATAGGTGCCAACTCCCTAGGGCCCTGGGTGTCCGAGCACCCACAAAATTCCCCATGAAGTGGCCAGGCACCCACAAATTTCTGTACCAGGGCCATGCACACTGCAGGGCACCCAGAGCCCGGGCGCCCACAGTCAAAGATGCTCATGAAAGTGGAGGTTTCAGTGACAGCTGTGGGTCAAAATTAATGTCACAATGAACTCAGAGCAGCAGCTGCAGCAAAGAATAACTCCATATTGAGAGTCCCCCTCTCCTATTTCATAGAGCTTAGTCTGTGCCCTGCGACCATTGCAATAGCATGTTTCACCCAGTGGCGTTGCAAAGGGGCAGGGGGGGTGCGCTCCTGGTGCCATGTCTGGGGGGTGACAAGAAGGCACCCCGTGGGGTGCTCACCCCACTGCCCCGGGCGCGGCGGCGCACGCAGCCATCGCGCTGCCGCAGCCACATGTGGAGGACCCGTCGTTCACATCCATTCAGTGCTCGAGCAACGCATGTGGCAAACTGCTATGTACAACACATGTGCGGTGTTGCACACATGTGCTGTACATAGTGACAGTGCACATGCACTGGACATAGCGGTTTGCTGCTGGCGCCACTCAAGCACCGTATGGACGGCGGTGGGATTACTCCGCCGCTGCTACAGCTGCACGTGGAGGATCTTCCGTTTGTGGCTGCAGCCGCGGGCAGAGGATCCCGCCACCATCCGTACGGTGCTCGAGTGGCGCCAGCGGCAAACCACTATGTACGGTGCATGTGCGGTGTTGCTACGTATGGTGCATGCACCCTACCTAGCAACGCTGTACATGCGCCCTATGTAGAGACGCCGCACATGTGTCATACATATCTGCGCAGTGCATGCATCGCACGTAGCGGCGCCACGCATGCACAGCCGATGGTTTGCCCCGGCCCGGGTGTCGGTTAGCCTTCGTTCGCCCCTGGTTTCACCTCCTCTACTCCACCTTATTGACTGCTATTGCAAGAAAATGCACAATGTGGTAAGAATGTAAGAACAGCCCTACTGGTTCAGGCCGATGGCATCCTGAGCCAGCATCCTGATCTCAGTGGACAACCAGATGTCTGTGGGAAGCCTTTGAGTAGGACCAGAGCACAACTGCTGCTCTCCCAAGTTGTGATTCCCTGCAGCTGCTGCTGTTCAGAGGGATACTGCCCCCAGCTGTGGAGGTAGAAAACATCAGGATGCAAGCTCAGTTTTGATGATGAGTTCGGTCTACAGGCTGAGTTTTACTAGATGTTTACTAGAAGGGAGTTTTGGCAACCCTGTGTTTTTGGGAACATTTAGTTCTTGGCCAAAAATGGGATTATTATTTTATTTTTTTAATCAGAGTCCTAGATTAACTTCCAAGGATCTCTGCTCCTCTGTGTTGCATGCTTCAGATGACATTCTCGCCATGTGAACTTGACCCCATGTGCTGCCGGTGTGATGGTCATTTCTTCCTTGTGAAATGTGAAGTATTGTTTTCCACTTCCCTTTAGGTACCACTAGATTTAACTCATCTTTCTCTCCCCTCCACAGTATGTCCGTGGCAGCACATTCAAAGAGATTCCATTGACATTTTACAGTAAGTATTTTTAAAGGTGACATGAACAGTCGCAAATGTTTGATGGGATGGAGGGATTTGAATGTCCGTTTTGGATAACTAGAACTGTCAAATAATGTTCAGGAAATTGGGGGGCAATACTGCATGTGTAGCACAGAGTGGACACTAAAACAAATGTCCCTAAAACTCATTCATTAGCAGATGATCACCCATTTTGAAGCCTGGATTTTCCATCCAGTTCATAGTGAAGATAACTCTCCATTCATGAATGTCCATTAATGTTAACTGTCCATTCATGGATGTACACGGATTGAAGAAGAGTTGCTGTTGTTGCTACTGTGAGATGCAAACCAGAGATTTCAGCTGACTCCTTCAGCAAAATCGTTTCCTAAAAGGTGCAACTGGACTTTTAATATGGAAAAGCAAAGGCAGTCAGAATACATGGGACTTGGAAGTACTGAAATTCGGCAGGATCATGTCCTGCATTTGTATCACCCAAATATATAGATATTGTGCTGGTGAAAAAAGCACAAATAATTCTGGAAAATATAGCTTAAATTATTGCTTTCAGCCTAAAAAGGAGATATATATATGGGAAAGGTAAAAGGGACCCCTGACCATTAGGTCCAGTTGCAGACGACTCTGGGGTTGCGGCGCTCATCTCGCTTTACTGGCCAAGGGAGCCGGCGTACAGCTTCCGGGTCATGTGGCCAGCATGACTAAGCCACTTCTGGCGAACCAGAGCAGCTCACGGAAACGCTGGTTACCTTCCCGCCAGAGCAGTACCTATTTATCTACTTCCACTTTGATGTGGTTTCGAACTGCTAGGTTGGCAGGAGCTGGGACCGAGCAACGGGAGCTCACCCCGTCGCGGGGATTTGACCTGCCAACCTTCTGATCGGCAAGGCCTAGGCTCTGTGGTTTAACCCACAGCGCCACCCGCGTCCATATATATATATATATGGTATGGAGTTGTCTTTCAGTCAGAAAGGAGGTATCTGTTAGCAAAGGGCTTCATTGGTATAGCATCACAGAATCACATAATTTTAGAGTTGGAAGGGACTATGAGCTTCATCTAGTCCACCCCCTGAAATGCAGAAAACTTTTGCCCAATGTGGCGCTCGAACCCACGACCCAGAGATCAAGAGTCTCATTCTCTAACAACTGAGCTATCACTTTTTAAAAATTAAAAAAAGGACTTTGGTGGCCACAGGTTTACTGATACCACATCAGTTGTCTTGCTAACGGGAGTAGCATTGTATATGTGACAGGAACTCTCTTCACAGATTCTTCTTCACAGAGTTTGTTCACGGGGAACTTCCACAAGTACAGGAAGCTGCCTGCTTCAGAAATTCTCCCTCTAATGTGTGGAGGGTGATCAGAACAGTGGCAGGGAGAAGAAATAGCATGCTTGTCCCCCTCCCCTCCCCACATGTTTAGTTTAACTCTGAAGAAGATTCTTTTTTGTTCTCTGGAACAAAAAGCATGCACAGTCTGCATCTCTTGAGGGCATCACATTCCTGTTTTGGCGATCTCACATAAAACTCATTCAATCCCAGTAAGTTCCCCAATACCATTAAAAAGGACAGTGTAGGGTAGCCGTTTCTAAATCCACCAGTTTTTGCTTTCTTTTACTTTCAGCCACCCGAATTATTAAAGTTGTTGACCCCGGGACTAAAGTAATTGAGAGCAGCTTTGAGCCCAGCATCCGAAAAGGTAAAAGTGGTTGGTTGGAAGGAGTAATATGAATAATAGCAGATATAGCCAAATAAAACTCAGAAACTTTGAGTTCGTTGAAAGGAAAAAACCCCACAATGTGTTGAAATTGTGAGGTAAAAGCGAGAGATGCCACCAAAATTTAATCTATTGAAAAAATTTGTGCTGGGTGGGCCTATCCAAATCAGAAAGAGGCCAATTAAAACAGATTAATTTAGAAGAACATCCACTGCCCATTTGAAAACAATCTGTTTTGATTTTGAGGTGGAGGCAACAACTGCTTGTTGTTGTTTAGTCGTTTAGTCGTGTCCGACTCTTCGTGACCCCATGGGCCAGAGCACGCCAGGCACTCCTGTCTTCCACTGTCTCCCGCAGTTTGGTCAGACTCATGTTTGTAGCTTCGAGAACACTATCCATTCATCTCGTCCTCTGTCGTCCCCTTCTTCTTGTGCCCTCCATCTTTCCCAACAACAACCGCTACACTCCCTTTACCTGATGGCATCTATTGGAGAACTTCCTGCTACTTTTGCAAGTGGATTGCGTGGGTTTTTTAAATTTGTCAGTACAAATAACAAATGATTATGACAATGGATTGGAATTCTCAAGCCACAATTCTCAACAAATCCACTTCCAATTTTTACCTTAGAAGAACACTGGGGGGAAAAATGTTTTAAATGCTCTAACCTTGAATTCAATGTGTGACTTTACAGACTGGCGATGAAAAAATGAAGTGAAAACTTAATAAGATCAGGGTTACTTAGGCAACCAAGTCCATGCTCATTTTGTGTTCTAAAAGGGGAATATAGAGTGGGCTTAATAATACGTTGCCGCAAGCACAGACTGGGTCATATAGAGGTATAACTTAACCGAAAATGCAAGTTCTTTATTATCGTTCTCCTTTAAGTTCTGTAATGATTGTATTTGTGGCTTGAAAGAGTAAGTCTGCTTCATCACACGGTCGCATCCATGCCATGTATTTAAAGCACTCTGATACCACTTTAACAGCCATGGCTTTTCTCCAAGAATGCTGGAAACTGTAGCTAGTTATGGGGGCTGAGAACTGTTATGAGACCCCTCGAAGATCTATGATTGTTACAAGCCTTAAATGCAGATCCCAGGATTCTAGAAGGAAGCCAAGAGCAGTGACTCACATTGAGTTATGCCAAAGGCAATGACTAACGTTCAGTAATGCCAGGCTTATAGGTTAGAAAAGCAGCTCCCCGAGTGGAGATTAAATAAGCAGAGAAAATAGTGAGTGCTAATCACGCCCTCTATGCAGCCAACTTGTCATTGGCTGCCAGACTCGTCATCCTACCGCTGGCTTCGCCCCAGGGTATGATTTGTGTTGGGCAGGCTTCTCAACGTTGCTCACAATCCCACCTCCGATGACTCAAGAACAGTCCTCTTTGGAAGCCAATTCCAGCTTTTCTTTATATGCCAACAATTGCAACATTGGCAGCCACAAAAGAACACAGAAGCATTCTTCACAGGGCCTCCCAAATGTGTGGAGAGACTAGAAGATACTTGGGTCGGGAAATGTTTCAGGAAGCCATATTCCAATCATTCATTCAAAAGGAAAGGGCTTGTCCACACCAGTTCCGAAATGTGTACATGCTGCTGTTCGCCTCCCCATTTAATTTGTGTTGTGTGCACGATGTTCTCCTCATCCAACTGGCAACCTGAAGAGGGAAAGTAAATCCAATACGAAATGCTACATGGCTGTGAACACACTGTGTAAGCAGGTTCTGGTGATGTTTCTGGGGTGCCATGTTTTCCCTCAACTTTACTTCTGTTTTGTTTCTGACAGCCAAAAGGAAAGGCTGCGGTTATAACGGGACAATACTGGTTGTTCTGCTCTGGCTCTGTATTTCAACATGTATTTTAGACACAATGCATGGAAACACAGAAGAGATTTTACAACTAGCATGAATAAGCAAATAAGCCAGTGGTGGATACAACTCAAGCATAGTTAGGCACTTTTAAGCACCACTGACTTCGCTGGAAAAGTTGAGCATGTGTTTAACTCAACAGGTCCTGGTACTTAAATGGGATTAGTTTATGCCTTTAGCTTTTTATCGGAGCTGGTCATATGTTTTCTTATGTTTTGATTACGATGTCTAGTAAAAGCATTTTAAGAACTGCAGCCATCTGATTCTCTTGAAATATTTTCTTATCATTATCACAGAAATAAAGGTAGTTGGTGGCACCACAGTTCGAAAAGAGATTGAAGGTAATGTATCATGAAAGAGGATAACTAATAGACTTTCCATAATATCCAGCTATGAAGCAAAGCATCAAGCTTCCCCCCCCCAAAAAAAAAAAAATTTAGGGCAGAAAAATCACACAGCCAGGGAGCCAAGGTCCAAGCAAAGTTTCCAGATTCTGTACTTCATTTGACCTCGAAGAGGGAAATGCTTCCTTCCCTACTTCCTTTTAATGTATGGCTGCTGCCACTTTTAATGTAATACTTCTGGGATGGCTCAGTCAAGAAAGCACAAGACTCTAAACCTCAGGGTTGTGGGTTCAAGCTCCACAGTGGGCAAAGATTCCTGAAGTGCAGAGGGTTGGATTAGATGACCTTTGTGGTCCCTTCCAGCTGCATGCTCTATGATTCTATGACATCATCAAGTGGCCAATGTGCTTCTGTTGAGTTTGCAGCCAAAATATTATAGCCACAAAACAGCAGAGGCACAAAAGCAGCAGATGGGAATCAGAAATGCCAAAACCTTGAACCAGCCTGCACAGAAATTATGAACAGATATCTCCCATGTTCCACATATTCCTATTTTTGCAGGCCTACTTAATCCATGACACATTGGATTACACAGTTGCATTTAATGTATATCAATTCACAGCAGGATCAAACACTCTACATATTTCGGGACGTGGGTGGCGCTGTGGTCTAAACCACTGAGCCTCTTGGGCTTGCCGATCAGAAGGTCGGCAGTTTAAATGCATTGCTCTGTCCCAGCTCCTGCCAACCTAGCAGTTTGAAAGCACGCCAGTGCAAGTAGATAAATAGGTACTGCTGTGGTGGGAAGGTAAATGGCGTTTCTGTGTGCTCTGGCTTCTGTCACAGTGTCCCGTTGTGCCAGAAGCAGTTCAGTCATGATGACCACATGACCTGGAAAGCTGTCTGTGGAAAAACACCGACTCCCGCGGCCTGAAAGCGAGATGAGTGCCGCAACCCCATAGTCGCCTTTGACTGGACTTAACTGTCCAGGGGTCCTTTACCTTTTTTACCTTTGCATATTCATGCTCTGGAACCCCAACCCAGTCTACAACAGTGGCCTCATATGTACCAGTCATGGCTTCCCCTAAAGAAATCTAGACCGTTAAAGGTGTAGGCTGTTAACTGTAGAAACTGTTGAGGGTATTGAGAGTTATTAGGAGACTTCTCACAGAGTTCCCTGGAAAGAGGGAAATTGTAACTCTGTGAGCAGAACAGGAGTCTCCCAACAACCCTCAGCACCCTTAACAAACTAGAGTTCCCAGTATTCTTTGGGGGAAGCCATGACTGTGAAAGTGATATAAGCAGTGGTTTTTTCCCTTAAAAAATGTTTAGGGGTACTCTCATTTTCCTACTCATATTGAAATACTGCCCCTCTTTGAGGCCAAACTTAAATTCCCAAAATGTTTAGGGGTATGCGTGCCCCTGCATCCCCCCCAAAAGCACTAGATATAAGAGTCCATTCAATAGATGGTGCATCACTCTGAAGAATTATATCCTAGTCCCAATAGCTTTAGGATTGGCTCTGACACAAATGAGTAGGAGTTAATTTTGTCCGAGGCATTTTCATTAAGCATTGTTCGCTTTGTACGTCATATTTATAATGCACCTTCCCATTTTGAAATAATGCTTTTCAGGGCCCACTATTACAAGGCTCACCAAAGTGATTGAAGGGGACCCAGAATTTAAGCTGGTCAGGGAAGGCGAGACAGTCACTAAAGTTATTCATGGAGGTGAATATGTCTCATGGACTGCACATTACTAACCAGAATGGTTTGGAAGAGGCAGTTCCCAGTTCTCTTAAACTACTGGATTTGTTCTTAGCATGTGTTATAATGATGTATTGCAACTATACGGTTTTATTATTAAACCCTTTGCCTCGCTTTCCCTTCTTCTTGGAATGTTTTCTCTCTTTTTTTCATTTTGTGCACTGAATTTTTGCTTTCTCTATTTTTTCACACCTGCCGTCTGAATTGTACCCATGAGATGGAATGTGGAAAAACTCTTTTGATTCCTTTGTATTCTAACATAAGTAGCATGTTTCTAAGAATCATGACTGAGCCTCAAGAAACTTGATGTTTTGTCATCCTAGCTGTGAACAAAAAAATGAAAACTACCTGCCAGTCTACCCAAAGGCTCAACTAAATATTTATTTATTTTTAAATAATACATTATTGTATGTTCATAGCTTGAGATGGTGAATATTTGACATGGGCATGCTTGGGAATGTAAATGACTTTCTTTGCACTCTTCTACAAGGCCCTGAGTGAGAACTTTGAATCTAACCATTTCTAACATTGACCCTCTTGCCCCAATGGCTGCGTAACGGAGACAATGGGGAAACATCGAAATAATCCAGTGAATTGACCGTCTCTAACTTTTTAAAACATCTTTATAGAGCCTAAAATTAAAAAATACACGAAAATAATTGATGGTTACCCTGTGGAAGTGACTGAAAAAGAAGTGACCGAAGAAAGAATCATTCAAGGTAAAAAAAAAACATGCGTCAAAAATACGCCCAGTTTTGAAAACAAAAGCTTTATAACGAAAAGAATATACAAAGTTTTAAAGGTTTCCTGATGGAGTCCACTTCTGATTCTGAGCCATTTGAGATAGTTACCAGAAGCAGAACAAACCTTTTCATATAATGGCCATATAATCTCAGTTCTTGAGAAAATACCTTAGGAGGAGGAGGAAATAACCCTCAATCAAGGAATTCCATTCCCACCTTAACGTTCATTGCCATCTTCTATCATTGCCATCTCATGTTCCTCTTATTTGTTATCTGTTTGCTGCATATCTGTTTGTTTGTTTGTATAAACAAAATTATATACCACTTGATTGTAATAAAACCTTAAAGTAGCTTAATGTTTTTTTTAAAAAAATACAGTTTTTTAAAAAAAAGATAGTTGAAAACTGATATTGAAAAACATTCAAAAACTAATTAAAAACAACAATAAACTAAAAACAGATGCAAGCACATCCAACTTAGATATGTCAGGAGTGGCTTGCCTAAACAAAAATGTTTAAAGTAGGTATCAGAGAGTGTTCAGTGACAATGCTTGGCAAATACCAACCTTCAAGGAGGTCACTAAAAGCTTGATTTCGTACTATTTGCAGAACAAGCATTATGCGGCACCTCTAACAGTGCCATTTCTGCAGAACGAAGAGATCCAATGAGCATGTATAGGGTAACGCTATCTTGCAAGTAAATTGGCCCCACGCTGTTAAGGACTTTATATATGAATACAGACTAGTGCTTTTTCCCCAGGAAAAAGTGCTGGCGCTCACCAACAAGCAGGGGGAGTGTCCAGCATGTGGGGGCGTGGCCTAATGCCAAGGCAGGGTGGCAAGGGTGGGTTAGCTGCTTGATGCTCCCTCGCCCACCTGCCCAACTACCAGGGCGCTGCTGCCCTGGTGAAGAGGCCTCCCCTGCCCTGCTTTGGGAAGGAGGCAGGAGGACTCCAGGACTTTCAGAGCATCGTGCCTCCTTCCCTAAGCTGGCCAAACATTTCCTGGGTTGGGGGAAGGAGGTGCGATCCTCTGACAGGATCCGAGAGCCCCTCTGCCTCCTTCCCTCCCAAAAGGTCGCTGCACTGTGTACCACCAGAAAGAAAGCACTGATAGTAATACTTTGAACTTGGCATGGTAGTAAGTCAACAAATCAGTGCAGTTCTCTGAGCAGAGATGTACTATGCGGACAGGACCTTACCCCTGGCGGCAGCCGCCTTATCCAGTGCCAGATTTACCTATAATTGTAATTTATTATTTGTACCTGCCCATTATAAGCTAAACAAGCTATAGCTTAGGGCCCCACTCTCTTGGGGGCCCCCAAAGGGGAAAAAAACTGGATGTACATTTCCAAAATATAAGATAACTTCAACCATTACTTTGATAAAATACATATTTTGTTATGTGCAAATGGCTTTAGATACCTATTAGGTCTACAAATTACCATATGGCATATATTCAACACAAAAAACAGCGACAAATTGTTGTTTGCAAAGGACAGCTGGACATATAAAAGGCCCCATTACCTTCAGTAGCTTAGGGCCTCATCAAACCTAAATCCAGCCCTGGCCTCACCCATCCTACCGTTGCATCCAGGCATCAGTTCAGGGCCTGCACAGCATCTCCTGATCCAAATGTTATTGAAAAATAGAGCTGAGTCTCTTCGGCATAGTGACAGCACCCTGCCCCCAATCTCCCTCTGCATGGCACTCTCAAATCACATCACCAAATTCAGGAAAGCTGTGTGAATGTGGTTGTGTGTATTGGTCAGATAATTGTAGCACTTCTTGCAACAAATTTCCCTGCACTTTCAAAAGCCACCCTGCTCTATGTTGTAAGCTATGTGTCTGTCAAACCGTCCACCAGTGGCGTAGCGTGGGGGGTGCAGGGGGGCCGGCCGCACCAGGCGCAACATCTGGGGGTTAGGGTTAGGGGGCGCAAATCCACAGGTTAGGGGGCGCAAATTACTTGCCTTGCCCCGGGTGCTGACAACCCACGCTACACCACTGCCGTCCACCAAACATGCCACCCTCCTGTAAGTTACGCTGAACGCACCTAAGCTTCTACTGAGACCTTATTCCACCATGACTTTTTTTATTACTCTCTGAGATCATTACTTTGAACAGGAAGATATGGTTACCTACAGCACAACAACGAAAATTTGGGAGGGTTCCCCCCTACCACGTATGCACCTAACTGGATCTTTTTCACTTCAGGTCCTGAACTGCAATACACTCGAATCACTACAGGAGGTGGGGCAGATACTGAGGAGACTCTTAAGAAATTGCTGGAAGAAGGTTAGTATTCTTTGTCAAAGGGGAAGTATGGACTGTGATCTGGCACGCTCAAGGATTTATTTTCTAAGGATAACTAATGCTCATTTTAGCAGCTCCGTAACATGAATAGCACTTATACAAGGCAGAGTCTGGAAATGACTAGATATGAACATTTGATCATGGGGATGATATGCACAAAATTAACAGGATTTCAAATGTCTAAAGAAATGAATTTTGTGAATGTCTGAAAACTCAGATACACATCCATTTAATGTTGGCAGTCACCTAAACAAGATTTCCAGCATTCGTTTGCAAATTTCTGAAGCATTTAGAAATTAGCAAAATCCATCTGGAATTGGCAGTATACAAAATTGACTTTCTAGTCTACTGTCTGGTTTCAATGGAAGGCATATCTTGGCTGTAATCTGTCTTGAATTCAATATGTACTACATTGATATTTTAATTCTTGTTCAAGTGAAACAGCCAATATGCTGCATATTATAGACCAGGAACACACTGCAACCATTTATTTCTTTTAATGAAAACAACCAGATGTTTGGCGTGAGGCTTTTCACTGCAATAGATAATTGTGTAATTATAAAGTGAGCTCGTTAAATGTGCTGCAACCACCAATTTCTCAATGTTCCGCATCATGCCATAAACATGTATTCTGTCAGAGGTGACCAAGGTGACCAAATTCATTGAAGGTGACGGTCATTTACTTGAAGATGAAGATATCAAAAGACTCCTCAAGGGAGGTTAGTGAGTGTGAAACAACTAACCTCATCGTAATGAGTGCCAAGAGCTGACAAACTGATCTTTTAAACTTTTTCAAGACTGATTCAATTAAGCCAAATTTATGGAAGGAAAACCAAGCCCAATGCATGAAATGATGAACTTTGAGCAATCTGTTTACCTCCACACATGTTGGAGTACAATAAAGCTTTATTTGTGCGAATCTGTTCAGTCTTTAAAAAGTTCCAAATGAGCAATGAAGATTTATTTGCATTATAAATATTCTGTGATCACTTTTGAATTTTAAGATATTCTTCCAAAAGTAAGTGCAACACGTGAGAAAAGTCCAAATCTTTTTGCATTGCTCATTTAAAAATGAATATTCATTGCTCACTATTTAACTGTCAAAGGCATGTACGGCATCCTTCTTTTGAAATGACTTTTGGTTCTGTGCATTAAAGCTTTGTAATTATCTTCAAGAGTACAGTGCACTCATCTTTGTACTGATGAGCATGTTGATGCAAACTCATTTCAGTTAATAATAAAAAGGTGCAGAATTCGCAGTCTGAACACCTATTGCAATAAAGTGCAGCGCTATCTTGACCTGGCGCCACTGGCCAACTTAATGCTAGCCAAAGGTGCAGAATTCGCAGTCTGAACACCTATTGCAATAATGTGCAGCGCTATCTTGACCTGGCGCTACTGGCCAACTTAATGCTAGACAACAAAGCTGTTCTCAGTGCAACTGTGGAAGTAGAAGGTACTATTACCAGATATGGCGTATAAATGTCATGCAAAATGGCTATATGGTTGGTTCAAATGAGGAATGACTGCAGTAGAATTGGGCAGTGATTCCTAGGAGTAGCATCCTAAAAACATGTGTACTACGCTACAGAGGCAACCAATTTGGTGCTGTGACAATCCCATGTGTCTGAGAGATACAAGTAACACCTTTCAATGGATGATCAACTCACAGCATGCTGTTTTGTGCCCAATCCTTGGTGTGCCCATTTGTAGGATGAGGATTTCGCCACCATATGGTTGCCAGCCAGCCAATAGCGTCTGAGCATAATGAACTGCCATACAGTATTAGTCGGGTGCACTGTATTGCCAGAAATGACATTCTGATCCTCTCTATTCTCCTTAATAATCTACTGATCACCAAGAAATAACCAGAAGAAACTGACGGGCAATTTTTAAAAAATCGAATGCTTATGTTATTAATCTGTATACCTCAATTGAATGGTTTTGCTTGTTGTGGGATATTTAAGAAGTGAAGGGAAAAAAGAATTCAAGTATCTGGACAAAGTTAACATTAACCCTGACCGCTAAATCCAAACTATATATTTTTATTCTTGCTCAAGTTAAAGTGAGACCACATCAGCTTCTGCTATGATTATCTCACAGAATTACAGACCAGCTGGCTCTACATTGGTTTACAGCTTGAAATCCTTATATAATGAAGTTAACCAGGAAAGCCTTTCTTGCAAAAAAAAAGTGCCTAAAGAACTCAGAAAGTATTTAGCAAATGCCATCTTACAGCACAAAAATCCAGCTGTGAATGTCCCACTGAATTCAATGGGCTTCACTCTCAGGGAAGTGGGATTAGGGTTCTAGCTTTAGTTTAATAAAACTATAAGAACAGGTGATAACATATTTATTTTATCTAAGGGACCTAACTGTAGAGAAAAGAAATACTGAAAAGCATCCATTTTTATGGCATTGCACAAACCAAAAAGTGACTCCAATAGTGGTTTTACAATTGTGCATTTGAGAAGAGTAGCATCTGGAAGACTGGAATCTCCCTTAAAAAAAAAATATTCTAAAGGATAAGTAGCTGTAGGTTGCAGGATGTGGATCTAACAGCAGGCAGGCAATTGAAGGCAGTAGCCTTCAAACTGTAACATAAGAATTGCCTAATCCAGTTTTCATGGAGTTGATATGGCTTATTCAAACTTATGCTGTAATTTTTTAAAAAAACAACAACAGTGCAATCCATTGTTTCTAATCTCAATTCTTTGCCATTTCCCCCAAAAAATATTCCAAGTGATAAATCATGAGTACAATTAGCTCAGTGGGAGAGGGCATGCGATGGACGCTGAAGATCTCAGACACATTCCACAGAATCTCAATTTAAAATCATCTCCAGTAACAGGGCTGAGAAATGGTCCCTGCCTGGGACCTGGGAAGCTTCTGATAGTCAGAATAGGGTCCTGGGTCGGATGGTCAAGTAGTGAGCCACAGACCACATGGAAGTAGCTAGAATCACTGCCATAAAACCTGAAATATCATAAAGTGATCCACTGAATTCTTTTTCCCCGTTCTTCTTGCAATTGTGAAGTGGCTACTAGAAACAGAACCCTTGACTCGTTTATTTGTCTTTGTCTTTATTTTTTATTTTTCTTACTTTGCTTTATTTATTCCAGCCCTTCTTTTCCTTTGACTGCCATGAGAGACCCGTATAATTCTTTGAGACTTGCCTAGACCCCCACCCACCCCACCCCCATACACAGATATAAACAAACACATGATTTGCACGCTGCAATCATGATGGCGATGGCTCCACAGACATTCTGGAGCTGTCTTTCCCCAGTTGAAACTGGAACAAAAAATATTCCATTGCCTACGGTAACACAACAAGCCCTTTGCAAGTTGTGAACCGCACTGTTAAGATTATTGCAATGTAAACTAACAACAGTGCATGCTCGTTGCACATTTGTTGAGGCAATTCTTGGCTACCAGCCACAGAACAGAGGATTTGTCACTTCTAAGAAAATATTTCGGAATTTGCTCATGTTGTACCCATCCACAGCCTCTTCAGATGTAACATTTCAAATATGGACCACTTTCCTGTTTTTAAAAAACCTACCCACTCTTAACTGGCAATTGTTTTTAATGCCTGTTGTAGCTGGATCTGAGTACACCAAAGTTACTAAAGTAATTGAGGCAGAGCCACAGATTATCGAGACAGAAATAAAGAAAATTCATCTGGAAGGTTAGTTATGCAGTAATATGGAACCACCCTCTTATC
The DNA here is from genome assembly GCF_965113315.1 of Podarcis vaucheri. NCBI lineage: Eukaryota > Metazoa > Chordata > Lepidosauria > Squamata > Lacertidae > Podarcis > Podarcis vaucheri. The sequence goes on from NC_138755.1 coordinate 12,752,191, forward strand.
CAAACAATTGTTGTGAGTGAATTACTTGCATGGAAATCAGGACCAGACCTAAAGAATACAGAATTGTTTATTTCCACCCTATACTTTCGAACGCAGTTGCTTACGTAGCCTATTGGCATGAAATGACTTTGTTTTGTTCACCAGTTTAAAGTTGCAGTGTTCTGTATATTTACAACTTACTTGAATAATTTATTAGTCATTAACAAACAAACAAAAATCTGTTTCAATTATTCTAACCTCCATAAAGGGATGTTAAGCATTTCTCATAGTTCCTTTCCTTTTAATCTTCCAACACGACTACAATATACCTGTCATCTACTTTACTATGTATATTAAGTTGTGCTCGCTGATGTCAAGGATTTGTTCAAGACATATTGCATGATTAAGCAGAATATTAACTGCTAAAAATTTTTTTTGAACCAGGTCTTATTTGAAACTTATGCAGAATGCCTGTTCAAAAATATGCAAGTGTTTCACAAGCCTAAGCCAACTAGAAACATTGGAGCTGGTACCCAGAAAGGATGTGGGGGGAATGTGGGAACTTTCACAGTACTGTGAAGTGGGGGGGAGAAGGCTCAGCATTACGAGTGGGCAGTTGGTATTTTTGACAGCATCACCATTGATAAATTTTTATTTCTAATATCAGCCTGTTAAACTGTAGCATTCTGCCCCTACGATACTTGGATGCTACAGTGTGAAACTGCATGTACTCATCCTCCTGCCTGCAGTAACTTAAAAGCACTGGCTTCCACTTCATTGTATCTTATTTTCTTCTTCCAAATTATGGTCTCTTCCATTCGGACTGATTTACAGGTATTTAACATTGTTTGCCTCATAGCTCCGTATCTCAGCTTTCTAGGACTGTGGATAGAGAACCCAAAGCTCTGGTCAACTAGTGCCATGTACTATAGTGTGTGTTGTGTGTTGTGTGTTGTGTGTGTTTCTGAAGCAGCAGCCCCTCGTGCCAGGAGGCAGAGATCTATTTTGTTTTCATTTTTTTGAAAATTGAAAAATCCACCTGGACATGTTGGAGTGCTTCACCATGCTTAAAGTAGGTTTTTTTTGGATCTCAGTCTGTATCTATAATTGCACACAGTGGCCTACATCTCACTGAGGTGGTAAGTCTATGTTTGGGTGGTACTACGTTTGAATTAAAGGAGAGGCTGAAAATCACTGAGTGTTCCTTGGCGGAGGGAGGGCAACCCTATACCTAGAAATGTCGCATATCAGGGACAAAACTAGGCTAGAGCTCTTCTGCCTGGCATGCTGTTTTTTCCTGTGTGCAGATGATAACATGTTTTGGAGAGTACTCTGATCACTGAATCATATCTGCCATCAGAACAGCAAGTGATCTATAGAGCATGTGAAATATATTGTATCGTAAAAAGCTTTTATTATTCATCCAGTGTCTTAAACTGAAAAAGAATTCGTCAGCTTTAAATTTTTGACATTTCGGAAGATACCTACTGCGCTGTTTCAAACCTCTACAATAAATAATGCAAGACTGCAACACTGTTTTCTGTTTCTTCTTTTTAGAAGCACCTGTTAGAAAAGTACAAACATCCAGAAGAACACAAGGTATGAGGAGGAACATAACACTGTCGTATTTATTTCTTAATTATTTAGGCATTTATATTGTGTGCAATCAATTGTGTCTTTGGGGTAGTTTGCGATGGTTTGTTTTTGCTTTTGTTTTAGTGTGTATTTTGTGTTCTCCTTTTGTATTTTTCTGTTGTGAACCCCCTTGGAATCTTCAGATGAAGGGCTGTATGCAAATTTTAAAAATAGCAGCAGCAGCAGCAGCAACAACAACAACAACAACAACATATAGGAAGGGGGCATTTTGTTGTTGTTGTTGTTGTTGTTTCGTTGTTTAGTCATGTCCGACTCTTCGTGACCCCATGGACCAGAGCACGCCAGGCACTCCTGTCTTCCACTGCCTCCCGCAGTTTGGTCAAACTCATGCTGGTAGCTTCAAGAACACTGTCCAACCATCTCGTCCTCTGTCGTCCCCTTCTCCTTGTGCCCTCCATCTTTCCCAACATCAGGGTCTTTTCCAGGGAGTCTTCTCTTCTCATGAGGTGGCCAAAGTATTGGAGCCTCAGCTTCAGGATCTGTCCTTCCAGTGAGCACTCAGGGCTGATTCCCTTAAGAATGGATAGGTTTGATCTTCTTGCAGTCCATGGGACTCTCAAGAGTCTCCTCCAGCACCATAATTCAAAAGCATCAATTCTGCGGCAATCAGCCTTCTTTATGGTCCAGCTCTCACTTCCATACATCACTATTGGGAAAACCATAGCTTTTACTATACGGACCTTTGTTGGCAAGGTGATGTCTCTGCTTTTTAAGATACTGTCTAGGTTAGTCATTGCTTTTTCCCCAAGAATCAGGCGTCTTTTAATTTTGTGGCTGCTGTCACCATCTGCAGTGATCGTGGAGCCCAAGAAAGTAAAATCTCTCACTGCCTCCATTTCTTCCCCTTCTATTTGCCAGGAGGTGATGGGACCAGTGGAAGGGGGCATTAGTTTACCTTAATAACATCTGTTCTCTTTTTTGGTCCACAGGCTCACCACGGAGAAGAACAAGGCTCGTCAGACCTGCAAAAAAGCAGACTGTACAGAAAGAGAACTGAAGCTCTGAAGAAAAGCAACAAAAAAAAGTCATAAGGGAAAACATTAACCAAATCACTTGTTCCCGTTAACAATTGGGCATAGCATCCTCTACCCCATAAAAGCAGATGGGATTGCATATGGGAGGAAAGCACTTCCTAAAAGATGCATTAGCTGGTACGATCCTAAAGAGCAGGGATCAACTCAAAATGTACCCCTTTTCTATGAATCCGAACTCTATAATTTAAATGCATTCCACCTGCAAGTAAATAAGCTTTAAAGTGAGAAAATCCAAGAGTGTAAGCTATGTAAATGTATTACCTTTAGATCAGCAAAACCATGTGATTTATGTTATTAAATACTATTATGACACAGACTTTACCTTAGAAATCATAATAAACTTTAAGCAATGACATAGGATCTTCGTTTTCATCACTCCGTAAAACATTTGCTAGCGAAGCTGATAGATTCTCTCTCCTGCACTCTCCAAAGATAACTCTCTCAAAACGCGAGCGTTCAGGAATGTTCTTGGATCGATTACTGTACTGGCTATCGAAGGTCTCCAATGAAAATAAACTTACAGTATACACATTAGCTTCCATTCAGAGATGCTTGAATGAAGCAGTAGATACTACATACTTAAACACCAGCGCTACCGTTCACCTGTTCGAGGTGCAAAAGGTGGCGGACATTGTATGGATTTAAACTCCCCATATTTTCAACTGTGTACATGTGGGGATGTTGAATGTGGGTTCTACCTTTTGTATATTCTTTTGTACTATCATTTTTTGTACATATAGGAACCAGCCCGAAACCAGATTGCAAAATCTGTTTATGAATCAGGCTAATTTGATTAGAAGCAAGAGATGCTCTTTTGTTTTAAATAGTGTACTCACATACTGATGCCAAAGTATAAAATACATGCACCTTCCTTTCGTTGATATGGGCAGACTGAATTTGAAAAAAGCACTTATTTTTGGTTCAAATGTATAGAAATGGGGGGCAGAGCCTTTCCTGACTTACAGAATTCAATGGAGCTTATTCATAAGCAAGTGGGGTTAGCATTGCAGCCTCGTATGTATTTTACTGGAGAAAACAGTTGTTTATATGTACGTTCCCCATATCCCCAGTGATGCAACATTCATTTACATTTTGTACTTTCTGTAGCTGAGTACAGAGTATGAAGTGGCCCTTCATTCCAGGGATGTTAACCGAATTAGCTTTTAGGCGTGCTTATAGTTGACGCCACTTCCCTCTGGTTGAAACTAAACCTGAGAAGCAGCAAGATTGACTTGTGGTATGATGATTTGATAGCTTTGAATTTGGAAAAAGATATGCTATTGACTTCAGTGGGACTAAAACAATTTATATTTAAAAACTTTGGCTTGTCTGATTTGTGAATTTGATTCTCTTGCTGAAGTCCTCTGCTTTATGGAATGTGTATTCCTGTGGAAATAGTGAGCCCTGGTGAATTCAACAGGTCTTATTCATGAGCCATTGTACTAAGTAACCCACTTGAATCTAACAATCAAAAGAAATATATCTCCACTATAGTGTATAAGTACAGGAGACAATTGTAAGGTTTGTGGAACTTTAGCCTTTAAAAAGCCTGCTCTGAATTGTTGAATTCTAACACAATCAATGAAATGAATGCAACAAATTATTCTTGTTCAGGAAGATATATATCAACTGGTACTTGGTCCAGAAGCCATTGCATAAAGGAAGCCCTACCAATTTCCATTATTGATGTAGGCCTTGTTTGTAAATTGTCGTTTTTATAACTAGTTTATTTGCTTCTTCTCCCATACTTGTATGTCAACTATGCAAGAATCTTTGTGAAGGGAGTAACAACATTTCATCAAGGTGCCTTAATTCTGCAAAGTGTGGTTTAAAAGAATTACAGCGTGTGCCTTTATATATTTGTTTTGAAACACATATTCATTAAATAAATTTGGCTGAATTATGGGGCTTTTTGTAGTCAATATTTGATGAGCAAGAAAACATTCGTGCTTGAAAAATTGTATGTGCCAATCATTTTTGAACAGTACTCTGTGAAACCACCGAATTCCTCAGCTAGATCAATAATGACCGACACGCTTCCTTGAAACGTGGTGAGGCTCAGCAGGTCTAGATAGTGCTTTGCAAGAACTGAGTGCTGCAGAAATCCCTGAAATTCTGTGGCAGGCATGAAGTGGTTCCTTGGTATTCGAAAGGCTCTCTCAGCATTTGAAAAACATCGACATATTTTTATTCCTATTCCCGTTTAATGTATTATCCATAAGAGCATTGTAAAGCCAAGGTCCGATAGGTTTGTGGGGAGCTAGGCTCCTGTAAACCTTTGTGCACTCCTGCCAAATGCTGAATTAAGTTTGGATGATTTTGCTAAAGCCCACCCAAAATGCCAGATACCAACGTTAATTCAAAAGCAAGACTTGAGGCATATTTGCAAGTGGCCATGATTGCCCTCTTGCAATCAACCAATGACTGCTCTGTCCTGAAGGGGGCATGATGCTGTCCTGTTGTTGTTTAGCCATTTAGTCGTCTCCGACTCTTCGTGACCCCATGGACCAGAGCACGCCAGGCACTCCTGTCTTCCACTGCCTCCCGCAGTTTGGTCAAACTCATGCTGGTAGCTTCAAGAACACTGTCCAACCATCTCATCCTCTGTTGTCCCCTTCTCCTTGTGCCCTCCATCTTTCCCAACATCAGGGTCTTTTCCAGGGAGTCTTCTCTTCTCATGAGGTGGCCAAAGTATTGGAGCCTCAGCTTCAGGATCTGTCCTTCCAGTGAGCACTCAGGGCTGATTTCCTTCAGAATGGATAGGTTTGATCTTCTTGCAGTCCATGGGACTCGCAAGAGTCTCCTCCAGCGCCATAATTCAAAAGTATTGATTCTTCGGCAATCAGCCTTCTTTATGGTCCAGCTCTACTTCCATACATCACTACTGGGAAAACCATAGCTTTAACTATATGGACCTTTGTTGGCAAGGTAGTGTCTCTGCTGACATAATGACATAACCTGACATAATGTGTGCCGTGCTCTCTGCTCACAGTCAAAAGTCATGGCGCTCCAATGCAGTGGTGGTTGGTGGCCAGGGTATTTGGCAGAGTTGCTAGGTAATCCTGGTGGCATGGCCAATGAGTTCTATTTGCTCTTGCTCTTTCCCCATCTTCCACCCTCACAAATATACTGTGGATGCAAGCATTTCAGTTGCATGAGTACTTTGCACCTTTCTGTTCGGAAGGTGGTGGACTGTCCTTCATTGGATATTTTTAACCAGAGGTTGGATGGTCATCTGTCAAGGATGCTTTTGCTTAGATTTTTATATTGCAGGGGAGTTGTCCCTTCCAATTCTACAATTCTAAAGCAGATCAGCTGCAGAAGTACTTTGGACCCAACTGAACCGAAGTAATTCCCACTGAACTCAACGGCGATTGCTCCCTAATAAGTATGTAAAAGATGGCAGCTAGAACTGGTTAGTCTTACAGGTGCACTGCAGAACTGTTAACCATAGCTGTCAACCGTCCCTTATTTGGCGGGAAACTCCCTTATCCCAGCGCCATGTCCTGCTGCTGTCCCTTATCGATGATGTCCCTTAAATTTCCTGGGTTTCAAAGGAAGCAGCTCCTCTCCCTCCCTCCCTGCTGGCCAGGGAGGAGGGAGGCTCCAACTGTGTTACTTGGCTGCGTTGCTCACCCAATAAGGAGTCTAAGAACGACTGGGGCGTGGAGCTTGCATGCCTTGTGCCGATCAAATCAGCAGCGTTGCCTGGGGACTCGCCTTTGCTCAGCGCCTCCCAGCGCAGAGGTGCTGGTGGTTTTCCTTGCTGCACCCCCTTTGCTGGTTTGCTGCGCTGTGGGAACCACCACTTGAGGCTTCGTTTGGCTGCTGGACTGGTGGGCTTTCTGCCTTTGGCTCGGGAGCTGGTTGACTAAAATCCCTTATTTTGGCTGCTGGTCCCTTATTTTTGAAGCTGCTGGTCCCTTATTTTCAAATCTGTAAGTTGACAGCTATGTTGTTAACTAGGGCCCCCATACATTTCCAGACCTATAGGAAAAGATTGTGATCCTCCAGGATGTGAAATAAGGTGGAACGGTGCCAGTACAAAAGTATTCTGTGCCCTAGTAAACGCTGATTCTCCAACCCCCTCTTCACTCATAATATAACACTCTGCACATTTGCAGAGGGACCACACTTTCCGCATGCCACACATCCTTCAGGGAAGCTGAGACCCACTTCAGATTAAGGTGGAAGGAGGTCCATGCCACCTCAGAAGGCAACAGCTCTAGGTCACATCCCACACATAACACCATCACCACCACCCCATTTTCCTACAGCCCTTTGAAAGTGGGTGAAGGGAGGCTTAAATGGGCCAGTTTACCTGGAGGGAAAGGTGTGGGTGATGGCAGGGTTTGGATCCTGCCTGCTCTTTCCATGCCCTCCCCTCTTCTTCAGTTGCTGCCTCCTCCGCTTGGCTGAACCTGCCCAACACTATCTGAGCTTGTGGAGAGCTTGTCTCCTCTTTTCTTGACAGTAGGGAGGCGGCGAGTCATTGCGGTGACCCCAAGAAGGGGAAACTGGGGTGGGTACACTGGGCAGGAGCAAAACACAGCCCAGAGGAGCGGTGATGGGGCAGCAGCCCTCAAAGGTGCAAAATATTACGAGCGCCTTTCAAATTTTACTGGCCTTCTATTTTGCCACCCTTAAAATGTTGCTGCCCTAGGTAGAAGCCCCATTCACCTGGTGGTTAAACCAGCTCTGAGATGGAGTGATATTAACTTGCCTGGGATCTAGGCAGTAACAATTATAATCACCACTCAGCTATGGAATTGGCCTTGAATACCAGCTTGAGATCCTTAGAGGAAAGTGGAATGGATATAAACTCAGTACTGATAAATAAATTATAATAATGATAAAAAGTCTGCCCTTCCTGATTTTGAATCGGGGAAGAATCTGGGATACAACCAGGAAAAAATGTACATAGATGGACTAAGTATGCAATCCGCCCAAAGCATTGAAGGGATGTTGTGCTGTCCAAACCACACCTGATGTTGGGACTTACACTTGAGTAAACATACAAAGAGTAAGGCTGCAACCCTAAACACACTTACCGTATTTTTCTGTGTATAAGACGCCCCCTTATTTTGGGCGACTCCAAATTAAGAAAACACCCCTCAGCACTACCCGTGTATAAGACAAGCCCCAAATTTAAACCTAATTTTTTGGTTAAAAAAACACCTAACCTTATACACGGAAAAATACGGTACGTGGGAGCAAGACCCATTCATTCAGTGAGATTAACCTCTGAATAATCATGTTGAGGACTGTGCTGTAACTATGTACCTGCATTATGTACCTGTACATTAATTAAACAACAGCTCTTTACTGTGTTGAATAGTGCAACTATGGTGGAATCTACACACATATAAAAAACACTGTGAAAATGCTTTTTTAAAAAAAAAGTTTTGAAAAATACATTGAATTTGGCATAGCTCACTGTCGCTATGGTGTGACATTTGTATATTGCACTTTAAACACATTTAAATTGTCTTATCTGCAGCTGTCTAGCCAAGTCCTATATGTGCAAAGACTAACCTGAGTGTAAGCCCCACTGAGTTCAGTAGGACTTACTTCTGAGTAGACATGGTTAGATTCAGGAAGATGGAGGCCTTATATTCCTAGCTTTATAGATGTGGACTTCAAGGAAACAGTTCTGAACATGCTCAGAACAGACGTATGATTCTACTAGAGGCTGGTGGTGGGGTGGTTGGCATTCATGACAACAGGAGGGAGTGGGAACCCACACAACCAAGGCTGGTTACGCAGCAATATAACAATTTCATATGGTTTAATAGCTGGAGACAGATGGGAGTAACCTAACTGCCATAGTAGTAGTTTTGGATTGCGATTGGCTGAATGGTGCAGAGAGCTAATTGGCCAGAGAAGATTGTGTGGCTTTGAGATTTGGGGGGTGGGGGTTTGAGGGCTGTTTGTTTATTTGTTTTTTTTTTTTTAAAAGCTTGACCTTCACTTTGGCAGGGCTCTTCCCCAGTAGCCCTGCTTGAAGAACCTTCCACTGATCCAGTGTGGTCATGACATTCAGAATGAACTGGATCTCTTTAATGTGAGGGAATGCTCTGTGTGTGCACCAAAGCCCTTGGTTTTTTGCAAAGAAACTGTTCTACTTGGAAGGACTTCTGAGTGGTGCTTCCAAAGAAATCAAGATGAAAAATCAACTCAATTTGGGCGGTTAGTCTAATGCAGAGTAAACTGGCTTTTAATTCTCCATGTAAGACCTGATTTGTGGAGAAGAACATGACAGCAGGACTACTGCACTTCTTAGAAAACCGGGGCTTGGCTCTTCCAGCTGTAAACTAGTCTGAAACTTCTGGCTGGTTGACCCTGGACATGCTACCTCTTCTGGGACAAGTTGGGACTTACTTAGCTGCAGAACAAAATTTGTACTCAAGTGGAAGAATGATTACAGCCCGTTCTAAACAGCTGTACTTTTCATTCTGCCTTTAATTAACCCCAAGTTTTACTTAATTCCTAAAATAACTTCCTGGGGAATGTGGTAATTTTGACATATAATCATGCCCAACAAGATTCTTCACCTGTTCAAATTAATGAGTTTCATTTTTATGGAAGAAGTTCACCAAATGTCAGGTATTTAAGGCCTTTGTCTTGCCCAATCTCGTCTGAGTCACATGGGTTTGGTTTTTTAGACATTCCCCTGGTCAGGTTACTCTAACTGACGTATTAAAAGTAATCCATGTCTGTGATGGAAAGAAGAAGAGCCAGGTGGTTCAGGAAATGGAGATAATTGAACAATATTCAAAGATAAAGGGTGAAAGGACCCCTGACTGTTAAGTCCAGTCGCAGATGACTCTGGGGTTGCGGCGCTCATCTCACTTTACTAGCTGAGGGAGCCGATGTTTGTCCGCAGACAGCTTCCGGGTCATGTGGCCAGCATGACTAAGCCGCTTCTGGTGAAACCAGAGCAGCACACAGAAACGCCATATACTTTCCCACCACAGCGGTACCTATTTTTCTACTTGTACTGGTACGCTTTCAAACTGCTAGGTTGGCAGGAGCTGGGACCGAGCAACGAGAGCTCACCCTGTAGCAGGGATTTGAACTGCCGACCTTCTGATTGGCAAGCCCTAGGCTCTGTTGTTTAGACCACAGCGCCACCCACGTCCTGAATAATATTCAAAACAGAGGGCAAATCCAACCTGGAGGTTTGAGCTAGTTATTTCCTTAAACTTATATCCCACCTTCTTCTTCCATCATGAGGTTCCCAAGCAGTCATACATCCAGGCATTGACCAGACCCAGACCTAGACCTCCAGTGAACAATCATGGTGTGTTACTAGGCCCCACCTCCTCTCTTCAGCAAGGGGGGGGGCATTTTTTCACAAGCAACTTCTGTCCACCATGACAAGCACTGAGACCCATTGCTACTCTATTAAAGCTCCCACCCTTCAATCATTAACCTTCAGGAATCCTTCAGGGACACAGCAATTAGCCTCGAAAAGTGTTCCAGTGGCTTACCAAACCAGTTGGTCCCATTTGGAGGCCATCTGGAACAGCCGTCCTGGATGTAAGTCAGCAGGTGTAGAGGGCAAAGAAATATGATTTATTCAACACTATTGCCACCACTTCAAAGGTATGAAAACAGGGCTTTGGTTTCAGTTATCTACTGCCACAATTCAAGCCGTATACCAGCCTGCTTCATGACACCAGCCAAAGAGCTAAAGGTAAAGGGACCCCTGACCATTAGGTCCAGTCGTGACCGACTCTGGGGTTGCGGCACTCATCTTGCTTTATTGGCCGAGGGAGCTGGCGTACAGCTTCCGGGTCATGTGGCCAGCATGACTAAACCGCTTCTGGTGAACCAGAGCAGCGCACGGAAACACCATTTACCTTCCCGCTGGAGCGGTACCTATTTATCTACTTGCACTTTGATGTGCTTTTGAACTGCTAGGTTGGCAGGAGCAGGGACCGAGCAACAGGAGCTCACCCCATCGTGGGGATTCGAACTGCCGACCTTGTGATCGGCAAGTCCTAGGCTCTGTGGTTTAACCCACAGCGCCACTCGCGTCCCTAGCCAAAGACCTAGGCATCTCTAAAAGGCAGGAGGGGAGTGGGTACCAGAGCACCTGACCCTTTTGAATTGCTTCACCTCTTATTGCTGATGTGTCATGCAGTCACAAAACTTTGAGGGGGATGGCCCTTTTATTGAAAATTGTGGGGGTTGGGGCCCCCGGGACCCCTACTTAGTGTGCCTGCCTCAGGAAGATAGTTCCAGGCTCTCAGGGTTGGTAAAAGCACCCCCCCAATGGTTGCAAACAGTGTTGGAAATATGATAAAGCACACTAGGAGACGGAAAATGCTGATTGAGAGTGAGGGCAAAGAAATTGTCTATAAACCATGAAGTCAGTGTGTTCACTACATAGTAGCTGGTTGGCTGAGCTCTCCAATGGAAATCTTATAGCAAAAGGAGGGTGAAGGGCACACAACTGCAGAAGCGACCTTAAGTAACTTGAAGATAATCACAAGGGAGAAACACTCACATCATCTCCTCTCATCAGAAACCATTTGTTTCAAGCGGGTCTGCTCTGAGGTAAAGCTGCGGTCTGAGAATTGCAACCCGACTATTCCAACGCTGTCGGTTTTTGTGAACACCAAGATGGGTATGTCATATAACTTTCCATAATTTATGTTGGATGGGAAATTATGCAAAGGAATTTTGCTTCCAGGTTTTTTTTTTTGTTTTGTTTTTGTTTTGAGAAATATGGTTTGCATTAATTCTTGGATTATGATTCTGTGTGAATAACAGACTGTCAGATATGTCAATTTGCGCCAAAAAGCTCCAACTGCAACGTTCAATTGAGCATCCATGCATGCTGTATTTATTTATGATACGAAAGCTTATCGAAGGTTGATCAATGACTCGTCAATGTCCTTTACGTAAGAAAATAATTACCTTGCTGGGTTAGTTCAAGTTTTGCACATGGATCATCCCTGTCCAGTCACAGGCTTCTGAGAAGTCCACACAGAGAGCATGAAGGCAACAGTTCTGCTCTCTTTCTGCCCACCATTGTTCCACAGAGATATAGTGCTTCTAAACATGTAGGTTCCAGTGATAGCTATTGTGAGACTTCTCTTCCACCAATTTGTGGATCTTTTGGCCTAGCCCATTCCCATCCGCATGGGCCAACTTTTACAGGGCCCACTTACCTGTCAGGCACTTGGGAACCGTAGTCTTTGCCAGCAAAATGCCAAGCATATGTCTAGTAATTATAATAATAATAATTTATTATTTATACCCCACCCATCTGGCTGGGTTTCCCCAGCCACTCTGGGTGACTTCCAACAGAACACCAAAATACAATAATCTATTAAACATTAAAAGCTTCCCTAATCAGGGCTGCCTTCAGATGTCTTCTAAAAGTCTGGTACAGTGGTACCTCGCAAGACGAATGCCTCGCAAGACGAAAAACGTGCAAGACGAAAGAGTTTTCTGTTTTTTGAGTCATTCCGCAAGACGAATTTCCCTATGGGCTTGCTTCGCAAGACGAAACGTCTTGCGAGTTCTTGCGAGTTTGTTTCCTCTTTCTTAAAGCCGCTAAGCCGTTAATAGCCGCTAAGCCGCTAATAGCCGTGCTTCGCAAGACGAAAAAACCGCAAGACGAAGAGACTCGCGGAACGGATTAATTTTGTCTTGCGAGGCACCACTGTAGTTGTTTTTCTCTTTGACATCTGGTGGGAGGGCGTTCCACAGGGCGGGTGCCACTACCGAGAAGGCCCTCTGCCTGGTTCCCTGTAACTTGGCTTCTTGCAGCGAGGGAACTGCCACAAGGCCCTCAGCACTGGATCTCAATGTCCGGGCAGAACAATGGAGGTGGAGACACTCCTTCAGGTATACTGGACCGAGGCTGCCTTCTGCAGGGACTGGCTGCGTGCTTGGGTTCCCCACTTCTTATTGTTGTACACCAGCTGATGGATGGTGACTCCAACCCCATTCTCTACAGGGATTGGCTGTGTGATCGAGTTTATATCGGGAGGGGTGGTCCTCAAGGTATTGGTCCAAGCCAGGTTTATTGAGCCTAGAAATCCAATCTGTAGTCAATACAGATGGGCCTGGATCCGCAGGAGGCAGTTTCCATGAATCTGTTGCAGCTGTGGGCAGCACACATAAGTATTTTGCAATATCCTATGTGTGAACAGACATTTGAACATGCCTATTGTGCATCCCTGGCACCAGAAAAAGAAAGATAAATTGAAATGGCTAGATTCCCCAGCTAGGGAAATTGATGATGTGGAGACAATTTTCAAGTTTGCCCAGAACAATAAAAGTCTCCTACAGTTTTTTAATCAACTCAGGAGATAAACACAATAAAAGTTTGTCCAGCCAAACAGAATTTATGCTCAGAAGGCACAACAAAATTACTACGAATGGGGTGACATTGTGGATGAACACCTCATCAGGAGACTCAGTACAGGAGGAATTAATAATTCTATTTCTCTCCTGGGGGTGGAAAGTGGAAGTTTGCCATCCTCAGCTCTGCAAACAGACTGCTCAAGCAAATCTATCAAATTTCACATAAACCAATCTGCCTTCCGATACTTTAACTTCAGAGCAAGTGTTATTTGTGGGCTAAGATATCTCAATAAAAAAGATTAAGTGGGCTATGAACACAGCTTGATGGGCAGAGGCAGAAGCCGACTGACACTTGTCAGAGTTCAAAGGAGGTTGCTGTAACCACTGATCAGGTGATTACTGGTTACAGTAACCTCCATTGAAAATGCTCCAATTGGCGCTGGGAGCGTGCCTTTGAAAAGGTTCCATGTCATCTTCTCTGCACTTCAAACCGGCTCCCAGCAACTGCAGGCAGCTGATTGTCACTTACAAGGAGCCCCTTTGTGGCCTCTGCAGAGAGGAACCTGCTCCTAAGAGCAGAGCATTTTGCCTTCTGCAGAGAAAGCAGTTTGTTTTCAAGGTGCTTCCTCAAGTGCCTTGAATACAAACTGCTTCCCTAGATAGCACACGGAAATGCTGTTTACCTTCCCACCACAGTGGTACCTATTTATCTACTTGCACTGGCGTGCTTTTGAACTGCTAGGTTGGCAGGAGCTGGGCCAGGGCAACGGGAGCTCACCCTCTCACAGGGATTCGAACCACCGACCTTCTGATCGGCAAGCCCAAGAGGCTCAGTGGTTTAGACCACAGAACCACCTGCATCCCTAATCTCCCCTTAAAGCCATCAAAGTTGGTGTCCACCACTGCCTACTTGGGGAGCAAGTTTCATAGTTTAATTTCTTCAAAGTGTTTTCTTTTATCTGTCCTGAATCTGCCAGCATGCAGCTTCATTGCACGTTCACAAGTTCAAGTGCTACAAGAGAGAGGGGAAAAACTTTTGTCTACTTCTCCATGCCATGCACAACTTTATAAAACTGTACAGTCATTTGTTGTTGTTTAGTCGTTTAGTCGTGTCCGACTCTTCGTGACCCCATGGACCAGAGCACGCCAGGCACTCCTGTCTTCCACTGCCTCCCGCAGTTTGGTCAAACTCATGCTGGTAGCTTCAAGAACACTGTCCAACCATCTCGTCCTCTGTCACCCCCTTCTCCTTGTGCCCTCCATCTTTCCCAACATCAGGATCTTTTCCAGGGAGTCTTCTCTTCTCATGAGGTGGCCAAAGTATTGGAGCCTCAGCTTCAGGATCTGTCCTTCCAGTGAGCACTCAGGGCTGATTTCCTTAAGAATGGATGGGTTTGATCTTCTTGCAGTCCATGGGACTCTCAAGAGTCTCCTCCAGCACCGGAATTCAAAAGCATCAATTCTTCGGCGATCAGCCTTCTTTATGTACAGTCATACCTCGGGATAAATACACTTCAGGTTGAGCGCTTTCGAGTTGCACTCCGCGGCGACCCGGAAGTAACGGAGCGCACTACGTCCAGGTTTCGCCGCTCGCGCATGCGCAGATGGTAAAAACGACATCATGCGCAGAAGCGGCGGAACGCGACCCACACAGGCACAGATGCACTGTCGCATCTTACATTATGTTCAGGATGCGAACGGGGCTCCGGAACGGATCCCATTTGCATCCCGAGGTACCACTGTATCAGGTCACCTCTTACCTCTTCTGTAAACTAAAAAGTCCCAGACGCTTCACACCTGCATAACGTACTTGTTTCATCCGCTTGATCATTTTGGTTGCCCTCTTCTGATCCATTTCCATGATATCCTTTTTGAGGTGACATTACCAGAACTGTATGTAGTACAGTGGTACCTCAGGTTACGGACGCTTCAGGTTACAGACTCTGCTAACCCAGAAATATTACCTCAGGTTAAGAACTTGGAGAACAAAAATTGTGCAGCGGTGGTGCAGCGGCAGCAAGAGGCCCCATTAGCTAAAGTGGTCTTCAGGTTAAGAACACTTTCAGGTTAAGAACAGACCTCCAGAACGAATTAAGTTCTTAACCAGAGGTACCACTGTATTCCAAATGCAGTCCCAGCATCAATTTGTGTATGTAACGGCATTACGACAACAGCAGTTTTATTTTCAATTCCTTTCTGAATGATCCCTGAAATGGGAATTTGCCTTTTTCACAGCTGCCTCACATCTTCAATGAGCTAACCTCTGTGACCCCACAGTCCTGGCCACTCACTGCCAGTCCAGACCAGTTGTCCAGCCATAAGTGATATGCAGGCTATTTCCCTGTTGTGTTTCTTCTGAACATAAATTAAGATGGCATCCAGATTGGACGCGAACTCCTACTCATTTCCCTTCTTCTGGCCGGTTATTTATCTCATCCCTTAACAAATACCAGGGACTTTTAAATATGCATTTAATACGCAGGGGGATAGAAATTGCTTTGCCATATATCACAATGATGGATTGCAAAAAGCATCAGTAGGCCGGGTCCTTATCGCAAAGCCTGTCTAAATGGAGAATTATCAGATGCTTGGGCCAAGGTTCCCAGGCGTGTTTCCCAAGAAAACTCCGTGGCAAAGAATCAAAAGAGGGATCTTGATCACGAAAATGAGGCCTCTTCTGGGCTTCCTCTGGGTGGCTCGCAGCCTTTTCTCCTTTATTCATTGGCAGCTGCTGTCTGTGCTAGAACAGCCTCTGAGGCAGTGGCCCACCAGGCTTCAGCTGTGGTTTCCAATACAGTGGTGCCCCGCAAGACGAATGCCTCGCAAGACGAAAAACTCGCTAGACGAAAGAGTTTTCCGTTTTGGAGGTGCTTCGCAAAACGAATCTCTTATGGGCTTGCTTCGCAAGACGACAATATCTTGCGAGTTCCTGCTGGTTCCCCCCTTTTTTCTAAGCCGCTAAGAAGCTTATCAGCTGATCCGATCAGCAGATAAGCCGCTAAAAGCCGCTAATAGCGCTAATCCGCTAATCCTTCAATGGGCTTGCTTCGCAAGACGAAAAAACCGCTAGACGAAGAGAATCACAGAACGGATTCTTTTCGTCTTGCAAGGCACCACTGTATTGTGCTCCCTCCTGCTACCCCATCAACCTCCCTTAAGAGTGTAAAGCTGTTCTCTACTAGATGTCCCCCTCTGCCCTCTCCTGGCTTTCTCTGCTTCTCCTTCTCTTCCTTTACATGGTGCCTTCCTTGCCTTTCTCCTTTATCTTCCTCTTCCTTTGGATGACTTGAAAGTTGTCCCTTTCTTCCTGCGTCATCCTCTTTTCATACAGTCCCCGCCTGTGCTGTTAAGTATAGTAGTTTAATTCACTGAAATTGTAAATGCTTGCATGCATTCCTGTGTGTTTAAATTTGATTGGTTGGTAACTGAATTCTAGAGAGTTCTCTAGTTGTTCTCATGCGATTGGTAACGTTGGTCACATGGAAGGTATCTAGCGAAGGAGAGATTCCATTTTTATGTGAAGCAAGATAACTGTGTTTCAGAGTCCACTGTGAACACTGCTAAGTTGAATAGAGCGTTGGAGTGACTCTTCTCTGCTTCAAAGGAAGAGCGAGAGAGAGCAAAGTTGCAGGAAAAGTGGAAATCTCTCATAGGAGCTGCAAGGCATGGCTTAATTGAGATACAGAAGGCTGAGTGCTGAGCTCTGGAAAAGGAGGAAAATACAGTTGTTTGGAAGTTCTTAGTAGAGACCATAGGCCAGGGGTTGACAAGGTTTTACCTGCCTGGGCCGGTCAAGTCCTGCGGAGATCTCTCCATGAGCAGGATCGCGTGTGCAATTTCTGGCATCTGGGCATGCGCAGACGTGATTTCCGGCACCACGGAAGCGAGTCCCTGCGCCATGCTGCGCCAGTTTAGCGTAGCATGCAGGAACTTGCCGAGTGGGCAG
The DNA here is from genome assembly GCF_965113315.1 of Podarcis vaucheri. Classification (NCBI taxonomy): domain Eukaryota; kingdom Metazoa; phylum Chordata; class Lepidosauria; order Squamata; family Lacertidae; genus Podarcis; species Podarcis vaucheri. Next base: position 12,769,132 of record NC_138755.1, read on the forward strand.
CTCAGTTCGGGGGTGGCTCGTGGGCCAGTTAAACTGCCCCTGTGTGCCCCTTGCGGCCCATGGGCCACAGGTTGACAACCCCTGCTGTAGGCCCATGCTTGAACAAGCAGGTGACTGTAAATATTATGTTTTAATTCATCTAGAACTGCAAATTTCTGCAAGTAAAGTTTTTGAATGTTAAGGCTGGACATTGGTCTAATTTCCAAAGAAGGGTATCTATCAAATATATATGATTTGAGCTTCTTAGCTGCATTTTCGCTACCCTTACATGTGCATCTTCCATCCTCCGCCCCATACTGTCATGGACTGGTTGGACGCAGACAGATGGTGGAAAGAACCAGCTGTGGAACCCTCAAGAGAAGAAGGCTCTGAACCTGGGGAGTGGTGGTGGATGGTCACAGGGAGAAGAGGGGAAAGACTGGGGAGAGAAGGAAGTATTGGAAGACACAAGATCTACCCTCTCTGGAAGAATGGCAGATGAATGTGATAGACTACATGGGACTGACTGAAAAGACTGGCAGAATCCGAGACCAGAGGAAAGAGACGGCGGAAGAAGATTGGAAGAAATTTAAAATCTATCTTAAGAGATATTGTAAAATTAATGAGTGTTAAAATGTTATGATTATAGAAAGTAAGTGGATTACAGCTGTAAAGATTAAGTTAAAAGAAAAGAAAAGAATACTAGATAAAATTAAGGGTGAGGATTTGCTGAATTAAATTTGAAATTGGAATGCAGAAAGGGGAGGTATGAGGAGGTCGGTGAAGTAAGTTTTAAGAAAATAAGGTTTTGAAATTATACTTGTTTGTTTTTGTGTTTGTTTGTTTGTAGTGAGTATGTTTATATAATTTGTGAAAATTCAATAAATATTATTATTATAAAAAAAGACTGGGGAGAGGTGGTTTCAGACGCTGAAGAGGTAACAGGGCTTAGGAGAATCTGTTGCAGGAGAGTTGGAGGAGGGAGACCAAGAGGCAGAGATGAGTCAGGCTGGCAAAGAGTCATGGGTGTCCCCTCTCCAGCTGCAACATGGATGTGTCCCCCACCCCTTGGTCTGCCAGAACCAGAAAGGCCATGAAATAATAATAATAATATTTTTTATTTATACCCCGCCCTTCCAGGTTCAAAAACAACAAATTTAAAACACTTAATTGTAAAAGCAGCATAAAATACAGTATAAAAACATGGATAACAATAAAATTCAAAATTGAGAAATCAATTTAGGGGAAATAAGCATTAGATAATAATCCACAGGGCTAGCTGGCTGAACTGGTCCTACTTGGGCCAGCGAGGAGGCCAGGGGAGTATTAGAGGTCTCAGAGCAGGTAATCTATCTTCATAAAAAGGGGAGGGGGAGGGAAGAGAAGGGAAATAAAAGATCAGGCTGAGTTCAAATTAAAGGCCAGGCGGAATAGCTCTGTCTTACAGGCCCGACAGAAGGAGGTTAGATCCTGAAGGGCCCTAGTCTCATGGGACAGAGCATTCCACCAGGTCGGAGCCATCACCGAAAAGGCCCTGGCCCTGGTGGAGGATAGTCTGACTTCCTTAGGGCCCGGGACCTCTAAACTACGGTTATTCATGGACCTTAAGGTCCTCTGTGGGGCATACCAGGAGAGGCGGCCCCCTAAATATGAGGGCCCTAAGGGTGGAGGAGAGATTGACTGCTCACAGACACAGTCTCCGATTGCTTGGAAAAAACCTCTGGAGACGAGGGGACTTAGCAGCTGTGGGGAGGTGGGGACCTTCAATCTCAACAACTGCTTTATGGGGGCAAGACCTATCAGAGATGGATTGCTACGCTCATTAGGCACAACACTCCAATAAGTCTGAGCGGGTTGTGTTTTTGAAAATAAAGAGTTAACTCCAATTTGCACAGTGTGATTTACTGTCAGCTCATGCCTGAGACATGCCTACCTCCTCCTCTTCCTGCAGAAAGACTGTGTTCCCCACCCACCCATCCCAGTGCCACCTGCCTTCTGACTCAACTCTCCCTTCCGCCTCCTTGCCTCTCCTGGTAACTTTCCAGTGCCGCCCCCTCCTGCTTCTTCTGCTTCCCTTCCTTCCTTTCTGGCATCTCTCTTTTCCTTCCGTATTTCATCTCACTCTTAGTAGTCACCACATTAGTGGTGTACATGAAATCAGCAGAATGTAGAACCTTTTTCCATTTATTTATTTACTTAAAATGTTTAGAAAATGCCTTGCTTCCTGGCACTAGGCCTCCATGCTAGCTGACAATAAGTGCTATTAAATAAACATAATTATATTTATTACATTAATTATAGTACAGTGGTACCTCGGGTAAAGTACTTAATTCATTCTGGAGGTCCGTTCTTAACCTGAAACTATTCTTAACCTGAGGTACCACTTTAGCTAATGGGGCCTCCCGCTGCTGCCACGTCGCTACCGCGCAATTTCTATTCTCATCCTAAAGCAAAGTTCTTAACCTGAGGTACTATTTCTGAGTTAGTGGAGTCTGTAACCTGAAGTGTCTGTAACCCGAGGTACCACTGTATACATCAGTGGAGAGAAAGTATATCACAAGAATTCATTGAACAAGAAAATCTAATTTTACATTCTTTTTGTTTTCCCAAATTCAAAAAAACTTGTTGGCCACATACACACACACACACAAATATAAATATATGTATATTTGCAGGGAACAGAAAACAAAGGACTGGTATATGTGATAGTGTCTTATTTCTGCACTGTCAAATAAGAATTTGGCAGGGAATTTAAAAATCCACCATTGGTCTGAAGGCCAGCAGAATCAATTAACTGTGGTGCAAACATGCCTTGTTTGAAAACTGAGGAAAATAAAGAAGTAACACTTCGAAAATCAGTATAAATGTCTATTTGCCCAATTTTTAAAACCATAAAACATTTGTGAGAAGAGTGCCAGATTAGGAAACAAATACTAGCAGTGTGATGCAAGGGGGTAAAATACACAAATATTTGTGTTGTATACAAATCAGCATCTGCTTAGAGGTTTTGTTTGGCTAGCACCAGCATGATCCAGATGTTACCCATCTGTGCTGGATGCTAAAGGCCTGTGCTACACTGGGTTTATCCACACTTATTTTTCCAGGCATGATTCTAGGCAATTTAAAGCACTGTGTTTGAGCGACCTTTTCTTAATGACTCCGGAGCTTTACCTGTGAAAACTCACTCTTTAAAGCTCAATCAGAGCAAACGTCAATAGGCAGAAAACCCAAACTGATGTTTGCTCTGATTCAGCTTTAAAGTGTGGCTTTTTGTGGGGAAGCTCAGAGCAAAAGAAAAAAGAAAAACGCTCAGACATAAGAGTATTAAACCTCTGCCTGGAAAAAGCAGGGCAAAAGATAAGCACACTTATCTCAGACCTTCTGTTTCTCAGGAACTACCTCACCCACTAGTGATTCTTCACCATGCCAATGACTCACAGTGGCTACGAAAATGAGGCGCAGGAGCCTGAATCGTAAATGAGCAGAGTCCCCTAGGCTGTACCTTTTGAGGACAAAAAGTATAAAAGAAAGAAACCTTTAAAAAACGAAATCTCCTATGCAGAATTATAATTCTTGTTCCCATGAGTTTTCCAGATACATTTATTTTGCCTGTACAGTGGTATCTCGGGTTAAGTACTTAATTCGTTCCGGAGGTCCGTACTTAACCTGAAACTGTTCTTAACCTGAAGCACCACTTTAGCTAATGGGGCCTCCTGCTGCTGCTGCCGCGCCACCGGAGCCCAATTTCTGTTCTTATCCTGAAGCAAAGTTCTTAACCTGAAGCACTATTTCTGGGTTAGCGGAGTCTGTAACCTGAAGCATATGTAACCTGAAGCGTATGTAACCCGAGGTACCACTGTATTGTGTTTTTTAAAAAAGCTTTGGCTAGTTGTTTTTGAATACCTGCAGCATGGTTTTACATTGTGCAACCTGAATTTGTCCATGTGTGACTGAACCCCAACTGAGGACAGCGAGAGTCTGGACATGCCCCCAATATACTGCAGTAGTACCTCGGGTTACATACGCTTCAGGTTACAGACACTTCAAGTTACAGACTCCGCTAACCCAGAAATAGTACCTTGGGTTAAGAACTTTGCTTCAGGATGAGAACAGATATCATGCTCCGGCGGCGCGGTGGCAGCGGGAAGCCCCATTAGCTAAAGTGGTGCTTCAGGTTAAGAACAGTTTCAGGTTAAGAACGGACCTCTGGAAGAAATTAAGTACTTAACCTGAGGTACCACTGTTTTAGGATTCTTGCTCCGTGTTTGCAGTCATGAGATTGTTGTCTATCACATGACGGTGTATGTTTTCATTCCACAGTGTGCGAAGTGACGGAGATAGGATGTTTTATACTTCTGTGTTCCGGAATGTAGGACTATTGTCCTTTGTTCTTTCTCTTTGCTGTCTGATGAGAAGGAGGAAGGAGCTAAGTCAAAATGCTCCGAGTGTATTATATGTAAATAAAGTAGATTAGCCAAGATGCTGAGCTATTGAGTCTGTTACGCGAACCGCCAATACTCTGCAGGATCATAAGTGTGCTGATGCTTCTTGGTATCAGTCGTTGTGATGTTCGGGCGGAAGAAAGCTTTTGAAGGTCCCGAACGATCAACCAGGAGCGAGAGAACATGCCAGTCGGGCATGTGTCTCTACCAGGGTCCTACACGAGAGTAGGATGATCCTAACAGCCACTGCTCATGGGGAAACTCCCAAGTGCATTTCAGTGCACTTTTAGGTGGTTGTGCACATTTACAGGCATATGCAGTATGCACAGAACTGGAGCGCTGGGCGACTGAAACCCCTCCCCCAATTTATATGTACACATGGTTAACTGAGAGGGTGCCTTTGAAATGTGGAATTGCTGAAGTCCAGTATTTTAGTTTGTTGGCTTGTTTCCACCCTTTCCATTTCTCCAGCTCCCTGATTAAAGTCAGCGGAGACTGATGCGTTAGAGCAGTGGTGTCCAAACTTTACAAGGAGGGCCAGATTTGATGAAGTGAAGGGCCAAAGGGCTGACCAAAGTTGTTAAGCTTTTTTATGATTTTACCCCAAAGTTGTTGAGCTTTTTTTAGGGTTGTTGTTCTTGAGACTTTTTTTAGGATTTTACCCCAGGAAATAAACAGCCATATGAGCAGGATTAAACTGACTTTCCGACAAAATTTGAAAGCCACACTTTTTCCTGTCCCACGCATCCTTACCTTATCTATTTGAATTTAGGGAAGCTGAGGGAGACATTTAAGTCAGTCTCCCATTCTCTGGCCAAACAGTTCTCAGCACCACTCAGCCAAAGGTCTTGCTATGGCCAGGAGGTCTCACCCATCTGTCTCCGGGCAAGAAAATGTGATAGTATATTAATGGAATTACTGGCTCTTAGCCCTGGTTGTGCACTTTCCCTCTCTCTTTTGTTGTCATGATGGGATCCAGCCATATTTGCAAGTCTACTTTTATGGTGGACCCAGGAGGCAATACATCTGTTCTGAGCATGCTCAGACCTGTTTCCTTAAAGACCACACCAACACAGTAGCAATACTCAGGGCCCAACTTCCCCGACTAGACTTTTCGTTTGATTCATTATTACTTTTACTATTTGTGGGAGTGTGTGTCACCTGACACACACTATGAGTGTGTAAAATAAATTTATTTTGGGGAGGGGTGTTTTGTTTTTTACTTACACCATTTCTTCCCTAGCAAATGATGCTTGCGTATCTATTTCTTCCAACTGCACCATTATAGTTGACTGGGAGGTTATATAATGCCCATATAAATAAGTAAAAAAATTGGCACTGATAGGAAACCCAGTCAGATGGGTAGGGTACAAATAAAACAATAATGTAATAATTATTATAATTAATATTGAACCTACTGGTTCTTCACAGTGTTCACAGGTTATCTAACATCTTTATTCAATATGTGCCTAGAATATTTTGAATGGTTGCTACCGGTAATTAGCTATTAGCCCAGTTACATACCAAAATCCTGAACCTCATCCAGTCAGCTGGAATCCTAATACATTTATATTTTCTGTTTTATTAGATTTAAAACCTGCTTTATGGTTGTACATTGCATTCTGTATATTATCATATATATTATGATAACTTGTATGTTATCATATATATTATATCATATATATTATATCATATATATTATGATAACCTAAATATTTTTTCTAGCAAATGTTCAAACCTGTAAATTTGTCCTGAGTTTATATTTTACATTACTGTATAAATGTCTAATGCTAGTTTAAAAAATAATAATAATAAAAATCTGAGTTATTGCTGGCGGACAAATCTACCCACCGTAAAATCTTCCAACAGGAAGATGGGATGGGTTTCCATGAAAATTGGAATTTTCTATTGGTGTGGGCTCTTCTCTGCCAAGGGTGGGCAAAATCTGATAGCTTGTATTGCTCTGCCCAGCATGGGCTTCATTTGGGATTCTGGCCAACTCAGTCTCACTATCTCTACATACAGATCTTACATTGGCATGATTTTTACACCAGATCCTCACCAAACCATCATCAAACCACAGCCCATACTTGTCTCAGTTGAGCGAACCGTTAAAAAATAAAATAAGCCACAAATGTGGTCCATTTCATGTCACAAAAATAAGAACCTGAGTTTTGGGTTCATCCGCTATGATTTTTACAGGGAATCAGCCCCAAACCACAATCAAATCACAAATCACATCTGTGGAAACATGTGACCTGTGTTCTGAGTGTGGCTTTGCAGGTGATCCCTAATAAATATCATGAGGAGCCATAAGGGTCTGTGCTGGATAGCAACATATTCCTGATTTTTATGGCTTTGGTTACATACACGGAGACAGGTGTGTTCTCTGCTTGGATGATGCTGGAATCCAACAACATCTGGAGACCAAACACTCCCCATCCTGGCTATAAATGCTCATCTCTGTGTGAAAAACTGCTTTGAAATGCAAGTTTCCTGAATTTCCATAGTGACTTTTCCCTCCACAATAAATCTCTCAAATTTCCAACCTCAAACTGCACTTCTGGAAATCGAGAGGAAAGCTGCAAAAGTTTCACAAGCAGATTCAATTTTGTTTAATAATAGTTCTCTTTTCAGAGTGATGGAAAGCATAAAATTAGTGTGTCATGCTTCTGTGCAACTCACTGCAGATCTGAACATCCTTTCATGGTTAGATGTGCACCACCACCAAGGGCACAAGATTGTATTGGATTCCCCCCCCCATCCCCACCCCTACCCTGGTTTACAGTTTCAAATGTCCTGGGCTGGTGACTAAGAACAGCCTTGCTGTATTAAACCAAATCAATGTAGTCAACACCCTATTTCCATCCAGTTGGCTGTGTCTTGCCATTAGAGTGTAACAGGATATCATTTGCTATGTGGTATCCCAATGGAAGGGTATAACCCAGGGGTTGCCAAGATGGTGCTCCATGTGCCCAGACCTTCCTTGTTGTTTGTAAAGCAACCCAACCTCAGCTGGCCTAGAAGAAGAAGAAGAAGAAGAAGAAGAAGAAGAAGAAGAAGAAGAAGAACGTTAAGTTGTGGGTGAACATATCAGACGACACAGCGATTCTTCAAACAGCTCTTGTTTATTCACAGGCCAGAACAGAACTGAACTGAAGGATTCAGCCGGCCTGCTTATATAGAGCTCCACTAGGACCCAACAATAACCATTTTCTGTAACTATCCAATCACTGAACGTCACTTTCAATCCCTTATTTGCATACGTGGACCTGAGTGTAAACTATCTACCCCTGCTGGGCCAGGGTGAGAACTTCGGTACATAACGAAGAAGAAGAAGAAGAAGAAGAAGAAGAAGAAGAAGAAGAGCAGCAGCGGTTCCTTGGCTGTGAAGAGCATGCCTCCCCTTCCCTTCTGATTGCCTGACCACAATGGAGCTTCCTCCCTTCCTGTGTGGAAGAGAGAAGCGACAGAGAATGCCCTGCTCCCCGTCATCCCATCCACCTGTCTTGCGGCACCTGCGCAGTCCAGAATGACCCTTTCTTTGAATGTGGCAGAAGTGAATAGTAGTGCAGAAGGCCCCCCCTCGCCTATGTCCTGCCCACCAGGCGAGTGGCGGCCTTCCCCTGGAGCAGCCTTTCTCAACTTGTGGGTCCCCAGACGTTGTTGAACTACAACCCCCACAACACCTCGAGCTAGCAAGGCGAGAGCTCAGGGGTGATGGGAGCTGTTGTCCAACAACATCTGGAGACCCACAGGTTGAGAACCGCTGCCCTAGAAGTTATCTCTTTCAATTGTGGGGGCTGAGAGAGAACTGTCAGGGTGTCAGGGAGCCAACAAGAACAGGTCATTCACAGATCAGAGAAAGACAGTGAAACACTGGCTAACTTATTGTTAGTTTCGTTATTGAGGAAGCAGAACAGCGAACACACGGAGACTTCTAAGGGTTACTCCTGTCTAGATGAAGAAGTTGCCTGGACTTGCATGTAACTCCCCCTTTACTCCCTAACACTCTGTGTCAGGCCCTTCCCTCTGTCTATGCTGTGGGAATGTTCATAGTGGTAGGAGAGGATATATTGTTTATTAATATCCTTCCTAACTTGCAGTAGCAAGTTCCTTTATGTAGCAGAGTTGCATTCCCCTTTATATATGCACAGCAGATAGCTGGTTGCAGGCTCATGTGAGTCTCTCACTATTATACAATTCAATCTGTCTCGGACTGAATTGCACGCTCCTGGTCAGCCACAATGCGTTTTACATTGTTGGAAAGATCATGTCAAATGAAAAAGTTATCAGGCAAGGAGAATGGAGTCAGGAGAATGGAGTAAAGTGCAGTCTGTATGTAGCCAGAGTGGGTGTCTTGCATCAGCAGGGAATTGGACTAGGTAACTTTTGAGCTCCCCAAACTATGACCCGCAAGGAGTGGGATGCTCCCCACAGTCTGTGTCAGTGCTGCAGTCGTATATTGACTCATAAAAGTCTGAAAAGAGGGGGGAGGGAATCCCCAAATCCCATGGCAGTGGCTCAAAATGACTGAATGGCTTCAACTGAACCAAATTATGTTTTCATCATCGTATGCTGTTTGTTATTTCCTGGGTAAGTTGTTTTTATCAGTACAAGGAAAATGAATTAGTGAGTCATGGGATACAACAGTAATTTGGCTTGTGGTTTTCTGCCTCCATCCAAAAGAGAGCTATCATTCAAATCAAAACGCTGAACTTTCCTTCTGAGCTAGCAGGAAACCAGCGGTTCTTTAATTTTTAAGGTAGCTGAAACGATGTTTGGAAGGACTGCAGGATAAGCCAAGAGCAAAGGGAAACCTCTTAACGTGATCATATTTAGCATACTGCCGTGCAATTAAGTACGGTAAATAGTTTATGATATAATGAATTGGTTCTTAGGAAAGAGATAGGTTCTACTTCCTATCAGTGTTATGAAGCAGCTTCCTATAGCCTGGTACCACCCAAATGTTGCTTGAGTAAATCTCTCATCATCCGGGACCCTTGGTCATAGTAGCTGGGGCTGATGGTAGTTGTAGTCTGAAACATCTGGTTAGCGAAGGCTGTTTTAGCAGTACAGTTTTCAAAGATGTTGGTTTGGGATTGGATTTCCACAAACCAACAGGAGCAGAAGTTCTATGCTTTGGTCACATTGGAGGCAAATGGGGCACTGCCCCACTATTCTCAGCCTGCCCCAACCTGCCTGCCTTCCTACTTACAACCAGTCTGTTGATCACTAGCTCTGGCCTCACCTGCTGATGGTCTCCTTGTCTTCCTCTCTACCAGTTCCAATGGGCTCCATTGCTTTGGTCACCTCTCGTTCTCACCTAAGAATCCTGGTCCCTTTTTTAGCAAAAATAAGTTGCACCTCTCCTCCTACTCCAGCCTCTGCAGCCTCTCAGGGGGTCCTTCAAAGCACCTCACGGGCAACAAAACACCGTGAAAATGAAGGCATTGTTAAAAGAATTCTAAGGTCTCGAATATAAAATAATTGTTCGTAAATGTACAAGGCAAACACACACCTAAGTATATAAGCCACATGTCTGAAATAGTACAGGAGAGCAATCCTGAAGCCATTTTGACTCTCCCAGTGACCGCAAATATTCCTCTGTAAATGGGGAAAGCCTTCCCATTGTCTTTTTGCTTACAAATCCTGTCTTAAGGGTGCATTTGTGTATGAATAGGGTGAGCCTGTGACCTGGATTCAGGGACGAAAGTATTTACCATCACAAAAGAATGGCCAGGCTGCCCGGGCAATGCAATCAGTGACCATTATCAGGCATTCTGGCAGACAGGATTGCTGCTGTAGATGGCCTCCTCTGCTGTAGACCGCCTCCTTCTGTGATGTATGTATGATGTTTTGGGGGATGGTCTTGGGCTACAGGGTGGGCAATTTCAAAAGTCTATATAAGGGCTTGCGCACCATTGTTCAGGGTTCTCTCCTCCCTCCTGTGTGTGGGGACCCTCTTGCAACAGTACTTTTCTATTTCAATAAAGATCAGGCTTATTAGCCTCTCTGCTTCTGAATATACTCTGGTTGGCCTGTTATTTTCTCCTACTGATAGGGAACCCACTTAAGGACTATATATGGGCTCTTGGAAACCCCATAAGGGAAAAGGAGCAGGTTTTTCTCTCTCTTTATAACAGCATTTCCCCTTCATTTTAGCAGCAGTTCCAATGCAACCACCTTGGTAGGGTGGCATGACTTGCCCCAAACAGCCTCCTGGGTCACATGGGGAAGGCTGGTAGGCCATGTTTTGCCTGCAGGCAAAATTCACGTTGTATATCTTCTGGCATTGTCTCTCTGTGTTGTGTATATTTTTTCTATAGTCTGAATGTTTAACGAAATTGAAATATACTTGGAGTCGAGAGTGGATTTCATGCTCTTTATTCAGCTCATAGTGGTGAGGAGGAATGAAAGTTCCCCCAGAATGTCTGCTTTATATACATTATTTACATAATGGGCCCTATGTGATTGGCTAACCTGTAGGCCAATCAGGTTGCGGATTCACTTCCACCTGGAGCTGGATTGGGTGGCTGCTGTGGACCAATCAGACCGCTGCATTCTGGACCCTGTTGTTCTAGGACCAATCAGACTGCTGCATTCTGGACCCTATTGTTCTAGGACCAATCAGACTGCTGCCTTTTGGATCCTATTCAACTCAGTACATAACAAAAATATTTTTTAAGAATAAGAGGCCTGCTTATTAGGCACATTTTACCTTGTAGTGCTTTGGATCAAGTCTATCTTAGGTTTAGCTGGTTATTAAGACCACATGACTTTTCATTTGCAATCTGTCTATAGAACCAAGTCCCACTGCATTCAATGAGACATGTGTTGTTGCAATCTGGAATTGCTAAAACATGCTGGAGAGCCAAGATTACTATTATTGCTTTTTAATATATAAAACCTTTCTTTGACAATGGAAAAATATGGCAATAACATCCCAAACATGCACAAAGAAAAATTATTCAGGGACAAAACTGCCTCTTCTTTCTTTCTTTTTTTGGGTTGTTGCTGTTTCCCAAAATTAGCAAGCTGATAAATTGCTAGGGCAAAGGATTTCCCTTTTCTGTATACAGGGGGAGAAAAGAGAGTAGCGCTCACTTAAAATGATTAATTACTAATAAAAGACTGACAAAAGTAAACAAGCCGGGGTGGGATGTCTGTCATGCAAATTCTAGTCTATGGCTAAGCAGATGTTTTTACTTATGAGAAGGAAAACTCGAACTCCTACTGAGTCCAGTGGAAAGAGCTATATTGCTTTCAGAGCTGTCTGGATATGAGGAGAATGTAAATTACATGTAACTATGGAAGCAGAAATAAATAAGATATTTGAAGTTAACTCCCCCCCCCCCTTTTGACTCATTATAGGGATGTTTTTCTCTACACCTTCATTACCAACTAAAAGGTCAAGGTACCCCTGACTATTAGGTCCAGTCGTGGACGACTCTGGGGTTGCGCGCCTATCTTACTCTATAGGCCGAGGGAGCCGGCGTACAGCTTCCGGGTCATGTGGCCAGCATGACTTAGCCACTTCTGGCTAACCAGAGCAGTGCACAGAAACACTGTTTACCTTCCCGCTGGAGCAGTTCTACTTGCACCGATGTGCTTTCGAACTGCTAGGAGGGCAGAAGCTGGGACCGAACAACAGGAGCTCACCCCATCACAAGGATTTGAACCACCAACCTTCTGATCGGCAAGCCCTAGGCTCTGTGGTTTAGACCACAGTGCCACCCATGTCCCTGATTACCAACCTAGGTATGCCCAAACACCTAGAATTTAAACTGATGGCCCCTGTCTTTCTTTGTAGGTTACAATCCCACAAAGCCAGCTTAATGTCATGGTTTCTGATGTTTGCCAGCAGAAAGAAATTCCCTATAATATTGGCTTGGCATGTCTGTGTGAAGCCATAGCTGTATATTTACTGTGTAGGGGATTTTGCCAACACGGTGTGACAGAATACCATCCATGTGGATTGTCAGTAAAAAGTGAAGCCAGTAGCTACAAGACTCAGTGTGAAGCTGACCAAATAGCTGCGAGAATGCACAACCGCAACTATCACATAGCAATGATGGCAGCGAAAAGGACCCACATCACTGCCCCCATCACATTCTCAAGTATCTGCCCAGCAGAGCCCTTTGGAGTGGTGAAAAAGTTGGAACTACCTGCCCCAGTGCATGGAGCTTTAGAACAAAGGCTTGCTATGATACGTTTACTGGGAACTTAGAGGACTAGGCAAAGTGGGACTCACTGGATGTTAATGCATTTTTGCATGAAGTGGGGTAGTCCCAACTTGCAGATGGTAGCCCTGCGCAGATGGTTGAAATGACCTGTAAAAGTGGTGCATGTTATGGGTCAAGATCACAGTGACTCACTCTACCACCTCCATTAGTTTGAGGTCCTCTCTGCACTGTGTATATGCAGTTCGGTGTGTGTGGGCTCTGCATACAATCTCCACTTTTCCAAATCGCCCACCTTTTTCTGTAAAAGGCCTTCCACACCGGTGGTAACCCTGGCTGTATAATGGATTGTTTTACTTACCTGGTTCTCCATGCATGGCCTGTACCACGGTGTGGCTTATCACTAGCCAACTCCCAAGAGCATCCCAAGACAGAAGTACTGTTTTGGGGGGACAGGGGGCGGGTGGGTGTGGGGGATTCCCTGGTCCTGAATGGGGTAACTGTGCCCCTGAAGGACCAGGTGTGCAGCCTGGGAGTCATTTTGTCTTTTTTTTTTTAAAAAAAAAAATATTTATTAAAGTTTCACAAAAAAATGCAATAATAAAAAAACAAGAAAAAATAAAAAGAAAAAAACAAGAGAAAAATACAAAATACAGAAAAATACAAAAATTAAAAACAAATAAATCTTTCCATATCTTGTCTTTCATTTACATATTTCCCTGACCTCTTCACACCTCCCTTTTTTGCATTCCAGTTCAATTAATTAATTCAGCAAATCCTTTCCCTCTTTGTTTTTATCTTAATCCCTTCTCTTAATATATTATTACTTTAAATTCTCACCTGTTAACAATCCATTTTTGCATACACCTTTATAACATTGCTGCTAAAACCACTTAACTTCATTCCGACATCATTTTAACATTCATTAATTTTACAATATTTCTGTAAATAATCTTTAAATTTCTTCCAATCTTCTTCCACCGACTCTTCTCCCTGGTCTCGGATTCTGCCAGTCATTTCCGCCAGTTCCATATAGTCCATCACCTTCATCTGCCATTCTTCCAGGGTGGGTAGATCTTGTGTCTTCCAGTACTTTGCAATAAGTATTCTTGCTGCTGTTGTAGCATACATAAAGAAAGTTCTATCCGTCTTTGACACCAATTGGCCAACCATGCCCAGAAGAAAGGCCTCTGGTTTCTTCAAAAATGTATATTTAAATACCTTTTTCATTTCATTATAGATCATCTCCCAGAAAGCCTTAATCCTTGGGCACGTCCACCAAAGGTGAAAGAATGTACCTTCAGTTTCTTTACATTTCCAACATTTATTATCAGGCAAATGATAGCTTTTTGCAAGCTTGACTGGTGTCATGTATCACCTGTATATCATTTTCATAATATTCTCTCTTAAGGCATTACATGCCGTGAACTTCATACCTGTGTTCCATAACTGTTCCCAGTCAGCCATCATAATGTTATGTCCAACATCTTGTGCCCATTTAATCATAGCAGATTTCACCGTTTCATCCTGAGTATTCCATTTCAACAGCAAGTTATACATCTTTGACAGAGTCTTAGTTTTGGGATCTAACAGTTCTATTTCCAATTTTGATTTTTCCACCTGGAAACCAATTTTCTTGTCCAAATTGTATGCCTCCATTATTTGATAATAATGAAGCCAATCTCGCACTTTATTTTTTAGTTTTTCAAAGCTCTGCAATTTCAATTTATCTCCCTCTTGTTCCAAAATTTCCCAATATTTCGGCCATTTGGCCTCCATATTGAGCTTTTTCTGAGCCTTCGCTTCCATTGGTGACAACCACTTTGGGGTTTTATTTTCAAGTAGGTCCTTATATCTTATGCAGACATTAAACAGTGCTTTCCTGACAATATGGTTTTTAAATGCTTTATGTGCTTTGACCTTATCATACCACAAGTATGCATGCCACCCAAATACATTGTTGAAACCTTCTAAATCCAAAATGTCTGTGTTTTCAAGAAGCAGCCATTCTCTCAGCCAGCAAAAAGCGGCTGATTCATAATAAAGTTTAAGGTCTGGCAGGGCAAATCCACCTCTTTCTTTTGCATACGTTAGTATTTTGAATTTTTTTCTGGGCTTTTTGCCCTGCCAGACAAATCTAGAGATATCTCTCTGCCACTTCTTGAAACAATCCATTTTATCCAGGATTTGCAGTGTTTGAAACAAAAACAACATTCTTGGCAATACATTCATTTTTATCACAGCGATACGGCCTAGCAGTGAAAGCTTAAAATTTGACCATATTTCTAAATCTTTTTTCACTTCTGCATATTGGACTCACAGCAGTCCATGGAGGCGCAGGTCAATTCTGTGTCCAGGGCAGCTGTCTACCAGCTCCATCTGGTAAGCAGGCTAAGACCCTACCTGCCCACAGACTGTCTTGCCAGAGTGGTGCATGCTCTAGTTATCTCCCGCTTGGACTACTACAACGCGCTCTATGTGGGGCTACCTTTGAAGGTGACCCGGAAACTGCAATTAACCCAGAATGCAGCAGCTAGACTGGTGACTGGGAGTGGCCGCCAGGACCACATAACACTGGTTCTGAGAGATCTGCATTGGCTCCCAGTACATTTCCGAGCACAATTCAAAGTGTTGGTGCTGACCTTTAAAGCCCTAAACGGCCTTGGTCCTGTATACCTGAAGGAGCGTCTCCACCCCCATCGTTCAGCCCGGACACTGAGATCCAGCGCCGAGGGCCTTCTGGCGGTTCCCTCATTGCGAGAAGTGAGGTTACAGGGAACCAGACAGAGGGCCTTCTCGGTAGTGGCGCCCACCCTGTAGAACACCCTCCCTTCAGATGTGAAGGAAATAAGCAGCTATCCTATCTTTAAAAGACATCTGAAGGCAGCCCTGTTCAGGGAAGTTTTTAATATTTAATGCTGTATTGTTTTTAACACTTGATTGGGAGCCGCCCAGAGTGGCTGGGGAAACTCAGCCAGATAGGCGGGGTATAAATAAGAAATTATTATTATTATTATTATTATTATTATTATTATTATTATTATTATTATTTCCCAACCAGTTGGCCAGGATGAGCATTCCAACAGCAAGAGCTGTTCAAATGCAAACCAGATCCTTTTCCCTGCTGTCATGCCAACCATGCTTACTGCCTGTTGTGTACTAAACTGATAAAGTCGTGACCTGTTCATAATCCAAGCAGGTGTTCAGTCTGAGCTTATTCCCTTTGCTCCAAGCAGTCACATCCTGCAACTACCAATAAATAGTTTTCAGTGCTTAGTTGTAGGGTGTACTTGGTGTCCATGGCAGTTTCTCTGACTTGCAAATATTTCCAAAGCCCAAAAAAAGGTTGGCAACCCTTGAATTATTACATAAGCTCATTAGGGTGCCAACTAAACTATGTACGAATGCACATATAAGTTCTTCAATACAATTAGTTTTGTTTGTTTTGCAAAATTGTAAGGGGGTATGGAAGCAGCACCTGGAGATAGACAATCAGGTTGTGCATTCGTAGCAGTGACCAGAGGAGGTATGACCAGTGGAAGGAGCACAGAGAGAAGAAACTCCATGGGGCATCTGCAGCAGCACAACAGGACATCTTCATCTGCTCCAGCTGAAACAAAGCATGCCTCTCCTTTATTGGTCTCTACAGCAACAGTAGGCACTGTAACCTTCCAACAATTTGACTTCACCCCTAAAGGTGCAGGTAAAAATAAAAACCAAAAAAAGGGTAAAGGACCCCTGGACAGTTGAGTCCAGTCAAAGGCGACTATGGGGTTGTAATGCTCATCTTGCTTTCATGCCGAGGGAGCAGGCGTTTGTCCACAGACAGCTTTCCGGGTCATGTGGCCAGCATGTCTAAAACGCTCCTGGTGCAATTGGACACCATGACGGAAGCTGGAGCGCACGAAAACGCCTTTTACCTTCCCATTGCAGTGGTACCTATTGATCTACTTGCACTGGTGTGCTTTCGAACTGCTAGGTTGGCAGGAGGTGGGACAGAGCAATGGGAGTTCATCTCGTTGCGGGGATTAGAACCGCCGACCTTCTGATCAGCAAGCCCAAGAGGCTCAGTGGTTTAGACCACAGCGCCATCCATGTCCCAACTCCCCAAAAGTGCACTCCTCCAATGTCTCCCAAGACAGATGGTTGCCAATCAATCAATCAATCAATCAATGGAAGTGGAAAGGGGAGCCACTTCCCCCACTTCAGATTACCCATGGTGGGATGAATATATATAGCAGGAATGAGTAAACAAATTTTAGCTACTTAGACCCATTTGTATCGAAGACCCAGGTGTCCAACTAAGAAGGTACTGCTTGGGAGAAGAGAACAACAATGGCCAGAGGGCGAGAGCAACTGTTCTTCCCAAGATCCTTATGTGGTTCTATGAAAGAAAGTCATTGCGAGATGCTAGAAAAAGCCAGGAAACTGAGACAGAGCTCTCTGTAATGAGGGGTGGTCTGGCCCTTTATATTGCAAAGGAATTCAGCTATTAAGAGTCAATTCCAAGGGCTGATTAAGGGGTGCACATCTGGGAAAGAACACACAATCTTGATTTTTGCTACATTCAGCAATGGAAAAGATCAGGTCTTTGTTCTCTGAAAAGAGCGTTTTTAGAAACCTTTTAATGCCATTAAATAATGTGGGAAACAGAGAAAAAAATGTGGCTATGTCAAGCTTGGTCCTGCCAATTGCTGTTATAATTACAGGGGGGCTTTATCCAGAAGCCGCTGAAGCCAATGGAAAGACTCTGTCAGTCCTCTTGGGCTTTGGAAGAAGCCCAGGTTGCTATAAAGCCCTTCGCCAAGTCAGCCATCTTATCGCTGTATAGTACATTTAGTTATTTTTGCGTTTAAAGTCAGGAGCTACAAGACTCAGTGTGAAGCTGACCAAATAGCTGCTAGGATGCACAACCACAACTATCACATAGCAATGATGGCAGCATAAAAAGGCCCACATCACTGCCTCCATCATGTTCTCAAGTAGCCGCCCAGCAGGGCTCTTTGGAGTGGTAAAAAAGTTGGAACTACCTGCCACAGTGCACGGAACTTTAGAGCAAAGACTGGACACTTTGAGGACTAGGCACCGTCTTATCCAGTTCTGTGGGATCAGTTCAAGCTGTCAAGGCCCGAGAATGTGGACAAGCTGCTTCTGGCTGTCCATTCCAGAACTTGCCCTCTCAACTCTTGCCCATTCTAGCTTGTTCGTGGAAGTGGGACTCACTGGTAGGTGCCGAAATCCCAAGGGAGCAGAAAAGACTACAGTGGTACCTCAGGTTACAGACGCTTCAGGTTACAGACGCTTCAGGTTACAGACTCCACTAATCCAGAAATAGTACCTCGGGTTAAGAACTTTGCTTCAGGATGAGAACAGAAATCGTGCGGCGGCGGCGCGGCGGCAGCTGGAGGCCCCATTAGCTAAAGTGGTTCGTCAGGTTAAGAACAGTTTCAGGTTAAGAACAGACCTCCAGAACAAATTAAGTTCTTAACCCGAGGTACTACTGTATTCATGTACGCAACCACGGCCGTGCAGATGTTATTGACCCAGAAATGAAAAGAAGATAAAGTCCCTACCAGAGAAGAATGGCAGATTAAGTTGATGGATTATACCAAAATGGCTAAAATGACCGGAAAAATCAGAAATCAGGAAGACCAAAATGTTAATAAGGAATGGGGAAAATTTATAACCTATCTTAAAAACCATTGTAAACATTTAACATCGTTAGTAGGATTGGAATATCACTTGTAGCTTAATGATGAACTTTGGACACAATGGAGATGTAAAGGATGTGGATTATCATAAGAGATGCAGGAGGAAATGATTAACAATAGGACCCACAAAGGGTAGGAGGGAAGTCCTAGAGATTCCTTGGAATCTTGTTTCTGTGATGTATGTTCGATATGTGACTGGAAAGTTTTAATCTGAAAAACCAAATAAATAAATGTATGGAAGGTAAAGGTAAAGTTAAAGGGACCCCTGACCATTAGGTCCAGTTGTGAGCAACTCTGGGGTTGCGGCGCTCATCTCGCTTTATTGGCTGAGGGAGCCAGTGTACAGCTTCCGGGTCATGTGGCCAGCATGACGAAGCCGCTTCTGGCGAACCAGAGCAGCGCACGGAAACGCCATTTACCTTCCCACCAGAGCGGTACCTATTTATCTACTTGCACTTTGACATGCTTTCAAACTGCTAGGTTGGCAGGAGCTGGGACTGAGCAACGGGAACTCACACCGTCATGGGGATTCGAACCACCGACCTTCTGATCGGCAAGTCCTAGGCTCTGTGGTTTAACCCACAGCGCCACCCGGATGTTAATGCATTTTTGCATGAGGTGGGGTAGTCCCAGCTTGCTTGAAAGAAGCAGTTGAGCACTCACTTCTCAAAGGTGCACACTGGACCAGTGGTGGACCTACATTTCTGGAGCCCTGAAGCTTCAACTGTTATGGGGGCCCCTTTGCAACCAGCAATGAGGTCTGGGTAACCTCGTTGTTATCTTCTTTTGTTAGCTTCTGGGTCTGTTATCTTCTTCAATGGAGTTCTTACATGACAGACCACACCTTTACAACATCTGTGCTACTGACTCTCAAACTTTTGGATTGTTGAAATACATACCCCCCCAAAAAAAAACCCCCACAATTTGAGTGATGCAACTCAGTTTGGGTCTACTGGACCCATTTTTTTAAGCAATGTGGACCTGAGTCACTTCTGGCGTCCCTCTGGGATTAGGGTCCCTACAGCTTAAGATTCATTAGTTTCATGGTAGATCTGCCCCTACTCTGGACTCTAATGTGTCTGACAACTATGGCCGAGTCTCTTAATACCCACATTTGGACTAAAGTACTTGAAACATATTATATACACCCATTTCAATCTGGGTTCAGACCTGGGTTTGGCATGGAATCAGCTCTGGTTGCCCAGACAGATTTGTGTCCTTCAAGGAAGAGAAAAGAGGAGTCCAACTCTATCTGCTACTCTTGGATATCTTAGCAGCTTGTGATACCATTGACCATGGTCACCTTCTGGACCATCTTTGTGGATTGGGAGTCGGAGGCACAATTTTACAGTGGTTCCACTCCTACCTGCATAAGTGGCAAGAGAAACTAGGGTTATGGGACTACATCTGGGCTACAGCTATTTAATGTCTATATGAAGCCATTGTGATCAATCATCAGGAAGTTTGGAACCCAGTGTAAACAGCAAACTGATGTTTACCTCTACATTCCCATTAAATACGAGTCAGGAGAATGGTGGCATGGATGAAGGTCAATTGACTGAAGCTGAGACACTGTGAGTAAGTGGTTCCTAGGACTGAGAAGTGTGGTGTCTTCTTGACCTAGATGGTGTTAACAATTCTTCTGAAAGAATAGTATGCAATTTAGGGATATTCCTGGAACCATCTTTGTCCATGCCCTCTGTGGCAAAGAGCTCCTATCATCAGCTTCAGCTGATGTGTCAACTGCATCCTTTCCTGGGCAGGGATAACTTTGCCACTGTGACACATGCCTTGGCAACCTCATGTCTGGACTTCTGAAATGTGCTGGTCCAAAGGCTGCAGCTGGTGCTGAATGCCTAACTTATGTGGTGGTGGTGTTCCTTATCGGATACAATCCTGAGGGATCTGCACTGGCTGCCTATTACCCACCAAGCCAGTTTTAAGGTTCTGCTACTTACATACAAACCCCTAAATAACTCTGGACCAGGTGATCTAAAAATAATAATCTTTTCTTTACTGTTTGGTAAGGGCACTACGATCACCTTGATGATTATCAGCTTGTGGAAGCATGAAGGCAAGCTGTTTCACTGGTGGCACCAGTTTGTGGAATGCCCTCCCTGCTAAAATAAGAGAGGCTTCGACCATGTTCTCTGGCTCCTGTTTAGGCAAGCTTTCCTCTGAGCAGAACTTCCGATTTTATTGTTTCAACTGCTTTTAAACTGCTTTGTTATGCTCTTTGTTTGTTTTAGAGTACATTTTTGTGAAGGAGCTTTCGATTAGCCTGTGGATTTCTTGCTATGCATCAGGGACTGGTAGGACACTGATGGGTGTGCACTGAGGGAAGCAAGGCTGGAGTCTGATTCAGGAGAGTGTGCAGTGATTTGTGGGGAATTGTAACAGCCAGGAGGCAAGAGTCAGAGGCAGGGGAAACCTTAGAGCTGAAGGGTAGAGCATAGAATGGGTCAGATGAAGAGGTGGAAGTGGCAGGTCAGGTAAATGGATGGCCAGGTGCTTCTCTACCCTCTATGGGACATGGATAGCACTATGCTCTAACCCACTGAGCCTCTTGGCCTTATCAATTGGAAGGTCGGAGGTTCGAATCCCCATGTCAGAGTGAGTTCCCATTGCTCTGTCCCAGCTCCTGCCAACCTAGCAGTTCAAAAGCACACCAGTGCAAGTAGATCAATAGGTACCACTGTGGCGGGAAGGTAAACGGTGTTTCCATGTGCTCTGGCTTCTGTCATGGTGTCCTGTTGCACCAGAAGCGGTTTAGTCATGTTGGCCACATGACCCGGAAAGCTGTCTGTGGACAAACGCCGGCTCCCTTGGCCTGAAAGCAAGATGAGCGCTGCAACCCCATAGTCGCCTTTGACTGGACTTAACCATCCAGGGATCCTTTACCTTTTTACCTCCCTACCCTCTCCTGTACCCCTGCCCCCCAGAACCAGAAGGGGATTGAAGAGGGATGAGCAGAAGCAGCTTCCATGCAGGCGTAGTCTCTGGCTGCATGTGTGCAGCCCATCAGGGGAAGGTACATAAACTGGTGGAGGTTGAGTGGACCCATTTCTGTAACTGTTCCACTGAGTACAGACCTGGGAACAGCTGCCTAGATGCTAGAGACTGATGCGCGTGCTGTAGAATGACTGTGTTAGTTTTGACAATAAAGAGTTACCGTAACTATCTTTATTACAAGAAATAAGATTCTGACAAAACACAAGGAAGAACTTTCTGACAGTAAGTTGGAACAGACCCCCACAAGAGGTGGTGGGCTCTCCCTCTCCTTGGAGATTTTTAAGCAGAGGTTGGAGGGCCATCTGTCATGTATGATATGGTTGAGATTCCTGCATCACAGGGGGTTGGACTAGATGACCCTCAGGGTCCCTTCCAACATTTCAGTTCTATGATCTGTCATGCGCATTCCTTTGACCAGGGAGCACCCTTGACACTGTAATTTAATTAAGTACAGTGGTACATCAGGTTACATACGCTTCAGGTTACATACGCTTCAGGTTACAGACTCCACTAACCCAGAAAAAGTGCTTCAGGTTAAGAACTTTGCTTCAGGATGAGAACAGAAATCGTGCTCCGGCGGTGCGGCAGCAGCAGGAGGCCCCAATAGCTAAAGTGGTGCTTCAGGTTAAGAACAATTTCAGGTTAAGTACGGACCTCCGGAACGAATTAAGTACTTAACCCGAGGTACCACTGTATTGATTTTATCATTCTCAACGACTTAGAAGCCCCTTTGGCATATAAGCTGTATGTATGTATGTATGTATGTATGTATGTATGTATGTATGTATATAAAATAAACCTTGACTTTTTCAACTTACCTATCCCTGTCTGTAGCAGCAAAGGGGCTGGTTATAAAAAGAGAAATGGCATTGCATGCCTAGTGCCCCAGTGTATTTTGAATCAAGGAATTAAGCATGCAGGAAACTGTTACGATATAGAAGCAATGCGGCCGTGAGCTGCTGCTAGCTTGGAAGCAAAACATAATGGGAATGTTGGGACTGTTCCGTGGGAAACAGAGGGACGGTCTTTTCACAGTGCGAAGCACCGGAATTAGCTCAGAGTGTAATATGAGCTGTACAGGAAGTACGGGAGGAGTTTGTCTCTCTGCTGTTGGAGTTTGAAGAGAGCAGACGTGTTTTCTGTAACGCTGCAAAGACAGAAATAAAGGCATGTAAATACGTTTCTGTCTATCTCTTTCCCCTGCCCGGGGGGGGGGCAGGAAAGAGGGTGTGTGTCCTTCTCACGCTGAGGAGGATCGCCGATCGCGACCTAGCCTGTATCCTGCCGGGGAATGCAGACAGGGAGGTCAACCGGAGATTCAAGCCGGGTGCCTGGAAAGTGGCCAGTTTCTCCTGAAGGCAGGCTTGAATCCCAACAGAAACATGGTCTTTCATAACACACAGGACAAAGACCCAGAACGCAGCCACCTCCACCTACAGATTGATATTAACTGAGCTGAGCAATGCTCCTCTATTGCAGCTAGCCACTGGTTATACTTAAGTGGGCAGTAGCCATTTCTGCAGCTCTATGGTTAGACCAGAGATGCTTTCCTTGCCATCTCCAGTGACTACCTCAATATTTAACCACTCTCTAACATACCCTGGCAAAACCCTTCTTAAAAACTCAGTTAAACTGAAGAAAAGAGCATTGCCAATTTAAGTATAGAATTTTGGAGGGTGTGTTGTTGTGTTTTCCAGACCAATTAGTTTTAATTCTTATTTCTTCAAAAAAAAAAACTTACCAGGATATTGTAAGATTTTCCATAATGTTTTATGTGCATAGGTTTAACAGCTGTGTGCTGTGTTTTATAAATGGAACTGCCAAAAGTTAATTTTTTTATATTAAAAAAGTGTTCAAGTGCTGGTGCATTGCCATGGAAAATGTTGTTCCCTGTAAGGGTAACTGGGGGGAGATCGCTCCAATGGCTTCTCGCGAAAACAGTCATGTCTGGGGGGCTATATCTCTTGGTGTCCCTTCTTCCTTCCCCTTGGCCATTCCTCTGTGTGGATGTGAACGTACAAACTCAAGACATTTAGTTGTGCATGTGAAACAGTGTGCACATCCAAGTTAACAGGGAAAGAGAAATGTTTCACTCCCCTATGCTATGCATATGCCAAAGCTGATCAAGCCATGTCATGACAGTTCCATGGAACTGGAGGCAGGAGTGGAGCCAGCTGTTTGCTGCACTCTGGGGCAGCGGAAAGTCCTGCCAATCTCCCGGGCTGTGGTGCAGGAGGAGTGACAGGGAGCAGCAAAAAGGCAGTTAGCAATTAGCTGACTTCTAGCAATCTCTATAGAACGCTAGAGCTAGCGCAACACTGCAGGGTGGACCCCTCATCTTAGGGATGGAGTCCCCACAAGGCAGCACAAAGAAGTGGGAACATAACATATCCCTCTCCCCCTGCTCCTTAATGAGTGCCATCTGCGACTGAGAGTTCGAGCTGTTCAAAAAGAGACAGCAGATTACATCAATCTCTTAGCTGAAAATGTGGTGCGTCTGTTGACGGTACTCGTGCGCGAAGATACACCCAGAAATGTTTCCTAGATCAAAACTCCAGACTGCAAAGTGTATAAGTGACTTGGCTGCTGTTGTCGAGGGTTTGGGTGCCTTTCCAACAGAGCTGCGCTTCTACGTTCAGCCAAAGATTTGACTCTTTAGTTCAAGTCCATATGTGAAATTCAGCAGACACATTCCTACTTGAGAATCACCCTTTGGCCTCACAGCTCTCAACCTTCCCAGCTCCCTTGCCTGTCTGCTTCTTCCTGCCAACAGCAAACGTCCAGTGCCTGCCCTAATTTTCCTCCTGCAGACCCAGTTGTCTCATTTATGGCTCCTCTGCCGTTCTTGATCAAGTTTCTGTCTCCTCTCTGCCCAACAAATTCTCAGTTGTCCGGTGACTCGATTCCTATGTGCACTTGTACATCCAGAGAAAAATCTTTGCAGGAGTTTGAAAA
Source organism: Podarcis vaucheri (assembly GCF_965113315.1). Taxonomy (NCBI): domain Eukaryota; kingdom Metazoa; phylum Chordata; class Lepidosauria; order Squamata; family Lacertidae; genus Podarcis; species Podarcis vaucheri. Next base: position 12,793,414 of record NC_138755.1, read on the forward strand.
GGGATTATAGTATGGTGGAGGGGAGGGGGGACTTGGGTAGACATCTGGAAACTGGGGTATTTGTTAAATAATCACCGGTCCTAGGCTGTGGAATATTCAACTGGCAGCCTCGCTTTTGACTTTCAAGTATCTCTAAAAGAGTTTTCCCCCCTTGCCCACAGAGAATTATTACTTATATTGTTTTTATGTGTTGTAAACTGCCTAGATATTTTATGATATGGCAGAATAGAAATACTTAAATAAATAATACCTAAATAGGTGATGATGTCACTAGTGACATATATATTTATGATATAAATGCATATACAGGCACCAGTATTTTTAAACATCATCCTGGAAACATACATCACTAGTGATGTCATTAACTACTAAATGACCCAAATTCCAGATGTCTGTGCTAACCAAGATTGTCTGTCTTTCCGCAGGAGACTCTGCAAAGGTTTTCCTCTGGTACATACTTTCCAAATTTTTATTTTTTTGGGGGGGGGGTTAGTCAAAAACTAGGAAAGGGTGGTTACAGGCCAGGGTTATAATGGTATCTCTGTGGTCTCCCACTATGACCTGTCTTTGAAATTTGTTTTTAGGGTCACTTTAAGATTTGCAAATGTGCATAAAACAAATCGTTGCTGGACAGTCTACATGCAAGAGAATAAACAGACACAGATTTGACATTAAGAAAGGTAATGTTACTATTCCAGGTCATTTGATTGCAGGAGTCTTGCTTCTCCTTTATTCAGAAGGCTGACATATCAATATGAAATTATACCATCATGTCTAAAGAAATGGTTGTATTATCTGCTCCAGTGAGGGTGGGGTCACGCCAGCGGCATTGACAGTGAGGGCTGGGCTGGCTGTAGGTGCACTTTCACCAGTGGAAAAAGCAACTACAGAATGGGTTTTCTGCTTTCTAATAACAAATCTGAATTGGTGGGAATGGTGGACTGAACACAATTCAAGTACAGTGGTGCCTCGCAAGACGAAAAGAATCCGTTCTGTGATTCTCTTCGTCTAGCGGTTTTTTCGTCTTGCGAAGCAAGCCCATTGACGGATTAGTGGATTAGCGCTATTAGCGGCTTTTAGCTGATCGGATCAGCTGATAAGCGGCTTAGCAGCTTAGAAAAAAGGGGGGGAACCAGCAGGAACTCGCAAGACATTGTCGTCTTGCGAAGCAAGCCCATAGGAAATTCGTTTTGCAAAGCACCTCCAAAACGGAAAATTCTTTCGTCTAGTGAGTTTTCCGTCTTGCGAGGCATTCGTCTTGCGGGGCACCACTGTACAGTGGATGCTCGGGTTGCGAACACGATCCATGCGGGAGGCGCGTTAACAACCCGCAGCGTTCGCAACCCACAGCACCGTGTGTGCACATGCACGGGTTATGATTCAGTGCTTCTGCGCATGTGCGAGCGCCAAAACCGTTCCGGTACTTCCGGGTTTCGGTGCATCTGTAACCCAAAAACACGCAACCTGAAGCGTCTGCAACCCGAAGTATGACTGTATCAGGTTTCTGCATTACTGTTGCAACCATTCTAGGCCCCAGTATATTCACTGATAAAAGAAAACCTGCCAGTTTAACACACAGGTTAAGGCTCATATTGGCTCAAGCTGGCCAGCTGAACACAGTCCCATTAGCTGACAAAAACCCTCTCTCATACCCACTCTTTTAAGCAGTTTGACATTTTTTTATTAGAAAAAAATGAACAATCTGCCTCCTCCAGCAGATGTGTGAGTGAAGAATCAGACAAGGTGAACATATAGCCAACTCAACTTCCTGGAAATTCAGTTACAGATCTTAAAGTCATTAAGCTCAGGAACACAAGGGTTTTAACTTCAAAACAATCTCAAGATGCCACATGTCTCCAGTTAGGCTATTTTTTAAAAAAATGAAATAATGTTTGTTTCTTTGTTTACTGTAAAATCTGTTGTTATTATTTAAAATTCACAGACTCTTTGCTGTTGTTTTTCCATGGTGATTGAGAGACAACCCCTCTTCCCAAACATGACAAAACAATTATTGTCCCTGTTGAAGTCAGAGTAGTGAAAACACAACTAAGAAGCTCAAATCATATGTATGACTGGTTTAATTTCCAAAGAAGGGTGTCAGTGTCCAGACTTTTAACATTCAAAAACTTTACTTGCAGAAACTTAGTTTATAGATGAATTAAAACATAATATTTGCGTGGACAGGCGGAGTCCCCAGATCCCAAGCGCCCCCCCCCCGTCATGTGGAATAACGACTCAAGACAACGTGCTATGGGATTAAATTGGCCACAACTTTATTAAATTTCAAATGTGGGTAGGCCTTGGCTCAGGCATTGGGCGTTCTCCCTCCCTAGTCCCCAGCTGGGGACCTAGGGAGCATCAGGGTTATCCAGTGTTTGTGGGGGGGATGGGCCGGCTCTGGAGAACATATGTTCAAGCAGAGATAGCTGCCCCCGTTACACCGCCGCCGCAGGGGAGAGCAATGATGACCTTTCGGCGTACGGTCAAAGCCTCCCTTCAGAAACCCCTTTAACAGGGAACCCTGGTATCGCCGCCGCAAAGAGGAAGATGGACTAAAGGATTCTGCCCAAGGCCTGATACCGCCAAAGTTGTGACGTTTTGCTACGGGAAAGGCGAAACCTGCCAATGCGGGGAAATTCCTTTCCGGCCCTTTGACAGCGACCTTAACGTAGCAGCGCCCGCATACCTGTGAAGAAAAGTTAACCTGCAAAATAAGACATTAACTGAGGGTGGGTAGGGTGGGAGAAGCTCTGGAGCCAAGTGAGGATTCCCAGGTAAAATCCTCCCTCTATTGTGTGTGCAGGTAATCCCTCCCCTACCTGGCCTGGTCTCCTTGGCAACGCTTCCCCCAGGTGGGATTGGACAACTGACTGAGGTAGGCGGAGACCTCCAGGTATCACACCTGAGGGAAGGCAAAGCCAAGCCTATGCTGATGGAGCCACCTTAACCCTAACCTAGCGCATCTTTGGGAGCAAAAATGTCTTATTTTGGGGGGAAACAGGGTAAAAGACACCACACTAGTAGACATCTGGTGTATTTACACACACATATGAGCCTAAAATCGAGGGGCTCACAGTCTTAACATCCCAAGAGGGTCTTGTTTCTCCATAGCCACAGCCTTGGATTACAACAGAAATCAGGCGTGGCTCTGTCTCTCTGCTGCCCAGCCTGCAGCCTCCCAGCTTCTTGCTTCTCACTCACACACAACTCTGCCTTTCTCATTCTAACCCCCAGCGAGTTGAGGGATGGAGGTTTCGTTCTGCAGCCTCTTGGGCCCAAATGAGGCCTTGCAGTCTGTTGCTCCATAGAAAGCAGGTGCAGCCAGCAGATTTAAGGACTAAGCCGCTTTGCGATGGCCACAAGCCTTTTAGGGCAGGGTGTAATTCTTAGTAAACACACAAGCAATACCGGCAAACAGGATCAAAGACCTGATGGCCATCTTCAAATACCTAAAGGGCTGTCACGTGAAAGATGGAGCAAGCTTGTTTTCTTCTGCTCCAGAGGCTAGGATCTAAACCAATGGCTTCAAGTGACAAGGAAGGAGATTTCAACAAATTATCAGGAAGAACTTTCTGACAGTAAATCAGGTCCTCCTTTAAAGAGGGCACGTATTGCGGTGAGACCTGGAAGCCGACACCCTGTGTTGTGGGTGGGTAAGATTGGTCAGCCACAACACCCGATTGGTAGGTCCCTCAAAGCTGGGTGCAATCTGGCCAATGGGACACAGTCCAAACGGTTCAAGGGACCTATTTATACCCATGCTTGTGACCCAGAGCTTCCTCTTTCGTCGCATGCATTCAGAACACCCGCCCACCTCTCCCTACTTTTAGGGCTTTGTGCTTGACCTTGCTATGCTGTCGTGTGTCATCTGTCGTTGGGACAGGGGCACGGCAGGAATTTTCCCCACTTGGCTGATTGGCTGTTGCCAGTTTGGTTTCGCCTGCCGCGTAGCAAATCGTCACAACTTGTAAGGTTGCGGATAGGCTCTGGTTCAGGTGATAGGGGCGGGAGAACGCTCTCGCCATCCCTATGTGAAGGGTATTCCGTTGAAGGACTCCAGGGACTCAATGGTTTGGTCAACCCCTGGGAGGGGGTTGTGCCCGTGCCTGAGGCCAGGGGGACATTTGGGTGACAGAAATAGCCTGTTCCCAGCTTTCTGCTTATCCAGGTGTTCACCCTTGGCTGACCTATGCTGGAACCCTTGGTCAGCGCTACCTGCATGGCAGGGAGCTAGTTGAACCAGAACCTATACAACCAGTCACTTTCTGTAATCAATAAAGTTGTGGCCTAAATTCTGCCAAAAACCAAAATTTGAGTCAAGTGTGAATTTATTTAGGGAGGGAGGTTTCTGGGTCTGAACACACAAGAGCTGTTTGGCAGTGGAACGGACTCCCTCAGGAGGTGGTGGACTCTTTTCCTTGGATGCTTTTAAGCAGAGGTTGGGTGGCCATCTGCCACGGATGTTGTACCTGAAATTTCTGCATTGCAGGGGGTTGGACTAGATGACCCTCAGAGTCCCTTCCAATTTTACAATTCCATGATCTCTCAACTCACAGATATTTATTGACCAGCAGGAATCATGCTGCTTAATTCCACACAGGATTCTGGGGAAAGAGAGCAACATCAGGACCAGGATTAAAAGCATGGTCCCTCTCTCACGTCAACACACTATAACTCTACCCATACATAAATCATGTACAAGGCTAATGATTCATACTTATTGGAGCCCTGATATCGCTCTCCTAGATACTATGTGAGGCCAGCTGAGAGGCCCAATCTTTGCAGTGCAGGCCACATCCTTTGCAGAGGCATGTATGTACCAGTAGCCCAGGGTGCTATGTGGTGGTCCAGTCCTTCAAAGGAACCTTGTGTGAAATGGTAAGTTCCTAGCAATTCTGGGAAGAAGCCACTTTGAGTTCTAGAGTATCTGTGCAGAAACTCAAGCCTTGATTTCAAGAGGGAAGGATTTGTGCATGGATAGATCCTTACTTTGTTTTCATGTCAGTAACATTAAAGCTATGAATGTACACCACCATGTATCACTGAAACCAGCAATTTATGCTAAGCAAATATGCACTCAAGCTTGTTGAAGCACAAAATGTATTTCTTCTGCCCTCAAATGCTGTGATTACTGGGAGAACATGCAAGCAAATAGCCTGATTTAACAAACCGTAGAGCTTGAGGTTTAGCTGATTTGGTTAACCAAAGCATGTCAATTACACTGTAGAAACCAGCATCTAAAAGGCAGCAGAAGCAGACATTTCTTCCCTATTTTGTGACTCACACACCCTTTGCCATGTGGAAGCATGCGTATTTATTTATTTATTTATTTATTTACTTACTTTCTTGCTTTCTTGCTTAGTTAGTTACTTACAAAGCTGTTTGGAGTATCGGGCAAAGCCAGTGAACCACATGGGAATCTACTGGTGTGGCTAATTCTCCTCAAAGGCTGAAACATTTTACTTTGTAAAGCAAAGAGTGTGTCCATAGTTACTGTCATTGTTCAAGTTTGTGACAAAGAACGTGTGTACAGACAGACAGACAGACAGACACACACACACACACACACACACACACACACACACACTTGTGTTACTGACCAAATCCATTCTCCCTACTAATCTCCTGAGTACCAGGAGAGGATTAAGGATCCTGCTACAATACAAATATTGCAAGCAAGACAACATCACAGCATACACTCCAACATTTCTCTGATGAAAACAGAAATGTCCTATTCCATAACAACAACAACGCTATTATTTATACCATGCTTACCCGACTGGGTTGCCACAGCCACTTTGGGTGGCTTCCAACATATATATAACATAATAAAACATTAAACATTAAAAAAAAACTTCCCCATGTAGGGCTGCCTTCAGATATCTTCTAAAGGTTGTATAGTTACTTACTGTATGTCCTTGGCTCAGGGGTCACATAACTCCATACCCTCCAACATTTCTCCGATGAAAATAGGGATGTCCTAAGGCAAGCATCCCCAAACTCAGCCCTCCAGGTGTTTTGGGACTACAACTCCCATCATCCCTGACCACTGGTCCTGTTAGCTAGGGATGATGGGAGTTGTAGTGCCAAAACATCTGGAGGGCTGAGTTTGGGGATGCCTGTCCTAAGGAAAAGCAGGACATTCCAGGATCAAATCAAAAACTGAGACAGCTTCTGTAAATCTGGGACTGTCCCAGGAAAATAGGGACACTTGGAGGGTCTGTCACAGCATAGATCTGCCTTGACGTTATTTTGCAGCATCAGGTCCAGCAAGTAGGACTCTCATGCAACCTAGAAAGTGAATCAATCACAAGCAGAAGTGAACAAGGTGACTTGTCGTCAACACCCTCTCCACCCTTAGAACAGTTCTGGTTGCATCACCTTGAAAAGAATATTGTAGAGTTGGAAAGGGTTAGGGTTGGGGTTTTGTGTTCTGTGTAAAGTTTCTGACACTTTGCTCCTGTAGGTTGCAGTGATGACCACCAATTTGGGGAAGGTTCTCAGACAGGGTAGAAGGAGAAAGAACTTGCCCATGTGAAGACCACCTGGTGGAAACCCTTACACATATGGTTCTCAATTGTAATTTTTTGCTCTATAAGACGCACCAGACCACAAGACGCACCTAGTTTTTGGAGGAGGAAAACAAGAAAAAAATATTCTGAATCTCAGAAGCCAAAACAGCAAGATCACTGTGCAGTGAAAGCAGCAATCCCTCTTGCTCTTCTGGCTTCTGGGATAGCTGCGCAGCCTGCATTCGCTCCGTAAGATGCACACACATTTCCCCTTACTTTTTAGGAGGGAAAAAGTGAGTCTTATAGAGCAAAAAATACGTTATATGCTGATCTCCGTCAGCAATTTCTAGATCAACTCTGTATCTCCAATTGGAAACCAGAGTCGGAGATTATACATTTTCTATTGCTGGGGAATGATCGGGAGCTCACCAAGTTAGTGGCTAAATATCTCTATTTGGTTTTTTGTCGTCGAAATACACTGCAGACGTCTGATCTCCCTGGAGACCAAGAGATGTGATGATAGACTGCTCTGCCTCCTTTCTTTTAGCAAATCTTTTGTGCCACTGGGGAAGTGGTAATTCTGTATTGATTTGTTTTGGATGTTGTATGTGATGCCAACAAAAGGTTTGATGATACTGGATAGTTTTAAAGGAGGATTCCTGGAATTTAAGGTGATCAGTGGCTACTCGCCATGATGGCTGTGCTCTGACTCTGCAGTCTGAAGCAGTAATGCTGGAAACTACTAGAGGGAAGAGGGCTCTTGTGCCAGGTCTTGCCTGAGGGTTTCCTGAGAGCCAGTGTGGTGTAGTGGTTAAGAGCGGTGGACTCATAATCTGGTGAACTGGGTTTGATTCCCCACTCCTCCACATGCAGCTGCTGGGTGACCTTGGGCCAGTCACACTTCTTTGAAGTCTCTCAGCCCCACTCACCTCACAGAGTGTTTGTTGTGGGGGAGGAAGGGAAAAGGAGATTGTTAGCCGCTTTGAGACTCCTTAGGGTAGTGATAAAGCAGGATATCAAATCCAAACTCTTCTTCTTCTTCTTTCCAGTTATCTGGGTGGCCACTGCAAAAACAGGATGCTGTGCTAGATGGGCTATTGGCCTGATCCAGTGGACTTTTCTTATGTTCTAATGCAAACCATGTACAACTTGCTAATACTTTGATGTTTGGGTTTTGTGACATCCTATTTGTAGCTGAACGGTTTCGTGTCGAGGTCCCCAGGCCACCCCAAATAACTCAGACAACACACAGAAGTTTTGTTTAAGATTTTTGGCATAATTTTGGCCACAACTTTATTAAAATACAAAAAAAATGTGAGTGGTTGCTTAAGCATTGGTTGCGACTATCTGCCTCCCAGTGGGGGACAGACTGACATTTCACAAGCCTGCAAAAGTCAGGAAAGGGGAATACATTTGGGGGTAGCAACGGAGCAGGGAACCTGCCCTCAGCCTTCCCCAAATGCCACCAGGGTCTCTTGCGTAGCCCTAGCCCCTGGACATGGTTCGGACAAAAGCAATAGTGAGCCCCTGTATTCCTTTAACGGAATCCCTTGCAGCAGCAGCATTAGAGGGGCAGGCACAGCCAATCCATCCCCCTCAACCAACCAAACCATAAACCAATGCCTAACTGCAACCTTACAAGTTGTGATGATTTGCTACGCAGTAGGCAAAAACCAAATGGCCCCAGCCAATCAGCCAGATGGACAAAATTCCTACCGGGCCCCTGCCCCAAGAGCAGACGACCCCATGACAGGCATAGCAAGGTCAAAGCAAACAACCCTAAATATAGGGAGGGCAATCCGATGCACGGGTGAAAAGAGGAAGCCCTAGCCTTGTGCAAGGAGTTTTAGCATTTCTGGCTGTCAATCATCAAATGGCAACATTAACATCTTCCCAACAACAAGGGAAGCCCAATCACAACAGTGGCCAATGATCAATTAGCCCGCGCCACAACTTTGGAGTGTCCTGTCAGCCCCCACCACAACACGTGCTCTCCATGAAGGAGAACACGCTTTGTTGTTTTCTTTTAAGCAGCCTAATTGTAAGCGTATTCTAATTAAATGAAAATTTCAGTTTCGAGCAATGGTTTTTTTTTAAAAAAAGCACATTTGGAAGTAACTCTCGTGTTTGCTTCCAGCAGCATTAAGAAAATGAAAGATAGGATGCAGGAGCAGCTCAGATTTTGCCAGATTTATTAAGCTCTTGAGTTCCAAGTTTCTTTGCTAAATATAGAAGCTCTGGTTTTTCGTGCGGATTTTCCATTTGGCAAAACAAAGGCTTCCATCTCTGTTTGGCAAACGAAAACGCCGGTTCAGCAATTTAACACAGGCCTAGCTTATACATGCAGCAGAATGAATGGGGAACTAGGCTCGCATTGAAATGAATGGATTATTCCACTTCAGGCTGTAAAACAGGCCATTCCCTATATTACTGACGTGAGCTGCTCAAGCGTGATTTAGTAGAAAGGCGGGATATAAGTTTAACAAATAGATAGTCATGTACACAAAAGGGATCACTAACCTGCTGAAAGAGCATCCAAGGGGCATTGTTGTTTAGTCGTTTAGTTGTGTCCGACTCTTCGTGACCCCATGGACCAGAGCACGCCAGGCACTCCTGTCTTCCACTGCCTCCAGCAGTTTGGTCAAACTCATGTTCGTAGCTTCGAAAACACTGTCCAACCATCTCGTCCTTTGTCATCCCCTTCTCCTTGTGCCCTCCATCTTTCCCAACATCAGGGTCTTTTCCAGGAAGTCTCTTCTCATGAGGTGGCCAAAGTATTGGAGCCTCAGCTTCAGGATCTGTCCTTCCAGTGAGCACTCGGGGCTGAGTTCCTTCAGAATGGATAGGTTTGATCTTCTCAGTGGCGTAGCATGGGGGGTGCCAGCCGCACCGGGCGCAACATCTGGGGGGGCGTGAGTCCAGAGGCAAGGGACAAGTTCCTTCCTCCGCCGGGCTCCCCGCCACCACCGCCAGCCTTGCGCCCTAGCGCGCGCCCCCCGCTGCCGCTGCGGCTGCGCTCCACTCACTGCTCGCAGGAGGAGCAGCCGCTGCAGCAGCGCCGACGCCTGGCCGGGCACGGGCAGCCTCCGCACCCCGACGCCGACGCCATCCCCTCGGCCCAGCCACAGGCGGCGGCTGCTTCTGCCGACTGGGAGGGATGAGAGCTCCGAGGGGCCTTGCCGCGCCCTGCGCTCCCCAAAACCCTCCGAGAGGAAGCCGGCAGGCGGGCGAGGGTCTCCCGGCAGAAGGGGGCGCTGCTGGCTCCGGCTCTCAGCACAAGTCTCAGCCGCCGGGGGGGGGGCGAGGACGGAGCACGGCTGGAAGCCCCCGGACCCGGCCGGGAGGGGGAGAGGCGCTCGCCAAGCCCGGATCTGGAGCTCCACCTACAGCCCAAGGAGAGGAGGGGGCGGGGAGGCGCCCGAGGGGAGGGGGCTTTGGCTGCCTCGGCCCGCGGGGGCTCCGCAAATAATAAATTTAATAAATTCCTGCTGAGCCTTTGGGGGGGTCCTTGGCTCCTTCGCTCGCCCCCAGCCCCAGTGGCGCAACATCGGGGGGGGCGCGCTCCCACTCGAGTGCTAAAATCCACGGGTTAGGGGGCGCAAATTACTTGCTGTCAGAGCTGCTACCAGGTCCCAGCTCACATAGGACCACGCCACACAGCGTCCACTTTAAAAGAGTCTTTATTGAGTTACAGGTTTCATTTCCGAACTGCAGCGTGCAGCTCTACACCTTCTGCCCTAGGTCGGCGAAGACCCATCTGAGTCCCCGCCTCTTGCACACCAGCTTAATACCCTAGCCTTGCTCCACCTCCTTCGCCTCTCCCTACGTCTCTGGGTCCTTCTGCCCCCCTGGGACTCCTCCCTTCTACTCTCCTCTGACGCTGACCCCCCTGATCCTTCCGCTTCCTTTCGGCGGGCTTTGGGACCTGGCTCACTCTCCGGGCTGCTTACTGCTCCAGCTTCCGCTGCATTTGAACTTGGCGCGCGCGCCCAACTCTCTACTTTCCTCTTGACCGTTGCCTCGCTCTCTGAGGAGGGCGTGACCACCCCTGACTCGTGCCCTCCCTCCTGCTGACGGCCTCCGGAACCCGATGCCTGGCTGCCTTCCTCCCTGCTGCTCTCAGTCTTGAGCGTGGGTCCCGACTTCCAGCTGCTGCTCTCTGAATCTCCTCTGTTCCCTTCCTCCTGGGGTGTCCCCCCGGATCCCCCCCTTGCTCTGCTCACTGGGGCTCCCTTTTGGGAGTCCTCTGACTCACTGCTTAGGCTTGGAGATCTCGGGTCGTCATCATCACTCATTCTCCCTTCGGCTTCCTCCCCCTCGCTCTCTGTTTCCACCCTTCTCTGCGTCTCTGCTTCTGAACCCCTGACATCCATCCCCCCCTCGAAGCCCCCCCTTCCCCCCTCCCCGCTGTCAGGTGTGGGTGCTGGGTGCTCCATCATCATGGGAGGGAATGCTGGATACAGGTCGCTCCCCGTGGGTGGCCGCCAACTGAAAACCTCCGAGTCTTCCCCCTCGCGGTCGTCGACGTTGACTTGTTGCTCTTCCATCTCTGTACCGCCGTGCTCGAACCCGAGGTCCTCCCCGAACACGTCCATGTCAGTCTCTGCGTCGGTCGCTCGACCTGGCATCTCCAGCCACTTCCTGCGCCATTGCTCCTCTGGTCGATCGTCCCACCAATACGAGTTGCCTGATGCCGAACCTGCCGGTGAACCTTCTGGGGAACGGGTGCTCCGTGCGGGTTCCCCTTCTGAGTCGAATCCATGGAACGTGCTGGAAGAAAGTGTGGGTGTGAACAACCAGTCGTCGAAGAAGCTCGCTGGCATGGGTTTGTGTGGGAAGAGGGCATGAAACTCGTCCTTGAGCAGGGGTTCGTCCAAAGCGTAGTCTGGTACCCAGCTATTGGCGCTGGCCCGGGTGCCCTCTCTGGCTAAGAGGTATTCGACTCCCTCCTCCCCCCATCTGGAGTCCAAAATCTCCGTGACCTCGTTGATGTGGTCCTGGTGCTTCACCCCCCGCGTCTCCGTCCGTTCCCGGAGCGGACTTGGCGCCGTCCCTGGCTCCTGGAACCTGTGAGGTGCCTTGTAGGGAGTGAGCACCGACCTGTGGAACACCGGATGCATTCTGGAACCCTCCGGCAGCGCCAGTCGGAAGGCTACCGGGTTGATCTGCGCTTCGACTTGGTACGGACCGATCTGCTTGTGCCCCAACTTCTTCTTGGCAAGTGACCTGGTCGGCACTGCGTGGGCTGCCAACCAGACCCAGTCTCCCACTTGGATCACTTCGCCAACCCGCCTGTGCTTGTCAGCTTGCACCTTGTAGGCGTGCTTAGCTAGCTCCAGCTGCCGTCTGAGTTGATCGTGGACCGCCTGCAGCTCTGACGCGAACGCGTCCGCCGTCTGTGGTTCTCCTTCCCCCACTCTCTCCAGTCCCGGGAAGGTTCTGGGATGCCTCCCATTGTTGGCAAAGAACGGCGTCACTCCTGTGGACACGTGCTTCGTGTTGTTGTAAGCGAACTCGGCTAGCGGCAGGTAATCCACCCACGTCGCAGGCTGTTGATTGGCATAGCATCTCAGGTACTGCTGCATGATGGCATTGACCCTCTCTGCTTGCCCGTTGGTCTGCGGGTGTCTTGCTGATGCCAGATTGACCTTGACATTTAGAAAACCCATCAGCTTCTGCCAGAAAGACGAGATGAACTGGCGTCCGCGGTCGGACAGGATAGACCGTGGCAGGCCATGCACTTTGAACACGTGATCTATGAACAGTTTGGCGGTTTGTTCCGCCGTGGCCACCTTCGCACACGGAATGAAATGTGCCATCTTGGTGAACAAGTCCACCACCACTAGCACAGCTGTCTTGCCTCTCGAGCTGGGTAAATCCGTCACAAAGTCCAGGGCCACCCTCTCCCACGGTTCAAACGGCGTTTGCAGCGGTTCTAACAGTCCCGCCGGTGGTCTGTGTACCGGCTTGGCCCTCTGGCAGGTGTCGCACCTCGCGACGTAGTCCGCGACCTCCCCTCTCAGCCTGGGCCACCAGAAGTCTCTCGCGACTAATTCCATCGTTTTCTCTGTGCCAAAGTGACCGGCCGTGGGTGCGTCGTGCAACTGTTGCAGTACCTTGGCGCGAAGGTCGTCTCCTGGTACATAGACAGCCCCTTTGCGTAGGAGCAAGCCGTCCCGCACCTGGAACTCGTCCGTGGTAGCCGTGCCTCTGAGCAGTTCCGCCATCTTGTCTTGTGCGAATGAGTCGTCCCGCAATGCACGTCGCACCGCATCCAGGTCTACTGTAGCTGAGGCACACGCCCACGCCGTCGGTGCGAAGATGTGCATGGCCGCCGCTGGCGTCACCTCTTCTAGGTATTGCGGTTTTCGGGACAGTGCATCCGCCATGATGTTGGTGTCGCCTGGGACGTACTCTATTCGGAAATTGAAGTCAGCAAAGAACTCCGCCCAACGTATCTGCCTCTGGTTCAGGAACTGAGCCGTGCGCCAGTGCTCCAGATTCTTGTGGTCCGTGCAGACCTGCACCGTGTGCTTGGCGCCGATTAGGAAGTGCCTCCACGCCTTGAAAGCTGCATGAATGGCTAGCAACTCCCTGTCCCAGATGGTGTAGTTCTGCTCCGACTTGCTGAGCTTTCTGGAGTAGAACGCTCCCGGCCGCCACACCCCCTGCGGGTCTCGCTGCAGCAGAACAGCTCCCACGGCTCTGTCTGACGCGTCTGTCTCTACCCTCAACGGTTTACTGGGGTCGATATGCAGCAGTTGCTTCTCCGATGCGAAGAGACGCTTGAGCGCTTGAAAGGACTGCTCCGCCTGCTCCGTCCAGATGAATTTCTTTTTTTTGGAGCTGAGCGTGTCCGTAATTGCTGCCGTCTGCATCGCGAACCCCTTGATAAACTTGCGATAGAAGTTGGCGAAGCCGACAAACCGCTGGACCTCCTTCCGGTTGCGCGGGCTCTTCCAATCCAATACCGCACGAACCTTGGTGCTGTCCATGGCTATCCCCTTGTCCGACAACTTGTATCCCAGGAAATCCACCTCCTTCGTGTCGAACTGGCACTTCTCCAGCTTGGCGTACAGTCTATGTTGTTGCAACCTGCTGAGCACCTCCCTCACGTCTCGGTCGTGAGCTTGCTGCGAGTCCGAGAAAATCAGGATGTCATCCAGGAAGCAGACGCATGTCTTGTAGAGGAGTCCCTCCAACACGTGATGCATAAAAGCTTGAAAACAGTGAGAGCCATTTTGTAATCCAAAGGGCATAACCCTGTACTCGTAGGTGCCCAGCGGTGTGAACATGGCCGTCTTCCACTCATCGCCCTCCCGCATGCGGATGAGATTGTACGCCCCTCGTAGGTCCAACTTGGTGAACACGCGTCCCTTGCGCACCGTCGCGAGGAGGTCGTCAATCCTGGGCATGGGGTAATCAGACGGTTTGGTCATCTGGTTCAAAAGGCGGTAGTCCACAACGAGTCTTTTTTGGGGCGTGTCTTTCTTTTTCACGAAGAAAACGGGACTGCCCCCCACTGCCTTGGACTCTCTGATGAAGCCACGCTCCAGGTTATGCTTGATGAACTGTTTGAGTTCCTGCATTTCATCTTCAGACATGGAGTATAGCCGCCCCTTCGGCAGCGTCGCCCCCGGTAGGAGGTCAATCCTGCAGTCATATGGCCGGTGAGGGGGTAGCTTGTCCGCCTCCTTCTCGCAGAAGACCTCCAAAAAGTTCGCGTATTTGTGGGGGACCGCTTGCAACGTTCCCAACTGCAGTTGTGATTCCTCCTCCTCTCCCTCCCGTCGGGGCAGGATGCAGTGTTCTGCGCAATAAGAGGAGCCGAAGATCAGTTGTCTCTGGTACCAAGCCAGTGTCGGACTGTGCCTGTCCAGCCAACTCATGCCCAACACAATGGGCGTGTCCGACAGTTGGGTGACATTAAAACTGATGACTTCCCTGTGGTTGCCAAGGCGCATCACCATTGGTGGCGTCTGCTTCACCACCTGCCCCCCTAGCAACTCTCTGCCATCCACTGTGACGACTTGCAGGGGCAGAGTGGCAGGCAATAGCTGTATAGCGTGCTGCTCCACAAAGCTCTGCGCTATAAAGTCTGCGTTGCTTCCAGAATCCACAGAAAGCGGCACTTCGATAGTGACGCCGTTGGGTAGCTGGAGAGACGCTGTGAGCTGCACCACTGGTTTGGGTGGGAGGGGATCCGTGGGTTGCAATATCGCTGGGGGCTGCTTCACAGATGCGTCTGGCTGGGCCCCAGTGCCTCCGTCTCCAGCCAGACATCGTCGTTTCCCTGCTGTGGTTCTCCTTGCTGCGTTGCTGCAGTCACCATTGCTGAGGCTGCAGTGTGCTTGTGGAGCCTCCGGGGACACTCCTTCGCCAAATGGCCTGGATCCTCGCAGATGTAACACTTCCTGTTCCCTCTAGGAGGCTTCGCTTTCACTGCTGCCGGTGCTAGGGCTCTGGCTGCTGACTGAGCCCTTGCACCTCCAACCTCCATCGGTTCCCCTCCCCCTCCAGGCGGAGGTGTGGATTGCGCACGCGCTGCTTCTCTTGGAACGAAAGAGAAACTTCTCGCTGCTTCGCGCCCTCCACGTCCTTCATCTCTGCACCATGGACGTTCTTCCAGCCTCACCCCCACAGTCAGCGCCCTTTGGACCACCTCCTGCGTGCTTCGGGGCCTCTCCCCCCTTGCAATTTCATCCTTAACCGCAGAACTTAGACCCTCCCAGAAGAGGTCTCTGACAGGGGGCGAATCCCGATCCCATTCTAAAGCACTGACCAGCGCAAAAAATCGGGCGTGATACTGCCGGACGCTCGCCCTCCCTTGTTTTAGTCCATGAATCTCCCGTCTGGCAAGATCCACATCAATAGTAGACAAAAAACACGCATCCATCGCTTTGATAAAGGCATCTGCATTCTGAAGCGCCGGATCTTTATCCCTCCACAAATTGCGCAGCCATGCTTTGGCATCCCCATGCAAATGGGACAATATGAACCCCACCTTCTCTTCCTCATCTCTAAAGTCTTTTGCCAGCAGTTGCAGTGCGCACATTACGTCTGCTCTAAAATTAGGGTACTGTTGCAAAGTCCCATCGAAGTGAGCCACAAGCCCTCCTGCTCTCCGTGCCAATCCCACGCCCTCCGGTCTGGGTCCCGGTTGCCCTTGCTTAACAAGCATTTCAAACCTGGCGTGTAGGTCTCTGTAGGCGGCTGTAGTCTCCTCCTCCCGTTTCTTGGAAGCCAATACCTCTGAGGACAACTGGGTCACTGCCTCTTGCAGCGCGGAGATCCTCTGTTCTTCCGTCATCTTGCTAACCTTTGTGAGCTTGCTTACAGACACCCCTCTTCCTCCCCTAGCGGCTTCTGCTCCCGCTGCGAGGTTTCAGGTTTCTGAAGCTTTGAAGAGATGGGTCTTACTGTCAGAGCTGCTACCAGGTCCCAGCTCACATAGGACCACGCCACACAGCGTCCACTTTAAAAGAGTCTTTATTGAGTTACAGGTTTCATTTCCGAACTGCAGCGTGCAGCTCTACACCTTCTGCCCTAGGTCGGCGAAGACCCATCTGAGTCCCCGCCTCTTGCACACCAGCTTAATACCCTAGCCTTGCTCCACCTCCTTCGCCTCTCCCTACGTCTCTGGGTCCTTCTGCCCCCCTGGGACTCCTCCCTTCTACTCTCCTCTGACGCTGACCCCCCTGATCCTTCCGCTTCCTTTCGGCGGGCTTTGGGACCTGGCTCACTCTCCGGGCTGCTTACTGCTCCAGCTTCCGCTGCATTTGAACTTGGCGCGCGCGCCCAACTCTCTACTTTCCTCTTGACCGTTGCCTCGCTCTCTGAGGAGGGCGTGACCACCCCTGACTCGTGCCCTCCCTCCTGCTGACGGCCTCCGGAACCCGATGCCTGGCTGCCTTCCTCCCTGCTGCTCTCAGTCTTGAGCGTGGGTCCCGACTTCCAGCTGCTGCTCTCTGAATCTCCTCTGTTCCCTTCCTCCTGGGGTGTCCCCCCGGATCTCCCCCTTGCTCTGCTCACTGGGGCTCCCTTTTGGGAGTCCTCTGACTCACTGCTTAGGCTTGGAGATCTCGGGTCGTCATCATCACTCATTCTCCCTTCGGCTTCCTCCCCCTCGCTCTCTGTTTCCACCCTTCTCTGCGTCTCTGCTTCTGAACCCCTGACACTTGCCTTGCCCCGGGTGCTGACAACCCATGCTACGCCACTGGATCTTCTTGCAGTCCATGGGACTCTCAAGAGTCTCCTCCAGCACTCCAAGGGGCGTTACAATCCTTGAAAAGGCATTTGCGATCCCCAAGTGCCAACAGCAAGTGTCCTATGCTTCAGTGTTGCTCTGGGACCCCTGGCTTACCCCAGCGAATGCCTGAGATGATGCACTGATCCCTGAAACCCTTGCATTGCTGCATCTGTTGCAAATGGATTGGGCAAGAACAGTATGGACAGAAATCAGCTTCCCTACAAAAAACAAATCTAATTTCACATCCATCTGAGTCGTCCCAGAAGCACACCATGGTTAATGGTTTCAAAAGCAGTTGACAGATCAGGGAGAACCAGCAGGGTCACACTCACCATGTATAACAGTTTATAACAAAATTGTTATAAAGCTGTGACAAAGTAATACACAATACCAATAGTCAGGGCTTTTTTTCCCAGCCCAAACTCAGTTCCGGCACCTCTCAGGTGAGCACCGTTGCCATTACAGTTGTACCTTGGGTTAAGTACTTAATTCGTTCTGGAGGTCCGTACTTAACATGAAACTGTTCTCAACCTGAAACACCACTTTAGCTCATGGGGCCTCCTGCTGCCACCGCTGCGCCGGAGCACGATTTCTGTCCTCATCCTGAAGCAAAGTTCTTAACCTGAAGCACTATTTCTGTTTTGGGGTTTTTCCATATAATTTTTATTAACAAACCAATCAAATCACATTAATTCCAAATTACAAAGCCAGATTTTTAATTTTTTCCACTATTCCTGGGTTTTCCCACTATTTCTGGGTTAGCGGAGTCTAACCTGAAGTGTATGTAACCTGAAGGTAACCCGAGGTACCACTGTATAAGATAACAGCAAGGGTGTTCGTGGTGAATTCCAGCACCTCTTTTTCTAGAACAGGGGCCAGCAAACTTTTTCAGCAGGGGGCCGGTCCACTGTCCCTCAGACCTTGTGGGGGAGCCGGACTAATTGGGGGGAAATGAACGAATTTCTATGCCCCACAAATAACCAAGAGAGGCATTTTAAATCCAGAGATGCATTGTAAAAACACACTGATTCCCGGACCATCCACGGGTCGGATTTAGAAGGCGACTGGGCTGTATTCGGCCCCCAGGCCTTAGTTTGCCTACCCATGTTCTAGGAAAATAGCACTGCCAGTAGTTAAAATCAAAACAGATTAAAAGTACCCTAAGCAGGGGCCAGGAGCAGGCATGTGGAGGGCCAGGGGGCCATAGCCCCAGGCACATGTTTTTTAGGGGGCACAAGCCAGGCACCCCCATCCAGGGATCCTGCTCTGCCACCGTGCCCCCGGCCCCCTTGCTGAATGGCCGCTCAGCCAGCGTTGGGGTGGGATGTGCCCGCCATGGGCTGCCTTGGCTGGCTGGGCTCCCCTATATGTGGGCAGGTGGGCAGGCAGTGCAGCGCACCCCCGTGAACCCTCACAAACACCTTGTGAATGCTGCACCTGGGGCAGCGAGGGTTGGGCTGACATGCCAACAAAGGATGAACCGCCACTGGCAGGGTGGATTTAGGGCTGTGAGAGCGGAGCGCACACACTGGGCGCTGAGCTGAGGGAGTGCCATCTTTAAGCCTGCAAGGCCCAGGATTTGCGGAAGGAGACGTAAGGCTCTGGCAAGGTCCTAGAGATCTCCCACCTCCTTCCCAAAACCAGGTGCCTCCTTACCTGCTTTTGGGAAGGCAGCATGAGGACAGGGGGGCATCAAATTTTGGGCTCCTGCAGGACTCCATGGTACAGTGGTACCTTGGGTTACAGATGCTTCAGGTTACGGACGTTTCAGGTTACAGACTCAACTAACCCAGAAATAGTACCTCGGGTTAAGAACTTTGCTTCAGGATGAGAACAGAAATCATGTGGCAGCGGGAGGCCCCATTAGCTAAAGTGGTACCTCAGGTTAAGAACAGTTTCAGGTTAAGAACGGACCTCCAGAACGAATTAAGTTCTTAACCCGAGGTACCACTGTACCCAAGTCTGCCGCTGCCCTAATGAGTGTTGGAAATGTAAAAAACGAACTCTTTGAAAGTGCCCAATAGCAAAGCAACATTGGGAAAAGATTAAAAGGAGAGTGAAAGCCATTTTCAAGTGTGCAATCCCGTTAAAGCCTCTTTTTCCTTTTTTAAATAGTATAAACCATTACGTCAGTCGATCACATAGCTCACATACTGTTAAGTTGTGGGTTGACATAGCAGCCGGCACAGCAATTTCTTCAAGTAGCTCTTTTATTCTGGTAAGCTGGAAATAAACTGACTGCGAACAGCTCAGCCGGCCTGTATTTATAGTCAGCCGCCTGTCAACATTGTAACCATAACAGCTCAGAGTTCCCGCCTAAAATAACGGACGCGGACCTGAGTGAAAACTATCTACAGACCTGAGTGAAAACTATATACAGTATCCCCCTGTTGGCCCAGGGTGAAACTACACTACATAACACCCCTCCCCACCGAGATAAGGCGTTAGTTACAATCGTAATGGTTTCCTTATATACAGCACTACGCGTAATGGTTCAATTAGGCACAAAAGCATGTCGGTTACATTTCCCCTACTTAGACCAACAGTGATACCTGTCCAACAACATAGTCCTTTAAATAAGTTGGGCGCTTGGAAACTCTGCCAGACCGCCGGGGACTGGTAGCCAAGTCCGGAGGGCCACACAGTTCTCGCTGAGGCTGTGGTGCGACCCTAGGTGGTGTTGGAACCAACTCCCCTGGATCCGCTGCTGTGGGTGGAGTCTCCGCAAGTGGAGTGGTCTGAGTCTGTTCTGAAACGGCTTGGTTCGGCTCCACGCTGGCAGTTTGCGAGGGAGGTGTAGGTGGGGCCTCGCCATCTGTACGTGTCTCTTCTGGAGCCGCAATACCAGGTGGCACTCGAAGACGGACGCTTGTGGCGACGGCACATAGACCATAGACCAGCTTAGGCGCAGGGTTGGGGACTTGGACACTACCGAGGTGCCCCCAACTGCGCTTAGAATCATAGAATCATAGAATCATAGAGTTGGAAGAGACCACAAGGGCCATCGAGTCCAACCCCCTGCCAAGCAGGAAACACCATCAGAGCACTCCTGACATATGGTTGTCAAGCCTCTGCTTAAAGACCTCCAAAGTAGGAGACTCCACCACACTCCTTGGCAGCAAATTCCACTGTCGAACAGCTCTTACTGTCAGGAAGTTCTTCCTAATGTTTAGGTGGAATCTTCTTTCTTGTAGTTTGGATCCATTGCTCCGTGTCCGCTTCTCTGGAGCAGTAGAAAACAACCTTTCTCCCTCCTCTATGTGACATCCTTTTATATATTTGAACATGGCTATCATATCACCCCTTAACCTCCTCTTCTCCAGGCTAAACATGCCCAGCTCCCTTAGCCGTTCCTCATAAAGCATCGTTTCCAAAGGCCTGATGCCCAGTCCCAAAAGATACCGCTCAAACGTGCCTGACGTGAACTGCGGTCCGTTGTCAGAGACCAGGACATCAGGACACCCATGCGTTGCAAACAGGCCTCGCAGCACCCGGATGACAGCTTCGGTAGTGGTGGAGGGCATCAGGGCGACCTCCAGCCATTTGGAATAGGCGTCCACCACTACCATAAAGGTCCGGCCGTGAAAGGGGCCAGCCAGATCGATGTGCACCCTCGACCAGGGTGTCTTTGGCGTCTCCCAGGTGTGTCCCTTAGCTGCCGGTGGTGCAGGCCTCGACTCTTGGCACGCTTGGCAGGCGGACACCCAGGCAGTGATGGCATCGTCCATATTAGGCCACCAGACGTAACACCGAGCCAACGCCTTCATTTTGACAATTCCCGGGTGGCCAACGTGCAGAGCCTCCAGGACGCGCTGACGGAGTCCCTGGGGAATCACGACGCGGTCTCCCCACAGCAGACAGCCGCGATGAGCTGAGAGTTCATGTTGTCTGGTTGCGAAGGGCTGGAACTCCGATGCAAAAGGCCCTTGTGGCCACCCCCTCCACACCCAGTTGAGCACCCGGCTGATGGTGCGATCCTGGGCAGACGCGGAGGCCACAGTGGCAGCTGATACAGGCGCTGTCGAAAGGTCCTCAATCAGAAGGAGCGATGAAGCTGGAGCCGGGTCTTCCACAAATGCTGGAAGAGGGCAACGGCTGAGGGCGTCGGCATGGCCCATCAATTTCCCCGGGCGATGGATGAGCCGGTAGTGGTAGGCAGCCAGGAAAACAGTCCATCGCAGCATGCGTGGTGAGAGGACCGGTGGAGTTGGACGATCACCGGCGAGGAGGCCCAGGAGTGGCTTGTGGTCAGTGATGAGGTCAAAAGTCCTGCCATAGAGGTATTCATGGAACCTCTTCACTCCAGCCACAAGTGCCAATGCCTCCTTGTCGAGCTGGCTGTAATTCCGTTCCGTCGGAGATAGTGTCCTGGAAAAGTAGGCGAGCGGTGCTTCTCTTCCATCTGGAAAACGGTGACTAAGGACAGCACCGATGCCAAAAGGTGAGGCGTCGCAGGCAAGGACCAGCGGCCTGGATTCACTGTACTGTACCAGCACACTGTCTGAAGAAAGGAGAGCCTTGACCGCGTTGAAGGCCGCCGTCTTCCGATGACCCCAGGCCCAAGGCGTCTTAGTGCTAAGGAGTCGGTAAAGAGGCTCAGCCACTGTGGCTTTGTGGGGCAGGAACATGTTATAAAAGTTCAGCAGCCCCAGGAATGCCTGCAACTCCGTTTTGTTTTTTGGGGTGGGGGCCTGCTGGATAGCGCGGATCTTGGATGTGGTTGGATGAAGGCCGGAGGCATCGATAAGATAGCCCAGGAACTCTACCTGTGAAACGGCAATCTGGCACTTCTCCCTCTTTACCTTGAGCCCGGCCTCCTGGAACCTGGTCAGCACGGCACGGAGGCGCTCGAACAGCTGCTGGTGTGAGTCTGCAGACACCAAGACGTCATCAAAATATGGTACCACGCCCGGAAGCCCTTGCAGGAGACGCTCCATAAGGCTTTGGAAGATGCCAGGAGCCACACTCACCCCGAACTGCAACCGGCGGCAACGGAATGCCCCCCGGTGGGTGACGATCGTCTGGGCCTCAGCAGTGGCATCATCGACTGGCAGTTGTTGATAGGCTTGGGCAAGGTCCAGCTTAGCAAAGACCTTACCCTCACCCAGGGAATGCAGCAGGTGGTGGACAACAGGAACCGGATAAGCGTGCTGCTGAAGTGCCTTGTTAATCGTGCACTTGTAGTCAGCGCAGATTCTCACCGACCCATCTGGCTTGACAGGCGTGACGATGGGGGTTTCCCACTTTGCGTGGTCAACCGGCTCCAAAACTCCTTGGGCGATCAGTTTGTCCAGTTGTTCGTCCACCTTAGCCTTGAGAGCAAAGGGAACCCGGCGTGGCTTTAGCTTGATGGGGGCGACTTGTGGATCAAGGCTAAAGGAGATGGGCGTACCTGTATATTGCCCCAAGGTGCCGTCAAAAACCTCGGCAAAGTCTTTGACCAGACCCTCAGTCTCTGCGTTAGAGATGCAGTTGATGCCGGTGATTTCCAGGCCGAGGGCATCAAACCAGTCTAGCCCTAGGAGGCTTGACCGCTGACCTTCGACCACCACCAACCGGAGCAGGCCCGAAAAATCCTTGAAGGCGATCCGGAACCGGCCAACGCCTACCACGGGAATGTCGTTTCCCTGGTAGTCTCTCAGGTGTACGCGGTGAGAGTCGAGTTGCCTTTTGGACACTCTGGGTACCAGTCTTTTGAGGGTGCTCCATGACACGATGGACAGGGCAGACCCGGTGTCGATCTCCATGTCACATGGAGCTCCTTCAATGAGCACCGTGATGTTCAGCTTGCGTCGCGTCGACGAGTCGGTTTGGCCAATCGTGGTTCCAGACGGGCAGCGGCAGTTGGTGAGAGCGAAACAACTTTCCTTGGCAGACTGGAGTGAAGACTTGGACTTGCGAGTCGATGAAGGGGGGGTGTCAGACGGAGCCGATCGGCAGACCTTAGCGATGTGGCCCCTTCTGGAACACTTCCTACAGATGGCGTCTCTGAATCGACACTTGGCACGGGAATGGTTGCCTCCGCAGCCAGCACATTCCGGTTGGCCCTTGGAGTTCTGTTGGAACTTCCTGCGCTCCCGCTTTGTCTGGTGCACATCATCGTCTTCACTGGAGGATGCCTCATCACTGCTGGCCTCTTCATGATGCACCGGAACTGGCTCCCTAGCAAGACGCGGGCTGCTGGACTTGCGGATCTCCTGAGCGGAGCGTTCAGCAGCTTCTGAGGCCACAGCCTCCTCAATGGCTTTCTGTAGCGTGAGGTCTGGCTTGGCTAGGAGACGCCGTTGCAGATGGATGTCCCGGACCCTGCAGACGATTCGATCCATCAGGGCATCGTCTAAGTCTCGGAACTCACAGTGCATTGCAGCCTGTCGCAGGGCGGTGGTGTAGTTGTTGATTGACTCCCCCTCTGCCTGGTTCCGGTGGTAGAACGCATGGCGGGCAGCAATCTTGGACGGCTTTGGTGCGTAGTGGCTGCGGAGCTTCTCTTGGATCGTGTCCCATGGTGTTTCCTGGACTGCTTCAGGCGCAACCAATGCTCGGGCCGTCTCAAACACCTCAGGCCCACTGAGGCTGAGGAATAGGCCCCGCTTCCGATCCGTTGATACTGCTGTCAGCTCGTTGGCTTGGAGGTAGCAGTCGAACCGAGCGAGGTAGGAGTCCCATGATTCAGATGCTGGCGCAAACGGCGGTAGAGGCACAAGTGAAGCCATGATTCCGATGCCGGCGTGAAGGGCGATGGATGGAACACAGTGCTCCAGCCAGAACAGTCAGCTCTGAATTGGTTCTGCCCAGTGATTTCGCTCAGTGATTTCGCTCAGTGATTTCGCTCTGTGATTCAGCTCAGTTCAGAGGCTGGCCGCATCTGGCTGTGCTCTGATGTCCATCCATCCCACCTTCGTCGCCAGTGTTAAGTTGTGGGTTGAAATAGCAGCCGGCACAGCGATTTCTTCAAGTAGCTCTTTTATTCTGGTAAGCTGGAAATAAACTGACTGCGAACAGCTCAGCCGGCCTGTATTTATAGTCAGCCGGCTGTCAACATTGTAACCATAACAGCTCAGAGTTCCCGCCTAAAATAACGGACGCAGACCTGAGTGAAAACTATCTACAGACCTGAGTGAAAACTATATACAGTATCCCCCTGTTGGCCCAGGGTGAAACTACACTACATAACACATACGATAATAGTGTCCAGAGTTTCGTATACAAAAAGATTGATATTATTATTTTTTTAACCTCACACCACTGCAGTCACTGCCTTGCAGCCTCCTTATAGTAGCACACAGTAAACTTTTGGGAAACCCTTGAGATCTTCAGTTTTTTGCTTTTGAGATAAAATAGGTTGTAAAATACACAGCAGTGAGTAAAGGAAAGTCTCTGTGCCTGGAGTGGATTGCTTGAACATATACAGGGAATTTTGTCCCTTCTGGCCAGGAGCAGCTGGCAGAAATGCTTGAGGAAAGCAACTCCTATGACTAATCCTGGGAGAAGATCAGGTAACTGAGCAAATGGAAAGAATTGAAGTGTCTTTCATAGTTATATCATCGGTTTCTCCTGCATTTGGGTTTGAGGCCAAATCACCTGAGGGGGAAAAGCAGGGAATATGAAGCGTTTAACTCCTATACAAATTGACTTGTGCAGAAACTGGATATGGTATTCCTGTTGCTGTTACTCTTCACATTCCCCCCCCCCAAAAAAAAACCAGTTTGGAACATCAAGTCTTTGGAAGGCATTCTGCAATCCTTGGGGAACTCTGATGTAAACAATGATAATGAGCAAATGACGAAAATATGCATTTATAGCTCAAAATTGCGAAAGAGTTGCCCAGTTATTTCATGTGTTTTTACTTTATACCAAACATTTTGTAATTGGTTTGGAAAGTGCCTATGTAGCTTTCCTCCCAATGCCAATAGAATAAATCTGGGAGGGGAAATTTCATCAGGATCACAGTAGAGGGAAGAGTTGAATCCCCTCCCCCCAATCCTACACAGTCCTGATTTTGCTGAGGCTGCAGGCAGCAGCTGAGAAATGTATGTTCCTTATTAAACCATGTGTGCTAGTGACATAAAGCATATTTAACATCCTATTGAGTTTAGCCCTTTGAACATTCACATGGTATACAGTATTCCCTGGTCAAGCACTTTCTTCCCTGTTTTTTAGTAGCCTCTATAAACAGATAGTTAACGCCTTCTCCACAAGTTCTGAAAGGTGAATCAGTGCTTTTGAAATACGAATATGGGGTATTGAATTGCCAGCTAAAAGCGGAATGATTTTGCTTGCAATGAAAGCAAAAATAATGCTAATACTACAATCATTTGTTTTAGAGGGCTCAAAGCATATTTTCATTGGGCCAATAAAGGTATTGCCCTACCAAGGTCTTTTGAAACAGTGTGCATCTTATGTGTGCTAGCAGATGGTTTTAATTGAAAATTATAAAAATGGGGTCAGAACTAGCAGTGCATTCTGGAGAACTTTGTTGGTCCAAACAGGAAAAGTGAGTGAGTTGCTGCAGTTCTGTTGGAAATAAAAATAATATTTTAAAATGCTTTTAAAAGGACAAAAACGCGGGAATATTCCTGAGAAATAGTTTGGCCTCAAAATTACCATAATTCTTCAGAAATGAGTAGTAAAATAATGTCACTTCCAATGAAAATGTGATGCCGCGGCAACAACAACAACCTCCCCCCATCCTACAGGAACCTCTCCACTGGGGACAGAGAGCTTTCTGGTGAAGGGATAGCAAAAGGCAGCTGCTGTCTCCGCCTTCAAGCAGCCAAATTCCAGTAGCTTGCTTGACTTGCTCCTGGACAGCAGACACATATTTTCAACTTCACATCATGTGGCTTCTCTGCAGATGCCCAATCCAGCAGCTAAAGATTTCCAACCGCCACCACTCTCTCTGTCCTCCCCCTCACCAGCAAGCACTCTTCTCAACTGATGCCTTTCATCAGGCCCAACTATTGATGGTCTCCTGTTACTAGTGCCATCACTGCCATCCTCTGTGCCCAGGAAGGGTTGACACCTGCCTCCCCCACTGTAAGGCAGGTAAGCCTCCCCCTCACGAACCTAGCAAGTGATTCTAGCCACCTTTCATTCTACCAAGGCCCATGCCCAACAGCATCAGTCATGGGGCAGGCAGTCTGCCATGCAGGTAGACCACAATCCATGCCACTAGGGCGGTGGCACCACTGCAACACCCACAAGTGACTGCTAGGAGTCCTAGCCCTCCAACGGGAGGGCACAAAGCATTCCACCACAACATCGAGACCATTGGCCTGGAGAGGAGTAGAAGCCTTGGAACCATGAACCAATCGTGCATTCAGTGCCTGGAGAAGGTATCCCACCAGCAGCATCCTCACGCCAAAGTAGGGATGGGTGATGCTGTGATAGGAATTTTGAGGTCTTAGATATATATAAAATGTTCATAAATGTGCCAACCAAGCACTTACATAGATCAGCACAGGCTGACTGGGTGTTTTCTCTGCAAGGAGGGAGGGGGCTCAGGGAGCCTTCCCATTGTCTCAGGAATTGGGAAATCACCATTTTAATGGGTGACAGACCATCAGGAAAGGCAAACAGATAACCTGGCAAACAGGAAAAACAACAACACCTTTTCTGTGATGTAGATTTGATGTTTGTGGGGGGTGGTGGTCTTGGGTTACACCCCTTCTGTGATGTATGTATGATGTATGGAGGGGTGGTCTTGAGCTCCAGGGCAGGGAATTTAAAATGTCTATATAAGGCCTTGCACACCATTGTTCTGGGTTCCTCCTCCTTTCCTGCGTGTGAGGGGAGCACCCTGTTGCAACAGATCAATAAAAATCAGGCTTACTAGCTGCTTTGCTTCTCAGTATTCTCTGGTTGGCCTCTGTTATTTTCTCCTACCAATAAGGAACCTACGTAAGGACTCTATATGGGCTTTTGGATACCCCATAAGGGGGAAAGGGCAGATTTTTGTTTACAACAATGCCTCCATTGACAAAAGTAACCACACCTACTTCTAGGACCCATGGTGATGGTCTTGTGCTCTGGAATGGCAGGGGCAGGGGTCACGGGAAGGAGCATCACTAGCTTCTCTGGTAGCAGCACAGCTTGCTCCCTGTGAACCTCAGCCACAGGAACTTCATTAGCTCAGGCCAGATTCCCACCGCCATCTTTTGCAGCGGCTTGGTGGAGCAGAGGTAGAGGCAGGGAGGAAGGAAAGATGGTCAGAGAAGCACCCCTGTCCTGAGCCACCTGTTACGTTATCTAATCCCATGCCACACACTGCCTCTTGGGGCACAATTGAAAGAAATATCTATTTGTCTGGTCCCCATGGAATGAAGTGCATGCTGGAATGGGCAAGCTCCCATTGGTTAGATTTGCCTCTGCCCTCATCCACCTTTAAACAAACATTCCCCGTGAAAATACTTAGGCTAGAATAAATCACAGACTCTTAGCTTTGCGGAAAAAAGTGAAGATTTTACTCACAGTTTCCAGGCACTACCACAAACAAGTCTTCATCTACTGCTGATAAAATTAAGATGAAAAAAATGTTCCAAATGACTTTTAAAATAAAAGCTCTTTGTTTCCTTACAAAAAGGATCATGCTATCATTGGGTTAGCAAAGAAGCAGGCTTAAAAATATTCTTTTAGAGAGATTGTTCTAAAAAGAATGAAGGGAGACTGAGAAAGGGAGAGGAGAGCCAGCCAACAGCCTGTTAATGCAATTACAACCCCCACATAAAACGGGGGGAGCCCTTTGCGTGAACGCGCGTAGCCCCTGGATCTGGAACTGCTCCATCAGCATAGGCTTGGCTTCGCCTTCCCCCAGGTGGGATACCTGGAGGTCTCCGCCTACCTCAGTCAGTTGTCCAATCCCGCCTGAGGGAAGCGTTGCCAAGGAGACCAGGCCAGGTAGGGGAGGGACTACCTGCCCACACAATAGAGGGAGGATCTTACCTGGGAATCCTCACTTGGCTCCAGAGCTTCTCCCACCCTACCCACCCTCAGTTAAGTCATATTTTGCAGGTTAACTTTTCTTCACAGGTATGCGGGCACTGCTACGTCAAGGTCGCTGTTGAAGGGCCGGAAAGGAATTCCCCTGCATTGGCAGGTTTTGCCTTTCCCGTAGCAAAACGTCACAACTTTGGCGGTATCAGGCCTTGGGCAGAATCCTTTAGTCTATCTTTCTCTTTGCAGCGGCAATACCAGGGTTCCCCGTTAAAGGGGTTTCTGAGGGGAGGCTTTGACCGTACGCAGAGAGGTCGTCATTGCTCTCCCCTGCGGCGGCGGCGGCGTAACGGGGGCGGCTATCTCTGCTTGAACATATGTTCTCCAGAGCCGGCCCATCCCCCCACACACACACACTGGATAATCCTGATGCTCCCTAGGTCCCTGGCTGGGGACTGGGGAGGGAGAACGCCCAATGCCTGAGCCAAGGTCTACCCACATCTGAAATATAATCAAGTTGTGGCCAATTTAATCCCATAGCACGTTGTCTTGAGTCGTTATTCCACATGACGGGGGGGCCCACCCGGGGTCTGGGGGACTCCGCCCATCCGCGCAACTGTATATTACAACAGGCCAGTTGTGCCAGAGGAGGCTGCCACCCACCACACCTTCCCAGTCCCTGACATGCCCCTAACCCAAAATTGAACTACCAATAGCATCCAAAGGAAGGAGGAGTTTGTTTGTTTTAATGGTGAGAGCCTAGCAGGGTGCTGGACAAAAAGCCTGATCACTCATTCTGTAGATTCAGAATTTTCAACTTTTGCCGAGTATGCCTTGTGGATTCCCCTACTCACGTAACTTTTGGGGGAACTGTTTCAAGAATTCTCTAGAAAAGTGAGTTAATATCTTGCCACGCTTAACACACTAGATTTGTGTGCAGTTCAGATGCAGGTGTTTGGCAGTTTCCCCGTCCTCAGTGTATTTATTTCCCAGGAAGACAAATTGAAGAGCTTTGGCTTCTTTGTCAAGGCAATGGCAGGATTTCCCTTGAGATATTATCTG
This sequence comes from Podarcis vaucheri, assembly GCF_965113315.1. Lineage (NCBI taxonomy): Eukaryota > Metazoa > Chordata > Lepidosauria > Squamata > Lacertidae > Podarcis > Podarcis vaucheri. Next base: position 12,822,169 of record NC_138755.1, read on the forward strand.
ATATTCTCAGAAGTTGTTCCCTGCAGAGAATTTTACTGCAGGTCCCACTCCCACCCTTGGCCACTGTTTGAAGAAGTTGCATGCAACTAAATTCCAAAGTATTTAATGCTTGGTTTGGAACAGAAATGTTTTATTTAGGTTGGTTCTTTCCCCAAATGGCTCCTTTACGTTCATTCAGAGAGATTTGCAGACTGTCAGTTGTTCCATGTGCAAAGCAAATTAACACAATGGTTAGATGTGAGGCTCTCCATGGGAAGTAGAACTGGGGATAAATATATCATTTCCAAGAAACACGTTGTGCTGGCCTCATTCGAATTGCCTAATATCCCTTCTGGGCCTAGACATTTTGCTGTCTCTTTTTCTGCTTCTTCGCCCTGGGTTGATTCCTTTTCAAATGATCTTCAGTAGTCAGTTTTGTTCTCTCGGTGTCTCCTTTTGAGCAGGTCAAGCCATATTGAATAGGGCCCAGCAATGTTAACACTGCAGGCTAGATCCTAAGATGAAATATTGAGTTGAAAGGGAAAACCAAACAGATTAAACAGTACTGTACAAAAAAAGTTAAACATATGTCTGAGACAGATGTAAAATACTGGCTAGTCAGCATATTAGTTAAACACAGACTGCTGAAGCTGTCAAATGGGAGTTATAGTATGGTATCTCTGGCAAATCTCCAATACGTCAGCGGGTTTGAAGGGAATGGAGGAATAATGTGCTGTAGAAATACATAATATTTCCACATTTCTGTCTCACACGCACACTCTGTCATATTTAAATAGTCTTTAAGTTATTTTTAAACAGGTATATGGGAGATTGGAGATATGAAAGATCCTTCTTCATTGCCTGTAGATGGTAAAACTACTTCTCAAGAAACCCCCCTGGATTTGGAAAATCTAAGTAATTACAGGCCAATCTCCCCTTGTTGGGCAAGGTTCTTGAGCAGGTGATTGTGGACTAGATCTAGGTGCTGCTAGAGGAAACTGATTTTCTAAATCAATTTCCACTGGGGTTTAGGCCTGGTTTGGGCACAGAAATTGCTTTGGTTGCCCTGTATGATGGCTAAATATGTCAGAATTGCTTTAGGTGGTATGAAGATGTCTCCAAGATGCTTTATTTACATCATGGGTGTCCAAGTATATGAGTAACTTCCCATTTTTCTTTTCTGTGATTACAAGACTGCTCACTCAGTCCAAGGGACTGAAACCCTAGATATCATTCCTGCACTTTCCAACTGACTCAAGGTGCACTTTATTGAGTATTGCAAAAGGAACCTTTGACACTCATTTCTAACAGGAACTACTGCTGGTAAGGTCCATCAGGCTCAAAAAGACAAACAAAATGTCAGAGTATATAGCAAATAGCTGCTCCTATGTCAGAGATTCAACCCAATAAACAAGGTCCAGTGTCTCACAAGCTGCCCTGTCCAATATTGGAAGGGTTGAAAAGCTTGTTGTGAGTCGAGGACCCAACACCTGCTTAGGGATAAATAAGACACAAGGACACATGTATTTTAGGTAATGGGTTAATAAGGCCACAACTTTATTGGTTACACCATGTGAGTGGTATTGGCTTAGGCACTGGATCTAACAATCTATACATGACTCCACCCCGCTCAGCGGGGAGGGAGTCATTCGAGGGTTAACAACCAGTGGGAGGAGCTTGTTGATGCAAATACAACTGGAAGCATCCCCTGACATCACCGGGGGTCATGCCATGGCCCTACCTACCAGCAGGGCATTGGGCAGGATCTACAACTGCCGGATCCCTTTAACGAAATACCCAACAAGGGGAGGGGTCAGTGATGGCCTCAACTTGCCCTCCGACACACCACACATATTCCAATGCCTAACTGCCAGTACCCGAAAAGTTGTGATGATTTTGCTACGAGATAGGCAAAAAACCAAGAGGCTGGTGCCAATTTGCCAAATGGAAGAAAATTCCTACCAGGCCCCCTGGGCAACCAAGGCAACCAACCAAAGTCCATAGCAAGGTCAAAAGCAAAGACCTAAAGGGAGGGTGGGCGTGTGATCTGACAAATCCAGGAAGCAGAATGGGGCATGGTGCTGCCACGGCCGCTTAAATGCGGCTAAACCCCACCCCCAAGCCAGCCCTATTGGCTGGCTAAAGGGCACGGTGCGGCAGCTGGGATAACTGACGCAGGGGGCCGAATATGCCCCCCTGCCAAAGCGGGAACCGGCTCCCACTCACAACCCCTCCGCTCTGGTAGGTCTTATAAAAAACAGTAGCCTGGCTGTTTTCTGTAGAACACAGATTTAAGAACAATGGTTCCTAATGACAGTATCTGAGGTCCAGCATAAGCCACAAGGGTTACAGCATTCTTAGTTAATTCTTTCCCACCAGATAATTATCAAAGGGTTTAACAGGCAAAATATTCCCCTCTGCTCCTGTATTCAGACAGAATTTCACTGGAAGTCTCTGGAAGGTTTTCCCCTTGGCTTTTAGGCTGCTAAGCGGTATTATGAGCTAATTCCCAGTAAGCTCCTGTTGAAATCAAGCTCTTGATCTTGAGTTGACATTCTTGTTTTTGCTAGAATCTAATGGCTTTAATTGCCTTACCCTGGTATAATGGTTTTTCATGGCACATTTATGCCAAGTCTTCGTGAATGTTAGTTTTATACTGCATCACAGTGGGGGCACATATCCTCTCTGGTTTGGTCATATCTATATTTAGGTTGTGACTTCTCAGATCCCAGAGTCCATGCAGGAAACCCCTAATTACTGGATGTGGCTCTTTGCCAGATATTAAAGAAGATGTCATGGTGTTCAGTTGAACTCTTGCTACTTCTGTTATGTTGCACTTTTCAATTGTTCCAGAGAAAAATCAGGGTCCCTTGGGAGCTTTTCCTCCATCACACTGAAATAATCTTATCCTCAGTGTATCATTGACTGCAGGGCCAAATCAACCATTACTAGCTCTGAGTCTGAGTTCAGTAGCAAACTGTTCAGTAACATCTGCATGAGGCTGCATACGATTTCAAAAGAAATATTGCTCAAGCACTAGATTATTGCAAGGAGCGTAGCCTATACTAAATCCTGCAAGGACCTCTGTGATATCTTTTCAGCCATCAACAACAGGAAAAACAAAGCTATTGTCCCCAACACAGCTCAACGAAATGTTTACCTGCCATTCTTAGGTGCCTTATCAACTCCAGTATCAGTGAGATATAGCTGAAAAGCTTACTCCCAACATTTCCAATTTTCAACTAAATTTCATTGTAAAAGTAGCAGAGGCAAAGGCTGTAATGTCTACTAAAAATGTTGGGGGGGGGGTACATCAATAATCAAATAATAGATCTTATTCTAACTGCCTCTGCTAAAACCTTGCAGTTTTTGCTGTCACCTGATCATCTTGATCTGCTAAAAGAAAGGACACAGTAGCAATGGTTGAGCGACCCAGCATGGACAATCATGGAAGGTTAATCACCTCATTCCTCAAATCTGAGCCACTGACTCAATACTGCCATTTCCACAGGGACATAACCGTTTTTCTAGTGAATTTCTTTGAAATTGACCCTCAAGTACAGCCAAAGGCAGTATATTCAATCTTGTGAAAGTGAAAGTGTGTCTGTATTTTGGAATTGTTAAATTTTGCAAATAGGGTGCCAAAGTGTCAAAATGACTAGGTGGCCTGGCTTCCAGTCATGTGTTATATCTTTTCCCTCAGCTGATATTTTTGTCCAATATAGTAATTCTTTCAGAGGTCCCTTCATAGAGCATATTTATGAGATTTTCTCATTCTTTCTTTCCATATTTCCCCACTACTACATGGGTTCAGAAAAACAAATTTTTTGTCCTTAATCATGTCACTCTTTTTCTACAGCTGCAACATACATGGAAGTCTTTACAAAGTGTAGTTGGAAGGCTCATTGGTCAATATAACTGCAAAATATTTTTTATCTACACAGATATGCTATTTTTTATTATTGATGCTCTTTGGCAAGATTAGACGTTTACCGCCAGCTTGGGGGAAAGGGCAATTATGGTCTGGCCTCAGCCTCAGTTGATTTTGGATTCCCCACTCACCCCACACCATGCTTTAGGTGTGGTCTGCCCAAAGGTAAGTGCATAAAATCTTGCTATGGAAGCCTTCGGCCGCTGTATTCAGGACAAAGGAGGAATTTGCCTTCAGAAAAATTTGGCTTCTCTGGGGTTTTGCCTACCTCATAGCAATTGTCACAACTTGATGGTGGATAAGACATTGGGTTGGATCCTCAATGTAGATGGACAGGAGGTCAGGAGCACCCACCACCACAAGGAATCAGAGTATCCCATTAAAAGGATCCAGGGGAGAATGCCCAGATGGCGATCTCAGTGGGATGCCCCAATTTGATGTACATCAAAGGGTGATCCTTAACCTTAGTTAACCCTGCCAAATAATCAGCCAGCAGACGGGCTGGTTGATTCAAGATGCATACCCAACGCTTGTACCAAAACCTACTGACATCTGTAATCAATAAAGTTGTGGCCTGTGGTTGTCCTGTGTTTATTACTAATTCACCATGCCTTGGACCTACCGCCCATAGCTTCACTGTGCCTGGAGCCGCAATCTTCTTCAAAATGCAACTTATTCAAATCTTGTAAATTCCAGGACTATCTCTTAAAATGAGATCTGGATTGTAGTGAGTATGAACGGTAGTTTTACCATAAAACTGTAAACATGGTTGCACTGTCCAGCTGATTCTCCCAAGCCTATTATATAATCCCTTACATCACTCCCATGTCTCCAGGTTTCATTTTTCACTGCAGTTTCTTGTATGCAATTTGGACAGTGTCCTTAGAATCCCTGTAAAGCAGCTGGAGGTTCAGCTGGTGGGGCCTGACTAAAACAGTTGCTCAGCAGTGAAAACAATTTCTCTGTAGATTGGGGTGCATGTAGCCCTGAGGATTTTTAAACCCATCTATTCAAATGCCACCACCTACAGGATCAGACTCATGTATGAAATGAGTTCAAAAGCTGGATGAACCTTGGAACATCGTAACAATTCAGCTGAATCCAGAATCAAACTGGGCTCATTCTGCACGATTTGGATCTGGTCCAAAGCAAGTCATCACACCTCCGGATCAGTCCTGAGCAGGTTCCATGAATCTGAATCTATTCAGAGTGCTTTGGACTGATCCAAAGCTCAAAACACTCTCTAAGGAAGCCAGGAAGGCTGTCTCCAGAAATAGCCCTCTGGGGCCCCTTCCCCAGTTGACCAGCAGTGCTGTTAGAAGTGTGAGCAGACTTCCAGCAGGGCTGGGAGGAAAGAAAGACAGAGAGTGTGGTTGAAAGTTTCAGGAAGGGGGGAAAGGAAAGAAGGAAGGAAGGAAGGAGGCAGAAGGAAAAGCAGTGAGTGGAGAGAGGGGGACATTAAGGCACACAGACTGACAGACTGATGGAGGAGGTAGAGGGAGAGGGGATGCAGAGCAGAACAGACTTGACCCTGCTGGTTATGGAGGAAGTCACTAGCAGAGTGTGAAAGGTGACGAAAAGCAAACTTTTCTGGTCCATGGTCTCTCCTGGCTTCAGAGGCGCTGATACTTCTTCTCGCCGAAGGTGCAAGGGAGCTTCTGAAGACAGCATCCTGTAATTTGGCAGGATCCACTCCATTAAACAGCACCTTGTAGATGACATGATACTGATGATGTGTCAGTCATCATCTCTGCTACCATGTAGGCTCAATAATGAGCCCTTCTCTGGGTTTGTGACACTTGTGCTGTGCCTAGAAAGCATGCGTCTGAATGTTTTCCTGCTTGGCCCACGCTTTCTAGGTATGGGTTCGAGTGGTTTTCCCTTGCCCAGCTCTTTTCCAAGGGAAAACCTGAATTGCAGTTCCCTTCAACTGAATGCTAAAGAGTGGTTTTCCCCAGGGTAAAACAGTGGGACAAGGGGAAGTGTGGATAAACTGATGTGTCCCTAGAATTCATATCTTCTACAGTAACTCTCTCTCCCTGCTTCCATCACTGTCCCTCTATTTCCTGGGAAACCAGTTAACTGAGCCGGATCTGCATCGTGTGAGAGGCGCTTGGGAGAAATCATGTCACCTAAGTAGCCCACAAGCCATCTAGGACATCAGCTCCCATAGGAGCATCAGGAATCCCTCTGATTCTATTAGCCTTCTGTGGAGGACTAGCTGAAGTCATTGACACACACAAAGAAGTAGCTTTTGCTCTAGCATGGCAGATTACTATTGTTAACTGTAGTTACATAAAAACCTGCATTCAGCTAATAACTGTCCGTGTGTTTTAAGCCAAACCTCACTCTGTTGCAGTTGCCTGTATATTAATCAAATTCCAAGCATGATGAGATAATCAACTTCACTTCCAATGTATTGCTGCAATCCAGCTGCTTTTCTTCAACTCATACACTTGAGATCTGGAGCTGGCACTCCTGCAGAAATCATTATATATGGTGTACCCTATGCTGGCAAATGATCCTACCCATTCATTCGAGGTCTAAAATTTGCACCCCAGACCATGAGGACATTCCATCCTAACAGCCTATGGAGTAGAATGAGGACATCTCCCTCAATAAAAATGATCCTCCTCTCCTCTTCACGGCACTCTGTTAGAATTAAAACATTTCCACTCTTCCATGCCAGATGACATAACCTAAGGGACTGAGATTCTATAGTCCAAAAAAGTAGACTAACGTGTTTGTAGTTTGTTTGTTAATGAATTCTTTTTTTTTCTGGCAATGTAAATCAGTGGGACTCCTTAAGATGTCGCTTGTGCATGCACTGCATGGAAAAAGTAAAAGGTAAAGGACCCCTGGACAGTTAAATCCAGTCAAAGATGACTATGGGGTGCAGCACTCACCTCCGCTTTCAGGCTGAGGGAGCTGGCGTTTGTCTTTATTTTATTTTATTTTTATTTTTTTAGAAGACTACTATAAAACTTTATTGATGCATAATTCACAAAGATTCTGTGGCTTGGCTTACTTCAGAGAAAATATAGGCACAGTCATAACACTAAGTGAAAGGATTCAGTCAAAAGAAATTTAGGTTGCTTATATATTAAGGGGTAGATTGGAAGTCACAGGGGCTGAAATGTAAATCTCCTTCCTCTGAGACACAGATACAATAAAAATGCTCAACTCCCTTGGTAACATTAGGGACCACTGAGGAACGGCAGAGAAGACAGTAACCTCCAAACTGAGTTTTACGTACTAGTTTCTGCAACAAATTTTATGGACTAAGAACAAATGAGCTGCTTTCCAGTAAGATGGTAGTCCTTTTTTATAAAAAGAATCCTTGCAGTCTCCAGCAAATGTACCATGGTGGAGATGGGATCACCTTTTCTGAAAGCCATACTTCTTTCGCTCATGGAAGAAATCTGTTTTTGAGCTGCCCAGATTGACGATCTTGGGACAGCCATCTCGATTTTTCACATGGTCGTCCAATAGCTATGCCCGCCTGCTTGCGGCAGATGATCAAATCTGGGTGGTGCTTGGCCATCCCTGAAACCCTTCGCCTCACCCTGGCGTTTGTTTTTAGACAGCTTTCTGGGTAAAGAACTGGAGGAGGGAGAAGAGGTACTGAGATGTATTTATTCCATTTAAATAACTCATCTTAGGGCCACATTTGTAGGCCTGTTATTAATGGGGTTGGCTGAACTGCTTTCCCAGCATTCCAATGAGAACAAGCTTCTGGATTTCCTCTGAGAGGAATGGCAGAATATAAATTTAATAAACAAATAAGATGACAAGTTTGCAATCAATTAATGGATTGGCTTGAAACTCGGCAGTGTAGGAAGCTTTGTGGGTGGTATATGCCACACATGGGTTAGAAAATATTTTCAAAATTGCTTCTTTGGAATGAGTTTAACATTTGATGAGAGACTTGGGCATGTTGACAAGTGCAGGGAGAAAAAGATTATGGGAAAGTTATCCATTTCGTACCATGCATTTTGGGAAATGGGTAGTAGTTAAAGGGGGAAAGCTAGTATTTACTTTTGCCCATCAGTTGTGTAACTCGTCGGAAGCTTTTATTTAAAAGGGATTTATTTATTTTTCTGGTGAACGTTAGTCAATGGACATGCTTATTCTGCTGTTGCTAAGCAATGGTTTCCAGGCAACGATCTGATAGACCATGCCTCAGCCTCGTAATTTAGGTAGACCCAGAGATTAGAAGTTAGGCCTGAAAGGAGACAGAAAGGGAAAAAAACCCAGAGCAGATGAATAAAAATAGTTTTTTATTCAGTAGGTGGATTTGTGACAGGAAGCTTCAGAAGGCACAGAGCAGCCTTCAGAAGCAAGCATGAGGGGAAGGGGAATTTTGGGGGTGGCTGTGTGTGCTTCAACCTGTTGAATTTCCTCTTTTTCATTGCGGCCATTAAAGGCTAGGCTTGCCAACTGACTTGAAAGGCTTGCTCCTATGCATTTAACAATTATGCAACCTGCAGAAATCAGCTGGGGTGATTATAGTGAAGGACATTCTTTATGAACCTCTTATCTGATAAGATCCTCGGAGCAATAGAGACGCTTGAAAAGAGTCAAAATGACAGCAGGAAAAATCCCTATATTTCTTTATCTCTATCTGCCCAAGCTAGACATTCCAACGAGAGGACCATTTGCACTGTAACATTTAAGCAACAAACCCCATCCCTCTGGCTGGTGTAGAAAAACTTCCCCCCTTTGGGATAATAATAGAACAATATTGTAATATGCCCCTTCACTAGGGCATGGGAACCCCTTGCCAATGCCTCCCGATCAACCCATAAAAGTTGGCAATCCTATGAAATACACATCAGCCTGCTTGGGGGGGGGGGATTGCAACCTTTATTTTTAACCTTACTTGGCTTGCTTAGCCACTTTATAGGCATTCTGAGTTGAATGTGAATGTGTGTGCTTCTAAATCATATGATTTCTTCTTTTTCAAGTATTCTCCCCCTTTATTTCTGCATTGAATTTCAAACCCTACAGTTGGCAGGCGGTGGTGATACCAGTTTGGCATTGACTCTTGTCAGAGCCTTTCAGTGCTGGTTCCCTGGTTGTAGAATGCCCTCCCTTCTGAGGTATGTTTGTCTCCCCTATTATTTAACTATAAAGAAGGAATTTTAAAACATTTACCAAGTTTACCATGGCTGAAAGATACTGTTCCTGGCAACCTTGAAATCATTGGCTGAGAGAATGTGATTTTTCAAACTTAATAAACAAATTAGGGCCACATTTGTGGGCCTGTTGTATAATGTTTTTAATTATATTTTTATTGATATGTTGGCCGCCCTGATATCTTTTGGGCAGAATGGTGGCTATAAAAGAAAGAAAGAAAGAAAGAAAGAAAGAAAGAAAGAAAGAAAGAAAGAAAGAAATTTCAGTTTCCAAGGCATAGCCTTCTCAAAACGTAATAAAATTCAATCAACTAACAAAAAATATTCCTGCTTAGCATGCGGTATTGAGGGTTTTCCATGTTCATAAGTCATGTCCTTGGACTCAGCTACATTTGTAAAGATAAAACGCTTTATATGCGTTATAACACTGTGACACCAGATGACGTTGTGGAGTCTCGTTTTTCGCCAACAGGATTTCCCTATATGAAGTTTACAACGCATTTAACGGATGTAAAACATAGATAAATGTAAAACATAGATAAAAACATCAGGGCACAGTTCAGAGTGCAAATGTCTCTTGAAATAATCAGATGACAAATTTCATTTCCAAAACTCCAAACTGAAAAAATGAATTTCCATCCAATTTAGATATATGCAAAACCAAGAAGAGAGAAGAATGAAACATGTAGTGGTGGAAACGCCATCTCTTGTATAACATCCAGTTCAGCCTTTGACCAGCTTCTAAATAAAGCCAAATGACTAGTACTAGCAATGTTGTTGATACCCAGTGTTGGACATCAAAAAGACATGAGGGTGGAGATGGAATACATCTGGAGCTTGTGCATGATTCCTGGACGGACATATGTGAGTAATATATTTCCACATCTGTTCCTCAGCAAATAAAATGCTAGAGAGCATGGAAACGCTGTCAGCCCTTTAAAAATTCATGGGTCTATTTTCTGTCTGGAAGAGGATGCAGTTCACACAATTGCAGGCTTAGTATTTCTGTGCCAGTTCGTTTATATTTGCTTGTGTTTCATAGATGCATTTTTAATAGTTACTGACACTCTGTGCATCTATTTAATAATGCATTTACAACTACCGGTTGATTACATTCTGTAGCCTAGGGTAGGCGATGGAATTAAAATGGTTTTAAAATGCAGTAAAACTGCTGTTATAACTTTGAATGAACCTTTTTATGAGTCTCATAACTATGTATTCCTGGGTCTGTTGTATCTCACCATCTTCCTCCCCCCCCCCCCCATTTATCACTCAACATTTATAATCCTATTCTATGTATCTCACAATCTTCCTGGTTACCAAAAGAAATAAAATCAATCCAGATTGTTGAGAATGAGTATGTCTTCCTTTGGGCTTCTTAGTGCCTTAAGGTGGCATGTTAATTTCTCCCACTATTGCAGAGTTCCAAAGCTTGCAGACCCTCCAAGTGTCCCTACTTCCCAAGAGACAGTCCCGGATTTACAAAGGTCATCCTGGTTTCTGATGTCCCACCTTTCCTTGTGTTGTTGTTGTTTAGTCGTTTAGTCGTGTCCGACTCTTCGTAACCCCATGGACCAGAGCACGCCAGGCACTCCTGTCTTCCACTGCCTCCCGCAGTTGAGTGAAACTCATGCTGGTAGCTTCAAGAACAGTTTCCAACCATCTCGTCCTCTGTCATAGAATCATAGAGTTGGAAGTGACCACAAGGGCCATCGAGTCCAACCCCCTGCCAAGCAGGAAACACCATCAGAGCACTCCTGACATATGGTTGTCAAGCCTCTGCTTAAAGACCTCCAAAGAAGGAGACTCCACCACACTCCTTGGCAGCAAATTCCATTGTCGAACAGCTCTTACTGTCAGGAGGTTCTTCCTAATGTTTAGGTGGAATCTTCTTTCTTGTAGTTTGGATCCATTGCTCCGTGTCGTCTCCTTCTCCTTGTGCCACCCATCTTTCCCAACATCAGGGTCTATTCCAGGGAGTCTTCTCTTCTCATGAGGTGGCCAAAGTATTGGAGCCTCAGCTTCACGATCTGTCCTTCCAGTGAGCACTCAGGGCTGATTTCCTTAAGAATGGAGAGGTTTGATCTTCTTGCAGTCCATGGGACTCTCAAGAGTCTCCTTCAGCACCATAATTCAAAAGCATCAATTCTTTGGCGATCAGCCTTCTTTATGGTCTTTTCCTTAGGATGCCCCTATTTTCATCAAAGAAATGTCGGAGGGTATGAGGTTGGCAGACCTGTTCTGAATATTCCGTCTTGAAGCATTTTTCCTCAAAAGGCATTTGGGAGCAGGGCTTAACTGGTGCCACTAACAGCAATTAAGGTTGCCATACGTCTGGAATTTCCTGGACATATCTGTAATCCTGCAGTCGGAAGTAGAGTCCGGGAAAAGCAGAAAGAAAGAAAAAGCTCCACAACCACAATCCCTCTCAGAATTCCCCATCCTGAGGGTCTGTTTATAAGAACAGCTGAAGTTGTAAAGATTTTCATTTTCTTTGAAAAAACAAAAATAGCTTACTGGCACTGAAAAACAACATGTTGGAGAGAAGCCTATATAGATCTTCTCTCCCAAACTAAGCTAATAGTTCCATACAATTTTACCAATAGGAATAGATTTTAAAAAATGTTTTATTCCCTATTTTCCATTTCTTGTGCATTAAGTTTGGTTTTGTAGTCAAGTATTTATATTTATATAGCCAACAAAATTCTTCCTTGAAAAGATTGCTTGGTGCTAATTAAAAGAATTTTCTCAGTGAGCAATGTTGTGAAAGTAAGCAGAACAATTTGGTATGACTCATGGTTTTGGTGGGAAGGACTGATTGGGCTCTCCACTATTTCAGATGTCTGGATGGGTAGCTGTATTACTCTATTGTAGCAAACACATGAAAAAATAGTCTCATGGCACATTTGAGGCTAACAAAGGGCTTATGGTGAAACAGAAAAGGTAGTCTCAAACATTGGGAGGTCTTTAATCATTTAATACTTTGGGGGCCATTTGGATAAACAAACAAACAAACAAACAAACAAACAAACAGTTCTGTCCAGAAAAATGAGAGGGGATAAGTTCATCTCTTCCTTAAAAACCTGGGACCAGTTTACCTATGAGATTCTTCTCTCTGTAAGCATAGTAAATATTTATGGCATCCTTTTGCACACATGACACTTTTATGGCTGTTTAGTTGCCCCAAGAGCCTTGAACTGCTGCTGTCGTTATTTATGTGGAAAACAGGTATGATTGCTCTTTCTACATGGAAAAAGTCTCCGTTATGCATGCTTTTTTTCTCTGCAGATGGGATATTTTCAGACCTCACTTTGACAATTTTATGCATTTGCAGCATAAAATGCCCATAACACTTTCTTGCAAAGAGAAGAGAGCCATATTTTTGCTGAGAATGATTTTTCAGCAACAAAAATTGCCACGATTAGTCTATTGCCAATATAATCAGACACATCTTCCTACAGCCAGGAAAGTTATCATTACCAGCATCTCTCCTTCCCAAAACAGTGAATGAATTGTCAAGTGGCTTCAGAAATTACTCTGCATAAATCTAATGGGCTGCTACTAAACAAAGTGTGTCTGACACATTGTGGAAAGATACCTGCAGCAGGTAGTTATTAAAAAGCAGAAACAGCAATAAAAAGTCAAAACTATAATTTTTTTGTAGGCAATTTATCAGTGGTTTGACATGGATAGATGAAGTGAAATACCCAAGAGTTACAAAGGAGCATAAGATATATTACTGAAATGAGAATTCAGAAGGAAGCTGGGTTATAGAGCATTAACAAAATTGGGGAGGGGGGTTGACATCATCTGTTTAATATGGTGGCTTAGCCCAGAGCTTGTCATCCAGCTGCTAGCCAATGGCTATGATAATTACTATATACCAAAATACAAACTTAATAGTAAAAGTAAAGGTAAAGGTAAGGGTACCCCTGACCGTTAGGTCCAGTCACAGACAACTCTGGGGTTGCACACTCATCTCTCTCTATAGGCCAAGGGAGCCAGTGTTTGTCTGCAGACAGCTTCTGAGTCATGTGGCCAGCATGACTAAGCTGCTTCTGGCGAACCAAAGCAGCGCACGGAAACGCTGTTTACCTTCCCGCCGGAGTGGTACCTATTTATCTACTCGAACTTTGACACGCTTTCAAACTGCTAGGTTGGCAGGAGCTGGGACCGAACAACGGCAGCTCACCCCGTCGCGGGGATTCAAACCACCGACCTTCTGATCAGCAAGCCCTAGGTTCTGTGGTTTAGACCACAGCACCACCATAGCTGTCAACCATCCCTTATTTGGCGGGAAACTCCCTTATCCCAGCGCTGTGTCCCGCTGCTGTCCCTGATTGATGATGTCCCTTAAATTTCCCAGGTTTCAAAGGAAGCAGCTCCTCTCCCTCCCTCCCTGCTGGCCAGGGAGGAGGGAGGCTCCAACTGTGTTGCTTGGCTGCGTTGCTCACCCAGTAAGGAGTCTAAGAACGACTAGGGGTGGAGCTTGCATGCCTTGTGCCGATCAAATCGGCCGCGTTGCCTGGGGACTCGCCTTTGCTCAGTGCTTTCCAGCGGAGAGGTGACGGTGGTTTTCCTTGCTGCATCCCCTTTGCCTGGTTGCTGCGCTGTGGGAACCACCGCTTGAGGCTTTGTTTTTGGCTGCTGGCTGGGCTTTCTGCCTTTGGCTCGGAGGGGCTCAGAAGTTGAACATACCTGTGCCCAGAAAATCCCTTACTTTGGCTGCTGATCCCTTATTTTCAAGGCTGCTGGTCCCTTATTTTCAAATCTGTAAGTTGACAGCTATGAGTGCCACCCGTGTCCCAAATAGTAGCAAACATCAAATGATACAAGGAAGAGAAAAAAATCAGAAGAACCATCAGTTAACTCAACTTCAGATTAAACCTCCAAATCTCCAAAACCATTTGTAGCAGTATAATCCAACTCTCTAGTCTGTTTTATGGCTGCTTCAGCTGTTTTACAGCCAAAAGAGCCAGCATTATGTGTCACAAAACCATTAGTGTCACTCAAGAGAAGCTGAACAATTTCTGCCAGGGCGGTTCTGCTGCCATATGTCAACAAGGGTTTCAGAAATCTCTCTCCAAATACATAAATGAACAAGTTTGTTCTATAATTTGCTGATCTGAACTCCATTTATACATCGGGCTCTGTCTGACAAAACTCACAATCATAGATTTGGAATTATAGATAGACCTTCCGGTTTGCAGATATACTAAATGGATCAAAAATATTTTTAAGCCCCAAGCGGGGAAGAGATATAAGTACCAAATCATCTGCGTACATCAAGATAATATTTCTGTTCCTGATTAGTGACGAACGAGAGTTTAATAAAGGTAACTGTGGTAGCTAATAAGCATCCTTGTTTCACTCCTCACATTGTTTCAAAGGCTTCTGCCATACCACCTTATAAACCAACTCTAACCCTCATTTCTATATTACTGTATAATTTTTGTATTACCAAAAGTCTGTGGCCAATGCTGGAGCTTTGTAGTTTCGCCCACAATCTATGTTGATTCATATAGTCAAAAGCAATGGAGAGTTCAATAAAGGCTACAAATATGGCACTATTCTTAGTGTTCTTACTATAGTATCTTATGATTCAAAGTAAAATGTTCATCAATAGTGCCATATTCTCTTCTAAATCCTGCTCGTTCTTGATGAATAATGTCATTAGTTTGCATCCAGTCTAATAAAGAGAATACCGGGCATATAGCTTCAAAGAAATATCTAGCAGACTAATTGGCTGGTAGTTTTGTGGGTCATTCCTATCCTCTTTCTCATAAATCAGAAGGATGATACTCATTTTCCACTGAGGCAGCGTGTCTTACACTGTTTATTGTAGTAAGCAAGCCAGCCAGAATTGGCATCCACCATGGTGAATATTCTTTGTAAAGCTCTGACGGAAACAGGTCTTCCTTGGGAGCTTACGGGATTTCAGGCAAGAGATAAGAGTCTTTTATTTTATTGCCAAGAGACTGGATGCTCTTCTGGTAAATTTGAGAAATCCTTACACCCTCCCAACTCATGCCTAGATAGCTGCCTAGATTAGCCACCAAATATATTAGAGAAATAATCTAGAGGCAGGAATTGAAGCTTCCAGCACTGATCTCACTTCTTTTAAAAGAGTTCCCAGAATTTGTCTTCCTTCTGTTATATTACTACAAGAACTGAATCATGCCACTGGGTTTTAACGTATTCATCTTAAGCAATCTTTTATATTCCATCTTAATTTTAATTACTTTTTCTGCAGATTCCTTAGTTGGTTTCTAAACGCGATTACTTTCCCAACCAGATATTTCTTAGTCACTTTGCATTCAGCATGAAACCAGCATTGGCATTTTGACTATTTGTGGGCAAAATGGAGCAGGGCCTGAGCTCTGAAAGAATTTGCTGGAAAACATTTACATGGTTCCGATATTTATCCAAAAACAATTGGCACAAACTAGTCAGAAAAAATGCCGCATAGTTTCTTTTGAATGTCACTACTCAGTATGAAAGTCCATTTCAATCTATTCACACATAGCAATTCTCCAGTCAAGTTTACCATTTCATTTAGTAATGCATATTTAATTAGTGGACATGGGGACATGTTGGGAAATGATAATTTTCAGTTCTTTCTAACACTTCAAAAGTATTAGCTAGCAGAAATAATGATGAGGCTATTATCTGGTCAATAGCGCTACCTCCACATTTGTTCAGTTATGTATGATGTCCATTAGAAAAGTCTACATGGCTGCCATGAAGAATATAAAAAGTTACACCCTCCAACATTTCTCCGGTGAAAATAGGGGTGACCTATTCAATAACAACAACAACAAACAACAACAACAATAATATCCTACCCATTCGCCAGAGTTGTCCCAGCCACTCTGGGTGGCTTCGGACATATATAAAACACAGTAAAACATTAAACATTTAAAAGCTTTCGTACACAGGGCTGCCTTCAGATGTCTTCTAAAGGTTGTACAGTGGTACCTCGGGATGCGAACGCAACCCGCGTCTGTGCGTCTCGCAATTCGCCACTTCCGTGCGTGCGCATGACATCATTTTGACCGTCTGCGCATGCGTGCGGGGCGAAACCCAGAAGTAACGTGCTCCGTTACTTCCAGGTCGCCATAGAGCGCAACCCGAAAATACTTAACTTGAAGCACAGTTATCCCAAGGTATGACTGTATAGTTACTTATCTCCTTGACTCAGGGTTCACATAACTCCGAACCCTCCAACATTTCTTTGATGAAAATAGGGGCATCCTAAGGGAAAGTGGGATATTCCAGGATCAAATCAGAAACTGGGACGGCTTCTGTATATCCGGGACTGTCCCTGGGAAATAGCGACACTTGGAGGGTCTGCAAATTCTGTTGCTATGCTTCTGAAAGAATTGTCAGAGCCTCACAATCATTTTGTTAATACCCCAATTGAGTAGGAAAAGGTCATGTTAAAATATAGCAAATCCCCAGGACTTCATGAGCTTGTGGTGGAGTTTTACAGGACTTTGAAAGAGTTGTTACTGTCTCCACCTCTGCGCTCTGTTTAAAAGCATTTTTGATGGAGAAGCTCGGCCAGGCATTTGGTTGGAGGCAAAGATCACAGCAGTTTTAAAGCCTAGCAAGAGGCCAGAAGAAAAAAAAATGATTCCCACCAGCCTTGTTAAACCTGGATGCCAATAATTTTTACTCCAGGCCTTGCCTCTCATATTGAAAGAATAATTAGCTACCATTTAGGTGGGCTTCATTACACAGAGGTAGATCACTGACTCCATCAGAATAATATTGAATCCTATTCATTTTAGCAAGATAAATCGGAGACCTCTGGGTGTGGTCTCCCTGGATGCTCACAAGGCCTTCAGTTACCTGAATTGGCACTTTTTGCTACATCTTCTAGAAGTCATGAACTTTAGGCAATGATTCTTAGCAGCCATAAAAGTTCTTTACAAGCCTTCCACAGCTGCGATCAGAGTCCACTCTAGACAGTTTAAAATGAACAGAGGGTCAAAACAGGGGTGCCCTCTGCCCCCTCTTCTTTTTGCACTTTGCTTGGAACCATTGGCAGAAGCTATCCACAAAAACGATGCAACAACTGGAGTCAAGATATGAGCAGGAGAGTAAAATCAGCCAATCTGCTGATGATAATGACCGCTCCCCACTTAAAATGGGGGGCGCCCTTTGCGTGGACGCATGCAGCCCCTGGATCTGGAGCGGCCCCAACAGCATAGGCTTGGCTTTGCCTTTCCTCAGGTGGGATACCTGGAGGTCTCCGCCTACCTCAGTCAGTTGTCCAATCCCACCTGGGGGAAGCGTTGCCAAGGAGACCAGGCCAGGTAGGGGAGGGATTACCTGCCCACACAATAGAGGGAGGATCTTACCTAGGAATCCTCACTTGGCTCCAGAGCTTCTCCCACCCTACCCACCCTCAGTTAAGGTCTTATTTTGCAGGTTAACTTTTCTTCACAGGTATGCGGGCGCTGCTATGTTAAGGTCGCTGTTAAAGGGCCGGAAAGGAATTTCCCTGCATTGGCAGGTTTCGCCTTTCCCATAGCAAAACGTCACAACTTTGGCGGTATCAGGCCTTGGGCGGAATCCTTTTGTCCATCTTCCTCTTGTGGCGGCGATACCAGGGTTCCCCGTTAAAGGGGTTTTCTGAAGGGAGGCTTTGGCCGTATACCAAAAGGTCATCATTGCTCTCTCCTGCGGCGGCGGCATTACGGGGGCAGCCATCTCTGCTTGAACATATGTTCTCCAGAGCCGGCCCATCCCCCCACACACACACTGGATAACCCTGATGCTCCCTAGGTCCCCGGCTGGGGACTGGGGAGGGAGAACGCCCAATGCCTGAGCCAAGGCCTACCCACATTTGAAACTTAATAAAGTTGTGGCCAATTTAATCCCATAGCACGTTGTCTTGAGTCGTTATTCCACATGTCGGGGGGACCGTGCAGGATCTGGGGACTCCGCCTGTCCACGCAAAGAACTTATGACTCCAGATCTAATTGCCCAATCATAGCAATTCCTGTAGCAATGGTAGAAATTGGGGAATATGGCAGAGTAGCCCCAAAACTTAAAATGGCGGCAACTAAATTTATAACCAGTAGAGAGAGTTTAAACCTTGAAAAGGAACTAAACTCGCCATATTAGAACAGATTAATGCAATCAAAATGATTCTGCTTCCCAAGTTAAGCTTTTACAGTACTTTCATGTTTTACATGTTGTCCCCACCAAGACATGGGCTTAGTGGCAGGGTATTTTAATGAAATCCATCCATCTGAAAACAAGACTCAGACCGAATAGGGATTTGTTGGGGGGGGGAATGAAATACAACAAAAAGAATGGAGTGAGCCTGATTTACTTCAATATTACAAGGCCTTTCATCTTCATAATGTAACAGCATATCTTTATGAGACAGATAATAGACCTTGGCTTTCTTTGGAAGTAGCTACAACAAAACCAAATGTTTCATTCTGGGGTCTTCCCTTACAGGGAATTTTGACAGGATTTCAAACCCTTTTACACAGGCCACATTATTGGTTTGGAAACTGTGGAGATACAAACTTAGGAAAGAAACCTTACCTCTAGTCCCATTACTGCTACATTTGTAGTTTTGTCGTAATGTGAAATTGGTGCATTATAAAGCTTGGAAGGAAAGGAGTCTTTTTCATCTTAGATTTTGATGAATACAAAGCATCTGCAACCTGAGATACTGCTGTACAGGCAACTGTTAATGCTAGATAAAAGACAAATTATAGGACATGCCCATTAATTGGATATTTATACCGCATGCTTTATCTTAGTACTAATCCAGCTAATAAGGAAAATGTTACAAGGAATATGATACACTTTGAACACTTTAATAGGTGAATATAAACACACTGAAAAGAATAGTGTCATATTTACATTAATAGATACATCAGTAACATCTAAAGTGATCTTGGGGTGCAAATAGCGATGAGCATTGGAACAAAATATGGGACAAGCAGCCAATTAAATCTATTTTTGCAATAGTGAGGGAAAGCTCACTGAAGTAGATTTAGCACTGGCATATAGCTCCCTTAAGGCTGGTTCCCATTATGGGAAATAGAAGTTATTATTCTTGGTGGAATTGCTCAAAGGTAGCAAATTAGCCAGGCAGTGACACCTTCCCCAGTGTTAGCACTATGGAACGTGTAGGGAGAAGAAAATGAATCACTACTACGCTTGAAAGGCCTTGGATCCCCTTTATGCTAGCTGCTGCTAGAATTCAAGATGGCAGAGGAACTGACTTATTTGAAGGTGGGAGAGACATTAACTTAGGAAGTCATGGCAGAAAAACTGGCATTTAAGGAAAAATGAGGAAAGAGTATATTGAAACCAATGGATTATCAGCTGCATTTCTCAAACTTTGAGACCGTGATTAGTACATATGCGCAAAAACAAAGAAATATCATTTCAATGCTGTTAATACTCAGATCTCAGTGGCAGTTTCTACAGGTGACCTCTAGGGAGGGGTGAAGGGAAGGAGCAGGGAATTTGTTGATCTCTGGTTTACTGATATTTGATAGGAATTGTTAGTTTATTAATCCTGAGTGTGTATTGTATTAATTACTTATATTACACACCATGGGCGTAGCTGTACAGTGGTACCTCGAGTTACATACACTTCAGGTTACATACTCTTCAGGTTACAGACTCCGCTAACCCAGAAATAGTACCTCAGGTTAAGAACTTTGCTTCAGGATGAGAACAGAAATCATGCTCTGGAGGAGTGGTGGTGGCAGGAGGCCCCATTAGCTAAAGCGGTGCTTCAGGTTAAGAACGGACCTCCGGAACAAATAAAGTACTTAACCCGAGGTACCACTGTATATGGCTTGTAGAAAAGCCAATAAAATAATTTTAAAGGAAATAAATATCCTTTAATTAAAAATAAATAAACCTTATTTGCATTGGCCAGAACAGACGATTATGTCACATGCAGGACTGCTGCATTTGTTCAGTTGTTCTTAGGGAAGTAGAAGTAACTTACAATTTCAGATAATAACACATGTCAAAGACTTGTTTTAATGGCATCACGTAATCATGTTTTTATAGGGATTACTGTATTCTTTGTGAGTGTATTTTGCTGCCTTTATTGTCTGGTTGACTAAAACAATAACATTTGGATTTTAGATTTGGAAAACATTGAGATGGACCTTTAAAACAAAGCCTTTTGGGCTGTTATTGACTCAAGCCACATTATCCTCTTTCTGCAAGCATGAGTGCAGACATCTCTTTCCTTTCTAAACAAGATAGGTTTTTCAAAATCTGTAGCAGGTGCCAATTAAAGCTATGCAAACAAGGAAAGCTTCAAAAAGACAATAAAAAGCCCACATATTTATGTATTTAACATCCTTTCTTTTAAATGGAATTTTAAATTATCAGAATCCTAGCAGAATTCCCATATGCAAGGGTTCACATGAGACCAATAGCCGCGGTTTCCTTTAATGACATAGAACAGAAAACATATTCAAGCCTGTAGTTCCATAATATAGTTGTGGCGTTTGCCTCCTAGGTGGGTCATAAGGAAAGGGTTAAATGAGTGTGATGTGATTGGCCAGTGGGTATGCAAGGGAGGAGTAAAAGTTAGAGTGGGAGGTTTTGAAAGTCAATTGAGGTTGGGAGTTGGAGAAGGAAGAGGGAGGATAAGTCTGTGGGTTGGTCGAGTTGTGTTGTGAGAGAGTGAGACGAACTGTTAGGTGGAGTCAGATAGCTAGTTGGGATAATCAGTTTGTTAGGAACGTATAGGTCAGTAAAGACACTAAGATTAAGAAACTAATAATAATAATAATAATAATAATAATAATAATAATAATAATTTATTATTTGTACCCCGCCCATCTGGCTGGGCTTCCCCAGCCACTCTGGGCGGCTTCCACAGAAACCAAAAAACACTAAAATATCATACATTAAAAGCTTCCCTGAATAGGGCCGCCTTAAGATGTCTTCTGAATGTCAGGTAGTTGTCCATCACCTTGACATCCGATGGGAGGGCATTCCACAGGGCGGGCGCCACCACCGAAAAGGCCCTCTGCCTGGTTCCCTGTAGCTTTGCTTCTCGCAATGAGGGAACCGCCAGAAGGCCCTCGGCGCTGGACCTCAATGAAACCTTAAACTTGTTCATGCTTATAAAAATAAACTTGATTATTTGTTGATGTTAACAACTATCTGGACTCCGTGTGTACCCGAGAGAAATGGGTTGGTGCCAGCGAAGAGGCAATCACAGTGGTGGCACAGGGATCAATAGACGGTCAAACGTCTGGGGACCCTGTGTGATTGCCACAATAGTCTATTATTTTTTTACTGTCTCTCTCTCCTGCCCCATTGGTCAGTCAGTGGGCCAAGATCTAAAACTCCATCACCCTTTAGTTTGCTGACAAGACCAAATGCTATTCTCTACTTTCTATTGTCTCAGGTGGTAAAAGTGATGACCCTTGGTGAGATGGATTTGGAAGTCTTCAGCTACTGGTCCTTATTATAGGACCTCTAGTTCCACAAACAGAAGCAATGTACACATATAGAAGTGTATATGAAAATTGCTATGCAGATTTTATTTTAAATTACAGCTAAAATTACAAATCAGTAGAAAGACCAATCATGTTTTAGTAGTGGGGAAGAACTCGGAATTTTTGTCAGACAGTTTTTTTTGTTAGCTGTAGCAGATAAAAAGTGCATTGGTGTCTAACCTACCCCATTTTCTTAGCTTGGCTCAGTTCTGCTGCACTGAAGAACTCCTGACATTCATTCTGTGATTGACTTGCTTGGTCCTCAGAAAAGTAATTGAAAGGGTTATTCCTGCAGCTGTTTTAGCTCTTTG
Organism: Podarcis vaucheri; assembly: GCF_965113315.1. Lineage (NCBI taxonomy): Eukaryota > Metazoa > Chordata > Lepidosauria > Squamata > Lacertidae > Podarcis > Podarcis vaucheri. The sequence continues at coordinate 12,844,040 of NC_138755.1, forward strand.
GTAATATTCTCCAGCTGTTGCAAATAGAGCTTGAAGGAAGAAATGATATATGTGGACTCCCTGGCTACAAGGGGTTTGAGGGGATGCAGATCACACTGATTACATCTGAAATTCAATTTATGGTGCCTATCTCTTTAAAAGCAAAGCCAGAGGTCTTCATTTGCTTACTAGCATGTATGAGTATATCTGCTCGCTATTAAATAAAGACCGAAATGCTCATAAATGGTTTCACCTTTCTCAAACTTCTGTTATGGCAATTTACATGGTAACAGAGGACCCTGCTGTGCTTCACAGGACAACTATCTTCATTGAAATATGTCCTTGTCTGCTAGTAGAGCAGGAGAGACTTACTTCTAAAGGTATTTTTCCAAATGAATTTCCCATCAACCCTACTAAGCATCAACCTTTCCTTTTCACATCATTCAGATACTGTGTTCAGTGGGTTGCTTTTCATGACTTCCAAACCCAACACTTATTCTATATGTGATTACTCCTGTTCCAGGTTATTTTGTGGGGTGAGATGGAGATAGCATTCCAAACTAAAAAAAAGAAAAAACTAAAAAAAAACACCCATGGCAGCATCTCCCAGAAATATGTTCAGTAGTATTGAAAATCCCCATATACTTATTTTAATGACAATCTGCTTTGAACAGATTGTGTATGTGTTTGTACTAAAAATAAAATATTCTGGTACTTCCAATTTCCTGTATATTAATTAATTACAAATATGCCAGACTTTGCCTTTCTTACATTAACTGAAGAGTATATAATGAAGAATATTACAATATATCATCATATATAAATAAACAACTGCCTTGTTTGTTGTTTTATTTATAAAAATATTTCTATACTGCTATTTTTAAATAATCAGCAAATAATACAATAATACTACAATTATACAGTACAAAAAAAATTTGAAAATATGTTGGACATCTGTGGATATGAAGGCTTGCCCTGAATTGATTTGTAGAGCTTTGTGGCAATGTATATGAAATATACTCAGAGTCGCAAAGTGATTTCATGCTCTTTATTCAGCTCATAGTGGTGAGGAGGAATGAATGAAAGTCCCCTCAAAGTATCTGCTTTATATACATTATTTACACAATGGGCTGCACATGATTGGCTAATTCTGGAATTCTACTGTGAGCCAATCAAGTTGTGGATTCACTTATATCTGGAGCATGATTGGGTGGTTCCTGCCAACCAATCATACTGCTGCATTGTTCTAGGACCAATCAGACTGCTGCATTCTGAATCCTATTGTTCTAGGACCAATCAGACTGTTGCAATTTGGATCCTATTGTTCTAGGACCAATCAGACTGCTGCAGTTTGGATCCTATTCAACTCAGTACATAACAGTATAGCTCAAAACAGACTCAGAATGCCAGACAGAGTATCTCTGAAATATTGCAATTATTAACCACAACACCATATAGTATAGACTAAGACAGTCTCATATAACTAGCATGCTTGAGTCTAATTAATGCATGAAAGGGTTAATGCCATAGAGTAAAGCTGTCCTGCCAGGCTTAGTCTATGCTACTTTCCGTTACCTTGTGGGGAAAGAGGTAACATGTGGACTTCAGTGTGCAAGGAGCTCTTTGCTGCTTCCTCCAGCTGCATGGCTTTAATCAGCCTCTTTTGTGCCCATGTGAAAGCCTTTGACTGTGTCGACCACAGCAAACTATGGCAAGTTCTTAAAGAAATGGGAGTGCCTGATCACCTCATCTGTCTCCTGAGAAATCTCTATGTGGGACAAGAAGCTATAGTTAGAACTGGATATGGAACAACTGATTGGTTCAAAATTGGGAAAGGAGTACAGCAAGGCTGTATATTGTCTCCCTGCTTATTTAACTTATATGCAGAATTCATCATGCGAAAGGCTGGGCTGGATGAATGACAAGCCGAAATTAAGATTGCTGGAAGAAAAATCAACAACCTCAGATATGCAGATGGCACAACCTTGATAGCAGAAAGTGAGGAGGAATTAAAGAACCTTTTAATGAGGGTGAAAGAGGAGAGCACAAAATATGGTCTGAAGTTCAACATCAAAAAAACGAAGATCATGGCCACTGAGCCCATCACCTCCTGGCAAATAGAAGGGGAAGAAATGGAGGCAGTGAGAGATTTTACTCACTTGGGCTCCATGATCACTGCAGATGGTGACAGCCGTCACAAAATTAAAAGACGCCTGCTTCTTGGGAGAAAAGCAATGACAAACCTAGACAGCATCTTAAAAAGCAGAGACATCACCTTGCCAACAAAGGTCCGTATAGTTAAAGCTATGGTTTTCCCAGTAGTGATGTATGGAAGTGAGAGCTGGACCATAAAGAAGGCTGATCGCTGAAGAATTGATACTTTTGAATTATGGTGCTGGAGGAGACTCTTGAGAGTCCTGTGGACTGCAAGAAGATCAAACCTATCCATTCTGAAGGAAATCAGCCCTGAGTGCTCACTGGAAGGACAGATCCTGAAGCTGAGGCTCCAAGACTTTGGCCACCTCATGAGAAGAGAAGACTCCCTGGAAAAGACCCTGATGTTGGGAAAGATGGAGGGCACAAGGAGAAGGGGACAGAGGACGAGATGGTTGGACAGTGTTCTCAAAGCTACCAATATGAGTCTGACCAAACTGCGGGAGGCAGTGGAAGACAGGAGTGCCTGGCGTGCTCTGGTCCATGGGGTCACGAAGAGTCGGACACGACTAAATGACTAAACAACAACAAAAGCGCCCATGCCTTTGGGAACAGTAGTAGCCTTGAGATGCTCCCTTGACACTCACATATCTTCTGGTATCCCACACTGACTTTCCCCATGTTTATGAGGTGAAAAGAGCAATTCCTTTTTTCTCCCTTGAAAATACACAGAGCTAAAGGAGGAACTTAAAAGAGTGACACTCTTTTCTCACGTCATCGTTCTGTTCTATGTGCTTGTCAAGGTTCAGGTTCATTCTGCGGAATCCAACTTTTAACCAGATCCTGTGGAAAAGTGAGTGTGTGTGCTGGAACGTCCATCCTGTGGGAGGATCCAAAGGGAGGGAGAAAAGTGACCGGAGAGGGAGACGCCCATGGCACCTGCTCAAAAATTCAAATCTGCCCTTCCATGTTCCTAAAAAGGATCATGACCCCTGCTGTAAATGAATTATAAAACTATAGAATTGACCCTTGCACGGGGCATCTGTGGCTCAGAGTTGTTATTGCAGCAAGCAGCAAGATGGCTTTTCAAACTTTATTTAAAGATCATGTACTTATTAGCAATGGGGAGGAAAATTGCTAACACATCAAATGTTTAAGCCATTAGCTATTCTTCTGGATGAAGTCTGTCTCTGTTTTTTTTTGTGTGTGGAGAGTTTGCTTGGCAAGTAGAATTGCTAGACACTTCCATCCCATGCAAAAAGACGATTTTCCAGCCATGGTTTGAACACAGTCCAATAGTTTTCATATCATAATTTTGTCACTTCTTTTGGAAGATTCCCAAATTGAGTGTTGGATACCACCTTGTAGGGTCTCTTCTAGAGAGAGGAAATAAAAAAGGCAAATCCCAGCCATATATACAGGTTTCTGGTGCTACTACCATTCCAGGAGAAAAGGCATTTCAAAAGTGATGTTGTTAGCTTTGAAGAACCTGTAAGGGAAAATGAGAATGCAAGATAAGATTCAACTTTACAAAGAAATGTTCTCTGCTCAATTACGAGAAGAAGATGGTCAAAAAAAGCCCATGGAATACTTGCTAAATTTGATGGATAGACTTAGTGCTGCTGGATGATCTCCTGATAATAAACAAAAAAATAAAAATTGGTATCTTTACCAAAAGAATATTCTCCATTTATTTCAGGCATTTGTGCAAAGTTAAACCCAGAGTTGAAAATAGTTCTGGCAGATTTTAAAATGGATAGACGTGTGCTCTGTACTGATCAAAGCTCTACTGGATCAAATTATGCAGCCAAAGAAAGACAAAGGGAAAGGAAATTTGTATGTGGGCCACCTAAAGGCCAATTAGGAAAGGGAGCTGAACCTTAATTGTGGTCAGAAAGGACATTTTAAAAGAAACATTTCAGCCAATGGGCAAGGAAGCAAGAAAGGCAGAGTAAGAATGGTTCTAACGCTTCCAAGCCCTTTCCATTGTAAAGGTGTCTCTGCAAGATGAAATAATTCAGGATCTAATTTTTGGATCCTAGACAATGGGGCCAATTCCCATGTGACATCTGATATTAGATATCTCCAAAAATCTCATCACAAATGAAAATGGAAACATGCTCTCAGAGGATGGAAACTCTGTGGTCATTAACAGGTGTGGAGAAGGAATTTTGATTTCTAATACAGAGCGTCATGTGAGTAGCCAGGATTTTTGTTAGAGGGGCAGGGCATTGTTGGGGGCAAAGAATCGATGTGATTGGTCAGTCAGTTAGTTAAGTATTTCTATTGTTTTACTTGATCTAGGGGGGCAGCTACGCTCATGCAGAGCATAGATGTAGGGGGACAAAAGTAAGAGGTGTCATGTATGTTCCGGAATTAGATGCAGATGCCATACCCTCCAACATTTCTCCGATGAAAACAGGGACGTCCTAAGGAAAAGCAGGACATTCTGGGATCAAATCAGAAACTGGGGTGGCTTCTATAAATCCAGGACTGTTCCTGGAAAATAGGGACACTTGGAGAGTCTGAGATGTATTGAACATTTCTACATTAACCAAAAAGGGCTTTGATGTGGATTTTTGTGATAACTTGTACACAATAACCATGGATGGAAATCTTTGAACCTTCGAAAAACAGGGTGTTTTTTAATTTGACTGTGCAAGAGAACAGGCAAACATCATTAAGTGCTGTGTAAGTACATACTGTCTTGAGTTATGGCAAGCTGACTCGGTCATCGCAATGCGAACACCACATTTGATCTGAAAGAGATAAGGATATTGCAAAAGGCGTAAAAATGAAAGTGTGCAATAGTGGCAAAGGCAGTGTATGATTTGCACAAAGGGAAGAAGTGCAAGCCCTCATTCCCAAAGTGTAATGTACTCAAGGAAGTGACTGGACCTACTACACACTGACCTGTGCGAACCCATTCAGACACCTTCCAAGCCAAGAAATTGCTACTCATTAACTTTTATAGATAAATATTCCAGATACCGTGTGGGCTACCTAGTGAAGGAGAAAGGCCACATCTGTCCAACTGGTTAAAAGAATATTGTTGCAAAAGTCGGATACCTGCCCGTCTCTCTGCTGAGTGGTGGCAAAGACTCATACTGTGGTCCTTTGAAGAACTGAGATGGTGGAAACTGTTGTGGCTTTAAGAAATATGGTTTACTCACCTGTTTACACCTTCAGTCTGCATGGAGGGAGTCCAGATCTTACAGCATGGTCATTTCAAGAGGGGTTTGTTCCCACATCAGTGCAGCAATCCAGTTCACGGCAACTCCTAATCCTGCTGTTCCTAAACACTCAGCCTCCTTTATCCAGTCAGGAGTTTCCCTGAGTTCATCAACACTTAGACTGAGTAGGATTAAGGACTGGTACACACTTAGGGCATTTGCATCGGCTAATTGTTGTTGTTTAGTTGTTTAGTTGTGTCCGACTCTTCGTGACCCCATGGACCAGAGCACGCCAGGCACTTCTGTCCTCCACTGCCTCCCGCAGTTTGATCAAACTCATGCTGGTAGCTTCAAGAACACCATCCAACCATCTCATTCTCTGTCGTCCCCTTCTCCTTGTGCCCGCCATCTTTCCCAACATCAGGGTCTTTTCCAGGGAGTCTTCTCTTCTCATGAGGTGGCCAAAGTATTGGAGACTCAGCTTCACGATCTGTCCTTCCAGTGAGCGCTCAGGGCTGATTTCCTTCAGAATGGAGAGGTTTGATCTTCTTGCAGTCCATGGGACTCTCAAGAGTCTCCTCCAGCACCATAATTCAAAAGCATCAATTCTTCGGCGATCAGCCTTCTTTATGGTCCAGCTCTCACTTCCATACATCACTACTGGGAAAACCATGGCTTTTACTATACGGACCTTTGTTGGCAAGGTGATGTCTCTGCTTTTTAAGATGTTGTCTAGGTTTGCCATCGCCTTTCTCCCAAGGAGCAGGCGTCTTTTAATTTCGTGACTGCTGTCACCATCTGCACTGATCATGGAGCCCAAGAAAGTAAAATCTCTCACTGCCTCCATTTCTTCCCCTTCTATTTGCCAGGAGGTGATGGGCCCAGTGGCCATGATCTTCGTTTTTTTGATGTTGAGCTTCAGACCATATTTTGCGCTCTCCTCTTTCACCCTTATTAAAAGGTCCTTTAATTCCTCTTCACTTTCTGCCATCAAGGTTGTGTCATCTGCATATCTGAGGTTGTTGATTTTTCTTCCGGCAATCTTAATTCCGGCTTGGGATTCATCCAGCCCAGCCTTTCGCATGATGAATTCTGCATATAAGTTAAATAAGCAGGGAGACAATATACAGCCTTGCCGTACTCCTTTCCCAATTTGGAACCAATCAGTTGTTCCATATCCAGTTCTAACTGTAGCTTCTTGTCCCACATAGAGATTTCTCAGGAGACAGATGAGGTGATCAGGCACTCCCATTTCTTTAAGAACTTGCCATAGTTTGCTGTGGTCAACACAGTCAAAGGCTTTTGCATAGTCAATGAAGCAGAAGTAGATGTCTTTCTGGAACTCTCTAGCTTTCTCCATTATCCAGCGCATGTTTGCAATTTGGTCTCTGGTTCCTCTGCCTCTTCTAAATCCAGCTTGCACTTCTGGGAGTTCTCGGTCCACATACTGCTTGAGCCTTCCTTGTAGAATTTTAAGCATAACCTTGCTAGCGTGTGAAATGAGTGCAATTGTGCGGTAGTTGGAGCATTCTTTGGCACTGCCTTTCTTTGGGATTGGGATGTAGACTGATCTTCTCCAATCCTCTGGCCACTGCTGAGTTTTCCAAACTTGCTGGCATAATTAACTCATGCTAATTAACTCATGCTAATTGCTGATGCTCAGAAGTAGGTACACACATTCCAATACTCATGGGTCTTGATTACATTCTCAAAGTCCGGCACACAGTCTTTACACATAAACACTAATTAAACATCTCAAACCCCTTTCTAGGACTGTCTTATAACATGTTCCAATTATAACATACAAGTTCTAATTAAATCCTAATATTTACTATACCTAAATGTTTAGCACCACAGATCTATTACAATCTGTTACCACCAGGAGCAACAAATTTGACATTTGGTATTAATGAGATGAAAGTCTCTATTGAAAACAGATCCAGGAATAAAAAATTGAGTTACGAAGATGACTGTGTGAATCGTTTTTCAGTTATTCTTGAGGCTCCAGTGTACGACCTAAATCAAACACCTGTCCAAGCAGAAGACCCAGTTGGCTCCTGTCTGCTAGCAGCTGGGAGAACGCTGTGTTAATAGGTTGAACCAAAACCTGATGGAACAAAAATACTTGGTGATTGAATTATATTCATTTTAATATATCCGAGGGACGTCAGTAAGGGAATGATCAGACATGTTTCCACAACCCAGACTGCCCTGGTAATGAAATTATATTCTTAGAAAGCTATCTTAAGTCATTGAGCCTCAGCAAATAGGACATGGAAGAAAGGAAACTAAATCTCCTTCTGAAATCAAAAGCATATGTTTGCTGAGCAGTTTGCCATCACTAAACCCGCTAGCCATATGCTTAGTGTGAGAGATGTGGGCAAGACATAATTAACCACAAGGAAGACTTGCTAATGACTTCCACCAAAATATATGGGGGGAGGTGAGAAAACAAAAATTTCTCCCCTTTTTTTGGACAACATATTGTCATTATTATCTAAGAATTATCACCCTTGTGTAGATTACATCTCCATAACTGAAGTAAACTGTGCATGGTGGGCTTAACATAAAGAAGGACCATAAAGAAGAAGGCTGATTGCCGAAGAATTGATGCTTTTGAATTATGGTGCTGGAGGAGACTCTTGAGAGTCCCGTAGACTGCAAGAAGATCAGACCTATCCATTCTGAAGGAAATCAGCCCTGAGTGCTCACTGGAAGGACAGATCCTGAAGCTGAGGCTCCAATACTTTGGCTACCTCATGAGAAGAGAAGACTCCCTGGAAAAGACCCTGATGTTGGGAAAGATGGAGGGCACAAGGAGAAGGGGGTGACAGAGGACGAGATGGTTGGACAGTGTTCTCGAAGCTACCAACATGAGTTTGACCAAGCTGGGGGAGGCAGTGGAAGACAGGAGTGCCTGGCGTGCTCTGGTCCATGGGGTCACGAAGAGTCAGACACGACTAAATGACTAAACAACAACAAACTGTAGAATTGTTTGGGATCCTGAGGGTCATCAATGCAGGAATCTCAGCTAAAGCATACATGACAGATGGCCATTCATTGAACGTCTGCTTAGAAACCCCCAATGAAGCAGAGTCCACCACCTTCTGAGGGGGTCCATTCCACTTTTGAGCAGCTCTTACAGTCAGAAAGTTCTTCCTTGTGTTTAGTTGGGATCCAGAAGAGCTGTTTGATAATGGAACAGACCCCCTCAGAAGGTGGTGGACTCTCCTACTTTGCAGGTGGGAATTGAATGATGGCAGCAGACCCTGCTTTATATTCTACATGTTGTTGGCATTCATCTGTCTCAAGAGACAATGGAGTATGTCTCTGCAGATGAAGTCACACTGTTGCATTAGCATCACTGAAATGTCCTCTCTGGGGCTCAAGTCTGAGCAGTGTGTATGGAGGTCCTGGGCTTCCCATATGACTAGACCCCCACCCCATCCTTTTGGCCTTGCTGATGTGGTCCAAAGGAGAGCAGAGCAATACGTTTGGCACCAGCTTGAATGCAGGGGTTACCAGAAGGAGACATACAAGATGCCATCCAATAGCCTTGGAAACTCTGCTCTAGATTTGTGTAGGGTTTGCTCCTTAGACCAGGGGGTCAGCAAACTTTTTCAGCAGGGGCCCTGTCCACTGTCCCTCAGAGCTTGTGGGGGGCGGACTATATTTTGAAGGGGAAATGAACAAATTCCTATGCCCCACAAGTAACCCAGAGATGCATTTTAAATAAAAGCACACATTCTACTCATGTAAAAACACCAGGCAGGCTCCACAAATAACCCAGAGATGCATTTTAAATAAAAGGAAACATTCTACTCATGTAAAAACATGCTGATTCCCGGACCATCCTCAGGCTGGATTTAGAAGGCAATTGGGCCGGATGCAGCCCCTGGGCCTTAGTTTGCCTACCCATGCCTTAGACTGTCCTTCTCCCAAATATATCCCACAAACCAACAGAGGTTTAGGATCAGACTTTTCATTCTTCTAGATGGGCTGCCTTCCCAGGTTAACAAGCTCCATTTTCCCCTCACGTTCCTCTACAGCACTTATTTCATGTATTGAGGGTATCCTATTTGATACAGTCATCTGCACAGGGCTATTGCCAAATCCCATGGAGAAGTGAAATAGGTTAAGGACTACCTAGCGTGACCTTTTTCAACCTTGGGTCCCCAGATATTGTTGGACTACAACTCCCATCATCCGTAGCTATCAAGAGAGGTGATCAGGGATGATGGGGGTTCTAGTCCAACCCAATGTTGGACCCAAAGTTGAGAAAGGCTGAGCTATGCTAGTTGTACTCACTAAACAGCTGCCATCTCGCATTTGGAATTTTTGTGTAATGGGGAGAAAAGTTGTTCCTCCACTGTTCATTAGCAATCCACGAAGAAATATTACTCATTTCCTATGGAGGGCCAGATATGTCTGGAAATTTCTGCCAGGAAAGGGTACTTCACATGCAAAAACTGCTTCAAAGTGCTGGATGCTCAGCTACTTTCTCACCATAGAGGTCTTTACTGCACCATGTGGCCTGGAAGCACAACTAAGAGCTGCAGTGTATGGGATTGGCTGTGCGTTGCCAGTGAGCTCATTTCAACTGCGCAAACTATTTGTGTCTTGTGTGTTTCAAAAGGCTATGAAGTCACATGCAGAGCATTTCCCTAAGATTAAAGAAGGACTTACTGCCCCCAGATGTTCTGCACAATCTCTGAAGAGGCATCATGGAAACATTGGAGCTGCAAACTGGGAAGGAATCCAGGCTTCAGCCCTTCGTAAAGGCAGATCAGCTGACTGGGAACAGTTTTCTTTCTGGGTTTTTGGCATCAAACTGTTATAGCCTTCTGGTTTCACAGTAAACTGAAAGCCACTACTACTGTCAATACTATTGCTGCTCCTGCTGATATTTTTGTAGGTATAAACCATACAACCACCATGTGCAACAGCAGTGGAACATTCAGGGGAGAAGACCATAAAAAGACAGCAATACCAGTATCCGTGCCCTAGCAAGGGGAATCATGTGTTAATAACAGTCTGAATGTGAAATCCTAAGCATGTTTGTATATAAATGTTTTAAATTAATTAGATTTACTCAGAAGTAATTCCAACTGTCTTTAAAAAAGCTTAATCTCAGGTAAGGTGCATAGTACTGCAGCCTCAAATAGGGAACTCCAAGTTACCAACTTTATTGCAGATATTAATATTGTGCAAGGTGGAGAAAACTAACTCCTTTTGGAATAAAAACATTGCCAAGGCCCATAAGTTTGCTTCAAAGCTTTTCTTGCAGAATTTTCTTCAAAACAGAACAGAAACATCAAACATACATCAAAATAACTCCATACAATATATTGTGCAAGTCTAACACAGGTTCATTTTCTTAGAAATAAAAGATAATTCCAAACAGACCTAGAAGCAGAGGTCTCTGTCTTCCTACAGCCTCCATTTTGCCTGTGTGCTCCCGGAGTGAGCTCCATTATCACATCTTACTCTCACAGAGCCTGAGAGCAAATTTGCAACCAAATACCTTTGTCACTTGATCTAAGGTTAAACACTCACATGTTAGCTAACAGAAAGCAACAATAGTTTTTCAACCCAACAAGATGCTCAGAGACCACTTTGTATAGCCCCATGGAAAATCCCCATGTTAAAGCCTTCAGTAATACACATTTAGGCATTCCCCATTTCAGTGTCAATTAAACAGACAGTGTCTAGGATCCTTCTAGGGACTTAGGGCAGCCTCCGCTCCGTGTTTTTCAATTTTCTCAAGTGAATTTGCAGAAAGCCCTTTGCACCTCTGTTTTCGAACATTTCAGAAGTCGACTGGTCTTCCGGAACAGATTACGTTTGAGAACCAAGGTACCACTGTACTTGGATCTTAAACCATTTAGGGCTTTATATGCTAGTACTGACTCCTTGAACTGGGCCCAGTAACTCACTGGCAGAGAGTGAATGACCACCAACATAAAAGGTAAAGGTACCCCTGACCATTAGGTTCAGTCATGGACGACTCTGAGGTTGCGCACTCATCTTGCTCTATAGGCCGAAGGAGCCAGCGTTTGTCCGCAGACAGCTTCCAGGTCATGTGGCCAGCATGACAAAGCCGCTTCTGAAGAACCAGAGCAGCGCACAGAAATGCCATTTACCTTCCCGCTGGAGCGGTACCTATTTATCTACTTGCACTGCATGCTTTCGAACTGCTAGGTTGGCAGGAGCAGGGACCGAGCAACGGGAGCTCACCCTATCGCGGGGATTCGAACCGCCGACCTCCTGATCGGCAAGCCCTAGGCTCTGTGGTTTAACCCACAGAGCCACTCGCATCCCTACCACCAACTTAGAAGGCTTTAAAAAGAGGATCTGACCAGTTCATGAAGGATAATGACTTGGCTGTGCTTTTTCTCCACAATCAGAGGCAGTATGACTCTGAATACCAGTTGATAGGAAGTCTAAGAGCTGATAGTGCTCATACAATCGTGTCCTGCTCATAGCAGAGGCGGTTTTAGGGCAGCACAACCAGTTTCCCCACACTGGGCACCAAGTGAAGAGAGCACCCAGAAAGTACTTGCTTGGCTACAAGAAGGATGCATGAGTGCTCTGTCAAGGTCCTAGAATCATTCCACCTGACCAATACACTGGTCGAAGGACAGCGATTGGAGTAAAATTGGAGGGGAAGTTATGAAGTGCTTTCAGCTGGTTGGTTGTGGGTGCCAATCTGGAAGAAAGTGCTTTATCTAAATTGCAGCAAATAACAATATCCTGATTGGCTAGGTGTTTCCAGTCACAAGGAAACAAGGCTTTTGGGAGGATCAGTGGGTCTCTTGTCACCCTTAACAACCTGGGACCAGGGTACTTTCTTTTTATAAATACGAAGTGGTAAATAAATCACTATTATAAAATGGGGAAATCCTTGGAAAGGGAAGTGGACTTGAAACGAAGCCGAATTTTGTCTCGATTATTAAAAACATGGGATAAATATAAAACAAAATTGAGCTCTGATATTTCACATATAGCATCTGTGGTATTGCATCATAGGTTTTCTGTGAGAAATCAGGATATGGATTTTATTAGCAGGCAGAGAAATAGGATTTCATGGTTTGGAAAACTAAATGAAGACGAGCTTTTATTTGTGACATTTCTCTGACTACAGCTGGATGGCAATCACCATGGTTTCAATACTTTCAAATTAGGAGTTTCCTGTTGGAGTTAAGGGGGCCAAGGAGGAAGCTTCTGCAGGAGACAGCTTGGAGAAAGGTTATGAATGGGATACAAAAAATGTAAGTTATTGGCGGACTTGAGGGGGAGAAAGATTAGTTAGCATATTGAGATTTATTTGTCTATTCAATTTATACATTGTCCTTCATCCGAGGATCACAGAGAGGTTTACTGTATAGATAGCAACAGGTGTGGTGGGTGTTGAACACATGGATTCTTACAGAAATATACAAGTCTGGTAAATCAGGATGCAGTTTTCGTACAAATATTTTAGCACAAAGGCTCAGCATATTCAGACCCATGAAGGAAAGCATCAAATCTGGTTTATCATATTTTAAAAAATTAAAATCTCAACAGTATCTGTGTTTCTTATCTGTAGATGCATCAAAACATCAAAACAACATCAAAATGCTGGTTTTGACCTATAAAGCCTTAAAACGGCTCTGGACCTCAATACCTCAAGGACCGCCTCTTTCCATATGAATCTACCCAGACCCTGATATCATCTTTTGATGCCCTTCTTCGTGAGCCTTCTCCTCAAGAGGTACGGAGGGTGGCAACACGAGAATGGGCAGGAGTGCCTGACATACTCTGGTCCATTTGGTCACAAAGAGTCGGACATGACTAAACGACTAAATAACAACAACAACAAAACATATGTAACATGTGCTTGGAGAACATAACTCAGTGCACCTCAGACATAACTGGATGTGTAATAGGTAAAGGACCCCAGGACGATTAAGTCCAGTCAAAGGCAACTATGAGGGTGTGGCACTCATCTTGCTTCAGGCCGAGGGAGCCGATGTTTGTCCACAGACAGCTTTCTGGGTCATGTGGCCAGCAGGACTAAACCACTTCTGGTGCAACGGGACACCGTGACGGAAGCCAGAGCGCATGGAAATGCCATTTACCTTCCTGACACAGTGGTACCTATTTATCTACTTGCACTGGCGTGCTTTTGAACTGCTAGGCTGGCAGGAGCTGGGACAGAGCAACATCAGGGATTCGAACTGCCGACCTTCTGATCGGCAAGCCCAAGGGGCTCAGTGGTTTAGACCACAGCGCCACTCCCATCCTACAGCATTGCTGATCTTGTTTAACATTACTGAAGAAGAAAAGAACAAGAATTTAAACCGTTAGTCTCTATCCTAATACTTACCACAAAAAATCCTATGTCCAACACTCCAGCCAACAAGTCCAATACTATAACCATTTCACACAGGACACCTAAGAAGTAGTACGTAGTAATTATTACTATGTAATACTTTGTCATTTGTTTATTCATTTTTCTTTTCACCCCACTGTTTGTTCTTCAAACAATTGTAATTGTACTGAATGTTCAAGGGAAAGTTTTTAAACGAAGGGAGAGTTGACCACAGGCGCCACCCGGTGGCTTGACATATGGTTATGCAAGAAATTGGGTAGCAAAAGAAAAAGACTACAATGTAAATAATTAGGAAAGACAGGCCATTTAAAAAGAAAGCAAAACAAATATAGCTTTGTGTCGTTGCAAGAGGACAGCAATTGAATGGAAGAAGCCCACTTTAATGAAAACATGTAGGAACAGAAATTGAAACCTTGCTAATGGTGTTCAGGCAGCCTGCGCTACTATTGCACAAAACTAGGTAGAATTTGATTCAATGGAATATCTGGAGTTTGTAAAAGGAGTGCTACTAATACAACTGTATTTTGACATCCAATGATAGATGAATCTATTTAAATTGAGTGCTAAACTTGAACTCTGGACTATTAAGGGATTAAGTATGTCACACTTTAAAGCCAGGAAAACACGGATCACTATAAACTCAACTACAAATGAGTCATACAGAACTCAGGTTTGGCTTCAAAGACTTTAGAAATAGTTGTTGCTTGATTGCCAGATAACAAGGTTTCACATTCTCTTTCCTTTGGAATGCCAAATCTGCATGGGCCAACAAAATTATCTGAAAGGGCAAATTCCTTTCTTCTCACTCAGTTCTTCTTCATAATGCTGTTGGATGCTCACAAAACCAGCCCCCAGAGCTGGGTGGTGCTTTGTCTAAGTCTTGAGACAGTGTTGTCACAGCATTATCTCTTCACCTTATCTACTTGTTTCAGGCATGATTCACAATAATGTGGTCACCATCACCTCTTCAGTCTAGCCAGACCTGAACTAAAATTAGTCTGAAAAACAAAAAGCAAATATATAAATCCATAAATATTTTGAAGAACACTCAAGCAGAGGCTGCACCACAGATGGGACAGTCCCAATGGTGGAGCTTTATGCTCCGGCACCCGAGGGGGGGAGCAGGCGGGGGCGGGGCTGGCGAGCGTCCCGGGGGTGTGGCGCGCCACCTGCAGGGACATAGCACTGCCCCCGGGGGGTAGCCGTGATGGCACCCCACCGGGATCTCGCTGCCGGAGGCGGTGCGCTCCCCCCCACTCCTCTTCCTCTGCCAGTGGACAGTCCATAACAAATTGTTGTTGCTGCTGTTCCATTTATGTATGCCTTAATTGCAAAGAGTGGCTTCTAAGTGGATTACAAGTATAGAAGCATAAATAAAATACACAATAAAGCTTTCCTCTTTCAAATCTTGCTTCAGTCGAACTGTGCTAGCATTTTAACCAGGAGATCTGAATTGCCTTATTCAATATCCCTTTTTGTGCAGGGAAGCATCCATGCACTTGAATCCCGCTTTGAGTTGCTTTCCCTCTAATTCAGTGGCCGCACAAGCTGTATTTGCAAGGGCTACATGCGATGTCACACACAGAGAGACAGGCACCATACCCGCCAACATTTCGCCGATTAAAATAGGGACGTCCTAAGGAAAAGTGGGAAATTCCAGGATCAAATCAGAAACTGGGGTGGCTTCTGTAAATCTGAGATTGTCCCTGAAAAATAGGGACACTTGGAGGGTCTGAGATACACGCAATCTCTGGTTTTCTTTCATTAAGGAAAGGCAGTGCTTTGTTCTGGGGGGACGCAGGGGGACACATACCCCAAAACATTTTGTGAATCTAAGTTTGGCCTCGTTGAGGGGCAGTATTTCAATATGAGTAGGAAAATGAGAATACAGTCATACCTCGGGTTACAGATGCTTTGGGTTGTGCGATTTCGGGTTGCGCACCGTGCTGAACCCAGAAGTACTGCAACAGGTTACTTCTGGGTTTCGGCGCTCGCACATCCGCAGAAGCGCTATATCGTGCTTTACGTATGCGCAGAAGCACCAAATCGCAACCCGCGCATGCACAGACGTGACACTGCAGGTTGCAGACACTGCGGGACGCAAATGTGCCTCCCGCATGGATCACGTTGGCAACCCGAGCATCCACTGTACCCCTAAACATTTTTTAGTAAAAAAAGGATTGAGGAAAGGTAAAAATGGATGAGCTCTCAAAAACAGTATGAAGATTCCTTCAGATCCCTCCCCATCTGTTGAAAAAATGTTCAATAGGAGCTATGTGAATTAGTCTTGCCCCCACAATAGCTGACACACTTGGGGACCACACTATTTGCTCATTCCACTGGCATTGGAAAGGGGTACACATGAACATCTTCTCTACATGAGGAAGGGGGCCTATTTATGCCAAGTTCCACCCTCACATAGAGGTCCCATGTAGAGTTCCATCACACACCAGCCCAAAGTGCAGAGGCCATTGCTACTGCACACATTCTGCATTCTTTCAAGTGGAGAGGGGGGGGGTCACCTGAACATCCCTAAGGTACCTAGGCAGCAGAGGGGCCTCTGTCCAAGCTTGAATGCGGATCATTGGCACCCATGGTCATTGCATTTGGTGAAGAAAATCTCCGTTCACAAGTAGTCTGGCTTTAGGGGCAAGTGGTTCTGTCACAGCTGAAGCATTTCCTGGTGCAAGATCATCTGGCTGGTTGATTGATCACTGCTCAGTCTGAACAGATAACTACAGCATCTGGAAAGTCCATAAAACGCCTAGTGCCAGACCTTGGAAGACAGGCAGGGCTTCTGAAAACATTCCAGTGGAGGATCATAGAACAGATGCAAGTTCAGAAAAGTTCAGCCAGTGTGTGTCTTGCAGACCAGCCGACATCTTAACAGTCGCTAGCAGGCCTATTGCACAGATTAGGCTAGGCTTACACGTGGCTCTGTTATATCATGAGGAGAGTCGGAGCCAAATATATGTAAGGAGCACACCAGATGTTCAAGAAGCTGCCACCCTCTGGAAGACCATAGCTAGCAAAGTAGACATGATGAGACATACAGGTCCGCTCCAGTTCAACCCATGTCTGCTATGAGGAATGTTTGAAAAAACAGAATGTAAAAGCTTTTTCCCCCCCTCATTTTTGGAACCTACATTTTAGCTGTGCTATTTCTGCTTCATAGTTAAATTCTGAGTTGCTTGAAATGTCTGGTGCTCTAGTTCTTCTGACATGGCATTATTCATTGGCAAAGAAGAAAAACGGGGAGAAGCAGAAATGAGCTCATATTGAAATAATACAGGAAGGTGCAGACGGTCAAAGTAAGATTCTTATGGTCGACCCATTAGTTTTAAAACAGAAAGTGTAATGTGATCTTTTCCCACTTAAGATGTAGCTATTGATTCTCATCATCTGGATTGATCAGGGGCCTTAAAAAAAAAAAGGACTTTGTGTCAAGAAGCAAGCAACTTGTGTTGGACATAAGCCATGTCAAATCCATCAGTCTGCTATGTATATCCTACAGCTTAACGGTATAAAAGCTGAAGCTTAGTGATCATTCAAAACATACCGTAAGTTACAAATCCACTGATTGGACTTTTCCTTCCTGCCATTTACACGATCCTTGAAGACGTTGTGATCTCCAAAAACCAGTTTTTATTGGATTTTATACCAAAATTATATAAGCAGTGTCAAACTGCCACGAACTTGAGGCACAAACCCATGTTGTCATACTGGGGAAATTGTGGCATGTGTCTCATTGGGGGGAAAGACTTGAGAATTTACCTTCCGTTGGATTCATTTTTCTGCAATTTTCACATGGTCAAATTCCCCTTCTGTTTCCATTTCTCTGTTTTGAAGAGGAGCTAGTGGGCACTGCAAATTGTATAGATTTCTCCCGTGGACTCCCACTAGACGAAGTGGGTTGAACGCAGTAAACTACCATTTACTTTGCTGTTTCTAGAAAGCATGCAAATTGCTTTTTGCATATGTTTTTTCACAACAGTCTAAAAGACATTAAAATATAGGCATTTTAGGATATGCAGTTTCACAATACCTTATTTTCTTCTTGTTTAATTACAGTGGTATCTTGGTTCCCGAATGGCTTGGTTATTGAACAAATCGGCTCCCGAACACCACAAACCTAGAAGTAAACATTCTGGTTTGTCAACGTTTTTCAGAAGCTGAACGTCCAAAGTGACTTTCTCAGCTTCCGATTGAGTGCAGGAAGCTCCTGCAGCCAATTGGAAGCTGTGCCTTGGTTTTCTAAGGGTTTCAGGAGTTGAACAGACTCCCGGAATGGATTAAGTTCAAAAACCAAGGTTACCATTGTATATGAAAGCTTTAGTTAATACTGTTGCTCGCCACCCCAATCCATAGCTGTCAACCGTCCCTTATTTGGGGGGAAACTCCCTTTCCCAGCACCGTGTCTCGCTGCTGTCCCGGATTGATAATGTCCCTTAAATATTCCTGGTTTCATGCTCGCCCGGCTCGGAAGGGAAGCAGCGGCTCGGGGTCCTCCACCTCAAGAGAGCAAGAGAGAGAGTGTGCACAAGCTGCCGTGTCTCCGTCTCTCCCTTTCCCCCCTCAGGGGCGCATTGTGAAAGATGGGTGGCGGCGGGCAGCCCCTCTCTTGCAAGGCTTCCGCCATGCTGCCAGCAGCAGCGGCCTGAGGGAGGAGGAAGAGGAGGGGATGGGGAGGGATGCAGAAGGGTGGCGCTTCAGCGGCCGCCGCCGCAGCGCAACCGCCTCATGCCGGGCTCGCAGGTGGCATGGGTGAGAGTCTCTCTCCTCCCTCTCGGGTGGGGAAGGGCCGATGGAACTCATAAACTAAGCAAAATCCCTTATTTTCGAGGCTGCTGGTCCCTTATTTTCAAATCTGTAAGTTGACAGCTATGCTCCAATCTCCAAGCAATCCAAGAGTCCAGGGATTCCAGGTGCTTACCTACGGTTCATGCTTTCTTTTGGAAACGAGGCAGAGGATCATATTTATACAACCTCAGCCTGTGATTGAGGGGTTCTTGTTTCCCCCATAGTCACAGCCTGGGATTCAAGCAGAAAAACATTAAGCTCTCTCCCTGCCTTTTCCAGCCTGCAACCTCTCTACCCCCCAGGTCACATCACAGCCAACCCTCAACTCTAAAACACTGGCTTTTGTCCTTCTAACTATCTAAGAGCAAGAGAAAGGGCCCCAGCCATTTTCTGTCTAGCACAGAGCCCCCTCTCCTTGGCTTTCTTAATGGCCCATCACTTTTGCTATGTTCTCTTAATGGCCCATCACCCAGGCAATTGCCTCATCACTAAACTAGCATAGCTTATATTTTAGCACTTGCTAAATCCAGGGATTCAGTGTCTGGCACCCAGTTTAACACTTCAAGCCTTGATAAAATTCTTACTGGATCCAGGAATTATACATATCTGGCATCCCTGAACTCATAGAACCAGTTTTTCTGTTTGCACAGTGGTTCCCACAGAACCTACAATGGAGGTGTCATTAGAGGCTTATAGATGCCAGTCTCAGAACAATGCACATCTAAATGATTATTTTGCAGTCCATTTCTGTTCAAATTTTCCTCTGAGAGAGGTGGAAACCTTTCTCATGTGTCATGTTTGTGCCAGAAGGAAGGACTAGGGGAGAACCATTTGAGGTTCTTTAATTTCATTTTGGACTGCAAGTCAAAGGAATTATTATTATTATTATTATTTATTCAGCTTATACACCGCCCTATACCCGGAGGTCTCAGGGCAGTTCACAACAAGACCTCAACATATACAATCAAATCGAAAGCAGTAAACCAATAATGTTAACTTATATATTTTAATCAATTAATATATTGATTAAACTTGGTCAGATTTGCATATGTGTAAAGAGAATTTCTGATGCAAAACTCACTTTGTTTTTAAACATAGCACACATTAACAAGGAATGAGAAAGATGCAGAATACATCTTAGGACAGTGCTTAATAATTTGCTTATAAAAAACTCTCCTGTCTGATGGTGCCTTTTTAGTTAGTTTTAATTGATTAATATAGGTGGTGAATTACGGTAAATAGGTAAAGGGACCCCTGACCATTAAGTCCAGTTGTGGCCGACTCTGGGGTTGTGGCGCTCATCTCGCTTTATTGGCTGAGGGAGCCGGCGTACAGCTTCCGGGTCATGTGGCCAGCATGACTAAGCCGCTTCTGGCGAACCAGAGCAGCACACGGAAACGTTGATTACCTTCCTGCCGAAGCGGTACCTATTTATCTACTTGCACTTTGACGTGCTTTTGAACTGCTAGGTTGACAGGAGCAGGGACCGAGCAACGGGAGCTCACCCCGTCGTGGGGATTCGAACCACCGACCTTCTGATCGGCAAGTCCTGAGCTCTGTGGTTTAACCCACAGCGCCACCCGCGTCCCGGTCAATTAAATGCTGCAGCCCTAATTTTATTATACAATTTAGCACTGATCACATTAGACTGTTTTTATTTGGGCCAGGGTTGGCTAACTCATGGCTGTAGGCTTTGCTAAGCTTCAGGAAGGAGTCTGCCAGATAGTGGCGGAGCTTCATG
The DNA here is from genome assembly GCF_965113315.1 of Podarcis vaucheri. Taxonomy (NCBI): domain Eukaryota; kingdom Metazoa; phylum Chordata; class Lepidosauria; order Squamata; family Lacertidae; genus Podarcis; species Podarcis vaucheri. The sequence goes on from NC_138755.1 coordinate 12,864,261, forward strand.
CTTCAGCACCGGGGGCAGAGAGCAGGCGGGAGCGTGGTTGGCGCACATGGGGGGCATGGTGCGCATCCCTGGGGGCATGGTGTGCCGTCTGCAGGGTCGTGGCTTCTGAAAAATGTTCGCCAACTGGAACACTTACTTCCTGGTTTGTGGCATTTGGGAGCCGATTTGTTCGACAACTAAGCCATTCGAGATCCAAGGTACCACTGTATTGGCTGCTTGTTGCCTCTGCCTCCCCTACCCAAACCAATCCTGACTGAAAATCTATCTTATAATTTATTACTCATACCCTGTCCATCTGGCTGGGCCTCTCCAGCCACTCTGGGCAGCTTCCAACAGGATATGAAAAACACAATAAAAGATCAAACATTAAAAATCTTTTCCCTGACCCTGCACCCGCCAAAAAACCCTGTTGTAGTCCTGCCCCCTCGCTAGTACTAACCATAACAGAGTAAAAACTCACGCTTAAGCATCACTTTTATCCAACTTCACATCCTGACTTTCTCCAAAGACTGCTTAATGCCCACTGACTCAGGCCAGAACAAAGAAAGATGTTTGGCCCCTCTGGACCACTTCCAATGCGGCAAAGGATGCTCCAGGACTGGGAAGTGGATTCAGCCTGCTTGCACAATTGGCCAGTTGTGAGTAGGTTGGGGGACGGGCCACTCCCAGGGGACGAAACTGGCTGGGCCTGCTGGCTTCGCTTGGGTCCGCTCCCTGAGGATTAAAAGGGGCATCGTGGCTGCTCTTATCAGCCACTTTGTCACCGCTCCTGCCATCTGGTTTCCACCATCCTCATAGCAATCATCACAACTTTGGTGGTTGATTAGGCATAGTCTTGGATGGTGGGATGGTTGTGACCTCTGCTTACCCCTCCAGAAAATGGGGTATCCTGTTAAAGGGATCCGGGGGAGGTGCTTTTGTCTGGGCACCCAGGTGGGGTGGAGCCACAGCACTCCCCAAGGGCAATCCAGAGGGGGAGCTACTTTTTGATGTAGGTCAAGAACCTTCTGGTTGACCCCATCTTAAGTACTTCCAGCAGGTGGGTTGGAAGGGGTTGGGCCTACCCAATGCCTATGCCAAACCTCTTACATCTGTAGCCAGGTTTGTGGCCTGATTTGACCCAAAAGTAGAACTTGTGTCTCATTATTTATGGTTTAAGATGGTCCGTTGGGCAGGGCATGCAATAGGAATAAAGTAAAGAGACAAGAGGAGAGAAGGTTGTGTGTTAAGTGTTTGTGCATAAGAGTCTGGGTGGTTGTGTCCACTTTGGCCATTTGGATTTTCGATTTATCCATACCCACCTCTGGCACGCTGTCCTTTGTGGACTGGCCATGTGGTAATGTGACTTTGAGTCTGAAAGAGTTTAACTTCTTCTTCTTCTTCTTCTTCTTCCCCAGCCACTCTGGGTGGCTCCCAACAGAATATTAAAAACACGATAAAAATTAAGCATTAAAAATTCCCCTTCATGGGTGGCAAAGGGCTTGAAGAACACTAAGATGCTATGAGCTATGCCGTGCAGGGCCACCCAAGACAGACAGGTCATAGCTGAGAGTTTAGACTAAATGCGATCCACCTGGAGAAGGAACTGGCAAACTACTCCAGTATTTTGCCAAGAAAACTCCATGGACATAAAAAAGGAGAAGCTTTGAGAAGAAAGTGAGAGTTTCCAAGGCATGCTCTGGTTCATGGGGTCACGAAGAGTCGAACACGAATAAGACGACTAAACAACAAATTAAAAACTTCCCTAATCAGGGCTGCCTTCAGATGTCTGAGTCAGATAGTTGTTTATTTCCTTGACATCTGATGGGAGAGTGTGCCACTGGGTGGGCACCGCTAACAAGAAGGCCCTCTTGCGTGGTCCCTTTAACCTCACTTCTTGCAGTGAGTGAACCGCCAGAAGACCCTCGGCACTAGACCTCAGTGTCCGGGCAGAATAGTGGGGATGGAAACACTCCTTCAGGTATACTGGACCGAGGCCGTTTAGGGCTTTAAAGGTCAGCACCAACATTTTGAATTGTGCTCGGAAACATACTGGGAGCCAATGTACCGGTAGGGCTTTCAGGACCGGTTTATATGGTCTCGGCGGCTACTCCCAGCCACCAGTCTAGCTGCCACATTCTGGATTAGTTGTAGTTTCTGGGTCACCTTCAAAGGTAGCCCCACATAGAGCACATTGCAGTAGTCCAAGCGGGAGATAACTAGAGCATGCCCCACTATGGCAAGACAGTCCGCGGGCAGGTAGGGTCTCAGCCTGCGTTCCAGGTGGAGTTGGTAGACTATGGCAGTCCAACACAGCTACCTACCTGTAACTAGGAATAGTGATGTTTATCTTTCTATGTCTTTATAGAGGATATTATAACGTGCAGTGAGGAATTGATTGTTTTTCAATCAGAGATGTATGCTTTATTGTTGGGTGTACTGAACTGTGTAAAAGGACCGGTTTTTGTCAGGATTCAACCTCAATCTGTTAGCTGCCATCCATCCTACAACTGCCTCCAGACACTCATACAGGATATTCACCGCCTTCACTGGTTCTGATTTAAAAGAGAGGTAGAGCTGGGTGTCATCCACATACTGATGAACACCCAGCCCAAACCCCCTGATGATCTCTGCTTATGAGGCTGAGTCTTTTGGGGACTGGAGCTGATGTTCACTGCAAGTTTCTCTGCGATGTACAGATCCCATTAGGCAGAGATTTGAAAGCTAATCTCGACAGGAAAAAGTAACCTAATGTACAAAAATAACACTGGCTTCTGGTTTGGAAAGGTTTGCTTTGGGGGACGGGGATAAGAAAAGTTCAGGGTAGATCCCATTTCATGTTAACTGTGCCAGCTGTGAAACTTGGCAGCGGCACACATGGCAGGCTGCCAGTAGATAGAAAGGCTGTGCTTCAAGCTGGGATGCCCTTCTTAGGATTTCTTCATGGCCTTCTTGTGAGCAGCAAGATTTCCAGGTAAATTTACTCATAAACACAGCAGCTGTGAATAATCACTGAAGACCGGCTGGTGGAAGACTGGCTGCTAGCCATCTCCTCTTAGTACAGAACAGTGGAAGGATGTCCATAGTGTTTCTTACACCTCATACCATTAAAATGAATGAGTACTGGGTAGCTGTGAGTCATGATAATTCCATTTGGTCACTTAGCACACTTTGCTGTCTGCACAAAAGAGGGTGAACAGACTTGGTTCTCTTCATTTTGCCTCTGGGGTTGGCCTAGCCTACTTATTCATGCTTCAAATTTGTACACAGCTTTTAAACATCTGTTCACCAAGTGCCCTAAAAAAGAAACAGAAAACAGTTTTGTAATAACAAATCCAATGCTAGCTATCCTATCCTTTTAACCAGTTGGTTAAAACCAGGAACTGCGAGAAATCCAGGGTTTTTCCAACCGGAACTTGCCAGAACTCAGCTCCAGCACCTCTCAGGGGAGGCACCATTGTTCTAAGACAATGAGGGAGGTGTTCATGGTGAGTTCTGGCACTACTTTTTCTAGAAAAATAGCACCGGACAAATCACTTCACTTTTCCAACTATCATAGAAAAAGCCCAGAGACACATGGGGTGAGAGGGACCTGCCATAGCTATGATTTTAGATTAGGACTGGTTAAGTGCAACAGAGACCTCATTGGCTAGAGCAGATTGAAAGAAATGTTTGTGGAGCGTTTCTGAATTCCAGAAGAAGTATAAAATGTCTGTGAGTCAGGAAAGAGTGTGTGACTTTGAGATTTGGGGTGGGCTTAGATGTTCTTCTTGGGAGGGCTGTGCCCCAGTAGCCCTAGTGGACCAGTTTCCTTCGCTTCCTGGTCAGGAAATAGCTCTATCCATTCCTTAAGTTGCTACTTTAAGCACCCTCTCATGTTCAGTCATAATTGCTAGTGGTTCGTTCCACCCGTGTAAAGGTGCTAGTGACCTTGAAAAATACACCGAGGAGTAGTAGTAAAGTCCAGGGCAGCCTGTACAGCACAGCTTCCTTCTTGAAAGTAGAGATTCAAGAGATGCTATGTCATTTCATAATAATCTGTTCAGTTAGCAATGTAGGTGGATTTTACTGAGGTGCAGAAACAAGAATGTATGGATGAGCAATGCTAGATTCATAGGCATGCATAGGGGGTGTGCTGCCTGTGGCTTCACACACTATTTTTTTTTAATTAAAAAACCGGGGATCATGGGAAACAAAGAGAGAGAGATGTAAGCAGAATACAAAGGCTGGGAAGGATCTAGAATGGATCTGCAATTTCTGCCTGTGTCTCTCTGGAAGTTGTGGGGTGATTGGCTCCAGAAGCACCAATAAGGGAGGAGGAGGGACTCTCTCTTCTGCAAGCAGAACCTGCAGGTCCATTCCAGTTTTTTTCTTCTGCCTGCTTCTGTCTCTGTCTCGTGGCTCTGTTTCTGTCTGAGCTCCACTGACCACCTTTTGTGGAGAGACATCTATGAGGATGAGGAGCTGCTTTTGTGACTCGCAAGCAAGGTGGAAGAGAGGTCATCTCTGCAGGGAAAATCTCCTGTTTTGGACTTCTGGAACACTCTTGTCGTAGTTGTTTTGTTAGTTTTTTGCATCTTCCTTCCCCTTACTTGTTCGCCTTAGCACTCCCACACACACACAAACACAAACACCTTGTCTTCTTGTTTTGTTGAAATAAATAAATAATCCCTGTGTGCACACCCAAATTAAATTTGCTGCTCAAGCCTATGACTTGATTCAAAAAAGCAGCGCCCCTTATCTGCACCCCTCAAGCTGCTCCCAGTGACAGAAATGAAGGCATCTCACTCACAAAAACACAAAGGTTCAGGGGTTCCACGGTAGAAAGTGGGAAATTCATTGTTTGGCTGTATTTGTCATAGTGTCAATGGAGTTGTTTTACTGAGGTTTTTAAGACAATGAACAACATTTATTTTAAATAAACTTTTATTTTTGACTTCCAGCCCAATGTAGTTTTGTATGTCTGTAGATCTGCTCCATAAATTATAACGCAGTTGTTACACATATGTTGATTTTTTTTTACAGCAAATTAAAAACATGTGTGACTAAATGTGTAATGTTTAATATGAAAAGTGAACAGATTTGACTTAGCACTTCTCAGCACATGCCAAAACATTCCAATAGTATTAATTCACCGAGCACTTGGCAGTAAGGAAAGGCTTATAATTGAAAAAGGCCACCCTTTAATTTTCAAGTGATAAACCTGCAAACATTGCTTTCAATTGATAACTGCTGGACATATTTTTTTTTCTTCCTTAGCTTTTATGCCAGAAACAGGATGCCATTGCATTGATGTGGATAATGGCATAAGAACACACTGAAGCAGACTTTGGTTAGTGACTTGTTGACTGAAATCAGCTTAGAGAATTGGACATTGGACATACTTCCCTCCCTACCCCCCAAGGCCCTCTGCTATGCTTTACTTTAAGATAACACTTTTACTACTTTATTGATTTATTTATTTATGTGTTGAAGGGCAGATGGGGCTCATCAGCCTGGGAAGGTGGTCCCTCTAGGAGAAGGAAAATTCTGGTCCTAAACCTCCATTGCCTTGTGGGGTATCTTCGGGAGAAGAAAAGGCTAAGGAGTGGCATACAATGACCGCTCCACGCTTAAAACGGGGGGCGCCCTTTGCGTGGATGCGCGCAGCCCCTAGATCTGGAGCGGCTCCATTCAGCATAGGCTTGGCTTTGCCTTCCCTCAGGTGGGATACCTGGAGGTCTCCGTCTACCTCAGTCAGTTGTCCAATCCCACCTGGGGGAAGCATTGCCAAGGAGATCAGGCCAGGTAGGGGAGGGATTACCTGCACACACAATAGAGGGAGGATCTTACCTGGGAATCCTCACTTGGCTCCAGAGCTTCTCCCACCCTACCCACCCTCAGTTAATGTCTTATTTGCAGGTTAACTTTTCTTCACAGGTTTTGCAGGTTAACTTTTCTTCACAAGTATGCGGGCGCTGCTACGCTAAGGTCGCTGTTAAAGGGCCGGAAAGGAATTTCCCTGCATTGGCAGGTTTCGCCTTTCCCGTAGCAAAACGTCACAACTTTGGCAGTATCAGGCCTTGGGCAGAATCCTTTAGTCCATCTTCCTCTTTGCGGCGGCGATACCAGGGTTCCCTGTTAAAGGGGTTTCTGAAGGGAGGCTTTGACCGTACACCGAAAGGTCGTCATTGCTCTCCCCTGCGACGGCGGCGTAACGGGGGCAGCTATCTCTGCTTGAACATATGTTCTCCAGAGCCGGCCCATCCCCCCCCCACACACACACTGGATAACCCTGATGCTCCCTAGGTCAACCGGCTGGGGACTGGGGAGGGAGAACGCCCAATGCCTGAGCCAAGGTCTACCCACGTTTGAAATTTAATAAAGTTGTGGCCAATTTAATCCCATAGCACGTTGTCATGAGTCGTTATTTCACATGACGGGGGGGGGGCGCGGGATCTGGGGACTCCGCCTGTCCCCGCAAAGGATGAACAGGTTAAATCAGTGATGATAGATTGGGCAAGAGATGTGGGACATAACATAATGTTTGAAGACTGGGAAAGACTGTGGAAGAAAGGGGCCAAGTTTACTGCATGTACAGTGTTAAAGGAAAATATAATGAAAATGTTGTATAGAAGGTATTTGACTCCTGTAAAATTAGCAAAGATTTACCATAACAGTGATAACTTATGCTGGAAATGTAAAGATAAAGAGGGTGCTTTTTATCACATGTGGTGGACCTGCCCCAAGGTGAAAGACCTCTGGGAGAAGATTTATAATGAACTTTAAAAAATGTTGAAATATACATTTAGTAAGAAACCAGAGGCCTTTCTTCTTGGAATAACAGGTTTGGAATTGCCCAAGAAAGATGTTAAATTATTTTTGTATGCCACAACTGCTGCTCGAATTTTATTGGCTAAGAACTGGAAAACACAAGAAGTACCAACAGTGGAAGATTGGCAGATGACGATGATGGACTTTTCGGAGCTAGCTGACCTGACTGGAAGAGTGCATGACCAGAAGGAGGAAGACTATCAGGAAGAATGGATGAAATTTAAAGACTATTTAGTTAAATATGCTAAGTTAAATTAACTGGAGAAGCTTGCAAATAACAGATAGGCTTAGGAGATAATTAGGTAATGAGATAAATTAATATGTTTAATACTGAATTGGAAAGGAAAATATAATGATGTTAAGTGATTAAGTTAATTTTATAAGAATTGCGGTTTTGGAAACCATTAAAATGATATGCACTGAAATTCAACCAGGGGGATACGAGGAAGTTACTTAACAATGTTATTAAGCTTGGTTTAAATACGGTTGAAATTTTTGTTTGTTTGTTTGTTTGTTTGTTTGTTTAAAAAATTCTTTGGAAAATCAATTAAAAAAATTGGGGGGGGGAGTAAACTGTTCACAAATCTGGAGTGGAGTCCCTAAGATGGCTGGATCGTGTCTTGTACGCCTCCTTCCAGCAACTCCTGCAGCCAAGCTGGTGCCAAATGTCTTGCTCTGCTTTCCTCTGGACCACATCATCAAGGCTGAAAGGGAGGTATTGTCATCTGGGCAGCCCAGGACCTCTATACACAATGCCCAGGCTTGTGCCCCTTTGAAAGAAATATGGCCTTGGCCCCAGTGGCTAGAAAGTCTTCCTGTCAACATCCCAGTTTGAGACAGTAGCTTTCAGAGAAGTGGCTTGTCAGGGATCAGTTCCAACAGCATTCTTCTGCACTAAGGAGGATTTGAATGACACACTTCCTTCCCCTGCAACCTTCTGCCCTCTTCCCATGGGATTTCTATAAACACATGCTTCCCACATATGATGAGCATGAGGCTGACTCCAGATGGCAAGGGTGGGTGGGGGTGGGAATCACATAAAAGCCATCCATGTCAGGGAACTCTTCCCTGGGGGTTCTGCCAAGACCACATGTGAGCTGGGAGTTTATTCCTGCTAGCAAAGTTATGGGTGCTGGCAGGGGCTTTGTTTTGCTCAGCATAGCCTCATTGGTTGCCACCTGGAAAGTACATAATTGCCAAAGTGTTTATCATCTGGCTTGGAAAACAAACAAGAGAGGAACTCTTGAAGCACACCATGTCCTAAGTTCATCACAAGTTGGCTTTTATAGCAGATCCAGTGGTGTCTTTTTTTGATGGCTACAATTAGTGGCTTAAAACAGCGGACTGGGCTACAAGCTCAAGTGTAGAGACTGGAAGCCAACTTTCATGCACACCTCTGTGCATGAGAAAAGGAAAGAATTCCTTTTCTTTCTATTTCACATGCTGTGATCAGTTACCATTGGAATTTTGGGAGCTTGACCCTTCAGAACATCTGAGATGTGCCAGTTAATAGATTGGGTGGTCCGTAAAAGCAGTATCAGCAGTTAAATTTTTCTGGTACAAAGGGCATAGAAATGAAAACATGTGTATGCAATACTGTGGGTGTCTGAGTGCCCAGATTCCTTCCCCCTGCCCCAATCAGCATGAATCACCCTTATTGCAAATTAGTGTTTCTTGCTTTGCATGACAACATGTCTTTTAAGAGCAGTGAGTCTGTGTAATAGGATTACATCACAATATTATATAAGTTTATTGCTTTGGAATCCCATTTATATGGGACATGCACTTCTGATCAGACTGCAGGACTCTCTGTGTGAAGGAAAGCATGAAGCAATCAGATCAGAAAATAAGCTATGCAGGGGCTTCCATTTTTCCATGTTCCATCAGTAGTGAAATGCCAGCGTAAGCTAATTCATTGACTGTCTTCTGATTCAAATTATTTTCCATGGGCAGCATGGACCAGTTTTGGGCGGACCAGACAGAAAGGATGACGCATGTTTGCAGGAACAGAAGAGTTATAAGCAATGCTCAGCTTTGTTTATTTATAATATGAATATCCCATTGTTCTTTCCTCAGGATCCTCAGAGTGCCAACAGTTAATATGCCACACTTTCAAATAACTAAGATTTAACTTGACCTCTCACTTATTGTACATCATAAGTTAGCCTTTCCATAATGACAATAAGGTGCCATATATGTGGGTGGGGCTGTGGTCCAAACCACAGAGCCTCTTGGGCTTGCCGATCAGATGATTGGCTGTTCAAATCTGTGCGACGGAGTGAGCTCCCATTGCTCTGTCCCAGCACCTGCCAACCTAGCAGTTCGAAAGCACACCAGTGCAAGTAGATAAATAGGTACTGCTGCGGCGAGAAGGTAAACAGCATTTCTGTGTGCTCTGGCTTCCTTCACGGTGTTCCATTGCACCAGAAGCGGTTTAGTCATGCTGGCCACTTGACCCGGAAAGCTGTCTGTGGACAAATCAGGTCCTCCTTTAAAGAGGGCACGTATTGTGGTGAGACCTGGAAGCCGACACCCTGTGTTGTGGGTGGGTAAGATTGGTCAGCCACAACACCTGATTGGTAGGTCCCTTGTAGCTGGGTGCAATCTGGCCAATGGGACACAGTCCAAATGGTTTGAGTGAACTATTTATACCCATGCACGTGACCCAGAGCTTCCTCTTTCAGCATGTGCATTTGGAACACCCGCCCACCTCTCCCTACTTTTAGGGCTTTGCGTTTGACCTTGCTATGCCGTCATGTGTCGTCTGTCATTGGGACAGGGGCACAGCAGGAATTTTCCCCACTTGGTCGATTGGCTGTTGCCAATTTGGTTTCGCCTGCCGCATAGCAAATCGTCACAACTTGTAAGGTTGCGGATAGGCTCTGGTTCAGGTGATAGGGATGGGAGAACGCTCTTGACATCCCTATGTGAAGGGTATTCCGTTATAGGAATCCAGGGACTCGATGGTTTGGTCAACCCCTGTGATGGGGTTGTGCCCGTGCCTGAGTCCAGAGAGACATTTGGGTGACAGAGATCGCCTGTTCCTGGCTTTCTGCTTATCCAGGTGTTTACCCTTGGCTGACCTATGCTGGAACCCTGGGTCAGCACTACCTGCATGGCAGGAAGCTAGTTGAACCAGAGCCTATGCAATCAGTCACTTTCTGTGATCATTAAAGTTGTGGCCTAAATTCTGCCAAAAACCAAAACGTGTGAATTTATTTAGGGGGGAGGTTTCTGGGTCTGAACACGCCAACGCCGGCTCCCTTGGCCTGAAAGCAAGATGAGTGCCTGCAACCCCATAGTCGCCTTTGGCTGGACTTAACCGTCCAGGGGTTCTTTACCTTTACCTTTTACCTATTTCATAAGCAACTACGGGATAAACACAGGATAGATTGTGGCTAACATTGTGTGTACACTGTTTCCCAACAGCAGTGGGAGCGCACTGGATGCCGAGTAGACAAGAGTGTGTGCCCAACCATTGATTCTTGGACAGAAAACATGTAATAGGATCTTCCCCATGGTAACAAGCATTGTTGGGTTTTACAGCGCTATATTGTGGCATGTTGCAACACCAGTTAGATTCTACCTCCAGCTGATTGCAGAAAAATAATGACTCAGGAGTGCCTTAGCGTGAAAGCAACCCAGGAGACAAGGACTGCTGTCATAATCCAGAATACAGACCTGAACCAGTTTCTTCATGTGCACTGCCCAGCATCTGATTCAGTGAGACCCAAGACTTTGGAATGGTGTGTCCAGGCTTAGTATGGACACCAAAGGGAACAGCAATGTGCAGCCGTTGTTCACACATTCCTTGGCTTCATAATGCTGTTGCTGTTTTTTCTAACAAGGGAACACATGGCACCTTACCTTAACTCTTTGGCATGTTCATTGTGATAAAATATCCTGAAGGACACTTCCTTGCCAATTTTCTGACTAGCTAACTTGCTGGAATCTTACGTGCTATGTTCATAGTGCAACAGTTTTGAATGCTTCCACATGTGAGTGATTTCAAAGGCTTAACACACACACACACACACACACACACACACACACACACACACTGTCAGTGCAGTTTAAGCTCCCTTTCTAAGGCATGACACAAAGCAAATACAGCAATTTGAAAAAGAGGGGAAATGATCAGAGACTATAATCATGAACAGCTGTACTATTCAGCATTTCAGATCAGGGGTGGGTGGCTAATTTATGAATTTGTCATCGTTGAACTATAAAACAAAGTTAGGAGTTGTCTGTTGATAAGTGACAGAACCAGATTTGTCATACACATGGTCCTCAGGGCTCTCAAGCTTAATTGGGGGGGGGTCATGTTCATCACCTGTACTTTTTCTACATGGTTGATATAATAACTATGTCAATTAAAATAGCACTCAAACAGTCAAGGGCATACATTTAATTTTTTGATTTGAGAGAATCTGTGCTCTTAATTGTGTCTCTTTTAATCTTCCTAGCTCCCAGGTCAGAATCTGAAGATGTGCACAGGTCTTTGGCTTCTGGCTCTCAAAGGAATTGAATAATCTGTTCCAGAAAATGGTCTGAAAGCACTTCACAGTCTACTACTGAACCTGTACAGGTCTGAATGCAAAGTTGCCTTGATGGTGGCTGTTCTTAAGACGGAAATTATTCAGAGAAAAAACAAATTTTGATGGTATGGAATAGGAAGGCTCTCCCCACTAATGGACTCCCCTTTTATCATAAGGGTCCACACCAATGTCATTGATGGCTTATCCATACTTCCTTCCTTGCAATCTCTCACACCAGAAGTCTGATTTTGCATTCTATGTCACAAACAAGGGTGAGCGTCACCGAGGGCCGATACCATAATGCAACACAAGCTAGACTTATGCCTTATTCCATCAGAATGAAAGGTCAGGTCAAGCATTCTCCTATTACAGAGCTTTTAATTATCGCTAGAACACTCTTCTGGCTGTAACATAAATAATGCATTATTGTTACTATGGTGTTATATACCAGCATGGTATTCTAATGCTTTTACTTCTCTTTCACAAAGGAAAATAAAAAGGAAGAAATGTGTTTTAGCTATAATTACATGTTTGCTTATGCCATGGGGGTCATAAAATGGAACCTACCACACGGGTGCTTATGTGCTGAATTTCAAAAGGCTGCTCAAGTGGCTTGGAGATCCCACTTTCTCACCTGCAGCAGCTATGTTATAACCACTGGTGTTGACGGGATAAAGAGAAATGTACAAAGAGGTCTGCCAAGTGCAAGGTGAATGGGCATACCCTCCAACATTTCTCTGATGAAAATAGGGACGTCCCATTCCATAACGATAATTTTACTATTTATACCCCACACATCTTAATGGGTTGCCTCAGCACTCTGGGCAGCTCCCAACATATATAAAAACATAATAAAACATTTTAAAAACTTCCCTACTGCCTGCAGAAGGCCCGGGGGTTGGATAACTCCATACCCTCCAACATTTCTCCAAAGAAAATAGGGACACCCTAAGGAAAAGCGGGACATTCCAGGATCAAATCAGAAACTGGGACGGCTCCTCTAAAATCAGGGATGGCCCTGGAAAATAGGGACACTTGGAGGGTCTGATACAGTACTGTTACTGTAACATCTACTAGACTGGTTGCTAGAGCACTTCTGGACCCCATTTAAGCTGCTTTCAAAGCCCTAAATGATTTGGGCTATTTAAAGGACTATACCCATATAGTCCTGTCCACCCTCTAAAATCTGCAACATAGAGCTACGCCTGAGGCCTTTCTTTATTGCCCTCCTGCTAAATAAGGGAGATTGGAAAGAGTAAAAGCTAGGGGGCTTCTGTGGTGGCCCCATGTCTCTGGAAAAAAACAAACAAACCCTTAACATCTAGAAGCCCAGCAAAACTCCAAACTTTCAAGAAATCTCTTTCAGGTGGCTTTTATTGTTCAGCTGTGGTGATCTTTTACAGCTGATTTCATGAACAATGTGTTACAGAAAGGTGGAGAAAACACCTGGGGAGCTGCTGGCATTCAGCACAGGGATAGACAGTGAAGTAGATGAACTAGAGCAGTGTTTCCCAACCTTTTTTGGGGAAAGGCACACTTGTTTCATGAAAAAAATCTCGAGGCACACCACCATTACAGCCCCGTGACGTCAGCACGCAGCGTCACGCCGGGAGGGACATGAATTGCTAGCAAATTACATAATCACCTCCTTCAGGGCTGGCTCATCTTCTCCGAAGGCAGAACCCCATTAATTAACAGCACAGACTCACACCATAGCCAAGACGAGGGGGGAAAACCTCAGTCATGCACAGTCATGCACATGTGGGGGCTAAATGAGGACGAAGACCGGGCAGAGAGCAGGGTTCAAATCACCCCACCTGGCCAGGACAATCCCTGGGTGCTCCCTTGGGCCACTCGCCTGACCCACCTCGCAGGGCTGTTGTTGCGAGGATAACACGGGGAGAACCACGCGCGCCCCCGGGAGCTCCTTGGAGGAGAAAGCGGGCGATGAATGCAATGCACGAAATATATGAGAGGCGACCAGGTTTTGCAGGTGAGGGGCCCCCACCAGCCTCCGCTTCCAACACCCGGCACAACGACGCCGAAGTTTCCCCCCGGTCTCGGCTCGGGGAGCAGCGCTGCTCCCCCCCGGCTCCCCTTCGCCCTCCCGGCTTTCTCTGCCGCCCACTGCGGACCCCCCTCACCTGCCAAGTCCGGAGCGCCGGTGGAAGTTGCATGCATGCATGCAGGGCGCCGCGTTGCCATTGCATTGCACTGCACTCCATGCAACGCCTGCACGCATGCATTGCCTTGCACGCCCGCCAAGGGGTCTCCCCGCGGTTCGATGCGTCCCCTCCGGCGCGGATGCAGCATTGCAAAAATAACACACACACCCCGACGCAGCCCTACCTGGGGGGCAGCCTCCGCCGCTCCGCCTCCGCGGGGATCCCCGGACTCCATCCTGCCGCCCGATCTCTGCGGGGACGCAGGCAGGCTGCGTGGGGTCTGCGCGGAAGAGCCCCTGCCCGCCCGGCCGCCGCCGCTGCGCTCATTCCATGGCCGGGAGAAGAGTGCTTCAAACAAAACGCCCGGCCCGCCAGGCCACGCTGGGAAACGTAGTTTGCGCACCCCGCGCGGGCGCGGAGCCCAAGGGCGAGGGGACTACGGATCCCGGCAGCCTCCGCGCCGGGGACGGAGGGGGAGAGGCCAGGTGCAGGGATGGAGGGACGGGTGGGCGAGCGAGTGAGTGGCAGCCGCCAAGCCTTGGCCGAGAGCCAGGAAGGGCCTCCCCGGAGGAGGAGGAGGAGGAGGGAGGCACAGAGCGGGAGGGAGGGAACCCCAGGGGTCATCAAGTGACTGCGCCCCAATCAAAAATTTGACTTAAAAAAAAAAAATCCTTCAAATTTTTTAATTTTCCCCGCGGCACACCAGGCAACATCTCGCGGCACACTAGTGTGCCGCGGAACAGTGGTTGGGAAACACTGAACTAGAGGCATGATTGGTGTCCTTCTGTCCCAAGTGAAAAACTATCCCCTATAAAATTTGTATTAATTAGAACAAACCAAAATGCAATCCTGACATCTAGTGGGCAGAGCAGTAACTTGTCAAACCAGTCAGCTGGTGGTTGAGCACACCCATCAATGAGGATTTGATGTAATTGATGTGTGTGGGGGGGGGGATTTCTGAAATTTGTCCTGGATCTTAGGCAAGTCAATCAAAAAATTGTGGGTTTTGGGGCGCTTTTGTAAAAAATAAAATAAAACAAAACAAAACTGGAGCCTTCCTAAAAAAAAAAAAGGCTTGTTTGGGGTGTCCTGGTTTTTACTTATTGAAATATGGCAACCCTACAATGGTAAATTGACTTTATGGGATAACCTGATTGAAGGTAAAGGAAGGCAAACATTATTATGGAAGAAACCTCATGGTGCAGTGACTTGAATGCCTCTGTGTTGAGCTTTTAAATGCCTTATTGTTTTCTTTGTTGGCACAAAATAAGAGCCAAGTAAGGAAGATAATGGAAAGCCTCTCTTATGAGGCAGTGGTTAGGGCAGTGGTTTTCAAAGGTGCCATGATGGTGCCATGCAGGAAAGTAAGGGAAGTGTGGCGGGAAGATTCAAGGCCAATAAAGGAAACATTTAAACACTTCAGTGCAGCGTAGCATGGTATCGTATCGAAATATATCTATTTTTTAATCTTTTCAAAATGAGAACAAGAGCATCAAGTGATGCTGAGGACAATCTCCTCCTATAAATGAGATTACCCTTGGAGACATCAATGTAAATAATGCAGTGTTTCCCACCCTTGGGCCTCCAGTTGTTTTTGGACTACAACTCCCATCATCCCTAGCTAGCAAGACCAGTGGTCAGGGATGATGGGAATTGTAGTTCAAAAACAGCTGGAGGCCCAAGGTTGGGAAACACTGAAATAATGATAATGTGCTGTTCTCTTTGACATGGGGGTGGGGTTAAGATTTTTATTGGAAGCGGTTCTCCGTGTGATTGCTACGTGTCTATGGAAGCTGGGCCTTTGGAACTGAACGAGCTTCCGGCGACAACAACAACAAGCAGCAAGAGCGCTCGGCCGCTTCCCGCGTTTCCGTGGCAACCGCAAGCGTCCGCTGCACCCCAGCGCGCCTGCGCGGGACTCTCTTTCTCGAGGGCCCCGGAAGCACTTACGGCGGAAGTGGGCGATGGAAGCGCCGCTCGGACAGAGGCGGAGGCGGGTAGGTCTCTCGTTCGCCTGGGGGGGGGTGTAAAGGAAAGGGGTTGCTGAGCGAGGGGTCGAGCTGGGGGTAGGGTGGGGTGGGGCGGCAAAGCATGGGTATCCCCCACCCCACACACCTGTGTCCCCTGCATCGAGGATGGGGGTGGGATAAGGTGCCTCTTCCTCTTCTGTTTCTTTTTTCTTCTCCTCTCCCCCCCCCCGAACATTTCTGGAGGGGTTATTTGCACGGAATTGTGAAGCTGCGGCGGCTCCCTCCGCGGCTGCGCTATAGGTGGCCATTCCCCTCGTCGTCGTTACATAGTGCGCATTTGTTTCTCAAGCTGGTTTCTCCAGCTGTTGTTGGACTACATCTCCCATCATCCCTGGTCCTGCTAGCTTGGGATGGTGGGAGTTGTAGTCCAAAAGCAGCTGGAGACCCATGCTTCGGAAACACTGATCTAATTAAATGAAATGCAGATATACTTAATATCAGGGTTTGTTTTTTTCCTAAAAAAAAGTTTGGGGATACTCTCATTTTCCTGTTGTTGTTTAGTCGTTTAGTTGTGTCCGCCTCTTTGTGACCCCATGGGCCAGAGCACGCCAGGCACTCCTGTCTTCCACTGCCTCCTGCAGTTTGGTCAAACTCATGTTGGTAGCTTCGAGAACACTGTCCAACCATCTCGACCTCTGCCGTCCCCTTCTCCTTGTGCCCTCCATCTTCCCCAACATCAGGGTCTTTTCCAGGGAGTCTTCTCATGAGGTGGCCAAAGTATTGGCGCCTCAGCTTCAGGATCTGTCCTTCCAGTGAGCACTCAGGGCTGATTTCCTT
The DNA here is from genome assembly GCF_965113315.1 of Podarcis vaucheri. Classification (NCBI taxonomy): domain Eukaryota; kingdom Metazoa; phylum Chordata; class Lepidosauria; order Squamata; family Lacertidae; genus Podarcis; species Podarcis vaucheri. The sequence continues at coordinate 12,880,563 of NC_138755.1, forward strand.
AAGAATGGATAGGTTTGATCTTCTTGCAGTCCATGGGACTCTCAAGAGTCTCCTCCAGCACCAGAATTCAAAAGCATCAATTCTTCGGCGATCAGCCTTCTTTATGGTCCAGCTCTCACTTCCGTACATCACTACTGGGAAAACCATAGTTTTAACTATACGGACCTTTGTTGGCTAGGTGATGTCTCTGCTTTTTAAGATGCTATCTAGGTTTGTCATTGCTTTCGTCGTTACATAGTGCGCATTTGTTTCTCAAGCTTGGGGCTCCAGCTCTTGTTGGACTACATCTCCCATCATCACTGGTCCTGCTAGCTGGGATGGTGGGAGTTGTAGTCCAAAAGCAGCTGGAGACCCATGTTTGGGAAACACTGATCTAATTAAATGAAATGCAGGTATACTTAATATCAGTGCTTTTTTCTAAAAAAATATTTTGGGGTACAGTGGTACCTCGGGTTACAGACACTTCAGGTTACATATGCTTCAGGTTACAGACTCCGCTAACCCAGAAATAGTACCTTGGGTTAAGAACTTTGCTTCAGGATGAGAACAGAAATCGCGTGGCAGCAGGAGGCCCCATTAGCTAAACTGGTACCTCAGGTTAAGAACAGTTTCAGGTTAAGAACGGACCTCCAGAACGAATTAAGTTCTTAACCCGAGGTACCACTGTACTCTCATTTTCCTACTCGTATTGAAATACTGCCCCTCAAGGATTGATGGGAGTTGTAGTTCAGCAACAGTTGCTGGAGACCCAAGTTTGAGAAGTCTGTTAACTGCGTCTACATCTTTAGCTGCTCTTCTTTTTCATCAGTAAGCCGTCTCAATGACCAGTGTGTTTGTGCAGGGAAACCCCAGAGTCCTATCTCAGTCAACCCCCCTTCAACCTCCATTTAGATTTTATTTTCCTATTTTTGACAAGTAATAATAATAATAACAATAATTTTTATTTATACCCTGCCAATCTAACTTCCTTAGGGCCCGGGACCACTAGGGTGTTGCTATTTATGGACCTTGAGGCTCTTCGTGGGGCATACCGGGAGAGGCGGTCCCGTAGGTACGAGGGTCCTAGGCCATGAAGGGCTTTAAAGGTCAAAAGCAGCACCTTAAATCTGACCCTGTACTCTACCGGGAGCCAGTGCAGTTTGAAAAGCACTGGGTGAATATGCTCCCATGGCAGAGACCCCGTGAGGAGCCTCGCTGCAGCATTCTGCACCCGCTGGAGTTTCTGGGTCAGCTTCAAGGGCAGCCCCGCGTAGAGAGAATTACAGTAGTCAAGCCTGGAGATGACCGTCGCATGGATCACTGTGGCCAGGTCAGGGCGGGAAAGGTAAGAGACCATAGAATGTAAATAGAATGCCTTATATATTTTTGCAATAAGTGCTTTTCCTCTTCTCTCACCAATTCTAGAGTGCCTTAAACATGGACACAGGAAACTGAAAGTGCTCTTCTGTGCCCAACTCCAAAACATCATTTTTGGATGTTGTCATTGGGCTTCAGTCATGATGGTAAGATTTTTCTCTCTTCTGCTGTCAGATTCTGGTTTCTGCAATGTGTGCTTGGGACATGGGAGAATAAATTAACTGTGTCTTCTCTTTTTATTATATGTAATTAAAATTAAAACATTGTTCTATAAGGCGTGTTCAGACCTTGGTCAGATTAAACCACGGTTTAGTGAACCAAGAATGCTACATCTGAACCAGTTCAAGATGATAGTGAAATGTGGATAGTGAACAGAGGAGCCAGATGTGCAGCATCTTAAGATCTTTCTTGAGGCTCCTCTCTTTTCTAGTGAACACTTGCAAGCAAGATGGCGTGAAAGCGTTATTTGCTGATTGTTGTGCAGTAGATTATACAGGCAGTGACCCATTTGCATTACGTTCTGGACTTCCATGTGCTTCAACCACACTGCCCTGTTCTTCCCCTTTTTGTGACTTTTGGGGTCTCTTGGATTCAGGCCAATGCACATATGCAGGGTTGCACACATTTTGGACAAGCGTAAAATGGCCGTTGCCTGTATAACAAGATATGTGTGAGTGCTGTAGACATGTCTGTTTGCCTCTGTCAGTCACTATACTAATAGAGTATAGTCTTGGATGGGTGAAATAAAAAGCAAGATGCAAATGTGATGGAAAGCTACTTTTAAGTCCTGCTACTAGTTAGTGACAAGTGATGAAAAGCCAAGAACAGCCCATTTCATCACCAACTTTTCCAGTATTGCCTGAGGTTATTAATACAACTATCTCCATTTTTGTGAATATAGTTTAAGATTATTTTCTTGTACTAACAAGCTTTATGGAGCACATGCAGTTATGTATCTTATTATAATAAAAAAATCATATGGTCCTTTCTTCCAAGTTCTCCTGTCTAGGAAGTGAATTCTTAGTTGTGATTAAGCATTAATGTTAACACCAATGTTAATTGTGGGTTCGGATACCCAGGCTTCCTGTTTAACCCTGATTTAAAATTAGCGTTAGTTCTGTCTTGAAACCATAATTTCAAAACATAGTTTAACAAGAGTCTTCTTCAGCCATATTTAACAACAGTTCTGACATGCTTAAAGAAAAACCAGAGAATTTGCTGTCAAGCTGGGAGAGAGCAGCCTGCTCATGGTCTCTTAAGCATATGTCTGCATCAGACTATAGTATAGGCATTGCCAGTTATACATCTGCTTTGAGGTCGCTGCTGCTGACAAAAACCACAATGTAAGCAAACTTGTGCCTGTCTCAAATATTGTCTTAATTGTCTGCGACTGGATGATTGTTGATAACTTATTGCTTGCTCTCAAGTCCTAATTATATTTACTCAGAAGTCTGATTAATTTTCATGAGATTTGCTTCTAGGTAACTACACTACTAAATAAGGTATTTGTAATAATTGGTCAGAACACTTTATCTGGTGAAAAAATGATAGAATTATATGATACTATCAGTGTTTGAAATTAGCCAGGGGCCAGGTGCATTTTACACCTGAATATTAACCCCTTGTGACCAAGTGAAGATGCCCAGGTGTCAGGATGGCATCTGGCATCTCCACTATCTGGAAGGGCATGCCTGGGGATCATTGATTATTGATTGTTTTCACACACTAATACCCCATCCTGTAGAATTCTGTCAGTTCTATTTTATCTGCACAATCAGAATGAATTTCAGGAACCAAAAAGTTATATTGAAAAATATGGCTTTGGAGCCATTTCCCCCCAAAATGGCAACTAGGCATTCCACTTTGGTGACTAACCCTGGTTTAAGGATCCATTTGGTGCCTAGAGTTTCTAACACTGGGAACTATTTTATATCGGATGATACAGTACAAGAATCTATATTAACATATGCTTTCTAAGAAAGGTCTTTTTATCATTTTGCAGCAGCAGGCTTTAGAACTTGCATTGGATCGTGCTGAGGTAAGTAGTAGATTGTATGAATTGCACACATTTAATGTTACATTTAATAATCATCTGCATTGTACCAAAGTTTCCCCAGTTATTCAGAACACTGTACAGAAAATAAATTTCATAAACTGAAAATGTAATAGAAGAGAAAGAGAGCTATCACTCATTTTTTGTTTAATTTAATGCAAACATACACACTCCTAAATCCCCTAAAGCAGTTTGCATATCTTTGTACCACTAAGCTTATTTGTGTGGGTTTTCTTTTTTCAGTATATCATTGAAAGTGCACGCCAGAGGCCTCCCAAACGAAAATATTTATCCAGTGGGAGGTAAGAATGATTTAGTGCCTCTTTTTTACTTCAACAGACAAAATGGTTACTGAATTGTGTTTCCTCTTCACAATTTTAGAAAATCTCTGTTTCAAAAATTATATGAACTGTATCTGGAAGAATGCGATAAAGAGCCTGAAATAAAGGTATGTGGGACTTATTTGCCAAGCACTCGCTCCATTACTGTCTTGCTGGTGGTCTGCACTAGAGCTCTGATAAGCCCCGCTTTCATTTTGTGTAATTAATATTTATATACTGCTTTCTTTCTTTTTTTTTTAAAAAAAAAGCTATTAAAGGAATTGGCATTTTCACGCAATGCCCAGTGTCAACTGAGGTTCTGACTTGGTGTTGAGGATGGGGAGAAGCAACACCTCCCTGAAAGTAAAATCCAAAAGCAATATAGTGCAGTTAGAATGTGTGCTTCTCCACATAGTTCTTCCCAGAGGCAGGTTACTAGATTGGCAGGTTACTAGAGTAAAGGGCGCATGGTGGTTCTGGCCATCATGGCTTTGGTGGTACAGCAAAGAGCACTTATTTCCTAGATCTGATCTGAGAGTAGAGCAGATAACAATATCTGGGTGAGATTAGGACCGCTCCTGCCATGTAGGTCTTCCTACAGATTTGTTGGCAGGTAGAACTTGAGCAATGCTAAACGACTCCTTCCGTATAGAATTGAGTTTGGAAACTGTGGCCCTCCAAATGTTGAACTCCCATCAGCCCCAGCCTGCATAGCATAAGGTCAGAGATGTTGGGAGTTGTAGGACCAGAGGTTTCCCATCCCATCTATAGAAGGTGATGAGGAAAGCCCTCTTTGTGAGGGATAATCTAAAACCCCACAGCCCTTAGTTTCCAGCAGGAGGAGTCTGACACTCTTTTGGGAAGCGATCAAGAGATTGTAGTTCTGAACAGGGCAACATTCTATGAAAATGCATTGCAGCAAACGCACGCTAAAGCCTCGTTTTCTTAGTGGATGGTTTTATTAACTCAGGAAAGTGGCGGTGTTAAATTATTTTGAGAGATTCAAAGCAGTTCTTAAAACCTTCAAATAAATGAAGGTGCACCAACTTTGTTGAATAAAAGTAGGTTGAGGGGGCGCTGCCAGAACCTCTATTTGCTGCCTTGAGTTCCATGGAAGAGAGGAAAGGATATACCGTACATGTAATAGATAAACAGTAAACATAATTATTTGTTATTGGGAAGTGGAGTGGATAGGAATGGTTGAAGGCAGGACGAGTGTAGCAGCGTGTGAAATTGTCCTTTGGGGAAAGAAGTCTCCTATTCTTGGCTCTACCTTCACCAGGAGAGCAGAGTGAATAATTTGTCCCTAGGCTTTTCTCAAGAATGTTCCAAAAGATCGAGCCCTTCCCTTTTTGTTTCTTTCCCTGCAACCATTAGTTCTTCAGCACATAGAATGAAATGTTACTTATGAAACCGAGGTAGACTTAGTAAGGTAATTATAGTGAATAGCTGCTCGTTTCCGTGTTCGTTATTTCATGTTGTAAGTAAACAGTTTTAGCTCCTGGATGCGTTGTTTTCATGAGTGTCACCCATTTTGAAACAGAAGCTGAGGCGAAATGTGAACTTGTTGGAGAAGCTGGTTTTGCAAGAGACATTGTCATGCCTAGTAGTGAACCTGTATCCAGGAAATGAAGGCTATTCGCTGATGCTGAGGGGGAAGAATGGGTCAGGTAAAGTTAACACTAAATAGCTGTTAACCTCCTGATTGTGCCTTAAAATAAACAGTGCTTCAAGTTGCTGGTTTTATTAAAAACTCTTTTGTGCTATTACTGTCTTTAGCTGAGAATAAATCTGTTTAAAGCCTGATATGATCTTCTGGACTCTGTGTGTCTGTTTGAATTCTTCCAGCTACTGGATTTTGTTTTACTTAGTAGAACAAAGACCATGGCTGTCTTTCTCTTGATCGGGGTGGCTAACCAGTGTGCCCCTATGCCCAGATTTTTTCCTCACCACCCCCCTAAGTTTTTTCTCACCATGCCCTCAAAGTTGTCATTGGGGGAAAAGGATTTTTTTGCTAGACAGACAGACAGACTGCTCCTTGGGATCCTCCACTGCCACAATGTACAGTACTCCCAAGGCCTTTCTGAAACGTATCCTTTTTAAAAATTACTGACTACTCCCATTTATTCAGATATTAAATTGTACTGATCGCACCTGTTGTGACGCCAAAAGTATTTTTGTGACCACTGCCCCCGAGACTGTTAAAAATGTGCTCTTTACATTTTCTGGCCACGTCCACTTTTAAACATTTTGGCTGTGCCACCTTGACATGCTCCCCCCCCCCCCACGAGAGTTGGCAGTGTGGCCTTGACTAGAACAAAGGTTGGCCACCCCTGTTCTGGATCATCCGTTCATTTAAAGCATTTTTAACCAGCCTCTCTGTGAGGTAGCTTGTTACGTACAGTGGTGCCCCGCAAGACGAATGCCTCGCAAGACGGAAAACTCGCTAGACGAAAGAGTTTTCCGTTTTGGAGGGGCTTCGCAAAACGAATCTCCTATGGGCTTGCTTCGCAAGACGACAATGTCTTGCGAGTTCCTGCTGGTTTTTTTTCCTCCCCCCCCCTTTTTCTAAGCTGCTAAGCCGCTTATCAGCTGATCCGATCAGCAGATAAGCCGCTAATAGCGCTAATCCGCTAATGGGCGGATTAATCCATCAATGGGCTAATCCGTCAATGGGCTTGCTTCGCAAGACGAAAAAACCGCTAGACGAAGAGAATCACAGAACGGATTCTTTTCGTCTTGCGAGGCACCACTGTATCAGAATCACAATTTTGTAAGTTAAATATGTGTTGTTGTTTTTCTTTTTGCCAGAAAGGAATAATTGTGAAAGCAAATAGTTCACACGCATATTCATAGTCAAATGCATTCTTTTAATGCAGATTCAGAAACCATTCGACTTCCTTATGAAGAGGGAGAATTGCTTGAATATTTGGATGCAGAGGAGCTGCCTCCTATTTTAGTTGATCTCCTGGAGAAATCACAGGTTTGAAAGACTTTGAAATGGTGTTTCTGGTTTTGCTTTAGTGATTGAGGGGTAGTGGAAGTAGCAGTAACAGTATGTGTGTGTGTGGGGGGGTGTCTATCAATGTGGCTGAACCAGAACTTGTCTTGCCATGCTTGCTAAGGCTGCTAGGAGCTGTGATTCAGCAGCCTTTGGAGGACCAAGGGTTCCCCATTCCTGCTGTATATAGTATATGTTCAACTAACTGACCAAATTCAGTGCTGAAGCAATGATTCTTCAACATCAACTTCGTTGGACCGGCCATGTTGTGCGGATGCCTGATTATCGTCTTGCAAAGCAACTACTCTATTCCGAACTTAAAAATGGAAAGCATAACGCTGGTGGTCAACAAAAGAGGTTTAAAGACTCTCTCAAAGCAAATCTTTAAAAATGTAGTATAAACCCCGACAACTGGGAAACACTGGCCTGCGAGCGCTCCAATTGGAAAACAGCCTTTCCCAAAGGTGTCATGGACTTTGAAGACACTCAAACTCAGGACGCAAGGGAGAAACGTACTAAGAGGAAGGCATGCTTGATAAATCCACACCGTGATCAACTCCCGCCCGGAAACCAATGTCCCCACTGTGGAAGGACGTGTGGCTCCAGAATTGGCCTCCACAGTCAAGTACGGACTTACTGTTAAGACAGTGTTCATGGAAGACAATCTTACTCGGCTACGAGGGATCACCAAATAATAATAATAATAATAATAATAATAATAATAATAATAATAATAATAATAATAATATAATATTAGAAGAAGGAGTATATGTTCAACTAACTGACCAAATTCGCTATCCTGTCTGGAGACCAAACTACCATTTGGGTTCTAAAACTATGGTTACAACAAACCACAGTTCGGCATAATGTCTAAACTGAGCACTAGTATAAAATTACAAATTTCAAAACTTATGAGCGACGCTTGAAAAATATTTGTAACCCTTAAGAACAAGCACCAGTTTTTACATAATTTGGTTATTGTCCTTAAGTTTAATAATAATAATAATAATAATAATAATAATATAAATAGAGTTTTAAAAAAGAGAGATGAAGTATTCCCAGAGATCTAAAGATCTGTTTAGTTCCGGGTATAAACATATGGAAATGCTGATACGTACATTTTTGTTTGCTTTTAAATAGATAAATATTTTTCATTGTGGCTGCGTCATAACAGAAATACGTGACTATAGACAATCTGGTAATCTCAAATCTCCAACATACCAAAGCAAGTACATACTTCTGCGCCCAACAATGCAGGTAAACAACTCGTGTTTTTCAGCTTTGGTGTTGCTCTTATTTTTTTTTAAAAAACAATCCTGATGCATCGTATTTAGAAATCCTGTACTTCACAAGTAATGAAAGGTTTGCCTCATTTTTCTAGACCTTGATTTGTGATGTGCATTCCATTACAAGCGACAACCACAAATGGACGCAGGTAACAAACGTGGCAGCTAAAGGAGTTGGTTTCACTAGTGTGGTAGTTTCCTAGTATTATGGTATATTGTGATGATAATTTCTGGTGCAGTATGGTCTTCCAACCCCAGGAAAGGCCATCTTGTTCAGTTGCATAAAGGTCTACTAGGAGATGAATAGGCCTAGGTTTCAGTGAAGTGGCAAGGTTATGTCTGAGCTCTGCTAGAGGTCTCAAGTGATTTAATTCAGTGCCATAGATAGATAGATAGATAGATAGATAGATAGATATTTAAAACCCTTCCAGATAAGATTGGAAAGCAAGCATGTTGGAGAAAAGGCTAGTTTAGAGTCTTCCCTGACATCTTCTTTGTGCTGGAAATAATATTCTTTGTGCTGGAAATGTTTTGTATGAAGGAAAATTTGCTCAAGACCCAACCCTGCAGTTTGCCACTTCAGCGAGAATATGTCATAGTGAGTCGGAGGACTAGAACTATTTTGCATGATTCTGTTTATTAATATCAATATTAGGCAGAATCCAGAACATTTCTTCTGCAAGATCTGTTTGTATTGTGGGAGTTCAAGATCCTCTTAACACATCCTGTGCCATGGGAGGGGGGCAGGAGCTGACCTTCCGGGCAGCTTTGGGGGTTGCCCATAAGGGGCTGCAGCAGGAAAGAGGAGGCTGAAAAGCCTTGTTGCCCAAGCAGAATTCCACCTGACCCCATCTGTAATTATTGTTACCCACGCTCCACCCTAAGGTCCCATTGAGATGATGGATGGCAGAAAGGGGCTTGTGTGCATGCTCTGATTTTTAAGTGATGCTCACATGTGCAATTTCAAATTGGGAATCTTCCGAAGTTTCTGTTAATAGAAATTTCGGTTTAGATTATTGAAACTTTGGCAAGAACCATGGTAGTTCTGAAGAGAGGAGAGCGATGTCAGATTTTGGGGCAATTGTGTTTGCTGGTCCCTTCTCTCAAACACAATCTTAAGTCCCTGTGATATGAAAGTATAATAATCACTTAGATTACAAGTCGAGAACAGCTGTTTCACACTGTGCATACACTCAACTATCATGTATGTTAATGCCAAAAATACTGTTCAAATATTTACAAATACTGTTTAAAATATTTGTAACGTGTAGCCAGTCCTATGCTTATTTATTGAAAAAAATATTTATCTGTTGAAATGGTTTGCCACAATAAAACATAAAACTGTACCGTAAACACCATATAAAAAGGTTAAAAACAGGCATCAATTAACCATTGTGGAAAGACGTACTTTAGTTGCAGGGTGCTCAGCAAGCATTCAAAAGCTGGAACAGAAGTTGCCTGCTTTGTACTTGAAAATAAGTCCTATTGAGTTAAATGGGACTTACTCCCAAGTAAATGTGTATAGGATTGCAGTCTTTACTGCAGTTTTAGAACACTCTCTGTATTATAGGAAGACAAACTCCTGCTAGAAAGCCAACTGATACTGGCTACAGCAGAACCTCTGTGTCTGGATCCTTCAATTGCAGTAACTTGCACAGCGAACAGACTTCATTATAACAAGCAGAAGATGAATACTCGCCCAATGAAAAGGTATCGGAAAGTCATAATCTACTGGTCCTTGATTTATAAAGTCTGGTTGAACGGAATAGGCTGCTTTAACGGGGGAAAGTTATTTGTTGTTAAGTTTCGAAGAACATTTTAGTTGATCTTAAAAATCTGTTCAAAGACCTGGAATGTCTGTAGAAATTTCTCCCAGAACAAACACCCTTAACATTTTGTTTGGAGCAGAACACATTTGTGATGAACAGTGATCATTTAAAAAAAGAATCACTCACCAGTCCCTGGAATTGCATCATTAGATAGCTCTTTGAGTGAATGCAAGCTTTAGAGCATGAATAGGCAACCTAAGGGACGCGGGTGGCACTGTGGGTTAAACCACAGAGCCTAGGACTTGCCGATCAGAAGGTCGGCAGTTCAAATCCCTGTGACAGGGTGAGCTCCCGTTGCTTGGTCCCTGCTCCTGCCCACCTAGCAGTTCGAAAGCATGTCAAAGTGCAAGTAGATAAATAGGTACCGTTCTGGCGGGAAGGTAATCGGTGTTTCCGTGCGCTGCTCTGGTTCGCCAGAAGCGGCTTGGTCATGCTGGCCACTAATCCAGAAGCTGTACGCCGGCTCCCTCAGCCATAAAGCGAGATGAGTGGCGCAACCCCAGAGACAGCACAACTGGACCTAATGGTCAGGGGTCCCTATTACACCCCACTAAAATAAATTCAACCCCTTATTCAACCCCTCAGCTGAGAGGTTTCTTCTGTGAGGTGATGTGACCAGAGTGTAGACATGGTCTTTCTTCCTTAGTTCATTATCTGTTGTACTTCGCCTAGAGACATCTGTATGGATGATTATTAGTAAATAATAATTATTCAGCCCAATCTCAGCCGGTGGCCTGTTGCCATGACAGAAATTGAAACCTCATTTGCCACTGGAAAATTGCCCCTGAGAAGTGACTTCCCGTTTCCATTTCTAGAGAAGTTACACACAAAAATAGTGACTACTGTTTTAGGGCCTACATGGGCAGTCCTCTTTCCGCATACAATGTCCATTGAAAGAAATGACAGTCTTCCGTCACATACCATAATGTCTCAGAAGCATTTCAGGCTTCAGCTCAGCAGGCTGGCAGTGCAGTCAAGCCATTGGGTTGACACTGGATTAACTAGTGAAAAGAGAAATATTGACAACTCACTGGCCATAATGTCTCTTGAGAACTGGTATGCCTTTCCTGTATATCCGGTATCGGACACACAGTAAATTAGGTACCTATCCGCACAGTGCCTTTCATGTTGGATTATCTGCTATGAAAGAGGATGCCTGGCCACTCTAGCAAGCTGGTATGAAAATTTTCCAAACTGCCTGTATTCTTTCCGTTAATATTTTCAATATTTTACAGGTGCTTCAAGAGATATTCCAGGTCATCTCTGAATCGGCAGCAGGAGGTGTCTCACTGTACAACACCACCGCAGCTCAGGTTGTTTGATTATTTGCAGAAAAGAAAGGAAAAGAAGGGAGCCCAGCAGTATGACCTCAAAATTTCCAAAGCTGGAAATGTATGCATGTTTTAAAAAGACAGCACATTAGTTAATTAGATAATCTTACTTACTCCGATAACTATTGTTCATTTAAATATTTGATTTCCTTTTTTCCCAGTGTGTGGATATGTGGAAACAGAATCCTTGCTATTTGACGGCGCCGTCTGAAGTGGATGTAAGTGCATAGATTTCTGGAACATGCCGAGATGAGTAACATTTGTCATTCATAGGATTGTATCCAAAGCTGTCAGTCTTCCGATGGAGCTCTGGCCCAGCAGCTTGTACATACAGATCTGTACATGCCAATGTAATCTCTCTGCTTCTGAAACATCTTGTTCAAGAAGTTCTGCTTATATAAGCTGGCCTACTAGCAGAACAAGTTCAACACTACCTCTGTTTAGCATAGCAGAACAAGTTCAACACTACCTCTGTTTAGCATAGCAGAACAAGTTCAACACTACCTCTGTTTAGCATAGCAGAACAAGTTCAACGCTACCTCTGTTTAGCATAGCAGAACAAGTTCAACGCTACCTCTGTTTATCATAGCAGAACAAGTTCAACGCTACCTCTGTTTAGCATAGCAGAACAAGTTCAACACTACCTCTGTTTAGCATAGCTGCTGGTTGGACGTCGCTCATTTTCATTCTCTTCTGAAAAGAAGACACATCCCAGTCCTTAAGAATAAATTGGCTAGCTTAAGAAGAAGAACATTTAAAAATGAAAACTTCTAGATTTTAAATCAGATTAATTACGCCGTTTTTGTAAGGCCTGTTAAAATAAGTGAACTTGTAAGAGCCATTATTTAAAGGATGTATTATATTTGAAGAGGGTGGGATCTGTCAAGATACAAACTGGACTGAAAACGTGAGGTTTATAATCATGCCTGTTCTGGGAATTCTTTTTCTCCCACTTGTAAGGATCATCACAACTCAATAAACCCTCATTAGGATTCTCTTGCCTTCACTCTCTGAACCCATCAGTATGATTATAATTCTTTTTTCAATTATAAGGACATTTATGCTCCTCATCCACGTCTTTAATCTGCTCTCATTTTAATTTACTGATCTCTTAACTGTTTCTGAAGGTGGAAAAATACGCCAAAGTGGAAAAATCTATCAAACCTGATGACTCACAACCCAGTGTCTGGCCCGCTCATGTGAGTAATAGTAGATTGCTTGCTAACCTTTTCGATAATTAAGAGACTTTGTGTTCTAAAAGATAGGAACACAGAGAACAATCAGTACTTGAATGTGTTTAGGTGAGTAAGGGAAGGCTCTAGGAATCATTTCAAATTGTTATTAGGAAATACGGGGAAATGGGTCTTGTGACTTTTTCAGGAGTGCGGTTACATGTCATTGAGAGGTAACTGCTGTTGCTGCTGCTGATTGTGCAACTAAAACCAACATGGATCTGTAGTCTTCTCTGTTCATGAGCCATGTCTCACATTGAGCCTCAGAAGCAACTGCCTCTGAATTTGGGTGTTTGATCAGTTAGACCTCCCAAATCGGTGGGATTGGTAGCAGTTTAAAATGTGATATATATTTTTTTTAGCAAATTCAAACCACTTTGTGTACTCCATGTACTTCCCATCAATTATGTGGTCAGTTGCTCTGTGTTGTTTCATTTCTACCACCATCCCTTCTCAGTTTTTTAAAAATACAGTTTAACTCAGGGATTTGATTTGCCCCTATTGAAATGAATGAGAAACTGAAACCATTAGACTGTCCTCAGCAGCTTCTCAAAATCAGGGTGGGGAAAATAACGACTTTCCGCCCGTATCGTGAATCCTATATTTTTGTTGTTAGGTTGTTAGATCTCTCCCCCCCCCATTTTTGTTGTTTTTTCCTCAGTACATTATTGTGGTGATACCCAAAGTTGGTGCAGATTCGTTGAAATTGATAGACAAACTGGGTAGACAAGGATTTTTCCTTTGCCCAAATTGTTAGCCTATATTGAATGTGCCTTGTACGCACAATGAAACCCTCTCGGAGCAGAACTGCCTTTCTGCTGTTTGGGTTCAGAAACCCAGCAAGGAGGAGGAAGTTTTAAGTCTTTGCTGAATATGAAACTGATGAGATTAGAAGCATACAGGTCTCTATCTGAGCTGCAGAACAAGTTCTTCTCTTCAGTATTGGGACAGAAGCAGTAGGGTAGACTCTTACAAAAGGCATGGACATTTGTAGCTTCACTTAGCTGTGTGGTTAACTTGGGTGGCAACTTTGCAGCCAGCAAAGAATGTCACCTCAGCAATGTCTAGGCAATACGATGACCATGTACATACGCAATAGACAATCTTTATAGAATTCCTTCAAACCATAACAAGTACCATAACAAGTACAAAATGAAGTCTTTAGTCTCATAGTCTCAAAGTCTCTGAAAATCTTTAAATGAAGCGAGGTACCAGACTTTGTACGATGAAAGACAAGCTGTGAAGCTTTGTGTATTCAGCAAATATGATGTCCAATACTGAACAGTGATTCCGGATGTTGACTACTGTTTCGTAGAATTCTTCGTCAGCGTGGTGGGAGGATCTAGAATTGCTTCATAAACCCATCTTATTTCGAATGAATGTATGTAAATGAAAATATCAAATGCTGTGGAACAGCGCTTATGTAATAATGTGACTACAAAGTCTGGTACCTCGCTTCATTTAAAGATTTTCAGAGACTTTGAGACTAAAGATTTCATTTTGTACTTGTTATGGTTTGAAGGAATTCTATAAAGATTGCCTATTGCGTGTGTACATGGTCATCATGTTGCCTAGACATTGCTGACGTTTTCTTTGCAACACAGGGGTTTGTTTGGTTACCTATTGCTGTACCATGGCCAGAAGGATGTCACCTGGCAAGAGTTCTCTTGCAGCTCATTACCATAGCTGCTTTCCTCTGCTCCCTGAAACTGCTCAAATAGTGGCCCATTTGGAACTCATTTGGAGACAGGCCTAAAGGCACTGATACTCTGGTGCAGCAATAAAACTGCTAGCATATTTGCAAAGCTAAGCAGGGACAAGGATGGTTTCACATTGGATGGGGGACCGCTTGTTGAGATTCTTGCATCGCTGGGGGATGGACCAGATGACCTTTGGGTTGTCTCTTCCAACTCTATAATTCTGTATTCTGTTATTCTTCCTCTAGAATTAACTTGGAAGCAAAATTTAAAAATGTACACCCTGCCTCTTCTCTCAAGGGCTCTCCAGCGGTTTGTCTCCTTTTAATCTGTGAATTGGAGGGATCTTTTGAAATGGTCTGCTTGTATCAATATTTCTCTCTTTGACAGGAAATAAAAGATGATTATGTCTTCGAATGCGAAGTTGGCAGTCACCTTCAGAAAACAAAACTGACCATTTTTCAGTCGTTGGGAAATCCATTATACTATGGTAAAATACAAATGATTAAAAATGACGAAGACAATGAGAGCTCAACAATTCCATCACAGTAAGTGGCCTTCATCTTAAATTTTGGAGAAAAACACGTATTATCATTTTGGACACATTTATGTGGATTTATAGAAAATGGCATTTCTTTGTTTTTCAGAAAAATAAATTTTACCTGTTACTGTTTGAGTTAGTGAAGAAATGAGGATTAGTGCAGGAAGACAGCTAGCCAGCTCCTTCAGCACAGGAGCCATACTGAGTTAGACCTTGCAGCCCAGTATTCTTTTCCAAAAGTGCTCTGACAAAAATCTCTGGTACAGTCAAGCTGAGCCTCAAGGCAACAGACCTTCCCCTGTTGCTCATTCCCAGTATCTAATATTTTGAAATACACAGCTTCTGAATATAAAGAAGCTTCCATTTGCAGCAATGACTAATAGTCGTTTTATTTATTCCATTTATATTGCGTCTGTTCTCAAGGCGATGTACATGCTTCTCTGTCTGTCTCTCCACCCGCCATGAAAAACGTTTGGCTGAAAGATGGTGACTTCCCCAAGGTCACTGTGCGAACTTCAGGGCTGAGTGGGAATTTGGACTAATGTGCTATATTGAATGTAGAATGCAGAATGTTCCACCAGCGCAAGGATTTCTCCTGAGCAGTGGAATGTTTTGCTCCTCTCCTCTCCCTGAGCTCCCCCTAATTCTGGTCTGGGGTTTGCCCAACCCTCCAGAACAGGTTTGGGGGTGGTATGGGGGGGCAGGGGGGCAAGGGGCAAAGCCCCATTGTGTTAGTGCTAGCCCAAATATCTAGTTGAATAGTATTGGTGTTTTGCAAACTTGACCTGTTGCAGGACCTTAGCCAGACCTTAGCAGAGCATACGCAGAGTTCCAGAAAGCAATCAGTTGCAGGCAGGATGGACGAAGCAGGAACAAATGCTGCTACTAGTAACTTGGTTACTTATAGGTGTTTATTATTTACAGCAGACTCTACAAGTTACTACAGTGGTACTTCGGGTTACATACGCTTCAGGTTACATACGCTTCAGGTTACAGACTCTGCTAACCCAGAAATAGTGCTTCAGGTTAAGAACTTTGCTTCAGGATAAGAACAGAAATCGTGCTCTGGCGGTGCGGCAGCAGCAGGAGGCCCCATTAGCTAAAGTGGTGCTTTAGGTTAAGAACAGTTTCAGGTTAAGAACGGACCTCCGGAACGAATTAAGTACTTAACCTGAGGTACCACTGTATATACAAGAACAGATACACTGATCTTAACTAGTACTCTCTTAACAAACTCCAAGCGGCTCTCAGAACACCACACTGACCAACAGCAAACATTCCAGTCAGTAAGGTCATAAATCATTATGCCTGTGTGAGACCTTAACCAATGGAGAAGCTGTTTCCAGGCTTCCATATCTCCAGGCAGGTAACTCCTCTCTGCTCAGTCATCTTGGCTGTCGGCCAACTCTTAATTGACTCTGTGTGAAGCTGCACAGAATTGCACGTAGTCAAAAATCCCAACAAATAGTTCCCCAAATTTACAGTCCTTATCAACGCTCTAATTAAACTCTAAGCATTAGTCCACACTTGCTTTATAATAGTGTCCACCTCGACTGATCAGATGTATGTCAACTCTTCTTTTTGCCTTAAACAAATCTTTAATTCCTGTATTGTGTCCCCTACAGTTTTCTTATTGGCTCAAAGACAGAGGCAGAAAGGTAAGGGGTTCATCAGTATTTTTGTGATTCATGCTTTGTGATTCAGTATTTTCCATTCATGCTACTTAGCGCTAGAATTAACATTGGTCCATCTGACCTGCATTTTCCGAGTTTATTTCCCAACTTTGCTGTTGGAACACTTTGGGCTGGATCCATGGAAGGAGATCCCATGGAAAGGGACTGGCAGAAGCTGACTTTGGGGCCCTCTCTTGCTTACCTGCTCACTGAAAAGCCGCTCTCAAGAGTAGGAAGTCCTGGGAAATGAAACGTGCTTGGTCTGGGGGAAGGGGGAATCCCTAAATATCAGAAGGAGACCCTTAGGAAAGAAATAAGCTTTTTATTGGCCAGTCAAGGGGAGGAAGAGGTAGAAAAGTCAGCTTCCTCCAGCTCACACTTCCATGGGCATTACTCACACTTTTATACTAACAGTATATGTACATTTATTTATTTTCAAAGGGACTCCTGGTGGTACTAGGTGAAAGTCGCCAAAGCATCTTTCACTCTTCTTTGTGTCCTGTAGCTGAAATATTTCTTACATATTACTGAAACCCTTTTGTTACTGCAATTCTGGGGAGGGCGAAATTTCATCCCTCTAATAAGGCAAGGCAATTTGTCATCTAATCGTACTCCTGTAATGGAACCTGGCTGCTGTTCCTTTAATTATGCAATGCTAACTTCATTAGTCATTTATTGTCTCTCTTTAGATATTTCTTGTTTTGCTAAGAACTGAGTTCTCCTGCAGAATCTTATTAGGCAGCTTTCCGAGCTGTGTTTGTTTTCTGTTCCATCCTCCTTTCATACTTGAATGTATACCCTTGCTCACTAGCAAGCTTTTATCCCTGAACAGTCTGCACCCTTTAGCAGTGTGCTTTGAGCGCCTATTCTCCTGCTCCCAGATCAGCTACGTGGAAGATGCCTGCAACTAACCGCCACCTCTATGGCAAGACTTTTGCTCCTGCCGTAGTCTTCGATTGATAGCAACCCTCCATTTTCTTTGTCCTCTTCTTCAGAATGAATTCTGTTCCTGAGATCTAAGAACTCAGTGCCATGAGGCCAGCCCTTCAAATGTTGCAGGGCTCCAACTCGTGTCAGCCTCAGCATGGGCAGTGGTCAGGGATGATGGGAGTTGTAGTCTTGCAACATCTGGAGGGCCACCATTTTCCAATCCTGGTTTTAGATCAATAGTTATCAATAGACTAGCTTCCGTGGTTATTGCTGGTTGATTTCTGCATGACAGCCTGAGGGTTTTTATTTTTTTACAGAATTTGGAAAAACAACATGCACATAATCCAAACGCTCTTATTTTCTCTAGCCCTTAATGGTTTCAGCACGGTGTTTAGAAACAAAAGGAATCTCTGATAGCTCAGTTTGTAGAGCATCAGACCCTTAACTTCAGGGTGGTGGGTTTGAGTCCCATGTTGGGCAAAAGATTTCTGCATTGCAGGGGGTTGGACTAGATGACCCCCGTGGCCCCTTCCAACTCTATGGTTATGTGATTCTGTTGGTTTATTTTTTAAAAAAAACCTTCAGTGTTCACGGAAGAGTTTCATCCTCTACATGTTACCGTGCTCATCCATCCCCTGGTTGTCTTTCTTTGTTTTGCGTGCACCTCCTCATTGTGCTGCTTTTTGTACTATCCCAACCCCATCTGCTTCTCAAAATAAATATTGAGCTTGGTAGAAGAGGGTGCCAAATGAGACTGTATTTGTAAAACAGAATTTGAAAAAATTGAGTAAAATCTGCTCATGTCACTTTAATTATCGTTGCGTCTTTGGTATGGTCTTTTACTTCGGTTCCATAATTTGCTGATTGGAAGTAATGAATAGAGAAAATGCAAGAATATAGAAGCCTCTGCATTGTTTTGGTTCTGGAGACGCCTTCACCTACTAGTACTTATGTGATCTCATGAATGACCTCTGCTTAATGTTACGTTACAGAGTAGTCAATCAGTACCAGGAGCTAGTTCAAAACGAAGCTAAATGCCCAGTGAAAATGCTTCACAACTCCTGCGGATCTGTCCATCTAAGCCAGCTCTCTCCTGGGAAGGAAATGGAAGTAAGTTATTAATGAATGAATGAAATGACACCTTTGTAACTCTTTAAAAAATGCAGTGATTCCATAGGATTCCATTTAATCTCAAGTTTACACAACAGGGACAATCACCACCACCCCCGGACTTTTTAACTGCTTGGCTTTTGCCCCATCCACTTTCTTCTATCTTAAGGCTCTGCTTTTCCCGATATTCACGAGAGCCACGAAGATAGGGCTATATCTGTTCACTGGTGAAATTTTGGCCCCTTTTAATTACATCTTCAAGTACAACCCCAGTAATTTGTGTGATAGAACCAAATCAGCCCCAGCCAGCATAACCCAACGCCCTGTCCTGTTTCCTGAGCAGTCTGAAACGTTTTCAGAATGTTGGGAGAGTTGGGTGGAATGCCGGGAACTAGTCTTAAAATAGAGGTACCAGTGAATTAGGGACCGGTGTTTTACAGAATCAAAAATTAGGAATGCGGGTGTTCGTTCTCCTGTCAAATTGAGAAAGGGAAGAACGAAAAAGGATGAAAGCTGGAAGAAAAGGTTGACATCTAGTAAGAAGGGTTGTTGTTGTTTTGTTTTGCTTCTAGCAGCCTGAGAGTGTGTCAGGCTATATTCAGTCTTCAGTGCTGGGGAAAGGTGTGAAGCATCGACCACCTCCCATCAAACTACCTTCAAGTTCAGGAAGTAGCTCTTCAGGTAATTGTTGGTTTTTTTAAAAAAATAAATAGTAGGATAAGAGAGCAGAAAACATCACATCTGGCAGCCAGTGTTCCCCTTTGCTTTCAGATAGTAAGCAAGTCTAAAAAGCCCAGGACACAAATTTTCACGGCTCTCTAGCGGCTATGGTGACTCATTTACCAGAAGCAATATGTTTAGTGTTTGGAGGTGTATTACTCGATTCTGGCCAAACTAAGCCTCCTGATGTATATTTTGCTCAAGGAGACTTAGTTTGATCAGAATCGAATATACTCTTCCACAGTTAACTCTAAATATATTACTTCTGGTAAGTGAGCCCCCAAAGCTGCTAGAGAGCTGTGAAAACTTGTGTCCTGGGCTTTTTAGACTTATCTACCCATGTACCGTATTTTTCGCCCCATAGGACACACTTTTTCACCTCCAAAAATGAAGGGGAAATGTGTGTGTGTCCTATGGGGCGAATGCAGGCTTTCGCTGAAGCCTGGAGAGCGAGAGGGGTCGGTGCGCACCGACCCCTCTCACTCTCCAGGCTTCAGGAAGCTATCCGCAAGCCTTGGGAGCCTGCGGGAGTTCCCATCGGTCTCCCAAGGCTTCCGGAGAGCTGCCTGCTTCGGACATATATCCGGGCATATATCCGTAAGCCTGGGGAGACCGGCATGACTTCCTGCCGGGCTCCCTAGGCTTGCGGATAGCAGCCTGTTCTGGGGGCTGGGGTCGGAAATATATTTTTTTTTCTTTATTCCCTTCCCCCAAAAAACTAAGTGCGCCCTATGGGGTGAAAAATACGGTACTATCTGAAACCAAAAAGGCGCATTGGTTGCCAGATGTGAAATATATTTGCATTAGCTTCAGCTTTCCTACCCCTTTGTTTCTCCTTTGTTTCAATTACTTCATATCTTTGAGAGAGTAAACCTGGCTGTGCTTTCCCTTTTTTTGTTTCTCAGTGTCCAAATACATTTATAAATTTGCCTTGCTCATCTTTTTACCTTCTGTTGCAATACAGTAGCAACGGCCAACCTCATCAGCTTTTATTAAGGTACCTACCTTGCTAAATCTGCTCGAGGAACAAAGTCCCCTTGTTTTAAACCGCCGTCATGCCCTCCTTGGCAGCAGTTTTGATTGGGAAGAGTCTGCCCTCTGAATAGACTGGCAGATACCCCTTCCATTGGGAAATGAGGTGTAGTCAGGCTTCGAGAAAACGGCTTCCTACCTCCCTTTGGCCATGGATAAGCAGAACAAAGCAAAATTAGTCTCTTACTAAAATTAGAGACTAACTTAAAAGTCTCTAACTTAAAATTAGAGACTTACTTAAAATTTGTCTTAATCCAAAAGAGATTTTAATGATCACAGCTCAAGAACAAAGAATCCATCTCAGAGAAAAGGTGCTCCCAGTTAAGGTGTCCACCCACTTCCCCCCTAGTCACTTGCGTCTTGCAACATGATCTCGCAACCATCATACTTTTTGTGCAGCCACCTCATCTGCTGTACGTGACCTTGGACTGATAGGCTGGATAGATCCCGCTCGCTGTCTTGGCTTCTTTGCTCTTTGGGGGGGGGGGACCTGGGCTTCCCCCAGCAGCCCCGAGAAGCTCTGGGAGAAGTGGACAGGCTGCTCTTTGGGGCTGGGGGTGGGGGGAACTTTTTTTTTTTTTAAAAAAAAAGCCTTGATTTCCCCCTCTAAAAACTAGGTGCGCCTTATGATCCAGTGCACCTTATGGAGCGAAAAATAGGGTAACTCTTTTCTGGTGTTGGTTCACAGAACGTAACATGGATTATTTGTGCTTTTTCAGGTAACATTTTTAGTTCACAGCAGTCAAGTGGCCACCTAAAATCCCCAACTCCTCCTCCTCCCAAGCCTCCCAGCGTGTCTCGGAAGCAGTCTCTGGATCTGAATCAACTGAGCATGCTTTCTCCAACCGCCATGTCTCCTGCAAGCTCGTCACAAAGTGAGTCCCGCCCTAAATTGTCCATTAAGTCTTCCTAGGCTTCTCGTGCTATAAACTTCCTAACCAGCTGATTGGAGAATCTAAATGTCCATTGTACCCTAGATTGTGTATAAAGTTTGCATCACTTAAGGCAGGCTGTATGTACTGTATGTACTTCGTTTGCTGTAACTGTACTCGTTTCTCTGTATAAATATATGTATGCACCGTTTGTGTATACGTTCTATTCCGTTTTATGCAAGAAGCACTGGTCCCTCGCTTTGACACAGCCTGATAATTAATGTGACTGTAGAAGCTCCCAAAGTGCAGCCCTTTCTGCTAGTGTATAAACAGTAGCTCGTTTAATGCCTCCTTAAATTTGCATTTTTTTAAAAGCAGCTAAAACTTCTTAAATGTCGTCAAATACGGTGCAGTTGTATCTCTGTGTATGTAAATAACATGATCAGTCTTGAGGTGGTGATACAATAAACTACAAACTGATTTTTTAAAACACTCCTATATCGTTTTACAAATCATTGCTGATGATGAAAATGTAAGAATCATTTCAAGACAACACCATTTTGCTAAGTGTTTACTCAGTTGAGTGGCAGCCAAGTTTTAATTTTGGGACAGAATCACTGCATCGCTGTGGATTTTTACCTACTTTTGAAATAGTTACATGTCTCAATAGATAGTAGCTCGTAAGGCGAGAAAGAGGGAATTGGTAAGAATAGCTCATAGGTGCCTGCTCCGTTCGTTAGTCTGCTGCACAATGTCCTGTCGCTTGAGTGTGGCATAATCTAAAATTGTCTGGGTGGCTCAAAAGGTGTCATTTTTCTGCCTTCCTGTTTTGCACAAAGAAAACCTTTAAGGAAGCTTTGATAAATTTTCCAACAGTTTGATTCACACAACCCTCTCCCTTCTTTTTATGTTGCTAGCAGTAATTGTATAAATCTGTTGCACACAGTTGTTGCTGTAAATAAGGCTTTGCTCACAGCTTCTGGACATTCACATTTCTTTCCTTTCTTTCTGCAGGACATGAAAGCTAAAAAAAACAAAACATAAAACGAAAACACCTCAAGAGCTTTGGTTTTTTTGTTTTCATTCCATTGATATGATGTCATCATGCCAAATTTATGCTTTAAAACACACAAGTGTTTGTTTTCTGCCACAAGCAATGCTTCCTTCCTTCCTTTGCAAATTAGGCCTAAATTAAGCAAGCTGGTTACCGATAACTATTTGTCCTGTTCCCCCCGCCCCAGTTTGATCATAGTCTGTGTTTTTTGTTCAGATCTGTTTTTCTTTGTTTTATGACGCAGATGTTCTATTACATGTGCTGAATGCCTATATTTTTGGCAAGCAAAATGCTTTGTTTAAAGGTAGCTCTCAAAACGTTCATAGCAGTTGCATAAGTGTATCGTTAGTGTTAGAACGATTTAATAGGGAAATGCAGCATTGGCGTTCATTTGCAGGATTAAGCCTAATGATATTGTTTGTGCACACCTGTAATTAACAGCAATTACTAACCCTTGCGTTTCGCTGATTTTTATTTATTTTTTTTTAAACTGGAGCAAGCTATCAGAGCTAAGTGAGATTCCGCGAACCTTATTTTACAAAAGGACTGGCCTTTTATAACAAACTAGTGCTTTTTATTTTTCTCAATGAGCAGGGTCTGGAACTCCTAAGCCATCTACTCCTACTCCAACCAGCACCCTTTCATCGACCCCACACCCTTCTGACGCTCAGAGCTCAACTCTGATTACCCATTCTGCCTCCCCTACTCCCCACGATTCAGGCTTCGCCCCTCAGCCCACCTTGCTCTCCCCGTTTGCTCAGCAGCACATGTCTCTGAGCCAGGCACTGCCTGTAATGACCATTCCTCTTTCCACCATGGTAACGTCCGTTACTACAGGAACCTCCTCCAACCAGGTCATGGCAAACTCTGCAGGACTTAATTTCATCAATGTAGTGGGCTCTGTGTGGTAAGTTGGTTTTTTGTCTACGGCGCTTCACACTTCTTGATTGTTACAGTCATTTTGCCCCAGAATTATGCTGTGCTGATGACACAACGCCAGGCTCGATAAGGGCTTGCCAACCCTCGCCGGCTCCCTGCCTGTGAAAGTGAACGCTTTATGCGCTGCGTTCTTAAGTATTAAAAGATAACCATAATTACCGTATTTTTTGCTCTATAAGACTCACTTTTTCCCTCCTAAAAAGTAAGGGGAAATGTGTGTGCGTCTTATGGAGCGAATGCAGGCTGCGCAGCTATCCCAGAAGCCAGAACAGCAAGAGGGATTGCTGCTTTCACTGCGCAGCAATTTTGCTGTTCTGGCTTCTGCGATTCAGAATATTTTTTTTCTTGTTTCCTCCTCCAAAAACTAGGTGCGTCTTGTGGTCTGGTGCATCTTATAGAGCGAAAAATACGGTATGTGGATTTGCAGCAAAAAGCAAAGAATTGCTAAAAGCTTCAGTTTTTGCTTAGCTTGGAGACGTCATTCCTTGTTAGATTTGAGAGCTTAAAGTTAGCTATTACACGTGAAAAGTGGAAAGAACAAGCAATTTCCCCTAAAGACGAGTGGCAAAATAAGTTGATTGCATACATAGAATTAGCCAGCATAATGACAAAAGTCAGAGATCAGGATGAGACACAGCTGAGGGTAGATTACTTAAAGAGACAAACGAACCAAATGTCGATAAGCACAAATTTTTGTTTTTGTTTTGTTTATTATTATTTAGAAATATAAGTTTAGTCATAGGAGAACTGAGATGTTGTAATGTGATTCTATGAATGTAACTTAAAAGAAACCAATAAAGATGATTTGCAAAAAGAAAAAGAAAAAAGATCTATGAGCAGCATAATTAACAACCAAGAGAAAGACTAGAATGAAATAGGGTGGTTAAAGAGGATATGCAGCGTAACAAGTAGATAGGATGTCACGGAGGGAAGAGATGGGAAGTCTAGAGGTATTAGATGGGGGCGCTATTTACAATCTGTATTGAAATATTGGAAATAATTATATTAATAATGAATAAATGGTTCATTTCAGCATTATTCTCACTGTCGTTGTTGTGTTTTAGGCACTTTTTCATATGCTCCCTAATGTGGAAGAGTTTATGCAGCACTGTGAGAATGTCTAAACCAGGGTTTCCCAAACTGGGGTCTCCATCTGTTTTTGGACTACAACTCCCATCATCCCTAGCTAGCAGGACCAGTGGTTAGGGATGATAGGAATTGTAGTCCAAAAACAGCTGGAGACCCAAGTATGGGAAACCCTGGTCTAACTAAACGATGGCATCTAGACAGTGTGGAGAAATGGACCCATTTCGACTTGTGTATTTTAGAGCAGCAAATTTTACTTGCAAGTTTCAGTACATATTTTTTTCTGAGTAATAAGACATAATAAAATCCGCTGGGGATTGAACTATATAACCTCAACCCTAATGATGCAAAAGCATATTCACTCAGTGCTTTTCCAGCTGCACTGGCTCCCAGTGGAGTACAGGGTCAGATTTCAGGTGCTGGTTTTGACCTTTAAAGCCCTTCATGGCTTAGGACCCTCGTACCTACCGGACCGCCTCTCCGCGTATGCCCCACAGAGGACCTTAAGGTCCATATATAGCAACACCCTAGAGGTCCCGGGCCCTAAGGAAGTCAGATTAGCCTCAACCAGAGCCAGGGCCTTTTCAACACTGGCTCCAGCCTGGTGGAAAGCTCTG
Source organism: Podarcis vaucheri (assembly GCF_965113315.1). NCBI lineage: Eukaryota > Metazoa > Chordata > Lepidosauria > Squamata > Lacertidae > Podarcis > Podarcis vaucheri. The sequence goes on from NC_138755.1 coordinate 12,905,242, forward strand.
TCTCCTGAGACCAGGACCCTGCAGGATCTGATTTCTTTCTGCAGGGCCTGTAAGACAGAGTTGTTCCGCCTGGCCTTTGGCTTGGAGTCAATTTGATTCCCTCCCCCTCTTTCTTTTTTCTTTCTCCTCCTGTGATGAGGCTGCATTTTAATGTTGTAATGTTGTATTTTAATCTTGTTTTTAAGTTGTATTCATTCAACTTGTTTTTATTATTGGTTGTTAGCCGCCCTGAGCCCGGCCTTGGCTGGAGAGGGTGGGGTATAAATAATTTTATTATTATTATTATTATTATTATTATTATTATTATTATTATTATTAATTTATTGGATACCAAAAACGGTACTTTGTGCTGTTTTACGACATTCTGGTCTCATGCTTGCTCATTTCCACAGTGGAGCGCAGACATTGATGAGCGGCTCAAACTCCATGCTGGGGTGTAGTACTAGTGCAATAACCCCTGCAGGCCTCAACCTAAGTGGCATTTTACCATCCGGAGGCCTGGTGCCAAGTGTGCTGCCTGCTGCAGTGCAACCCTCCTCCCAGCCAGGTCAGTAGGAAATTCCATCTTGATTGAATGGGAATGGCACAGTGTGGGACTACTTCCACTATAACGGGAAAAGTCATGGAAAAATTGAATGCAGTAGTTGATTGGCTCATTAATGACCCATGTAGTCAGCGATAAAAAATTAGAAATTACTTCTGGTTACAATTGATAGCATGTGAATTAGCCATCTCCAGGACTTTGGGAAAATCCCTTTATGCCATGTGACTGAATCTCCTAAATACGGTCGTTCCTTGGTTTTCGAACAGCTTAGTTATCGAACGTTTTGGCTCCCGAATGCCGCAAACCCAGAAGTGACTGTTCCGGTTTGCGAAATATTTTTGGAAGCCAATCATCCAACACAGCTTCCGATTGGCTGCAAGAGCTTCCTGTAGCCTATCAGAAGCCACACTTTGGTTTCTGAAAGTTTTGGAAGTTGAATGGACTTCCAGAACGGATTCAGTTCGACTTCCAAGGTACGACTGTACTGTAAGAAGTTCATGTGTATATGTTGGCTACCTTTTTTTCTTTATTCACCATTTCTTCTTGCCCACGTCAAATCTTAATAAATTCCAGAAGACAGGTTCCTCTTTGCATGATAACGTAACTTACAGCAGGTCTTTCTCAGTGTTCCTCCATCTGCTGAGATTAGATAGGCTGTTGCCAAATAGTGGGCCTTTAGTAATGGCACCTAGTTACTCAAATTTCCTTTCTAGATTTGTTTGCCCGGTGCAAGTTGTTAAACAGAGCATTCAGTGCCAAGTAAAATCAATCTTGCTTATCTAGACATTTAAATTTGGTGCATTGGTACGGTATTGGCTGCTGTTTTTAGAGTTTTTCACTTTTATCTGTCACTGTGCAGTCTTCAGTTTTGCTCTGTTGCAGTTTGTTTTCTTTCTTCACTTATTTAAGAGTTTTACATACAACCCCTTAGAAGTTAGGATGCAGAGTACCTTACATCAACAATAATATAAAACCATACAACTGAATAAAAATCAAATATAATGAAATTCCATAATTTCCTGATTTTTTTGGTGTTTTATTGATCCGTGATTTGTAAGCTGCCACACACATTTTGATCTATCGGGTATAAATATATCAAATTAGTATTAAATATATGATTTGTATGCTTGCTGTCCTCCAGACTTCAGAGAGAAGGAACTGGATTCAGAGTTTGGGTGCCATTGTTCTGTCCATTGAAACCAGATAATATATGAGAGGTTCAGTGCAGATGCTCTCAACCATTCTTCTGAGCCTTAAGATTGTATTGCTGAATATATTTAATAACCAGATTTTTTGTCTCTTTTGTTGTTGTTCTAAATTTTAGCTGAGTCAATGAGACAGTTTTGAGAAAAGCTTTAGTTTAATCCGAAAGGGGCGAAATATTTTTGCTTTTATCAGCTTCTGTTGTTTTACTATTACTCAGCAATACAATTCTACCTCTAGTTTGGATGTAACTATATCCTCTTAATCTCAGCAGGTGGCCCTTTTGGCTTAAAAAATGCTCCAGGCCTTCGCCCTTTGAATTTGCTACAGGTAAGATTGTATGGTGATGTATGTTGTCCTATTTTTCTATATTGATTGGGAAATCAATTCTTTGATACTGGTTTTGGGAGGGGCATATTAGATGTGAATTCAGATAGCTCCATCCGCCTTGACTGACAATTAAGAACATCCAGGCTGTTGAAAATATTTCAGTTTCACATATGCAGATGGTTATCTGTCTCCCTTGGTGTATAGCAATAGGAAAGCAAATGATAAGAATGCTATAGCCATGAAACGTTGAGGACATCAAAACTAGAACTGCCTGTTCTTTGGAGACCTGGGTCTCAGAATAGTTCTCTATCAAAAATTTACAAATCAGGAGGTTGTGAGTTCATAGGACCTGCCACACTGCCCTTGCAATCACCTCTGCCCAGCTGTTTTCCTGCCAGATTGACACATATTTCTTTACTCCGCAAGAAAAAATGCATAGGGGGAAGCAGTTGAAGGGGAAGTTCAGCAAGCTAGGTTAAATGCTCTTTCCAGCATTTCTCGAAGTGCAAATTTTGCAGCTATTGGCAGAGATTCAGGTTCTTGGGGGCGGGGGGGGGGTTAGGCTGGACATACAAGTCTGACCAAATGAGTAGAATGAATTGTGGACTGGGTGAGCAGGTTAGACTTTTGTGTGTGTGGCTCAAAACATACTTTGTTTTCTTTGCTTTTGGTTTCTTTCCTGGTTGTGATTTTGATCTAGATGCACCACACTAGAATCCCCCAAATTTTGTTGAAATGGAGGAGGGGACTTCATTAGGAGGGGTGCTATGGTAGCAAGTACTTTCCTGCTGACACCAGTCTTGAAAACAGCAACACTAATTTTTTGTGAAGCCATAAATGAAATTTTCAAAGAATATTAAATGTCATCTCTGTCTTGGTTATGATGTAGCTTATCATAGGAGAATGAGGCAAACTGACCTATCCCTCCCTTGTCTTTAAACCTATTAGCTTCCAGGTGGCTCACTGATTTTCAATCCTCTCCAGCAACAACAGCAGCAGCTATCCCAGTTTTCATCACAGCAGCCTACAACATCTAGTCTTCAACAGCAGGGAGATCAGGTGAGGCATTCCTGTTGAAACTAATATTATAAGCACATACATGCTGCCTTTGGGAATATGTGTAGAGAGATACCGTATTTTTCGCCCCATAAGACGCACTTTTTCCCCTCCAAAAATGAAGGGGAAATCGGGGTGCGTCTTATGGGGCGAATGCCTGCAAGCCTCGCGCGCCCGGCAGGAGGTCCCACCGGGTGCGCGAGGCTTGGGGCCGCAGCCTGTCGCCCGAAGCACGGGGAGCCCTCGGGAGGGCTCCCCCTGCTTCGGGCGAGTGTCTGCAAGCCTCGCGCACCCGGCAGGAGGTCCCACCGGGTGCGCGAGGCTTGGGGCGGCAGCGGACTGCTTGCGCGCACCTAGAAGCTTGGGGCGCGCTGAGCTCAGCTCGCCCCAAGCTCCTGGATTAGCGCAGGGGTCCGCTAGCCCTGGAAGAGGCGCCCGGCTCTCCCACGCTAGCGGAGACCTTGCCGGCACGCAGAAGCTTGGGGCGCGCTGAGCTCCGCACGCCCCAAGCTCCTGGTGTAGCGCAGGGCACCTGGGGGGGAAATAATTTTTTCCCCCTTTATTTCCCCCCCCAAAAAATCTAGGTGCGTCTTATGGGCCGGTGCGTCTTATGGGGCGAAAAATACGGTAGTTCCTTGTAGCTACACATGAAAAGGACTTGGAATAAGGACAGTCAAAGTCAAGAGTTAACCTCATGAAAGAACAATTGAGCAGCTAAAGCTACCTTAAACTGAATCAAGCCATTGCTTGCTGTAGATTGGAAATGTCTATTTTGACTGGCAGTGGTTCTCAGCAAAATATCTTTCCTAACCTTCATAACCATGCCCCCCAAATCTGTTCCATGGTGTTGGATGAACCCCCAGAAAAGATGTGAGGGGTTCCATACAGGAAGAGGAAATCATCATAATCATCAAACCTTTTACTGACATCACATACAAACAGGAAAGAGGAAATCCTGTTGCATAAGCAGAAGTCCTTGTCCAAATGGGATGACTTCATTGGATACAACCCAATAAAAATAACATAATCACATGCATTATTTGGCATGATACTGATAAGCAAACAGCCACATAAGTTTTGCTGAAATTGTTGTCATGCAATGAGGTTGATTCAAGTGAGAGAGAAATATTTTTTTATATCTGGATATGTTAAAATTAGGGATGCGGGTGGCGCTGTGGGTTAAACCACAGAGCCTAGGACTTCCCAATCAGAAGGTTGGCGGTTCGAATCCCCGCGACGGGATGAGCTCCTGTTGCTCGGTCCCTGCTCCTGCCAACCTAGCAGTTCGAAAGCATGTCAAAGTGCAAGTAGATAAATAGGTACCGCTCCGGCAGGAAGGTAAACGGCGTTTCTGTGCGTTGCTCTGGTTCGCCAGAAGCAGCTTAGTCATGCTGGCCACATGACCCGGAAGCTGTATGCTGGCTCTCTCGGCCTATAGAGCGAGATGAGCGCCGCAACCCCAGAGTCGTCCACGACTGGACCTAATGGTCAGGGGTCCCTTTACCTTTGTGTTAAAATTGCTACTTGGGCAGCAATATCAATTAGATAGTTGTTCACTGTAGGGAATAATTTCCAGAGTTGGTACTTCCCATAGGTAGCTACTCAGAGAAAGTTCCCTGTGAATAATAAGCTTTTAGAAGTGTTCATAGACTCATCTTTTTCTTGTAGAAGCTTGCTTTGAACAGGGAAATGGTATGGTGTTCCTTCTTGGATAGTACCTTAATAGTCCACGAACAGACTGCACAGACAACAAGAGAGCTGGTATAGAGGGAACCCTGGCTCCATGCAAACCATGGTTTGCAATTTGAGAATCAATGTTTTGAGGACTTTCCTCCACCCCCGCTTCTCAGAATTTACCAGTTTCACGTTATGCACCCCCCACTGTGAACTGTGGTTATGGGTAATCAGTGCTTATGTTAACCATTGCTTCCAACAGCACCCACATAGAGAGAGAAATACTGTGAATGCTGGAAAGGGGAGATGTCACTATGGAGGGGTAGGAGTCCACATTCCTGAGACTGGCTCCTAATTTACACACTATAGCTTGCAGGAAACCACTCTTGGTTCTGCACCATCCTAGAAAGTACTTTGGAAATTATCTTGTGGTCCTCATCAGTTATATGGCAGATAGCTCTTGTAATCTTGCTGTAGCTAGGAGTATGGTTGTTTTTCCAGAGGAAGATTAAATGCTTTGTGCTTAGGCCCTGATTTGGGGCTTCCCATAGGCAGCTGGCCGGCCACCGATAAAGCAACAGAGTTCTGGGCTAGGTAGACCATTGGGCTGATCTATCTGGCTCTTCTTATGTTCTCAAGAACATTGTCCAGTGCCGAGTGTTCCGGTATTAACTGCCTTAACTTAAACCGTTCCGGGGTCTGTTACCTTTTTTACCTATTAACCTCCTCTCTCTTTGCTAGGGTTCTGATCAAGCTTCCACAAATCAAGACCAGACCTTATCAGCTCAGCAGTCAACTGTCGTTAACGTGACCGGAGTAGGGAATTTTATGCAGCCTCAGGCAGCAGCAGGTATGTTGCTCAAGCATCCTTACAGGGCTGCTTTGCTGCAAATTTGTTTAACCACTGTTGCCCTGGAGGTCGGGTTTTTTCTACCTATGCTCTATGCCTTCTTTGCCATACAGCATGACACCATCAATAGATTCCTCCTCCAGGAATAGCCCTATCCCACTGGTTCCCTCCATTCCACCAGGTTTTCATTACATCTACTCATACCTGTCAACCTTCCATTTTTTTGCGGGAAATTCCCTTATTTCAGCACCTTTTCCCGCCGCTTCCCACTGCTATCCCGGATTGTTAGATATCCCGTAGACTGTCCCCAGGACAGGTGAGGCTGCTGATCCCTCATTTTCAAATCTGAAAGTTGACAGCTATGCATCTACTCTGTCTATGGGCTCATTTAAAAGCATTCCAGCACTCTCCTTGCGGCCACCTGCTACTATTGTGTCCATCTTTAAATGCATTTAAATTTAAATGCATTTAAAGTGTTGCATCTTACTGCACACTCATTTCCCTGTTCTAGCGTGTCCTCATTGGAATACCTGGAACATTTTCATCCTCATCTCCTATGGAATAATAATCCCCAAACCACATGCCGACGAGCTTCTGTCCGTTTTCTGTATGAGCCAAGTTTTAAAAGCTGCTCTTCAACTTTTTGATACTCATTTCCTACAGCTTGCCTCTGTTTTGGTTCAGAGAGAGCCCATCCTCTTTCTAGGCTTTCTTGTCCAAAAACATTTCCTAGTGCTTAACACAAACCCCCTCCACCTGACCACCACTGTGTTGACAGAGATCCCCATCATTTCTGAAGGCTTGGTGATCTGGCTTATATTTTACCTTCCACATACGAGTGGAACTGCAGCATGTTTTTTCTATATAAAATGTGCCAACTGTGGCTGCCCTTTGTGTGAAAAAATTAACTGATCTAGAGTGCATTCATACTGAAATTGCTAACTAACTACCACAAGTGGTTACAAAAGCCATTGGCAAGGCTGTCCTCAGTGCTCCCACATGTAGTGGACAGGGCTGGTTATTTTGACTGCATTGAATTACATAAGCAAGAGTGCTCTGATTGCATGACCTGTCTAATCAAACTGTAGTGCAGAGACAGGCAACATCTAACCTGTTTTCACCAAACCTTGTCCACTGGGCATCATGTGGGACAGGGATAATATAAAAATAATAATTTATTATTTATACCCTGCCCATCTGGCTGGGTTTTCCCAGCCACTTTGGGCAGCTCCCAATAGAATATTTAAAACACAATAAAATATTAATTTTTTTCCTAAACAGGGCTGCCTTCAGATGTTTTCTAAAGTCAGATAGTTGTTTACTTCCTTGACATCTGACGGGAGGGCGTTCCACAGGGCGGGCGCCACTACCAAGAAGGCCCTCTGCCTGGTTCCCTGTAACCTCAATTCTCGCAGGGAGTGAACCGCCAGAAGGCCCTCAGAGCTGGACCTCAGTGTCCGGGTAGAACGATGGGGGTGGAGACACTCCTTCAGCTCTACTGGGAGACATGGCTTATTTGTGTGGATTCAAAATCTGATTGGTTGCTATCTTGCCTCACCCGACAGGCACTTTTGACTGGTGGGCAGGGCAGCCCACCTATCAGTCAATTGGCATACTATGATTCAGAAGGAATGGTCACACCCACCTATCCAAATTGGGCCACAAGGTTCGAGGAAATAAAACACCTGGGCCAAAAAAACAAAACAAAAAAGCTCCCTGCAATCTACCAGTGAGAAGTCTTTTCCTCCTGGATAATAAGCCAAGCCTTTAAAAATTGGTAACTTGGTTTTTTTTAAGTTCCCAAGTTCATTTTTTAATATATCCGAATTTGTTCCTGCCTTCATATGAAGACAGGTGAAAGCCATATATTTTCTAATTATTTCAAACATCTCATGTGGAAAAAAGAAACCCTGATGTATCATGTAATTATTTTTTCTTGAAGTGAAATCTCAGCTCTAAAAAGTTTTCTTTTCTCCTTCCTGGCAGCAGTTACGCTTCTTGCACCTTCAAATGGTTATGGCGGTGGCAGCAGCACAAGCCCCTCATCTACGACACCATCATTCAGGCAGGCAGTCAAAAAACAAAGAGAAGCACCCCAGTGATTCTGCATTTGAGATAGAATGTATATTTAAATTTAAAGGGGGGTTTTAAAATAGAAAAATATAGTTTTCTGGGGAAATTGAATGTTGAGGTTATACTGAAGCATGCAGGATTGCATTTGACAACCACAAATCCTGAAGAACAAATTTATTTACCTAACAAAAATTTGTGTTTTTTTATAAAAAGTCATAATATTTTAAGAAGCAGTTTGCAGTATTGTACATATTTCAAGGTGGACTGATATTTTGAAATAATTGAGCTTTATAAATGTAGTCTCTGTTTGAGATAAGGAGTTTGTGCAACGTAGCAAATACACTTTTTACAAATTACTTAAGAGACCCATTGTTTATGTTGGTTGTACGCTTTTGATCACTTTATCCATTAGTTTCTTCACTTCTTTGTGCCGTACTGTTGCCCGGCTGATACAGTCTTGAAGCTTTGTGCCTGTTATTACACTTCCTCCTTAAAAGGAAGTAGAAAAAAACCCAATGTCAGTATAATTCTAACATTTCTATCACATTGGCTTTAAAAAAGAGCAGATTTGAGAGCTGCCACACTAATGAGTGAAACGTGTTGCATATTACAATTTCATGGAGTAAAGCAATACTTAAAATGGAGATGAAAATGAATATAGTGCTTTGGGGCAGCTATAGGTGCAGTTAAAATATGCTGTGTGTTCATTGCAGAACTGCAGTTTGCCAAATACGTTTAATGAAAGACTGATTAGTTGACCTATCCACAAAGTCATTACAGTTTGGCCCCATACCTGGCTTATAAACAGAACACAGTTTGCCTTCTTCATCAGTTACAATCGTTAGATTTCCAGTTGCCAGGTCTTCCTCTTCTGCAGTTGGGTCAACAAGTATTACTGTGCTTTTGAGGACACACAAAAATGCAAAAGTTGGAGTGATTTTATATAAGAGGTACAGACATGTTACTTGCAAGATACAGGAAGAGTTATGCAGGAATTTGCATGGGTTTACACAGTTCAGTGCTATTCTGAGATAGTCTAATGCATGAGAGTTAACAACAGCAAAGCTGTTTTGCTCGTTCACTTACTCCCTGAAATAATTATTAGAAAGTTACAACAGTAGTCTAGTCTTGAAATAAAACTAGGTTCTTACAAGAGGGTGATTAAAAGTAATAATAATTTCTTAGAATGGTTTATACAGTGAAGGTTCTACCAAGCTGATGCTCTCAGAAACACTGAAGAAGCAAGAGCTATAACATGGTACCTGCCCCCAATATTCTCCACAGTCCCATTTCACATTTAACGTGCTTTAGGAAACTTTGTGGATACTTACTCAAGCAGCACAAATGATGTAGCCACTGGTTGCTTTCTGATAGTTAGAGGAGTCTTCTCTTTGAAGTTAACTTCTGCTAACCCCGTTTCTTCATTTACAGTAACGGCAGGTAAATGGACTGAAATAACAAAAGCAATTATTGAGAAAGCAGAACTGAGGTCTTCCTTTAAAGAGAGGGGTGTTTTTTTGGTAAGGGAGGAATAGGGGCATTCTGGAAGGAATATGTGACAATGAAGAGAAAGTAATATGCAGCACTATGTTTCTGACTTAGAAGTATGGAAAAACATAGAAATACTTGATTACTGTGTATTTGTCATTAAGCAACTGGAACCGAGGTGTAAAGTAAGATATTTAGGGTGCCTTGGGTCTCTGAAAAGGCGTCTCAGGAGCCATAGGATAAATTGGATTTATCCAAAGGTAGAGCTCTGGTGTCCGTAGGGCCAATGTATCAAAAGACCTCCTGATTTAAACAGAACCTCTCCCTTTGAAAAAGAAAGAAATGTTTTTTGTTTTTGTTTTTACCAAAAAGAGAACCACACTTGGAAATAGATGTAGGAACACAAAGTTTTCCTCCATCCTTACCCTACTGGCAGAGTCTTAAATTGTCTTTGTATCTCCCCCGCCCCCTGTTAAGATAAATGATCATATTCTTTTTGCAAACTGCAAAAGAGCAACTGGGGGAAAGGCCTGGATACTGCACAATGCAGGATTTGAGTTAGGTTGGAATTTCAAAGCTATTTGTGATTTTTTATTTCTATTTTGGCAGGTGAGACTTACAAGACTTGGGACACAAATGGGGGGGAGTATCTGAGAGACTGGGTGTCAGGGGTTCAGGAGCAGAGACGCAGAGAAGGGAGGAAGCAGAGAGCGAGGGGGAGGAATCCGAAGGGAAAATGAGTGATGATGACGACCCGAGATCTCCAAGCCTAAGCAGTGAGTCAGAGGACTCCCAAAAGGGAGCCCCAGTGAGCAGAGCAAGGGGGGGATCCGGGGGGACACCCCAGGAGGAAGGGAACAGAGGAGATTCAGAGAGCAGCAGCTGGAAGTCGGGACCCACGCTCATAACTGAGGGCGGCAGCAGCTGGAAGTCGGGACCCACGCTCAAGACTGAGAGCAGCAGGGAGGAAGGTAGCCAGGCATCGGTTTCCGGAGGCTGTCAGCAGGAGGGAGGGCACGAGTCAGGGGTGGTCACGCCCTCCTCAGAGAGCGAGGCAACGGTTAAGAGGAAAGTAGAGAGTTGGGCGCGCGCGCCAAGTTCAAATGCAGCGGAAGCTGGAGCAGTAAGCAGCCCGGAGAGTGAGCCAGGTCCTAAAGCCCGCCGCAAGGAGGCAGAAGGATCAGGGGGGTCAGCGTCAGAGGAGAGTAGAAGGGAGGAGGCCCAGGGGGGCAGAAGGACCCAGAGACGTAGGGAGAGGCGAAGGAGGTGGAGCAAGGCTAGGGTATTAAGCTGGTGTGCAAGAGGCGGGGACTCAGACGGGTCTTCGCCGACCTAGGGCAGAAGGTGTAGAGCTGCACGCTGCAGTTCGGAAATGAAACCTGTAACTTAATAAAGACTCTTATAGAGTGAACGCTGGCGGACTTGGTCCTATGTGAGCTGGGACTGGGTGGCAGCTCTGACAGTAAGACCCGTCTCTGAAAAGGCTTCGGACACCTGATATCTCGCAGCGGAGAGAGAGGCAGCTGGAGGAGGGGATCGGTGTTTGGGAGCAAGCTCACGACGGTTAGCAGAGATGACGGAAGCAGAGAAAGTTGCAGCGCTGCAACAGGCAGTTACCCAATTGAACGCGGAGGTACTGGCATCCAAGAAGAGGGAGGAGGATGCGGCAGCCGCCTACAGAGATCTCCACGCCAGGTTTGAAGCATGGGTTAAACACGGGCAGCCAGGACCCAGACCGGAGGGGGTTGGGTTGGCACGGAGAGCAGGAGGGCTTGTGGCTCACTTCGATGGGAATTTACAACAGTACCCCAATTTTCGAGCAGACGTAATGTGCGCACTGCAACTGCTGGCAAAAGACTTTAGAGATGAGGAAGAGAAAGTGGGGTTCATACTATCCCATTTGCATGGGGATGCTAAAGCGTGGCTACGCAATTTGTGGAGGGATAAAGATCCGGCGCTTCAGAATGCAGATGCCTTTATCAAAGCGATGGATGCGTGTTTTTTGTCTACTATTGATGTGGATCTTGCCCGACGGGAGATTCATGGACTGAAACAAGGGAGGGCAAGCGTCCGGCAGTACCACGCCCGCTTTTTTGCGCTGGTCAGTGCCTTAGAGTGGGACCGGGATTCGCCCCCTGTCAGAGACCTGTTCTGGGAGGGTCTAAGCTCAGCGGTCAAGGATGAAATTGCAAGGGGGGAGAGGCCCCGAAGCACGCAGGAGGTGGTCCAAAGGGCGCTGACTGTGGGGGTGAGGCTGGAAGAACGTCCCTGGTGCAGAGATGAAGGACGTGGAGGGCGCGAAGCAGCGAGAAGTTTCTCTTTCGTTCCAAGAGAAGCAGCGCGTGCGCAATCCACACCTCCGCCAGGAGGGGGAGGGGAACCGATGGAGGTTGGAGGTGCAAGGGCTCAGTCAGCAGCCAGAGCCCAAGCACCGACAGCAGTGAAAGCGAAGCCTCCTAGAGGGAACAGGAAGTGTTACATCTGCGAGGATCCAGGCCATTTGGCGAAAGAGTGTCCCCGGAGGCTCCACAAGCACACTGCAGCCTCGGCAATGGTGACTGCAGCAACGCAGCAAGGAGAACCACAGCAGGGAAACGACGATGTCTGGCTGGAGACAGAGGCACTGGGGCCCAGCCAGACGCATCAGTGAAGCAGTCCCCAGCGATCTTGCAACCCACGGACCCCCTCCCACCCAAACCAGTAGTGCAGCTCACAGCATCTCTCCAGCTACCCGATGGTGTCACTATCGAAGTGCCGCTTTCTGTGGATTCTGGAAGCAACGCAGACTTTATAGCGCAGGATTTTGTGGAGCAGCACGCTATACAGCTACTGCCTGCCACTCTGCCCCTGCAAGTCGTCACAGTGGATGGCAGAGAGTTGCTAGGGGGGCAGGTGGTGAAGCAAACGCCACCGATGGTGATGCGCCTTGGCAACCACAGGGAAGTCATCAGTTTTAATGTCACCCAACTGTCGGACACGCCCATTGTGTTGGGCATGAGTTGGCTGGACAGGCACAGTCCGACACTGGCTTGGTACCAGAGACAGCTGATCTTCGGCTCCTCTTATTGCGCAGAACACTGCATCCTGCCCAGACAGGAGGGAGAGGAGGAGGAATCACAACTGCAGTTGGGAACGTTGCAAGCAGTCCCCCACAAATACGCGGACTTTTTGGAGGTCTTCTGCGAGAAAGAGGCTGACAAGCTACCACCGCACAGGCAATATGACTGCAAGATTGACCTCCTACCAGGGGCGACGCTGCCGAAAGGGAAGCTGTATTCCATGTCTGAGGACGAATTACAGGAACTCAAACAGTTCATAGATCACAATTTGCAGCGCGGTTTCATCCGGGAGTCCAGGGCAGTAGGGGGCAGTCCTGTTTTCTTCGTGAAGAAGAAGGACACGCCCCAGAAAAGACTGGTGGTGGATTTTCGCCTCTTAAACAAGATGACCAAGCCTTCTGATTTCCCCATGCCCAGGATTGACGACCTGCTAGCGACGGTGCGCAAGGGACGCGTGTTCACCAAGTTGGACCTGCGAGGTGCGTACAATCTCATCCGCATGAGGGAGGGCGATGAGTGGAAGACAGCCATGTTCACGCCTCTGGGCACCTACGAATACAGAGTGATGCCGTTTGGATTGCAAAACGGTTCTCACTGTTTCCAAGCTTTCATGCATCATGTGTTGGCGGGACTCCTTTACAAGAAGTGCGTCTGCTTTCTGGATGACATCCTGATATTCTCCGACTCGCAGCAAGCCCATGACCAAGATGTTCGGGAGGTGCTGAAGAGGCTGCAGCAGCATAGACTGTACGCCAAACTGGAGAAGTGCCAGTTCGACACGACGGAGGTGGATTTCTTGGGTTACAAGTTGTCGGACAAGGGGCTAGCCATGGACAGCGCCAAGGTTCGTGCGGTGTTGGATTGGAAGAGCCCGCGCAATCGGAAGGAGGTCCAGCGGTTTGTCGGCTTCGCCAACTTCTATCGCAAGTTTATCAAGGGGTTCGCGATGCAGACGGCGGCCATTACGGACACGCTAAGCTCCAAGAAAAAGAAATTCATCTGGACGGAGCAGGCGGAGCAGTCCTTTCAGGCACTCAAGCGTCTCTTCGCGTCGGAAGAGCAACTGCTGCATATCGACCCCAGCAAACCGATGCGGGTAGAGACAGACGCGTCCGATAGAGCAGTGGGAGCTGTCCTGCTGCAAAGGGACCCACAGGGGGTCTGGAGGCCGGGAGCGTTCTACTCCAGAAAGCTCAGCAAGTCGGAGCAGAACTACACCATCTGGGACAGGGAGTTGCTGGCCATTCATGCAGCTTTCAAGGCGTGGAGGCACTTCCTGATCGGCGCCAAGCACACGGTGCAGGTCTGCACGGATCACAAGAATCTGGAGCACTGGCGCACGGCTCAGTTCCTGAACCAGAGGCAGATACGTTGGGCGGAGTTCTTTGCTGACTTCAATTTCCGAATAGAGTACGTCCCAGGCGACACCAACGTCATGGCGGATGCACTGTCCCGCAAACCGCAATACCTCGAAGAGGCGAAGCCAGCGGCAGCCATGCACATCTTCGCGCCAACAGCGTGGGCGTGCGCTTCAGCCACAGTAGACCTGGATGCGGTGCGGCGGGCGTTGCAGGACGACTCCTTCGCGCGGGCGAAGATGGCAGAGGTGCACAAGGGCACGGCGAAGGGCGACGAGTTCCAGATACGAGACGGCTTGCTCTTACGTAAAGGGGCCATCTACGTGCCGGGAGACGAACTTCGCGCCAGGGTACTGCAGCAGCTGCACGACGCACCCACGGCCGGGCACTTTGGCACGGAAAAAACGGTGGAATTAGTCGCAAGGGACTTTTGGTGGCCCAGACTGAGAGGGGAAGTCGCGGACTACGTTGCGAGGTGCGACACCTGCCAGAGGGCCAAACCGGTGCACAAACCACCGGCGGGACTGCTGGAACCGCTGCAAACGCCGTTTGAACCGTGGGAGAGAGTGGCCCTGGACTTTGTTACGGATCTACCCAGCTCGAGAGGCAAGACAGCTGTACTAGTGGTGGTGGACTTGTTCACCAAGATGGCACATTTCATTCCGTGTGCGAAGGTGGCCACGGCGGAACAAACCGCCAAACTGTTCATAGATCACGTGTTCAAAGTGCATGGTCTGCCGCGGTCTATCCTGTCCGACCGCGGGCGCCAGTTCGTCTCGAATTTCTGGCAGAAGCTGATGAGTTTTCTAAATGTCAAGGTCGATCTGGCATCAGCAAGACACCCGCAGACCAACGGGCAAGCAGAGAGGGTCAATGCCATCATGCAGCAGTACCTGAGATGCTATGCCAATCAACAACCTGCGACCTGGGTGGATTACCTGCCGCTCGCCGAGTTCGCTTACAACAACACGAAGCACGTGTCCACAGGGGTGACGCCGTTCTTCGCCAACAATGGGAGGAATCCCAGAACCTTCCCGGGACGGGAGAGAGTGGGGGACGGAGAACCACAGACGGCGGACGCGTTCGCGTCAGAGTTGCAGGCGGTACACGATCAACTCAGACGGCAGCTGGAGCTAGCTAAGCACGCCTACAAGGTGCAAGCTGACAAGCACAGGCGGGTTGGCGAAGAGATCCAAGTGGGAGACTGGGTCTGGTTGGCAGCCCACGCAGTGCCGACCAGGTCACTAGCCAAGAAGAAGTTGGGGCACAAGCAAATTGGTCCGTACCAAGTCGAAGCACAGATCAACCCGGTAGCCTTCCGACTGGCGCTGCCGGAGGGTTCCAGAATGCATCCGGTGTTCCACAGGTCGGTGCTCACTCCCTACAAGGCACCTCACAGATTCCAGGAGCCAGGGACGGCACCGAGTCCGTTCCGGGAGCGGACGGAGACGCGAGGGGTGACGCAGCAAGACCCCATCAACGAGGTCACGGAGATTTTGGACTCCAGATGGGGAGAAGAGGGAGTCGAATACCTCCTAGCCAGAGAGGGCACCCGGGCCAGCGCCAATAGCTGGGTGCCAGACTACGCTTTGGAGGAACCCCTGCTCAAGGACGAGTTTCATGCCCTTTTCCCACACAGACCCATGCCAGCGAGTTTCTTCGACGACTGGCTGTTCACGCCCACACTTTCTTCCAGCACGTTCCATGGATTCGACTCGGACAGGGAACCCGCACTGAGCACCCGTTCCCCAGAAGGATCGCCGGCGGGTTCGGCGTCAGACACCTCGTATTGGTGGGACGATCGACCGGAGGAGCAATGGCGACGGAAGTGGCTGGAGATGCCAGGTCGAGCGACCGACGCAGAGACTGACATGGACGTGTTCGGGGAGGACCTTGGGTTCGAGCACGGCGGTACAGAGATGGAAGCGGAACAGGTCAACGTCGGCGACCGCGAGGAGGAAGACTCGGAGGTCTTCAGTTGGCGGCCAACCACGGGGAGCGAACTGTATCCGGCATTCCCTCCCGTGATGATGGAGCACCCAGCACCCACACCTGAAAGCGGGGAGGGGGGAAGGGGGGGCTTCGAGGGGGGGATGGATGTCAGGGGTTCAGGAGCAGAGACGCAGAGAAGGGAGGAAGCAGAGAGCGAGGGGGAGGAATCCGAAGGGAAAATGAGTGATGATGACGACCCGAGATCTCCAAGCCTAAGCAGTGAGTCAGAGGACTCCCAAAAGGGAGCCCCAGTGAGCAGAGCAAGGGGGGGATCCGGGGGGACACCCCAGGAGGAAGGGAACAGAGGAGATTCAGAGAGCAGCAGCTGGAAGTCGGGACCCACGCTCATAACTGAGGGCGGCAGCAGCTGGAAGTCGGGACCCACGCTCAAGACTGAGAGCAGCAGGGAGGAAGGTAGCCAGGCATCGGTTTCCGGAGGCTGTCAGCAGGAGGGAGGGCACGAGTCAGGGGTGGTCACGCCCTCCTCAGAGAGCGAGGCAACGGTTAAGAGGAAAGTAGAGAGTTGGGCGCGCGCGCCAAGTTCAAATGCAGCGGAAGCTGGAGCAGTAAGCAGCCCGGAGAGTGAGCCAGGTCCTAAAGCCCGCCGCAAGGAGGCAGAAGGATCAGGGGGGTCAGCGTCAGAGGAGAGTAGAAGGGAGGAGGCCCAGGGGGGCAGAAGGACCCAGAGACGTAGGGAGAGGCGAAGGAGGTGGAGCAAGGCTAGGGTATTAAGCTGGTGTGCAAGAGGCGGGGACTCAGACGGGTCTTCGCCGACCTAGGGCAGAAGGTGTAGAGCTGCACGCTGCAGTTCGGAAATGAAACCTGTAACTTAATAAAGACTCTTATAGAGTGAACGCTGGCGGACTTGGTCCTATGTGAGCTGGGACTGGGTGGCAGCTCTGACACTGGGTCAATACAAAGTCGAGTATTTTTGCTTCTCAGTTGGGTTATTGCTTCTTCAGCTTGCTTGAAGGCTTTGCTGACCCCTTTTCCTGCTGCTCCTTCAGTTTCGTCTCCTGTCCTTTGCTTCAAGCTGAAGCAATCCTGTCTTCTCCAGCACACAAGCTGCCTCTACTCTTACTCACATTGCTCTCTTAACACCTTCTTTGCTTTTCCCAGTTTCCTGTCCTCCATTCGTTTCAAACAAAAACCCAACGCCTCTTTGCTCATTCCCTTTTCAACTTCATCTCATAGCACCTCCTTTTTAACTCTATATTCCAACCAGGCAGCATTCTGCAGCTAAGGTCAAAATGCAGATTGCTCATTGTCCGACAGTCTCTTGCAACAATCCCACTTGCGTTGGGCTGTCAGGACTCACCCTGCGAAATGAACCCCAGCACCGCTTAGCCTAGTTCGGCCTCTAGGCTACAGTGCCATTCCAATACCAATCAAATCTCAGTATTTTCCTGGCCACCAAATGGCATAGGAACATTCCGTAAGCCCGTATGTTCCTGACTGATGGCAATGCTACAAAGGGAACAACTCATTGGCAAGAGGTACCTGCTCTTACAGAATTCTAATACTTCTGAGGCTTCCAATTTAAAAGATGCTATTGCTGTTAAGTTTCCGTACAGAGTAAAAGGAAAGGGACAAATGCTCATAAAAGTGCAGCCCTCTCCTCAATGTCCTCTGAACCATCTGTTGTCAAGGGGAAGACCCACAGGAAGGTAAAGTATAGACTTGATTCTGGGAAAGCTACAGTGCATAGGACCATTCGAGGTACAGTGGTACCTTGGTATGCATACGTCTTGGTTTGCATACGTTTTGGATTACAAACACATCAAACCCGGAAGTGCGTGTACTGGTTTGCCACCTTTTTTTGGATTATGAACAAATTTTTTGGGAGGCTCTATTGTCGAAAGCACGCCTTGGGTTACAACCTGTTTTGGTTTACAAACAGACCTCCGGAATGGATTATGGTTGTAAACCAAGGTACCACTGTAGTTGCTTATTATTCCCCAGATCCTCAGTTTTGCTGCCCAGAGATTTATCCTCTCACTGACTCAACAATCAACCTACTCAACCACTGGGTTCTCAGGTTGACCCAACAACCAATACTACAGCACGGGATCTTCTTCCCTTTTTTCTGGAATCCAAATTCCAGCAAGAAGTCAAAGTATTAAATGTACTCAAGGTGAAATGGGTTGCCCCTTTACTAAGTAAGAAATCCAGTAACTTTGCTCAAAGGCTTTCCATCCTTGAGCAGACCATTGAGGACCTTAATATCACTGCTTGAAGTACCCACAGCAGCCCTTTTCTGATGCCACTTTGCCTATGAATGCGAATGAAGTTTTGAAACATTCAGGAGAAAAATGCAGGAACCCAAGGCATCTACTTTATCAGAGGCGCCTCTTCAGGTTCCATGTTTGCTTAAGCTTTCCTTCTTTGCTGAATGATCCAAAAGAAAATCCAAACAAAGATCCAGCCAGGCTTTGCAGAATATCAGAAACTCACTAAGCAATAGCTTTCATTACTGATGCCACCCTTAACTTTCCCCACTTTGCAGCCTGGTCCTTTGCAACTAATGCCTACGGCTGAAGCTATGAAACATGAATACAGCTTCAAGATCTAACTTGGCTTCTGTTCCCTAAAAGGAAACCAAGTTGTCTGAGGTGAAAGCACTGGGAAGTCCTTGTGTAAACAAAGGACAAATGCAAGACTGTGCCTTCTGTCCCCAAACAAAATAGCAGATTCCACCCAGTTCAGAAAGGGGAGAAATAAGTAAAGATAAGTTCTGTGAGATACAGCTTTAATTAATATGTAGGTTAATAACAAAAGATAATACGCTCCAACATCCCATCTGTCCTTTGGGGTTGACGCAATAGTTTTGGCCAGACCTGCAACTAACCTTTTTTAGTTTTGTTTGTCTTTTTGTTACTGTAGCCATCGTTGTCTACCACATTTTTCTCATGCTTTGTGCCACTACGGTGATTTTGTACTATTTTGTTTTTGTGAAAAAAGTTCAATAAAAAACTTATTTAAAACAAAAATGTGAATACCTGGGTTGCCTAATGTCCTGTCTTCTGTCCCAGTCTGAAACTGTTCCTGAGGATTAAGCCATTACTCAGCTGTCTAACTGTCCCCAGGTTCCACCCTGGAAACTGCACATCATCTTGCAGGGAAAAGCCTCAAGTTTCACATTTTGCAATCACTACAATAACAGAGAACAATGGGAGCTTTATCCCCTTTCAATAGCCAGCTCTGCATCATTCCACAGAGATAGGGGATCTTAAGGCCAAACCCTTCCTATATCCCAAAGGTTTACTATCTCAGACCCTCCCTGTTGAATAAGTTGGATATCAACTCTCTGGATTAAAGCATCTATAGCATGTGTTTACGAGACCCAAAAACTCACTTTGCCCCTTCATGTCAGGACTTGTTTAGGCAGGCTGGCAGGCCCTGCCAGCTAACACCCTCTACCTCTCATCTGTGGGGCAGATAATCCCCCCTGCAAAGGTACATCTTGTGGGGCTAGAAGGATTTGCAATGTGAGACGCCACCTCCAGGCATGTCTGCTGGATGGGTAAGTGGTCTTACTGAGGAGAACAAATGGTGAAGGTATAGTGCCTAGGGTTGCCATATTTCAAACAGTGACAATCTGGACAAAAAAGTTGTTGAGCTTTTTTAGATGGGCAAAATCACTTTTCAAAAATGACAATTTTTGAGCTATTTTTATGGGGAAACGGCACTGCCAACATGGGCTGCCATATGTCCGGATTTTCCCATACATTTTACCTGATTTCCACCCAGGCATTGCTGCCAACTGCAGTATTCCAGATATGTCCAGGAAAATCTGTGCATACGGCAACCCTGGTAGTGTCACAACTCTCATGAAGGTTGGAGATCCAACTTTATATTAGCATAACAGCATAATTCTAGGGTAATGTAGGCAATTAAAATTGCAGCTGCTAACCTTCAGAGGAGCACTGGAAAAAGGGAACCAGAGCAGTGATGCCAGCAGCAGTGGACACTCAATTGCTACCCAGTTGGCTTACATCTCTACTACAAGGTTCTGGCCTCCATAGGAAATTTACTGCATACTTTAAAAAATACTGGATAGCACAATCTGCAACCGTTTAAAGTTTGCAACGATAACGGGGCAACTTACCATTTTTTAAGGCTGCTAGTAAAGCACACATACAGGCATCCAGGAGGTTTCCATCATAGTCTAAGCATATAATGTCGCAGTATAGAACCCAAGCAATCTAAGGAAATAAGCTCTGTTAATTTAAATACTGAAAAGGCTCTTAAGGGGCATCACAAGAGTGAAAAGGTTTGAAAAACACTTTAAGTAAGTCAGTGTGTTCCTTCACAGGCCTTTCCCAAAAACTAAGACTGAAACAAATTAAAACTAAAGTCCCAATCTGTAAATGTACACAATGAAATGCAGCTATATTGTACTATAACAATGCACTATAACTTTATAAACGTTCACTGGTTCTTGTACAAGAGCGCTGGCTGCCAATTTGTTTCCGGGCCCAATGCAAGGTGCTGGTTTTGACCTTTAAGGCCTTTGTGCAGCTTAGGACCACCTTTTCCCATATGAAGTTGCTTAGATTTCAGCACCTTTTTCTTTCCCCAAGCATCTCTGCATTATACTGTATTACAGGCATGTCCAACTCCCAAGAGCCTGTGATCTACTCCCACTATTAAAAAACTGGCAGTGATCTACCCATTGGATTAACCAAAGTTGTTGAGCTGTTCTTTTTTGGGGGGGGAGAGACAATTTTTCAATCTATCAGGATCACGCAATCGACCAGTAGATCACGATCGACCAGTTGGACATGCCTGCTGTATTATGTTAAATGTGGACTTGGGAGTTTATGGAAGTTGTAGTCCGGTGGAATCTGAAGAACACCATATTCGTTACCCCTGGGTTATAAGCTCCCTGCAATAATAATAGGAGTAGGAAGATATCACAATAATTAATTAACTTAACACTTAAAACTTTTCTATGTGAGCTGGAGCTGAACTGGTTCAAGGGTGCCCAACTAGTCCTCAAATCACTCCCCAATTAATATTCTTTATGAACTTTTACTTACCTTCTCCTCTACAATGCACAGGTCTTCTTTCTGAACCATCTGTGAACTAAACCAGTAATGCAATGAAGACAAAAATTCATTTGATCTCCCCATTTTTATTGAAAAATTCAAAAAGAAACCACATTTCTTACTTTTCAATCACATCTGCAATGAATTGACTAGCTGCCTGAGCCTCTTCCCCTGGAGGTCCAGGTCGAAACCTTGATGAACAGAGCGGAGGAAGGTCCACGTTAGGAACTGAGGGGGGGAAATTGTGAATCAAAAAGCAAATTGAATAAATCTAGTTTGAAACACGTTTCTCACTTGGTTGTTTATTAGTGAAGAATTAAACAAAAAAGCTATCTAAATTTTATTAAAGTGCAAGGTTTGAAGTGGTCGGGGAATAAGAAGCTTCACTAGAAGCTACAAAGTAGAAGACTTTTCTACAAAATAGTTTAAGCTGCTGTTAGATAGAACAGTGTTTCCCAACTCTGTTCTGACCATGGCCCCTTTTGACCTTGTTTGCTGCCTGTGCCCCACCCCCCATGAGCGTAGCCAAGGAGGGCAGGGCAGGACTGCTATTATATACATTTCCCTATGGAATTTTGTGGGCTTTATTTGAAATTACCGTATTTTTTGCTCTATAAGATGCACCAGACCACAAGACGCACCTAGTTTTTGGAGGAGGAAAACAAGAAAAAAAATATTCTGAATCCTAGAAGCCAGAACAGCAAGAGGGATCGCTGTGCAGTGGAAGCAGCAATCCCTCTTGCTGTTCTGGCTTCTGGGATAGCTGCACAGCCTGCATTCGCTCCATAAGACGCACACACATTTCCCCTGATTTTTTTAGGAGGGGAAAAGTGAGTCTTATAGAGCAAAAAATACGGTACTTCATTTGTAAATTTTTGTGTTTTTGTAAACTGCCTGAAAAGTGCTACTTAAAAATAAATTGCTTACCAGTAGGCATGCGTAGGATTAGTACTTTTACTGCAAGATAATTCGTGTAAAATCAGCAGCATAGCAAGCCGCTCGGGGCGGGGTGTTCTGAGTGCCCTCCCGGCACCACGCCCCATGCTGTTTTTTCCAGCAGCACTGGGCCCGCTGGAGGGTGGCCACGGTTGCGCGGGAGGCAGCGGCTGGGGCGCCCTGCAGGCTGTGCACCACCCATGTCCCATGGTTTGGCCGCCCTCTGGAAGCTGCCACCCAGTGCAGACTGCCCCCCGCCCCTCCTTAACTACGCTACTGTGTAAAATACAAGTACTGTATAGCAATTCACTAATACAGTGGTACCCCGCAAGACGAATGGCGCGCAAGACGAAAAACTCGCTAGACGAAAGGGTTTTCCATTTTTGCGTTGCTTCGCTATGATTTCCCTATGGGCTTGCTTCGCAAGACGAAAACGTCTTGCGCTTTTTTTTTAAAGCCGCTTGAAGAGGCGCAGTTGCGACGGACCGTGCTTCGCAAGACGAAAAACATCGCAAGACGAAAAGACTCGTGGAACGAATTCTTTTCGTCTTGCGAGGCACCACTGTATGCTAATTATATTTCAGAATAAGCGTAAGGTTGTAAAACATGAGGAGTACCATGAATTCAAATGGAATTGCCAAAGTATCATTCTAATCACCAGAGAATCAACAAAATCACTTGTCGTTTCAGGAAAATAGTAATTAACCAAACCTTACCAATATATCCCTTGTTACTGGAATCAATAGGGGGTGCTGCAAATTCCTGTATGCAAAATGTTAAGAGGAGATGTTTAGAACTAGAAGTTTAGAAATAGTTTTTCTTGACCTTTTCTTAAGTTCAACACACATTTGGAGATCAATGTTTATTTTCCCCATGTTTTACAAATATTTAAAGCAGTTCATTATTATTTTAATGACAAAATGTACACATCATCCATTAAACTACCAATGGCATTTCTAGTATTGCATTCTCATTTATTCACGATGTAATAAATTTAAATGGAAACCTTGTAAACAGCAGGCTGGGGGCTTTTTCCTATCCGAGTATAACACTTTAATCTTTTTCATGCCATATGATTTAATGTGGGACTAATTTTTGGTTCTAACCGTTTTCAGGTAACTCCAAATTCTCTTGATGTTTTAACGTTTTATCCCACCCAGCTTCTAGCAAATTGCAAAATACACAGCATTTAACTCTGATAATTTAAAAATAGCAGAGGTAAAAATCCCAAACACACAATGACTCTAAATTGGAGTGGGCGGTGCTTCTGATACATGGGCCAGACAGGCCGTCCCCCCACCCTGGGCCTGCTCCCGCATCCAGCCTGTAGTTTCTCTTCCACACAACAGCTTAAACTAACTGGCATCTATGGAAGCTGATTTTTAACCCTAATTGTTGTGGGGAAGGCAAATGAGCAGAGGTTAGCTCCCACTGCGCCCTTGCGCTGCAAGCTTCCTGAAAATCCCCCTAGTGCACCAATTAAACTTAAAGAGATGGGGGAGAAAGAAAAAGAGGGCAGAGAGGAGTGGGTCTAGGCCCTTTGCACTTTTGGCTCCACCCCAACCCACTGCCGCCATGCAGTCCTCAAGAGATGTCCTTCAAGGAAATGTGGCCTACACACACACACACACACTCTGCTTCTCTCTGGCTATCAAATGTTGCATACCTGCCCCCTGCCTCTGTAGGCAATATCCAAGTATTCCATTATCCAAACAGCCAAGAGATTGCGCCTGCTAAATGGGCAGAAACAGCCTCAGGTGTAGTCAGCGATTCCTACCCTGAACAGTTCTGGTGGATAGTGCTTTATATACACTATGGTGCTTCAACACAGCATTTCTACTGCTTGCAGCAAAAAAAGTGCTCTGTGCGGCAATCAACACAAGTTGCATGTCACCTGTGGATAGCCAGGGGCGTTTATCCACCCTCTCACTTCATCATCTGGGCTCTTCAGGAAAGCAGTTATAGAAGGCCCTTGGAAGACACTGATTTGGCTTAGCAGTAATGGAAAACTGGTTGCTTGTTATGGGAATGCACCATAGCAAGCCTCAACTTCTGTGCTTCCCTCATTCCCTTTCCTCTTTCACACATGAAGTTGAAAGTTTCCTTTTGTGGTCAGGCATAAGCCAGTTTTCCTTTATGTCTGAATGTGGGGAAGTGTGATCAAGGCAGTTAAATGACCAGGTTACTTTCTGACCCTCCTTTAACCATTTGTAGTTTGAACAAGCCAGCTTCCCATATTTGGATATACAAGAGCGCCCGTTTATTTCCAACCACAAAAAGCCTTCATTGCATATGAAGGAGGGAAGGGGACTGGTTTAGTGATTGAGGCCAAGGCTTGCCACTAATGGGAAAAGTGGATAACTGTGTCAAGTCTGTTATTCCGTCAACAGAGTAAGGCAGAGAAAAAATGCTACAGAGTTCTGAGACCCTATTGGATCCATAAGGATTGTGTAACCTGAAACTACATTAACTTAAAAGAAAACTATTCATGAACCTACCGCCTTAATGCCACATATCACTGTTGTGTTTCCTAGCTTCACAAGGGCAGAGCCATCTGCAGTTGTAATTGAACCTAGAAAGAGACCATTCAACAAAATCAAAGCTTTCTACCTGTGAAATAAACTTTGCAAATCACACTGGCAGCACTAACACTGCTTGCAGAATAAGACATTGGTTACAAATAGATGATTAGCTATTCAGAGTTGTCGAGGCATTCCATACTCAGGGGTTTTGCTGAATTTTTTTTGAAGAAAAAATGTAAGATTTGTTTTCTTGTGACGCTGCCTTGCTATAATTCTGCAAGAAGCCACCCACGTTTTGAATTCTTAGTCTCTGGAATCAGAGCCATATTTTCTGATCCCTTTGAATGTATTAGCAGCTGGGGGGAGAGAGTGATGCTTATACGTCTAGAGCAGCCTAGTGAGGGAGCCCCAGCTGATGAAGCGTCAAGCAAACAGGCGAGTTAAGCAGTGCTGAGCAGAAAGAGGCCAGGGCAGACTACTCTGTCCCTCCACACTTTGAACAAACTCCAAGATTCCAAACAAAGTAACACAATAAACTAATAAAATAAATTTAAAGCCAAAAGGGGTATGGTGGCTTTCCTGCACATACAGTGGTACATCGCAAGACGAATGCCTCGCAAGACAAAAAACGCGCAAGACGAAAGAGTTTTCCGTTTTTTGAGTTGTTCCGCAAGACGAATTTCCCTATGGGCTTGCTTTGCAAGACGAAACGTCTTGCGAGTTTGTTTCCTTTTTCTTAAAGCCACTAAGCCGCTAATAGCCGCTAAGCCGCTAATAGCCGTGTTTCACAAGACGAAAAAACCGCAAGACAAAGAGACTCGCGGAACGGATTAATTTCGTCTTGCGAGGCACCACTGTAGTACAGTTTGTCACATGTAAAACTATCTGCCTGATGGACAGATGGGTAATGGGTGTGTAATTGGTGCAATGAGCTCCTGGCCCTCAGGGAACAAGTTTGTTCCCTTGAGGTCAATTTGGCTGACCTGGAGAAACTTAGAGATGCAGACAGGCTGGTTTGGG
Organism: Podarcis vaucheri; assembly: GCF_965113315.1. Classification (NCBI taxonomy): domain Eukaryota; kingdom Metazoa; phylum Chordata; class Lepidosauria; order Squamata; family Lacertidae; genus Podarcis; species Podarcis vaucheri. The sequence continues at coordinate 12,930,398 of NC_138755.1, forward strand.
ATGAGATAACACTGCCCCAGTCCCAGGATGAGAGGTCCCCTGCTATCATGGAGAATGACAGCCTTGAGGAAGGGAAAAGATCCCTTAGGTGGGATCCATTCCATGAGGGGCAAGCAGTTATCCTCTCATGCTGAGGATAGAGAGATTCTGGTAGTGGGTAACTCGCTTGTTAGGAACAGAGAAAGTTGGGTGTGATGGACAGGCAGATCATAGGTGTGGGATGCCGAGCTGCAACTCGACACATAGGGGGAATTGCCTCCCAGCTGGTGCAAAGGTTGGATGTCAGACAACTGCTTTTTGTTACATCATTAGTTAAATTAGAACCTGTCTTTCGTGAGGGTGAGAAAAAAGATATCTGTACAGTGGTACCTCGGGTTACAAACACTTCAGGTAACAGACTCCGCTAACCCAGAAGTAGTACCTCGGGTTAAGAACTTTACCTCAGGATGAGAACAGAAATTGCGTGGCAGCGGCACGGCGGCAGTGGGAGGCCCAATTAGCTAAAGTGGTACCTCAGGTTAAGAACGGTTTCAGGTTAAGAACAGACCTCCATAATGAATTAAGTTCGTAACCAGAGGTACCACTGTATCTGTGTTACACTTCTATCAGTCCCCACAGGAAAAGTTCTGCAATATACAGAAGACCATGTCTTTTCTAGTACAGTGGTACCTCGGTTTACGAACTTAATCCGTTCTGGAACTTTGTTCTTAAACCGAAACCATTCTTAAACCGAGGCGTGCTTTCCCTAATGAGGCCTCCTGCCGCTGGTGCCCTTCCACCCTTCGGGTTCCATTCTTAGACCGAGGTAAAGTTCGCAAACTACTTCCGGTTTTACGCAGTTTGTAAACCAAATCGTTCATAAACAGGGCTATTCTTAAACTGAGCTACCACTGTACATTCAAAGCACAACCAGTCTACCAAGAAACACTCACCTATGTTGACAGTTGTGGTTCTGAATTCACCAAGGTCCCTTCCATCAGGACGGCAGTTTTCTTTCTAAAAAGATCATCAAGTCTCATATACAAGCAACTAATCTTATCCACTAGCAATGTAAGAGCTTAACTAAAACAGGCTCTTAAAGACCAGCATTTGACGGACTGCTATGACGTGTGGGCAGAATCCAAGAACAAAAGCGTTTTTTTCCTGATTGTTTATATTATATGCACATTTTTTGTTATTTAGATTTTATTTTATCGAAGTGATTTCAATTAAAAGAAATAAAGTGATACAGGAAAAAAGAAGGAACAGTAAGAGGGAAGAGAAAAACAAAGCTCTCTCTCTCTATATATAATATTTATGTGCAAAAATGCAAGATACGATATGCCCATACATTCTTATATAAATTGGTATTATATGCACATTTATGTAGAAAAAAAATCAGGTCATAACAGATAAACACCCATCTCTGAGTACAGTCCAAAGTTTGGCACATTCATGGAATTTCAATCTATCTCTCACAACTGATAATATGAAAGTGCCAAATAGGAACACCCATTCCTGTATCAGTTATTACATAAGCCAATATGACATTAGCTTCAAGGTCATTAACTGTCTTCATTTTACATGCAACATTGTCATATACCCGATAAATGATACAGAAGTTGTGGTTTTGCATGACCTTCCAGCAGGGCTTCTCCCGTGCCAGGAAACGGCACTGCAATGCTACAGAGGTGCCGGAATGCACCAAAGAGGTACTGGAACTCAGCTCCAGTGAGTTCCAGATGAAAAAAAAGCCATGCCTTCTAGGTATATGAAAAGGAACTGTAAAATTGGCTAAACCAGATGTGAAAGCAGCTTCTAGTCTAGTCAACTGCACTTCTAAGAGACTTCTGATACAAACTTCCTACCACAAAGGGCCAATTCACACAGCCACCAACCAGATTTTCTTTGTATGTAAAATCCTACCTGAGAAAGACATGAACATGGTACATGTCATGTCTGAACAATTTGGGTCTTGTTGCATTGAATTTGATATGTAGAGACCCCATTCCAATGCTAACTGGAAATCTAACAGTCTGAAAAGTGGAAGAAGCATGCCCAATAGGCAAATATCATCCCACGGTGCCTTGGGGGAAGATTTTCTGATCCAGACCAAAGGTGCTGGAAAATCAAAAGGCCATTTTGGCTCACCTGATTTTGAAATTCAAAGATATAGCTCACTTTTTAAAAATTCAGGGCCAACAATGTTTTAACACACACAAATGCTCACTGTACTCACCAAGAATCTTCTGTAATACTCCAAAGGTTCCACAGTTCTGAAAACAAATAGAATGGTAAAGACAAAATGTTTTGCAAAAGAGACTGCTTGCAAAAAGACAAAGGGCGAGACCCAGACCGAATAATGTTTACAGTAGACCCAATGAAATAAGTAGTACAAAGTAGTCATGACTTACTGAAATCCCATTGATTTCAGTGGGCCTACTCTGAGTAAAACTTTGCTAAATATGTGTCTCGGGGGACAATGGAGGAGTGCGCCCTTAGGGGTAAAGTCAAATCGCTGGAGGGTTACATCATCTGCAATTGTCTGGTTTTAAAACTGACAAGCAGCTCTGTGAAGCTTTTTCAATTTTACCTCCAAGAGTTAAGATGAAGCCTAATTATTATCTTGGTGGAAAAATGGTTATTGAAGTTAATGAATTTAGCTGAGATGGCAAAGTTGACATGCTTAATTTGAGAAGAATCATGGAAACCAAATTCTGAGAAAATTAATAATTTGAAATGGATAATGAAAATTAATAAAGAAATATTTTAACTGCCTGGTTTCACCTTGACAGATGTGTCCTATTAACTCAGATACAACTAACCACAAATGTGAATTTGGTTTCAGTAAAAATAACTATTATTAGAGGCTTCTCCAAGTTACTTTGCTGCTTGTAAAGGGTCACTATTTTCTAAACATTAATTACACACCTTCAAAGCTGGGCTAGTGCCATGATGGTCTGTGACAATGAATTTATGTAGCCCTCTATCTTTTTACATGAAAAAGTGTGTGTGTATGTGTGTGTGTGTGTGTGTGCACGCACGCGCACACACACACACACACACACACGTATGTAGAGGCTTTTCTTCTCTTCCCTACATAGATACAATTATTTTCTGAAATTGCTCTTTACGACAACATGCTAATGCTTGGGCTATACTGCCATCCTCTTTCTTTTCTCTTTATGTGCCATCCTACATTACCAAAACACATTATTCTTGTTACGTCAATAACATAGATTTTTCATACACTTTCCTCTGCCAAAGGACACTTTCCCTGCTAGGTCTAAGAATTGAATATACAAATCCTATATATGTGATATATGAGCACTTAACTATTTTATATGTTCCCAATTGGGGAAATAGAATTTTTGTTTTTAACTCTAGTGAGGATAAAATTGAACTGAACGTGAGAAATTTGGCATGGGAAAGGGAAGAGAACTCCAGATATCTGTCCAGCCTCATTCTTTAAAAGGGGGGAAGCTCCTTTGTAATGTATTCTGCAGTTGACCTCCTTTGTAATGTTTTATTTTGAAATCTTCAAGATAATATTTTAGTTTTCTGTTATGTTGCTTGAACTGTATACTCTATATTTGACTTTCTTCAGATTGTTTTATTGACTTAATATGCTGCAAACCACTTTGAGATTTTTCTTAAAAATATAAAGCGGAATGGAAAATTTAAAAAAATAAAATAAAATTCTCATTCTTTTAAGCACACTTGTGCACTGAAATATTTATTCCTATTTAATGCAATTCCTTCCCAGAATAACATGCTCAATGCTTGGGCTATACTGAAACCCGCCATGAGGGAACGGCAGGACCTCGGCCGGCGCCAAAAACCTGAGCAAAAACTCCCGCCGCCAACTCCTCCCCCCTCGTGCGGTTAGTTAGGCGTTCGTGCCCCAGGATCCCGGCGACTCGCTGCGTTCACACGTGCAGAGCGCTTTCACGAGACCAGGGGGAGGGAAGGAGGGTAGCGGCGAAGGCCTGGGAAGCAACGACGCCGCGTCCCGGCCGCGGGCTCCGGCTGAGAACCCAGAGCTCGGGCGCCGTGAGGGGAGAAGGGGAGCCGCCGCTCGAAGCGAGTTGACCCACCTGAAGCCAGCCGCCGCCGCCGCCATCGCCATCATCGCCGCTGCTTTTTCGGCAGTTGCTGCAAGGCCTCCCAGGCGCAGAGGGCGCTGCTGAGGCGAGGCCGGAAGTGGCCCTCCAAGGGCGAGGGCGGGGTTCTTCGCAACTTTCCGGCAGGGAAGTGTCGTTGGCCGTCAGTCTCTCACGAAACATAAATATATTTTTTTAAAAAACTCAAGAGTCGGTCACCTCACCGTCTGGGTATGGAGATTCCGAGTTTGCGTTGCAAGGTTTCTTCTTCCAACTCTGCGTGGAAGCGAGAGGCGCTCATTATAAACCAGCAGAGAAATGCATGAGATAAAATTAATTACAGCGTAGCAACCCACTCTCTCCCGCCTCCCCACGCCGGAACAATGAAACTTTATCGTAAAACAAACAATATTTTAAAAACAAGCGGAACAGACTGAACGATCATCATTTCTAAGACCTTAATATGCTTGAGCAAATATATAAGCCGTGGCCAGGCGCTGAAATGATTTTATAAGAGGTGGGGATTTGGGTTCGCTTGTCAATTCCCTATACAAAGCTCAGTAAGCTCGCAGCATACATGAAAAATTCATGTGAAGTGCGGATGACTAATTTTTGTTTATTTAGTTATGCCCCGCCTAACTGATAATAGTGACAATAGTGATAATAACAACAATTTAACTGTGCTTCAGATCCCAAACGGAACCCTAATTTGGACGCCATTGTTGTATTATTAATTATAAGTATTAATTATTGTTGTTTTCGTTTTGTTATTATTTTATAATATATCTCCCGTCATCCGAAGATCACAGGGAATCACAAAATCGCAAAATGGAAAACACAAAATACATATCTTAATAAGAAACCAAACAGAACAATATCTGCCCTCCCTGTAAAGTCTTGAAATCCCCTGATTCTCCCAAACTTTTCAATGCTACAGGTCCAGAGTTTGGTTCGTAGGGGGCGAGGAGAATGAGTCCAAAATCGACTTGCGAGTCCGCCTCTGTCCACGCATCTACACGCTATGGCTCTAGGATGGCCTTGGTGTCGACCAATAGCAACGCTCGACGTGCCTCCGGAAGTGCTGGCGGCAGCGCCGCGCTCTCTCTGCCTCCTGGTCCTTCTCGACTTCCGCCTCCGTGTCCCTGTGCTCCGAGTCTCTGCCGGCGGCGCAAGGGCGATGGAGCTGCTTTGGCTGGCTGAAGCGTCCGTGGCTCTGGCGGTCTCGGGGCTGGTCCTGGTGAGGGGGGACGGGGCGCGGGGTCCTAGTCCTGGAGCTTCCCCCAGCCTGGTCTTCTTTCCATCCCTCACCATCATCCCCCTCCCAAGCAAGAGGACCTCTGAGCTCGCGCAGAGTGCCTTTCATTGGCCGCCGAGTAGCCCCTTCGCATGACTGTGACGCTTGGCGTCCCCAGGCCCTGCAGCTCACGACTCCTCTTTATATGGGATTTAAGCAGCTGGAGCCTGTAAAACAGCAGTGACCCCCCAAGAGGGGCTGTTTGCATTTCGCTTTGAGGGGTTTTTCACAAGCATTGGATCGCAGTACAGTGGTACCTCGGGTTACATACGCTTCAGGTTACACGCTCCACTAAGCCAGAAATAGTGCTTCAGGTTAAGAACTTTGCTTCAGGATAAGAACAGAAATCGGGCTCTGGCGGTGCGGCGGCAGCGGGAGGCCCCATTAGCTAAAGTGGTGCTTCAGGTTAAGAACAGTTTCAGGTTAAGTACAGGCCTCCGGAACGAATTAAGTACTTAACCCGAGGTACCACTGTATTGTAGAACTGGAAGGGACCAAAAGGATCATCTAGTCCTGCGATGAAAGAATCTTTCGCTCAGTTTGAGGCTCGAATCTACAGCCCTGAGATTAAGAGTCTCGTGCTCTGCCCAGTTTTGGTGTATAAAACATTTATAATGTAAAAATTGGATTAAATGAATCAATAAATAATATCAGGGCCACCTTCAGAATTTGATTAGCATCAGAGTGGTAGAGTCTGAAGGGACCCACGAGGGTCATCTACTCCAACTCCCTGCAGTTTAGGAATCTTTCAGACCCACAACCCTCAGATTAAGGATCTCCTGCAGTAGAAGTCTATGTTTCTATGTTCAACTAGATGATAGATGACAGAACTGTAGAGATGCAAGGGAACCCAAAGGCCATCTAGTCCACCCCCTACAACCCAGCAATCCTGCCCACAGCCATCCATGGGGTGGGTTCTCACCACTAGCCTTCTGGTTAGCAGCCAGACATTGACCTACTGCGCCACTGGAGACCAGTAATTGAAATGCTCCTCACCCCTTACCGATATAATCTCCTATATTTTATATTGTGCTTTGACATGCTGGTCTTATTATATTTTGATAGCAGGCCAGAGAATTCCTGCTTTTATTACTATTGTGTGGAGGAGGTCAATAGCCATGAAAAGTCTCCACAGGAATCTGAATCTGTGCCCACCTAGTCTTCATCCCAGTGTTCTTTTAATGGGAACCTGTTATAAATTAACTCCAACCTCGTTTGCTTTCTTCCTCTCCTCAATAAACCCAACTTGACTGGGCTATGAGTATATTGTAGTTTCTTCTTTCCCAACTTTTCTCTTGGCAACTGAATCTTTCCCAAATGACTGACAAGAATCTATGCTTGCTGTCTGTTGGTAGATGCCAGTCAGCTGATTGGAGCCCTGGGATTTGAAAATGTAGCATAAAGGCTTTCTCGTTATTTCATGCAATTTAAAGGAAACAGGCCACAAAGAACAAAATGTTTAAGTTCTAGGCAGACAGCAAAGCAGGAGCTCAGAAATTGTGAGGGTGGGTCTGATCTAATTTTACACGTCGTGTCTACACCAAGTTACTTTTGTGCAATAGCAAGAGGCACTAATGCAACTGTTGTAAGAGCTCAAAAATGCCGAGTTGCAATAGCTTCTTACATATTATGCAGAAAGCAGTTTCTTCCCCCACAAAACCCTTGCTTGCCAATTGTATTCCTTTTGATAGTGATAGGTACTTGGCTATTGCAGCTTCACCCTTTCTAATTTTAAGAGGAATTATTTTCTCTCTGCAGAATGCTATTGTGTAAATATTCTATAACTCTTAACTGGAAATCTTCTTTCCCCCCTTCCCAGATTGCTGTCATTGCCCACATAACTGCAACGAAAGTTCCAAACCTTAATCGACACGAGGATGAAAAATACTTTTTGAATGCTGAAAATGAGAAGGAACTTGTGCCCAGCATCCATGATCCCCCGACACGAGATCTTTCCGTAGTTGTGCCTTCATATAATGAGGAAGAACGGTGTAAGAATAAGTCTTTGTTTTCTTTGTGTGCATGTATAACACTGAATGTTGTCTTTCTTTTTTTATTTTACCTGTTCAGCGTTACTCAAACCAGATCTGTGGTTTTATTTCCTTCAGTACCATCAATGCTGAATGAAGCTTTGGGCTACCTAGAGAAGAGACAGGTATTTTTTTTTAAATCACATTTAATTGCAATATTTAATAACCGTGAGATAAAAATATCATTTTGCTCCTGTTCTAGTCATCGTGGTAAGAGAACATATGATGCTAAGGCAAATGCACAAGATCTGTGTTTCCTTTCCAGAGGCAAGATCCTGCATTCACATATGAGGTCATAGTAGTTGATGACGGCAGCAGAGATCAAACCACAAAGGTAGGAGACATATTTATGACTCGCCAATCCTAAATATATTGACAGTGCCAGCAAAAAGTAGAATGTAAACAGAAGTTCATATTTTCTGTTTTCATGATTACTGTCAGGGGTTCAGGAGCAGAGGCGAGGGCAAGGGAGGAAACAGAGAGCGAGGGGGAGGAGGCAGAAGAAAGGATGAGTGATGACGACGACCCGAGATCTCCGAGTCTTTCCAGTGAATCAGAAGATTCACAAAAAGGAGCACCAGTGGCCAGGGCAAGGGGGGAGACTAGGGGGACACCCCAGGAAGAAAGAGCCAGAGGGGACTCAGAGGGGAGCAGTTGGAGATCGGGACCAACGTCACCGCCAGAGAGTAGGAAAGAGGAAGAGCGCCAGGGAGCAAGCGCTGGCAGCTCGCAACAGGAGGGAGGGCACGAGTCAGGAGTGGCCACACCTTCATCGGGGAGCGAAGTGACGGTTAGACAGAAAGTGGAAGGTTGGGCGCGCGCGCCAAGTTCAAATGCACAGGAAGGTGGCGCAGTAGGCAGCCCGGAAAGGGAGCCAGGTCCTAAAGCCCGGCGCAAGGAGACAGGAGAGTCAGGGGGGTCAGCGTCAGAAGAATCCCGGAAGGAAGAGACCCAGGGGGGCAGAGGGACCCAGAGGAGAACTGTCAGGCGGAAAAGGTGGAGCAGGGCTAGGATATTAAGTTGGTGCGCAAGGGGCGGAGACTCAGACGGAGCTTTGCCGATCTAAGCATAAGACGTAGGGTTGCACGCAGCAGCTCGAGAATGGAGACTGTAACTCAATAAAGACTTTTATTTAACGATCGCTGGCTAGCGTGATCCTCTGTGAGCTAGGATCTGGAAGTAACCCTGACAGTAAGCTCCGTCTCTTCAAATTGTGGGCATCCACGGCCTCGCGGAGAGGAGGGAAAGCGGGTGCCTACAAGAGAGCTCACGAACGGCAGACAATATGACGGCCGAACAGCAAATAACGGAACTCAGAGAAGCAGTTTCACGACTGAATGCCGAGGCGCTGGCGTCCAGGAAGAGAGAGGAGGAAGCAGCTGCCGCCTACAGGGATCTCCAGGTCAGGTTGGACGTGCTTACGAAGCAAGGGCAACAGACACCCAAATCAGAGGGGATTGGGTTGGGGAGACGCACAGGCGGTCTAGTCTCGCACTTCGATGGGAATTTGCAACAGTACCCCAACTTTAGAGCAGACGTAATGTGTGCACTGCAACTACTGCACAAAGACTTTAGAGATGAACAAGAGAAAGTGGGGTTCATCATGTCCCATTTGCATGGAGACGCAAAAGCATGGCTGCACAATTTGTGGAGAGATAAGGATCCTGCGCTCCGAAATGCGGACGCCTTTATTAAAGCGATGGATGGCTGTTTTTTATCAAGCATTGACGTGGATCTTGCCCGAAAGGAGGTGCATGGACTAAGGCAAGGGAGGGCCAGCGTAAGGCAGTATCATGCCCGCTTTTTCGCTTTGGTCAGTGCCCTGGAATGGGACAGAGATTCGGCTCCTGTCAGAGACCTTTTTTGGGAGGGCTTGCACAACTCGGTTAAAGATGAGATTGCGAGGGGGGAGAGACCCCGGACCACGCAGGAGATCGTTCAGAGGGCGCTGGCGGTGGGGGTGCGGCTGGAAGAACGTCCGTGGAGCAGGGACGAAGGGCGCAGCGGGCGCGAACCAGCCAGGGGCTCCTCCTTCCTTCCCAGAGAAGCAGCGCGTGCGCAATCCACGCCTCCAACAGGGGGAGGGGTGGAACCGATGGAGGTTGGGAGTGCAAGGGCTCAGTCAGCAGCCAGAGCCCTAGCACCGGCAGCAGTGAAAGCGAAGCCTCCTAGAGGGAACAGGAAGTGTTATATCTGCGAGGATCCAGGGCATATGGCGAAAGAGTGTCCCCGGAGGCTCCACAAGCACACTGCAGCCTCAGCAATGGTGACTGCAGCAACGCAGCACGGAGAACCACAGCAGGGAAACGACGATGTCTGGCTGGAGGAAGAGGCACTGGGGCCCAGCCAGACGTGTCAGTGAAGCAGTCCCCAGAGATTTTACCGCCCATGGACCCCCTCCCGCCCAAGCCAGTAGTGAGGCTCACCGCATCGCTCCAGCTACCCAATGGAATCACCATGGACGTGCCAATCACCGTCGACTCGGGAAGCAATGCAGACTTCATAGGGCAGGACTTTGTCGACCGGCACGCTATACAGTTGCTGCCTGCCACGCTGCCCCTGCAGGTTGTCACGGTGGATGGCAGGGAGCTGTTAGGGGGGCAAGTGGTGAAGCAGACGCCACCTATGGTGCTGCGGCTTGGAAATCACAGGGAAATCATCAGCTTCAACGTCACTCAACTCTCGGACACGCCTATTGTATTGGGCATGAGTTGGCTGGACAAGCACAGCCCGACGCTGGCTTGGTACCAGAGGCAGCTGACCTTCGGCTCTTCCTTTTGTGCTGAACACTGCATCATGCCCCAGCAGGAAGGGGAGCAAGAGGAGTCACAGCTGCTGCTAGGCACGCTGCAAGCGATTCCCCACAAGTACGCAGAATTTTTGGAGGTTTTCTGCGAGAAGGAGGCAGACAAGCTACCCCCCCACAGACCATATGACTGCAAAATTGACCTGCTGCCGGGGGCGGCGCTGCCCAAAGGGAAGCTGTATTCCATGTCTGAAGACGAACTGCAGGAACTCAAAGAGTTCATAGATCATAATTTGAAGCGCGGTTTCATCCGAGAGTCCCAGGCAGCGGGGGGCAGTCCTGTATTCTTTGTGAAGAAGCGAGACACGCCCCAAAAAAGACTCGTAGTGGACTACCGCATTTTGAACAGTGTCACCAAGCCGTCGGACTTCCCCATGCCCCGAATCGACGACCTCCTCGCAAAAGTACGCAAGGGCAGCGTGTTCACCAAGTTGGACCTGCGAGGGGCGTACAACCTCATTCGCATGCGGGAAGGAGATGAGTGGAAGACAGCCATGTTCACGCCCCTGGGCACCTACGAATATAGAGTTATGCCTTTTGGATTGCAAAATGGCTCCCACGTTTTTCAAGCTTTCATGCATCACGTGTTGGCGGGGCTCCTCTACAAGACGTGCGTCTGTTTCTTGGATGACATCCTGATCTTTTCGGAATCGCAGCAGGAGCATGACAGACACGTCAGGGAAGTGCTGAGCAGGCTCCAGCAACATAGGCTTTACGCCAAGCTGGAGAAGTGCCAATTCGACGTGACGGAGGTGGATTTCCTGGGCTACAAGTTGTCTGACAAGGGGCTCGCCATGGACAGCGCCAAGGTTCGAGCGGTGTTGGATTGGAAAAGCCCACGCAAGCGGAAGGAGGTCCAACGGTTTGTCGGCTTCGCGAACTTCTATCGCAAGTTCATCAAAGGCTTCGCAATGCAGACAGCGGCCATCACGGACACGCTCAGTTCCAAGAAAAAGAAGTTCATCTGGACAGCGCAGGCGGAGCAGTCCTTTCAGGCACTCAAGCGTCTTTTCGCGTCGGAGGAACAGCTGCTTCATGTCGACCCCAGCAGGCCGATGAGAGTTGAAACAGACGCCTCGGACAGGGCCGTCGGAGCAGTCCTGCTGCAGAAGGACCCGCAGGGGGTTTGGAGGCCCGGAGCGTTTTACTCCAGGAAGCTCAGCAAGTCCGAACAGAACTACACCATCTGGGACAGGGAGTTGCTGGCTATTCATGCAGCGTTCAAAGCATGGAGGCACTTCCTGATTGGAGCCAAGCACACGGTGCAGGTCTGCACGGACCACAAGAATCTGGAGCACTGGCGCACGGCACAGTTCCTGAACCAGAGGCAGATACGTTGGGCTGAGTTCTTTGCGAACTTCGACTTCCGGATAGAGTATGTCCCGGGGGACACCAACATCATGGCGGACGCGCTCTCCCGTAAGCCACAGTATCTGGAGGACGCCACGCCAGCGGCCGCCATGCACATCTTCGCACCAACAGTGTGGGCGTGCGCTGCGGCGACAGTGGACCTGGAGGCGGTGCGACGAGCGTTGCAGAATGACTCCTTCGCGCAAGCAAAGATGGCAGAGATGCAAAGGGGCACGGCAGCGACCGACGGGTTCCAGCTGAGAGATGGATTGCTCATCCGCAAAGGGGCCATCTACGTGCCGGGAGACGAACTTCGCGCCAAGGTACTGCATCAGCTGCACGACGCGCCCACTGCCGGGCACTTTGGCAAGGAGAAGACGGTGGAATTAGTCGCCAGGGATTTCTGGTGGCCCGGAATGAGAGGGGAGGTCGCGGACTACGTGGCGAGGTGCGACACCTGCCAGAGGGCCAAACCAGTGCACAGACCGCCGGCCGGACTGTTGGAACCGCTGCAAACTCCGGTCGAACCATGGGAGAGAGTCGCCCTGGACTTCGTCACGGATCTGCCCAGCTCGAGGGGCAAGACGGCCGTGCTGGTGGTGGTGGACTTGTTCTCCAAGATGGCACATTTCATCCCGTGTGCGAAGGTGGCCACGGCGGAACAAACCGCCAAACTGTTCATAGACCACGTGTTCAAGGTTCACGGTCTGCCACGGTCTATTCTGTCCGACCGCGGGCGGCAGTTCATCTCGAATTTCTGGCAGAAGCTGATGGGCTTCCTAAACGTCAAGATCAACCTGGCGTCGGCGAGACACCCGCAGACCAACGGGCAAGCGGAGCGGGTCAATGCCATCATGCAGCAGTACCTGAGATGCTATGCGAATCAACAGCCTGCGACGTGGGTGGATTACCTGCCGCTCGCCGAGTTCGCCTACAACAACACGAAGCACGTGTCCACGGGGGTCACGCCGTTCTTCGCCAACAACGGGAGGCACCCCAGAACCTTCCCGGGACTGGAAAGACTGGTGGAGGGGGAGCCGCAGACAGCAGATGCGTTCGCGTCGGAGTTGCAGGAGGTCCACGATCAGCTGCGGCGGCACCTGGAGCTGGCCAAACACGCATACAAGGTGCAGGCAGACAAACACAGAAGGGTTGGCGAAGAGATCCATGTGGGAGACTGGGTCTGGTTAGCAGCCCACGCAGTGCCGGCCAGGTCGTTGGCCAAGAAGAAACTAGGGCATAAGCAACTGGGGCCCTACCAAGTCGAAGAGCAGGTCAACCCGGTGGCCTTCAGGCTGGCGCTTCCGGAGGGTTCCAGAATGCATCCGGTGTTCCACAGATCGGTGCTCACTCCCTACAAGGCACCGCACAGGTTTCAGGAACCCGGAACGGCGCCGAGTCCGCTCCGAGAGGGAACCAGGCAACGGGGAGTGGCACAGGAGGTGCGCCTCAACGAAGTCACGGAGATTTTGGACTCCAGATGGGGGGAAGAGGGGGTAGAATACCTTCTCGCTAAGGAGGGCACCCCGGCCAGTGCCAACAGCTGGGTGCCGGGCTACGCTTTAGATGAACCTCTGCTCAAGGAAGAGTTTCATGCCCTCTTCCCCCATAGGCCAATGCCAGCGGACTTTTTCGACGACTGGCTTTTCACGCCCACGCTTTCAGCCAGCACGTTCCGGGGGTTCGACTCGGATGAGGAACCGACACGAGACGCCCGTTCCCCGGAGGGGTCGCCCTCGGGATCTGCTTCAGAACCCTCGTATTGGTGGGATGATCGACCAGAGGAGCAGTGGCGCAGGAAGTGGCTGGAGGGTCCAGGATGAGCAACGCCTCCAGAAGGAAGCGAGGGAGAGACGGACATGGACGTTTTCGGGGACGACCAGGGTCTCGAGCACGGCGGCACAGAGATGGAAGCAGAGGTGACCGTCGTCGACGAGAGCAGGGAGGAAGAACCGGAAGACTTCGGATGGAGGCCCGCCACGGGAAGAGAACTGTACCCGACATTCGTCCCCTTGACACTGCAGCACCCAGTTCCCGCACCGGAAGGAGGGGAGGGGGGAAGAGGGGGCTTCGAGGGGGGGATGGATGTCAGGGGTTCAGGAGCAGAGGCGAGGGCAAGGGAGGAAACAGAGAGCGAGGGGGAGGAGGCAGAAGAAAGGATGAGTGATGACGACGACCCGAGATCTCCGAGTCTTTCCAGTGAATCAGAAGATTCACAAAAAGGAGCACCAGTGGCCAGGGCAAGGGGGGAGACTAGGGGGACACCCCAGGAAGAAAGAGCCAGAGGGGACTCAGAGGGGAGCAGTTGGAGATCGGGACCAACGTCACCGCCAGAGAGTAGGAAAGAGGAAGAGCGCCAGGGAGCAAGCGCTGGCAGCTCGCAACAGGAGGGAGGGCACGAGTCAGGAGTGGCCACACCTTCATCGGGGAGCGAAGTGACGGTTAGACGGAAAGTGGAAGGTTGGGCGCGCGCGCCAAGTTCAAATGCACAGGAAGGTGGCGCAGTAGGCAGCCCGGAAAGGGAGCCAGGTCCTAAAGCCCGGCGCAAGGAGACAGGAGAGTCAGGGGGGTCAGCGTCAGAAGAATCCCGGAAGGAAGAGACCCAGGGGGGCAGAGGGACCCAGAGGAGAACTGTCAGGCGGAAAAGGTGGAGCAGGGCTAGGATATTAAGTTGGTGCGCAAGGGGCGGAGACTCAGACGGAGCTTTGCCAATCTAAGCATAAGACGTAGGGTTGCACGCAGCAGCTCGAGAATGGAGACTGTAACTCAATAAAGACTTTTATTTAACGATCGCTGGCTAGCGTGATCCTCTGTGAGCTAGGATCTGGAAGTAACCCTGACAATTACGATTTTGAGGGACTGACTCAAGGCAGTTTACATTTGGGGCTGCCCCTCAAGGGGATGACACTAGCTATTTATGTGCTATATATATATATATATATATATATATATATATATATATATATATATATTTCTCTATTGGATTTCTGTGAATTTGTACTTAAGGTGCCTCAAGCACAAATTCTGAGAAAATTAATAATTAAATAATAAATTTGAAATGGATTAATAAAGAAATACTTTAGCTGTCTGGTTTCACCTTGATAAACGTGTCCTATTTACGCAGATATGACTAACCACAGATGTGAATTTGGTTTCCTTAAAATAACTATTATTAGAGACTTCTCCAAGTTGTTTTGCTGCTTATAAAGGGTCACGATTTCCTAAAGATTAATACCAACATTACACCCCTTCAAGGCTGCGCTAGTCCCATGGTCTGTGAATTTATGCAGCCTCTGTCTTTATACATGAAAAAGCATTTTTTTTAAAAGTAGGGGCTTTTTTTTCTTCTCTTCCCTTTCACTAAACAGATACAATTATTTTCTACACGACAACATGCTCAGTGCTTGGGCTATACTGCCATCCTCTTTCTTTTCTCTTTCTGTGCCACCCCACTTTACCAAAACACATTATTCTTGTGACGTCAGTAACATAGATTTTTCATACACTTTCCTCTCTTCAAGTTCTGCCAAAGGACAATTTCCCTGCTGATAGGTCTAAGAACTGAATATACAAATCCTATATATGTGACGTGTGAGCACTTAAAGTAGAAGGCGTTACACAAATATCTACTTACCTATTTTATATGTTCCCAGTCGGGGAAATATAATTTTTGTTTTCAACTCTAGTGAGGCTAAAATTGAACTGAAAGTGAGACATTTGGCATGGGAAAGGGAAGAGAACTCCATGTATCTGTCTAGCCTCACATTCTTTTAAGCACACTTGTGCACTGGAATATTTATTCATATTTAATGTAGGCTTTGTTATATCATTAATATAAATGAGGAGAGAAGGAGACATTCAGTTCCTATTTGTGATTGCTGTTCTCTTATTCTGATTTGCACATGCCCTGTAGGTTGCGCTGAAGTATACCCAAAAATATGGTAGCGACAAAGTGAGAGTCCTCCCTCTGGTGAAGAATCGTGGAAAGGGGGGAGCTGTTAGAATGGTAATGAATTTATGCAGTTTTCCTTTCTGTAATTAAGATTCTTTTCTTGGTGAAAGCAAACATTTTCTTCACTGAGCATTTAGCTTAATTTTGAAATAATACTGCAAAAACCTGAGTATTGGCAAATACAGCATGCCCCCAACTTGCACCTATTTACCGTATTTTTCGCTATATAGGACGCACTTTGTCCCCTCCAAAAATTAAGGGGAAATGTTTGTGCATCCTATGGAGCGAGTGCAGGCTCCTTGGCTTCAGCGAAAGCAACGCGAAGCCTCCAAAGCGTTGCTTTCGCTGAAGTCTGGAGAGCGAGAGGGGTTGGTGCGCACCAACCCCTCTCGCTCTCTAGGCTTCAGGGATAGCCGCCTGAAGCCTTTGGAGCGCAGCGGGAACTCTCGCTGTGCTCCAAAGGCTTCGGGGTTAGCTGCGCAAAGCCTCCGAAGGGCAGCAGGGTACATAACACCGGTCTTGAAAGACCTACATTGGCTCCCAGTACGTTTCCGAGCACAATTCAAAGTGTTGGTGCTGACCTTTAAAGCCCTAAACAGCCTCAGTCCAGTATACCTGAAGGAGCATCTCCATGCCCATCGTTCTGCCCGGACACTGAGGTCCAGTGCCGAGGGCCTTCTAGCAGTTCCCTCCCTGCAAGAAGCCAAATTACAGGGAATCAGGCAGAGGGCCTTCTCGGTAGTGGCACCTGTGGAACGCCCTCCTACCAGATGTCAAAGAGAAAAAGAACTACCAGACTTTTAGAAGACATCTGAAGGCAGCCCTGTTTAGGGAAGCTTTTAATTTTTAATATATTCTTGTATTTTAATATTCCTGTGGAAGCCGCCCAGGGTGGATGGGGAAACCCAGCCAGATGGGCAGGGTATACATAATAAATTATTGTTATTATTATTATTATATTACATTCAAAATGCAACGAATTAGGCTAATGCATGCAGGTGGAGGGGTGGCTCTGTCAAAGAGATTTGAAGTCCTGTGGTTTCGCAGCATAATTTGCCGAATATGCCCTAATACAAGACTTTTGATCATTCTTATATACAGGGTGTGTTCAGTTCACGAGGGGAAAAAATACTCATGGCCGATGCTGATGGAGCCACAAAATTTGAAGACATTGAAAAAGTAGAAAGGGGTCTTGAGAGTCTGCAGCCCTGGCCTGTGAGTTTTCATTCGGTCACATTTCATTCGGTCACAATTAAATTTCTTTTCTTTCCCCTTCTGCTTCCTTAAAAAATATATTAAAATCCTGCTTTGTTTACCTGTCTGTATGCCAAAGTACTTCTTATACCATAGGCAGATCTTGCTGCTTGCAGTTCTTCGGCCCTTAAAATTTTAGGTGTAATCCAGAGAAAGTTGACCTCTTATTTCCAACTCAAAATCATTATGACTGGAGCACACAGCTTCTAGGAGAGATTTGTGTCCCCTTCTTCTTTCTCCATTCAAATTAGGTATCCCTGACTTACTTCCCTACTTCTTGGCGATTGCCTCTTATCTGGTTCTGTTAGACAGATCCACAGTTTTCGTCTTCTGACCCAGTACACTGTGCCCTGCCCCAGGTTCCTCATTTAGCCATTTGTCAAACTCTTCTTACCAAAACCATGTGTTCACTAACTTCCTATTTAAGATTCTTGCTCAAGCTAAGTGCTCAGTTTTACTTCTGCTTATTCTGAGAGCCGTAACTGCTTGTAGGTATGCGTCCGTGTTAGGCTTCATGATTCCATAAAATTTGAGTCTGCTTGAGTTCCCCTGTAATAATAAGAAAATGATTTATTAGCTATATAAATATATAAAGGTAAAGGTAAAGGGACCCCTGACCATTAGGTCCAGTCGTGGCCGACTCTGGGGTTGCGGCGCTCATCTCGCTTTACTGGCCAAGGGAGCCGGCGTACAGCTTCCAGGTCATGTGGCCAACATGACTAAGCCACTTCTGGCGAACCAGAGCAGCGCACGGAAACGGCGTTTACCTTCCCGCCGGAGTGGTACCTATTTATCTACTTGCACTTCGTGCTTTCGAACTGCTAGGTTTGCAGGGCAGGGCAATTCGCAGGGCAAGTCGCGGGGATGCGAACCACCAACCTTCTGATCGGCAAGTCCTAGGCTCTGTGGTTTAACCCACAGCGCCCCCTGCGTCTCTTATATAAATATATAAGCACACCTATATGTTTATATACACATTTTACAGTAGCCCCACATTATAGATTTTGTAGTTGGCATCTGTCTGTCTTGAGGGACAGTGGAGTGTGCCTTTGGGGGTGAAGTCAGACCACTGTGTTAGCAGCACTGAAGTCTCCTCCCCCGGGGGTGCAAGCCTGGGCAGTATGTATGGAGGTCCTGGGCTGCGCAGATGACAAGACCCCTCTGTCAGCCCCACTGATGGGGTCCAAAGGAAAGCAGAGCAATACGTTTGGCAGCAGCTTGGCTACAGGAGTTGCCAGGAAGGAGGTGTACAAGGCACCATCTAGCTGTCTTAGGGACCCCACTCCGAATTTGTGTAGGGTTTTTTTTACTCAGCCTTTTCTTCTCCCGAAGATACAGTGGTACCTCGGGTTACAGACGCTTCAGTTTACAGACTCTGCTAACCCAGAAATAGTACCTTGGGTTAAGAACTTTGCTTCAGGATGAGAACAGAAATTGCGCGGCAGCGGGAGGCCCCATTAGCTAAAGTGGTGCTTCAGGTTAAGAACAGTTTCAGGTTAAGAACGGACCTCCAGAATGAATTAAGTTCCTAACCCAAGGTACCACTGTATGCCAAAAGACAACAGAGCTTTAGGATCAGAGTTTTCCTTCACCAAGATGGGCTCCTTTCCAAGGTTGACGAGCCCCACCTGTCCTTCACTTTCCTCTACATCCATGCAGAAACCACCTTCTTGACTGCTGGAGCCACTATTGGTCTCGTTCTATGTTATGTTAACTGGTAACCCCATGATTGCATGAATCTTGGTGTCACAACTATCCCTTGCCAGCAATGGGCATAGTTGACGTATCAGCTGAATGTGTTCATAGGTATTCCTTGCCACAGAGGCTTGGTTTGGTGTATGTTTCTTAACTGTTAGTGTATTCCTTTTCTTTTAGGACCAGATGGCTATTGCCTGTGGCTCTAGAGCTCACCTGGAGCAAGACTCCATAGCACAGGTAAGCTTCTGTTTGCTAGTTCTTTGGCTGGTGGTCCTTTGTAGTCAGAAGAAGTGGAGTACATGCCTTTCTACGCTCAGCTTCTAGCCCCCTGTAACTTGCATGATTTAAAAATAATAATAATATGAGATTAGACAAGACCTTCCCCTCCCTGGGAGCTGCAAGGGGTTTTTTTTGGCGGTAGAGGCTAGTCCTCCAGATGAAGACTGTCTAGGCAGACCATCAGAACTCGTTGACTTCCCACTGCCTTGCTTCCTTTTTATTGCTTGTATCTTCAGCAACAGCAGTCTGAAACTATGCACCTGAGAACACTTGGGGACTTGGAAAAACTAGCTGAAATTGGCTTTAGCTCTAATGCTTGGTTCTTCTAGTTGCAGGGTTGTATTTGTCTTCATTTTAAATTATTCTAGTGTTTTATTAGAACGATGGCTTGTACTCGTAAGCAGCAGTTATCAACGAAAGATAAGTTGGCAAAACTTTCACACACACCCTTTGAGTAAAGAACACTTAAAAAGTTGGATATAATATGTTCAGAAGCGTTACCGCAGGTCTATATTGTGTCAGCACTTCTACTTGTACATGTTGAAACTATAATGGATTCTGTGTTGTCATTTCTTTTAAAACTTAAGTCACAAAAAAATGTATAGGCATTATGAACATTGACATTATAAAGTGACTGGACATACTGAGCTAGTTCCTGTGCTATCTTACCTTTTCTGCAGCGGTCTTACTTCCGTACACTTCTCATGTATGGATTCCACTTTCTAGTATGGTTCCTCTGTGTTAAGGAAATCAAAGACACCCAGTGTGGTTTTAAACTATTAACCCGTGAGGCCGCTTCCCGGACTTTTTCATTCCTTCACATAGAGCGCTGGTAGGTATCGCCCTCAGTTTTATTTGATTGGAAATGGCAGTTGGAGCTAGTGATATATGTGTTTTCAAGAGCTTAGTTCATGTGTGTGCTGTGCAATGTTATTGCTGGGATCTTGAGTCCCCTTTTCAGGCACATGCCACAGCTTTTGCACATTTAGTTGGATTTCTTACTTTTGTAATCAAGGAAGCTCCTCATCAACGGACGATTTATGGAGATATAATGTGATGTCCAATGTTAGTCATACAGTGGTGCCTCGCAAGACCAAAAGAATCCGTTCTGTGATTCTCTTCGTCTAGCGATTTTTTTCATCTTGCGAAGCAAGCCCATTGACGGATTAGCGGATTAGCGCTATTAGTGCTATTAGCTGCTTTTAGCGGCTTATCTGCTGATAGGATCAGCTGATAAGTGGCTTAGCGGCTTAGAAAAAGGGGGAGGGGGGAAAACCAGCAGGAACTCGCAAGACATTGTCGTCTTGCGAAGCAAGCCCATAGGAAATTCGTTTTGCGAAGCACCTCCAAAACGGAAAACTCTTTCGTCTAGCGAGTTTTCTGTCTTGCGAGGCATTCGTCTTGCGGGGCACCACTGTATTAGACGAGGCAAGGAGAGTACCGTAAAAGTACAACTGTTTGCCTAGGCTGCCTTGAATGTAATGAAAACAAAACAAAAAAAGGCTGATACCCATGCAGACGACTGCAAATTGGAATAGGTCTGCACTGCCTTTATTTTATTGGCAATTGTCCCTCTTTTAACACACCTAGAAATACTAGCTTCTTTATAGAGGAAGAAGAAAGGCTGAAAATGCGTTTTCAGTTTTTTTATTTCACCAGAGAGAAAATAGCAAGTTGCAACATGTATACCTATATCAGTTTTATTCCAGTTCTTTGTTATGCTCAGAAGGCGGTCAGTAATACAAGCATAAAAGATTTGTGATTTCATCACAGTACTGAACATTCATTCTGTTCTGTTGCAGGGCATTTGATGTGGAACTTCTGTATATAGCTCAGTGCTTTAAAATACCAATAGCAGAGGTCGCTGTCAACTGGACAGAAATTGAAGGTCAGTCAGTCGTCAACACTTTTCTGTCAATAGGGATTACAGTGGTGCCCCGCAAGACGAAATTAATTCGTTCCGCAAGTTTTGTCGTCTAGCGAATTTTTCGTCTTGCGAATCACGAAATCCCATAGGAATGCATTGAAAATCAATTAATGCGTTCCTATGGTCAAAAAAAGTCCAAACAAAGCCAAATTTGGTACAACAACAGTTTATGAACTGCTCTTTAAAGTCACACATACTGTAAAGAGCAGTTCAAAAATTGAAGGGAAAATAAATTAACTTTATAAACAAAACATGTCTTTGTTTTTAGACAAAGGAAACAAAGTCGCGAGACGTTTTCGTCTTGCGAAGCAAGCCCATAGGTGAAATTCGTCTTGCGAGGCAAATCGAAAACGGAAAAACCTTTCGTCTAGCGAGTTTTTTGTCTTGCGAGGCATTCGTCTTGCGAGGTACCACTGTATTCTAGAAAGCAGTTAGGCCAATTCCCCAGGAGACTGAACATTCCCCATTAATGTCAGAATATTAAATATGGTCTCCACAAAACCCATCTGGGGCAGTTACCAAAAAATGAAGGTCGCTGCCTCCATTCAATGCTTGTTTTGTATGTTCTCTCCTGCCCCTTAACCTCTTAGTAGGATTTATACTTCATGTTAATACATTCCATGTACCTGTGGAAAACTGCAGACTCAGCCAGAATCCCTGAGTAGTGTCTTCTCTATGACAGCGTACAGTCACCTCACAGTGGGTGGGGCAGTGGCTGCAGAGCGTTCACTCTTCCCCATGTATCCATGCTTATTATTATTTTTTATTATCCTTTATTGAATTTATATACCGCCCTATATAAAAGTTGGTCATCTTTGTTTGGGTCAGCGCATATATATATATATATATATATTTGCTTTCGTAGATTTTCACGGGTACAGGAATGCAGGTTTTGGTGTCTTCGGGTGTCTTCCCGTGTAAGAGTCGGGGTGTCTGTGCGACGTTTCGACGAGGTCTCACAAGCTCAAGAGGTCAAGACACGAAAGCTTTAGCAACTAATCTACACTTAATGACCCACCCAGTGATATTCAGAATATCACTCATGAAATCACCCAAGATATCCCTCAAGTAATTAAGGAACAAAAGAAGAAAAGGCACACTAATCTAGGAACTTCCTCTCTGCCCAGAACGTTGGAGGCTATACACCACACCCCTCAACAGTATTTATAGGAACTCAAACACCAGACTCTGCTCTGTTCCAGTAACAAGAAGCCGAAAGCACCAGCCTGAAGATGACGAGTGAGACCTCGTCGAAACGTCGCACAGACACCCCGACTCTTACACGGGAAGACACCCGAAGACACCAAAACCTGCATTCCTGTACCCGTGAAAATCTACGAAAGCATATATATATATATATACACACACATATATATATATATATTCTTATTGTCTCCTGTGACATCTTCTGGCCATAAAAAGCGACTAACACTTCTTAAATATGTCTATTTAACAGCTTACATTTTTTTCCTGTATTTAATCACCATAGGTTCTAAGTTGGTTCCAGTCTGGAGTTGGTTGCAGATGGGCAGGGACCTTCTTTTTATACGACTGCGATATCTGACTGGTGCCTGGCAGCTTCGAACAAGAAAAATTAATTAGGTTATTTATACTTACCAAATGGGTTGTTTGATACAAAGACTACAGCGAATTATTTCTACAGTATGAAATAAGGAAAAAGCCGGGACTATTCTTCATTACTGTTGTTCTGTGCTGCGCCTATTTTTTAAAAAAATTGCCAAGAATGTGGATGTCCTATATAATAAGCCTTTTCAAGTGTTGGGTGTGGTTTTTTTAAGTTTTGCAACTGGGAGTCAGTCTTTTTACTTTTGTATCAGCATTTTCCATTTTCACAAATTATTATTTCACAAAATGTACAGCAGAAATTAATACGTGCTAAAAAATCCCATGGACTACATTTTTATTATAAAGTCTGCCATTGCGGTTAGCCAAAGCTTTGTTCTTTGTATATTAATGTACAAGATGTCAGTTTCAATGGGGAAGCCCTTGTGTATGAGATGCCTTCAGTATCCGCAGCGAACCACTTAATTTGGGCGTCCGTTTCTGTACTTGAACTGATCACTGGCATTTTAGAATGACACCATCCATTTCTAGAATTACCAAGGATGATGTAGACGTTTTTACATTAATTGGAGGGAGTTCTGCACACATTTCACTTGCTCATTGAATTCAGCAGCATGTATTTCTCTAAATGTACATTTGTGAGCTAGAATGGGTTTCCAATAAACCCAAGGAGTTCAGAAGACAAGAAAATGTTTTTGTGGCAGGCATCAGTTTTCTACAGTAATTTTTATCATGTTAAAATTCCACCAAATTGTCAAGGCATTATCTCTAAATTATGGAACATTAAAGATAAAATGGTGCTGTCAAAGTGTCTGAGGATCACTGAGGTCTCCACTACCACCATCACAGGTCTGACAGCTTATGAGGGCTTGCAAAGAGCAAACCAGAATGCACAGATACATTTGAACAAATAGAACATTTTATTTTAAGCCTAATTCCCCCTGTCCAGCATCATATTTCTATACCAGTATTTCTATACCAGCTTATCCTCATGGAAAGGCAAAAGGCAAAAGGTTAACTGACATTCCCAATCCCAATTTCTCATGTTAGTACAGTGGTACCTTGGTTTAAGATCAGTCCTGTTTACAAACGATTCGGTTTACGAACTCTGCAAAACTGGAAGTAGGGTCCTGGTTTACAAACTTTACCTTGGTCTAAGAACGGAATCCAAACGGTGGAAGGGCACCGGTGGTGGGAGGCCTCATTAGGGAAAGCGCATCTCAGTTTAAGAACGGTTTCAGTTTAGGAACAGAATTCCTGAACGGATTAAGTTCGTAAACCAAGGTACCACTGTATTTTAGTCTCTTAAAAACTGGCTGCTGGATTAACAGTGAATCACTATGCAATCCTAGGCATATTTTTGAAAAACGTAAAGGACCCCTGACAGTTAAGTCCAGTCGCAGACGACTCTGGGGTTGCTGCACTCATCTCGCTTTACTGGCCGAGTGAGCCGATGTTTGTCCGCAAACAGTTTTTCCAGGTCATGTGGCCAGCATGACTAAGCCGCTTCTGGTGAACCAGAGCAGTGCAAGGAAATGCCGTTTACCTTCCCGCCAGAGTAGTACCTATTTATCTACTTGCACTTTGACGTGCTTTCGAACTGCAAGGTTGGCAGGAGCAGGGAAAGAGCAACGGGAGCTCACCCCGTTGCGGGGATTCGAACCGCTGACCTTCCGACCTGCGAGCCCAAGGCTCGGTGGTTTACACCACAGCCAGTGGCAGAGGAACCCTCTCCGGCACCCAGGGCGACGCAGCCTGTATGGACTGTGCATGTGCGGCATCCCATACAGATGCCGTGCGAGCAGCATCCCGTATGGACTGCACATGTGTGGCAACCATATGGGATGCTGCATATGCGCAGTCCATATGGGCTGCCACTCACGTGCAGTGGCCGTACGGGCTTCCACTTCCACAGTGACTGTACGGACTGCGCACGTGCGGCAGCCCATACAGTTGCCATGTGGGAGGCAGCCCATACAGACGCGGCAAGTGCAGCGCCCAAAGGGACTGCCCACGCCCTCTGCCGCTCCACAGCTAGCGCTGACCAAACAGACCCCTCGGCTGCCCAAACCACAATGCTCCACAAATGCCTACCTATGAAGTGAGATTAAGGGTTCTGGACCCTAACCGATACTGAAAAAACCCACTGAGGCACTAGATCTTGATGTGGCACAAGAAGAAAAAATGAATTAAAAGCATAATTAGTACGCCAAAAGAGCCAGCCCTCGGGACTGACGACCAGTAGAACCTTGAGTGTTGCATCTGTGGCCTGAAAGGACTACCTAGGCAGTTTTAATAATAATAATTTTATTATTTACACCTCACCATCTGACTGGATTGCCCCAGCCACTCTTTTAAGAGCTTATTTACTCTCTTGGGGGGGGGGGACTTTATACCTGATGCTTATCTCTCTCACAAACATTGAGTGTGCACATACAAGTCTTGAGTCTAAACCCAAAGTTGATGCCCCACCATGAGATGACATAATTAATTGCCTTCTATAATTAAAGAAAAGCTTAACAAAAGGAATAAAGGGGACCTGGAGCATGAAAGAAGTTGCATAATGGCCCTACAAGACTTTACTGCAGGGACTGTGTGTGTGTGAACATAGTTTTCAAACCTGTTACAGAGCGACTTTGAGATGCAGGGATCAAGATATCAACATTTGCCTTTGTAAATGAAATTGACATGTCCCAGAAAGCCAATACACCTTTTAGCCCTAAAGCTAAAATTGTGGGTAGAAGAGCAAGGTAGGGTGAATGGAGACCAGCGCCTTTGCTTAACAAATCCAAAAAGTGTGAACCGTGTGTGTGTGTGTGAGTGTAGTAGCATCCCATAGGAACCTATTGCTCTGTTTCTTTGTGTGTCTAGTGTTTATAGGCTCATTCCATAGGATCTTATTTTTGTGTGTGAACGCGAGCGCGTTTGTGCATGGAATTTTACACACACATCACATATGTTGTTGTTTAGTCGTGTCCGACTCTTTGTGACCCTATGGACCAGAGCATACCAGGCACTCCTGTCTTCCACTGCCTCCCACAGTTTGGTCAAACTCATGCTGGCACCTTCGAGAGCACTGTCCAACCATCTCGTCCTCTGTCATCCCCTTCTCCTTGTGCCCTCCATCTTTCCCAACATCAGGGTCTTTTCCAGGGAGTCTTCTCTTCTCATGAGGTGGCCAAAGTATTGGAGCCTCAGCTTCAGGATCTGTCCTTCCAGTGAGCACTCAGGGCTGATTTCCTTCGGAATGGATAGGTTTGATCTTCTTGCAGTTCATGGGACTCTCAAGAGTCTCCTCCAGCACCATAATTCAAAAGCATCAATTCTTCGGCGATCAGCCTTCTTTATGGTCCAGCTCTCGCTTCCATACATCACTACTGGGAAAACCATAGCTTGAACTATACGGACCTTTGTTGGCAAGGTGACGTCTCTGCTTTTTAAGATGCTGTCTAGGTTTGCCATCGCTTTTCTCCCAAGACACACCACATAGAGGAGTATTTTATTCCAGTAGTTGCGTAGCAACCGCTTGAGCGACAGGGAACCCGTGAGTGAGCGGCTTTGGGGGGACACAGCGTTGCTTTCAAGCGTACGCCTATGGTGCAACATATAGGTAAATATATATCGCACTGACGATGCTTCCATCGCCGGCACCAGCCGAGTCGCTACCCGCCTCAGACAAATGACGAGGGAAAGTGCCGGACGGGCAGCGGGCGTCCTTTGCCACTCCCAACATGGCCGCCGCAGCCGGCGCCGCCACTCACCTTCGCGCACTCTTCCCTTCCCGGGTTGGCCGCCGCCTCCGCCGCCCCTCCCTCGTCGCACGCTGATGAGCGCATCAGCCCCTCATTGCCACGTCTCTTCAGGGCGGCAGGAGCTGCAGTCGCCGCCGCCGCCGCCGCTGCTGTCGCGGCGACAACGAGCGAAGGAGGGACAAGAGGAAACGGGGAGCCGGACCGGGACGTTCCGGGACGGGTCCCCTCCGCAGCCTGGCGGGCCCCCGAGAGCGGGCAGGCGGCGGCGGCGGGACCCCCTCATGGTGCTGCTAGAGAGGCGGTGAGTGGGCGCGAGCGAGAGAGCGAGAGGCCGCTCCTTCCTTCCTTCCTTCCTTCCTTCCCTCCCTCCCTCACTCTCGTGTTTTCCTCACGGCGAGGGGTGCGCGGACGGGGCGCCCCACCGTCCCAGGAAGGCCCTTCCAAGGGAGGAGGAGGAGAGGGGAGCCTCCCCCGTCGGCCTAGCTCCCGCCCGCCTTTCTTTGTCTCTCAGCCAAAGGGGAAGACCTTCTTTTTTTTTAATTTCCTTTCCTTCTCCTCTTTCTTCCCCCTTCTTCTTCTGCTGCTCTTCATCCATTCCTCCTTCCCGTTGGGTTAATTGCCAGTTTGCTGCTGCTCAGTTACTCACTGGCATCCCAACCCGCCCCCCTCCTCCCCAATACATACACTTTTCTTCCTCAGGTGTCTTTCACTTCTTTCTTTTTCTCTTTCTCTCTCTCTCTCTCACTCTCAAACACCACTTGAGAATATTTCTTATTTACATACTTATGCATTATTGATGGATTGATTTGTAGGTTTCTATGCCGTCCTTCACGTAAGGATCGCAGGGCGGTTTGTGACACAGAAACATGAAAATTTCGTAAGAAGCAAAAACTGTAGCCGCGTACACCTACGCGCCACGGTTTAAATGGCCATAGGTAGTATAATTAGCCAAAGGCCCCGGGGAAAGAGGAACACTTTTGCTTGGCACCTAAAGGTAGGTAATGAAGGTGCCAGGCGAGCCTCCCTGGAGACAGCATTTCACAAGCAGGGAGCCACTTCAGAAAAGGCCCGTTCCTATGTTGTGGCCTTACAGACATCGATTGCAGGGTCGAGGTTGATTCATATGGGGAGAGGCAGTTCTTCCTCCTCCTTCCACTCCCTTTGATACAGTGTGGCACTCTTTCCCTCACCCAGTCCTATTTTTCTAGAAAAAGAGGTGCTGGACTTAACCACGAACACCTCCCTCATTCTCTTAGAATGCCAATGGCACCCACCTGAGAGATGGCAGAACTGAGTTCCGGTGAGTTCCAGCTGAAAAAAGCCATGCCCCCACCTCATTCTTCAACCCCCTCCTTTTTCGTATAGGAATTGGGTTGCCTCACATTTAAAATAGAGAAATGCAACCTCCCGTTCTCCTTGGGTGATATTATGGTTGTGCATGAAAACCTAGGGTTACCTAGTTTTTCCCCTCTGAATGTTGCTAGACTTCCAGCTTCCACGTGGCCAACCAGTGACTGGGGTGGTTGGATTTGTAGTCCAACAACACCTGAACATGATCCCTAGCTAACAGCAACAGTGGTCAGGGATGATGGGAGTTGTAGTCCCAAAACATCTGGAGGGCCGAGTTTACCTAGGCTGATATGTATGTTTTTCCATTCTGTGGAGGCTGTTGAGGCTTATTTAAACTTCTCCTTTTTCTGTCTACAAAAAAAGAAATCTGGACTTGAAAGGTTTGGCTCTGCATATTAGTGTCAAGCACTTCAGGAGTATCCCTCAGAATCAGGCATTCAGCAGGAGCAAGTGACTAGCACATTTGACTGCCTCTCTAAACATTGTGTAATTTTGCCTAGGCTTCATCCTGTGCACACTTTATGGGGAAATAAGCCCGACTGAACTCAAAGAACTTCTGTCCGATTAAACATGTGGCACAAGATAAGGTTGCACATCTGCTAAGCAGTAAGGCTTGCCACATTTCAGCTAGAAGGACTAAACAGGTGGATTCCTAACATACCAGAGCAAACCCCCCAAAAAGGTTCAGAATTCTGAACAATTTGGTGCCCATCTAAGCCGAAACAGACACTGAAACTGACACGATTAAAGCATACTATTATGTGTGCAGTTTGCCTATGTGAATGTAACTTGCATGTGTGGGTAAGAATGGGATTTGCTTTTTTCAGTTATCCCCCAGATTTGCAGGTATTTGGGATCTGTCTTTCAAAATACCTCCAACAGAATTTGTGTGCATTAGGATCCACCTGTGGCTTCTGGCCCCAGTTGAGAAATTGCCCCAACAGGACAATGTTGATCAGCACCTTGAAAGTGTTAATTACAATGCAACCATTTACCTATGTTGTCATCAAAATGCACATTAACACTACATTCCTAAATGTTACTACCTCTGGAAGGAAATCCTGTGTGGATCATGGTGATTGTTTTAAGGCGAAAGGTACTTTGAAATAATCTTGTGTGGTTTTGCTGGTTCAACATGAAATGACAAAATTTGTTATATTTTTAGTTCAGCCATGTATTCAGATGTAGTTAAGTAGGGCTTAACTCTCAGGAAGGTGAATTGCAGCTTTAATTTTCTAGTTTAAAGAGCATCTCTTCCTACTATGTCAGGAAGCTATATCTTGTGGTCACTTGAACTCAGGAAGTGGCCCATGAATTTTGAACTAAAATAGGTTTGGTTTTGGTTTTACATTAGTGCACATGTGAGTAATGTCTTCATGAATAATAGATATGAAATAATGAATAATTCTTATTCTTAAAAGGGTAAATTCCCATTAGTATGAATTCATTTTTCTGAAGAATAGGCAGGAGAGGTTGGACACTGGTGAAGATTGGAAAAAACTGGGGATTTTTGGAAACAGACACAATGAAGGGAAGCTGCCTGCTCCATTTTGAAAAATATGCTAATGGAAAAGTTTATGAAGGGCCTACTTCTGACTTACACTCAGAAACTTCTTGATATGAAGGGTCACCAAACAGTGTTTTCCTTTTTCTCAACCCTTAAAATGTGTGGATGCTCAACTTAATTTACAGCACTCTAAAACAAGTAGGTTAGCTGTCTCTCACAGATTTTCCATTTTGAAGTTGATCATTTGAATATTTCCATTGCTATCTGCAAAGGGTGTGTGCCTACTTAGGTTCCTTGTAATTACTGGTGAGGAATAGATATATGTATGCATCACTCTACTCTCTGCTAAGAACCATAGGCTGTGCTTACATGCAATGCCAACAAACCATGGCTATCAGCTGGTTTAGTATTCTGTGTTTATCTCCAAATTAATAATGAGTGAGAAGCCAGCTACTCTGTGATTTGTTTCTCTACTCCAGGGGTAGGCAACCTAAGGTCTGTGGGTCGGATGCGGCCTAATCGCCTTCTCAATCTGGCCCACAGACGGTCCGGGAATCAGTGTATTTTTACATGAGTAGAATTTGTGCTTTTATTTAAAATGCATCTCTGGGTTATTTGTGGGGCCTGCCTGGTGTTTTTACATGAGTAGAATGTGTGTTTTTATTTAAAATGCATCTCTGGGTTATTTGTGGGGCATAGTAATTCGTTCATCCCCCCCCCCCAATATAGTCCAGCCCACCACATGGTCTGAGGGATGGTGGACCGGCCCACAGCTGAAAAAGGTTGCTGACCCCTGCTCTACTCCTTAGAAAATGAGGAGCAAAGTTGGGACTCCTTGCTAATGTGCAGACTAATTAGATTTGTGGGTAGCATTATGGACGAATGTGGCCATTGTTCAGTGAATCGAGTGTTGAGTTTAAATCCAATCTTTTTCATGTACAGTGTTGTGCTGCTGTGCAATCCTAGGTATAGCCAAGCTGTTGTAAGTGGTGTGTGCATTGCCAACAATACTGGTAAGGATCAACAAGGCCGTGGTGCTATATTGCTGGCTAGGAAACTGTTTTGATTCCTCCAGCTGGTTGTAGCAGTTGCCAGCTGCTGTTGCAAAGCAACTGGGCCATACTGTTTTTCAGTCCTAGGTATATCTGAGCTTTGCCATGGGCTTTATGCACATGGGCACCTGCATGGCAGTTTTAGTGGGTCACACCTTCTAGTTAGCAATCCTAAGAGTATTTTGAAATGAGACTTTAAAATAAGCATATTGAGGATCGGAGTACTGATACTTGTGGCAATAAATGATTAGATTTCATCCTCATCTCTGATTTTAAAGACAAAATGTGCTAAAGCACTATATATATATCCAATCTAATCCTTGTCACACCATCATCCTTTATATTTTTCGTGAATATAAAAGTATTTTAATTGAAGTTTCTCTCTCTCTCTCTCTCTCTCGATATATATCTGCAAGGCTAAATGCTAAGAGTGGCGTTATCTCTCCATTCCATCTGAATCAGGCTAGGTGTCTGAGGTTCTAGAACAGTGCCTAGAGGCATTAACGGGCTGGATGGGGGCCAGCAAATCAAAACTTGAGTCAGACAAGATGGCAGTATTATGCATGCAGAGTTTTCAAAGAACTGGAAAGACAAGGCTGCTTTGGATAGGATTGCACTCCCCAGAGAAGGGCAGGTTCATAGTTCAGATGTTTTGGCAAAATGATGGTTGGTGCTAAACAGGAAACAGAGAGAGAAGCCATGTACCAGAGGCTGGAAAGGGAGGAAAGCATGCAAGTCCATGACTCATTCATAATCTTCCAAACTATGTTGGAAAGGTGCCACTCTTTAAATATGCAATATCTTGCTCCCTTGGTTAGTTAAATTAAGAAGCAGGTGACATAGCTTCTTTGGTTTTTTTTTATTTTCTCCAAGCTTGGTTTCTAAATTGGTGCAACGTTACAAAATATCGTTCTGAATTTGGAAGTACTTGAAGGCTATAAACAGTGTTAGAAACTGAGATATGAAAACTAGGGGCTAAATGGTACCTTAAACCTAGGTCATAGGCACAACAATGGAATGTCTAGGCACACTTTTTTATAACAAGAATACAAAGCTTAAAAATGAATGAACTGCAGCTAAAATTTTATGTTCATTTTTCACACGGTCTGGTCCTTCCCCTGCCCACCCCCTAATATTCTTAAGAGGGTTTCTTCTCCAGTTTTCACAGAGCAGCTGGAAGTGGGGAGGCAGAAAAAGGTCCTCCTTTCCTTCCACTCTGCAGTTTTAATCTGAAATTTTAGGCACAGTACTGCGCCCAGAGCTCAGAAACTGCTTGCGCTAATGAAATTCCCTGTAGCAAAATGCGCCTAGAACAATGGGAGTTTCGAACACTGGATATAAACTGATGTAAATATTACAATTTATGTAGTCAAAAGAAAAGTATTTCTAGGAAAAATATCCCTTAAAATTCAGGAAAGAATATTTTCCCCTTAATCTGCCTAATGGTTGCTATGATTTCATTGGTGTCCTGAGCACACCCAGCCCAAGGAAGACAAACGGTGGGTAGCATAATTCTTTATTGACAAAGCACACAATTACAGTAGTTCCTAAGGTGCACAGAACATGCGCACATACTTCTGCCGACAAGTGGCTGGCATCCCCTCCTCAGGCTTATGCTCTGAGCTGGACTGTTGGTGTAACCACATCTCCATCCAAACTTGGGTACCTCCATCTGACGGTCCACGTTCACCATCCAGGTACCCTGTCTTCCTCCTCTCCTGGTGCATCCTGCACCCTTCCTCTCACTCGGGCTCCTGTCCTGCATCCTGCATCCTGCATCCCTTCCCCATATGTTCCTGCTAAGACTCTTCCCCTCCCTCCAGCCCTGACTCCTGTCTCGCAGGAGGCATAAACCCCATAAATCACTGCTCCCTTCCCCTGGGTCAGCCTCTGGCCCTGCAGCCACCGCCACCAACAGTCCAGCTCCTCTGTGCCCTGACAGTTCACCCTGTTCCATGTTTTCAGTATGAGCACATTCAACCTTGCCCATAATCTTCCCTTCTCTGGCTTCACTGTCTTTCACTGTACAAAGGTCTTCTGCTCCCTCAAAAGATACTGCAACTTTCTTGATGCCTCTCTTCCTTCCTTCAAATCTCACCTCGGAACTCAACTTTTTCCATAAAGCCTTTGACATAACCCCTTAGTTCCTACGCACTATGGTAACTAGGCATGGAAATAAGCCTAAATTAAATACATATGAACAGAAGCACCCACATGTTGCTTGATGTTTACCCCATCTCCTCTTTCTTTGTTGTAAGATTACACTGCAAGCTCCTCAATGTAGGAAAACCTTTTTTTATACACTATAAAATATCACGCTTACTGATGGTGCTGTATAAATACAGGTTTACTTTTATCTGCCTTTAATCTAAGCAAACAAATGTTACATATGTTTCAGTAAATAATTATCCCCTATGTATTTAGTTAGGCTGATCTTCAACTCCCCTCCTGTAATAAATCCTGCTTGGTCACACTTGGTATGCAACTAATCACTATTGATAAGCGGAAGTTGATTAATAGTTTATAAATCCTGGTTTAATAATGAGATTGGGTGATAGAGGTGAATCAGAATCTCTCACTTAAAAGGATGTCCTCGCCCCCATCGTTTTTGCAGAGGATTCCATGCAAACCTGTATGGGTTCATCTGCTAAAACAGTTTGGTGGGGGATTTCCCAACTTCAAGATTTCAAAGCACCTTGCACATGGCATTGTTGTGATGTCATATGATTGACAGGTAGTTTGGCCCATTCACCTGTCAAGTATAACCAGGAACTGCCTGTGGAACCAAAAAGGTTTCTCACTCCTGCTTTATAAGTTTAGATCCAGACTTAGTCTGGTATTCAGTGTTAGTCATACTCAGAACAGATGCACTAAAATCAGTGGTCTTACGTAATTCATAGCACAGTCCCATACATGTCTGCTTAGAAGTAAGTCCTGTTGAGGTCAAAGGGGCTTACCTGCAGGTATGTGGTGCAGATCATCAACCTAAGTTGGATATCACCCACAGTTCTATCTTCAGTCCCAGTGATTTCAATAGGGTCTTCTCTAAGCACGACTAAGTATGGATCCAATCTTGGTCTTTTTCCAGCACCTGTATCTCTTTCACTAGTCTCCCACTAGTCCAGAGGCCGCAAACGTTTTGAGTGGGCACATTTGAGAATGTTGAGAAAGCAGTATAGGTGCATGTATTGTTAGAAACTGGGATAGGAATGCTAGGAGCCATGTGGCTCCTGGGACCTAGGCTGTGGGCGCCAAAACAAAATGTCTAGGCGCCTTTTTTCTTTCTACCCCGCTACCAGACCAGGCAGCCCCACAACAACAACAAACAAAATGCTGCTGGGCCAGTCTGGAGGTCTTCAGGGTAGCACAGCCGCTATACCCCACCAAACACCTCATTTGCCCGGCAGCAAAAAATATTATTATTATTATTATTATTATTATTATTATTATTATTATTATTGCTGCCTGGTGAATCAGGTGACTGCAGAGTAGTGCAGCAGCAAAAAATGTGTCTTTTCCTACCAGTCTACCTTGCTAAACACCTGACTCACCTTGGGGGTGCGGCAGCAAAAAGGGGGGGGGAGTGTATCTTTTGCTGCTGCGCTGCCGGGCAAATCAGTTGTTTGGCGGGGTAGCACAGCAGCAAGAGACATGCGTCTTTAGCTGCCCCGGCTTTTGCTGCTGCTGTACCTGGCAGACCAGCTGACTGTAACTAGGAAAGTGAAGATGCTAGGTGCTAAGCGTGGCTACTGGACATTTCCATTCAGTCGCAAAATGTAACTGGCGCCTGGCTAATTTTGAACGCTGGAACATGGCAGCTGTAGTGTGTCTGACATAACACAAAATGGCTGCCACATGTAAAGAAATGGAAAGAGGCAGAAACAGAAAAAGATGTGGGCATCCCCCTACCACTGCCAGTCTCATGCATTTTGGATTTTTGAGGAGATATTTACTGAGCCTTTTGCAGGTATCACAGGAGGTACTAGTGGGCACACCAGTATCCATGGGCACCAGGTTGGCAATCCCTGCTCTAATGTTTTCAATCAGTTCATTTTTCTAAGCTCAGCAAATGTAAACTGAGAGACCGGTTCCATGCTCTTGGTAAAATGGTGCTGTATAAATAATAAATACTAATAATGTAAACTGAAATTTCTTAAAAGGATTTAGTGAGTTTCTGTGGTGAAACAAAAATAAAAAATAGATCGAATCCAATCCATGTTAGTCATTACTAACAAGACCCATTGATTTCAATGGGACTTATGTGTGACTACATTAAACTGGATCCATTCCAGTATATTTTTAAAAGAAATGCCCATCAAGACAAGGCACCAGTCATGCAAATTATGTTGAAATGATATAAAATACCTATATTTTTTGAATACTTTTAATTAGCCTGTCTGTCCATCTCCTGATTCTTAGAGTCATTAAAATCTCTTCCTGTCACTCAACATGTCATTTCCAGCTGTTTTCAACATTAGCAAAAAAGATGTGTGCCAAGTTGACTGCTTGTATGTTAACAGAAAGAATGTATATCCCTAATCTGCTTTCAGAATCTGCCTTCATTGTGAAATTGTCACCATGTGAAAAGCCTTTCTCTTGTTAACTCATTTTGTTTTCAAAATCCAGTCAGTACTTACGATTGCACCATATTATGCAAAAAACATTGCACTATTTTGTGCATCTTATTTAGATGATCTCACTTGTTTTGATTCTCTTATGGTGTGGAGTTCCTTGGTGGACAAGTTCTTCATGGTGTTCATGAGGAGGAATAGGTCCCCACCTCCCTTCATTCATTTGGGCATGTGTCCTTCTGTGCATGCTACACTCTCTTGGACTACAGGAGAACAAATTATTTCTTTTTTTTTAAAAAAAATTTTATTGGGTTTTCACATTTTATATAGACAAAAACAAAAACACAAAAAACAAGTAAACACATAAACAAAGAAAAAAAAAAAGAAAACAACAACAAACATATATACTTTCCCGAAAATGTTATTTCCTAACCCTGGTCATTGACTTCCCCCTACCCCCTCTCTTGCATCCCCATTTCCAAATTTATGTCAGCAAATTGGCATTTCCCTGTCTTAATATTAGTCCTTTTATAAAAGCAAACAAAATTAATTTTTTCTAAGTTGGACCTCAATTCCCTTCCATCGATTTCCCATTTTGTCTTGAATAATGATCTTTTTAACCAAATCCCATAATCATGAGTGTTGTTAGAACTTAATTTTTCCCTCCCTCCCATCCCCGGTTTGCGTCCCTTCCCAAAGCATGTCCAAAATAACAGTTATTAGCCCGGGTTCCTCACGTCCGAGGCCCTCCAGTCTCTTTCAGTCCCTCTCCGCCGGTCTTGTTGGTAATCCTTTATGCCAGTCGTCACATCTCGAAAGAGTTCTTTCACCATCAATCCAAAGTCTCTTCCCATATTTGCAAACAGCTGCTGAAGAGTTTCCACAAGGCATGAATCTTGAAGGTAATCAAAGTCAGAGTCTATGTGGAGGCCCCGATTATATTTCTTTATTTTAAATTCCTTAATTTCATAGACTCCCAGGGCCTCCACTTTCGTCTTCTGCATCTTTCGTGGATTTATAGTAGATTTACTCCAATAATCTCCTTGTTTGTATTCCACAGGCGTCAGCTTCTGCTCAGTATTTTCCCACATCACTTCTTCTCTTTCTTGTTTTGTCTTCTCCTCTTCTTTTATTATCATTTCTGGTTCAGCTGTGGATTCTTTCTCATTGAGGTCCTCGTTACATTCAGCAGGACTACTTGTTTCAGAAGTCAAGGTCATCAATTGTTCACTCATAGCCGTAGTCTGCTCTTGTAAGATTCCAACCAAATAAAACATCCTTTCGATTTCTCCCAGTATCTTTCCATCCACAGCCATTGTAGTTCCACAGAATTCCCTCTAGAGGGAATCTGGTTACTTAGTATTCTTTTCCCCAACAGTCCTCTGTCTTGTTATTGTTTCTTTATTTCCAACAATTTTAGATCAATTGTAACTCTTTTTAATCCAGAGGTAACTTAGGTAGCAATTTTCCACTATTAACAGTCCGTTTGACAGCTTTGACAGCTGTCA
Organism: Podarcis vaucheri; assembly: GCF_965113315.1. Lineage (NCBI taxonomy): Eukaryota > Metazoa > Chordata > Lepidosauria > Squamata > Lacertidae > Podarcis > Podarcis vaucheri. The sequence continues at coordinate 12,966,394 of NC_138755.1, forward strand.
AACTCTGCACTTCTTAAACCAGCTCCAAAGCAGGACGCTCCCGGGCCCGGGAGGGGGGGTTGTTTACAACAGAGCATAAAACATCCAACACTCCTCTCTCCTGCTCAAAATTTCCAAATCTTGGAAGTCACTGTCTTTTTTAAAACTCACCCTTTACAGGGTAGGCACTCCAGCTTAGTTCTTTTTTCATTGCTCTAGATCGTCTGCAAGGTAGGGGGTGCGGACTTCCTTTTAGCACATCCCCCGATCGTCTCAAATTCAGTGGATAAATTTCTTAAAAGCCAAGTCCAAATTACTCACGGGTTGTTTTTTCAGCCGAATTTCAAGGAAGGAAGTCAGCGCTCTCCGGTCATGGCTCGCGGCTTCGCTCAGCAGAGGTAGCGATGGACTCTCAGTGCCGCGCCACCCCCCGTATCCCCTCCGCAGCCTTTAAAAAGGCTCTTCGCGAATCAGGGGGGGCGCTTAAGGCACCCGCCGAGTCTTCAGTCCGCAGGCACCGCGCCTGCGGTTTTAAGGGTCCCCGTGTCGCCGGCACGGCAAGACCCGTCCCCTGCTGAGCCGATTCCCTCCGGAGCTCGGAGGGAATCCGCCATTCCCATATCGCGTCAACCCCGGAAGTCCCGAGAACAAATTATTTCTTGTAGCAATACAGCAGCGTAGCATGCTTTGCCAGTGCACTAGAGCCAAGCAGAACCACATTGCACTGCCTGCCTGCCCACACCGGGGGCTGGCCGACGCAGCCCTTGGATCGCCCCAGCCTCACAAATTAGATTGGGACTGGCAGGGTGGCGTGCAAAGGATGCAGCAGCCATGCTTCCTTCGATCCCTGCTTCGCAAAGCAAGGGAGAGGCTGGTATCGAAAGGCACATGGCTGTTGCGTCCTTCTCGTATCGCCCTGCTGGGCAAATCATTCAGATCAGATCCCAGCCTTGCAAAGCAGCGCAGGGCTGGCAGGGCAGCGTGAGGGGCCAAATGTGCCGCGCCCCCTTAAAAAATGTGCCCAGGGCCATCACCCTGCCAACCCCCTCCACACTACGCCCCTGAATTAATGTGTTTTTCAACCTTGCTTCCATGCACAGTATCTTCTTCTAAGGCTGCTGCATTCGTGTTGGCTTGTAAGAACTTGTTGATTTTTAATCACTTGTAAACATACCTTGTGGTGACGCAATATGTTATGCAGACTGCATTGATCAGGTCTGTAGCTGTATAAATATCTGGGATAACACACATAATGGAATGAATGCACCGAAATAAGAATGACTTAGATTCAGAACAGAATGACTCTGTGAGTTTCCCCCAAGTTTGGAAAAACACAAATAGCTGGGAATTGCAGCATGCTTATACTTGGCAGAAACCATTTAGGGCTTCCCAAAGAAAGGCAAGACCCTTGTCAAATTATTTGTTGCAGTGCTGTCCTATCTTCTCTGGGACCTTAACTTCATGGTACTTGCGACCTTGCATGTGACTGGGAAAAGCCGCTTCTGTTGGGCATTAATCAGGTTGTGGCAGAAAAGCAGGTGGTTCCCAGACTTCCTATCATGCTTTCGCCAGCTCCAAGCTATCTCCATTATGGAAAAAGCTGATGAGCTGTGCAAAACCGTCTAATACAGGGAAAGTCTAATACTTTTCCTTCCCAGTACTGTTTACCTGCTCCTGGCTGCCCCCACTGATGGTGGCGTGTTGTGATTTTAATGGGTTGTTGGCTCCAAGTTTAAAGATGGATGAAATATTTGCTACCCACGCGTATACCAATGATCTTATCTCAGTTACAGAATTTAAATGGTCGGCTGCGCTTGGGCCAGCCCTGTTTCCGACTCTCTGAGAGTAGTCAGGTTTCGTTTGTGTGAAGTAAAGGGGCAAAGTTCCAGTGCTTGATGGTGCCCCACTTTTTGGCTAATGTCCTAGATGTGAGGTTCCTTTTTAAGACAGCAGCTGTATAGGTTCTGAGTAGTACAGCAAGAATGAACCACATAATACTGGTTCTGCTGGTGCACTGGCTACCAGTTTGTGCCCAATTCAAGGGATTAACTTTGGTTTATAAAGCTTTTAATGACTTAAGAGCCAAATATCTGAAGGAGTGCCGTCCTTGGTACAGTGGTGCCTCGCAAGACGAAAAGAATACGTTCTGTGATTCTCTTCGTCTAGTGGTTTTTTCGTCTTGCGAAGCAAGCCCATTGAAGGATTAGCGCTATTAGAGGCTTTTAGCGGCTTATCTGCTGATCGGATCAGCTGATAAGCGGCTTAGTGCTATTAGCGGATTATCTGTTGATCGGATCAGCTGATAAGCGGTTTAGCGCTATTAGCGGCTTTTAGCTGCTTTTAGCGGCTTATCTGCTGATCGGATCAGCTGATAAGTGGTTTAGCGGCTTAGAAAAAGGGGGTGGGGGAGGGGAAAAAAACAGCAGGAACTCGCAAGACATTGTCGTCTTGCGAAGCAAGCCCATAGGAGATTCGTTTTGCGAAGCACCTCCAAAACGGAAAACTCTTTCGTCTAGCGAGTTTTCCGTCTTCCGGGGCACCACTGTACTGTATTTGCAGACCTGTGCCTGAGGGCTCAATCCAGCTAATCCATCTTGCTAGTAGAAGTACCGCAAGGACTTCCACAGCGACACTTCCTCCTCAACCACCAGATTGGCTTGGGTGGGTTGCGATAGCCCCCAGAATAGCGCACTGGGACAGAGAGCGGGAGATCTTGCTATCAGGCAAGCAAAAATGATATTCCTAGTGCTGCGTTGAATTCCTCCCTTAGGATTGACTGAGGAGGTCTTTCTCATGGTTCTGCCAACGAGTGTGCGTTCCTAGTGCTGCGTTGAATTCCTCCCTTAGGATTGACTGAGGAGGTCTTTCTCATGGTTCTGCCAACGAGTGTGGCAGTTAAGAGAGAGCATAATGCAGAGCTTTCTCTGTGAGGGTGCCCCATTTTCCTGGAACTTTCTCCCCGTCAGTGGTGCATTGGTTGTCTACCATGTTAAGCTCCTTTGCATGTTTAATCGCTTTTTTATGCTTGTGTGTGGAGGAGCTGCTGCTGAATTACTGATTTGGTTCCATTGACTGTAATTACGTTGTATATCCATGTGTTTATAATGTTAATTTTATATTGATTTGTACAGAAACACACACATCCAGGGAGCCTTTACGATGAAGGGCAGTTTAGAAGTTCAAAAATAATTAATAGTAATGGTTCCTAATAAAACTGAAGGGTGCACAGTATGAATAATTTGGCTACTGCATGTAAGCAGACATGGCAAGTTATCTGTATGTATTATGTTTATATGCAATGACACTGAATATGGTGTTTGCAGAAACAGTGAATACAGCAGATAGAATTGCCTAACCATTAGCAAGACGAGGCAGAAGCGGTTTGCCAGTTCTTTTGATTTGTGGGCCTTCTACTATAATAGGTGGAGTATATATACACATTTCAAATCAAGATTTCTTGCATAGTAAAAATATTGCCTTACAGTATATTGGTCCAGTTCACACATAACGTTAAGCGAATTAAAACTGTGAGCCTGGATGCAAACATAATGCTAGGCCAAACCACGGCTGTAACCCACCCAGGAACCTTAGGGTTAAGGGCGGATAAATTAGTAGTAGTAATAGTCCCTCATTCCATATGATAACAATTCAGTGTTAGAAACTGAGATATGAAAGCTAGGAGCTAAATGGCACCTTAAACCTAGGTTATGGGCACAACAATGGAATGTCTAGGCACACTTTTTTATAACAAGAATACAAAACTGAAAATGAATGAACTGCAGCTAAAATCTTATGTTCATTTTTCACATGTGCCTAGAATAATGGGAATTTCAAATGCTGTCACAATTGTCCAAAATCTAGCCAAATTTTTCTCTATTACCTATCTCTATCCAAAGCTTAACATTTTTTTTTTCCTTTTTAGCAAGTTTTTAAAATTCTACATTTTGTGATTTGGTTGTTCTTGCAATGCCAGTATAATCACTTTTTCTACCAAAGTGGCAACTGTTTAGGATCTTGTCAGCCTTTGTCACCAGTAATTCTGGCTTCCCTTAAATGCACATATGTTTTTGTGTTCTTTCACATAACATCATTTTCTCTACTCTCTTTAAAATCTTTAGTCACAAAGCAGTAATCAGGGAATCTGAACGAAAAGTCAGTTTTATGTACATGCTGCTTTTCCCCCTACTAATAGTATTTTATTCTGATTGACAGTGTTATCCAAGGTCAGTAAATAAAAGATTTTGCCAACTTTGAACTCGAAAGTCCGGTGTGTCAATATGGAAGCTGGACTCCATAAGGCAAACAGTGTTGCTGCAATACATACAGGTCTTTAGACATACAAAATAATTGCAACTGAGCAAAGACTTGGCTCCCCAAATCGTAACAGAATGTTGCATATATTTTAATTAAAGCTTTCAGTGATAAAACTAAGCACATTCTGATATCTCTCTCATTTGAATCAACAGGACTGAAGCACTTCTAATGTGGTTGGACCATTCCCCTATTTTGTAAAAGGCAGTTGAAAGTGAATCCATGCTGTCATGTGATGCAGTTACTAAATGATCCCAGGAAACCCGTCTAGATACGTATCCTGTCTTGCAGTTTTAATGTGGCAGTAGATAACTCTTACCATGGGCAGGAATGTAGATAACAACACTGAGAGTAAGAAACAGGAAGTGATTAGGACATTGAGTTCTTATCCCCTGAATAAGGGGTAATATTTTGATCTAAGTTTGCATGGCCACAAAACCTATTTTGATATACACAATGTTCTCATCTTTTATTTGCATATTTTGGCAGCCCCACCATATCAACATGCTTGCTTCACCTGTTAATTCTCAATAGAGGCCTACGCCTTGGCAGCAAAATATCACCTTGTAGCATCTCAACTGGTCAAGTGAAGTAACAGCACTCATAATCAAAGAGTGCTACTAGTTCATTTGTTTTGGAATCCTGTTTCCAGCAGTGGCTCCAACCGCATGAGATTTCCAGCCAAATGTCTCCAGGATGCTCACAAGCAGAGCATGAAGACAAGGGACCTCCCTTGTTTTGATCCTTGGCAGCTAGTATCCAGAGGTGCTGTGCTTCTGAACATGGGCGCCCCTTTAGATTAATCAGTGACTAGTTTCTACGATCGCTATGCTCCATGAACTTGTATTACCCCCTTTTGAAGTCATCCAAGACAAAGGCGATCTTCACAACTTTCAGAATTCACTCTAATTATGCCTCATGGGAGGTACTCTCTTCTGTTAGTCCTAAATCAACTGCCATTTTCACTTTGCAACCCTGAGGTCTGGTTTTGAGGAGGAAACAATTCTCTAGGCTGCTCAAGCACTTCCTCAAAGGGAAATTCCTATGGGAACTCCTCTGGAACTCCCTGCCCTGAGTGATCTGGTGCCTGTTAAAGGTTCATCTGCTTTGTCAGACATTTGCCAGTCGTATTTTCTGTGGCCTGCTTTTAGAAGTTCTTATTACATTACTTCTGACCTTCTTTTTTATAATGTTAGTTGCCTTGGGCATTATTAATAGAAAAGCAGGGTACATATTTATGTACTAAAATACAAATAAATTAAGGGACTCCAACCCTTTGAGTTTTGTTGCCCTTCTCTGAACTTACACTTTAGATGAGGCAAGCAGAACTATATACAGATTTCAAACGCAATGTACACCATAAACACATATTGGCCGTCTTTTTTTCATTTTCTCCCCTATTAATCCCTAACATGGAATTGTCCTTTCGTTTTTGCTGTGTGCCAAGTTGATTGTTTCTGTTCTGGGTTTTCACCATCCCAAATAAATCAGTGTCAACCACAACCTAGGCCACATCATTGTTCATATAACCCTCCCAATAGGAAACGTCGTATGCTGGTTTTCAACTTTCAATACTAATTTAATATAGGACCAATAGCTATTACTGACAATTATTTTGAAGTAAAGGAGGAAAGCTTGAAATGATTGTTAGTCATGGCAACTTACTCCTTTGTGTGAGTCTAGATTAAAACAATGTCATGCACATCGGTGGTGCTATAAAAATGATCTGCAGTATGTGCCCTGACTATATTATCTTCCTAATTTTGGTGGCTATGTGGCCTTCCTAATGTCTACAATGTCTATAGTCCATCACTATTGACCATTCTGTCTGGGGTAGATGGGAACTAGGCATAGGACATTTGGAGAGGCCACAGATTCCCCACCTATCTTCTAACCTATAATGGTTATGTTCCCGGGCGTGGGCTGAGGGTGAGGTGTGGATTTCTACTCCCAGGTGGTAGTTGGGGAACAGTGAAAGTAGAAACAAAAGTGCAATTAATAGACTAGGATCCAGAAATTCCGGGTACTGTCTCACATATGCTATTGTTGTGAAACAACACTGTCTTCATTCAAATCCGCCTTTTCCGATGTATCAGAGCGGAAATATAATTATTTGTTTTAGTAGGATCCAAAGTATCGTGCTTCAAGTTACACTTGCCAAAATGCCCTATTCATATGAGGGCTCCAGTAGCATTGACTTCTTTGCAGCTAGTCACCCAAGTGAGGATTTTCTGCAGACATTTTGCTGAAGTCAAAACTCTCGGGTGCTTTGATTGTTAAGGAATGTTGCTAATATTTTAGATAAGAATGTTAGAAGAACCCTGCAAAATCGGACCAAAAACCAGTGTAGTCTTCCCTCCCGTCCTTCCAATACCAATCCTAGGGGGATTTCACTTCATCCTTCCACTGGGAGAGCTGCCTGTTGTTTCTTCTTTCTGTTTCCTGTTCTTTAAACTTAAGTTAGTACTCCATAAGTCCTGTTGTCTTATCTCATGGCTGATAAGCTGGTTCAGGATTCTTTGTTGCAGGATTTTATTGTAAGTGTCTGAAGTACACGGTGCCAGCTGAATTCCTCCAATTCATATGCTTCTTGACACTTTGTAAAAGGCTAGTTTTGGGGCCATGGGAGTTATCTAAGGCACTTGGCTCATTTTAGCAGATGCTTGAGGCACAATTGAACTAATTTCTTGCTTTTTTCCCTCATTTGCAGAGCTGGAAAGTCTTGCAAATTGTTACCTAGATCTCAGGGCAAAGGCTGCCAGAGGTGGAAGAGGTGGATTGGTTCCTGGTCATGCCCGGTGGAAGGAGGGGACCCAGTCGGCAGCAGCTAAGCCGTTCAGCTTTGCCTTCTCTCCAGACGTTGGTTGGTGGGAACTGTGGCAACGGCACTAGTCTAAGAAACAGGTTAAGTCAAAACATAATATTGTGGGCTTAATTGTGGGAGACAGAACTTTTGTTATTACTTGTCATCATCAGGTCACACTTGGGTTCACAAGAATCTTGTTTCTTTACACTTGTTGTTGCCCTAAATTTGACAGTGTGTGTTTGCCTGACTGTGTTGGGCAATGGAGATTCAGGTGGGTTGTCACCTCAGGCATTTGTGTGACCTGAAAGCCTTTACATACCCCTTCCCCTCAGGTGGCCCATCAGTTCCAGTTCATAAGGTACATGAAAAGAAAGCAATAGTTCTTATATCAAGGTTACACATACAAGTGTTTTCACCCAAGCATCTTTAAGTGTCACAAAAAGCCAGTTGTTTTTTGTTCTTCTGAGCATTCCAAGAGTTGGCGCTCAGATTTGGATATTCACTGGGTCATGGGGTGTCTTTTCCAGCTAGTTGGATTTTAATTTCCAGTTGCTCCTTCAAATTGTGGCCTTGACTTGAGCATTGTTCATTAATAAACATTGCATATCATAGAAGTTTTGAAGGTTGAGAAAGCTAAGATAAGGAAGCCAGAGGATTGGAATGCACTGCTAGGCATCTAATGTCAGGGGGTTGCTTGGTTACATTATCTTATTCTTGGTACAACAGACAAAGCTGGAACAGGATTAGGCTGGGGAAAATCTGGTATCTCTGCTTGGTGGTCTGAGCTCCATTTTTTCTGGCATTGGCTTCTGCAGAAGTGGCGAAACAAGGGGTGTCCGTGGAAGGACACAGGACATATGTGACATGTGTGTTTCCATCCCACCATACTAGGCTAAAAAGTGTCAAATTCTTGACAAAGGCATGCATCGCGCTTGCCTGTGGTCAGGTGCTACTCGTCATTCATGTCACAGCCCATACTACCAGAGGCTGTGTGGAGAGAGAGAGAAATAACTTGTTCTGAATCACTGAGAGTGCTGTGTGTAGTACTTTGCTTTTTTGTGTTAAGGACTGTTCAGTGTAGTACAGTGGTTAAGCTGCATATCAAGAAGTGCCCAGTTCGGACCTTTCTTCTGTGATTTTCTTACTAGTTGACCTTAGACAAATATGCTCCATATCTGCAATATGGGGCTGATCATATTGACTTATGTTAAAGAATTGTAAGGATCTCTTGAGGTAGTTAACATTGAACAATTTAAAGCTGGTGTGGGAAACGGGATCTGGCCAGCACACCAGATCCTTTCTTTCCCCATCCCCCCTAGTGTTAGCTTTGCCAGGAGTGAGCAAACCTTTCAGGACTTTGGAACCGCTGGAGATCATGGTGGCACTTGCATCACTGAAGGTCAGTTGATTGACGGTACTTGCAAAGTGCACTGTATTTGCAAGCAGCAATAACCAAGGTAGCATTTTGCAGGCAGCAACAATAGCTTGATTTGCCTGTTCTTGCAAAGGAAAGGTAGACCCTACAGGAGCCATGGCTAGAGCATGTGGGTGTCGCTTGGCCAAAATTGCAGACAGAGGTTTCCCCCAGCACTGATTTAAATACTCTGAATGCTAAGCATTTAACCCACAATAGGGTGAGATATCCCAGGAACACTGGCAAGAGTTAGTGACGTGTTGTTTCTCTCTTTTTCAGGAATGGTAGTGCTATCAGCCTCTCTGCTCCTCCAATTACAGCCTTGATCACCCCTGAGCCTGTGCGACACTGCCGAATCCCTGAGCTGCCTGTAGACGGAAACCTTCTGTTTGAGTTCTTCTTTTTCATCTACCTGCTGGTGGCCCTCTTTATTCAGTATATTAATATCTATAAGACCGTGTGGTGGTACCCATACAACCACCCTGCCTCCTGTACTTCACTGGTGAGTCCACGTTGCTGGCCACATGCCCTTCTTGCGGTTTGCTTAGGGAATTTTAATCATGGTGTCTCTGTAGCTCAGCTGACATCACCAAGTCTGCCATCCTTTCTTTTTCCCAGACATTATGAAATGCACCCCTTTTCTCCCTCAAAGGCAGCCTTTGGGTTACGACTTCTCAAGGCAGCTCTACACTTGGGGGAGTGGGAACGAAGGGCATTTTGGAGATTTTGGCCCTGGGGTTCCTGCCCTGGGGTGTACTGTCTCTTAACATTCCTTAAACTAGCTGCCTTCCTCCCTTAAGGGGAGCAATGAATCTTCTGGACTTGCCTGTGAATTCCTGTTTTTATCGAGGGAACGAGGGCAGTCAGGTCTTCCCTCTACGTGCTCTCTTTATTGGGTTACTATCTGTTGGGCTAATGGAGTTTTAAAAGGTTCCCACTCTGCCCTTCCCTCCTTGCTTTGTGACTCATCCTGATCTGGTCATTTTCCCACTTACAGCCCCTTCCCCCACCTCCTGTTTTCCTTCAAGGGAGTGAGACTGTTGCCTGTGCAGTTTTGTGTGTTTGGTCATTTTTCTCTTCACTTAATGTTTGAGTGTGTGTGCGCGCGTGTGTGCGCGCGTCACTGTAGTGTCTGGAGATTGATGGGAGAGTCCCTTCCTCCAGATCCCAAAGGCTGGCTTCACAACCCCAGAAGAGTGGGGCCTTTCCCCCTATGCTTACTGCCTTCCTTCCCTCAAAAAACCCCCCAGAAATTCACAGGTAACTACAGAATGTCTGCTCCTAGGTTTTCCTTTCTAAGTGGCAGTTGTAAATACGGTAGCCTTCCCAAGCTGCTTCTATGTGCTTAATCTGTCCCCTTCTCTTCCCTCTTTATCTGGCAGACTTGGAATGGTTCACAGTGTGTCCTGGTTCTCCTTTATAGGAATTTCCATGCTTCTGCTATGTCATCTCAGCAGCTCCTGCCTTTCTGGCCTCTCCTTCACCCTGGTGAATACGCTGTTCTTTTCTCCTTTAGAACTTTCACCTCATTGATTACCATCTGGCAGCATTTATCACAGTGATGCTGGCGCGGAGGCTGGTATGGGCCCTCATCTCTGAGGTAACGTTGTCACAGTTAACTCTCCCAAAGAAAGTGGAGGTTTAGAATGAGCTCAGTATGATGCTTGTCTTTTTATTTGCCACACATGAAAACCTACATCATGGGTAGGCAAACTAAGGCCCAGGGGCTGGATGCGGCCCAATTGCCTTCTAAATCCGGCCTGCGGATGGTCCAGGAATCAGCATGTTTTTACATGAGTAGAATGTGTCCTTTTATTTAAAATGCATCTTTGGGTTATTTGTGGGGCATAGGAATTCGTTCGTTATTTTTTTTCAAAATATAGTCTGGCCCCACAAGGTTTAAGGGACAGTGGACCAGCCCCCTGCTGAAAAAGTTTGCCGACCCCTGGCCTACATGTTCACTCCCCTTGGTGAAGTGCTGCCATTTATTGATGTTAACAGCTGCCACGTCAGGTGAAAAGAAAAGGAACTGAGGGAGGATTTGTTGGGAATGATTTGCCCTAGTGGTAGAGTCAGTGAAGTTCCAATAGGAACCTATAGCAATACATCAGGCATAGATTAAGTGAACAGCACTTCGTTTCAAGCAAGATTGACAGTGTCAGTAGAGGTTGCATCTTAAAAGTATTAACAAAGGAAGAAATTGTGAGATTAACAGATGAGCAAACAGGGTGGGATTCATTGGTGAGATATCTCTCGAGTGCCAGTTTGAAAGTCAATTGTTCATAGGTCTTTTTTAAATGTACATGACATTCCAAGTCCAAGCTTCTGATGACTTTATATAAGATTTTTGGGTTGAACAGAGTTTGGACTGTTATTGATTGGGCATAAAATAGTGGTTCCTAGACCTCTGATACTGCATTTTCTGTTTCCAAAACTTACTTTGCTACAAGGATCTCAGATAGCTCTAGATGCTGCATGTGCAGCAACCTCTAAGGCCTCTGGAAAGTATGAGAAAGGTTAAGAAACAAAAACACAACAAAACTAAAACAATGCAAAATAGACACTTAGGGCAAAGACACATTTGTCCAGTTTGGAAACCCTGTGTTGGAACAAAAATGTCTTCAGTTGTTTTGAGAAAGTGCAGATACAGTGATACCTCAGTTTTCGAACGTCTCCGTTGACGAACATTTCGGTTTTCGAACGCCGCAAACCTGGAAGTAAATGCTTCAGTTTCCAAACACGCCTCAGAAGTCAAACATTGCCTCACGGCTTCCACTGTGCAAGATCCTAAAACCTAGCTGTCGGCTATTGAGTTTCGGTTTTCGAACATTTCAGAACTCAAACGGTCTTCCAGAATGGATTACGTTTGAAAACCGAGGTACCACTGTAGTGTGTATCTTTCCACAGAACAGGAGCAGCCACCCTGAAAGCCCTATTATGTGGAGCAGGCTTCTGAGATCTTTAAAGCTTGCAGACCTGAGGGATCTACTGGGTACATAAGGGATAAGGCAGTCTCTAAAGTAACCTGGTCCTGAGCTTTATAGGACCTTATGTTAGTACCAACACCTTGAATTTGGGTCCCAATGTACCAGGCTGTGATCTATGGAAATTAATCTATCCAGGATTCCTCTGATCTTGAATGCCGCTGCACGTGTTCATGACACCAACTCGAGCAGGGATAGCCAACTTGATGCTGTTGTGCAACTCCCATCATCCCTGACCATTGGAGTCAATGGTCCATCTGGAGAGTAGAACGTTAGCTATCCCTGATCTAGAGCCTTGTTACCATAGACGTTTGGAAAAGGGAAGTGGTTGGCTCACTTGATCTGCTTTTGGTTAGCCCCACACTTTGGAGATGGCTGGGTCTGGTCTTAGATAAATCCCCAAGCATGGTCCTCAGAAATCCAGTGTTTGACACATGCGCACACCCATTCAAAATATCCTCCAGATATTTTGAGCTCCCATCATCCCCCAGCATGGCCAATGGTCAGATATAACAGGAGCTGTAGTCCACAGCATCAACCAAATTGGCTGCTCCTGAATAAACAAACAATGAAAAAACAAGTTTTGTTATTTACTGAAGGTACTATAGTGGGGTAGCACTCACCCCTTGTGGTAGGTTTTGTTTTGATTGGTTCTGCATCTTAACATTACAGTCATACCTTGGTTTTCTAACACCTTAGTTCTCGAATGTTTTGGCTCCCGAACACCGCAAACCTGGAAGTGACTGTCCCGGTTTGCGAACTATTTTTGGAAGGCGAACGTCTGGGCCTTCCAAAAATAGCTTCCTGCAGCCAATCAGAAGCCACACTTTGGTTTCTGAACATTTTGGAACTTGGAATGGACTTCCGGAACGGATTCTGTTCGACTTCCAAGGTACGACTGTAATGCCATTTTTTCCCTGTCTCGCTACTGTCAGAGAGAACACTAAGCTAATGTTTTACCCTCACAAACACCTGCAGTATTAAGGAGGATATAATTACTTGCTTTCAGTACTCTCCCCCAAAAAACTATATTTTAAGCATTCATTACTATTTTGTTAAGTCTAGCAAAGAAATAAAATAAAAATAAAAATGGTTTCTTTTTGGCTTTGAGAGCCATGCTATACCGTGTGGGGATGGTAGACCAGGCTGTTTCTTGGAATATATTGTGGCATATAGGAAGAGAATCTGTAGGGCTGATGGTTCTTGGTGTTTGAATTTGCAGGCCTCTCAGGTGGGAACTACATCAGTGATTCACTACACGGCACTGATTTTGGCACGCCTGGTGCTGCTCACTTTGTGTGGATGGGTGCTCTGCTGGACACTAGTTAACCTTTTCCGTAGCCATTCTGTTCTGAATCTCCTCTTTCTTGGCTACCCGTGAGTATCATTCTCTTGCATCCTGAATGTAATAAATAGGAAAGGGTCTAAAAGTACAAGACATGACAAAGAGAAGCCCTGTTGATCCACACAAGATTGGCAGAGAATCGACAGGGTTAAAAGCCGCCAGTTGAATAGGTCTTTCGGGGGAAATGGGTAGGAGGAAAATGATGCCTCTCTCAACATCTTTTCCCTGCTAGAATCATTATAAAGGTCAAGAGACATCTGGTCCATCGACTTAATGCAATATATGAGCCAATGAGGAAGAGTAGATTTTAAAGGTGGGTAGGAAAGCGGAGAAGAATGGCAGCAATTGAAGAGATAGAGCCAACACAATGATTGTACTCCTTTACCTATGGCCTCACTGCTTAGCCCTGGGAGTTGAGGCATGCCACAAAAGTAGCACATGAGCAAATAACCTGGGTGCAGGAAATGCAAGCCTCTTGCTCAGGAAGCTCCTTTCAGATGTTCATGGTTGGAATGTCTAATATACCACAGGCTGTAATCTCACCCTCGCCTTTCCCTTCCCTGCAGGTTTGGTGTCTATGTCCCACTGTGCTGCTTCCACCAAGACAGCAGAACACAGCCTCTTCCCACAGACTGTGGCTATTTGGTGCAGGATCAGCTGGTAGATTCTGGTGCCACGGGGGTTGGCAGCCTCGTCAAGCCCAAAGACTTCCTCTCTCTCCTGAGAGAGTCCCTGAAAGAACAGTTCAACAACCCCGTTCCCATCCCCACACACAGCTGCCCCTTGTCTCCAGACCTCATTCGCAACGAGGTGGAATGCCTGAAAGCAGACTTCAACCGCAGAATCAAGGAGGTTCTATTCAACTCCCTCTTCAGTGCCTATTATGTGGCATTCCTGCCACTGTGCTTTGTGAAGGTAGCTGTTGCCCTACTCCTTCATTGCTATTGCTGCTGCTGCTGCTGCCACCACCTTCTAAATCTTGTCTGTGGATTGTTAACACAGTGGGTTTCTGGTTAAATTTCCCTTTCTCTGTCTCCCCTCTGGCAGCCTGGATGGCAGAATGTGGCTGATTCTGGAGTATCACTCCTGATTGGCAGCTAGGTCTTGCCATACATGTAGTGCCACTGTGGTTCGCCCACTCATTTTTCACTGCATCTACTAGCCCCGTCCTCTTTCCCAGACAACTGTAACAACTATACAGTGGTACCTTGGTTCTCAAACTTAATACGCTCCGGGAGTCCATTTGACTCCCGAAACCGTTCGAAAACCAAGGTACTGCTTCTGAATGGCTGCTGGAGCTTCCTGCACTCAAACAGAAGCCGTGTCGGACGTTCAGTTTCCAAAAAACGTTCGCAAACGGAACACTTACTTCAGGGTTTGCAGCATTCAGGAGCCAATTTGTTTGGGAGCCAAGCCATTTGAATACCAAGGTATTTTGGTACTGTTAGGAGGCATTTGATGCCCAGCTCACATCATGATTTGGCAGTGCCTTGGGTGTTCATACCACTACTACTACTACTACTACTACTACTAATAATAATAATAATAATAATAAATTTTTATTTATATTCCGCCCTCCCCAGCCGAAGCTAGGCTCAGAGCAGCCAACAACAATAAAAGTAACACAGGATTCTAAAATCAATTCAAAATCAAATTAATGGCAACCATTGGGCTAGAGTTCTGTGAGGATTACCAAAGAAGGGGGTCAGACTGTGCCTTGGCCAAAGGCCTGGTGGAACAGCTCTGTCTTGCAGGCCCTGCGGAAAGATGTCAAGTCCCGCAGGGCCCTAGTCTCTTGTGACAGAGCGTTTCACCAGATCGGGGCCACGGCCGAAAAAGCCCTGGCTCTGGTTGAGGCCAGCCTGACCTCCAAGAAGTTTTTGTTTGAAGACCGTAAGGTCCTCCATGGGACATACCGGGAGAGGCGATCCCGTAGGTAGGAGGATCCTAGGCCGTATAGGGCTTTAAAGGTTAAAACCAGCACCTTAAACTTGATCCTGTACTCCACTCGGAGCCATTGCAGGATTTGAATTTATATGGTTAGAGAATAGGGGCAGCTGTGATATCCAGGCTGGCTTACCAGAGACCTCAGAAAGCTGTCCAGATAGATCACTGGCTCTCTTATCAGGCTGGTGTCTAATGTGCAGATCTGGACCTTCCACACCCAATCCAGTTTCTCTCTGTGTACCCAAGAAGCGTTCTTGGGCTTGTTGTTTTACTTCCATGCCAGTGACCATGGGTGTGCACATATTCCACAATGGCATATACATCGGCTGTGCAAAAATTTCATGTAATGTATGCCAAGGAGAAAGGAGGATCTCAAAGAGTCCTTTGCTGGCCTTGCAGTTCCTAGGTAGCTACTTAAATCTATGGCTGTGGGGCACCGTCTTCCCACTCTTGAGATCTCTGGGGCGTTGGCATTAACACCCTCTTTGGTTTCTTGCAGAGCACACAGTACTATGACATGCGCTGGTCCTGTGAACACCTCATCATGGTGTGGATCAACGCCTTTGTCATGCTCACCACCCAGCTGCTTCCTCCCAAGTATTGTGACTTGCTGCACAGATCAGCTGCCCACCTGGGCAAGTGGCAGAAGCTGGAACATGGTTCATACAGCAATGCCCCCCAGCACATGTGAGTGTGACCTCAAAGCATTAGTTGGCAAGGGTCAAGGGAAAGAAAATAGGGCAGCTGAAGGGATCCTAATTTTGTACCTTTCTTTAGCTGGACCCAAGACTACATTGTCTGTGTCAGTATTCTTCAGTGATTTTGTTGTGCACCATACTTTCATTTACTGTTATTGAGATCTGTTTTTGATAGGCTTACCTGAGACTTTTCGCAGAATTTATTGTGGTAACTGGCAGGGTGGGGGGTTTGTTTTGTTTTTGTCTTCTCATCCAGTGAGAATTGTAGGAAGAGGACACAGAGAACTAGTGTAACATCATTCTCCCTAGCTTAAATCACTTAACAGACAAATCACAAGTTTTCAAATCATCATTTCGTCTCATTTGAATTTAGGTGATCTAGTGCCTGCCCTTTGGACGTGGGTGGCGCTGTGGGTTAAACCACTGAGCCTAGGACTTGCCGATCAGAAGGTCGGCGGTTTGAATCCCCACGACTGGGTGAGCTCCCGTTGCTCGGTCCCTGCTCCTGCCAACCTAGCAGTTCGAAAGCACGTCAAAGTGCAAGTAGATAAATAGATACCGCTCCGGCAGGAAGGTAAACGGCGTTTCCATGTGCTGCTCTGGTTCACCAGAAGCGACTTAGTCATGCTGGCCACATGACCCGGAAGCTGTACGCCAGCTCCCTCGGCCAATAAAGCGAGATGAGCGCCGCAACCCCAGAGTCGTCCACGACTGGACCTAATGGTCAGGGGTCCCTTTACCTTTAGTGCCTGCCCTTTAGGCAACCAACTGGGTCACCCACAAATAAAGCAGTGGATTCTACACACTTGGGGCACTGCCCACGTATGGATAAAAATGGGTCCACAAACCAAACCAAAAATTGTGAGCGCCCAGGACCCTACCCCTCTCTTTCAGTACATTTCTATTCTGAAGCAAGTCCTGCTGTGTTTAATTGGACTTACTGCAAGGTAACTGCACGCATGTGCATGCTTAATTGGAAGTATATCGGATTGAACTCAGTTGGATTTATCTCTGAGTAGACAGGCTTAGGTAAGGATTAGACTGTGATTCTTGACCTCACACTGTGGCTGGGGATAAATCCCTTGCTTCCCTCTCCTAGCTCCAAAGTTGAAATTGGACAGGATAGGGTTCTTGCAGTTAATACAGGGCAGTTTCACATTAGTGGTACTAAAGCAGGCCTTACATTGTTGCTAATCTTTCCAAAAAAGTCCACTTGCTTATTTCAGCTTTTAGTGTCTAATTTTTCATAATTTCATCTGTACACCTCCAGAGCAAAAATAAAGAAGAGAATTAGGATTCCTATGAAATTGGTTTTTACTTATTCAAATTCACATCAAATTGTACAGTTGGTTGAAAGTTGTAGTCCAAAATATCTTGGAGGATACCAGGTTGGTGAAGGATGGGTTTTATGATTTGTATATGCAAAGCTATTTATGATTTTACCCTCGGGGTTTCTTTCCTTTTGTTCTTCAATTTATACCTGAGATATTCTTCCAGTGAAAGATTCTACTTTCCAAAACAGAGTTGAAACCTCAGATTTTATGTATGTTTGTATTGACCAGTCTAATTCAGAATTTACAACTCGGTTGGAACCTTTTGCTGTTATTTCAGTGTCTACTGCTTGAAAATACCGTATTTTTCGCTCTATAACACGCACCCGACCATAACACGCACGTAGTTTTTAGAGGAGGAAAATCTGTAGGCATGCCACCCGTAGGCATTCCCTCCATAACACGCACAGACATTTCCCCTTACCTTCTAGGAGGAAAAAAGTGAGTGTTATGGTGCAAAAAATACGGTATGTGTATATAAATGCCTAAACCAATCAACACGAATTTGGGGTGTATATATGACCAAGTGTATATATAACATTTTGAATCGTGAAATGACTCCAGGTTGGCTTTCTGATACTCACCGAGTCCCTTTGTCATACTCCACAGCTGGTCTGAGAGCACAATATGGCCACAGGGAGTGCTAGTGCGACATAGTCGATGCCTATACAAAGCAGTCGGGCCTTATAACGTAGCAGTGCCTTCAGATGTGTCCCATGCCCGCTTTTATGTAAGTACCGTAAGTATTATTACGTAAGAATTCATACGCCCCACCACCACATTTCAGCACAACTATTCTGATGCCTGCAAATAAATAAATTGATGTAAACTGCGGAATGGGCAAAATGGCCCCCAAATAGCGGGAAAGCAGCTGACAATCCCAGGAGCCTTTGCAGCTGCAATCCCATGAGTCTTTGAGGCCTGTTGGAGTTGGAGGAAGTGATTGTGGTGAAGTTGGGAGGGTGATTGTGGGTTTTTGGTGGAGTTTGGCTTTTTAAGATGGCGTTCCCCACTATGCACAATTTCACATATACAGCAGTACCTGGGAATATAACCCCTGAGTAAGTTTTTGTAGTCCGAAAACAGCCGGAGACCCAAGACTGGGAAACCCTGTATTAGCCATATAACGGGGTGGATTTCAGTGTAGCGCTAAGCTGAGGAGGAGGGGGAGTAATCATAATATTTTAGTATTTATACCCCGCCCATCTGGCTGGGTTTCCCCTGCCACTCTGGGCGGCTCCCAACAGAATATTGATAACACGATAAAACATCAAACATTAAAAACTTCCCTAAACAGAGTTGCCTTCAGATGTCTTCTAAAAGTCAGGTAGTTGTTTATTTCCTTGACATCTGATGGGAGGGTGTTCCACAGGGCGGGCACCACTACAGGCCTTCTGCCTGGTTCCCTGTAACCTCACTTCTCACAGTGAGAGAATGGCCAGAAGGCCCTCTGAGCTGGACCTCAGTGTCTGGGCTGAACGATGGGCGTAGAGACGCTCCTTCAGGTATACTGAGGAGACTCTTCCATCAACACAAGCATTACTGCTTGCCTGACAGAATGATCTCCTTGCCTCTAGAGAAGGTTTGGGATAGGCACATGGTGGGGGGAAGCCCTGTTGCACTAGCACAAGTTCTTGAATGGCTTCCTCTGGCAGAACTGAGTAGCTGAATCTGATCCAGTGGTTCAAATAACAGAACCACAGCAGTGTTCTTAGTGGCTACAGCCCTGGGGCTCCAGATGCAGTTGTTGGGCCTCTATTCCTTTTCCCCTGCCCTCCAGAATTTGGTTTTCATCAAACGATCTGCTTTCTGACCCTTCAAGCACTGTTTTTTTCCCTCCCTACAGTTCCTCTTTCACCGTCCATTACGGCTTCTCAACCTGCTGATTCTCATTGAAGGCAGCGTGGTCTGCTATCAGCTCTACTCCCTGTTGCGGTCAGAGAAGTGGAACCATACCCTTTCCATGGCTTTGATCCTCTTCTGCAATTACTATGTCTTATTTAAACTCCTGCGGGACCGTATAGTGTTGGGCAGGGCATACTCGTATCCTCTGAACAGCTACGGATTAAAAGCCCATTAATCACCTGAAGAAGGGAAGGATATTTTCATACAGTTCTATTTTTTCCTTGCAACTGTTTATAAATATTTAAAAAATATTTTATATTTTGTATACTGCTGGTTTTTTTTGTGGGTTAAGGAAGGGCCAAGTGGCAATTAAATGTCGCTATATAAACAAGGTGTTATTTTATATAAAGCAATCATTGTGTATATACTGTATTATCAACATACATCTATGAAGCAAGAGCTTTGTATGTGTGGTCACTCCATCTACTTTGCATGCACAAGCTTAGAGTCCCCGTCCCACCCCCTTCCCTCTTAACACTTCTGTTCTTGCAGCTCAGCTGAAGCATGCAGCTGGCGGTTTTGCCTACCCAAAAACCTGACTCTGAGAATGAGACCGCTAGAAGCCTAGACTTGTGGACTACCTCAAAACAGCAGAGTGAAAAGTATTCCGCATCTTGTGAGGAAGGCAATATGGATTCTTTGTACTCTGCACCTGCCCTAATCTGAAACCACATGTGCAGTTCATGGGATCAGGAAAGCAGCAGAGAGAGGGGGCTCAATACCAGGTGAATAGAAGGGACAAGAACTGCAGCATCCCCCACCTCTGCCACACAATTGCTTTTTACTGCTGCTTCCACAGCTTGCCTATATATAGCTAAATGCAAGCAGTAAGGTATATATTTCCAATATAACCAGCAGGGTAGAATGCACTGAGGTGTAGACACACATTCAACCCACTGTAGACCGCCGGGGAGTAAAGAGGTTGGTGGCTAAGGCCCTTGCAGGCTAGGCCTCACCCTAACAGAACTGACAAGTCCAGTTTGTTACTTCACCCATGGGAATGAATGAATGAATCTACATGTGAGAAACTAAGGATCAGGATGGGCGTGGGTACTAAGCTTGGCCCTTTCCCTTGGTACTGCTAGTCCCAGCCTGCGCCAATTTCATTTTAACCGCACTGAACCTAATAGGACCAGGTTTGATTTCAGATGTTTAATTTGAAATGTAAAATTTGAAAATTTAATAAAAATTATTAATGAAAAGAAAGAAGGAAGGAAGCAACCAACCAACAAGGAATGCACCCCTGGAATTTTTGGGGTGTGACGCTTGATCACATTACGGTGCTGCTGTATTTAGCTCAAAACTACTGCACAACCAAAGAGGCAAGTAAAAACTTGTTTTTTAAATATACTTCTACCAGAGCGGAACCAGGAAGGGTTGACGGGATCAGAAAATGACATCTCTATGCTGCACCCAGTTCCTCAAACGTGTGGCTGTTGGGTGATAGAGGTGCAGCAGAATGTATGTTTGCGTGCCCAACATATTCTGTGCCAAGCTCAAGTAGCTGAACTTAGTTTACCTGCTCTGCGCTCTCAGGAATTGGGTACAGCTCGGCCCATTCATTTTGTGATTTGATGTCTACACACCTTGATTTTACACTGCTATAGTACCAAGTGTGCTCACCCTATTCAAAAGGGAGGAAGTACTGTACAGGAGGAGTTGGCTTGAGGGGGGTCTTTCTTTTGGACTGAGGGTCACAGATTTAGTCAGATAAACAACTACTCTCCCATTTTGTGTCTGTGTGAACCAGTGACCAAGTGAAACGTTACTGGCACATATCTGTCCCAAGAAACAATGAGTGCACCTCTGGGGGTGAAATTAAACCACTGAAGTGCTCTGCCTGGGATGCAAGCCTGGGCTGCGTGTATGGAGATCCTGGGCTGGCCAGAGAAGAAGACCCTCCTCTCAGCTTCACTGATGTGGTCCAAAGGAAAGCAGAGCAATACATTTGGCACCAGCTTGGCTGCAGGATTAGCCAGAAGGAAGCGTACAAGGCCAAGTACAGAGCCTCAGTTTGGCCTGATCTCAGGATTACTGCGATTAACTATAACCTAGGAACAATAGGGCATGCCATTTGGGGGGGGGTGAAACTCAATTTTTGCAAATTTCTTCAGTGAGGGGCCTTAAAAATACCTTTCTGGGTGTTAGAAATTCAAATCTATTACTTTTGTGATTGGACCACATTTACAAGTCTGCATTTGATGAAACAAGCACATAAACTGCTTTCAGAAAACCAAACAATTTTACTTTCCGCAAATGTCAGGTAATTAGAAATTAAATAACTGCAAGTACTTAATAATCATTTTAATGTTTCTTACGCAATTTTACACCATCTTTCCTTACCAAGGAAAACTAAATTATATTTATTTAACCACAATATCTTTTGAATTCCCAGCTCATGTTACAACTTTTTAGAACCCCTCATTTTTGGAATTTGAAAGTTGCAAAATTCAACACGCCCTAACAGGACAACCTGCAGACCACAACTCATCAGTTCAGACCTCTGGCAAGAGCAGTCTATTCCTCCCATGGCCTCCTACTGGGCAGGTATGGGGAGAGAAGATGTGGGGAGTTGCCCAAACCATGGCATGCAGCACCGAACAGATTATCCCCCTCTTCCAGCCTGGTTCATCAAATCCTGGGTGGAGATGACAGCTATGTTTATATATAGTTCTAGATATAGATATATATAGATATTTATTCTTTGGTTCCTCACTGGTTTGCCTTCTGTATAATGGTTTTGTACACCTGCCAAATTTTGTGAATGGGTGCATGCCCCACCACAGCCCTCTTAGTCTGAATCCTAAGAAAACAATCCTGTCTCCATCAGTGCAAAGATCTTGGCAACCCTCTAGCCATAACCATTTTGACTGCATTTGTAAGAGAACCTATATGGGAACAAGCCCTTTAATGCCCCCATAATCATGGCAACAGATCACTATTAAGGTAATGAGCTATGACCTTGCCTATGCTGTTTCATTTTGTGGGGATGGGCAGGTATTTTTGCAAAAGCCTGAGGCCCATCATTCCTCTATATCTGTGGTTCAAATACTCTGTATTAACCTTTCTACCTCTAAAAAACAAACAGGCAAAATGAACTCTGTAACTATGGTCATTCTCCCCGATATATTTTCAGCTATGCTTTTAGTCTGTTTGATTTGGAGGGTTATTAGTTCAGAGCACCTATTTCTGCTGGCCTCTGCAGCATGTAATTTAAACTGAGGAGCATTCATTGGCTCAGGATCGGGTACCCTAAATCTGGCCAGTCCCAAAGTAGCGTGGGTGTAGATCTAAAGATCTTAAACCTCAACCCAAACCATAAGTTATTACTTCATATTCCATGAATAAAAGATTTTTGTGCACAGAAAAAGTGCCTGTTCTCCTGCCACCCAAAACCTCCAAATGCTTAAAAAAAAATTTTTTTTTTTTACTTTTTTTACTTTGTATTGGTTCGAGACAGCTGACGCTATTGCCCAAGAATGTCGTAATAAATGGCTGGTTTTGCTGTTATGCCATGAAACTGCTCCAGCTTCAGGCCAATCCGGAACAGTAGTGCTTCATCCCACCACTTCGCCATGATCTGTGTGAGAAAGAGAAGAGTACAATAGCAGGGATACGCTCCGAGGAAGAATACTTCAAAGTAGTTACTAGAATACACCATGCAAAGAGGAGGGCAGCACCTCCATCAAGGTCATTTGTGCTCTAAGTAGACCAACTGAAAGGGCCTGAAGGTATCTCAGTTAAAGGAAAGGGGACTTGCTAGCTGTAAGAGAACTGGGATATGAAGTTGGGAAGAGAGCCGGCACAACTTCTTCAGTGTTTTATGGTCTTGACATTTTAGAAGCCTGCCCCTTATCTATTTGAAGGAGGCTCAACTAGATATTATGAATGCCACAGAGGGAGCTTCCTGCAAAGTCAGTTCCCCACTTGCTACGAGCCATGAGGGCTATTGTTTACCTCGTCATCTGAGGCCAGATGACTTGAATACCAGCTGATGGGAATAGCGAGAGGGGACATGGCGAAACTTAGGCATCTGGTTGGCATGGGGCAAAACTAGACTTTATTTCACCTGGGTCAAAGACCCAGTTTGTCATACACACCCCAATGCACATTTGTGTAAACACACACAGGCTGGGAGCCTCAATGGCACCTCTCTGGGGACTTCCACAGGGGACAAAAAAACCCAGCCCCCACCCCCACGCTATGGCTCTGGGTTGGCCCCTGTGAGAAGGGGATGCTGGAATAGATGGCTTCTGGGTTTCCTGCAGCAGGGCTGCTCTTGCGTTCTTCAAAATCACGCCCTTTGAATGTCCTCATTTGGCAGGTTCTGTATGTATCCTAACAAACCACGGGGGGCAAATGTGTCTTTTTTGAGCTACCACACCTGCCAGCGGATGTCTTTCATCATACAGTGGTACCTCGGGTTACAGATCCGCTAACCCAGAAATAGTACCTCGGGTTAAGAACTTTGCTTCAGGATGAGAACAGAAATCGTGCTCCGGCAGCAGCTGAAGGCCCCATTAGCTAAAGTGGTGCTTCAGGTTAAGAACATTTTCAGGTTAAGAACGGACCTCCAGAACAAATTAAGTTCTTAACCCGAGATACCACTGTATATGACGGTGTGTGAAAAAGAATGGGGTAGTCGCATTCCCATTGTTACGTAGCATAAGCATTTTACGTCTGGCTAACACATCTGGTATTTGGTCACTGTTGAAACACAACCAGCCAAGGGCTTCTTGGCAAAGAAGGAGGAAGAGGCCTGCGTACATTTCAGCAGGATCCTGCAGTAATATAAAATGTGACCAGAGAGCACCCCTCTTTTCAGAGGAAAACAAACCAGCTTCCAGAGCAGCACACGTGATCCTTGGCCAGGAAGGAGCAAACTCTCATCCTCGTTGCCACATTTGAGAGGAACCAGGGAGAGAGGCATCAGGCAGGTGCCAAGGTAGGAGTGAATTAATGTGGTTGTTTCTGCTGTGTGTATGGGGATGAGCTATGAGAGGTGCCAGCCACCTGGGCAGTACCAGCGAGAGAGGGAGCGGGTGGCGCTGTGGTCTCAACCACGCAGCCTCTTGGGCTTGGTGATCGGAAGGTCGGCGGTTTGAATCCGCACGACGGGGTGAGCCCCCGTTGCTTTGTCCCGGCTTTCTGCCAACCTAGCACTTCAAAAGCACACCAGTGTTAAGTAGATAAATAGGTATGCCTGCGGTGGGCAGGTAAACACGTTTCTATACAACCTGGCTTCCGTCATAGTGTTTCATTGCGCCAAAAGCGGTTTGCTCATGCTGACCACATGACCCAGAAAGCTATCTGTGAACAAATGCCGGCTCCCTCAGCCTGAAAGCAAGATGAGCGCCACAACCCCATAGTCACCTTTGACTGGACTGAACCATCCAGGGGTCCTTTACCCATTTTACTAGCAAGAGAAAGTCGTATTTACCTGGATGCTGATAGGAAGCCCTGAACTAGAATATCCAACTGGTATTACCAGCGCTGGGATGCCAGTCAAGTTGGCCAGTTGCATGTACCTACAAATATCAAGAGAGAAGGGACACATCAGAGGTGGCCCAGCAGACATCTTTCTCTGATCCTTAGGACTCCCTAAGCCACACCCTCTCCTTCCTAGACCCTTGTTTACCAAACCTGGTTCTCCAGTTGTTTTTGGACTACAGTTCCCATCACCCCTGACCGCTGGTACTGCTAGCTAGGGATGATGGGAGTTCTAGTCCAAAAACAGCTGGAGAACCAAGTTTGGGAAAGTCTGCCCTAAGACCATATCCCTCAAGAGCCCAGCTTCACATCCTTCTTGATTACTGGAATGTGAACTCTGACAATTGAAATACCGTATTTTTCGCTCTATAGGACACACTTTCCCCCTTCCAAAAAGGAAGGGGAAATGTGTGTGCGTCCTACGGAGCGAATGCAGGCTTTCGCTGAAAGCTGGAGAGTGAGAGGGGTCGGTGCGCACCGACCCCTCTCGCTCTCCAGGCTTCAGGAAGCTATCCGCAAGCCTTCGGAGCATGGTGGGAACTTCCGCCGGGCTCCGAAGGCTTGTGGATAGCTGCCTGCAGCCCGGAGCCCAGGGAGTGCAGCACTGTGCACCCTGGGCTTCGGGCAGCTATCCTTCGGAGCGCTCCCCCAGCCCGCAAGCTCCGGGAGTGGCGGCAAGGCTGCATAACCTTGCCTCCGCTCCCGGACCTGTTCTGGGGGCTGGAGTTGGGATGGATCCCGCTGGCAGTCTTGGCTTCTTTACTCTTTGGGGCTGGGGGGGGGGGAATAAATCTTTTTTTCTTTATTTCCCCCCCTAAAAACTAGGTGCGCCCTATGATCCGGTGCGCCCTATGGAGTGAAAAATACGGTACTTTATTGTCACTTGTATAACTTGTAAACAGTGGTGCCCCGCAAGACGAATGCCTCGCAAGACGGAAAACTCTCTAGACGAAAGAGTTTTCCGTTTTGGAGGTGCTTCGCAAAACGAATCTCCTATGAGCTTGCTTCGCAAGATGACAACGTCTTGCGAGTTCCTGCTGGGTTTTTTTCTTCCTTTCCCCCCTTTTTTTAAGCCGCTAAGCCGCTTATCAGCTGATCCGATCAGCAGATAAGCCGCTAAAAGCCGCTAATAGCGCTAATCCTTCAATGGGCTTGCTTTGCAAGACGAAAAAAACCGCTAGACGAAGAGAATCACAGAACGGATTCTTTTCATCTTGCGAGGCACCACTGTATAGTGAGATTACATGAGTATCCCCCACTCAGCTCTGTTAGTCTTAATTCCCCTCGTTTACTGACGCACACCCACCAAACCCAAAAGTCAGTTATTGTTATCTTTTCATTCAGCAGCCTAGCAGCCCACGGATAGAAGCTGTTCTTTACCCTGCTGGTGCGACTAATCATGCTTCTATATCTTCTGCCTGAGGGCAGGAGATCAAGAAAGTGCCAGCCAGGGTGTGAATCATCCCTGAGAATTTCCCTCACGCTCCTAAGGCAACGTTCTTCCACTACTTTCTTGCCTGGATGGAAAGATGTGCTTGTAGAACCCTCCAACATCTGCACGCCTTGAATGCAGCCTACTGGCCAAAGGTCACATCCATGCCCACTTCTCCCTTTGGCCCCATCCTCCATTGGCCTGCAGCTCCCAGCCCTGCTATAGCAGATATATACTTGCTGAGCAATGAAGGTCAACCTGGAAAACGACTTGGGCTGCACATATAGAACCCCTTTCTCTTCCATCAAAGAAGTCTAGCCAACGGGGGTGTTTCTATCAACTGAAACCCAGTCAACATGGAGTGTTAAAAATCCCAAGAGCATTATTTCTTCTTTAAGATGGCAAAGACCAAACCAAAGCAAGTCTCAGTTTCCATGTATCCAACGGCCAGTTTCACTTTGGAGGGAGCCAGGTCCCCCTAGAATCCTGCCCTCCTTCCTCACTGCCACAGTTTTGCTTTGAAAAACACATGTCTTTACCTCATGGTGCGGAGAGTTGTCCTAACATCGCTACACCCAGTCAGAAGATCAGAGTCCTGCATTCTTGGGGCACAGCATGCAGTACCTTGCACAAGAGAAAAATGTGTGTGTGGTTTGGGTTTTTTTTAAGTTGCTTGCTTTTATCCTGAGTTATATAGGCTCTTAACAGTCCCTCTTATCCCTCACTGTGAATGTTTCCAGTCAACCCCCATAATTGTTTCCCAGTAAAAAAGGACCAGAAGGTTGGTGGTTCGAATCCCCGCAACGGGGTGAGCTCCCGTTGCTCAGTCCCTGCTCCTGCCAACCTAGCAGTTTGAAAGCATGAAGTGCAAGTAGTTAAATAGGTACTGCTCCAGTGTGAAGGTAAACGGCATTTCCGTGCGCTGCTCTGGTTTGCCAGAAGCAGCTTAGTCCTGCTGGCCACATGACCCGGAAGCTGTACACCGGCTCCCTCGGCCAGAAAAGCGAGATGAGCGCCGCAACCCCAGAGTCGGCCACGACTGGATCTAATGGTCAGGGGTCCTTTTACCTTTACGCCACACATAAGACTTAGCTGAGCTGGTTCTGAAAGCCAAAATTTACTGAAAACTGCAATTTACTCACAGGAAGGTAATGGATGGCTGATGAAGGACCCTGCGTGAGAGGCAGGGAAGGGAAGAACTCCCGGGATGGGAGACTGGGAGAAGAAATGGAAGCTCCCAAGTGAAAGCAGGGAGGGCCCTCCCCCTTTGGTGTGAGATAAGGGTTAAAATCTACCCTGACAGAGGGTTCTGTGTTTTTATATTTTTTCCTCTCTTTTCCTTCCTATTTTCTCTCTTTGTTTTATCTTTCTCTCTTCTTTTGCTTTTTTCTTTTCTTCTCTATTTAGATTAGTTCAACTTTTATTGCACTGTATGTTGAAAACTTTCAATTAAAAAAAAACAGATAATGAAAAAGGGATGTGAGGTCAAAAGCAAAAAAAAACTTTTTTATGCAGATTAAATCTGCCTGCGAAACACAAATCCTTTAAACAGGCGCTATGGATTGAATCTGAAATGATACACATCCAAAGTGCATGTTCTGCCATCTAAGTACCGTTTTAATTCACCTAGTTCAGCAAAAAATATTTAGCATATTTCTGGCTTCATTAGGCCAGTTGTTTTTTTAGTATATACGTTTTATGACATAAATCCATATTTTTCTTTACTTATTTAATTTATATCCCCTGCTTCCTCCCAAAGGTGCCCAGGGGAGTAAAAACACCAAGAAAGTGAGCCAAGCCACAAATTACAGTTCAAATCTCCCTTGATATGCCTTATAGGGCGAGGGCATTACACATGTAGAAGATGGCTTACGAAACGTGCCCATTTTAGAGATTCAACACATGGTAGGTGCCAACACATATAACCTCCTTTTTTTAACATACCCAGACAGAGGTCATACCAACCAGTCACAAAACATACACCACCTCTCTCTAGGAACCTCATGATGACCTCATGCCCTGCTGCATTTAAAACACCCAACGTCATTTGGCCAGGCGCTACAACACTCAGTATGAAAACATTTTAATTTAGACCAGAGCACATGCAGGACGGGAAGCAAATCAGGCCAATAAAGCCCCTACAAATTGATATAAATAGTGTTAAATTCAGCTGGCATCAGATACCTGGGGTAATAAGACAGTTCACATTCGCAAACATCTGTCGTAGAAGGGCCATGGTGCGGCTCCGCTGCCGATTTGCCTGCAAACACAAGTGGGAATTGAGTCTGTGGGGAAGACAGGAAAGCATACCCTACTGTAATACAGCAAATAATAATGGTGCAATCTTGCAATTAATTGCCTTTTACCTTAATATAATCCAGAGCTGTGAACTTAGAAGCGATTGCAAGATTAAGACGAGTCTCCAGATTCTGGAAAAGGAAGAAACATGGGGGTAAACCCTAATCCTAAATAGTCATGGGCAACCTGCCCACCTAGAACAGACATGTAGGTATTGTAATGGCACAGAGCTATGCTGAAGTTAAGACCCCTCTACACACACAACCTTCCACCAGTGAACAGAGACAAAAAGGCAGAGTTGAGCCATCTGCAGATGTGTTTTCCTCCTCCTCGTCGAGCAAGGTGTGTCGCAATCTCCGCAGGGCCAAAAACGGAAAGGAATATGGGAACTGCTAGGCCAGTTCACGTGCCACTCAGTGCGGTAAGCGGGGGGGGGGGGGGAAGCACCATTTCTGTGTTTGGAGAAACTGTGGTTAATTGGTGGCCCTGGCGAGGAAGATGCGGCTTCACAATCTATCCCAGGGTTTCCCAAACTTGAGTCTCCGGCTGTTTTGGGATTACAGTTCCGAGTCAGCCCTCCACTTACCATTTGGTCAAAGGAATTGTTGAAGTCAGGCTGCAGGAAATCTCTCATCTCACTAAGGATGCAGATCACATGAGCCACTCGGATCTCCTCCAGTTCTGGCAGGGACACATCAACCACGGAGGCACCTAAACCTTCTAGGAACTTCACAGCTGATCATCAGTGGCAGCCGCCGCCAGGGGGTGGGGGAGGGAAATAAGCGAGACTTAATAGCCTAACAAGTGTCCCCATTTGTTTCAGCAAATCTGGGATGTGGTTTGCCTTGCTTGAGGTTTTTTTTAAAATTAAATTTCTGTTTTACATTTTAGAATATTCACTTAAAATATCAATGACTTTCCTTCCTCTCTTTCCATGATTCATTTTGCACAGCATGAATCCCAGCATATTTTATATAAACTAAACCATTCAGTATTCCATTGTTACATCTGTCAAAACTTATTTACACGGTTGAATTTATCTTAATGCTGCCCACGTTTTCAAATAAAACACAATTTTCCTCCATATATTCAATAAACATTTTCCAATCTTCTTTAAACATATGTTCATCTTGTTCTCTTATTCTATATGTTAGGTCCGCAAACTGCACGTATTCCATCCATTTAAGTTGCCTATCTTCTCCGGTTGGGACTTCGCTCATTTTCCACTTTGGGGCTAACAAAACACAAACCGCGGTGGTGCCATACATAAATAACATTTTCTGACGTCTGGGAATTTCCTTCTGAGTTCTTCCCAACAAAAAGGACTCTGGGTTTGTTTGTTTTTTGGGGGAAGTACTTTTAAACATTTTTTTTTTCAGTTCATTATGAATGATTTACCTTTCTGGCAGGTGGCTAGGATTTCAGCATCACATGCCTGGCAGACAAGTAAAAAAAAAGTTATTCCCAAGGATCTACCTTTGCGGAACCACAATTAAAGAACTTTTCTCCTCCTCTTGTCTATGGCACCCACCACGTTCCCAGTCATGTGACAGAGTCATAGGGTGGCCTTACATCTCCTTAGGGGACATGGAATTATACAGCTGAAAGGGGACCCCGGGGTCACCTGATTCAGCCCCCTGCAATGCTGGAATCTTTTGCCCAACAAGTGGCACTCAGACTCATGATCCTGAGATTAAGAGCTGCATGAAGTACCCGGAATCCCTCATGTAACACCCAGGAAGCAACATTCTGAAGATGAAGTGGCCGCGTCTCAATATAATAATAATTTATTATTTATACCCCGCCCATCTGATTGGGTTTCCCCAGCCGGTCTGAGTGGCTTCCAGCAAAATATTAAAATACAGTAATCAAACATTAAAAGCTTCCCTAAACAGGGCTGCCTTCAGATGTCTTCTAAAAGTCTGGTAGTTGTTGTTCTCTTTGACATCTGGTTGGAGGGCGTTCCATGGGGCGGGTGCCACTACCGAGAAGGCCCTCTGCCTGGTTCCCTGTAACTTGGCTTCTCGCAGTGAGGGAACCGCCAGAAGGCCCTCGGTGCTGGACCTCAGTGTCCAGGCAGAACGATGGGGGTGGAGACGCTCCTTCAGGTATACTGGACCAAGGCCGTTTAGGGCTTTAAAAGTCAGCACCAACACTTTGAATTGTGCTCAGAAACGTACTGGGAGCCAATGTAGGTCTTTCAATGTGGTCTCGGCGGCCACTCCCAGTCACCTGTCTAGCTGCCGCATTCTAGATCAGTTGTAGTTTCCGGGTCGTCTTCAAAGGTAGCCCCACGTAGAGCGCATTGCAGTAGTCCAAGCGGGAGATAACAAGAGCATGCACCACTCTGGCGAGACAGTCCGCGGGCAGGTAGGGTCTCAGCCTGTGTACCAGATGGAGCTGGTAGACAGCCGCCCTGGACACAGAATTAACCTGCGCCTCCATGGACACCTGTGAGTCCAGAATGACTCCCAGGCTGCGCACCTGATCCTTCAGAGGCACAGTTACCCCATTCAGGACCAGGGAATCCCCCACACCCGTCTGCCCCCTGTCCCCCAAAAACAGTACTTCTGTCTTGTCAGGATTCAACCTCAATCTGTTAGCTGCCATCCATCCTCCAACCGCCTCCAGACACTCACACAGGACCTTCACAGCCTTCACTGGTTCTGATTTAAAAGAGAAGTAGAGCTGGGTATCATCCACATATTGATGGACACCCAGCCCAAACCCTCTGATGATCTCTCCTAGCAGCTGCATGTAGATGAAGGATGCAAGAGAAACGAAGAGGTAAACAGGCACCTTAAAGAAAGTCCAGTCAACCCCCAACTTCAAGTCCTTCAGATCAGGTGTGAGGACTCCAGAGAGGGATGGTTTGGGCTGGCCTAATCCTGAAACAGGTGAAAAAGGAACCGTCAACAGGCACGCAGTGGAAAAAAGATATGTCATGCTACTCAGATGGGAACGAATGGGCAGTTAAGACTCACCATATGGATAGCGGGGGTCAGGACCAGCCAAGATCGCATAAGCAACAGCCGCGTCTGCCACTGATGTAGACAAGGGGCCTAGCCAAAAAAAAAGGGGGGGGGAGAACTTGCATTCTGGATCCTTATAAAATAAAAGAAAGACCTTACAAGTAGAAAAAAATCACAGCAGGCCAAGGTTCTAGCTGGAACTCTCCCCCGCCCCATGTGCTAGCTTTCTATCTACAGGGACAGGTAGGTAGCCATGTTGGTCTGCTGTAGTCAAAACAAAATAAAAAAATTCCTTCCAATAGCACCTTAGACACCAAGTTTGTTATTGGTATGAGCTTTTGTATGCATATATAAGGGTCTGGTGACTTCTGGTTCAGTGTATCTGAAGAAGTGTGCATGCACACAAAAGCTCATACCAATAACAAACTTAGTTGGTCTCTAAGGTGCTACTGGAAGGAATTTTTTTTATTTTTTATTTTTATATTTTATCTGCAGGGAGTTATACGTGTGGAGCATCGGAATCAATTGACTGCACGTATATAATCTGATGTGGCGCAGTCTGTTCCACCACCTTATCCCAACCCCTTTCAGGTGGACGGAAGAATGTGTGAGGGTTTGACGTGGCAGGCAACGTGGGAGCTTCATTTTCATCTTGTGCTATAATTGTTCTCTCTGTTTTATATTATACAGTGAAATAAGAAAGTACATTAACAACAAGCAAGTTTCCAGTTCATATAGAAAGCTGCCTGTGTTCTCAGGAATATGGTAGACACAGATTCTCTCTCTCTCTCTCTCTCTCTCTCTCTCTCTCTCTCTCTCACACACACACACACACACACACACACACACACACCAAATTCACACATCACACTAAGCCAAACCACGGCTTCGGAGACTGAAGCTATTTTGCTTTTCAGATCAGTGCACCACAGCAGCTGAGCCAAAAGTCTGGTTTAGCATGTCATCCAAATCCAGGATTGTGGTTAAGCTCTCCATAATCATCATTATCATCATCATTATGTTATTATTTATACCCCGCCCATCTGGCTGGGTTTCCCCAGTCACTCTGGGCAGCTCCCAACAGAACACTAAAAACAGAATAAAACATTAAACATTAAAAACTTCCCTAAACAGGGTTGCCTTCAGATGTCTTCTAAAAGTCAAATAGTTGTTTATTTCCTTGACATCTGATAGGAGGGCGTTCCACAGGGCAGGTGCCACTACCGAGAAGGCCCTCTGCCTGGTTCCCTGTAACCTCGCTTCTCGCAGGGAGGGAACTGCCAGAAGGCCCTCAGCGCTGGACCTCAGTGTCCGGGCAGAATGATGGGCGTGGAGATGCTCCTTCAGGTATACTGAAGCCACTTTTGCAACAGGTCCTGGTTGCAACATGCTAAACCAAACCTTGATTTAGCTGCCAGCTCACTCTGACCTAAAAAGGCCAGGCATGAGCTCCTCTTTGGAAGACAGCTTGTTCACTTTAATCTATTTCAAGCTTTAATCTATATATAAACATGCCACTATTCATTAAAAAAAACCAGGAAGTCATATAATTTTAAAAAAATGATATACAAAATTAAAATCGGAAACCAGCCAACTACCCTACCTGCCCGCAGACTGTCTTGCCAGAGTGGTGCATGCTCTGTTATCTCCCGCTTGGACTACTGCAATGCGCTCTACTTGGGGCTACCTTTGAAGGTGGCCCGGAAACTACAACTAATCCAGAATGTGGCAGCTAGACTGGTGACTGGGGGCGGCGGCCGAAACCACATAACACCGGTCTTGAAAGACCTACATTGGCTCCCAGTACGTTTCCGAGCACAATTCAAAGTGTTGGTGCTGACCTTTAAAGCACTAAGCGCCCTTGGCCCAGTATACCTGAAGGAGCGTCTCCACCTCCATCATTCTGCCTGGACACTGAGGTCCAGCTCCGAGGGCCTTCTGGCAGTTCCCTCACTGCAAGAAGCAAAGTTACAGGGAACCAGGCAGAGGGCCTTCTCGGTAGTGGTGCCCGCCCTGTGGAATGCCCTCCCGTCAAATGTCCAAGAGGAAAACAACTACCTGACATTTAGAAGACATCTGAAGGCAGCTCTGTTTAGGGAAGTTTTTAATGTGTGACATTTTAATGTATTTTTAATCTTTGTTAGAAGCCACCCATAGTGGCTGGGAAAACCCAGACAGATGGGCGAGGTGCAAATAATAAATTATTATTATTATTATTATTATTATTATTATTATTATTTTCTTAACTGCCTGCAAAGGCATGACGGAACAAGTTTTCAGCAGGTGCACACACACTTTCTTCAGCTAGACAGACAACTCCAAAATCCTCCTTCTTACCAAGGCTTACGGTAGAATATGAGAGAGGGTGACAGCCAAATTCACTGGTGCGTCCAAAGGTACCTTCAGATGACACAAAGCAAGTGGATTAGAGGCATGATGAAGTAGCAGGTGGCCAAAAGGAGAGGCCAGAGGCTAGTCTGGCCTGAGCGATGGATCATGCCAGGCTCCAAGCAGCAGCCTACAGAAGGGGAAATATGGAAGGGCTTCATATTCTCCTTCCCCTGCTTCAAGAGCCAAACCAATCAAGGGTCTTAGTACCCAGGATGGAGTGCTGGATTTGATCCCTGCTCAGCCATGAAGCTCCCGCGGTGGCTGTGGTGCCATGGCTGGCTCTCATGATAAACAGAGAATTATCCATCTCTAGTTAGACCTCTCGCTACAGTTAATTGGTTAACGGCGCGTTGGTACCTCTGGACTGGCCATGTTGTGCAGATGCCCAATTATCGTCTTCCAAAGCAACTACTCTATTCTGAACTTAAAAATGGAAAGCGTAACGCTGGTGGTCAACAAAAGAAGTTTAAAGACTCTCTCAGGGCAAATCTTTAAAAATGTAGTATAAACACCAACAACTGGGAAACACTGGCCTCCAGTTGGAGAACAGCCTTTACCAAAGGTGTCATGGGCTTGGAAGACGCTCAAACTCAGGATGAAAGGGAGAAACGTGCTAAGAGGAAGGCATGCTTGGCAAACCCTCACTGTGATCAACTCCCACCCAGAAACCTATGTCCCCACTGTGGAAGGACGTGTGGATCCATAATTGGTCTCCACAGTCACTTACGGACTCGCTGTTAAAACCGTGTTTATGGAAGGCAATCTTACTCGGCTACGAGTGATCGCCAAAGAAGAAGAAGATTACCTTTGAGTCCCACAATGCCACAGAAAGACGCAGGGATCCTCACCGAGCCGCCCCCATCTGTACCAAGAGCCAACGGGCAAAGGCCTACAAAAAGAAGCAGAATTACAAGCCTTCCGTTCAGGCAAACCATCTAGTTCTACATTCCCCCACACAATCTCCTCAGAATCACAGAACTGTAGAGTTGGAAGGGACCCCGCCGCTGCAGAGAGGTACGGCGGGACCCTCTGCCTCCATGAGAAGGCCCCTGCTGCTGCAGGGAAGCGTGGCACACCTGCCACTGCAGGGAGGTATGGTAGGACCCTCTGCCGCCGCGGGGAGGCCCAGCAATGCCCTCCGCTGCCGCCGATATATATCATGATATATTGAGATATCGTGATATTTAGCTGGCAATAACCAGCTATCGCCCAGCTCTATCACTGATAGAGTGCAAAAGGTTATGAAAAGCAAACTTGTTGAGTTTCTGGTCCATTGTGGTGGTATGTATATGGGCAGGGGTGTAGGAAGGGGGGGGCGTTCTGCCCCGGGTTCCATCATGGAGGGGGTGACAAATTATCAAGGAATGATTACTGCCCTACTAGGGTAGTTCATAAAATACCATCGTTATTAGAAAGGCAAAGTAAACTCTGTGAGTTTATGGAAATGGCAAAATTGACGGCAACTATTAGAGGCCATTCAAATCAGAGAATAATTAAAGAGTGGGAGGGAGTGAAGGAATATATGAAAAAATATGGTTCCGGAACTGGAATATTAATAGATAAAGTGTAAAACATGAGGGGTAAGCAAGCAAACAATAAAAAAATCAGCTGCGCAATGATTAAATTATAACAACACAACAAGACGGAAGAAGTAAACAAAAATAAAAATGAGATTACACATGGGTGAAGGAATGGGGGGGTATAGGGGAATTTGAAATATTATTTATAATATAAAAGCTTTAATATAAAATTTCTAACTGTGTTGTATTTGTATACAGCAAAGAAGTTTATAGTAATTAGGTATATTTTAATTTGGTTAATTATATAATAGGTTTATGTTAGAAAATGAATATGGATGTTGAATTTGATGTTTGTAATTTTTCTTTTTTCGGTTTTGGAAATAAAAAATAATTATAATTATAAAAAACCTTTTTTTAAAAAACGCCTGCTCCAAAGGTCTCATCTTACTACACTAGGGATTATACAGCCATATTTGAAATTTCATGCATATCAGTTAATATCTTGACCCGCCTCCACAAAAATAATTGTT
This sequence comes from Podarcis vaucheri, assembly GCF_965113315.1. NCBI lineage: Eukaryota > Metazoa > Chordata > Lepidosauria > Squamata > Lacertidae > Podarcis > Podarcis vaucheri. The sequence continues at coordinate 13,001,747 of NC_138755.1, forward strand.
TACTTGGCCATTTTTATATGTCGTGAAGGCTAAAATTTCAATTCAGTGGAGCCAAAACACAACCCATCCTGTAGATTTAAGTATCTGTCCACAGTCGCCCAGAATCCACATTCCTTTGTAAGAAAATATGAAATACAGTGGTGCCTCGCAAGACGAAATTAATCTGTTCCGCGAGTCTCTTCGTCTTGCGGTTTTTTCGTCTTGCGAAGCACGGCTATTAGCGGTTTAGCGGCTATTAGCGGCTTAGCGGCTATTAACGGCTTAGCGGCTATTAACGGCTTAGCGGCTTTAAGAAAATGGAAACAAACTCGCAAGAACTCGCAAGGCGTTTCGTCTTGCGAAGCAAGCCCATAGGGAAATTCGTCTTGCGGAACGACTCAAAAACTGGAAAACTCTTTCGTCTTGCGCGTTTTTCGTCTTGCGAGGTACCACTGTAACGTAAAACCATTTTTGCAGGCAAACAAAAATCAATGTGGGGGGGGGGATGACAAGAAATTTTCCACACCAGGTACCACCTGACCTTCCTACGCCTCTGTGTACAGGGGATAGATTTCCTTGGCAAGGGCACAAGGGAACCGATCGATGCCTCTGTTGAACTGCCGCTCTCCTTCTTCCCGCCTCCCCAACTCATTGGACAACCTCACCTGAAGCCACGGCTGCTGCTGACCCACTAGAGCTGCCCCCAGTGAAGTGCTGGGGGTTGTAGGGGTTCCTCGCCGTACCGTGGTATCTGGAGGGAGACAGAGAAAGATTCTGAAGGCAGTGCCGCCAAGACCGTTGGAGGAAGAGAAGGATCTCAACATCCTGACACACAGGTGAGGTTCAAGGCAGAGGCCACGAGGTATGGCACCCAGTCTCCATGCTCTACCTAGCCCCGTGGTTCCCAATGTGGGGCACACGCCCCACAGCGGGGCAATTTGATTTTCAAAGGGGGCAATTCGAGAATGAGTTAGACCAAGTTAATGGGCTTTTAGGTTTCTTCCACGTGAATAGGAGTTCATTTTTTGAGTACAGTGGTACCTCAGGTTACATACGCTTCAGATTGCATACGCTTCAGGTTACACACTCCGCTAACCCAGAAATAGTGCTTCAGGTTAAGAACTTTGCTTCAGGATAAGAACAGAAATCGGGCTCCGGAGGCGCGGCGGCAGCAGGAGGCCCCATTAGCTAAAGTGCTGCTTCAGGTTAAGAACAGTTTCAGGTTAAGTACGGACCTCTGGAACGAATTAAGTACTTAACCTGAGGTACCACTGTAATAAGTATTTTTCGCTCTATAAGACGCACCCGACCATAAGACGCACCTAGTTTTAGAGGAGGAGAACAAGAAAAAAAATGTTCTCTCCCTCTCTGCTCAGCGCCCCTTCAGCGAAACGGGAGGAGAAACAGAGCACTCCCGCTCTGCTCAGGAGGCTTCGGGAGGCTATCCCTGAAGCCAGGAGAGCAAGAGGGATCGGTGTGCACCAATCCCTCTTGCTCTCCTAGCTTCAGCGAAAGCTGCACAGCCTGCATAGGTAGGTGTCAGGGAACTGACATCAGAGCAACAGGAGAAGGAGAGGCTCTCCGATTCTGCAGGGGAAGGTACCAGCACAAGGGGGAGACGTAGCTTGATAGAGGGGGAAGGATATCAGCGTAACACCAAGGATCCAGGAGAGCAAATGGCAGAAGAGGTGGAAGGGCTCCGGGATTCTTCCTTGGAAGTCAGTGAGGAGAGCACTGGTCCTCCTCTACCCACGCCCTCCCTGCGCAGGAGACTTCCGCGCAATGAGAGGCGGAGACGATTGGGTGTCAGACAGCTTTTATGCTGGAAAAGGTTTAAGAAACGCCCACAGACAGATTCTGCTAGCGACTGAGACAGCCACGCGGAGATGGGCTGTGCAGTCAAGACGGTTTAAACTATGCAACCAAGCTTCCAAACGGGAAGGTTTATGCACGAGTAACTCCCAACCATTACAGTAGGGCATGGCCAAAAATGTTGGAAACCCCTGGCCTAGCCTCACAGAGCCACCGAGACCTCAGCAGTGGGTGCACTGGGCAGAGACCATGCAAATGGTAAAAGGCAGTCTCCTCAAATTCCAATACCTTCTATTTTCTCTTTCGTGGGCAGCGGGGTTATTGGGTCATTCTTGCTTTTATTTTTATTATACATTTTGTTTTTATATTGCGATTTTACCCTGTGAACCGCCCAGAGACCTGCAGGTATAGGGTGGTATACAAATTTCAATCACAGCAACACCACACATACTATCATTTAAGGAACCACACAATTCAGTGTTAATACCATAAAGACTTACTTTAAACTCTTCCTTTTTCACGTCTCTTCCTTTAAAGTGAGTTTTACTGCTGACAGCGATAGCTAGTGGTTCTAAACATAATCGCAATTCAGACTTTGTCTGGTCCCTTTTGACCAAAATTATTCACCAACCTTTTAACTCGAGCATTCCAATACAGTGGTACCTCAGGTTACATACGCTTCAGGTTACATACGCCTCAGTTACAGACTCCGCTAACCCAGAAATAGTACCTTGGGTTAAGAACTTTGCTTCAGGATCAGAACAGAAATCGTGCTCCGGAGGCGCAGCGGCAGCAGGAGGCCCCAATAGCTAAAGTGGTGCTTCAGGTTAAGAACAGTTTCAGGTTAAGAACGGACCTCCGGAACAAATTAAGTACTTAACCCGAGGTACCACTGTATAATGCTTTGCTCCACATTTATTACCTTTCTTATTCCACTCATGTTTTAAAGAGAAAGCTCCATTCAATGTTATCAACAAGCCCCCGTTTAATGAATGTGAGCTACTTTACCTGTTGGGGTTACAACCAGTGGTTCCAATACCCAATTCGTGCATGTTTGAGACACCGATAATAATGGCCCCAGCCTCTCGCAGTTTTTGGGTGGCAGTGGCATCTTCGGTTTCTGGCTCCATGCCCAGGTATTGCGTTCCACTTCGGTGATGATAGGGCACCTAAAAAAATGCAGGGAATCAAAGGTTTTTTCCCCATAGAATCACAGAATCGTAGTTCAATGACAGCAGCAAGAATATTATTGGCACAAAAATGGAAGCAAGAAGAATTACTGACAAAAGAAGAATGGAGGATGAAATTGATGGACTATGCAGAATTGGATAAACTAACCGGAAGAATTCGAAGCCTGTGGGACCAGAGATTCACAGAAGACTGGTGTAAATTTACGGACTATTTGAAAAGTAATTGTGATGACCAGATTACGTTTGTAGGTTTGCAAGAAGTTTTGTGAGGTAAATTATTTGAATTATTGCAAAAATGGTTAAAGAGGTGGATTGTGAGTTAAGATAATTAAAGGCAATAGGAATTTAAGAAATGCAGAAGAAATGATAAAAATGGTGGATCATCAGAGGCGCTGATGGAAGTCCAAAAAGATTGTATAAGATGTGAAGTTCTGTGGAATGCACAATAATTGGTATGTTTATATATATATATATATATATATATATATATATATATATATATATATACACACACAGTGGTGCCTCGCAAGACGAAATTAATTCGTTCCGCAAGTCTCTTCGTCTTGCGAGTTTTTCGTCTTGCGATGCACGGTTTCCCATAGGAATGCATTGAAAATCAATTAATGCGTTCCTACGGAAACCGCCTTCAGACCAGGTCTGGGGACAGTCTGTCCCCGGACCTCCTCTGAAGGCTGGGGGGGGGGGGACAAGGGCTTTTCTTCCCACCCCCAGCATTTTAAAAAACCCCGGGACAGCGGAGGACTTCTCCGCTGTCCGGGGCGATTTAAAAGCCCCTGGGAAGGCAGGCAGGGGGGACAAAGACTTTCGCCCCCCGCCCGCCTTCAGAAGGTGTTCCCGCCCCCCCCCCCCGCTCCGCTTCGGAACAGCGTTCCGAAGTGGGGCGGCTGGGGCAGATGTTCCCGCCCCCCCTCCCCGCTTCGGAACAGCGTTCCGAAGTGGGGCGGCTGGGGCAGGTGTTCCCGCCCCCCGCCCCGCTTCGGAACAGCGTTCCGAAGTGGGGCGGCTGGGGCAGGTGTTCCCGCCCCCCCGCCCCGCTTCGGAGCACCGGGAGAAGCGATCTCCCCACCGCCCCTTGCTTCAAAAGAGAAGACCCGCTGTCCCCCGGGGCAAGCTTCGTTTTGCGAAGCAAGCCCATAGGGAAATTCGTCTTGCGAGGCAACTCGAAAACGAAAAAACCTTTCGTTTTGCGAGTTTTTCGTCTCACGAGGCGTTCGTCTTGCGGGGTACCACTGTATATATAAATCACAGAATTGTAGAGTTGGAATGAACCATGAGGGTCATCCAGTCCAACCCCCTGAAAAACAGGGCTCTCTTTTGCCCAACGTGAAGCTCTAAGCCACACCCCTGAGATTAAGAGTCTCATTTCATTTCAATGATATATAATGAAATGAAAAGGATGTTTAAAATAACCTTTGTAAAAAAAACAACCCATAAGCTTTTCTCTTGGGAATTATAGGGACAGAACTACCTAAAATGTATAGAAACCTATTCATGTAAGTTACTACACTGGCAAGAATATTACCCGTCCAAAAATGGAAAGAAGCAGAGGTCCCAGTAAAGGAAGAATGGATACAAAAATTTATGGAATATGCAGAAATGGCAAAACTTACCAGAAGAATAAGAAACCAAGATAACAAACTTTTTATAAAAGAATGGAAATGGTTTATTGGATATTTACAGATAAATTGTAAACAGATAAGAACATTGGCAGGCTTATTGTAATAACCTGCAGTTTTATAAGAGTATATATTTAAAGTAGGTGAATAAATGAGCAACTTATGTGAATTTGGATATGCAGAAGATATTAAATATAAATTTAAGGAACTGCAGGAAGAAGGAGGAGTCAAGTCAAGTTTTAAAAGGTCAAAATGATTGTAAAATTAGTGAAATGTATAAACTTGAAAAGTATAAAAAAATAAATTAAAAGTTATTAAGAGTTTCATGTTCCGCTGCTGGTTCTTTTCAAGTGCTCGCCAGTTTAGGATTACATTTCATTGTATTTGATGAAGTGGACTGTGATCCGAGGAAGCCTATTACATAATAAACGTCTTAGGTCTTTAAGGTGTCACAAGACTCTCATTAAACAAACACAGAAGCTGCAATACAGTGGTACCTCGGGTTAAGTACTTAATTCGTTCCAGAGGTCCGTACTTAACCTGAAACTGTTCTTAACCTGAAGCACCACTTTAGCTAATGGGGCCTCCCACTGCTGCTGCGCCGCCAGAGCACGATTTCTGTTCTCATCCTGAAGCAAAATTCTTAACCTGAAGCACTATTTCTGGGTTAGCAGAGTCTGTAACCTGAAGCGTATGTAACCTGAAGCGTATGTAACCCGAGGTACCACTGTATGCTGTGATTCCTGGTGAGCGCAGTCAAGCTGCCCCTTTCTTCCCCCTGTGGCAGTCCAAACAGGATTCTTCAGATCAATCCCAAACCCAGCAGCTATAATTCAGGCAGACCACCACCTCCCTTTCTTAAGACCAGCCTTATTCAGCAAAGGCAACTAAGCGGACTGTGTTTACCACTTTAATCTCCTCCTTCAAGCACACTGGGATCCCGTCCAAAAGAGAGAGGGTCTGCTTGCTTTGATAGCGAGCGGTGGAGTCCTCCGCCATCTGAGCAGGAAGAGATTTATAATGTCGTGTAGCATTCATTAATATAATTGCTGAGCAGGAAGAGAGATAGGAACAAGTGGCAGACCGAAGCAGTCCCAACCCGAAGTCTGATTCAAAGGCTTCAGCAATAATAATAATAATAATAATAATAATAATAATAATAATAATTTATTTGTACCCCTACCATCTGGCTGAGCTTCCCCAGCCACTCTGGGAGGCTTCCAACAAAGATTAAAAATACATTAAAATGTCACACACTAATAATCACACCCTCCTTCCCCCTGGCCAAAAGCTGCAATGAATGCAGTGGTTCTCAAACTTTTTTTCCTCTGGGCCACACTTTCAGAACAAAAATTTGCTTGCACCACACTGATTTTTTTCCCCCTGATACAAAATACATTGGAAAGCAGAAAGGAAGAAGCTTGATTTATAACACAGAACACAACTACTTTATAATATGATCATAAAAGTACGAAACAATGCAGCTACAGAAGAATATGAATCCTTCCCCAAATATAATGATAAACGGGCCTCTTACATATGTAACTTAAGTAGGTATACAAATTAAAGGAGAGGTGTGGAGCTTGCTTTTGCTGGGTCCTCTCATTTATACGACATCTCACTTGAGAGAAACAAACTCATCTCATCCCCACAAAGAAGCCTTTCTCTTTTCTGATCTCCCATCTTTGTCAAGAGTTTAAAATCCCTGCTCACAACAATATGTTGTGGAGAACTGTAGAAAAATAGCTGAGGCTCTTAAAGAGAGGCACAGAAGCAAAGAAGCGTAGAATTGGAAGGGACCCTGAGGATCATCTAATTCAACCCCCTGCAATGCAGGAATATGCAGCTGTCCCATATGGGGATCAAACCTGCAACCCTGGCATTATCAACACCATGCTCCATCCAGCTGCTATACTGGGGTCAGCAAACTTTTTCAGCTGTGGCCGGTCCACCGTCCCTCAGACCATGTGGTGGGCCGGACTATATTGGGGGGGGGGAATGAACCAATTCCTATGCCCCACAAATAACCCACAGATGCATTTTAAATAAAAGCACACATTCTACTCATGCAAAAACACCAGGCAGGCCCCGCAAATAACCCAGAGATGCATTTTTTTAAAAATGAAAAATTCTACTCATGTAAAAACACGCTGATTCCCGGACCGTCCGCGGGCCAGATTGAGAAGGCAATTGGGCTGCATCCGGCCCCCGGGCCTAAGTTGCCTACCTCTGTTGCTATAATATGGATACTGTGTGTGTGTGTGTGTGTGTGTGTGTGTGTGTGTGTAGAGACGCGGGTGGTGCTGTGGTCTAAACCACTGAGCCTCTTGGGCTTGCCGATCGGAAGGTCGGCAGTTCGAATCCCCACGACGGGGTGAGCTCCCGTTGCTCTGTCCCAGCTCCTGCAAACCTAGCAGTTTGAAAGCACATCAAAGTGCAAGTAGATAAATGGGTACCGCTCCGGCGGGAAGGTAAATGGTACTTCTGTGCGCTCTGGCACTCGCCACTGTGTCCCGTTGTGCCAGAAGGGGTTTAGTCATGCTGGCCACATGACCCGGAAAGCTGTCTGTGAAGAAACACTGGCTCCTTCGGCCTGAAAGCTAGATGAGCGCCGCAACCCCAGGGTCGCCTTTGGCTGAAACTAACCTTTTATAAATAAATTATGTCGATCTTATACTAAATTACACTGAAATATCTCTTTGATTGTCTTTGAACCTTCCCTCCGCACTTGCTATCCTCTTATGCCACACCAGTGTGGTAAACCACAGCCTTGGGAAACGAACCACTGGTGTAATGTTTAGGTAAAGGTAAAGGGACCCCTGACCATTAGGTCCAGTCGTGACCGACTCTGGGGTTGCGGCGCTCATCTCGCTTTACTGGCCGAGGGAGCCGGCATACAGCTTCCAGGTCATGTGGCCAGCATGACTAAGCCACTTCTGGCGAGCCAGAGCAGCGCATGGAAACGCTGTTAATCTTCCTGCTGGAGCGGTACCTTTTTATCTACTTGCACTTTGACGTGCTTTCGAACTGCTAGGTTGGCAGGAGCAGGGACCGAGCAACGGGAGCTCTCCCCGTCGCGGGGATTCGAACCGCCGACCTTCTGATCGGCAAGTCCTAGGCTCTGTGGTTTAACCCACAGCGCCACCTGCGTAATGTTTAGATGAGCCTTTTAAGTAAAGTAGCACAGCTTTGGCCAACCTACTTTGAGGATCTCTTTGCGGTCCCACTGAACAATTGCTTGGAGGGGGAGACTGGACCTCTCGTCATCTTCCAAGGTGGCAATAATGTTCTTGGCGACCTGAAGTGGTGTAACCTCACCGGATCTAGCAAACAGAGAACAGTCTCCTTGTAAGCCTGCTCACTTCCCCACAGTCAGGCTGGGGCCATGGGAAGCTGTACCCAAATCCAGCTCCAAATGGCAGAGTCTCTATTATTCGTTATGCTTCTATCCCACCTTTCCTCCAAGACGTGCTTTTCATCCTCGCAAACAGCCTTGAGAGGGAAGTTAGGCTGAGTGAATGTGACTGGCCCAAAATCACTCAGTGAGCTTCATGGCTGAGCTTGAACCCTGGTCTCCCAAGTGCTAGTCCAACACTCTTAACCACTACACCACACTGCCTTCATGTAGGTATCGATCCCTGGGTCTACAAAGAGCTGGATGCCTCGATTCCACTCTTTGGGAGCCCATTTCTGTTTTGGGGGAGGCTACAAAGTCCCGCTTCTGTCAAACAAAGGAGGAGGGAGCCCTGTGACAGTTTTGCTGCGTACCTGCTGTCACTTACCGGTAGCAGTTCAAATAATCCTGGATCCCTTTGAAGTTGAACATAGGGCGAGCAGAACGTGAACTGTAAGGAAAGGAAAGGTAAAGACCAAAAGAGAACGACGCCGGTCGCCTGAGAGCGACGGATTGATGATCAAGCCATCGTGGACCCAGCACTCATTTCTCATCATCCACAGCTAAACAACTTGTGCCGATGACCAATAATGCTTCGCTGTCTGCTGCCTGTTAGGACTTTGTGGAAGCAACTGCATGTTGCTGGCAGATGCCCCAAATTCACATGTAAGGTAAAGGTGCCCCTGCCCGTACGGGCCAGTCTTGCCAGACTCTAGGGTTGTGTGCTCATCTCACTCTATAGCCAGCGCTGTCCACAGACACTTCCAGGTCACGTGGCCAGCGTGACAAAGCTGCATCTGGCGAGCCAGCGCAGCACACGGAACACCGTTTACCTTCCCGCTGGTAAGCGGTACCTATTTATCTACTTGCACCCGGAGGTGCTTTCTAACTGCTAGGTTGGCAGGCGCTGGGACCGAACGACAGGAGAATTCACATGTAGAGGGAAGTTTTTAATGTTTGACATTTTATTGTGTTTGTATATTTTGCTAGTAGCCGCCCAGAGTGACTGCGGAAACCCAGTCAGATGGGTGGCATACACTTCTTCTTCTTCTTTTTATTAATATTACAAAGAAAATACTCTGCTTAGCACACCTGAGACCTTGCGAAGAAGGGGGGGAGAGAGAAAGGGGGGAAATACCGTACTTTTCCATGTATAAGACTAGGGTTTTTTACTTTAAAAATGTTAAAAATGGGGGGTAGTCTTATACACGGGGGCAATCTCCCCCCATTTTCTTAAATTTGAGTCCCCCAAAATAGGGGGTGTCTTATACCCGGGGGCGTGTTATACACAGAAAAATACGGTAAGTGACACTCTGAGCTCTGGTCCCACCACCAAAATTGCCCTCCAAGGGAACATGGCACTTGACAGGAAGAAGATTCCCTCACCCATTCCGGAAGGATTCAGTAAGTCACAAACAGCATCATACACGCCTATATGTTCCTTATACATAAAGAACATTAGCCAATATGATAAATATGCCTGCCCTTCTTACCTAAACATCTGTTTTCAATAGAAGCAGCTGCATATTCAACCACTTGCCTAGTAATCATAGGCGACCAAGAATTCCACACAGACGACTGAGTGGATTGGCAGGGAAGTTGTTATGTACTACTAAGCTGAATAGGATCCAAAATGCAGCAGTCTGGTTGGTCCTAGAACAATAGGATTCAGAATGCAGCAGTCTGATTGGTCCTAAAACAATAGGATTCAGAATGCAGCAGTCTGATTGGTCCTAAAACAATAGGATCCAGAATGCAGCAGCCTGATTGGTCCTAGAACAATAGGATCCAGAATGCAGCAGTCTGATTGGTCCTAGAACAATAGGATTCAGAATGCAGCAGTCTGATTGGTCCTAGAACAACAGGATCCAGAATGCAGGAGTCTGATTGGTCCGCAGGAGCCACCCAATCCAACTCCAGGTGGGAGTGAATCCGCAACCTGATTGGCCTACAGGAGAATCCCAGAATTAGCCAATCACGTGGGGCCCATTGTGTAAATAATGTATATAAAGCAGACATTTTGGGGGAACTTCCAATTCCTCACTACTATGAGCTGAATAAAGAGCATGAAATCGACTCTCGAATATTTCAGAAGTGGTGGATCAACGTTCCATGTCCGCTTTGTAGAAGCAAATATTTTTGTTGGCCGGCTAAAATGTTGTAACAGCCTGTTCCGTGTTGGTTGTGTTGAAGAGGTCTTCGGCGGCTTGTTCCTTCCATCACCAGCATGGAAACGCAGGCGGGAAACTTTTGAGGGCAGTATGCTAAATGCCTCTTCCACTTTCCCAACAAATGATTTCCCCTGAGCTATCTAGTGTCCAAATGCAGCTCGTTTCCACCCGTTCCCAGCACCCCAGATCTCCCACCTCTTTCCATTTCTGTACTTGCCTTATTTCCATCAGTTTGGGGAGAATTTCCAATACATTTTCAGACTCTGAACGGTTGTTTTTCTCTTCCTCAGCGACTACCGGCACAAATGTAGGGTCTTCGGCAAGATCAAGGAAGCGCAGAGCGGTAAAGTTGTTGACCCTGCAAATAAGTGTGTGAAATGGGAGCTTGAAACGGGAAGGGATTGTGGAAACATTTTAATTCAGAATTGCACTCGTTCTTTCTGTCGCCGATAGTTTTCCTTCAACAAGATGCTACAAAGAAGGTCTTGCAGATCCTGCCAATAAAAACCATCTTGGCAAACAGATTTTATCGGAGAGGACCAATTTTGACACCAGTAGTTCCATGACTGTCAAGAAACAGCTTTTTTTTTTTTGAAAAAAGAAAAATCAGGAGGGTACCAAGACTCAGAAGGCTGTCTCATTGCATCCACAGATTGTAAGTCACAAGTTAAATCACTTTCCCACATCTCCAACACCCAGGCTACTTTCAGAGGATCCTCTAAAGCATAGAAACCATCATGAGGCGCAATGCCTTCTTCCCTGACACACTTCTTCATCCACAAGAGGAGACACTTCCAATCATGGTTTCAAACAAACCACAGTTTCCCATGTTTGGGTAAACCAGGCAACTGTGGTTGGAAGTTTCATATCTCCTTCCTTTGCACCCAGAGGACAGAGAGAGCATATGAAGAAGAAGAAGAGTTTGAATTTGATATCCTGCTTTATCACTACCCGAAGGAGTCTCAAAGCGGCTAACATTCTCCTTTCCCTTCCTCCCCCACAACAAACACTCTGTGAGGTGAGTGAGGATGAGAGTTCAGAGAAGTGTGATTAGCGCAAAGTCACCCAGCAGCTGCATGTGGAGGAGCAGGAAGCGAACCCGGTTCCCCAGATTACAAGTCCACCGCTCTTAACCACTACACCACACTGGCTCTCAAACCTTGTGCCAGATCGTTGTTATAATGCCAAGTAACGGAGAGAAGGAAACAGCTGGTTTCCCAAACTCTGTATATTTATTCCTCCCCACCCAAATAAGGTTGTGATCACATGTGAGAAGCGAGCCGAAGTTGCTATTCAGACCAAGTGAAATAAATGAACATACCTAAGTTGGGTCTGTTAATTTTGATGGGTCTGCCATGAGTAAAGCATAGTTGAATCTCCCCCCTTGTACCCAGTATCTTGTTGAAGTGGCCCCCATTGAGTACCATAACAGTGGTACCTCAGGTTAAGTACTTAATTCATTCCGGAGGTCTGAACTTAACCTGAAACTGTTCTTAACCTGAAGCACTACTTTAGCTAATGGGGCCTACTGCTGCTGCCGTGCCACCAGAGCACAATTTCTGTTCTCATCCTGAAGCAAAATACTTAACCTGAGGTAATATTTCTGGGTTAGCAGAGTCTGTAACCTGAAGCGTATGTAACCTGAAGCATATGTAACCTGAGGTACCACTGTAATGCCAAATTGATTAAAAGTTAATTGGAAAACACAAGATGCACAGTTAGTTTTGCATGTCTGCACAGCTAAAATTGTCTGATGTATTCCCTGCAGTGGTACATGTGAGTTTTCTATGAATTCTGGACCGTTTAACCAAACCGACCACATGGATATATCCCAAAATGCAACTTTATGGTGTATAAATGCATCACGATGCTGTTGCAAAAAGCTGGCTGCGCTCAGTATGCATGCAAGATAAAGGAGTTGGCATCTTAAGAATTTTAGACCATCTGTTTAAAATGCTAGTATTACCCCCCAGAAGTGCCAAGGTGCCACTCATCTTCTGCATTATGCCTTGGTTGGGATACGAGGCTGCTTCTGTTCAGACCCGCACCTTCAAGATGCCAATAGCTTGTGTCAGGCATTACCAAGCGCACCATGCTTGATACAGAATACAGTGGTACCTTGGGTTAAGTACTTAATTCGTTCCGGAGGTCCATACTTAACCTGAAACTGTTCTTAACCTGAAGCACCACTTTAGCTAATGGGGCCTCCTGCTGCTGCTGCTCCGCCGGAGCATGATTTCTGTTCTCATCCTGAAGCAAAGTTCTTAACCTGAAGAACTATTTCTGGGTTAGCAGAGTCTGTAACCTGAAGCGTATGTAACCTGAAGCATATGTAACCTGAGGTACCACTGTATGTATTAAGGCAAGCAAGGCGTCAAACTAGGAAACAGACCCCGTAGGCTCATCTCTTCAACAGAGGAGGGAAGGGTGCTGACCCAGATAACTGCAGAGTTCAGCAAAACTGGAAACAGGAGCCAAATCAAATCAGAACCCCAGAAGATGCTGAAAAGCAACAACCATCCACAAGTTCCTCCATATATGGCCTATGGAAAATCTGTAAAGTGGAGACACTGGGCAGCATTCTATGAATTATTTGCACCAGTGCAAGGATTAGCACTAATGTAACAAATTACATTAAGTGAGGAGGAATTGAAGAACCTTTTAATAAGGGTGAAAGAGGAGAGCGCAAAATATGGTCTGAAGCTCAACATCAAAAAAACTAAGATCATGGCCACTGGGCCCATCACCTCCTGGCAAATAGAAGGGGAAGAAATGGAGGCAGTGAGAGATTTTACTTTCTTGGGCTCCATGATCACTGCAGATGGTGACAGCAGTCACGAAATTAAAAGACGCCTGCTTCTTGGGAGAAAAGCAATGACAAACCCAGACAGCATCTTAAAAAGCAGAGACGTCACCTTGCCAACAAAGGTCCGTATTGTTAAAGCTATGGTTTTCCCAGTAGTGATGTATGGTTGATGCTTTTGAATTCTGGCGCTGGAGGAGACTCTTGAGAGTCCCATGGACTGCAAGAAGATCACACCTATCCATTCTTAAGGAAATCAGCCCTGAGTACTCACTGGAAGGACAGATCCTGAAGCTGAGGCTCCAAGACTTTGGCCACATCATGAGAAGAGAAGACTCCTTGGAAAAGACCCTGATGTTGGGAAGGATTGAGGGCACAAGGAGAAGGGGATGACGGAGGACGAGATGGTTGGACAGTGTTCTCAAAACTGCTAACTTGAGTTTGACCAAACTGTGGGAGGCAGTGGAAAACAGGAGTGCCTGGCATGCTCTGGTCCATGGGGTCACGAAGAGTCGGACACGACTAAACAACAACAAATTTCCACCCTCTCTTTCCCTGACATGTGCACTGCGCTGTCCCCAGATCTGCTCTGGAGAGTTGATGATCCCCTTCCATGCAGATACAGTGGTACCTCTGGATGCGAATGGGATCTGTTCCAGAGCCCTGTTCGCATCCTGAAGAGAACGCAACCCACATCTGTACATCTGCACGTGCGTGGGTTGTGATTTGCCGCTTCTGCACATGCGTGTGACGTCATTTTGAGCGTCTGTGCATACGTGAGCGGCGAAACCCGGAAGTAACACATTCCATTACTTTCGGGTCACCGCAGAGCACAACCCTTAAACGCTCAACCTGAAGCAACTTTAACCCGAGGTATGACTGTATTAGGGTGCATAGGGAGAAGAAGGGGAGAGCATTCCATTGCGCAAAGAGAAATCCCTGCGCTGACAGAATAGTCTCCTTGGCGCTATGTTGAATGCAATCCACTTCTTCCAGCAACACAGATCTGCTCCCCAATTTGAATTCTAAAATAAAAAAATACTCACCGCATTAGAAGTGGAACTAAAAAATGCTGTCCGAAAGCCTATAAGTGGGTATAAAAACAAATAAAATAATTGCAGTTCTAGTAGATTTGCTGTCGATTCTCTTGAGCTGCTTAAATATACACATAATTTCGGGGGCAAACCTGCTGCACATTCAACACATTTTGGGCATATGGCTCATCTCTTCTCCGGGATTATATTCAGCAGAAAAAATAAAAAAAAAATCCTTCCAGTAGCACCTTAAAGACCAACTAAGTTAGTTCTTGGTATGAGCTTTCGTGTGCATGCACGCTTCTTCAGATACACTGAAACACTTCTTCAGATACACTGACCTATTGCAGTCGTTAAGAGTCGTCAACAGGCTCATCTCAGCTATCTGCCAATCTCCCATTCCCACCACCCTTCTGAGTAATACCCCTCCCCACCTTCTCACTATATAGAAGGGTCTGGCAACTTCTGTTTCAGTGTATCTGAAGAAGTGTGCATGCACACGAAAGCTCATACCAAGAACTAACTTAGTTGGTCTTTAAGGTGCTACTGGAAGGAATTTTTTTATTTTGACTATGGCAGACCAACACGGCTACCTATCTGTAACATTCAGCAGAAAGTCATTCTTTCAGCAGGAGCCAGATTTGCACGATATTGACTGGTCAGGCCTTGCATCAATGATAAGGCCCCCTCCACTGTTCGTGAAGTGTAGAAAAGCCATTAAAAAAGAATGTGACTAGGAGCCCAGGTGTGTCTCATCGCAGGAGCAATGATGGAGAGGCAGAGAAACAGTCCTCCCCCCACAGGAGTAATAAGTGGAACACACATTTTGTGTGCCAAATCTGGTTTAGATGCATCTCACTCTATTGTGTTCCACAGTACAATTAGTCGCAATCCAGTTTTGATGGCTTAAAGGTAAAGGTAAAGGGACCCCTGACCATTAGAGATCACCCCGTTGTGGGGATTCGAACCGCCGACCTTCCGATCGGCAAGTCCTAGGCTCTGTGGTTTAACCCACAGCGCCACCCGCTGATGATGGCTTGCCTGTCCTAAAAATATATGCACTCAGGGAGCCCACACATTTTTTGCCTACAGACAGGAACTTCTGCAGTGCTGTGGGCAACTGTGTAAGCTTTATCTGATCAAAACAAGTATATGAGCTTCATCACCAACGTACAGAAATGAAGCGGCTATCCCAGTGGTCGGCAAGGTTCTCCTACAGTCTAGTCCAACTGCAAGGCATTGTTTCGGAATTCAACTTTCCCTCCAAAGAGCTCTCAGCATCATCCCTCGGGTTCTCAAGCAGACTCTCATCCAGCTGCTGGCCAGCCTGAACTTGCCTAGCTTCAGGGATGGAGTTTCATCAAGGAACCATAACAAGTTGGATGCTTTAGCCCCACACCAAAAAATGTGTTCTGATTACTTCTCCTGAACATTGAAGTGTCTTGCAGAACAGCCCTGGCAGCAGCTGAAGGACTTCCTTCAGGAGACCCCTTCAGCTAGGAAAAGGGGGTCCCATGTAGGCTGGGGAGGATGCGATAAAAAAAATTGTTATTGTTGTTGTTGTCTCAAAGGCATGCAGTTTGCAGGGAACCAGAAACACTGAGCACAACCACACCCTGAATTTAGATCACATGGCAAAAGCAAAAGCAGCACAGGACCACTCCTTCCCTTATTTTCTGCAGTTAAGTCTAAATAACTTGAGACTAGTAGAAGAAGATGCAGTCCTTACAGTTCTGCACATCATACCCAGACTGAGCTAGATTGCTTGGTCTCTCTAAGTCAGTCACATGCCCTGAAACCATGAAATGTTTCAGTGTAGTATGTTTTTTTCATGAAAGTCAAAGGAACTACTGCTAAGCAGTAACTGAAAGTACATCTCCTTTTGACTGCCAACTCCTGTTCTCCTTTCACTTTCCTAGTGCAAGTGGGAGCCACAACAAAATGCTGCGTCGCCTCCCAGTTTTCCCATCCCGCACGCCACTTTGCCACTCAGCATTCTGTGCTGCTGAGTCCTTATCAGGCTGGTTTTTGTGGGTTCCCCTCCCATTTAAGGTTTAACAGCTAGTGGTTTTTTTGTCCTTCCGCAAATCTTCAAATTCATCCCAGCCTGCTACTACCTCCCCCTCTTGTGCCGGAGGTAATATGTTGCTGTCCTGGCTACCCACATGAAGGCATGGAAAACCAGAATTCTGGAAACAGGTGCAATGATTGCTTAACAACCAGAGCCCAAACCCAAGAAGCTCAAGTTCCTGCAGCCGTGCTCAAAATACAAAGCATGGTTGGGCCATTCTAGGCTGCTCAAGTTCCTTCATGATCACTGCTCCATCTTGGGAGGGTCTGGCTTCACTGAGAACAAGGATAGGAATTCTAGATATGCACAGGATACTTTTAAAAAGGACAGAGACTAATCAGATTGGAATGGCTGTATACTCACAGTGTTGGCCAGGTGTACGCAAAGCCGCAGCGAGAAGCCAGACAACCTGGGACTCCACTGTGAGGGAAAAGAGGGGAAGGGGAGAAAGAAGAGTTTAGGGTTAGTGTTGCACCGATAGCCCCCCTAACTCTCCAGGCATTAAATCCAACAGCATTCAAAAACCAGCAGAAGAACATTTCAGTCCTCTAAGACACACTGCTGCTGACCTGGAGGATTTTTTTTTGTTTATTTATTAAAATTTTTAAGATATTATATTACAGAAAAAATACAAGAAAAAATACAAAATAAAAACAGTTAAAAACACCTTAATTTTCCGTTGCATATTTTTCTTACACTTATTTCCCTGGACCTCCTCATACCTCCCTTTTTTGTATTCCACTTCAATTTGTTAGTTCAGCAAATCCTTGCCATTAAGCTTTTACCCATTTATAAACCATTTTTTTCCATGTCTCTTAAAGCATTGCAGCTGGAAACCACTTAATTTCTATCCAACATCATTCTAACATTCATTAATTTTACAATATTTCTGTAAATAGTCTTTGAATTTATTCCAATCTTCTTTCACCGACTCTTCTCCCTGGTCTCGGATTCTGCCAGTCATTTCTGCCAATTCAATGTAGTCCATCTGACCTGGAGGAAATCACAGGGCACTGTACTGACCTTGCGTCAGTATGATCCACAGATAAATTCCCCTTTTGCACAGAGGTTTGGACTGCAAAACTTAGGGAAAGGGGAAAGGAGGTAGATGCACATGCATATTGATTTGGAATGATACTGGGTTGTTTTTGTGGGAAATGTTTTTCTGGGAATGTTATGGATAGTAGGAGAGGATATATTGATTAAATATTATCTTTCCTCACACTAGTGAGTCAAGTAGCAGAGCACATTTCCCTTATAAAGCAGGAAACTAGTTTGCAGATTCCGGGTTTTCAGCATTCGAAAACCAAAACGTTCGACTTCCAAAGCGTTCGACAACCGAGGTACTAGGAATCCTCCCCTCCCCAAAATGACTTTATTTTAGGGCAGCGCCATTTTGCTTCCAAATCTATAGGCGTGGGTCCACTCATGTTCAAATATTCTTTTTTAGTACCAAATTTTTAATTCCAGTACAGAATTAATATCAGAGAATGACATTTAGCATAAGGTTAGTACAGTTAATACTCTCAGTCATAGGTTCCTGTATCAGGTAAGAAGCCAAGGGAAGGAGTAATGTTATTTTACTATCCATTTATACCCCACCCCCATCTTTGTTTACAAAAATCAGCATAATACAAAACCGGATTAAAAATACAAAACGTATCCGGTAAAGGTCACAATTTAAAGCAGCAGATAAATTCAAAAACCAATTTAAATTGCTGCTCTGAAGGAAAGCAGTAGTGGTTGGGCAAGGAAGGCTAAAAAATGACCTTTGCCCAGAGAAAAAGTAGCTCTCGAGGTGTCGACATTCAAAGTGTTTGCTATACACAGCAGCCAAACCAGTCATCATATGCTCTTTCTGGCTAGAGACAGAATAGGTTTTAAAGGGAAGAGAAAGTAGCTTGAAAGAAAAGCCACTTCCCACAGTGTCACGTGCATTTATTTTGTCCCACTACAGGGACGCGGTTGGTACTGTGGGTTAAACCACAGAGCCTAGGACTTGCTGATCAGAAGGTCGGCGGTTCGAATCCCTGCAACGGGGTGAGCTCCCGTTGCTCGGTCCCAGCTCTTGCCAACTCAGCAGTTTGAAAGCACGTCAAAGTGCAAGTAGATAAATAGGTACCACTCCGGTGGGAAGGTAAACGGCGTTTCCGTGCGCTGCTCTGGTTCGCCCGAAGCGGCTTAGTCATGCTGGCCACATGATCTGGAAGCTGTTCGCCAGCTCCCTCGGCCAAGAAACGAGATGAGCGCCGCAACCCCAGAGTCGGCCACGACTGGACCTAATGGTCAGGGGTCCCTTTACCTTTTATCAAGTATAAAACCTGATAAACCTTCTTTCCAGAGGCAAAAAAAAGCAGCATGATGGTACAGAAACTGAACACACAGTTCTGAAGAATCCTCTCATATACAGTGGTGCCTTGCAAGACGAAAATAATCCGTTCCGTGAGTCTCTTCGTCTAGCGGTTTTTTCGTCTTGCGAAGCAACCCTATTAGCAGCTTAGCGGATTAGCGGTTTAGCGGCTATTAAAGGCTTAGCGGCTTAGCGGCTAAAAGGCTATTAGCGGCTTAGCGGCTTAGAAAAAGGGGGGGAGAGAAAAAATCGCAAGACTTGCAAGACATTTTCGTCTTGCGAAGCAAGCCCATAGGGAAATTCGTCTTGCGAAGCGCATCGAAAAACGGAAAACCCTTTTGTTCAGCGGGTTTTCCGTCTTGCGAGGCATTCGTCTTGCGGGGCACCACTGTACAGCAGTCTTTTCAGCCTGGGGATCGCAACCGGCAGGTAGATCCCAAAGCCCGTGTAAGTGGGTCACGGGCTTTATAAGTAAACCCAAAATAATGACTGCTTTTAGTTCTTAATTGGTATGATGTAAACCTCTTAAGAACTTTTTGTTTCGTTGGGACATCAAAATGATGTGTTAACCTATGTCTGACGTTTTAACTCTTAGGAAATGTTCTCTGGCAGGAGACGGCAATCAGTTTGCGACAAAATGCTCCGACCAGTCAAACCACTCTGCCGCCAGGGTTAATCAACAGTTAAATCAAGTCTGACTTGAAGCTTGCTTAGGCAACGTTTGTCCATTACCCTTCCTCTCAATAAACAGAGAAGTCTGAATTATGTTACTCAAAAGTGGTGTTTGTCATGGCTCCAAAATGGCATGGCTCCATCAGCAAGGATCCTCTAGTCCAAGGGTCAGCAAACTTTTTCAGCAGGGGGCCAGTCTACTGTCCCTCAGACCTTGTGGGGGGCCGGACTATATTTTGAAGGGGGGGGGATGAATGAATTCCTATGCCCCACAAATAACCCAGAGATGATTTTAAATAAAGGGACACATTCTACTCAGGTAAAAACACGCTGATTCTCGGACCGTCCGCGGGCCGGATTTAGAAGGCGATTGGGCCGGATCCGGTCCCCGGCCTTAGTGTGCCTACCCATGCTCTAATCCAACCCTCTGCAATGAAGGAACCTCAACTAAAGCATTCGTGGCAGATGGTCATTCAACCTCAGCTTAAAAACCTCCAAAGAAGGAGAAACCACTGTTCCACTGTTGAACAGCTCTTGCTGTCAGAAAGTTATTCCTGATGTGTTGTCAGAATCTCCTTATAACTCAAAGCCACTGGTTCGAGTCCTATCCTCCAAAGCAGGAGAAAACTAGCTTGCTCCATCTTCCATGTGACAGCCCTTTTAGGTATTTGAAGATGGCTATCTCCTCTCAGTCTCCTCTTCTCCAGACTAAACATACCCAACCCCTTCAACCATTCCTCATAAGGCTTGATTTCCAAACCCTTGATCATCTTGGTCACCCTCCTCTGCACACGTTCCAGATTGTCAATGTCCTGCTTAAATTGTGGCACCCAGAACTGGTATTCCAGGTGTGGTCTGGCCAGGGCAGAAGTGAGTGGTACTATTACTTCCCCTGTTCTGCACACTATACTTCTGTTGATGCAGCTAAGAATAGCATTAGCTTTATTTGCTGCTGCATCACACTGTTGACTCATGTTCTGCTTGTGGTCCACTACCTAGGCGCCATCTCCCTAGGGCCCTGGGTGCCAAGGCACCCACAATATGTCCCATATAGGGACCAGGTGCCCACAAAATGTGGGGGCAAGTGGGCAGCACCACACCCCATGGAAAGAGCAGGGAGTTTGTGCCAGGGTGTGAAAGAGAGAGCACAGAGTTCGGGCAGAGAGAGGGGGGAGACTCCAAGATCCTTTTCACATGTACAGTGGTACCTTGGGTTAAGTACTTAATTCGTTCCGGAGGTCTGTACTTAACCTGAAACTGTTCTTAACCTGAAGCACCACTTTAGCTAATGGGGCCTCCTGCAGCCGCCGCGCCGCCGGAGTACGATTTCTGTTCTTATCCTGAAGCAAAGTTCTTAACCTGAAGCACTATTTCTGGGTTAGCGGAGTGTGTAACCTGAAGCGTATGTAACCTGAAGCGTATGTAACCCAAGGTACCACTGTACTGCTAGTGAGCCAGGTGTTCCCAATCTTATCACAAGCATAGCTGTCAACCTTCCCTTTTTTTGCGGGAAATTCCCTTATTCCAACGCCTTTTCCCGCTGATATCCCGGATTGTTAGCTATCCCGTATACTGTCCCCGGGACGGGTGAGGCTGCTGATCCCTTATTTTCGAGACTGCTGATCCCTTAATTTTCAAATCTGACAGCTATGATCACAAGGTGCAGACAGGATATGCCAAGCGGGCAGAACCTCCCTTACTTAAGCAAATTTTATTTCCTCGATGGCAGCTGCCTCTCTTGGCTACGCCCATGCATCTGATATTGGAGCATCGAGTTCATCTTGCCTAAGCGAACAACCTTGCATTTGTCCCGCGGTATTATCCCATTATTTCGTGGTAGCTGTGCAGTTTTTGGTAACAGGAAGCCCCAAATTCAGACTGGAAACCTTCCATAGCTGTCAACCTTCCCTTTTTTTGCAGGAAATTCCCTTATTCCAGCGCCGTTTCCCGCTGCTATCCCGCTGTTAGATATCCTGTAGACTGTCCCCAGGACAGGTGAGGCTCCTGATCCCTTATTTTCGAGGCTGCTGATCCCCTATTTTCAAATCTGAAAGTTGGCAGCTATGAAACCTTCTCTTTTAATAATAATTTATTATTCATTATCATTATCATTTGAGGTTCCTATCGCAGAGCACTTAAGTATCCTGGGCTGGCAGGGCGATCATCCGAGATCGAGCCCCCCCCCCAGCCGCGGGGCCAACGGAGAGCGGATCGCCCCGACGCCCCCCACTCACCGCATCGGCCGGCGGCCTACCGCCTCCTCCTGCGACCCGGCCGGCCTCCCTCCGCGTAAAGGCGATGCGCGCAGCCCCGGTGACGCGCCGCACGAAGCCCAGGTAGAAGAGCAAGAGCCCGGCGACTGCAGTCGACCACAGCAGCAGCGCGCAGCTTTCGCCCTCCATCGCGGCGCAGGCAGGCGGCTCTTCTGCCCGGATTGCAAGCCCGGCGGCTGGCGAGCGCCGCCTCCTCCCTTCTCCTCCCCTCCGGCCTTCGCGGGCTGGAGGCGGAGTTGCGCCTGCGGGTAAAACAGGCCTTTTGCGCCCCCGGAAGGAAACGGCAACGGTTGTTGCTGCGGTTCTTTTACTCCGGGGTAACTGCCAGCTTTTGTCTAACGGGAACTGCGCGCCGAGACTACGGAGGGACAAGGCCAAAGAAGACGAGCCCCTTTTTGACCCCAAGTGAAAGAACTGCGTTGGCCGAGTCTTTCCGCCAAGTTGGATAAAATATGGGGGGGGGGGCGCGCGCGCCAAGTAAGCCCTACCCCACATAAGCGATCACATGCCACTATTTGAATGGCAATGCCCATCAACTTTGGGAGGGCCCCCTGCGCCCTCCAATTTTTATTGGGGGGCTTGGCCCCTAGGATTGGCTCCTATGCTTTCTGCACTCTGGGTTTTTTTGGTTCGCTTTTACGCACAGCGCCGGGGCAGCAGGAATTATTATTACTGCCCCGCCTTTAATTGATTTCTGAATCTTTCATTCAGTCTGCAGACAGAGAGAGCTAAAGCAATGGGGATAAGCCATATGTAAAGGATTAAGATTTAGGCCGAAATCCTAAACACCCTTTACATACTTGACTACTGTAATCCGCTCTACGCGGGGCTGCCCTTGAAGCTGTCCCAGAAACTCCAGCGGGTGGCAGAATGCTGCAGCGAGGCTCCTCACGGGGTCTCTGCCATGGGAGCATATTCACCCAGTGCTTTTCCAGCTGCATTGGCTCCCGGTGGAGTACAGGGTCAACTTTAAGGTGCTGCTTTTGACCTTTAAAGCCCTTCATGGCCTAGGACCCCCGTACCTACGGAACCGCCTCTCCTGGTATGCCCCACGGAGGACCTTAAGCAACACCCTAGAAGTCCCGGGCCCTAAGGAAGTTAGATTAGCCTCAACCAGAACCAGGGCCTTTTCAACACTGGCTCCAGCCTGGTGGAACGCTCTGCCTCATGAGACCAGGGTCCTGTGGGATCTGATCTCTTTCCGCAGGGCCTGTAAGAGAGAGTTGTTCCGCCTGGCCTTTGGCTTGGAGTCAATTTGATTCCCTCCCCCTTTTCCTTTTTCCTTTCTCCTATGATGAGATTGCTCCCTAATTGTTTTAATGTTGTATCTTAATCTTTTAAATTGTATTTTCATCAACTTGTTTTTATTATTGCTTGTTAGTCGCCCTGAGCCCAGTCTTGGCTGGGGAGGGCGGGGTATAAATAAAAATTTATTATTATTATACTGATTGTGGAACTTCTGAATGTACAAATACCGTGTTTAATGGCAGCAGCAAGCTTGAAACTTGGGGAGCCCGAGCGCTTCTTTATCTCGCTCCTTTGCTGGTGCACAACCTTCCTTGCAGTTCAGTAACTTCCTTCAAGGGGAAAGAGTTACACCCCGCTTCATAAGGAGAGCAATTGGCACGTGGAGCTCCAATTACTTTTATCAACAGCCTGGGAGAACCTTTCATTAAAGTCCTATATCAGCTCTTTGCCTCTCCCTTTACAATGAGATAAAAAAAAATTGCACTCCCCACCAAGGATTCCCTGATATCTTTCAGCTGCAATTATAAACATGGTGAGCTTGTAATCAGAGGGGTCTGGGTTAAAGGCGGATCTACACGGATCCTCATGGATCCTCCACTTTTTAAAAAATAACTCCAACAAATCCAGTGTCAAATCACACCTGGAAGGCACGCCTACAGACTGGATCCGACATTTGCCACGCTACAACATGGATCCGAGGCATGGATCCTCATGAATTCATGTGATTTTTATATTGAAAGAAAATAAAAACACCATGATACTGTAGACCACATCTTCGTCTGTAGGCAGAACCAAAAAAATCACGCATGCACTGTTTCGTGGTGCCGCAATGGCACAAAAACATGGTTAAAAAACATGGATCCTCATGATTTTTGCACTAGATCAGCCCAAAGTCACCATCAGATCAAATATCATGGCCATGAGCACAGCATGCACCACAAAAATCATGGATCCATGGCTTCCTAGCAACACCGTGGCCCAAAAACATGGTTTCAAAGCACAGATCCTCATGGATCCTCACGCTTTTCGCATTGGGCCACCCCAAACTCACCGTCAAATCACACGTCATAACCAGGGGCACAGCCTGCACCACAAAAATCACGGATCCACGGCTTCCTAGCCACTTCATGGCCCAAAAACGTGGTTTCGAAGCATGGATCCTCACGCTTTTTGCATTGGGCCACCCCAAACTCACCGTCAAATCACACATCATCGCCAGGGGCACAGTCTGCACCACAAAAAACTCAGATCCATGGCTTCTTGGCCACTCCATGGCCCAAAAACGTGGTTCTGAAGCACGGGTCCTCATGGATCCTCACCCTTTTCGGATTGGGAAACCCCCAATTCACCCTTTATTCAAATATCTTGTCCATAACCACAGATCTGACCACAAACATCGTGGATCTACTGCTTTGTGGCCCTGGCCAGATGCTACCGTGGATATATTGGCCAATTTTTAGGTGGGTGTGCTGGGATGGAGGAAACGGAGTCAGCTGAATCTCAATCCATTAAAGATGGAGGTCCAGTGGCTCGGCCGGAATGATTTCGGTTCGGTTTCCAGCTCCCAGCTCTTCATGGAGCACAGTAGTCACCTGTAGCTGCCATCAGGAGTCCTGGTGTGATCCTGGATGCTTCTGTATCTATGGAGGCACTGGTCACAAATGTAGCCAAACTGGCATTTTTTAATCTGTGTCAGGTTAGGCCAGGGGTCTGCAACCTTTAAGACAAAAAGAGCCACTTGGACCCGTTTCCGAAGGAAAAAAAACCGGGAGCCGCAAAACCATTGCGACATTTAAAATAAATATATCTCCGGAGCTGCGATCTGACAGCGGGCGGGAAGGTGACGTCGGGATGGTGCATGACTAACGCATGCACCGCCCCATGTGACGTCACAGCCAGTACAGCGCCCGCCACAGTGGGGAGTGTCGGGGCGCACAATGCACCTCCTCCCCTCGCTAGTATCCGCCCCGGAGCCGCGGCAAAGGTGTAAAAGAGCCACATGCGGCTCTGGAGCCGCGGGTTGCAGACCCCTGGGTTAGGCGATTGGTAGTGTACCTGTCCCTTTCCAACCTATCCATGGTGATCCATGCAGCAGTCACCTGCAGACTAGACTACTTTAACTTGCTCTACGCCTGAGCCGGGGAGGGCAGGGTATAAATGTGATAGAGAGAGAGAGATACGCAGGGCTACCCTCAAGACTGCTCCAGAAACTCCAAATGGTCTAAAATGCAGATGCACTAGTTCTTACTTGGAATTTGTGGAGAGCCCACATTCAGTTGGTTGTTCATCAACTGGATTGGCTCCAGGTGGAGTATCGAATGAGTTTCAAGGTTTTGGTGCTAACCTTATAGCCCTAAACAGTCTGTGACCTTTCTTATCTGTGGGAATTATCTTCCAATACACCCCCCAAAGAGTGTGACGCTCATCTCACAGCAACCTGCTGGTGGTCCCTGGCCCAAAACATACCCAGCTGTCCTCAACCAGAGCCAGAGCCTTTTTGGTGGAACGCTTTGTCTAATGAGACCAGGGCTCAGTGCAATCTATCTCAGTTCTCTCACTTGTCATGGTGAGTGTTTACATCAATCAGGGGTGGCCAACTTGGGGCCCAGATCTGGCCCCTCATGCCATGAGAAGTGGCTCACCAGTGCCTTTATTTCTGATCAGGAAATAAAACAAAAGCGCACATAGAGGGTTTTCCTTTCTGATCTTTGCACTGAGCACCATGGAACTAAGACTGGAGCTTGATTTTGAGAGTATAAAGCACAACATTTCCAGACGCTCTCATCCCAGCACTGGAGTGGTTGGCAAGGCAGCGTATGCACATGAGTGTGGAGAATGAGAAAAGGGCGAGTGTACTTTGTGGTTACATGTCTGGTGAAAAAACTGTGTGCAGTGGCGTAGCGTGGGTTGTCAGCACCCGGGGCAAGGCAAGTAATTTGCGCCCCCTAACCCGTGGATTTGCACCCCCTAACCCGTGGATTTGCACCCCCTAACCCTAACCCCCAGATGTTGCGCCCGGTGTGCCCGGCCCCCCCTGCATCCCCCACGCTACGCCACTGTGTGGTGAATGTGCCTGCGTAGCGAGTGCATGTGTGCTGTCTGTGTTGTGTTGTGCTGGATGCAGTCACAGGAAGCTCTACATGGCGCATTGGATTCGCTGTGTTGCTGAGCCAAAAACCATGTTGAGTTCCATGCTGCCTTGTCTTTTCCTCTCTCCCTTTTGGTACCAGCAGTGACACACGGTGTTGGAGAGGTGGAAAAGCAATGCAGCCTCAGCCTTGCTGGCTATTACTGGCTGTATTTGTAGTGAGCCTGTACGCACACATGTCCTTTGGCCATGCCCAATGCTGCTTGGACCGGTGGCTGACGCTCAGTGTGGCCCTCAGGCTGAAAAGGGTTTACCACTTATACCATAAATGATAAAGGTGTTCTCAAACCTGATAGACCTGTATATGGCTCAGTGTGCTAAGGACTTCAGTGGAAGTGGAACTTGTGGTAAATTGGCTTTATTGCTGCTGATAAATCCAAAGATGATCAAGGTCAAGGTAAAGGGACCCCTGACCATTAGGTCCAGTCGTGGCCGACTCTGGGGTTGCGGCCCTCAACTCGCTTTTTTGGCCAAGGGAGCCGGCGTACAGCTTCCGGGTCATGTGGCCAGCATGACTAAGCCGCTTCTGGTGAACCAGAGCAGCGCACGGAAACACCGTTTACCTTCCCGCCGGAGTGGTACCTATTTATCTACTTGCACTTTGACGTGCTTTCGAACTGCTAGGTTGGCAGGAGCTGGGACCGACCAATCGGAGCTCACCCCGTCGTGGGGATTCGAACCGCCGACCTTCTGATTGGCAAGTCCTAGGCTCTGTAGTTTAACCCACAGCGCCACCCGCATCCCGCTGATCAAGGCACAACATTCTAAATCTTATGTTTATTCAGTCTTGTGCACTGTACTTATGAGGAAAGCGACCCAAGGTTGGTTTATCTGGGGACAAAGCTGTATTGAACGGGTCACCTACATGAATGGAAATACTCTTACTGTGGAATGAAACAGTGCATGAAGCATTTGCTAGATTGCTTCAGAAGCAAAGTACTATACCATTTGTATAACATCTGAAAGAGACAGCTCTCACTTCCTAAGACTCTAGGCTGTTGATGTGGAAATACACAGTTAAAAGCAGATAAAATATTCCTGATAAAATTCCATTCCTCAGCTGTTGTAACTGAGTGGTTAGAGGTAGATTTGGGGCTGAACTAAATGTTGTGAAATTCATTTTTTCTGATTCCATTTTTAAAGGAAATGCTCCCACAGGAGGCTGCGACCTTGAAGGGAGAACTAATTTGTGGTGGGTAGCAGGTGGGAGAGAAGGTTGCTTAAAGTTTTGTTAGCTATTTGTCTGGTCAAAACCATAATTGGTGTTAATGTGAAGAATCCTGAAACTACACATAATGTGAAATGTTGAGAAATTCTATTCAGTTATGAAGCTTGGGGCCAGGTCATCAGCGTAGCCAGGATCTTTGTTGGGGGGCAGGGCTTTTGAAAGGGGGGCAGAGCTAATGTGATTGGTCAGTTAGTTAAGTATTTCTGTTGCTTTACTTGATCGGGGGGAACTCGCCCCCCCCCCCGCTCCCCCTTGGCTACATCCACGGGCCAGGTACTAATTCTTGGTGCAATGTACATCACACTATTGTTGTGATGATAAAAGGAGATAAAGCTCATTTGTATGCTTCAGAATCCAAATGAGATAAATTAAAGTTTAAAAGGGGAAATAATTTTAAAGCCAAATTGGAAATAACTTACACCTAGAAATTATCATGAATTCTATACCAGTACTGGCCACACAGGGTCATTATTTATTTTCCTTTTGATGTCTTTTCCAGTATTGGCCACACGGGGTCACTGTTTATTTTCCTGTCGATGTCTATTCCAGCACTGGCCACACGGGGTCACTGTTTACTGCATGGAGATGTCTGGGAACTGCCTGTGCCACTTTTTTCTTTTCTCTTCTTTGGCTCCCACGCTGCTGGGTGAATCAGGTGTTTGGTTAAAGGAGCTGTTTGGCTATTGTCTCAAAAGATCCCCTTTCCCCCTCTCGCCCCACAAGGCAGCAGCAGGAGGGCCCTGGCACTGGCATCTTTGGGGCCCTGGCATCTTGTCTCAAAAGATCCCCTTTCTCCCTCCCTCCATCAAGCGAAGCTCCCCCTTCCCCTTTTTTGGATCAGGAATTCAGCAAAGCCCATAGAAACCTGAGAAATATCAGGGGGCGGATTTTTCCCCCAGAAGAACTGAAAGAGGGGTCCGTGCAAAAACAGCCGCAGGATCTGCCAAGCTCAAATTAACGTGCAAGAAATAATAAGGTAGCTCATAGGAAGTTCCCATCGTACAACCAACTTTACGGAATGCTATTTCTGTATCTTCTTTCTGAACATAGCTGTCAACTTACAGATTTGAAAATAAGGGACCAGCATCCCAAATAAGGGATTTTAGTCAACCAGCTGAAATGGAAAGTTAAAAGGGACCAGATAATTTGGGAGAGCAGCGCCGGTTTTTAGCCCTTTGTTTCCAGAGGTTGCTGCTCAAGACACCAGCTGATGAAACACTGCAACTAAATAACTACAAGCAGCAACCACTTTTCGCTCAAAACGAAGTCCAAGCTACGAAGATGCTGCTGCAGTTCTGTATCTTTTCTCTCGTGCTCCATCTGCAGCTCTCAATTCCATCAGGTGGGGCGGGAGGAAGGGGGGGGGAATAGCGCCTGAAGTAAACCCGCAGATCAGACCATCTATGCTAGTCTACCACTACAAATCTATGGGAGAAGCGCTTGCGGTCCTTCCCTTGTAGCCCTTGGAACACCTGCCCACACCTCCGCCTCCTCCTCTC
Source organism: Podarcis vaucheri (assembly GCF_965113315.1). NCBI lineage: Eukaryota > Metazoa > Chordata > Lepidosauria > Squamata > Lacertidae > Podarcis > Podarcis vaucheri. The sequence continues at coordinate 13,030,256 of NC_138755.1, forward strand.
CCTCCTCTCTCTGAACTGCTTTCTCTATGGTTGCCTCGCTCTCCTCTCAAGGCTCCTCAGCAATTCATAGGCCATGCCAGGCTGCCCATCTCATCCGGGTCCTTCGGCGGCACAGCTGCAGTACGGCCGAGTGGGAGTGGCAGCGACGGGCAGAGGGGAGGCCCCAGGCAGAGACGCTCAATTCGGTGGCCACGAGAAGGATGGTGGCGGAAGGGCCCAAGGCTCCCACCAGTCCCAGCAGGGAGGGGCTCCCAGGGGCTGATGCTGGTGAGAGGAGGCTGGAGGGGGGCAGGCCGGGCAGCCAAGCAACACAGTTGGAGCCTCCCTCCTCCCTGGCTGGCAGGCAGGGAGGGAGAGGAGCTGCTTCCTTTGAAACCCGGGAAATTTAAGGGACATCCATCAATAAGGGACAGCAGTGGGACATGGCGCTGGGATAAGGGACTGTCCCTCCAAATAAGGGACGCTTGACAGCTATTCTTTCTGAAGCCCTTTCCAAAGAATTATGAGGGCATAATAAACCTCTGGAAGAGGGACCCCAAGGGTCATCCAGTCCAACCCACTGCAGTGCAGAAACATGCATTGAGTCCCTTATGGGGAACAACCCCGCAACCTTGGTTGTGCAGCAAATGTTGCACTCTTAAATGGCACTTTGAAGGCTATTTAGGTATAGTTCAGGGATCCACACCTCTCCTGCTGCTTCAGGTTCAGCCATGAAGCAAACATGGCCATCCACTACAGTGGTGCCCCGCAAGACGAATGCCTCGCAAGACGGAAAACCCGCTAGACGAAAGGGTTTTCTGTTTTGGAGGTGCTTCGCAAAACGAATTTCCTATGGGCTTGCTTCGCAAGATGAAAATGTCTTGCGAGTTCCTGCTGGGTTTTTTCCCTCCCCCCCTTTTTCCCAAGTCGCTAAGCCGCTTATCAGCTGATCCTAAGCTGCTAAGCCGCTTAACAGCTGATCCGCTAAGCCGCTAAGCCACTTATCAGTTGATCCGCTAAGCCCGCTAATAGCGCTAATCCGCTAAGCTGCTAATGGGCTTGCTTCGCAAGACGAAAAAACCACAAGACAAAGAGACTCACGGAACGGATTCTTTTCGTCTTGCGAGGCACCACTGTATTATTGACTGGAAACAGAGGAAGTGCTGCTTACATCCTCCCTGGGAGCAATACATCCATGTATCATCTAAGATGAAGGAATGCTTTTGTCTTCAGAGTAATATTTTAATTCATATGAATATAAAATCTATTAATGGAAATGCGATTGACTAGTAAGATTTAGTAAAGTTACTAGTCTAACCGCTTGGCCTACAGTAAAAATTAGAGAATCGGAGGAGGAAACATAAGTGTTGCTACATGTTCACATGCAAGGGCACATTCAAATCAAATCCATAGTAATGCAACCATATAATGCAAGATTGTCTTGGAAATAGCCACAAAAGTTACCTATTGCTCAGACATGAGTTTGACCAAACTGCGGGAGGCAGTGGAAGACAGAAGGGCCTGGCGTGCTCTGGTCCAGGGGGTCACGAAGAGTCAGACACGACTAAACAACTAAACAACAACAACGTTATGTTGATTTATATGTTACATCACGTAAGTTAATCCTGCAATTTCCATTGCATGTCCACTTTCCTTATTACCAAAAGTCTGATTTTGGAATGGTTGGGAATGGGCTTGTTGTGCAACACCATCAACTCAACTTTACTTGCACTGTATGAATTTCTCAGTACATGACTGAATTCCACCAAAAAATAGTAGCAAGCTGGAAGTGCCCTTAATTACAACCAGCAGAAGTATTGTCACAAGTACCTTTCACCGGATCAAGGCCATTAGTCTGTGTGTTGCTGAGTATTCAAATTGGAATGATTGGAACAGTTAAAAACATATGTCATATTTTTAAAGGCCTTGTCAATCTGATCCTCTTGTACCAATTGGTGCCATTTTAAACAGCACATAATCACACAGGCCCATAATGACACCTCTTCCACAGTTTTGAGAAGTGGCATATTGTGTAATTGGTTCCATTACTGGATATGAGAAAGCAATTTTGAAGGCCTCAAACTGTTCTCCATCCACCCTCCCCACACCCCCTCCGCCCAACCTCCTCCCTGGTCTCGCCCAGGGAGCTGGCAGAGGAGAGGTGGCTGCGACAGACAGGGAGACTAGGCCCCGAGCAGCGATGGTGCGCATCAAGTCTAGCGGCTGCGCTGAGGAGACCCACCGAGCACCCCTCCCTCACACAACTCATTACCAAACTCAAAACCATGGAGAGACCTGGTATGAACAAAGACATTGGATTCTTATCTCATTATACATGACTAAGCCATTTTTCACCTCCTCACCCCTTGCCTTTTCCTGTAAGACCTATTGCAGTCGTTAAGAGTCGTCAACAGGCTCATCTCAGCTATCTGCCAATCTCCCATTCCCACCACCCTTCTGAGTAATACCCCTCCCCACCTTCACACTATATAGAAGGATCTGGCAACTTCTGTGTGCATGCACACGAAAGCTCATACCAAGAACTAACTTAGTTGGTCTTTAAGGTGCTACTGGAAGGAATTTTTTTATTTTGACTATGGCAGACCAACACGGCTACCTATCTGTAACCTCCCTCACACAGTCCACTCACGAGAGGGAGCGCGCGCACGCCCTCTCCCTTTCCCTCCGACTGCATCCCGCGAAGCCGTTGTGCGCCTCCTTGGCTACTGCTTCCCGTTCTTTCTCCCCTCACAAACCCGTTCCACCTCAGCACCACCCACCAATGGAGCAGGGACGGGGGCGCAAAGGGTTATGAGTCATTATCAGCATAGCTGTCAACCGTCCCTTTTTTGGTGGGAAACTCCCTTATCAGCGCCATGTCCCGCTGCTGTCCCTTATTGATGATGTCCCTTAAATTTCCCAGGTTTCATGCTCGCCCGGCTCGGGCGGGAAGCAGCGGCCCTTCCCCACCTGAGAGGGGGGTGGAGGGAGAGAGACTCTCGCCCATGCCGCCTGCGAGCCCGGAGGTGGCAGAGGTGGTGGCAGCTGAGGAGGCGGCCTGAGGGAGGAGGAAGAGGAGGGGAAGGGGAGGGGCCGCGACCGCCTCATGCCGAATCTATGTATCTCTTTACAACAGCAAAATCCCTTATTTGGGCTGCTGATCCCTTATTTTTGAGGCTGCTGGTCCCTTATTTTCAAATCTGTAAGTTGACAGTTATGATTATCAGACGGGCTGAAATAAAATGAGTTTGGTCATTTCCCCATTGATTTCAGTACGTTTATTTATTTATTTTAAATGATATTTATTAATGTTTCACAAACAATAAAAACAAATTCCAGCATTTAAGCTACAAAAACAAGACAAATAAAAGATACACAGTAGAAAAACAGTTGATAGAAGAAAAAAGAAAGAATAAAGAATAAGAACAAAGAGAAAAGCCAAAAATCAAAACTAAAAATAGATTAATATTTTCAAATCTTATATTTTCTTCACTAGTTTCTTGACCTCCTCACACCTCCCATTTTGTATTCCAGTTCAAATATTAGATTCAGCAAATCCTTACCCTCTAACATTTATCCTTACTCCATATATTAACCTATTATTATAAATATCCGTTTCCAATTATCAATCCCTATTTACATTTTCTTAAGCATCTCTTTGCCAGTACCACTGATTTCAGTACGTTTAGACTGACGTTGGTGAAGTGGCAGTTTGGTGTAGTGGTCAGAGTGCCAGACTAGCACTTTGGAGGCCGGGGTTTAAATGTCCACTTGGCCATGAAGTTCACTAGGTGACCTTGGGCCAGTCCCTGCCACTCAGTCTGACCACTCACAATAAATGTGCCATCAAATCTCAAATCATCAAATCATCAAAGCGCACCTTAAATTTGGCCAAAAAAGGTGAGCGTTAGATTCAAGTAGATAATGGTACTTTAGCAATGCATGTTTATTTGGAAATAAATTTCATTGTGATAATGGACCTTTCTTCTAGATATGTGTCCACAGGAATGCACTTTAAGGCCGCAGTCCAATGCACACCTACCTGAGAATAACTCCCATTGAATTCAATGAAGTTTTTGAGTAGACACACATATAATTTGCGTCGTAAACATTTCATCTTGATATGACATCTTGAAATTAAATCAGCTGCTGACTTTGCATTAAATCATACATGTTACAGAAAAAGGCATCATTTCTATTGGATCAATGACTTGGATGATGGACTCAAGGGCATCCTGATCAAATTTGCAGATGACACCAAACTGGGAGGGGTGGCTAACACCCCAGAGGACAGGATCACACTTCAAAACAACCTTGACAGATTAGAGAACTGGGCCAAAACAAACAAGATGAACTTTAACAGGGAGAAATGTAAAGTATTGGACTTGGGCAAAAAAAATGAGAGGGTTATAAAAATAATATTAATATTAGGATTATAATATTAAGACCAGAGATAACTATTTTAATACCTACCCCACTTTTTCAACAGACCTATATCTCTCTCTCTCTCTCTCTCTGTGTGTGTGTGTGTGTGTGTGTATGTGTGTGTGTGTGTGTATATATATATATATATATATATATATATATATATATATATATATTTGCTTTCGTAGATTTTCACGGGTATAGGAATGCAGGTTTTGGTGTCTTCGGGTGTCTTCCCGTGTAAGAGTCGGGGTGTCTGTGCGACGTTTCGACGAGGTCTCACTCGTCATCTTCAGGCTGGTGCTTTCGGCTTCTTGTTACTGGAACAGAGCAGAGTCTGGTGTTTGAGTTCCTATAAATACTGTTGAGGGGTGTGGTGTATAGCCTCCAACGTTCTGGGCAGAGAGGAAGTTCCTAGATTAGTGTGCCTTTTCTTCTTTTGTTCCTTAATTACTTGAGGGATATCTTGGGTGATTTCATGAGTGATATTCTGAATATCACTGGGTGGGTCATTAATTACTTGAGGGATATCTTGGGTGATTTCATGAGTGAAGAAAAAGAAAAAACTTCCTCTCTTTTCCAACACATGAAAGAAACAGGACACGAAATTAATTTTGCAGATTCCAAATTGCTCTTTAACATGGAACATCACCACAAGAGAATAATCATGGAAGCCATCGAGATAGAGAAACACCCTCACAACATGAACAAGCGTGACGACACGTCCCGCCTGCCAGACATCTGGAAATTAGCCCTCCCCACAAAAACCGACACCAGAACCAGAGGCACACAGAACGCCGTCACCAATCAACCACACCAGACCCAAACCCAGACCCTCTCCACAGACATATTACAGACTCCATCCAGCAACCAAACTATAGTGGCACCTCCGGATGCTGCACCCCCCTGCAATCCCTACACAGATCTGGCTGGCACAAGGCACAAAACCACAGCTCGCCCCTATACACGAAGCCAAGCCAGAGCACAACTAAATGCAGCACAGCCATCTTCTCAGAAAAACTCTTCACAAGCTCAAGAGGTCAAGACATGAAAGCTTTAGCAACTAATCTACACTTAATGACCCACCCAGTGATATTCAGAATATCACTCATGAAATCACCCAAGATATCCCTCAAGTAATTAAGGAACAAAAGAAGAAAAGGCATACTAATCTAGGAACTTCCTCTCTGCCCAGAACGTTGGAGGCTATACACCACACCCCTCAACAGTATTTATAGGAACTCAAACACCAGATTCTGCTCTGTTCCAGTAACAAGAAGCCGAAAGCACCAGCCTGAAGATGACGAGTGAGACCTCGTCGAAACGTCGCCCAGACACCCCGACTCTTACACGGGAAGACACCCGAAGACACCAAAACCTGCATATATATATATATATAGTGGGAGCAGCATTTCTGCAACCGAGTCAGCAACAGCAATGCTAGTCCAGTGAGACCTCCTTATCTCTCATTATTCAGTTTTTATTCCTTCTGTAACTCACTTTTGTTTGTAGAGTGACAATAAAAATGTCATTTGCTAGGTAGAAAGCCCTGATGCAGATGTGGCAACAAGTCATTAACACAAATTGTTAACTGAAAACCAGATTCTAGTGTCTTGCAGGTTATTCTGCATTTTGCTCTTTAACCCTGGACTTGGCATTCGGCAGTTCCCTTCTCTCTCTGAAAAGGTGGATCTGCAGTTCAGAACCTTCTGATTTTGTATTGTGAAATACAAAAGAAGAGCATGTGCTGTAGAAGACAAATTATGTTGCACTATATGTATATTTTTTGAGGCAGGATGTAGACATAATTAAAACCAGACGCACAGAAATACTGTGTGGATACCCGTTGGAAAAATCTGCATATATAGCAAGCTCATCTGTAGATGAAATCTTTTATTATACAAATGAGAATAATATACTAATATGTTCATTTATTTTTTCATGATATGATAGGCAGAAGGACAGTGCTAGAATAACAGGCCTTCAAAATCTGAGAGACATTTGGTTGAAAATTCAAGTTGCATGTAAGCTGTGATTCTTGCCTGTCACAATAGTTTTGCTATGCTGTTGTAGCACTAAAGGTAAAGGTAAAGGGACCTCTGACCATTAGGTCCAGTCATGGTGGACTCTGGGGTTGCGGCGCTCATCTTGCTTTATTGGCCGAGGGAGCCGGCGTACAGCTTCCGGGTCCTGTGGCCAGCATGACTAAGCCGCTTCTGGCGAACCAGAGCAGTGCACGGAAACGCCATTTACCTTCCCACCAGAGTGGTACCTATTTATCTACTTGCACTTTGACGTGCTTTCGAACTGCTAGGTTGGCAGGAGCAGGGACCGGGCAAAGGGAGCTCACCCCGTCACAGGGATTCGAACCGCCGACCTTCTGATCGGCAAGTCCTAGGCTCTGTGGTTTAAGAGCAGGCATAGTGGATGCAGAGGAAGCATCATCACTTGGGATTAGGGGTGCTGGCAGCTGCCCAAAGATGCTGTGTGCTGAAACTAGGTCTGTTCATTGCATTGTCACCTCCAAGTAAGTTTGCATAGGATTAGAACCTTGGAGTCTACACTACAACAACTTCCTATCATAAACAAAAGGTAAAAAGGTACCACCCTGTGGTAGAATTTGTGACTATTTAAACACTCTGAAAACCTCTCAACATCTCCACTTAAAAATATGATCATACATCATTGGTCCATATGACCATAAACAATTAACTTAAATAGCATCAAAATGATATTTTCCAAAGAGCCAGTTTATTGGGGAAATCAACATTGTACATCATGTTTCAGTACCAGCCACACTGGTTTATTTTTTTATTTTTGTGCTAGTCATTTCTTTTTAATTCCAAATGTGTACAATAATGTTTATGAATTATAATGTATAAAACATGGAGCAGATCTTATCATAGGACACTGCTTCTGGCGCAACGAGACACTGTGATGGAAGCCAGAGCGCATGGATTTGCAGTTTACCTTCCCACCACAGCGGTATCTATTTATCTACTTGCATTGGCATGCTTTTGAACTGCTAGGTTGTCAGGAGCTGGGACAGAGCAACAGGAGCTCACCCCATCACAGGGATTCGAAATACCAACCTTCCGATTGGCAAGCCCCCAAGAGGCTCAGTGGGTATGTAACTCAAAAGTTTGCGTATTCTTACACCAACAGAAGTTGTTGTAATAAAAGATTTTCTCTTTATTTTCTGGCAGCGGTAAACTAATAATTATTCAGACCCGAGAAGCAAACAAATCTCTAATAAAGTCAGCTATCACACTGGGACGCGTGTGGTGCTGTGGTCTAAACCACTGAGCCTAGGGCTTGCTGATCAGAAGGTTGGCGGTTCGAATCCCCGCGATGGGGTGAGCTCCTGTTGTTCGGTCCCAGCTCCTGCCCACCTAGCAGTTCGAAAGCATGTCAAAGTGCAAGTAGATAAACAGGTACTGCTCCGGCAGGAAGTTAAATGGCGTTTCCGTGTGCTGCTCTGGTTTCACCAGAAGTGGCTTAGTCATGCTGGCCACATGACCCAGAAGCTGTCTGCGGACAAACGCCGGCTCCCTCAGCCTATAGAGCGAGATGAGCGCCGCAACCCCAGAGTCGTCCGCAACAGAACCTAACGGTCAGGGCTACCTTTACCTTTACCTATCACACTGAAAGAAGCTAAAGGATTCAGCACATTTAAATTAGAGATAGTAAAATTCTCCAGCTGGAGAGCCAGACTCCCTCGGCCAATCTTAAATGACTACAAGGGGGTAAATCAAATAATCCCAATTTAGCAACATTCTGCTACTCAGTCCTTCAACTGGAGCTTTAAGTACTTGGAAAAAATGAGAAAAAACATAAGTGGTGGAAAAAGCAGCCACTTTCTTCACTGACATGAGCATCAAAATGGAGATTGACATAAACACTTGTGCACTATGTTTCCAGTGTTCAGAGACAAAAATTATAAATAAGAAGACTGCAGCCTCCTAGCAGGAAGCACGCAGAGGCATACATTTAAAATGATCGATTTAGGCATATATTACTCCAGATTTGTTGGATTCTGCCTCCATCACACCTCATCAGCATCTTCTTTGGTGATCCCTCGTAGCCGAGTAAGATTGTCTTCCATAAACACGGTTTTAACAATGAGTCCGTAAGTGACTGTGGAGGCCAATTCTGGATCCACACGTCCTTCCACAATGGGGACATTGGTTTCCGAGCGGGAGGTGATCACAGTGTGGATTTGCCAATGGTCAGGATGGGAGTTAGTGTTAAGTTGTGGGCGAACATATAAGACGACACAGCGATTCTTCAAACAGCTCTTGTTTATTCAAAGGCCAGAACAGAACTGAACTGAGGAGCTCAGTCAGCCTGCTTATATAGAGCTCCAGAACCACGTAACTGTAGCAACTTTCTAAAACTATCCAATCACTGAACGTCACTTTCGATCCTTCATTTGCATACAAACCATCCAATCACTGAATGTCACTATCGATCCTTCATTTGCATAACTATCTACAGTATCCCCCTGCTGGCCCAGGGTGAGAACTTCAGTACATAACAGTTACAGCTCGGCAACATCTGGAGTGTCAAAGCTTCCCCATCTCTGGATTACTGGCATTGGCGGAGGAAGAGGGGAGTGGGGGGAGCGCACCGCCCCCGTCAGCGCAATCCCGGTGGGGTGCCATCGCGGCTGGTCCCCCGCCCGTGCTGGGCACCACGTCCCTGTGGGCGGCGTACCACGCCCCCAGGACACGCGCCACGCCCCCACCTGCTCTCCGCCCCCCTGGTGCCAGAGCATGATGCTCCACCACTAATTACTTGATCTATCCGGAGAGACCTATGTCCCCCACAAGGTCTTCCAGCATATTTGCGTGCCAAGTGGCATCTATTCCCCCCCCCCAAAAAAATAATGTTCTCTTTAATGGTGGAGGTTGAAATGATTGATAGCTATAACAGTGGTTACCAAAAGTTGGTTCTAGAGTCCTTCAGTCACAGGAACATATGTGTAAGTATAAAAAATTATAATTGCAGCCAATGTAGCATCAGAGGTGAAGCAGATTTTAATATGTAGATGTAGTCCATTAACAATGGAAAATGAGTCCATCCACTTCCTGCCCCAAAATGGTGAGTATAGCAAAGGGCAAGAATAAGAGGAAAAAAGCCTGACATAGTCTGCATGCCTCTAGACTGATTTCAATAAAGTTGGTGCTAGGAAACAAGAAAAGTGAGTTTTGCTCCTGTACTTCTCTGCTGTTCAATCTCAAGCTACAGGGTCTTAGACTTACACAATAAATTGATGTTGATATCTAAAAATATTGGTTTAGAGTAAACAAACAATGGTTTCAGTTGATTTTACTTCTTATTTCTGAAGTATCTGTGGATTTATATGAAATTACTTTCTTTGTTTCCTTAGAGAGTTTGGATAGTTGTAATAAAATTTTCAATGAACTTAAGAACCGTAATATATCAAACAACATACAAAGTCAGATTTCAACATTCACACACACACACACACACACACACACACACACACTGTAAAACATATTGTGAGTACAAATTATTATTCATTCCAAGTGGAATGAAAATCCAGTTAAATGGATTTAGAATATACTTCTGCGATATTTTTGCAGCCTGATTCCATATATGCCTTATCAAGCCCATTGAGGCTTAGGCTGCAATCTTATGCTCATTTACCTGGGACTAAATTCCACTAAACTCAACGAGGGTTACTTCTGAGTACACATGCCTATGATGTCACTGTTAAGGGACGTGGGTGGCGCTGTGGGTTAAACCACAGAGCCTAGGACTTGCCAATCAGAAGGTCGGCGGTTCGAATCCCCGCGACTGGATGAGCTTCGGTTGCTCGGTCCCTGCTCCTGCCAACCTAGCAGTTCGAAAGCATGTCAAAGTGCAAGTAGATAAATAGGTACCGCTCCGGTGGGAAGGTAAACGGCGTTTCCGTGCACTGTTCTGGTTCACCAGAAGCGGCTTCGTCATTCTGGCCACATGACCCGGAAGCTGTACACTGGCTCCCTCAGGCAATAAAGCGAGATGAGCGCCGCAACCCCAGAGTTGGCCACGACTGGACCTAATGGTCAGGGGTCCCTTTACCTTTACCTTTAACTTCCAGGGGTGTTTGAAGGTCAATAGTCTCAGCAACCTAGTAGGTTCCTGTTCAGTAGCCCTAGATGATGCAGAACAGGAGAATTAAGAGTATTCAGCCATTGGAACCTTGCAAGGGAGAACTGAGGACTGAAGACTCTGGGCAAAGATTAGCCATACCTTCGCCTCAAAAGCAATCCTGTCTCCTTAGGTAGGCTTGCTATACACCTTGGGCTTTCCCATCTCCTTCCCAGTAAGCAACAGTGACCCACAAAATAGTGAAAATAATGTTCGGAAATGTGTGAATATATTAGGAGAAATGCACATAAAATTGTATGAATTTTTGTGTGGACTTTTTATTGATTGATTTATTTTTAATGACCTGATGTGGAAACAGGGCAAACTCAATTTAGGATTGGGAAAATGGGAAACAGAGAGAAATTGAAATTCATGGTTTTATCCATCTTTAGTAGTGTCTGATACTAACTAGACCCATGACCAGAGGTCCCCCATCATTGATTTTAGGCTTTTAGGGTGATAACAAAAACTTCAAATAGCTCCTGAAAATGAATAATAAGCTAGTGAATATGATACAGAAGTGGTGAGATGTGATATCTGAAACTGGTCAAAAACTCAGCCATATTCCTAATGTGTGCGTTTCTGAATGCTCTTTGAGGGCAGCCCCAGACAGAACACATTGCTGTAATCCAGCTTTGATGTAATTAAGCTATATGTAACCATGGCTATCTGGGACGCAGGTGGCGCTGTGGTCTAAACCACAGACCCTAGGACTTGCTGATCAGAAGGTCGGCGGTTCGAATCCCCGCAACGGGGTGAGCTCCCATTGCTCAGTCCCTGCTCCTGCCAACCTATGGCAATTCCCCCAGCTCCCGCAAAAGCCCACAGGAGCCGCGCACCCTTTAAGGAGCGTGTGGCTCCTGCAGGCTTTTCTATGACGAGGGAGAAGGGACTGACTGGCTGTGTCAGTCCCTTCTCCCTCCTGGGGAAAAGCCCGCAAGAGCCGTGCGGAGCTTGTGTGCGGCTCTTGGGGGCTTTTCCTGCCTTCCTCCCCCCTGCATTCACTCCATAAGAAGCACACACATTTCCCCTTACTTTTTAGGAGGGAAAAAGTGTGTCTTATGGAGCGAAAAATATGGTACTTCAGTTCAATCCATCTAAGCGAAAGCTGTTTCCTCCTGCTCCTTCTTGAGCAAGGACTGTCACAGACTTCCTCTTTCTTCCTTTACTATGAAAAGCCGTAAGAACCACCATTTGAAAAGTGGTGAAGTTAAGGCATTTTTGCCTTTGGCAAAGCTGGATGGTAGCTAAAGAAGGAATTTCTGCCCTCACAGTGTTATATTCCAAAGCAGACAATAGCAATATAGCTAAAGATGCGTTAGTGAAGAGGACTGCAAAAAAGTTACTTCAGCTTCACAGTGTTAAAGAAGATGAAAAATTCCAAAGTGAATGCATTTATGTGTATATGTGTCAGTGTCTCCCACCCCCAGCCAGTTAATGAATGAATTAATTACATTGCTTTTCTTCCAAAGAGCTTAAAGTGGTGATTCCCAAGTCATTTCCTACTCAGGCAGTGCAGAGACTTGCTCAATAGCTTGCTAGTTGCAGTCATGTAATCGTGGCTTGGTAGAGCATTTAGAAAAGGAAAAACAAAGGCCAGGGTTGGCCAGGGAATAAAGATTGCAAGCTGGATCTGAGAAACAGGAGTTCAAGTCCTACTTCACATATGGCTTTTGGGAAAACAAGGCCTCTCAGCCTCAGCATCCCTTCTGCATAAACTGGGAAAATAATAAGGTGCATCATAGCATTGTTGTGAGGCCAAGCACAGACTGTTAAGCATTATGCAAATTGTGCTGAAGTGCAATACATATGCAAAAACAGTAGTGGTAACAGAAGTCCCTGAGTTTTACAAGCTACACTTGTTCTTTTGTATGTGGTTGTCAAATGAACAATTATAATTCCAGTATAGCTCTCACTCAGTATGCATGGTTCTTTTGTTGATGGGATGGCATGATAAAGGCATTGAATCCGGAAGGTGAGAGCTATCAGACCAATCTAAAGATAAAAACAGGACCAAAATATGCTTTGTCCACCCTTACAAACTGAAGACGTTTTAAATGCCAGTTCCACAGAAGTCTGTTTAGAGTCCATTCATATCATAACATATAATAAGCTGAGTTTATTTCCTGGGACCCTAATTTAGTTGTCAAAAAATGTTTGCCTGGTGCCAATGTATTAAAACAACTGCCTGTTTCCTTTTGGGAAATGAGTAGCTGAGTTAGGGAGAACAATTAATGCCTCCCACATACCACTATTCCTACTTTTCAAGAGCTATTAAAAGTCTGCTGATAGGACTGAATTTTATTTCCTGGTCTCTTTCAGTTGACACAGAGCTATAAGGTGTTAATTTATCTGTCAACTGAAAGTTGTTAGCATTTACCAGTCTGAGTAGATACTTTCCCCTGATTATTTTTTTCTCTTTTGGTAGTGTGAGCCCCCTAGTCCCAGTAAGCACCAGAAGGTTGGAAGATGTTGACATTGACCAGTTAGGAAAGGAATAACTGAATAGTTCAAATTACTGTTCAGTGTTTCCTTATTGGATCCTATAATTATTTTAATTTGAAAATATAGCATATTTAAAAAGAGTAAGTATGCAGAAAATACCTGAAAATAATTTATTTCCTCACAATTTTGGGCATTACGTGGCAAGGGGCTGGACTAGATGTTCCAGCCAACTTTACAATTCTATGCATCTATGGTTCTATGGCTGGAGGTCAGGTGAGCAACGGCAGCCTTCTGTACTGTTACTGATCTCAAGAAACACAAACTATTATGAATAAATAAGTCATTTCCCATCCATTGCCAGACATTTTGAAACCACAGCATCAGTCGTGCTGCTGCTTGCTAGCATGAGATAAAGAGGGAGGAGTGAGGCATGGTCAGCCCGGTGCAAACACATCAGCAGAGATGACCTGCAATTTGCACTACACCTCGGCCCTCGTCCTCCTGATATGCAGCAGCAGCAACATGACAGACTGGAAGTCTGGAAAGTGGTGATGCTGTGATGAGCTCAACAGTGCTGTTGGGATCAAGTATGGATTGGCAGGCTCCAACACAGCAGAAAGAGAATGAAGAAACAGAGAGGAGGCAGAATGACAGGAACCTAGGATGCAGTGATATGAACTCTTCCCTCAGCAGTTGACGGAGGTGGAACAGGAGGAGGCAGCAGTTGAACAGGAGCCTGACTAGAAGGGTGCAAACTTGTTGGCTAGAACCAGGGGCCCAATCCAAACCAATCCAAGTCTGACCCAAACTGGACCCCAGACTGAATAGGAGGTTTTGTACAGCCCTAGTTAAACATGCCAGTCCATGGAGTTTTCTTGGCAGGGATACTGGAGTGGCTTGCCGGTTCCTGCTCCAGGTGGATCACATTTGGTCAAACTCTCCACTATGAGAGCTGGACCATAAAGAAGGCTGATCGCCGAAGAATTGATGCTTTTGAATTATGGTGTTGGAGGAGACTCTTGAGAGTCCCATGGACTGCAAGAAGATCAAACCTCTCCATTCTTAAGGAAATCAGCCCTGAGTGCTCACTGTGGAAGGACAGGTCCTGAAGCTGAGGCTACAATACTTTGGCCACCTCATGAGAAGAGAAGACTCCCTGGAAAAGACCCTGATGTTGGGAAAGATGGAGGGCACAAGGAGAAGGGGACGACAGAGGATGAGATGGTTGGACAGTGTTCTCGAAGCTACCAGCATGAGTCTGACCAAACTGCGGGAGGCAGTGGAAGACAGGAGTGCCTGGCGTGCTCTGGCCCATGGGGTCACAAAGAGTCGGACACGACTAAATGACTAAACAACAGCAACAACCACAACAGTTAAACATGTAGTCTGCAGTGGGGTGAGAGGAGGAGAAGATACAGATGGCAACCTCTGACTGCATCTTCCCCCCCCCCCCACACACACACCTTGCCACCTAACTGCCCCCTTTTTCCAGCTCTGGATCACTTAGGTGGATTTATAGCTGGTTAACTGTCCAAACCCAAAGAGTGCTCATTTATGGTTCCTCATCATCCTGGAAAAAAGTGACAAGTGGGGTGTCACAGGGCTCTGTCCCGGGCCCATTGTTGTTCAACGACTTTCAAAAAGACTTGGATGAAGGAATTGAGAGGATGCTCATCAAATTTTCAGATGACACCAAACTGGGAGAGGTAGCTAATGCTGCAGAAGACAGAATTGGGATTCAAAATGACCTTAACAGATAGAAGCACTGGGCCCAAGCTAACAAAATGAATTTCAATAGGGACAAATGTAAGATTCTGCACTTAGGCCAGATGAACCAGATGCACAAGTATAAGATGGGAGACACCTGGCTTACTAGCAGTACATATGAAAAGGATCTAGGGATCTTGGTGGACCACAAGCTTAACGTGAGTCAACATGAGTTAACGTGAGTCTGATGCTGCCGTGAGTCAACATGAGCTAAAGTGAGTCTGATGCTGCAGCGAAAAAAGCTAATGCTCTTCTAGGCTGCATCAACAGAAATATAGTGGCCAGATCAAGGGAAGTAATTGTGCCGCTCTATTCTGCCTTGGCGGGACACGGGTGGTGCTGTGGGTTAAATCACAGAGCCTAGGACTTGCCGATCAGAAGGTCGGCGGTTCGAATCCCTGCGACGGCGTGAGCTCCCGTTGCTCGGTCCCTGTTCCTGCCAACCTAGCAGTTTGAAAGCACATCAAAGCGCAAGTAGATAAATAGGTACCGCACTGGTGGGAAGGTAAACGGAGTTTCCATGCGCTGCTCTGGTTCGCCAGAAGCGGCTTAGTCATGCTGGCCACATGACCCGGAAGCTGTACGCTGGCTCCCTCGGCCAGTAAAGCGAGATGAGCGCCGCAACCCCAGAGTCGGCCCCAACTAGACCTAATGGTCAGGGGTTCGTTTACCTTACTATTCTGCCTTGGTCAGACAACATAAAGAATACTAGGTCCAGTTCCGGGCACCACCATTTAAGGATATTGACAAGCTGGAACATGTGCAGAGGGGGGCAACCAAGATGATCAAGGGTCTGTAAACCAAGCCTTATGAGGATCAGTTGAAGGAGCTGGGTATGTTTAGCTTACAAAAGTGGAGACTGATAGCCATCTTCAAATATCTCAAGGGCTGTCACATGGAAGGTGGGGCAAGCTTGTTTTCACCTGCTCTGGAAGGTAAAACCTGAACCAGTGGCTTCAAGTTACAAGAAAGGACATTCTGACTAAAAATCAGGGGAAACTGACAGTAAGAGTGAAACGCACTCCCATGGAAGACTCTCCTTCCTTGAAGGTTTTTAAGCAGAGGTTGGATGGCCATCTGTCCTGGATGCTTTACTTGAGATTCCTGTATTTCTGGGGGTTGGACTAGACTACAGTGTTTCCCAACCTTGGGCCTCCAGCTGTTTTTGGACTACAACTCCCATCATCCCTAGCTAGCAAGACCAGTGGTCAGGGATGATGGGAATTGTAGTTCAAAAACAGCTGGAGGCCCAAGGTTGGGAAACACTGGACTAGAGGACCCTGGAGTCCCTTCCAATTCTATAATTCTATGTCTTGCTACAGACAAATCCCTGCTATAATGAAGAACAACTTTTCCTGCATCCTTCTTGTTTGAACATGCACCAAAGGGAAATGATTAACAGATGTCCTGAGGGGCCACAATGGACCTTTATCACTTAATAAATACATCATTCTTTTTATTTTTCTAGTTATATCTGTTCTTTTTGAAGTTTGTAGCCATTTTCTGTACTTACGTAACAAAAATGAAATACATATTTGATATTTAAAAACCCTTTCATTTCCTCCTAAATATTGTGAACATTTTCCTTTTTCAGAAGGTATTTGATATGATCTTACACTGTGCTGTTATTGGTAATGATTTCTGGTAGTTTTTTTTGTTGTTAAAAGTCAGTACTTATTTTAGACATTCCTTTTATGTTTCATAATTTGCAATATGCCTTGCATCTGACTTTTATTATTTATGAAATGTAATGAATAGTAATCAGTAAAGCACTATATTTGAGACATCTTGATGGATACTGTTTTTCTGGAAAACAGGGACTGAGTTCAGGTGTGAATATACAATGCATTTGTGTGCATATTCCTGACACAATTGCCAACGTTTTTCTCAGGACAGGCTCCTCTGCTTTAACAGCTATGTTGCTGGAGGAAATTCAGCTTGCAAGCCTTTCCCATCTTTATAAAAGACTTCAGTGCTTTTAAAGCTGCAATTCTCTACTCGCTTACCTGAGCATAAGGCCTATTGTATTCAACAGGGCTTACTTCTGACTAATGTGCATGTACAGGATTGTGCTGTAAAGCTACAATCCGCTGCACATTTGGCGCTGTGGGTTAAACCACAGAGCCTAGGACTTGCTGATCAGAAGGTGAGCGGTTCGAATCCCCGCAACGAGGTGAGCTCCCGTTGCTCGGTCCCAGCTCATGCCAACCTAGCAGTTCGAAAGCACTTCAAAGTGCAAGTAGATAAATAGGTACCGCTCTGGCGGGAAGGTAAACGGCATTTCCGTGCGCTGCTCTGGTTTGCCAGAAGCGGCTTAGTCATGCTGACCACATGACCCGGAAGCTGTACGCCGGCTCCCTTGGCCAATAAAGCGAGATGAGTGCCGCAATCCCAGAGTCGGCCGCGACTGGACCTAATGGTCAGGGGTCCCTTTACCTTTACCTTTAAGCTCAGTTGAAGACTAGGATCTTAAACGGAAAACTTTATCCCTGGGAATATCTCTGTTGGGTCCGTTATTCTTTTCACATAGAAAATACTTTTTAATTGTTTTTCCCCTATATGGACTGGTTTTTAATTGTTCTAACACACGGAACTCTTTTCAGTTCTGTGTAATTGTCAGTGGTTGTGCCATAGTCCAAGAGCCAAATAGCTCCTAGACCCTTTCCTGGCCTTTGAGAGAATCTAGACATTGCAATGCATTTTTAAAATTTTGATTTATTGTTCCCCTTTCTGTCGTGTCGGGTCAGCTAGGAGTCGCTGCATTTCACGACGTGTCTCTTTGGATGGAGTTTCATTGGGACGGTTGCGAGAGGTCTCTCTGAATGCCTTACAGAAATACAGTAAAGGGGGTTTATGGGATTTTGGAGTAATATTTTGTATATTGCGGATACCATCCCTTAAATTGAAACATCGCCACCCGATCCCACCCCCCATCTTCCCCCCTCCCCCCTTCCTCCCCAATGTCTCAACAAATGAAACTGATTTGTAAAAATGTTACATGGAAAAAATAGGAGAGACATTACACATACTTCTGTAAAACAAGAAAATCTTTAATAAAAAAAAGAAATTAAAAAACAGTAAAAGGAAACGGACGTCGAGGAAAAAGAAGGGGAGAAAGTTCTGTGTGAATGACTGGCTTGTGGCCGTCACACCGTGAAATGACACACAACCTTCAAGCAACACACACAGACACGATCGGGAAGGCAACGAAGGGCCACCACGCGCGCTTCCCCGGCTGCCTGCGTGGATTACTCATTTTTTGCCCGTGGCGACAGAGACTCTCTGGGTCTCGCCATTAACACGCCTCGTCCGCCCCGACGAGCTGCCACACGACAAGCTAAGGGCACACAGCGCTCCCGCTGGTTTTCTCCGGCGGGAGTCTCGGAGAAACTGCGCTCTCTCTCTCTGTTCCCTCCAGCGCGGAAAGAGCGCTGGGAAGAACGTGGGAGGCGCAACTTGGGCGCGCGCCTCCTGGACAGAACGGGAGATGGACCTCCGCCCGCCCCGAGGAGGCGACCATCGCCGCCTGTCCCCAAACTCCGCGGGCAGCCTGGCTCGGGGGTCGCGCGAGACATATGAGCTGTGACTGTCACATACACCTTATTTTCCAAGACACGTCCTCTTTTTCATGGGTAGGTAAAATGAGAGTCGTCATAGCGATCCATAGCTAAAAGAAGCAGTCGGCAAATGTGTCCTCTTTCTTGCTGTTGAAAATTATTATTATTATTATTATTATTATTATTATTATTATTATTATTATTATTAATTTATTTATACCCCGCCCATCTGGCTGGGTTTCCCCAGCACTCTGGGCGGCTTCCAACAAAACACTAAAATACAATAATCTATTAAACATTAAAAGCTTCCCTAAACAGGGCTGCCTTCATACAGTGGTACCTCGGGTTACAGACGCTTCAGGTTACAGACTCCGCTAACCCAGAAATAGTACCTCGGGTTAAGAACTTTGCTTCAGGATGAGAACAGAAATCGCGCGGCGGCAGCGGAAGACCCCATTAGCTAAAGTGGTACCTCAGGTTAAGCATAGTTTCAGGTTAAGAACAGACCTCCGGAACGAATTAAGTACTTAACCAGAGGTACCGCTGTATGGCAACCCTACCTGTACCCCAACTTGAGAGGGGAAAGTCCAAAGCGAGGAAGCAAGGGGAAGGGGACAGTTCCAGAAGGAGGGGAAGATCGGGGTCCAGAAAGAAAGAAAGAAAGAAAGAAAGAAAGAAAGAAAGAAAGAAAGAAAGAAAGAAAGAAAGAAAGAAAACATCCCTTCGCAATCTCCACCTTCCGGCTCCCTCGCCCTCGACGGAAAATATTCCTGCTCCAACCGAGAGCCTCTCCCAAGGGGGGCGGACAGGTGGGAGACCCGCGTCGCGCGTGTGCTTGAACTTGGCCAGCCCCAGCCCCCCCCCCATTAAGTGGTGCTTGTCATTCTTGTCTGAGAAGAAGGCAGGCGGCAGGTCGGGGGCGCCGCGCTCGGCCCCCGAGCAGCACCTGGGCGCTTTGTTGTGGGCAACCGGGTTACCTGGCGAAGCGGACGCTGCCATAGGAACTTTGCTCAGCTGCGCCCCAGGCGAAGGGGGCGGGCGCGGAAAGCGGGCTCCCCCTGGGCGCAGCGCGGCGAAGGGACGCCCTTCAGAACCGCCGGGGAGGGCGCACGACGCAGCGGCTTCTCGGGCGGAGCGGCGGCCGGAGCGCGGGCGCCTTCGTGGTCCCCGGGCAGCTGGCGAGTCCTAAGAAGGGGCCGAAGATCGGGCGAGCCAGGGCAGCCGAGAGAGTGCGTATTTTGCGCGGAGGGAGGCGCGGCGTGTCGCGGGCGGCGTTCCTTGCGCGTGTGAAGGCAGGGGGCGCTGAATGAGCGACGCGCGATCGTCGGGAAGCGCGTGAAAGTCCCGGCGAGCAAAACAAAGCGGTCTGGGGCGCGGAGAGTTTAGGGGAAGGAGAAAGGGAAGCGGGCAGATGGAAGGACGGTCGCGAAGCCGCCTTTTCCCCGATGGAAGGGGCGCTTCCTCGACAGCGCCTTGAACGCGCATCGATGTGCCAGCGCGATGATGGGCATGTTCGGAGTGACACCCAAGTAATATGCCTTAGAGCATGGCCACGTCTTCAGGGAAAACAGAAATGCCCCCTCTCAAGCCCTCGCTTAAACAACTTCTCCCTATTCCGTACGATTTAAAGTTCCCGTCCTTCTTTCCGCGGGAGTATATTTTAATTTGCCATGTTTGATTCGCCCCCCGCCACCCCTCTCCAAAGTTTCCTGAATTCCTTTCGGATTTCTCCTTAGGGCTCGCTCTCTTTCTCTCTCCCCTCGTTTTCGCTCTCTCAGGTTTTTCAAAGCCCGCTGCTGAAATGGGAAGGAAGAGAACAATGTCTGAAAAAGTTGAGACAAATATTCCCTTCGGGAGATTTGTCATCTTGTTGATGATTAAACGGGGTTAGATATAAAAACCCCTTGGATTCCTCCCCTCCCGCGTTTGCTTTGCTTCTACTGATGCTTATAAGAACTTGAAATCTAAGATAGTGACTACTGGTAGCCTTGGTAATCTCTCTATGTTTCACGTGTGTTTATTCTTCCCAGTCTCTACTATGTTGAACATGGAGTTATCAGAAAAGTCTGGGCAGAGCAGTGGATGACTCTCTGCAGGCTTACTCTAGTGAAATCCTGTAAGAAAAAAAAAGGGGGGGAGAGAAAATACAGGGCTAGCAACTAAATTCTAAGTAGTGTAAACATCTCCAGTGAGATGGCTTTCTGCCCCCCCCCCAAGTACAGTGGTACCTCAGGTTAAGAACTTAAATCGTTCTGGAGGTCCGTTCTTAACCTGAAACTGTTCTTAACCTGAGGTACCACTTTAGCTAATGGGGCCTCCCGCTGCCGCCACATGATTTCTGTTCTCATCCTGAAGCAGAGTTCTTAACCCGAGGTACTATTTCTGGGTTAGCGGAGTCTGTAACCTGAAGCGTCTGTAACCCGAGGTACCACTGTATGTCGTATGATGGTTTTGCAAGTTGTGGAAGACTGTTGCTATTACTTTTTCATCCTCACAGCAACTCTTGGCACATGTAGCTTTGAACCTGAGGCGCATGGCTGCTTTAATCCAACATCTCCAAGCAATCGTTTTGTACCTCCAAAGGTACAAACAATCTTGGAACATTTGAAGTAATACTAATAGATAATGTCTTAGAGCATGTCTAGAGTGTCATCCTCTCATACCAGGCTTGCTTGGAATTATGTGAATATATTTTAGAAAGTCAGGAGGTTCACACCCAGTCCGTCCCCAGAAAGGATACTCTGATTATGGCACTCTCCACAGAGGCAGATAATTTTCATTAAGAAAGCAATGGGAGCTGGATGGAGGAAAGGCTCCTAGAAACTGTTTATAACAGTGGAGGTCACAGGCCAAAGCACAAGCCAATGCATGTTAACCAAAAAGTAAGTGCTAATGAGAGACGTGGGTGGCGCTGTGGGTTAAACCACAGAGCCTAGGAGTTGCCAATCAGAAGGTTGGCGGTTCGAATCCCCGTAACGGGGTGAGCTTCCATTGCTGGGTCCCTGCTCCCACCAACCTAGCAGTTCAAAAGCACAACAAAGTGCAAGTAGATAAATAGGTACCACTCCAGCAGGAAGGTAAACGGCGTTTCCGTGTGCTGCTCTGGTTTGCCAGAAGCGACTTAGTCATGCTAGCCACATGTACACCAGCTCCCTCAGCCAATAAAGCAAGATGAGCGTCCCAACCCCAGAGTCGGTCACGACTGAACCTAATGGTCAGGGGTCCCTTTACCTTTACCTTTAAGTGCTAATGAGGGCAGTGAGACTTTACCCATAGTAAATTGGTTTTCAAACAGCTTAGTTCTCAAACGTTTTGGCTCCTGAATGCCGCAAACCCAGAAGTGAGTGTTCTGGTTTGCGAACGTTTTTTGGAAGCAGAACGTCTGATGCGACTTCCATGGCTTCTGAGTGCAGGAAGTGAAGCTCCTGCAGCCAACTGGAAGATGTGCCTTGGTTTTCGAACATTTTCTGAAGTCAAACGCACTTCCATAATGGATTCCGTTTGAGAACCAAAGTACGACTGTATATGCTTAAGACTGAAGTCTTAACATTGGTCACTTCCAGAAAACCTATTTAGTGAACGTGCATCTTAATTTGTTTGTGCAAAGTTTGCATGGAGGTTAGATGGCACTGGCTATTTATTGACCATTCATTCTTTATACCATGTTGCACCAAGTCATCATTATCCCACACTGTAATGCATTTTCCCATCATTTTCCATATCATAAAAAGTCTGGTTTGGGGGGAAAGCACGTTTGTTGTGCAGGAGCACCAAATCAGTTTTAATTGTGCAGCCCAAATTTGCTGATATGTGACTGAATCCCACCTGAAAATAGCAATAATTGAAGTGCCCATTGTTTTGTATAACCTATCTATCTGCATAGTAAGGATGTCATCACTGTGCATTATTGGCCACACTGAGAAGCAGTCATTACCACACTCCTATAATAGCTCAGAAACCACGGACAGTAGAGAGGGCAAGTTAGTGTTTCTCCCACGATGTATCCAGAGGCAATAGATTGGGCCTGCTTCAGATGTAAACTTTGCAGTGCGCTTGTCAGTAATTTGTAATTGGTTTCCATGATGCACACGAAACATCTGAAGATTTCTATCATATGGTGATCCCCTGCCCTCAAAATGTGGGATGCCTCAGCATTCAAAAAATAGACAACCAGAATTGGGCTAGTTTCCCTTTTACTTTTTTGTGGCAATCCTCTTAACTACTATATTTGGGGGGAAGGTTGTAGTCCCATGGTAGATCATCTGCTCTGTATTCAAAGGTCTCAATAGTTCAGTTGGTTAGAGCATGCTTCTGAGAATGCCAAGGTTGCAGCGGCGCAGCGTGGGTTGTCAGCACCCGGGGCAAGGCAAGTAATTTGCGCCCCCTAACCTGCCGCCGCTGCCAGCTTCTTCTTGCTGCTGCCTGGGCTGGGCTGGTGTGGTTCTCTCCCGCGCTCAGCGCTGCACGGCCGCTGCACTGTCCCTCCCCCAGATAGTCCCTCGCTCTCTCTCCGCACCGCACGCCTGGAACCCACCCCCTCCACAGTGGGCGGCAACCCGGCGGCTCGGATCGGATTCGCACAGCCAGCACTGCAGTGAGAGAGAGTGAGTGAGCCAGGTAGGGGCAGAGAGCTGCGAGTGCGAGCGCGCCCCCCCAGATGGTGCGGCCGGTGCGGCCGGGGCCCCCTGCACCCCCCACGCTACGCCACTGGGTGGTTGTAAGGGGACAACTGCACATTCGTGCATTGCAGGGGGTTGGACTAGATGATCCTCAGGGTCTCTTCCAACTTTAATTCTATGAAACAGGCCTCATGTCCCATCCCCAGAATCTCCAGATAGGGCTGTGAAAGTTCCCTGTCTGAAACCTTGGAGAGCTGCTGTCGGCTTAGGAGCCAACTCCTAAGGACTAAGGGGTCTTCACCATCCCCAATAAAATATTTGAGCCCCTCCCAATTGACGGGCATTGCCATTCAAATGGTGTGCATGTACCACATCATGCAATCGATTATGCAGGGTAGGGCTTACTTGCCCCCCCATATATATTTTATTCAAGTCAGTGTGTAGATTATACTGAGCTGGGTCTGGCTCCAAATAAGGCAGCTTCTTGTTTTACTTACTATGTGTCCTTTGCAGAAATCTACAAAGGGCAGGATTTGACAAGCAGTGAAAGGAGTCAGGAGGTGCAACTTGTGGGTTTCCTTAAGAGCCTTCTTTCTTTGTATCCCTCATTCAAGCTCTGTGATATTGGTAAGTGGATTGAGTGAAATTTGGCGTGATTACTGCAGCGTGTGCAGAACTGACCATGGGAGAACGACTTTTATTTAAACCGGATCTCTCCATAGAACAGGGTGGCGTTTTTAAGTGAATTGCATTTTGAACGTGTTCATTTCAATTCTGTCTAGGAACTATTTTTTAAAATATGCATCCATAGCTCTCCTTTTCCCTCTTTCCCCCCTTTGAAATAGCAAATGATTATGGCCATGACTTAGTGGTAGTTGTGGTGGGGGTGGAGGGGCAGTTGGCTGTAAAAATCTGACTTTTTAAACCACACGATTTTTGCTATCTGGGCACAGTCAGGGCCAAAATAGGTGTATGTGGGGGGAGAGAATCTAATTAGGATCTACTATATTGTTTGTGAATTAGCATCTCTGCAAAACTGCTTTGACAATGAGGGAAGTAGCACTCTGAAAGAGTGCTTAGCCTTTTCTTCCCAGGTCCTTTCTGGGATGCAAATCCTCAGCCGATTAAAGCTGTTATTAGGAAACAGAAAATCCACGTTCAGATGCTGTCCTTGTATTTTCTCTCCTTCGCAGCTAATAGCAGCTAGGATGGGTTAATACTGTAGAAAGTAAATAAGAGAAAAAGATGAAAACCTTCTTCCAGAGTGGCTGCTTATTATTATTATTATTTAAAAGATCCTCATCACAGATTTCCCTAGTCATTTCTAGTTTGGCTCTTAAATATGCATATTGTTATTCTAATAAAATAAATGCCAGAAAGGACTGATAGGTGCTTACTAGAGAAGTAGTTTCATGTTGTAGCTTTTACATATTGTCACTGATCATTCATTTGACTTGGAAATGATCTGCAAATCTCTGGGGAATGATGGTATCACTGACTTGACTGTATTGAAGGTGTCTAGTGGCCCATGTGGGTAGTGATGATTAAATTTATGACCAGCAGGTCCTCGGGTGGGTCAAAAGAATCCAAAATTCAGTATTCAAACAGAACAAATGACAGTCACAGGCAGTGCTATTTTTCTAGAAAAAGAGGGGCTGGAATTCACCATGAATACCTCCTTTGTTCTCTTATAATGACAATGGCACCCACCTGAGAGGTGCCATAACTGAGGTTCTGTCTGGAAAAAAGCCCTGGTCCCAGGAATAGGGCAGATCCTGATCAGTCTTGTGTCCTTGGTCTCAATCTTTTGTTGGAAGACTGTCTGTCTTTCAGCCCTCAGAGCATCATGAGAGCCAGTGTGGTGTAGTGGTTAAGAGCGGTAGACTCATAATCTGGTGAACTGGGTTTGATTCCCCGCTCCTCCACATGCAGCTACTGGGTGACCTTAGGCTAGTCACACTTCTCTGAAGTCTCTCAGCCCCACTCACCTCAAAGAGGGAGGAGGAAGGGAAAAGGAGAATGTTAGCCACTTTGAGACTCCTTAGGGTAGTGATAAAGCGGGATATCAAATCCAAAGTCTTCTTCATCCCCCAAACATCTCCTGGAACATGTGAAGTTACATTAAGGAGGAGAATGCTATTAGGCACGTGCAAAGTTTCTTTCCCTATCACAGAGCAGGATAGCCAGCTCTACGCATATCTGGCATGAGGAGGTTGGGCTTTCAAATCAATATGGTTTCTCTACAGACCTATGCATTAGAGCTTCTCTTCATAGAAACCAAGCCCTGGGGCTGGAGTGTTGTTTAGTGGGGGTTTTTTTGGGTGGCACCTAGAAGCTGGGGGTGCGGGTGGCGCTGTGGGTTAAACCACAGAGCCTAGGACTTGCTGATCAGAAGGTGGGCGGTTCGAATCCCCGCAACGGGGTGAGCTCCCATTGCTCGGTCCCTGCTCCTGCCAACCTAGCAGCTCGAAAGCATGTCATAGCGTAAGTAGATATATAGGTACCGCTCTGGCGAGAAGGCAAACGGCGTTTCCATGCACTGCTCTGGTTCGCCAGAAGCGGCTTAGTCATGCTGGCCACATGACCCTGAAGCTGTATGCCGGCTCCCTCGGCCAATAAAGCGAGATGAGCGCCGCAACCCCAGAGTCGGCCACGACTGGACCTAATGGTCAGGGGTCCCTTTACCCTTTACCTTACCTAGAAGCTGGCTCCCATGTCTACTGCAGATCCATTCTTTATGATGTCACCACCGATCTAAATTGATTACCTATAAACTGCTGTGGATGAAATAATAACAATAAATTTGTTACTCTTTAAAGTTATCACAAGGCTCTTTGTTAGTTTTGCTGAAGCAGCCTAACAGAGCTACCCTTCCCCCTCTTATTCTTATGCGATTCTCTCACGGCAGAATATTACACATATGGGCAAACAGAAGGTGATTCTGCAAACCTGAAGAAGAAACATATTTCTCTTAATTTTGAAAGGCAACCGAATGTTCTTGTAGCCTTGATTTTGAATTGTTGCAAAGCTTATTTTGGTTACTGAAACCATTCCTCCCTCTGCTGCCACTCCTGTACGTAGAAGTTAATGGCCAGAGCTCAAGTCTGTAATAGAAATAACTCAAATCTAGTGATAAATTATAGCTCAGTAAATTTGATTTGGTCCTTTTGATATACAATTAGGACTCCGATGGGCTTTTATTGTGGAATCAGTGCTCTCATACTGTCTATTCGTCACATAACATTATCAACACAGCATGGCAGCTAATATTCCTCCTCCACATTTAAACTGCATTTATCATTTCTGTAAAAAATCTGAAAAGATAAACTGGTTGCCAACAAACTTTTTGTAATGCTTAAATGACACATTTGTGATATTAAGCCCCTGTCCAGAAACACCCTCAATTAAGATGAAGGTTTTCTCTCCCACTTCAGGATTGGTAAATTAATCTAGCAAAGCTTGGAAGAATGTGTTACACCAATTATTGCTGTTGCTAATTGTCACTTTGTTTCTCTCTCTCCCGCTTTCTCTCTCTCACACATACACACAAAGATTTGGCATAAAATTCACAGATTATAACTCTTGCATTTCATGACTCTTTCATTCTACTGTTTACAAATTGTATTCTCTCTATACTCCTATGTATATATGTGCATTTGTATCTTCCAACATTCTATGCATCCAATGAACTGGGCTTTAGTCCATAGAAACTTAAATTGAGGACTCAGCTACATTGGCAAAGAAAAAGCGCTTTATATGTGTTGTATAGTGGTACCTTGGTTCTCAAATGCCTTGGTACTCAAACAACTCGGAACCCAAACACTGCAAACCTGGAAGTAAGTGTTCCAGTTTGCAAACTTTTTTTGGAAGCCAAACGTGCTCTGTTTTGAGTGTTACGCTGACGATTTGAGTGCTACACTTCCGCTTTGAGTGTTATGCTGAGGTTTGTCTGCTTTTGCTATTTATTTCGTGTTTTTGTTTTTGCGGCTCTTTTTTATGTGTGACTATGTGGAACCCAGTTCGGTTACTGACTGATTCATTATGTGTCTGCAGTACATTGTTTATTGCTTTCATTTTATGGTCTTGTTAGATAGTAAAATTCATATTAAATTGCTGTTTTAGGGGTTGTTTTTAAAAGTCTGGAACGGATTAATCCATTTTGCATTGCTTTCTATGGGAAAGCATGCCTTGGTTTTGGAACGCTTTGGTTTTGGAACGGACTTCCGGAACCGATTAAGTTTGAGAACCAAGGTACCACTGTATATGTTTTATAACACTGTGACACCAGATGGCGCTGTGGAGTTCTGTTTTCGCCAACCCGATTTCTCATACAAAGTTTACAACACGTTTAATTGACACGCTTCTTTGATGTGTCTCAATCCAGCCTAAGACTGAATCCGAGCAAGGCAGAGGTGGTATGGTGGGTGGTCCCTGACTGGGGGATTTGAGAAAGTAACCTGTTTTGAATGGATGGCACTCTGCCTGAAGGAGTACCCCTGGATTCACTACTGTTACTTGAGGCAGAATTGCTTTCAATTTCAAGCTTTGGCTGATTCACCAGCTCCGGATTCTTTCTGGACCAGGATATCCTGGTCACAACAATCCATTCCAAGTAGACCATTACAATGTGCTTTTTACATAGGAAGCTGGAAGCTGCAGCTTGCATAGAATCTGACTACAGTGGTACCTTGGGTTACATACGCTTCAGGTTACATACGCTTCAGGTTACAGCTAACCCAGAAATAGTGCTTCAGGTTAAGAACTTTGCTTCAGGATAAGAACAGAAATCGTGCTCCGGCGGCGCGGCGGCAGCAGGAGGCCCCATTAGCTAAAGTGGTCTTCAGGTTAAGAACAGTTTCAAGTTAAGAACAGACCTCCGGAACGAATTAAGTACTTAACCCGAGGTACCACTGTATCAGGGTTCTGAGCAGTGTAGCAAAATGAAATCACATCACAGTGATTCTTAAAGAGCTGTACTGCTTGTCTATATGCTACCAGACATAAATCAAGGTATTAATGGGAGATAAGGTCCTAAATGACCTGGGACTAAAATGATTGAAGGAGAGACCCTTTCGCAATAGATGTCAGCCTGAGTCTTGAGATCTGTGAGGAGGCCCTGCTCATTTTCCCAGAAGGCATTTCTTGCGGCACAAGAGCATGAAACAGGGCCTTCAATGTGAAAGCACCCCACTTATGGAACCCCCTTCTCTTGAAGGTCTGGCCATCTCCCTCAATTGATTGCATTTTGGCATCAGCCCAGAGACCCATCTTTTCATTCAAGTGTTGGGAAGACAGCTGACATGTGAGGCCCAAGGGTTACTGTTACATAACTGGTGCAAAGTGATGTAAAGTTGGGGTATTTCTGTTGATATGCTAATGTTTTTAGAGTTGGGATAATTGTTTTTAATGTAGATGCAATTTTATTATTTTGTAAAGTGCTCTGAAAAACTACAGAATGAAGGGCAATATAAAAATGCAGTAATCTTTATTTTTTAGTTTACATGGCTAGTCCTCTGGAATTTGTACTAGACTTGCTAACACATAGTAGAGGTAAAGGGACCCCTGACCATTAGGGCCAGTTGTGACTGACTCTGGGGTTGCGGTGCTCATCTCGTTTTATTGGCCGGTGTACAGCTTCCGGGTCATGTGGCCAGCATGACTAAGCCGCTTCTGGCAAACCAGGGCAGCACACGAAAACGCCGTTTACCTTCCCGCCTGAGTGGTACCTATTTATCTACTTGCACTTTGACATGCTTTCGAACTGCTAGGTTGGCAGGAGCAGGGACCGAGCAATGGGAGCTCACTCCGCCAACCTTATGATTGGCAAGTCCTAGGCTCTGTGGTTTAACCCACAGAGCCACCTGCGTCCCTGCTAACACATAATACCTTCTAAAATCTAAATTTGGATCTCTGAGCAATATGAGTCACCCATGTATCCTGAGACTTTACCTAAGCCATTATACTGAGTCAGAAGGGCTTATCTGTGAGTAAAGATAGCAAGGCTGGTGGAATCTTTGCATACAAACGAAGGCAGACATATGGTCAGGATGTGTTGCCTTGGTGTGCAGTGACACAATGGCTATCCAAATGGAGCGGAGGAGAAGTAACAGTTGGAGTGGGGATTTCCTTGCTTCTGTGGAAAGGGGTTCAACTGCACCTGGAAGCCTTCATTGCTAATATTAGGTCTGTGGAGGATGATTGAGAATGGATTAATTTTATGTACCATACTGGTAAATTTGATGCATCAGAGCTTTTTGTTATATGTGGTGCTGTCCATGCACGCACAAACATAGAATCGTAGAATTGTAGCATTGGAAGGAATCCCAAGGCTCATCTAGTCTAACCACCTGCAATGAAGGAATCTTAGCTAAAGCATCCCAGACAGATAGCCACCTAGACTCTGCTTAAAAACCTCCAAGGACGGAGAGTTCACAACCTCCCGAGGGAAACTGTTCTATTGTCAAACAGCTCTTAGCGTCAGAAAGTTTTTTCTGGTGTTTAGTTGGACTCTCCTTTCTTGCATACCCTCCAACATTTCTCCGATGAAAATAGGGACACCCCATTCCATAATGATAATTCTACTATTTATACCCCACACATCTTATTGGGATGCCCCAGCCATTCCGGGCAGCTTAAAGGTAAAGGGACCCCTGACCATTAGGTCCAATTGTAACTGACTCTGGGGATGCGCACTCATCTCGCTCTATAGGCCGAGGGAGCCGGCGTTTGTCTGCAGACAGCTTCTGGGTCATGTGGCCAGCATGACTAAGCCGCTTCTGGCAAACCACAACAGCACACGGAAATGCCGTTTACCTTCCGCCGGAGCGGTACCTATTTATCTACTTGCACTTTGACATGCTTTCAAACTGCTAGGTTGGCAGGAGCAGGGACTGAGCAACGGGAGCTCACCCCACCGCGGGGATTCGAACCGCCAACCTGCAGATTGGCAAGTCCTAGGCTCTGTGGTTTAACCCACAGCGCCACCCGCACACATCTTACTGGGATGCCCCAGCCATTCTGGGCAGCTTACACACATATAAAAACATAACAAAACATTTAAAAAACTTCCCTATACAGAATTGCCTTCAGATGCCTCAGGGGTCAGATAACTCCATACTCTCCAGTGAAAATAGGGACATCCTAAGGAAAAGAGATTCCAGGATCAAATCAGAAACTGGGATGGCTTCTCTAAATCAGGGACATCCCCAGAAAATAAAGACACTTGGAGGGTCCGTTCTTGTAACTTGAATCCACTGGTATGAGTTCTGCTCTCCAGAGCAGGCAAAAACAAGCTTGTTCTCTCTTCCATGGTGTCAGATTTGTTTGTTTCACACAAACCATAGTTAACATTAGCCACAGTTGGTCAGTTCAGATGACATAACAAGCAGAGGTGGAGCTAGCTGCTCCGGCACCTGTGCAGCCGACGGCGGGGTGAGTGTCCCAGGGGGGCGCCGCCTGTGGTGAGCATCCTGGGGGGGTGCGGCGATGTCACCTCCCCTCAGGGATGACACCCGGGCGAGCCGCACCCACCACACCCCCTTCCTCCGCCAGTGATGACAAGCTGTGACTAAGCAAAGGAGGAAGCTTCTGAAATCCTCCTTGCACTTTCAGCAGAGTAGAAGAGGGGTGGTTGTGGAGTGGTGGAAAAGGTAAAGGGACCCCTGATCATTAGGTCCAGTCGCAGACGACTCTGGGGTTGCAGCGCTCATCTCGCTTTATTGGCCGAGGGAGCCGGCGTACAGCTTCCAAGTCATGTGGCCTGCCTGACTAAGCCGCTTCTGGCGAACAAGAGCAGCACATGGAAACGCCGTTTACCTTCCCGCTGGAGTGGTACCTATTTATCTACTTGCACTTTGGCGTGCTTTCAAACTGCTAGGTTGGCAGGAGCAGGGACCGAGCAACCGGAGCTCACCCTGTCACGGGGATTTGAACCACCAACCTTCTGATCGGCAAGCCCTAGGCTCCGTGGTTTAACCCACAGCGCCACCCACGCAATAGACCTGTTCACACCACACACAACACACAACTATGTTTTAGCATGATGTCAGAAAGCAGCATTCCTTCCTTCCTTCCTTCCTTCCTTCCTTCCTTTCTCCCTGTCAAAAACCTATTGCTGCATAGTGGCATAGTGTAACATGCATTTTAAAGGAAGGAACTAAGAGAAGAAGAAAAAAGACCTTTTAGAACCATGAGGAATGCATTGACGTAGACCAGATAAGACCCTCTGCGTACAGCATTGCATATAAATATACCTCTGTCAGGTAATCAAAGTACATTGTTTCTGAAGAAAACTTAATGAATGTGCAGTGTGTAATCTCCTGCTTATTATGTTTGCACTTTTATAATGTATTTTAAAGCTACAGGCAGGAATGGTTTTGATTCACTGTAGATTTATAATGCTGTAGTGCACACGGTTCCACCAAGAGAATGACTCCTCTTTGTTTTCATGTTCTTTTTCTCAAGACCCAGTCACCTGTGTTAGGGCAAGGTACATTCTGCTTTAATAAAACAAACCCTGGGAATCTAAGAACATTCAGCCCCATCTGTCCCTGGTTGAATGGCAAAATGTGATTTATGTTGCAGCCAGGCATGAAAACAAATGATATTGCTTGTAATCAATAAATGTTCCTGCAATCTGCAGCTTAAACAATGGAAGCTAACAATTTAGCATTTATCTTTTTGAGTTATATAAATTGAGCTGGGATCTGCAACTTCTCAGAGTTGTTAACAGGAATCTTGCTGTTGCTTTTAACATAGATAGGATTAGGCTATTTAATATGGATGATATAAATTAGTAAAGTATGTGAGTGTTGCATATGTGTGTTTTTGTGTGTGAGAGAGAGAGAAAGGGAGAGGGAGGAAGGGTTATGTCCATATACTATATGTTCACATACACATACCCTCCAAGTGGACTGATTTTCCAGGGACAGAGACAGAATTATGAAAACTAACCTGGTTTCTGATTTGATCCCAGAATATCCCTATTTCCCTCACAAGTGCTGCTGCTGCCAAATTCGGGAAGGGGGATTAGCCAGTGCTTGTCTCAAGCAGCGGCAGCAGCAAGCGATCACCCTGTTGCCTCTCCATGGCTGCTGCTATAGGATCGGGCAGTTCGTAGCAGCTGCAGGAGAGCATTGCAGATGGGGGAGGGGACAAATCATCCAACGATTGAAGTGGGATTCAAAGGCTGTTGTAAGGGGTGGGAGGGGGCCTGAATCACACTGGGCAGGTGCAGACCCTCCAAATGTCGGTTTCTGATTTGATCTTGGAATGTCCCACTTTTTCCTTAAAAGTAAAGGGACCCCTGACCATTAGGTTCATTTGCGGACGACTCTGGGGTTGCGGCGCTCATCTCACTTTACTGGCTTAGGGAGCCGACGTACAGCTTCTGGCGAACCAGAGCAGCGCACGGAAACACCGTTTACCTTCCTGCCAGAGTGGTACCTGTTTATCTACTTGCACTTTGACATGCTTTCGAACTGCTAGGTTGGCAGGAGCTGGGACCAAGCAAAGGGAGCTCACACCGTTGCGGGGATTCGAACCGCCGACCTTCTGATCGGCAAGTCCTAGGCTCTGTGGTTTAACCCACAGCACCACCCACGTCCCCCTATTTTCATCAGAGAATATGCATTCCTGATCTGCTGCCTCTGTAGCTCCTGCCACCTGAGGCGGTTGCCTCACCTTGCCACATGGGTGGGCCGTCCCTGGGTAGTTACAGTGAGGAAAGGAAAGCTGCTTCCTCACAATTTTATTGGTGAACACATTTTCACATATTCCTTGAAAATCATTCTAATTATCACCCAGAACATCCACAAGACTTTAACTTATTCACATTTCCTTTATCCAAATGAATGCTTCTCCTTCAGAAGTCTTCTCCACACCTCTCAGCTAATTATGGAGATGATATTAGAAATTTCACACTTCTCTAGATTTTGTGATGCTGTTCTCCAGCCAAATAATGTGTACAAAAAAAGTGCATGTTAGGTAAAAGTAAAAATACATATATTCATTAAAACACAAAATGCATCATATTAGGGGAAGGTGTGTGCCAAAATGTGTATATCAGGAAAAGTTGCATACAGAAATGTTATGTTCGGAGAAATTTGCACTAAAATTTAGATGAATTTTCACGAGGACTTAATTTCCCCCCTGGAAGCTGGTGCAGAATTGTGAGGAAGGAAACATCAACTTGGAAACATGAGAAACCGAAATAGATAGATTTGTCCAGACAGGGTAAAAGAGGGCTGGAAAAGTTGTGGCCTTCCAGATATTGCTCATGTAAAGGTAAAGGTAAAAGGTAAAAGGTAAAGGGACTTCCTAGGGACGCGGGTGGTGCTGTGGGTAAAACCTCAGTGCCTAGGACTTGCCGATCGTATGGTCGGCGGTTCGCATCCCCGCGGCGGGGTGAGCTCCCGTCGTTCGGTCCCAGCTCCTGCCCACCTAGCAGTTTGAAAGCACCCCTAAGTGCAAGTAGATAAATAGGTACCGCTTTATAGCGGGAAGGTAAACGGTGTTTCCGTGCGCTGCGCTGGTGCTGGCTCGCCAGAGCAGCTTCGTCACGCTGGCCACGTGACCCGGAAGTGTCTCTGGACAGCGCTGGCCCCCGGCCTCTTAAGTGAGATGGGCGCACAACCCTAGAGTCGGACACGACTGGCCCGTACGGACAGGGGTACCTTTACCTTTAAAGGGTCCCCTGACCATTAGGTCCAGTCATGACTGACTCTGGGGTTGCGGCATTCATCTCGCTTTATTGGCTGAGGGAGCCGGTGTACAGCTTCCGGGTCACGTGGCCAGCATGACTAAGCTGCTTCTGGCGAACCAGAGCAGCGCACGGAAATGCCGTTTACCTTCCCGCTGGAGCAGTACCTATTTATCTACTTGTACTTTGACGTGCTTTCAAACTGGCAGGAGCTGGAACCGAACAACGGGAGCTCACCCCATCATGGGGATTCAAACCGCCGACCTTCTGATCGGCGAGTCCTAGGCTCTGTGGTTTAACCCACAGCGCCACCTGTGTCCCTTTGTTGCTCATGTACAACCCCCCAATTGCTGCGTGGGAGTGATGGGAGTCAGAGACCAATGACACCTGGTGACACCAAAAGGACAGAAAACTGAAATGAAGCTGTCAGTTGACTTAAAAACTGTACATTCTACACTGCACTAGATACACTCACAAATGAGAATAAGTAGCAGAAGAAGGAGGGATGCGGCCTTTTTAATCAAAACCACATGCCTCATTTTACCTCCTCTCATTTCAACTAAATCATACACACTCCATGTTGTTCTGCAACATGGCCAAAAGGTGAGGACAGGAGAGGAGGGTTAAATGTACTTCTGCTGAGAAATGTGAAAACACTTATAGAACAAAATTCCCATTTGTTTGCTGACTACTTAATTTATCCTCTACAAATGAAACCTCTGCTCACAAGTTGCTCCCTCCATATAACACACATTGGATAGATGCGGGAATCACTCATCCCTGATCTACTAAGCACAGTAATCTGTTGAGATACTGTTTTTTCTGTTAATTGTAAAATTAACACAGTCATGTTTGTGTTAGCTAATGGGTGCACTTTGGAAATGAATACCACATACTGTATTTTTCACCCTATAAGACGCACCAGACCATAAGACACACCTAGTTTTTGGTGGAGGAAAACAAGAGGAAAAAAATTCTGAATCCCAGAAGCCAGAACAGCAAGAGGGATCGCTGCGCAGCGAAAGCAGCAATCCCTCTTGCTGTTCTGGCTTCTGTGATAGCTGCGCAGCCTGCATTCGCTCCATAAGACGCACACACATTTCCCCTTACTTTTGAGGAGGGAAAAAGTGTGTCTTATAGAGCAAAAAATACGGTATTTTATTTTTACTTTATTTGCATTTGTTCTTCACATTTCCCCCCTTGCTGGTGGAGTGACGTATTCTGCACTTAGCTGTTTTATTGTGCTCCTGCCCCTTAAAAACATAACTAGACACTGATATTTCACATCCCAGTGCTTTTGACTGCTATGCCTGCTTTTTGGCTCCTCTCTTAAATGAGCAGAATGTAAAAATAGAGGAATAGGCTAGGGAAGCTCTTCTCAATGAAGCGTTTGGCTCTCCTTTCTGAGCCCACTCTTCTATCTTGCTCAGCGCTCATTCCATTTCATGGCTGGTTAACTAGTACAAAGGTAACTGACCTCACTGTTAACTTCTGCTTTTGAAAGGGCACCATTTCCCTTTATTATAGTTCTCAGCAATCATTTATCCTTATCCCCAGAAGCCTTTTTCTCTGATTGCTTCTACTTTGATGCTCAGGCAATCAATATCTCTTCCCCACATAGTTAAGCAGAGTTGCTCTCTGTGTCGCTTGCATTTTCTTACAGTGTATGTTATTTTATTATGTCCTCTCACCCTCCCTTATAACAGGCTTAAGGCACTATGGATACCTCACTGACTCTGGACTGATGTCTTCGCCACCTGGGGATCTGTACCGCATATCTTTAAGAGTACAACCACTGGACAATGAATGTGAGATCATGCACTATGAGCCATTGGACAACAAGTACTCCTCACAGCAGGCCTGGCGTGGTCAATGGACAGCAGATCCCATCTCTCAGAGTTCATGCAGGAACTCCTTGCTCTTCGTCCAGTGGTAGCACCCCAAGCCCAGCTATGGGAAACCTATCTACAAACTCCCATTTAAAGACATCTCCTGGAGGAGGCGTTGCTCCTCAGAGCAATGTGACCCATAGCAATATTCACTTCACTGCATTAAGTCCCAGGAGACAAATGGTTACAAATGGGAAGGCCCTCTACCATACACCACAACCTCCAGGGCCGCCCGCGCCACAGTTTTTGAAGCCAAAGCAGCAAGAGCATGGAAACAGTTTAATGACAAGCACAGTTAAAGGTAGGATTTGGGTGTGTGTTTTCGTAATAGTAGTGCCTTTTTTAACTTTTTACAATCTCAGTAATATTATTGCCGGGAAATGATATTTCAGACATGTTATTTTACAGCGTGAGGAGACTTCCAAGAATACAGAGGCTTTTTATTTAATATAAGAGGCAACAGATTCCAATGGGTTCTTGCTTAAATCTGAGTTCTGGTATCTTACTTTTCTGCTGGCTTGTTTGTGCAAATAGTCCCACTTGTGTTTGATTCTTTGTTCCTTTTTACCACCATTATCCATTTCTTATTCTTCAACTTACCTAATTGCAGGTTTCGGTACTTGATTTTCCATGTGCAGTACTGCTCTGGCAGAAGTGGTGATACCAATCAGTGTTTGCTATTTAGGAGTTTTAAACTGTTTTTTTACAGAAGCTGTAATTGTATTAGTATTGATATGTTTGCTGCCCTTGGCTCATTTGGAGGGAGGTGCAGAGTATAGATCTAATAAATAATAATAAAGGTAAAGGGACCCCTGACCATTAGGTCCAGTCATGGCCGACTCTGGGGTTGTGGCGCTCATCTCGCTTTACTGGCTGAGGGAGCCGGCGTACAGCTTCCGGGTCATGTGGCCAGCATGACTAAGCCACTTCTGGCAAACCAGAGCAGCGCACGGAAACGTTGTTTACCTTCCCACTGGAGCAGTACCTATTTATCTGCTTGTACTTTGACATGCTTTCGAAATGCCCCTATTTTCCAGGGACGTCCTTGACTTAGAGAAGTCGTCCCAGTTTCTGATTTGAACCTGAAACGTCCCACTTTTACTTAGGAATTCCCTATGTTCATAGGAGGAATGTTGGAATAGATGGAGCCATCTGAAGGCAATGCTGTATAGGGAAGGTTTTTTAATGTTTGATGTTTTATTATGTTTTTATACATATTGGAAGCTGCCTAGAGTGGCTGGGGCAACCCAACAAGATGTGTGGGTTATAAATATTAAGGTTATCATTATGAAATGGGACGTTCCTCTTTTCATCAGAGAAATGTTGGAGGGTATGCATTACTGCATCAATGCATATGTATATTCTCTTCAAAGATTTGCATGTCAAGGAATAATTTAATGATCTGATCCTCAGAGGGTATGCTTTGAATATTGGAAGAACTAGACCAAGTTCAGTATTTGGAATGCATGATACCTAAATATTAGCCAGTGATTGTTTTGGCATGACCTCAAGCAATGCTCTTTTTGTACTTTCAGCATAGCTTTCCTGAAAGTTTGTTGCAGCAGGCATAAGATTGCATTAAAATGTTTCTGAATATTGCTGAAACTATAATTTCAGTCAACATACTTTTGGTTTGCATATATTGAACTAATGCATTCACAACAAAATTCACAACAAATTGTTACAATTTCAACAACACTTAATGGGGAAAGATTGGAAAGAAGGCTACATAATATAAGGAAAATGTGCATACAATTTACATTCCTTTATCGATGACATCTATTAAAATGTGTCCTCATGTTTCAGAATCTCTTCATAACACAACTTTCCCCCCTCACTATGAAACAACATGTATAAGGGGTGACTAATCCAAATTAGTCACATGCAGAGTAAACCAACTGAAACCAGTGGGGCTACTCTGAGTATGACTAACACTGCATATCACTCATAGCTCTCAGACTGCTAAGCTGTGTGAGAACAGTGAGTCAGCTATGATGATTTTTGTGCAATTGTCAAGAAAGCCTTTGAATGTGAAGAATAGTGGCATAGGTCTGTGAACAGTATTATGTGTGCAAAAATGTTAATCAGTAAGCAGCTTGAGCCACACTTGAAATCTCTTTCACATAGTTATTATTTTACTCCTTAGGGCCATTGTTTTTTCATCTGTCACTTGGCATGGTCTGAAAAAGAAGTTCATCAGTATGCTATGGGACTCCTTGTACAAAAAGCTGGATTCCATCTTCATTTGTTTTACTCCACACTTGCTGCCTTTAATCAGTTTCCAGTGGCTCAGTAAGCTCAACCATTGGCGATGTTTTACACTCAAGTGATTAAATGATAAATGCGTAAGTTTGTGCTCAACACACAAGGGGACTTCTTTTCAGCTTCATGCATTCCAGAAGCATTGAAATGGTTAAACCAAACTCAAAAACAAAACAAGATTGAAATCACAAAGGGATCACAAATGGTGACTTAGAGCAATTGGCTGAGGGATTCACTTGAAGCCAATAGAAATAGGTCTGGATGAATTCCTCCAGTATTTGTGCCTCTTGCCAAAAGAACAGAATTTAGCACATAATAGTCTCTGGGCTAAATTCCTGGTGTGTGTGTGTGTGTGTGTATAAACTTTTTGAAACCACAGTCAGAATGTGCTTGGGATTTATTTCCCTTGATTTCCATTTAAACTGAAGTGTTTATGTTATTGTTATAAAATGTTCCTTTGGCATAGGTTACTTCAGAGAACTTTTCATAGAGTGCATTCTGTGTGTTTCCTACTACTGAGCCCTTGCCAGTCTAAATCTTTCAGAGGAGGCTAGTCGTTGTTTCACATACCATCCTCACAAATCCCCAGGACTAACCCTGAAAAGTTCATTGATTTCAGCAATGAGCTCTTGCCTTCTTCACTCTTAATGTAAATCCAGACACCTAGAAAAATTAGAAAACATATCCAAAAGGCCCCAGGGCACTTGCAAACGTCTCTGCAGAGTAGTAGACTGTTCCAAAATGGATCCATTTTATACTAAACACTGTAAAATGCTTTAAACAGTGTTTTCACAGTGCCAAAAATTGTAACAAATTGATCTTGTTATAACCATCATGAATTAGGACAACAAAAAAGGTAAAATACTGAGAAACACCAAGAACAACTGGAGATAACTTTTCTCTTCTGTTTCCAAACTATTGTAAGTTGCAGCATTCAGTGTTTAAATGCTTTCACTGGGCAGCAATCCCTCTTGCTGTTCTGGCTTCTGAGATTCAGAATATATTTTTTTTCTTTTCCTCCTCCAAAAACTAGGTGCGTCTTGTGGTCTGGTGCGTCTTATAGAGCGAAAAATACGTTACTAGTTCTCCCTTGTGTGGCCTAGTGGAAGCGAGCTGGCTTCATCTAACAATGCTGATGCTGTCTTGTCTATCTGTGGTTTGGATTCAAAAGTGAACCAAAATTGAAATAATTTTAAAAAGAGGGTGTGTGTGGAATTGGAGATCACAAAGGTGACCCTGCACTCTTAATTACTTTAGTTACTTGGGGGAGTTAGCATAAATCAACAAATCCCAATTTGTTTTCAAGCAAAAGGATGTTTACTGTTACAAGCATCAGAGCAGGATTAAAATTACTGTGCGGCTTGAATCACTGAAATGCAGTAATTGCAGAAGAGCAAAATGGCTATATCAAACAAAAGTTACAGGCTACCCAGACCCTCGTTGTCTGGACCAAGAGATGGGGGGGTGGGAATCTTGTTGTTGTTTAGTCGTTTAGTCGTGTCCGACTCTTCGTGACCCCATGGACTAGAGCACGCCAGGCACTTCTGTCTTCCACTGCCTCCCACAGTTTAGTGAAACTCATGTTGGTAGCTTCAAGAACACTGTCCAACCATCTCGTCCTCGGTCGTCCCCTTCTCCTTGTGCCCTCCATCTTCCCCAACATCAGGGTCTTTTCCAGGGAGTCTTTTCTTCTCATGAGGTGGCCAAAGTCTTGGAGCTTCAGCTTCCCGATCTGTCCTTCCAGTGAGCACTCAGGCCTGATTTCCTTAAGAATGGATAGGTTTGATCTTCTTGCAGTCCAGGGGACTCTCAAGAGTCTGCTCCAGCACTATAATTCAAAAGGGGGAATCTTACTGTTGCCCTATAAGAAGTGGGGAGAGGCACTTGGGACCTGGTGTAGTAGGACAGAAGCCTAGATATACCAAGAAAATGGTCAAATGCAAATAAATTATGTGCTCTCTGCAGGGCCGTGTCCCAGGGGAACAGTGTGGGTGGGCTTTGTTGCTGTTGCTATCAGTGGCGTAGCGTGGGTTGTCAGCACCCGGGGCAAGGCAAGTAATTTGCGCCCCCTAACCCGTGGATTTGCGCACCCTAACCCTAACCCCCAGATGTTGCGCCCGGTACGGCCAGCCCCCCTGCACCCCCCACGCTACGCCACTGGTTGCTATTTCTCCTTTCCGCCCTTGGTATGTTGTGCTCTGAAATGGTGGTCTTGAGCAGCCTTGATGGATTCAAAGTCCTGCTTGTAGAGACTTGTGCTTGGGGGGTTGTTGCTCAGGCCTGTCCACCCATGAGGAAGAGTGAACCCCCTGAGGTGATACCCCCAAGTGAAGCCCCTGAGGTGGTGCAGCAGGCAATGCGGTGCTGGTAGTGCCAGTGGCAGTGGTTGGCGTAGTGGCAGAGGCAATGGTGCAGGTGGCATGGCAGAGTGAGGCGGCACTTCCTGCTTCGCCGCAAGCAGCAAAACGCAGCACTGCAGCCCTGGTGTTGCTGGTTGTGCCCCGGGGCCTTTTCTGCGTTGGCTCCTTGTTTGCAGAATGAGACTCACCTGGTGTCTTTATTGCATATCTTGAGGCACCAGGCAGATACATTCCTCTTTTCCCAAGCTTTCGGCTAATTAAACAACCCGTGGCCTTTGAAATTGGGGTGGTGGTGGTGATTATTAAAAAATTCCTTCCAGTAGCACCTTAAAGACCAACTAAGTTAGTTCTTGGTATGAGCTTTCGTGTGCATGCACACTTCTTCAGATACACTGAAACAGAAGTTGCCAAATCCTTCTATATAGTGAGAAGGTGGGGAGCGGTATTACTCAGAAGGGTGGTGGGAATGGGAGATTGGCAGATAGCTGAGATGAGCCTGTTGACGACTCTTAACGACTGCAATAGGTCTTACAGGAAAAGGCAAGGGGTGAGAAGGTGAAAAATGGCTTAGTCATGTATAATGAGATAAGAATCCAATATCTTTGTTCATACCAGGTGGTGATTATTGTTTTTGTTTGTTACTATGTTCTGTGTTTCGGTATTGTAAACCACACTGTGATCGTCAGATGATGGGCAATATAGAAATTTAATAATTAACAATAATAATGTGTTTGTGTGTGCGTGCTCTGTGACATCTGTGTGCATATTGTGCCCCAACATCACAAGTTCATTGACTGCCTCTGTACATGGAAAGCATGTGAACATTGTTGTCAACACAGCTCTTGCTTAGTTGACATTGGCATCATTTTCAGGGGCATTATGGGAATACCTACCATTTTTGCATTGTTTTTCTGGCTGCGTTTCCCTCCTTCCCTCCTGGACTGAACATGATTGCAGCCACTGGCCATTCAGCTTCTATAATAGGGGTGTATCTTCCATCCGTGCAAAAGGTGAACATATTAATTAGGGGATGGTACAATCTGGGATGTTCTCCTGTAATTTTTGTGAACCTTTGCTGCTCTTGGCAACTTCCACACATTCTGTGAAATTATTTATTTTAAGTACAAAGTATGAAGAATAGTTGGCTTTCTTCCAAAGAAACATTTGAAAATGTTTATAAATTATGTTAAACTATCTGGCATGTGACTGGATGGAGAGGAGGAAATGGCCATTGTCTTAAACCATCCTACATGTCATATTTGTTTATTTGCTTTTTGTTTGGGAGATTTTATTGCTTTATGCTGTTCAGGCATGTGGGACACGGGTGGTGCTGTGGGTTAAACCACAGAGCCTAGGATTTGGCGATCAGAAGGTCAGTGGTTTGAATCCCCGGACAGGGTGAGCTCCTGTTGCTCGGTCCCAGCTCCTGTCAACCTAGCAGTTCGAAAGCATGTCAAAGTGCAAGTAGATAAATAGGTACCGCTCCGGCGGGAAGGTAAACGGCGTTTCCATGCGCTGCTCTGGTTCGCCAGAAGCGGCTTAGTCATGCTGGCCACATGACCCGGAAGCTGTACACCGCTGGCTCCCTTGGCCAGTAAAGCGAGATGAGCGCCGCAACCCCAGAGTCGGCCACGACTGGACCTAATGGTCAGGGGTCCCTTTACCTTTATTCAGGCATAGGCTGTTTTCTGGTTGAGTTGCTTCAACTGTTCATTCTTCTTTGCTGTTTCTTTAGTTTTAACCCAGTTAACCACTTCCCCAGCAGGCAAAGGCATAGCCTCCCAACATTTTTCTGATGAAAATTGGGACCTTCTTTTCCATGATGATGATGATTTTACTATTTTTGGCCTGCCCATCTGACTGAGTTGCCCCTGCCACTCTGTGCAGCTTCCAACATAAATAAAAACATTTTAAAAAATTAAACATTTAAAAAACTTCCCTATACTGGGCTGCCTTCAGATATCTTCTAAAGGTTGTTACTTATCTCCTTGGCTTTGGGGTCACATACCCTCCAACTACCCATAGTGTAATTAAAGGAGCAAACCCTTTATAGTATTCTAGAATAAACCAATCATAACAAAAGTAGACTAACAAACAGTAACTACGGTAAGCAAAGAGTTTATAGTGATGAACATAATAGAGTGAAGGGAATATATCAAGAAGACATGCAAAAAGTACACAGGATGAGTTCTCTCCCTCTTCATTCAAGAATGTGTAAATGTGGATGACTGTTCTCCTATTGAAATTGGAAGTGGCATTAAGAATTGCCACAATTCTGCATGCTTCTTAAGTGCAAAGCATATGCTGTCAATGAAGCATACCATGTATAATAATGGCACAAACATGCCATATAGGTGTTCCAAAAATATGTGCTCATTTGTAATTTCCTCTAGGAAATTATTTTCTTTTTCACACACACTACAATAAGAATAAGTTGTTTTAGTGCTGTGGGGGAGTTCAAGTATTATGTAGAAGTGAATTAGTGGTGGCAATTCTTGTTTTAGAAAAAGGAAGCAATGTTAGATTACTTTTGAGCTCAGTTGTTTCTTGATATGAGTCTACACACAATTACACGTGGCTGCGTGTCAATTCATACGTTGAACCCACCACAAAACGAGGTTCCCAATTTTTGAACCAGTCCCTGTAGCTTCATCACCATTTTGATCTCCAGCAATTAGCAGATGTTAATAATGCTCATCTCCATACGATGAAAATCTTTACTAGCTGATTTTTTGCCAATCAATAAGCAGGCTAGGACAGTTAAAGGAGACAGGCCAGGCCAGTTATTTTTCTGACTGGTTGCTAAGCCAACCATGGAGAGCCTCCTGAAAACTGCATTTCCTTGGGAAATTCCCTATATGCTGCTATAGATAATCATCCACAATCCCATCGAGATTCTTCATCTCCACCAGCCATTATCTGGTCAGCTAGTAGTGGCATCATGATTCTTCATCTGTTTGCAAGCTCTCTACGGCCACAGTGGACATTAACGGCAGCCCATCGTAGTGAATGTAATGTGTGAGCTACTCTCAGATGTGTGAAACCCTCCCATTGAAAAGTATTGTGTCAGAAAAGCTCTGCTGATATTGTTTGATCTGTGATTATTATTTCACTTGAAGATGCTGGGTGGGTGGGTATGTATGATATACTCCTTCACCCCCTGAACACAGCAGAACTTATTTCAGAGTAAACATGGATAGGCTTGTGCTGTCAGAGTCTACCTTGAACTAACCATGAGTGTGAAAATAATTAGATATTGCAACATCTGTAGTGTTTTATTCTACCTTCACCATAACAGTGATATCCAATTAGTAATATAAATGGAGAGGAATAAAAATATAAGGTATTTGTACAAAATTTGCATTGAAAAAGGCTGTAACAATAGACTGTGGTCTTAAAGTGTTTTGTATTAAAATGCACAATTTATTGATTTGTGGGAATGTAATATTTCCCCCCAGTTTGAATAAGGCTAGCTGAGAAACAGCAAACCAGTTTTAAAGCAAATATAACCAGTTCACATCATATACAGTAAAAGTCATCCCAAACAGTACATGAATAATCATGGGCAGATTTCTTCCACATGAATTTTGTCATGAACTCCTTCATTGTGCGGCAAACTATCAGTTCAGAAAAGGTCAGAATGATTCGAATGGATTCCTCTCAGACCACTAAAGCAAAGCTTCAGATAGATTTGCTTGAAAGGGATCAGTCTCAAAAGGTTATCTATAATTATAGTAACTATGTATTTATCTCTCTCGTTTATGCTATGTGGTATAGCCAGATTGCCAAATATGGATACATCATATTTACAGAATGTGAAATAAGAAAAAAAAATGTTGCAGCATTACTTTCATGCTCATACACCTCAGCATGACATCAGCATATTTAGTCTATGGACATTTCCAGACTATGTGGTTTTTGTGCAGAGAACGTGTGGCGACTACTCATTTGCTGGGTGCATTCCAGACAACATCGCCTCAGCAAGCATCTGAGATCCAATCCCATATACTCCAAACTGCAGCAAACTCTTTCTCCCCCTCCTCCTTGTAAATGTACCTATTTTTCTGTTGAGTGCTGTGCAAATTGCATAAATAATAATACCACACACACACACACACACACACACACTGTATATGCCCCCCTTAATAAAATTCAAGGAAATAATTAACAAATTAATCAACAGTTGATTAGGGGTCTAGGGAGACCTGGCGAGTCTCTTAAATCAGAGGTTTTCAACCTTTCTGAGTCCATGGCTCCCTTGACCAACTACATTCTTTTTTGCAGCTCTCCTGTGGGGCTCAGGAGTCCAGTTATCGTTAAGTACGAGGAAATTTTTTGTTTTTCTGTGTAAGCTTTTCCAGAATATGATGTATGTTTTTCTATGTCTTCTGCAATCTTGAACATACACCAATCGTTAAGTACGAGGA
Organism: Podarcis vaucheri; assembly: GCF_965113315.1. Classification (NCBI taxonomy): domain Eukaryota; kingdom Metazoa; phylum Chordata; class Lepidosauria; order Squamata; family Lacertidae; genus Podarcis; species Podarcis vaucheri. Next base: position 13,074,844 of record NC_138755.1, read on the forward strand.
AATTTATTCACTGGTATGTCAAAATAGCCGCATGGCCAATGCTGTGCAGATTGCTCAGCCCAAAGAGCCGCTGTGGGAATGAATCACAAATGAGAGGATCACAGCTATCATAAAGATCTTTGACATCATTTGCACGAACATTAAATACGGCCCATGGACACGTTGCATAATTGCCTTCAAAGCAGGCTTTGATTTTTGTAAAATCCATTTGAATCAAATTGTGATGGCAGAACATGTATAACATCCTACATAGCAGTTCTTAGTATTATTATTATTATTATCATCATTATTATTTTACAGTTGAGATTTCAGTTTATATTCCTTAAGGCTGAACAGTTTAAACAATGAAAAGGTTTGCAGTTGTACTGTAATGCCATTGTGCCAAAATGGAAATTTGTTCTACGTGCATAAGGCAAGAAAGATACATATTTTAATCTATCCAAAAATACATTTCATAAATTTATCCAGTTATATTTTTGGCTCAGCTATATCCTATCTCTTTTTACTTATTTAATTTAATTAATTTTCTCATATGCATATCCCACTTTCTGGGTCAAAACAACAACAACCGCGCTTTGGGGTATATGTGATTTCCAATGGGAAACCAGCACATCCTAAATCAATATTTAGGATAGTCATCTGTTCCACTTTACAGAGAAGAATCCTTTGTTTGAAGGGATGACTTGAGGATGGTTACCGTATTTTTCGCCCCATAAGACGCACCGGCCCATAAGACGCACCTAGATTTTGGGGGGGAAATAAAGGAAATTTTTTTTATTTCCCCCCCCCCCCAGGTGTGCTGCGCTACACCAGGAGCTTGGGGCGTGCGGAGCTCAGCGCGCCCCAAGCTTCTGCGTGCCGGCAAGGTCTCCGCTAGCGTGGGAGAGCCGGGCGCCTCTCCCAGGGCTAGCGGACCCCTGCGCTAATCCAGAAGCTTGGGGCGAGCTGAGGTCAGCGCGCCCCAAGCTTCTGCGTGCCGGCAAGCAGTCCGCTAGCCTTGGGAGAGCCGCAGGGCTCTCCGAGGGCTAGCGGATCGCTGCGCTACACCAGGAGCTTGGGGCGTGCTGAGCTCAGCGCTCCAAGCTTCTAGGTGCGCGCGAGCAGTCCGCTGCCGCCCCAAGCCTCGCGCACCCGGTGGGACCTCCTGCCGGACGCGCGAGGCTTGCAGGCATTCGCCCCACAAGACGCACCCCGATTTCCCCTTCATTTTTGGAGGGGAAAAAGTGCGTCTTATGGGGCGAAAAATACGGTATATATTTGAAGGAGAGTCTAGTCCAAATCCAGTTTACAGATGAAGCAACCATGACAAGGGAGGGCAGAGCAGGGGCCTTGAAGCTGCCCATCAACAGTTAGACCATGGGTAGGCAAACTAAGAAGGGACGCGGGTGGCGCTATGGGTTAAACCACAGAGCCTAGGATTTGCCGATCAGAAGGTTGGCAGTTCAAATCCCCGCTACGGGGTGAGCTCCCGTTGCTCGAACCTGCTCCTGCCAAGCTAGCAGTTCAAAAGAATGTCAAAGTGCAAGTAGATAAATGGGTACCGCTCCAGGCGGGAAGGTAAACAGCATTTCTGTGCACTGCTCTGGTTCACCAGAAGCGGCTTAGTCATGCTGGCCACATGACCCGGAAACTGTATGCCGGCTCCCTCGCCCAGTAAAGCGAGATGAGCACCGCAACCCAGTGGCGTAGCGTGGGGGGTGCCAGGGGTGCCGGCCGCACCGGGCGCAACATCTGGGGGGGGCGCGCTTGCTGCCTCCGGAGTCGCCGAAGAGCCTCGGGCGCAGGCTGTAGCGGAGCCGCATGTCTTGCGGAACCGACGAGCTGTGCGCGTGTCCGGGCTGAAGGCGCCCGGCAGGCAGCGGCTCTCAGCGCTCGCCGCGGAGGACGCGCCAGGCAGCCCCTCCTCACAGCCCCGCCTCCGCCGGTGCTGCTGCAGCTGCTGGGCCGTTGCATTTTCCTCGCCTCTCTGCCCCCCTCCTCCTCCGGGCAAGCAGCGTCATTTGGGCGGCAGCGCCAGTGGCAACTCGCAGGTTAGGGGTTAGGGGGGGCGCAAATTACTTGCCTTGCCCCGGGTTAGGGGGCGCAAATTACTTGCGTTGCCCCGGGTGCTGACAACTCACGCTACGCCGCTGCCGCAACCCCAGAGTCAGTCATGACTGGACCAATGGTCAGGGGTCCCTTTACCTTTACCAGAGGCAAACTAAGGCTCAGGGGCCGAATCTGGCCCAATCACCTTCTAAATCCAGCCCGTGGATGGTCTGGGAATCAGCGTGTTTTTACATGAGTAGGATGTGTGCTTTTATTTAAAATGCATCTCTGGGTTATTTGTGGGGCATAGGAATTTGTTCATATTTTTTTTCTTCAAAATATAGTCCGCCCCCCCCCCACAAGATCTGAGGGACAGTGGACTGGCCCCCTGCTGAAAAGGTTTGCTGACCCCTGAGTTAGACCTTGGCTGGTACACAGATCCAGTGGCGTAGCGTGGGTTCTCAGCACCCGGGGCAAGGCAAGTAATTTGCGCCTCCTAACCCGTGGATTTTAGCACTCGAGTCTCTTCCGCGCCCCCCCAGATGTTGCACCAGGTGCGGCAGCCCCCCCTGCACCCCCCACACTACGCCACTGCTCCCACCACAAGTCTTCAGGACAGCCATCCAAAGGCTGGCGCGGGGAGGAGGTCTCTCCGCCCCACCGCCAGGCTTCGGAGCAGCCTTCCGAAGGCTGGCGGCGGGAGGAGGTCTCTCCCGCCTTGGAGAGGTTCCCGCTTCCTCGAAGGGGGCCGGCCAAACGCGCCCCCCCCAAATGTTGCGCCCGGTGCGGCCGGCACCCCTGGCACCCCCCACGCTACGCCACTGCACAGATCTGGTCTTCAGTGTCTCCAGGTTACAGTCATCTCCACTGTGATGAAATGTAGATTTGCATCAAAACATAAAAATCAGCAAATGATTTTTGCAAATCTGTATCCTCTTTTTTTGGTGATGCATTTTCTCTTTTTTGGCATTGAATAAGTGGCTATACAAAGTATTACGATAGAAAACTATGTATATTTTAAAAATTAGCTGCAGCCCAATTGATCTGGGGTGAAATTTTAATTGATTGGAAAGTATTAAGCTGTTACAGCGCTAATTTTAACAGCTCACAAAAGCACATGCGTACAATAGCTATTTATACACGTCCGTCTCTGTAACTCTTCATATTCTCCCACCATTCATTCTTTGCAAATTGTGTGTCATTTTGGCATTTCCAATATTGTTTCCTCACAGCCATTATATGAAAAGTGGTTCAGGGGCCAGTTTCAGATTCTAAACAATGCATATTCTGAGTAAATAGCATTGGGGGGGGGGATCCGTGGTTTAAGATGTTATTTCAGATAAATACGGTAATTTCTGGCAAGAAGGAAGGCTGAGGCCAGGAACAGAAGTAGCCTTTACAAGGTCTGAGGTATTCAAAATGGCCTTAATCCTACCTCTTTTTCTCACTGGCTTTGTGGATGGTAAGTCAGCCCACTTAAAGGAATGAGCTGCCACTATACGTGTGTGTGTGTGGATGTGCACACCGCAGTAACAAAAGTCCACAGAAATTTCAATTAATTAGCATGCTTTGGGCTAATGAACTGATAGCAATGAAAGAAAAATGCTGATTAGACATACGTAGGAACAATGTGGGTTTTAAATATTTGGGTCTCTGTGTAATTTTTTCAGTTTGTTTCTCTGAGATGTCAAGGATCAAGTATGAAAAGACATGTGTAAGTCTTTGTTTAGTTCAAGATGCATTAACATCTAGACTTTTAAGGAGCTAAAAAATAAAATAAAATGGGCTGGGCTCTTTCTTTCTTTCTTTCTTTCTTTCTTTCTTTCTTTCTTTCTTTCTTTCTTTCTTTCTTTCTTTCACCGTCCGTACAGTGTTACAGTTAAGCAACTTCAGCTTCAATAGGAGCAAGTACAAAGAAAATTTAGCCAAAAATTATGAATTACTCATATACTCTTTTCTGCATCTTCCCACTCTAAACACTCCATCCGTGTCCGCAACCACAATACAATAAAGTGTGGAATATGCTTAGCAGCCACTTAGCAATGATGTAAAGGTAAAGGGACCCCTGACCATTAGGTCCAGTCGTGACCGACTCTGGGGTTGCAGCACTCATCTCGCTTTATTGGCCGAGGGAGCCGGCATACAGCTTCTGGGTCATGTGGCCAGCATGACTAAGCCGCTTCTGGCAAACCAGAGCAGCGCATGGAAATGCTGTTTACCTTCCCGCCGGAGCGGTACCTATTTATCTACTTGCACTTTGACGTGCTTTCGAACTGCTAGGTTGGCAGGAGCAGGGACCGAGCAACGGGAGCTCACCCTGTCGCGGGGATTCGAACCACCAACCTTCTGATCGGCAAGCCTTAGGCTATGTGGTTTAACCCACAGCACCACCCGCGTCCCTTAAGCAATGACTTCGCAGCCACTTTATCCTACCTAAATGATACCATAGGAATGTCTACATTTTACCCCTTTAAAGCGTTGTGTTTTTGTTTCTGTAAACTCTACAAAATGTAGTGTGTAGGCATGTGTGCATGGATTTGTGTGTGAGAGAAATGATCAATGGGTCTTGCATAAGAGACCCTCCAGAGGTTGGCTCATTCCTGTCATTTAGTACGGAATATCAGTACAGCAGTTCATCAGATCGTACAGAACGATATTGCTGTTGTAACAGCGAATAACTCACAGTTTAAAACTTGGTGCTACAGCCTGCTGCCTGCTTCTCCACTGGTATAGCAAAGCAGCCACAGGGCAGCTGAAGGATTTGCTGATAACCTCCTTTGACAAATGCTAAGAGGTATCACGTAGAACACCTGTGAAGATGTAGTGAGAGCGTGCTCACTTATGGCTTATGTGTGTGGTACGGAAGCTGTACTACCCAGGACAGGATGGGGTTGTGCAGGGTTGTTAAGGCAGCAGAGAGCGTTGTTGGCTGCCCACTCTCCACCTTAGAGCAGATTTATGCCACAAGGTGCCATAGGAAGGCACTGGACATAGTAAAAGATCCATCGCATCCTGGTCACTGTCTCTTTGAGCTCTTGCCGCCGGGATGGAGATACAGGACGATGAAGACAAGAACGAGCCGTCTTAAAAACAGCTTCTTCTCCAGAGCAATCTCGGCCCTGAATGGGAAGCCCGGACTTTAAAAGTCATCTAATCTCCCTTGCTGTATTATACTGTATTGTTTAATTAGTGTTTTTATGGAGCAGTCAAGTAATTTCGTTGTCCCCGAAGGGGGCAATGACAATAAAGATATTGTTGTTGTTGTTGTTGTTGTTGTTGTTGTTGTTGTTGTTGTTGTTGTCTTTGGGATGGATGCATTTGTCAGTTTTGGTTTCTCTCACCACCCAATTTCCCCCAAGTTTGAATTTAGTTCATCCCATTTTCACATTAATTTGTGATTAAAAACAAAAAATCCACACCAAAATTTGAATTCCTTTCTCCTAATACACACATTTTCCTATGCAATGTTGCCTAGTATATGCATTTCCCCCAAGCAATTTCCACAAATATAACACATTTTTCTTATTTCCACCAATAAACATTTTACGTGCGCATTTTCCTAATATTTGCTTTTTTCATATGCAGTCTTTGGTTGGAGGACTGCATCACAAATTTTGGAGACATGCAATTTCCTAAGTGTTGCTGCGTTTCAGTTTGCATATGGATTTGGGAAGTAGAAATTAGATAGAATTTTGATTATTATATGGCAGTCCAGCCCTTCTTCATAAGAACTGACCAGAGCTCCATTATTGCAGGAGTACAAATAGCTCATTTCTGCTACTGTAAGTAAAATACTCTCAGAATAGCCTTTTAGATGAAAAATAACAACCCGACTTCTCTAGTGCTGAGATGTGCCAAAGCACTGGAACCATGTTCGACAGTTGTACATAGATTTCTTCATGAGCCTGGAAGCACAAAACACTGGGTTGCACTTCAGGCTGGTAAATTTACCAAAACAAACACTGCAGTTGTCTCTGCATAAGTATGACCTAAGAATTCTGCTGTCTTAATACAGAATTATTTTAAGATTATTTAAATCTAAGAAAACCAAATGTGAACAGCACCTTATTTCCATTGAGAAAATATTCCTTTTTCCAAGTCTTTTTTTGCATACAGTTTCAAGCTCGAGCTGCTATAGAAAACTCATCTTTGAAAGTTCCCAATATGCACGCTTGAAATGTATATAACAGTTAACAAGATTATCACTTGAAGAAACAGTTTATTTTTTTCTGTAAAGTTTTTTTAAGGCAAGGAAATGTATTGATATTTAATTAAGCATGAAGCTCTCAAATGAACCATGGAAGCAATAGCTAAACTAATTAACGGAACATAAAGGCTTTCAGAATAAATATGTTATGTGGGCTGTATACTTATTATTTCTGCCTGATTAAATTGACACCCGGGATAAAATTCTCATGTAAGCTTTTCAGAAAGACAGTGTTAAATCTTTCCCCCCTTAATGTTGGGATAGAAAAGAAAATCTCCATTTATAATTCTGGCAAGCCTGGATGGCATATTTAACTCAAGCACATCAGGTTTTAATTTAGGATCCTTTTGTAATGCATTTGATTTGGGAAGCAAAGCATGACAGGGAGCTTCTTGTCACCTCTAGCTATTTGCATTTCTATTTACATGAGGCACAGTTTCCTCTAATTCTTTTGATGTTGTGGCATGCAACCTTCTCCTTTCTAGTAGCAAGGTTTAAGGGCTATTTTAATTTGACTGCAGTTATTTGCTGCTTAAGAACAGTGGTGATCTACTGTTGGACTTGGGTGGCTCCAGGCTGACAGTATTTTGCGGGAGGGATTCAAGAACACACTGTCAGTTTAGGTTTGCACTGTTAAAGTGGATTAAAGGGCTTTGTTGGCCTAGTACACCGCATGCCTAGGAAGAGGCTCCCTCCAAACAAATACCGTATTTTTCTCTCTATACGACGCACATTTCCCCCTCCAAAAATTAAGGGGAAATGCGTGTGCGTCTTATGGAGCGAATGCAGGCTCCTTGGCTTCAGCGATAGCAACGCAAAGCCTCCGAAGCTCAGAGGGAGCGCTCCCGCCATGCTCCAGAGGCTTCGCCTTGCTTTCGCTGAAGCCTGGAGAGTGAGAGGGGTCGGTGGGCACCGACCCCTCTTGCTCTCCAGGCTTCAAAGATAGCTGCCTGAAGCCTCCGGAGCACAGCAGGAGCTCCCACCGCGCTCTGGAGGCTTCGGGTTCCTTTCGCTGAAGCCAGGAGAGCAAGATTCTCCTGGCTTCGGGTTGCCTTCACTGAAGGCGAAGGCAATGTGGGAGAGGGAGAGCTGCACAGCGCCCCTTCAGCTAAGCAGGAGGAGAAATAGAAGGGGCTCCGTTTCTCCTGCTGCTTCGCTGAAGGGGTGCTGCGCAGAGAGGGGGAGAATTATTTTTTTATTCTTCTCCCCCTCCAAAACAAGGTGCATCCTATGGTTGGGTGCGTCCTATAGAGCGAAAAATACGGTAACTGCTGCACACATGCCTTTTGCACCACACGGATCTCACTGCCACCTCCAGCGGTGACTAGATCACCGCTGAGCCAGTGTGGTGTAGTGGTTAAGAGCGGTAGTCACGTAATCTGGGTAACCGGGTTCGCGTCTCCACTCCTCCACATGCAGCTGCTGGGTGACCTTGGGCCAGTCACACTTCTTTGAAGTCTCTCAGCCCCACTCACCTCACAGAGTGTTTGTTGTGGGGGAGGAAGGGAAAGGAGATTGCTAGCCGCCTTGAGGCTCCTGAAGGGGAGTGAAAGGCGGGATATCAAATCCAAACTCTTCTTCTAGATCAGAAGAAAGGCAGGTAAGTGGTGCATTCGCACTGCACCATCTCCAGATTTCCCCAGACATATGGCAGCCCTACATTAGTTTCACCCACTGCATAGGTGAGCGCTGTATCCAGCATGGGCTTCTGAGTCGTCCATATGTTGCATGTCATTCCCTCCTTCTTTTTCTCATTTTTTCCTGAAGAAGAGGGTGGAACTGTCAAACCAAACTGGAGTGCCAGTTGAGAGTGCACGATTCAGAGTAGGGCCATTCAGAGCTGAAACTAGCCTAATCAAAGTCCTGTATCTGACATTTGTGAGCTTCTAGCTTCTGTGTTCTTTCATTGGGGAATGTAAAGGTAAAAGGGACACCCGGACCATTAGATCAAGTCATGGCTGACTCTGGGGTTGCAGCGCTCATCTCGCTTTATTGACTGAGGGAACCGGCGTACAGCTTCCGGGTCACGTGGCCAGCATGACTAAGCCGCTTCTGGGAAACCAGAGCAGTGCAAGGAAACGCCATTTACCTTCCCGCCGGAGCGGTACCTATTTATCTATTTGATGTGCTTTCGAACTGCTAGGTTGGCAAGAGCTGGGACCGAGCAAAGGGAGCTCACCCCATAGCGGGATTTGAACTGCCGGCCTTCTGATCGGCAAGTCCCAGGCTCTGTGGTTTAACCCACAGCACCACCTGCATCGCTTATTGGGGAATGTCGTTTCCCCCAACTATGAAGCCCTCACCCATTGGCCATGTTTTCACATTTAAATTTTATAACAATTAATGATACAAATCTCATTCATCATGTTATTTTCTCCCTCCCCTCCTCTGGACTCAACTCCCCCTCTGCTGAGTTATTTAGTTTTATTTATCGTATCCTGCTTTTTCTACACAAAAATAAAATCCCTTATTATTTCTCTAAAATACCTGTTACTCAAATGAAGTTATGAAAGTTTATTCAAATCCTTCCAGTGAATCCAGTCCATTCTGTTGCTTCTGCAAATAAACTGTAAATGGTTCCCAGACTCTTTTGAAGTCCTTTTTGTCCTTCTCTTGTAGTTTGTCTGTTAGCTTAGCCAATTCTGCATAGTTCATCAGCTTTTCTTGCCATTGTTCCTTTGATGGTATTTCTTCCGTCTTCCAATATTGTGCAATCAAGATTCTTGCCTCTGTTGTAGCATACATAAATAATGTCCCTTTTTCTTTTGGTAGCTCTTGATTTGAGATACCTAACAAAAAGGCTTCAGGGTGTTTGACAAAATTCATTCTAAACATTTTTTTCAATTAATTGTATATCATTTCCCATTATTTGTAATGCATTTGCATTCCCACCACATATGATAAAATGTTCCTTCCCTTTCCTTACATCTCCAACATCAGTTATTTTCTTTCCTAAACATCTTTGCCATTTTCACTGGTGTGATATACCATCTATACATCATTTTCATGCGATTCTCTCTTAATAGTATGCAATCTGTGAATTTTATATCAACTTTCCATAATTTCCCCCAACTTTCAAGTTGGGGGTTGTGTCCCACATCCTAAGCCCATTTAATCATAACTTATTTTTAGTTTCCCACTCTAAAAGATACTACTGTATATGCTTTTTTTAAACAATTTAACATTCTCTTCCACTATTTCTTTTTTAAATCTGGAGATTGTATAACTAAACCCCTTTTTCTTGTCTTCTTTTCCTTAAAAAATTCATTTAATTGCCTATGGTGTAATCAACTTTGTAAATAGTCTTTCAGCTCATCATACTCTTTTAATTTGAGTTTATCTTCTTCTGTTAATAACTCTCTATATGTCAACCAGATTACTGTTTTGGTCAACTTAAGTGAAAATGCTTCAGTGGGTGACAGCCACCATGGTGTTTTCTGCTCTAACAGATCTTTATATTTCCCCCACACTCTTATTAATGACTTTCTTATTATAGGGCTTGAAAAACCTTTATGTATTTTCCCTTTCCTGTAAATATGAGTGCCAGCCAAATCTATTGTCATGTCCTTCTAATTCTAACTCTTCTTCTTTTTCTAATTTTATCCAATCCCGTATCCAGACAAGACATGCTGCTTCAAAATACAATTTCAAATAGGTGTATTTTTAAAGCACTATCAGTTGTAAATACTAAAAAGCAATTGAATGACCATATTAAAAACACTGAATCAGAATAACTTCAAACCATTTTAAAACACAAGAGGGGAAGAAAATATACAACACCCACCATGAGAAGACCCTGGCACAGCAGCCAATGAGTGGCCAAAGGCCTGTCTAAACAAAGAAGTAGTTCACTGTCAGCAAAAGGGAAGCAGAGAAAGGGCCAGCCAGCCTCCTGTGGAAGGACGTTCCAAAGTCTGTGCTCTCCTGGGATAACAGCTGCATCTCTGCACAGCGCTGGCTGAGAAAACCTTATTCCCGCAGCTATAAGATGCATGACTGAGTACCTACATTGGCTCCCAGTACGTTTCCAAGCACAATTCAAAGTGTTGGTGCTGACCTTTAAAGCCCTAAACGGCCTCGGTCCAGTATATCTGAAAGAGTGTCTCCACCCCACTGTTCTACCCGGACTCTGAAGTCCAGCACTGAGGGCCTTCTGGCGGTTCCCTCACTGCAAGAAGCCAAGTTACAGGGAACCAGGCAGAGGGCCTTCTCGGTAGTGGCGCCCTCCCTGTGGAACGCTCTCCCATCAGATGTCCAAGAGAACAACAACTACCAGACTTTTAGAAGACATCTGAAGGCAGCCCTGTATAGGGAAGCTTTTAATGTTTGATGTATTACAGTATTTTAATATTTTTTTGGAAGCCGTCCAGAGTGGCTGGGGAAAACCAGCCAGATGGGTGGGGTATAAATAATAACAACTTCTTATTCTTCTTCTTCTTCTTCTTCTTCTTCTTCTTCTTCTTCTTCTTCTTCTTCTTCTGCTGCTTCTTCTTCTTCTTCTTCTTCTTCTTCTTCTTCTTCTTCCACATGAAGTTCTTTTGACAGCTGTCCTTCCACACACTTTCAACTGTATTTCATCAGCCATAAGGCTTAGACATTTCATTTAAAGATTACATGAAAGCTGAGATTCTCGCGCTTCAAACACTGACCGCATGCAGGACCTTAAACTGGCAATAGTATGACATACAGAAATGCGCTCTAGTACAAATTACTAAGTGGACTGGCATGATTTTATTATAGTGCTTTAGTAAATTGGGATCTTGGAAAAACAGTTAGGTCAACTGCCCTTGGTTGTGCCAGCTATGAATTTTGCAATGTGGAAAAATTATTGTGACCCATTAGAATGCTGGCACCAAAAATTGCTTCATATGTGTGTCTTATAAGATTAATGGCAAAACTGAGGAATTTTGTGTGATATGTGAAGAATGCATCGCTTATCTGAAGACGAGCAGAGATGTGCAATGTAAGGTTGGGTGATATTGCTAGGGAGGGTTTGTGGGAGGTGAAATGCTATAACAGGCCAACATGTTCTTTTTGTAGAATATTTACCGGTAATCCATCATTTAGCTTGCTGTTCATAAGTACAAAGTAACTTTCCATCACTTTAAAATAAGATAAAGTATGTACTAAAAATATTCACAGGATCTCTTCAAACGTGACTTTGTGCACCCTGGTTTACCTTGAAGTCTTGGATAGTATTTTCCTGTTTAATTACCTCTCCCAAATTGCCCCATAATAATAATAATACTTTTCCCCTTGTCATATCCTCCCCTTCTTGTTATATTTTGATTTTTCTCTTGTCTCTCATTTATTCCTGTGCTCTTCATGCATTTGCCATGCTTGGGTATCCAGATCAGTCTAGGAATAAGAAACACAAGGGCAGGTTTCAGTGCCTTCTGGATATGCCTTCGAGTTTACTGCTTGCCATACAAGCTGTAGAACAGATTTGCACAATTAGATCTATTTGCTTATAGGCACCTTGCCTAACGTTAAAGTAGCAGGCTTTATAAAAGCGGGATATAAATAAACAATGTTCCCCAGAATCAGGACTAAAAGCAGCTTGCAAAAATTAAAACAACACAGATGAACCACAGAAAGCTAAAAACATGCAAAAGATGATAATACTTAAAACATAGTTAAATTGTAACAGAATTACAGCAATATAAAAACAGATATGTTAAAATACAGATATTAAAGACTGCACTATTAAAAGTCCTTTGCCTTAAAAGAGTCAGTTACCAAAAGCCTGTTGGAATGAAACCGTCTTCACCTGCTAGCAGAAGCACAACAAGGAGGAAGCCAGGCAGCTCTGTTTTATAATTAATTAACATATAATTAATTAACAAATATACATTTGGATATTCAGTTAAACTTTATAATTACATTGAACTCTTAAGTAATATAATATGCACATTTGACTGGGAATAAGCCTCATTTGAACTCAATGGGGATTCAATGGCCCCTTGCCCACTTTGATGTTTTCTTGAGCTTTGTATCTACCGTATTTTTCGCCTTAGTTTTTTTGGGGGGAAATAAAGAAAAAAAAAATCCCGGGCTCCCAAGGCTTGCGGAGAGCTTCCTGAAGCCTGGAGAGCAAGAGGGGTTGGTGCGCACTGACCCCTCTTGCTCTCCAGGTTTCAGTGAAAGCCTGCACTCGCCCCATAGGACGCACACACATTTCCCCTTCATTTTTGGAGGGGGGAAAGTGCATCCTATAGGGTGAAAAATATGGTAGTTTTGTATTTAAAAGCTCATGAAAGTTTGTAACATTCCCAGAATATTGTGTCGATAAATGGAATCTAGGGCTCTTAATGGGTATATATTTTGTGGATGAATTTTGTTGTTGTTGTTGTTGTTGCACCTAAAGGCTACAGTCCTAACTCTACTTACCTGGGAGTAACCCACTGAATTCAGTATGGCTTACTTTTGAGTAGACATGGTTAGAATTGCACTCTAACAATTTTATTGTGGTGCAAACTTACGTGACAACACACTTGTTACTCTGTATAGTGTAACAAGAATCTGTTATTTTTACTGCAACATATTAAGTTAGTCCTTGTCAGGAATTAACTTTGTTTATATACTCTTAGACTTATTTTCTATTAATCTGAATACATACATATATAACTTGCTTTATCCCCTTATACTGAATTAATTAATTATGGTCTACTCATAGATGCTGTAATGCTAGAGAAAGCTAAAGAAAGTTAAAAAAAAAGAGAAACATTCCCACTGCTCATGTTAAATATTAACAAGCAAGTGTAGTTAGCCAATAACTTCTTCCTTATGCAAAATATCTGTTAAAAACCCAAAACAATTTTTCAGGAAAGAGTTTCCATTAATGGCATGTTGATAATGCAAGTAAAACATAGAACAAATATCATAAGGGGAAGTAAAGTTTGCCTTTAGTTTTGATATATGGGGTATTCCCTGCTCCCAAGGCATTCTTACCTAGTTTCGGTGTTTGCATTTACCTAACTAAACTCAGCAACTAAAAAGTATTTCCACAGAAGGAGGTGATCTCATTACTGCCTGCTTTGAACCAGCCAACTTAATTACCTGCACAGAATTGTTTGCGCTGGTCAGTGCTGGATAATTTCTTAGCCTAGTTCCACGTGAAGAGAGGCATTGTTCTTTGTGCTGCTTCGCCAGTCTCTTATAGGCATTGCTGAAAGCATATGCCTGATTACTTCATGGCACTGAACTGCAAATAGGCCTTGGAAATTAATGCTGTCTAACTGGCTATGAATGCACTGGAACGCAAAATCCAAAGGAAACTGCCTTTTGCAAGAGATGACGCACTGAGGATCACTGGTTACTTTATGAGCATACCACTTCCCATACCAAAAAATAAATTAATAATATAAATCCTGCCTCTCCCGTTGTGTTGAAACTGTTCGAAAAGTAATAAATATCATTTTAAAAAATAAATAAATCCTGCCTCTCCCAGATCAAAGGAATGAGCCATCAGACACAGTAACCCATATATGACTGACCAGAGGAAGTGAATCATATGAGACTTATTGCCCTTAGGAATCTATTGGTCACCATCAAATTTTAGTCTGGCTCTAGCTGCTGGTACTTGCTCCTCCTTAGCTTGAGCAGGACTTGAAACTCCTGCTGGGAGGCAGCTTAGATTCTCAGAAGTGTACTGATATACTGTCCTGCCAATATTCAAAAAACCAAAGCAAACACTAGGTCATACTCACTGCTCAGCTCAGGGTTTGAGGCAATTTCTTCTGCCATAGTTTTATTTTGATGTGTATAAATGCATCTACTGTATATAGTAATTTCCACAGTGATTGTAGAACCTGAAACACTGCATTGCAATGAAGAAAAGGTCCTGGAATATTCAGCTCTACAAGCAAACCTTCCACATCTTCAGGAATTCCCTTTGCAGAGCACAGTGGGGAAGTTTACCACATGAGTTTAATATGTACAGAAAAGTACTTTTGCCAGCACTTAGGGTATTTTTTATGATTTAACGTATGCAGACATAAAGAATACGCATGTATCTATTTCTATATGTGATCACAGCCTGGGGGTTTACATGACTCCAGATAAGCAGAGCAAATAGAAGCAGGGAGGAGGCTTTGCCCAGTGCCATGCAGTTCCAGTGCATAGCTGTCAACCGTCCCTTATTTGGCGGGAAACTCCCTTATCCCAGCGCCGTGTCCCACTGCTGTCCCTTATTGATAATGTCCCTTAAATTTCCCGGGTTTCATGCTCGCCCGGCTTGGGAGGGAAGCAGCGGCTTGGGGTCCTCCACTGCAAAAGAGAGAGCGCACACGAGCTGCCGTCTCTCCATCTCTCCCTTTTCCCCTTCAGGGGCGCGTTGTGAAGAGACAGGTGGTGGCGGGTGGGCAGGCAGCCCCACTCTTGCGAGACTTCCACTGCGCTGCCAGGGGAAGCCGGAGGCAGCAGCAGCGGCTGAGGAGGCAGCCTGAGGGAGTAGGAAGAGGAGGGGATGGGGAGGGATGCAGAAGGGTGGTGCCAGTGGCGTAGCGTGGGTTGTCAGCACCCGGGGCAAGGCAAGTAATTTGTGCCCCCTAACCCGTGGATTTGCGCCCCCTAACCCTAACCCCCAGATGTTGCGCCCGGTGCGCCGGCCCCCCTGCACCCCCCACACTACGCCACTGCGTGGTGCTTCAGCGACTGCCGCGGTGCCACAACCGCCTCATACCAGGCTCGCGGGCGGTGTGAGAGCCTCTCTTCCTCCCTCTCTCTCGGGCGGGGAAGGGCCGATGGAACTCCCCGCGCCAGGACAACGGCAGTCCTGATGTGCTGCTTAGCATCCCCTCCAACCAGTGCAGCATCTTAATGTAGTGATTTCTCCCTCTGCATCCCTTTCATAACTCTATTTTTATAAATCATTTATCCATCCATAGTTCAAATTTTTACTACAAGTTTTCTGTCAATCCTACCAATGAATGTAACTCTTTACAATAGCTTTTCAACTAAATTATAAACTTTCCCCATTCTTTATTAAAGAGGTCCTCTTCCTGGTTTCTAATTCTGCCTGTAAGCTTTGCCATCTTGACGTCGTTCATCAGTTTTGTCTGGCACTCTTCTTTGGTCAGAGTTGTAGACCCTTAGGATCATCTAGTCCAACCCCCTGCAAAACACAGTCAGTGGCAGCAAAAGCAGCATGGCTCCATCAGTGGCAGATTACTGTATAAGCTAAGCAAAATCCTTTATTTTGGCTGCTGATCCCTTATTTTCGAGGCTGCTGGTCCCTTATTTTCAAATCTGTAAGCTGACAGCTATGTTCCAGTGGCCACGGCTCCTCCTCTCTCATGCTCACGAGGAGCCTGCCTTTGATACTTTGCCGCGTTCGGCTCAGCCTCCTCCGCCCATTCAATATTGGGGAGGGGGCTGAGCCTCCTGCTAAGAAATATTGAGGGGGCTGACAACACCTCTGGCCCTTAGAGTTGGTGAGTCTGCCTTTCTACTTGCTTACATTGAAATGCACTTGCTGTTTTACTGCCCATTCATGCTTTGAACTTCCATCAACCCCCTTTTGTTTTAACCACCCTGAACAATTTGGTATCATTAGCAAACTTGGCTTCCTTGCTGCTCACACCTAATGACTTGTGTGTTCAATTGTTTTTTAATGATTGCTTTTCCCCTATGTTTTTAGCTGTTTCTATTTTAGCTAAAAGGGACGCGGGTGGCGCTGTGGGTTAAACCACAGAGCCTAGGACTTGCCGATCAGAAGGTCAGCGGTTCGAATCCCCGCGACGGGGTGAGCTCCCGTTGCTCAGTCCCTGCTCCTGCCAACCTAGCAGTTTGAAAGCACGAAGTGCAAGTAGATAAATAGGTACCACTCCGGCTGGAAGGTAAACGGCGTTTCCGTGCACTGCTCTGGTTCACCAGAAGCGGCTTAGTCATGCTGGCCACATGACCCGGAAGCTGTACACCGGCTCCCTCGGCCAATAAAGCGAGATGAGTGCTGCAACCCCAGAGTCGGCCACGACTGGACCTAGTGGTCAGAGGTCCCTTTACTTTATTTTAGCTATTAGCTGCTTTTGAGTCCCTTTCAGGGGGAAAGGCTGGGTATTATTTTTTTATTATTATATAATCAAACTACAAAATACATGTCCCAGTGCCAATCTTTGGGGGGACTTCCACTTATACATCCTCCATTTGGGAGAACTGTCCATTTAGTTCTGCTTCCTGTTCTTTAACCAGTTACTGATACAGAAGAGGGCTTACCAAATTCTATGGCTGCAGGAGTCATTGATGAGGTCCTTCAACAAAAGCTTTTTGAAAGCTTATATACACAATGTCAACTGGATGACCTTTGTCTGTATGCTTGCTGTTACTCTCAAGGAACTCCCTAATGTAGTGGTTTTCAACCAGTGTGCCATGGCACCCTGGGGTGCCTTGAATGATGGGGTGCCATGAATGATGCACCGCGGGCAACACTGGCCTCTGTCTCTCTTCTCTTCCCTTCCCTCCCTCCTCTGATGCCCTCTCCCATTTCTGCCTCTCAAAGGCTTGTGCAGCTGTTTGCAGGAATTGTAGGGAGATTAGGTGATGTTGGATATTTATTGTTCATTCATTCATATTTGTTTGTATGAGACTCTTGAGAGTCCCATGGACTGCAAGAAGATCAAACCTATCCATTCTTAAGGAAATGAGCCCTGAGTGCTCACTGGAAGGACAGATCCTGAAGCTAAGGCTCCAATACTTTGCCCACCTCATGAGAAGAGAAGACTCCCTGGAAAAGACCCTGATGTTGGGAAAGATGGAGGGCACAAGGAGAAGGGGACGACAGAGGACAAGATGGCTGGACAGTGTTCTCGAAGCTACCAACATGAGTCTGACCAAACTGCGGGAGGCAGTGGAAAACAGGAGTGCCTGGTGTGCTCTGGTCCATGGGGTCACGAAGAGTCGGACATGACTAAACAACAACAACAATGTTATGTTGATGTATATGTTACATCAAGCAAGTTAATCCTGCAATTTCCATTGCATGTCCACTTTCCTTATTGTGTAATTGGTTCCATTACTGGATATGAGAAAGCAACTTTGAAGGCAAAGGATTTACTAATTTGTGAGAGATATGAACTTATTTGTTAGGGGTAAAATTTAATAAGAATCAAATTACTTAGGTTGCAGCAGTGAAGAAAATAAAAATCTGTATGAAAGCCACATTCTTTTGACGATCATTGTGGAATTTGGTTGCGTGTAAAACACAACAGGGGCTTAGATATTAACTAACTACTGAGGAGAAACAGCAAAATAGGCAAGCTGAGGAATGAGGAACTGGACAGATTAAAACATTTCCTCCAAGTATTTTTGCTGTTTGCATTTGTTAATTATTAATGCCTAATTATTGACAAAAGACAGTTTTAATTTATATGTAGCACATCAATTTGAAATGAAACACTGCTTATTTCCGATACTCCATTTTGTAGGCTCTGACAGTGTATTCTCATTGATGTCATAAAGGTGGCACCTGAATGGCTCTGGTGTGGCTGAGATAAAACCATGTCAGCCAACACATTTTTTTAAAATGTTAGAAAGATGAAAATATTCCTTGCCAGCTAAGATTGCAGTCTTGGGAATACTTATCAGGAAGACAGTCCCATTAGTTTCAGGCTGAACAAATATCTAGGAGCCCCTTCCTAGGGCAAGTCCACAAAGGAATTTTCCCCGCGTTTCCTTTTCTCCGTGTGCATGAGAAGCAATATGTAAGAAAGGAGTGAATGACGTGAGATGCTTCTGCCAGCACTGCCACTTCTGGGGAAAACACTGATCGAGGCCTGGAAGTATCACTCTCCAGAATGTTGTGTAAAGGTAAAGGGACCCCTGACCATTAGGTCCAGTCGTGGCCGACTCTGGGGTTGCGGCGCTCATCTCACTTTATTGGCCGAGGGAGTCGGTGTTTGTCCACAGACAGCTTCCGGGTCATGTGGCCAGCATGACTAAGCCACTTCTGGTGAACCAGAGCAGCGCACGGAAACGCCATTTACCTTCCCGCCAGAGCGGTACCTATTTATCTACTTGCACTTTGAAGTGCTTTCGAACTGCTAGGCTGGCAGGAGCAGGGACCAAGCAACGGGAGCTCACCCCGTCATGGGGATTCGAACCGCTGCCCTTCTGATCGGCAAGTCCTAGGCTCTGTGGTTTAACTGTTGTGTAGCTGGCTGTTAATGCTGTCCACAAGGCCAGGCCAGTCCCTAGGGCTGTGTGGGGCCCAGGAGAAATCAGGCTGTGTGGGCCCCCCATTGCCTTCCTCTGCCACTTCTTCTCTTGATGATGATAGTGATGGAGGAGGCAGCCTCCCGCCTCCATCTTCCTACTGCTTGTTGTTTTACTCCTCTGTTATCGGCAGTGGCCTCTCCTACAGCCTACATTTCTCCTCCCTACTGCAGTGCTTTGGCGGCAGCAGTGCTAGCTTGCCGCCTGCCTGTTCTGGCTCTAGAAAGGGAGGAGGTGGAAACCCATGTGAATGGGGTGAGGGCCTGCAGGGCCAGCCAGGCATCAGGGCTGCTGACTGTGGCCACCAGCGCCACGTGCAGGGCTCCCTAAAGTGTGGTGTCCAGGGCAGTTGCACCTATTTGCCACCCCAGAGATGGCCCCTCCCATGGTGGTGGTAGTACAGGCAGGGGTGTAGCATGGGTTGCTGGAGCCCAGGGCAGGGCAAGCGGTCAGTCCCTTTGCTGGCCAGCATCTAATCAAGAGAGTCTCTCCTTGCAAAGTAGTCTCAACCTGGTTGCAGCTCCTCAGAAATTTGGGCCTAGGGTCATGGCCCCCCTGCCCCCTCACACTGCATCACTGAGTGTAAGTCTTTTCTTTTTTTTTGCCACCATGGACTTCTTGGGGAGGCTGTTTGTGGGTGCAAAGGAAGGCCTCTGAGTTCTTGTGGGTGCATGTGAGTGTCATGTTGGCAACTGCTGCACTGGTACAGACATAGTTTTAAAAACACTGGTGCAAAAGTTGACACAGTCCCATTGAAATCAAGGGAGAGCCTCAGGTTACTGTCCAATTTCCTCCCTCCACAATGGAGACAGATTCCTGTTCCATCAAGTTACGCCCACCAGGAATATATATATATATATATATATATATATATATATATATATATATGGCACAGCAAGTGAAAAGAGGTGTGTGTCATTTATGCAGTCTCAGTGTCCAGAGAGTGATAGCTGAAATATACTCGGAGTCGAGTGTGGATTTCATGCTCTTTATTCAGCTCATAGTAGTGAGGAATGAAAGTTCCCCCAAAATATCTGCTTTATATACATTATTTACACAGTGGGTCACACGTGATTGGCTAATTCTGGGATTCTCCTGTAGGCCAATCAGGTTGCGGATTCACTTCCACCTGGAGCTGGATTGGGTGGCTCCTGCGGACCAATCATACTGCTGCATTGTTCTAAGACCAATCAGACTGCTGCATTCTGGGCCCTATTGTTCTAGGACCAATCAGACTGCTGCATTCTGAATCCTATTGTTCTAGGACCAATCAGACTGCTGCTTTTTGGATCCCATTCAACTCAGTACATAACAATAGCTCACAAATGGAAACTGCATGATGGCACACTTGGCAAACAGCTAACAGCCAGGGAGAACAAAAATATTGGGGAAAGGGCAGGGTAAAGAGCAAACACGACTCATACTGGTTTTCTCAGAGAAGGCTGGGGAGGAGCATCATGGGGAAGAAACTGAGGCTGGCTTACAGCACAAAAGTAACTACCATGATTGCAAGAACTACCATGGAAAGCCTTTGCCCCTGTAGTTCTCAACAGATTACAGTTACTCACTGACAGGGTCTATCCTGAGTCACAATGTGGCTCAGAGGTCAACAGTCAGCATGATTTTCTCACTGTGTCAGCGAAAAGTGCCCTTCACAGTGCTCAACTAAAAAGGATGCCCATTTATGCTCCAGAAGGTGATCGTGTCCTTCCACAAAACATGCATGGCACCATCCAGTGTGATGGGTCATCCTTGGATGCCTTCCGTGTGAAACAGGGCTGTGCTCATGCTCCATCTCTCTTCAGGATATTCTTCTCCCTGTTGTTCTCCTTTGCCTTCAGTTCAGCTGAAGATGGTGGGTACTTCCATTCAAGGAGTGATGAGGGTCTGTTCAACTTCTGAGGAAGCTCTACAGAGACTCATCAACCATTTTGCCCAAGTCTGGAGGGAATTTGGCCTCACCACCAGCCTGATGAAGACCAACATCCTAGATCAGGACATCACCAGCAAACCACACATCAGCATTGGTGACCGCATGCTTGTAGTGGTAGATGATTTTGTCTACCTGGGCTCCAACATAACCAGCAATATTTCTGTGGTGGCCTGGGATTCAGACTCGGATGCTGAACCTGAGGAATCCCAGCCTGCACAGGATTCGCCGCCTCAGGAACCAGCTGAGCCGGGGCTGGGGCTTGAGCCTGAAGGGTCCTCACCTGTGCTGGATCCTCAGGTGCAGGCATCAGCTGAGTCTGCTCTGGCTCCGGAGGTGATGGAGGACCCATTGCCTGCAGGTGCTCCACTCTCAGCCCCGTCAGGGGAAGCTGAGGTTGCCTATGGGTCCGGTAACCTTCCAGCCTCTCCTGAGCTACAGAGGCTCAGGGCAGAGAGGCGGAGGGAACTAAGTTCTCGCAGGAGGAGTGCTCACCTCCAGGCCAGGAGAGGTGAGTCACCAGAGGATCTGGGCTGCCCTATGTCTCGGGGCAGATAAAAGCTGGCCAGCCCCAGTCCCAAGCTGCGGGAGCAACATTGTTGGTTGCTAGTTCCTGCCTGAGCTCCTGCCCTGGCTCCCTGCTTGCATGCCTGTTCCTGACTTCACCCGACTCCCTGCCCTGCACCCAGCTTCAGCTACTACAGGCTGCCTCCACGTTGTACCTCTGACCACGGACCGGACTTGGACCTCGCCTCTCGGGTAACCCACAGGGCCTGCACAATTTCCATTGACGCTAATCTGGACAGGCACATTGGCAAGGCAGCTGAAGCAAGGACTCACCTCTTCAAAAGGGTGCGGGAGAATGTGATGCTGATGACCAATACCAAGATGAAGGTCTACCAGGCTTGCATGTTGAGCATGCTGCTTTATGGAAGGGAGTCTTGGGAGACTTACATACACCAGGAGCAACACCTCAATGCCTTCCATATGCTCTGTGTCAGGAAGATTTTGGGCATCACATGACAGGACAGAGCCAAAGAAGGATGTGCTCTACAAAGCCCACATTCCCAGCATCTTCACACTTCTTTTTCAGTGACATCAACGCTGGCTTGGTCAGGTGCACAGAATGGAAGATGCCAGAATCCTCAAGGAAGCTGGCTTCGGGCACTAGGCCTGTGAGGAGACCAACTCTGTTCTACAAAGATGTCTGCAAACATGGCATGAAGACTGACATTAACTGTCGTATGGGAATCCCTTGAAGACTATAGCAGTGCCTGGAGACAGACAGTCAGGTGGTGTATCCAGATCAGTGACCAGAGGAAGAATGAGCACTGGGAGGAGCACATAGAGAAGAAATGCCATGGTACACCTCTAGCAGCAAAACTGGATCCTTTATCTGCCCCACCTGCAATAAAACATGTATCTCCTGTATTGGTCTCTACAGCCACAGCAGGTACTGTGACTCTCCAATGGTATGACTTTATCCTTGAAGGCTCACCCTTCCATTGTCTTTTGAGACGAATGGATGACAACAATTTTTCTCAGAATTCTTACAAATATCTGGCCTCGGAACCCAGAACCACTAAGAACCTCAGCTCACTCCTTTTGAGGATGTGTGGCTCCAAGGACTTGTAGCTCATGGAAGAGAGTGTAGCATCAAACCTGGCTCTTTCCTCCCTTCAACCCACAGTGCCTTAGAAGTGGAGGGAAACAGGTTAAAGCATTTTCTGCACTGGGTCACAGCAATGAAGAAAAGGCAAGGGCAGCCTTGTCCCCAGCACCTGCCTACTTCTGCTATTAAAAAGCTGCACATTGCACAATTAAATGAGAGGTCCCTAGCTTCTCATGAGATACACCACCATGTCAACAAGGCTGCTGGTCACTTTACTGCTCAGCTGCAACACAGCATGATCAGGCAACTCTTAGAAAGGCACCTCATAGACCGCCAAGCCCAAAGTCTACTTCACTTCTTCCATTGGCCTCAGTGGTGGGCAGACAGTATGCAGGGGAGTCATGCTGGTTGGCAGTGCTTGAGGGACAGAGGCCTAATCCTGCTCAGGCTGCACAGACAAAGCACCCTCCATAGGAAAACTAGGGAGGTGGGTCACCAGGGTGAGGTCAATTATGGCTCAGACCAGGATTCTTGAACATTCTCTTGACCTTGGAGATTAGTCAGGCTTATATCATAGCAGCTGGACTTAAAGGCATTCTAGATCTTAAACATTTGGTAGTGCTTTAAAAGTAGTGACCCTAACCAGGACTTTGAATTAGCCAGAATCCAGAGTGAAAGGTTCACCTCCGAGTCCCATGCTTCAGATAACTAGCTCCTGTCTAAAGCCTTGCAGGTGAATTCTGTCTCTATTGAGGATTCCTGGAAGAGGGTGCTATAGTAATCCTCGCCATGGGAACTGTCTGTTGCAGCTGCTGTCTAATAATAATAATAATAATAATAATAATAATAATAATAATTTATTTATACCCCGCCCATCTGGCTGGGTTTCCCCAGCTACTCTGGGCGGCTTCCAACAAAACACTAAACTACAATATCCTATTAAACATTAAAAGCTTCTCTAAACAGGGCTGCCTTCAGATGTCTTCTAAAAGTTTGGTAGTTATTTTTCTCTTTGACATCTGGTGGGAGGGCATTCCACAGGGCAGGTGCCACTACCAAGAAGGCCCTCTGCCTGGTTCCCTGTAACTTGGCTTCTCGCAGCGAGGGAACCGCCAGAAGGCCCTCGGCGCTGGACCTCAGTATTTGGGCAGAATGGAGGTGGAGATGCTCCTTTGGGTATACTGGACCGAGGCTGTTTAGGGCTTTAAAGGTCAGCACCAACACTTTGAATTGTGCTCGGAAACGTACTGGGAGCCAGTGTAGGTCTTTCAAGACTGGTGTTGTATGGTCTTGGTGGCCCTTACTCATCCCTGTTCTATTACTTTTGCTTTTATGCAGACAACTGGACACGTGCAGAGGTAAGAGTGCTCCTTATCCTTGGTGCTACAGAAAGCACAGGCAAGGTGACTGCAGCAGCAGTAGTGACCAGTGAGAAGCCAGCTGTTCCACTATGGGGCCACCCCTTGCAAGGCTCCTGCACCTTTCCAGAGATCATGGCATACATGACTATAACAAAGGCAGCCATAGACAGCATGGAGATGCAGTGATGATGAAAACTGCACCTGTTGTTCTGGTGTCTGTCATGCAGTTTTTTTGTGAGAACAAGAAATATTGCCAGCCACTCACGCCCACTGATTGTTCTGTGATGCTGTCAGAACTCACTTCACAGCTATTCAATATGTTGCTTCATGTTGTTTAGTAAAAGTTGTCAGTGCTGTCTGTGGCAATAAACATTGAGAGACAGGACAGTCTCCCACCTTGCTTGTCACTTACCCCAGCTGCCTTCATGATGGGGCACTGAAGGGATTTTGTGCCACAACGCTGCATCAGTCCTGCCGTTTGAGTACTGAGAAGTGATGGGTCTGCACTAGGGATGGGGGGATAAATTTGATCCAGTTTACAGGTACCTAAGTATCACTTTCTGAAACAATACAAGAATCGAAACACAACCATGCTTTGAAATTTGCACTTATCTGAATTTTGCAATGCAGTTTCCAGTTAAATAATGTCTACAAAAAAATGCATAAACTTGGATGAAATGTGCATATATTAGTGAAGATGACATTTGAAAATACATTATCTGGAGGAATTGCTTTGTAAAAACATATAATTAGGCAAAATTACATAGAAAATTGTGTGTATTAAGAGAAATTTGCACTAAAATGTTGGTGAGTTTTTGCAATGACTTTTAAAAAACCCTTATGTGAATATGCAGCGAACTGAACTTCAGACTGGAAAAATGAGAAACGGAATGAAACCAATAGTGAAATAATAATAATAATAATAATAATAATAATAATAATAATAATAATAATAATATTTATACCCCGCCCATCTGGCTGGGCTTCCCCAGCCACTCTGGGCGGCTTCCAAAAAAATATTAAAATACTGTAATACAGCAAACATTAAAAGCTTCCCTAAACATAAGTTGTTTAGTCGTTTAGTCGTGTCCAACTCTTCGTGACCCCAAGGACCAGAGCACGCCAGGCACTCCTGTCTTCCACTGCCTCCCGCAGTTTGGCCAAACTCATGCTGGTAGCTTCAAGAACACTGGCCAACCATCTCGTCCTCTGTCGTCCCCTTCTCCTTGTGCCCTCCATCTTTCCCAGCATCACTGACACATACTTCCACTCGATGGTTCAATAACCTCCTGGATATCCTTGGTACTGCTGTGGTTATAAACTGAGGAATTGGGCTGCATGAAATGGAAAAGGGAGGGAATAGAAAATGCACATCAGATATGGAGCTGGACGTGATGGAGAAGGCTGTTTGTTGTAGCCCTCACCTCTGCTTGCTTTGGAGGCCTCTTGAGAGTTTCCGGGCAGATTGTGTGAACTGGGTAAAATTGTATCATGATGGTATTCATGCTATAGCTGTGTGTTGGTCTGTGCACTGACAATGCCTTTTATGCGTGTCAGTGCACATTGTCTTGACTGGCGGATTTTGGCAGCGTTGCCAAGGTGTATGTGAGTATCTGTCAGTGTTCCTACATTGTGTCTCATCTCTTGTGCTTTCTACCTTGCTGATGTGAGGGCATATGATAATGAATTCATTACACCAGCATTGGCCTTTGCATGACTGCCACTGATGTGGTGAGTCCTTAGGATCAGATGATTTAGTATCGAATTGCACAGTGCATTTCATTGCTTTAAATGTGATGTGGAACACTTCTCTCTTCTAGATTACATCCATTGCTTCTGCTGGAGATTCTAGGCTCCCCCCGCCAAAAAAGATGAATTACGCTGTGGGTTAAACCACAGAGCTTAGGACTTGCCAATCAGAAGGTCAGCAGTTTGAATCCCCGCTACGGGGTGAGCTCCCATTGCTCGGTCCCTGCTCCTGCCAACCTAGCAGTTCAAAAGCACGTCAAAGTACAAGTAGATAAATAGGTACCGCTCCGGCGGGAAGGTAAATGGCGTTTCCATGCGCTGCTCTGGTTCACCAGAAGTGGCTTAGTAATGCTGGCCATATGACCCGGAAGCTGTATGCCGGCTCCCTCGGCCAATAAAGCGAGATGAGTGCCGCAACCCCAGAGTCAGTCACGACTGGACCTAATGGTCAGGGGTCTCTTTACCTTTACCTAATTCAAATTGGTGGTGGCCATGTGCAAACTACTAGAAAATACTTATCTGCAGTTAAGTTCCATGTGGTTGACATGCATTTAAAAGGATCTTAGTCCATTTACCATTATTTTGTATGTGTAAAATCCACATCCCATCAAGATATTATGCATAGTGTCAGATTCCTACCTTTAGTAGTGTTTCTGCTCCTGTTAAAAAGTGTATAAGGAGTGTGTGTGTGTGTGTGTGTGTGTGTGTGTAAGAGAGAGAGAGAGAGCGAGAGCGAGAGAGATATTTAAAATTTGCACAGGTGTGCATTAATTCTGATGTGGAACCGCTATTAGAAATATTGTTCTTCTCAGTATTATTTATGTATGCTATGTAGTGCTTTTAAACTTCTTGTGGATGCAGGGATTGCAAGATCACACATCCAAATTGTGGGTGTTACGTGCCTATGTTAAAAGTTCTCTGATGGCTAACATTTCTGATGTTTGGCCATTTAACTCACAATGAGCTCATGCTTAATCAGGTAGAAATGGTCTAGTTATATGGTTTCAAATATTCAGCTTGAACAGTTAGACACTGTGATGCTGTCAGAACCTCTAAAAGAAACCTAAAACCCTTCTGTCATTGGCTAAATGTTTTGAATTGAGGTTAAATGAATGTTGCTTTTATTAAACATTTGTAGATAATATGTAAGTGGCACTGTTCTGTCATGCAGGAAAATCTCTATTTGTATTTGCCAAGATTCTGTGATAAAGTTGTTCTTTTCAAGTTTATCCGTTTTGGGTTTTTTAAAAAAACTAAACAAATTTATATGGTAAAACTAGTCTTTTCTTTTCAGATCCCTCCAAGTTTTATTTTTCTTTCCTTTTGAACACAGCATATTTATATTTTCAAAACTACAGAATAATATCAAATGGCAATTATCTCCTACAACTTCTGCCAGATTTGGCAAAAGTTAAAGTTGTTCATGTTTTATGGCGCTGACTATTTAAGTAATTTCTTATTTTAGAGCATATCTTTTTATTTATTTTTAATTTCCTTTTAAAAATAAACAGGTGTTGCTGCCAGGAGGATAACCCCAGCCCTGTTGTTGTTAAGTCATGCTTTCTGGTTTTCACAAGCTTCAGAAAAATAAAGCATCATTAATTTTCTTTTCCCTGTATTCTGAACACTACCTCTTTTACATACTTCTAGGTACAAGTGTTTAAGCAGGCAGAGAGAATAACCGTTTTCTGTCATCTCTCACTTTTCCCCTCTCTAAAATCTTTGTTAGGGCAATATGTTTCTTACGCCATAATAAATATACTGTGCTAATATGGATTTTGGAAATTTTCTTAAGTTTTTGTGCTGCTTTCTCTATCTCTTTCTCCATTATCTTTCACAATTATCTCACTTTGTTCCTTTCCTTTCCCTTTATCCCTTTCTTTTGCTGTTTTCTTCTCTCTCTCTCTCTGTTTTTCTTTTTATTTAGATTAGTTTTTCATCTTCTTCTTTTATGACAAAGCTTTAATAAAGCATTATTTTTTTAAAAAAATATATATCACTTTATAGGACTGCTTTTAGGTCGGCTTCACACCTGACATGGCAATTGTGTGTATTTAATTATAAATTTAATACCTTCATATACCACCTCTCTTCTCTGTTAGTTACCTAGCTAATTCACAGTATACATGCAAAATAATATTAAGACTAAAAATACGAAAGCAGCCTAGCTACCTTTGAAGGTGACCCGGAAACTACAACTAATCCAGAATGTGACTGGGAGCGGCCACCAAGACCACATCACACCGGTCTTGAAAGACCTACACTGGCTCCCAGTACGTTTCCGAGCACAATTCAAAGTGTTGGTGCTGAAATTGAAAGCCCTAAAAGGCCTCGGTCCAGTATACCTGAAGGAGCATCTCCACCCCCATTGTTCTGCCTGGACACTGAGGTCCACGCCAAAGGCCTTCTGGTGGTTCCCTCAATGCGAGAAGTGAAGTTACGGGGAACCAGGCAGAGGGCCTTCTCGGTAGTGGCACCCTCTCTGTGGAACGCCCTCTCATCCGATGTCAAAGAGAACAACAACTACCAGACTTTTAGAAGACATCTGAAGGCAGCCCTGTTTAGGGAAGCTTTTAATGTTTGATGCATTGCTGTATTTTAATATTTTGTTGGAAGCCGCCCAGAGCGGCTGGGGAAGCCCAGCCAGATGGGTGGGGTATAAATAATAAATTATTATTATTATTATTATTATTATTATTATTAGCCACACACAAAGTAATAGTGGTAACATAAAATCTACCAGTACCCCATCTCCAAATGTAAAGGTAAAGGTAAAAGGACCCGTGACCATTAGGTCCAGTCGTAACCGACTCTGGGGTTGTGGCGTTCATCTCACTTTATTGGCTGAGGGAGCCGGCGTACAGCTTCCAGATCATGTGGCCAGCATGACTAAGCTGCTTCTGGCGAACCAGAGCAGCGCATGGAAACGCCGTTTACCTTCCCATCGGAGCGGTACCTATTTATTTACTAGCACTTTGACGTGCTTTTGAACTGCTAGGTTGGCAGGAGCAGGGACTGAGCAACGGGAGCTCACCCCGTCACGGGGATTCGAACCGCCGACCTTCTGATCGGCAAGTCCTCGGCTCTGTGGTTTAGCGCACAGCGCCACCCGCGTCCTGCAATCTCCAAATGTACTGCAGAATGAAAAGGTCTGCATTGCCCTTCCGAAAGATTGACGGGAGATGCCCTGATGTCTCTGCAGGAAGGAAATTCACAGGATGGTCAGTTGGCATTGCAGGAGAAAAGCTCTGCTCCTTCAACTTCTCAATTCGCCTCAAAGGACATGGCAGTGTGGTGGGTTCAGATAGAAAGAAATGCACTGGAATGTAGTCTAGACAAAGCTGATGTGTTTTCTGTAGTCAACAACGACAACATCTGGGATGGCCAGGCATATTTTCCTCAGCATAGAAGACACACGGTGGTGATGGGAAAGTACTTTAGCAGTAGAAGTTTATGTTTACTGTTGTGTTACAAGCCACCTTTTATGGATGAACTCTTTTAAAGATTTGTTGAAAAAGGTCCAATGGTGTCACTGTGGTCTCTCAGAATGGCAATGTGTTGTTCACTGTGAACGGAACTTTAAACATATTTCCCTAGTTTTTATGGTGAAACATTTGGCAGGAAAGTATATCATATTAAAGCATTTTGCTGGGAACTTACTGCTATTCACTTGCTAGATTTGGGTTAAAAGGGAAATTTGAAAGGTGCCAGCGCTTTTAATCTATGTGCCATTATACACCTTGTGCATCGATCCATTCAGGTTGCACAAATTAGAACACTAAGTAGACTGGATGATGGTAAGGATTTTAGTGTGAGTCCTTAAGTATGGGGCAATTGTGTAATTTACTATCAAATTTGAGTTTTCCTTATGAAGATAATAGCATTGTGCATGTAAATTTATTGTGTGAATAGTGTGATTGAACTTTAATCTCTGAGATCATTGGTTTGTCAACAGGTGATATTCAGGAACTGTAGCTTCACACATGACCTGGTTGCAATTATTAAATTATTAGAGATGCGGACTTTGTTCTTTAGCTTTGAAGACATATATATATATATATATATATATATATATATATATATATATATTTGCTTTCGTAGATTTTCACGGGTACAGGAATGCAGGTTTTGGTGTCTTCGGGTGTCTTCCCGTGTAAGAGTCGGGGTGTCTGTGCGACGTTTCGACGAGGTCTCACTCGTCATCTTCAGGCTGGTGCTTTCGGCTTCTTGTTACTGGAACAGAACCAGTAACAAGAAGCCGAAAGCACCAGCCTGAAGATGACGAGTGAGACCTCGTCGAAACGTCGCACAGACACCCCGACTCTTACACGGGAAGACACCCGAAGACACCAAAACCTGCATATATATATATATATATATATGATTTTGTGAACAATTTCTTTTTTGTTTCAGTCATAAATTGTAATATTTGGATTTGTAACTCTCAGATGATTTCATTAAAACAAATCCTTAGGGGAACATGATTAGAAAAATATAGAAATTTGGGATTTGTGAAATTGATCAGGCCAAACAGTCATTCTATAAACTTGTCAAATAATATATGGCTTGATTCGTGATTCACTTTGCTTTATTCCCCTGTCTTTAACATCAGCCTCTTACACTGCATTCCACCATCAGCCTTTTTCTCAGTTCTTTGCACCTGCTTTATATGTATAATACTATGGATTCATAAGACTTTTTAAATGTGGAAAATGTAAGTTAAAATTTGTACAACTCCTTCATTTTCAGGGGGTCTTGCCTTTGGGACTCGGTGCAAGTCAATCGGAAAAAGTAGCAGCAACAAATTAATCGTCACCAGCAGTCCAATGATGGTTCAGCGACTGGGACTTCTGTCTCCTCCTGCCCAAAAGGTCTCAACGGCATGCAACCAAATCAGCCCTAGCTTACAGAGGGCTGTGAATGCTACCAACTCGAATATACCTCCATCTGATACAAGGTCTTCATTTTATTCTATAGGAATGTTTTCATGTCTATAAAGTCAGGAAAATATTTTACCACTCACTTTAGAGTTATACCTTTTGTGCACAGTTGAAATTTAGAATGAAAGCTGCAGTCTAGGTATTGTAAAGGTAAAGGTAAAGGGACCCCTGACCATTAGGTCCAGTCGTGACCGACTCTGGGGTTGCGGCGCTCATCTCGCTTTATTGGCCGAGGGAGCCGGCGTACAGCTTCCGGGTCATGTGGCCAGCATGACTAAGCCGCTTCTGGCGAACCAGAGCAGCACACAGAAACACTGTTTACCTTTCCGCTGGAGCGGTACCTATTTATCTACTTACACTTTGAAGTGCTTTTGAACTGCTAGGTTGACAGGAGCAAGGACCGAGCAATGGGAGCTCACCCCGTTGCGGGGATTCGAACCGCCGACCTTCTGATCGGCAAGTCCTAGGCTCTGTGGTTTAACCCACAGCACCACCCGTGTCCCTCTAGGTATTGTAGTTCAATATTATTCCTTTGAGATTAGTCACAGGTTGTAGAAGTTATGCAGCAATGCCCTATGAAAAGTATGCTATAACATGTGCTATGTAAGTAAACTTCGGCTAACAAATGTCGGCTATCTAGAATAGTCACAGGTGGTTGCAGCTCTCTTTTGGTGGTGAGCTTGTAGGTGCTTTCTAGCTGACTGGTGGGATGGTGCGGCAGCTGCCAAGGCCTGGGAGAGGCCCTCTTGCAAGATCTCAGGGGTCACTCCATCTCATGTGGTCCACCAACCTGCTTGTTCCCTTTCCTTCCTTCCCTTGGGTGGAGGAAAACAATCTAAGTCCCCCTAGTGGTGTAGCTAGTGTGGTGTAGTGGTTAAGAGCGGTAGTCTTGTAATCTGGGGAACCGGGTTCGCGTCTCTGCTCCTCCACATGCAGCTGCTGGGTGACCTTGGGCCAGTCATACTTCTTTGAAGTCTCTCAGCCCCACTCACCTCACAGAGTGTTTGTTGTGGGGGAGGAAGGAAAAGGAGAATGTTAGCCGCTTTGAGACTCCTTCGGGTAGTGATAAAGCGGGATATCAAATCCAAACTCTTCTTCTTCTTCTCCTCCCTAGTTTATGAGCTCTCACTGGGGCTTGCAATGGCCAGTGGTTAACAAGGTTGGAAATGATTTTTGCATGCAGCTGCAATTAGCCCTGGTTAGTCTCTTGGTCAGTTAGTGGGTTGCACTCACACTCGAGACCCTGACGGGGGCTGCCAAAGCAACTGTCACCACAATAGTCAGTAGGTGGTATTCAATGCAGCCTGAGCATCAGGTTGTTTCTACCTGAGTTTCCCTTGATTCTCCAATGTAGTTGCAGCCCCTGACACCTCTCTCAGGCCTTTCCTGAGAACACCATGGCCCTTGGAGGAAATCTGTGAAGGGCACAGACAGCACAAGGGACTGCAGTAAGGATATGGGGCAATTCTTCTCGTGCAAATATTTGCACTCATGCAGTATTGGACACCACCCATTACTTACTAATAGAAATATTATGTGTAGTAGGGGGATGCGGGTGGCGCTGTGGGTTAAACCACAGAGCCTAGGACTTGCCAATCAGAAGGTTGATGGTTCGAATCCCCGCAACGGGGTGAGCTCCTGTTGCTCGGTCCCAGCTCCTGCCCACCTAGCAGTTCGAAAGCACCTCAAAGTGCAAGTAGATAAATAGGTACCGCTCTGGCAGGAAGGTAAACAGCGTTTCCTTGCACTGCTCTGGTTCACCAGAAGCGGCTTCGTCATGCTGGCCACATGACCCGGAAGCTGTATGCCGGCTCCCTCAGCCAATAAAGCAAGATGAGCGCCACAACCCCAGAGTCGGTCACGACTGGACCTAATGGTCAGGGGTCCCTTTACCTTTACCTATGTGTAGTAACTTGGTGTTCAGATTTTGAATATGCAAAAGCAAAGACCAATTTTGAGAAGGTTATTTTAATTGTCAAAAATAAGCAGATGAGCTCTGAATATTTCAGCTGCTTCATAGAACTACCAAGAGCTAAAATTTAAGTAACTGTTTGCATTCCCTCTCCCTCTTTTCTCCACTGCAGATCCCTTCTGTCCCGAGAATCTTTGGCCTCCACAACCCTGAGTCTGTCTGAAAGTCCATCAATCCAGAGTGTCAAGCAAGAATGGCTTCATGGCTACAGGATTTTTCCTTCTCTTCCTTCCAGCCAAGGCTCCCCAAATGGCACGGACCTTGGGGACATCACAAGTGTTACATCTGGAATGTCCATGTCCAACAATGTTTCTAGCTCATTACCATCTTACTTGTTTGGTGTGGAAAATAATTGTTCTCCTTATCCTAGTCCTCACTATTCTTCAACCAGGTCTCATTCAGCCAAAAAGAGGGCCCTCTCTCTGTCTCCTTTGTCTGATGGAATCGGGATTGACTTCAATACAATCATCCGCACATCCCCCACTTCTCTTGTTGCTTACATCAATGGCTCAAGGGCATCTCCAGCAAACATCTCCCCTCAGCCTGAGGTCTATGGACACTTCTTGGGAATAAGGGGAAGTTGTATCCCTCAGACTTGCTCTATTCCAAATCCTCAAAAAAGACTTCTTGTTGCTAATGGCAATGTTGCCCTTCCAAGTTACGGTGAAAGTGGGAACACTGAATACCAGCGGATGCAACAGTTGGAACAAAACAGCCTACAGCCAGCAGTCACTAACAACATGGTGGTTCAACAAGGAATATCTCTGCTAGATAGCCAATCTGTGGGAATTTTAAAAAGTGGGCGTGCCAATGGTTTTTCTGGGAACACAATGGACATGCCACCTACTTCTCCAGTGGCTCCCCTTGTTCTTCCTCCATCACATGGTCCACCTCCCCCATACCACGCACATCAACATGACCTTATAAACCATCCCCACCAGATTTCCCTACCAGCATCTGTGCAAGGCCCTCTCTTAGACGAAGAAGGCGAACTGGATGAGTTTAATGGCAAGCACTGCTGTTGCTGGATAGACTGCAGTGCTACTTATGACCAGCAGGAAGATCTTGTGCGGCACATAGAAAAAAATCACATAGACCAGAGGAAAGGAGAGGATTTCACTTGTTTTTGGGCTGGGTGCCCTCGGAGATACAAGCCATTTAATGCTCGTTACAAACTACTGATTCACATGAGAGTGCATTCAGGAGAAAAGCCAAACAAATGTACGGTAAGTCTAAAACATGTTAGATAGACACACTGGTTTACTGTATATGAAATATACCAATTTTTAACACTGTGCTAGGTTCCTCCCCCCTTTTTGGCTAGTACAGCTTGTTCTGAAATGCAAGCTTTGTTGATATTAATGAATTAAAAACTAAGTGAATGAATAGACTTTTCATATGCATGCAGAGGCAGAAACAGGAACAGAGGAAGATGCATTATACCAAGTCAGATCATTGGTCCATCTAGTTTAGCATTGTCTATGCTGACTAGCAGTGGCACTTCAGCTTCTGATGGGGTATCAGCCAGGCCTGCCTGGAGATGCTGGAGGACCAGCCTGTAAGTCTTCTGCAAGCAAAGCATGCATTCTCCTGCTGACTGGTGGTCCTTCTATTTGAACTTGTTCGAGCTTCAGATACTTCAATGCAGTTAGAACAACTAATCCCTCGTTTGCTTATTTTAGTGCTTTTCTACATCTGAGCCTTAAGGTAAAGGGACCCCTGACCATTAGGTCCAGTCGTGATCGACTCTAGTACTGTGGAGCTCATCTCGCTTTATTGGCCGAGGGAGCCGGCGTTTGTCTGCAGACAGCTTCCGGGTCATGTGGCCAGCATGACAAAGCCGCTTCTGGCAAACCAGAGCAGCACACGGAAACACCGTTTTACCTTCCCGCTGGAGCGGTACCTCTTTGTCTACTTGCACTTGCTTTTGAACTGCTAGGTTGGCAGGAGCAGGGACCGAGCAACGGGAGCTCACCCCGTCACAGGAATTCGAACCGCCAACCTTCTGATTGGCAAGTCCTAGGCTCTGTGGTTTAACCCACAGCGCCACCCGCGTCTGAGCCTTATTTAGCTGTTAATTCATATTCCCTTTCCCAATAATTTTTATTGTTTTTCATGTAAATACAAGAACAACATATAAGTATAGTAACTTGTCCAGTGGTACAGTCTTACTAAGTTTCATATGCAGTACACAATATGCAAGCAACACGCTTATTTATGCAATATCAATTTAAGTCTCCTCTCCACAAAGATTCTAGTGTTGGGGGTGGAATAAAAGGATCCCCTGTCTCATTTATAAAGGAAAAGAAAGGAAGCCAAGTCTCATGAAAAGTGTCTCTCCTTTTTGCTGTGGTGAGCAAGGTATTCCAAGAGAGCCACATTCCAAATATTATTTAACCAGATTTCAATGGGGATTTCTGTAGATGGTTTCCAATATCACTGGAGCAGTCCAAACCCACAAAAAAATTGAATTTGTATGTGAGGAGTGACTTCTGTGTTTCCTGATGATGTTGTTGTTGTTTAGTCGTTTGGTTGTGTCCGACTCTTCGTGCCCCATGGACCAGAGCACGCCAGGCACTCCTGTCTTCTACTGCTTCTCGCAGTTTGGTCAAACTCATGTTGGTAGCTTCGAGAACACTGTCCAACCATCTCATCCTCTGTCGTCCCCTTCTCCTTGTGCCCTCCATCTTTCCCAACATCAGGGTCTTTTCCACATCCTGCAGGTTTTTTTGGGGTGGGGGATGTATCTATTGAATGGATATTAGCTGGGTCTGCAGTGATAATTTTCCTTATTATTTCAAACAATTCTTATTGCAAGGCAAAGAACTTGGAAGCCAGATCTACTTGCCTGGGGCTGTTGTGTTCCTCCAGCAGTTGCCTCCACTCAGGCCCAGTCCTATCATTGGGCAGAGGAAAGCAACCACCTCCGACAGCAAATACTAGGGCATGGGTTCAGCAGCAAGGGGGTAGACAACTGAGCTGGGAGTGCCATGGGGCCTGCGCTGCACCCTCCAAGATAAGCCTACAGCCTTAGCAGAGTGTTGTTGTTGTTTAGTTGTTATTGTTATATTTATTTATGTTGTTGTTGTTTAGTCGTTTAGTCGTGTCCGACTCTTCGTGACCCCATGGACCAAAGCATGCCAGGCACTCCTGTCTTCCACTGCCTCCCGCAGTTTAGTCAAACTCATGCTGGTAGCTTCGAGAACATTATCCAACCATCTCGTCCTCTGTCGTCCCCTTCTCCTTGTCCTCTCCATCTTTCCCAGCATCAGGGTCTTTTCCAGGGAGTCTTCTCTTCTCATGAGGTGGCCAAAGTATTGGAGCCTCAGCTTCACGATCTGTCCTTTCCGTGAGCACTCAGGGCTGATTTCCTTCAGAATGGATCGGTTTGATCTTCTTGCAGTCCATGGGACTCTCAAGAGCCTCCTCCAGCACCATAACAGTAGAATGCTTTCCCCTTATTGTGCAGAGTTTCATGTGCACATTACATAAAGCCCATTATAAATAATATTTTAGGAAAGGATTTTCTATTTGTTATAAATAAATACTAGTTCCCTTCTCTACCTAAACTTCACTGCCACTCAAAAAAGATTGTCTGGAAGATTAGTAAAATGTAAAATTCTCCTCCTAACAATTATGCTGATAAATTTATCATGTGACATAAAAGCACTTCTTTAATTTGTAATGGTTACTAATATTTTATGCGCACAATAGCCTGGCATTCAGCTTTAAATAACAATGTAAAATGATATCCTTTTCAGGCTTTGACAGCATCACCTTATATTCCAAGTATGCTTGTTACAGTGCTGTTGGTGCCACTGCACTGAGAGATTTGTATCTTATATGTGCTGAGCCTGGGAAGGGGAAATGCACACCTTGTAAAAGTCGAAAATTCATGGAGGATAAGCTTCTCAAGATGGTTCTGCCCTGCCTCTACTGTCAAGAGGCAGCAATGCATCTGAATAGCAGTGTTCTGGGGGTGGGTGGGTGTTGCAGCAGGAAGGGGAGACTCCCCAGCTCAGGCTTCTGCCTCAGCGTCTGTGCTGTGCTCTTCCTGTCCCCTCTTCTGCTTCCTCCTCCTCCTCCTCCTCCTCCTCCTCCTCCTCCTCCTCCCAGCCTGCTCTTTCTCCCTCTGGCCACTCAACCCCCTGGCTCTGAGCCTTCTTCCCCTGGGGGCTCCCTGGCTGGTGCTGCATCCACCAAGTCCACAACAGCTTCCAACCCTCCATCTGTTGTTGTTTAGTCGTGTCCAACTCTTTGTGACCCCATGGACCAGAGCACGCCAGGCACTCCTGTCTTCCACTGCCTCCCGCAGTTTGGTCAAGCTCATGTTAGTAGCTTCGAGAACACTGTCCAACCATCTCGTCCTCTGTCATCCCCTTCTCCTTGTGCCCTCCATCTTTCCCAGCATTTTCCAGGGAGTCTTCTCTTCTCATGAGGTGGCCAAAGTATTGGAGTCTCAGCTTCACGATCTGTCCTTCCAGTGAGCACTCAGGGCTGATTTCCTTCAGAATGGATAGGTTTGATCTTCTTGCAGTCCATGGGACTCTCAAGAGTCTCCTCCAGCACCATAATTCCTCCATCTAGTGGGGCTCAAGTATAGAATTGGTTTGGCTGTACTTTGGGGGGAAAGATCTCAGCCCTTTGTAAACCTAATGGTGAAATGATGATGTATCAAATGAAAGCCAACCTTAGCGGAGGATTTGCAACACTGCACGGTTTTGTTTTGCCACATCTATTTTACATTAGAATGGAGTTTTTAAAAAAATTCTGTAGTGTATCTTTTTTCCTCACCCCATAGAGTCTCTCTAGGCAAATGATGTTTTGATATCATTGCAGGACAAGGCTGCCAGTTTTTCTTTGGCAGGCCTCTTGTGTGCTTGATAGCTGCCTGTCAGACGGAACTATTCCTATCTATTCTCCATGCCATGAAATACTTCATTTGCTAAGTCTTTGACTGCTGTTAAAAGCTGAGAAGCTCTGCCAGGAGGGGAAATAGTTGGCAAATCTCCAGCAATGAGTAAAACATAAGGGGGCACACACAATGCATATTTATCCAATGGAGGGAACACTATTCAAAATACTGTGTATTAGCAGAGATTAAGTTTGAAATAAGCACCAATGCTTCCCAGCCAGGGTCCATAAGCTCTGAGTCAGTGACCCAGACAGATGGAATAAAGCAATGAAATATGCTTATGTATAACTGCATGCATGTTTATTTACAGCCATGCTAATGTATATAGTGTGGAAATACATGAGACCTGGGATTGTTCGTAACTACACTGAAAGCAGTAAGATACTCTCATTAAGGACTAATTTGATCCACTGGTTTCAGTGGAAACTGATTCTTTTGCAGGTGTTCATACCTAAGAATAATGTGTGTGTGTGTGTGTGTGTGTGTGCGCGCGCGCGCAACATCATGGCAACAGCCTCTGCCCTGCCCCCAACCTATACACATTCACTGGATGTCTGTAGGGAAGCTGTGTGTGCACAACTATTTGTATAGAGGACTCTGCACATGACTGGAAGTCCTGACTTTGCAGGATTCTTGACCATGTAGAGAACTGCCACATACACTGGCGGAGGAAGAGGAGTGCAGGGGGAGTGCACTGTCCCCGACGGAGCAATCCCGGTGGGGTGCCATCACGGCTGCCCCCCCCCGCCCCCAGGATGCACACCAGCCCTGCCCGGCCCCGCCCCGCCTCCTCTCCGCACCCCAGTGCCGGAGCTTGAAGCTCTGCCACTGGCCACATATGGGTGTTGGGGCTGCCTTTGTATATTCTTCTAATAACCCTTTATAGGCTGGAGGATGAAGGTGATCTCCCTGCATCTCTACATTTACTGTTCACAGTTCTGGATGCCTGAAAATGTCATGGCCAACTTTAGCTGTATGGTGACCTTCCCTTTTAACAAAAAATGGGGCTACAAACCTTCCTGGTGCACTTTACATTGTAGAACACCTACAATGTAGTCCTTTTGGCATGACTGGCATGGTAGTAAACATTGTTATCAAATTTCAGCCATTTAGTTGTCTTTCTGAAAACAACAACCCAGGAAAACTAACTGAATCTTACAAATGGGTTGCCAATGTTAATGTATTGTTGTAGGGGGGGACAAATATCCCATGCACTTTTTCAATCAAAAACCAGTCTAAAGATCAGTATCGTTCTTCTGTTACCACTTAAAGAGACAATTGTATAAATTGTCAAAAGGGACACGGGTGGCGCTGTGGGTAAAACCTCAGTGTCTAGGACTTGCTGATCGTAAGGTCGGCAGTTCGAATCCCCGCGGCGGGGTGAGCTTCCGCCGTTCGGTCCCAGCTCCTGCCCACCTAGCAGTTCGAAAGCACCCCCAAGTGCAAGTAGATAAATAGGTACCGCTTTATAGCGGGAAGGTAAACGGCGTTTCCGTGTGCTGCGCTGGTCTGGCTTGCCAGCTGCAGCTTTGTCACGCTGGCCACATGACCCGGAAGTGTCTTCGGACAGCGCTGGCTCCCGGCCTCTTAAGCGAGATGAGCGCGCAACCCCAGAGTCGGACACGACTGGCCCGTACGGGCAGGGGTACCTTTACCTTTTTAAATTGTCAAAACAAAGAAATACCAGGTGGCTTTATTTTGGGACAATACCATCCTGACATACATCTGAATCTGGTTTGGGATCTAATAATATACTCTCTGATATTGTCTATATCTGTTTCTTAGTTCCTGTTTAGGAATTAACATATTGGGGTAAAATAATGTCCCACTGTGATTTTCCAAGGAAAACTGGATACAGAGAAACAAATTAAAATGCTCTTCTCCTATATGGCTTTGTTTGGGACATTTTGCTGCCCCAAATTTTATTGGAATTTGGTTTGGGGAAGAAAATACCTGATAAAATTAACTAAGGGATGATATTTAATCTATCTTCAAAGGAATAACTGATTTAGCCATAGAAGGTATACAGTGGTACCTCGGGTTAAGAACTTAATTCATGTCCTTCCACAGTGGGGACATTCCTGCAATGGAGGAATCCCAGCTAAAGCATCCATGGCAGATGGCCATCTAACCTTTGCTCAAAAACCTCCCAGAAACAAGAATCTACCGCCTTCTGAGGGATTCCTTCCCATTGTCCAGCAGCTCTTCCTGTCAGAAAGTTCTTCCTGAGGTTGAGTTGAAATCTCCTTTCCTGTAACTTGAAGCCATGGCTTCAGGTCCTGAGGGCCTCTGGAGCAGGAGAAAACAAGCTTCTTCCCTCCTCCCGGTGACGGTCCTTGAGATATTGACAGGGCTGCATGGTGTGGCTCTCATATCCATCTTCTGAGAGAGAGACCAAAACCTTTCTCTCTCCCCTTTCTCCACCCCATGCAAAATTGCAAGGGGTCAGTGCATCTGGCAGGTAAGAAGAAGGTCGGAGTTTGGAGCCCAGTCAGGGCTGGCTGTGGGCAGGATCCTGGCTAGGGGGTTGGACTAGATGATCCTTGGGATCCCTTCCAACTCAGCCACGCTATGATTCTATCCAGCAGATCTGGAAGGGGCAGGAAAGCAAGATGCAGAACAAGGGGAGGCACAACCACACACCGCAGCAGCACACTCTGGCCAGACTCACAGTGGCCTCATCCCAGCACACTTTGACCCCCCTGACTTTATTTCTATTAATTCAGTTTCCTGACAACCCAGCTGCCTGGCCCCTGTGTGCCAGCTGATGTCACAAAGTGCTGCTTTGCAAGCAAGCCTTATATGGTCCTGCAAGAGGGAAGCCTGTCAGATGATGGTGAGAGACTTGGCAAGATCCTTGCCCATCACTGATCATGAATAGGAACTGTGAAGGTAGGAGGAGCACGAGGCCCAGAGGAGAGGAGTGGCATAGAATTATTATTATTATTATTATTATTATTATTATTATTATTATTATTATCCTCATCCTCATCCTCATCCTCATTATCATCATTAGCATCACCCATCACTGGTGCATGTGGCTTGGCTCCCTGGCTTGACTTGTCAACAGCTGTAGATAGCTTGCCAGGTCCCTGCCTCTCAGAAATGCAGCTCTGTGGCCCTAGCCCCTTTTCATGCTTCAGGGGCCTCCAATGGATCCTTTGGTTTTAAGGGAAAGGCGTCTTGCAGGCTTCATCTTGCATG
Organism: Podarcis vaucheri; assembly: GCF_965113315.1. Lineage (NCBI taxonomy): Eukaryota > Metazoa > Chordata > Lepidosauria > Squamata > Lacertidae > Podarcis > Podarcis vaucheri. Next base: position 13,114,972 of record NC_138755.1, read on the forward strand.
GGGCAGGAGGTAGCGAGATTTATTTTGTGTTATTTGTTTGCACCGTCGCTGCGTGTGACCCTTGAGAAAGTGGTTCCTGCCCCGAGGGGCTTACAATCTTTAATTTGACACAGGGAGGGAACGGGGAAAGGTTGAGGTGCAAGGTGGATCCTGAGTCCTCCTGCGAGACAGAAGTCAGGGTCTGTGAGGTTAGATTTTGGGATCCCTGGACACTTTCCCATCTGTAACCTCTTCCTCTGTTTTCACAAAGGGTAATTAAGGTGATTCTATTAGAATTCCCAAGTGAATGTCAAGCAGGGAGGGAGGGGGAAGAGAGAGAGTGGAATTCTGGTGGAGATGGAAGGTTGGAGGAGGCTTAGAAAGGGAGAGTGAATGTTGGGGGGGGAGGCTGTTTAGAGTCGGTTGAGAGTGGTGGGTTCTAGAAGGGGGGCACTTGGTGGGGGACCTGAAGCTGGGCTGGGCAGCTCTTCATGATCAGAAGTCCAGTAGTAGGATCATGTGTGCCCATCAGTGACCATGAGAAGGAACTCTGAAGGTAGGAGGAGATCCGAGGCCCAGAGGAGATGAGTGGCATAGAAATATTATTATTATTATAATTAGTGTCACCCGTCACAGGCGCATGTGGCTTGGCTCCCTGGCTTGACTTGTCCACAGATGTTGAAAGCTTGGCAGATCCTCAGCTGTGGTCCCCAGATTATATTTTCTGTTGTGAATATCTGGTTGCTTACAAGGTTGAACCATATGGCCTTTCCATGCCTCTACAGTAGTACCTTGGGTTAATAACTTAATTCATTCCGGAAGTCCATTCTTAACTTGAAACTGTTCTTAACCTGAAGCACCACTTTACCTAATGGGGCCACCTCCTGCTGCCACGCCACCGCTGTGCTATTTCTGTTCTCATCCTGAAGCAAAGTTCTTAACCCAAGGTACTATTTCTGGGTTAGCGGAGTCTGTAACCTGAAGCGTCTGTAACCTGAAGCGTCTGTAACCTGAGGTACCACTGTATTGTGAAATGATAATGGTACAATACACTGTATAATATAGCAAGGATTCTGACACCATCTTCAAATATGTTCATAAGTAAATAAGCAGAAATTAGTATTATCTAATTGGTTGAAACAGTAATAATTTATTCATTTGATTCTAGTTCATAAGGGATGTTGTGTCCCAAATTAAGCTCTGCTTAATGAGTCTTGTGTAGCTGCTGCTGCTGCTGCCCAGGAGGACTCACCTGCTGTGAGTGCCTGAGGGGAGGGCGGGGCATGACAGACAGACAGACCTCATAAGGACAGCTGACACTGCTACTGTTGCTTGCCAGGAGAACTCAGAACAGCGCAGAGTTCTTTTAAAAATGTTTTTAAAATTTCTTTTTTACTCTTTTTAATTCTTTCTGGTGTGGGGGTTGGGATAGGTGTTTAGTCGTGTTTGGGAATTTTTTTTTATTTTGGTGTGTTTGTAACTTTTAGTGTTTTTGGTTTTTATTGCTTTGTTGCTTTATTTTATTGGTTTTTGTTTGTTTATTTTTGTTTAATAGGTTTTATTTTCTTTTTAAAGGGAAGGGGTCAGGGCTGCCTAGGAGTGGGTCCCAGCCAACAAAATGGCTGGGGCAGGTTACACAGGGGGGATGCACTGGGACCACCGATCTCAGTGATCATGGGTAGGAGGAGGAGTTACACTAAGACCAGACCATGTCATTACTGAGGAGGCAGGTTTAGTCGTTGTTTGAGGACTATCCCTGCTTCTGGTCTTGACTGGACGGATACTGGAATCAGCAAGGGATACTCACATGACCTGAAGGTGCTGCTGTGCTCGCAGACTGTTTCACCAGAGTGGCGCATGTTCTGGTTATCTCCCGCTTAGACTACTGCAATGCATTCTACGTGGGGCTACCTTTGAAGGTGACCTGGAAACTACAACTAATCCAGAATGCGGCAGCTAGACTGGTGACTGGGTGCGGCTGCCAAGACCACATAACACCAGTCTCGAAAGACCTACATTGGCTCCCAGTATGTTTCTGGGCACAATTCAAAGTGTTGGTGCTGACCTTTAAAGCCCTAAATGGCCACGGTCCAGTAGACCCGAAGGAGTGTCTCCACCCCCATCGTTCAGCCCAGACACTGAGGTCCAGCGCCGAGGGCCTTCTGGTGGTTCCCTCGCTGCGAGAAGCCAAGTTACAGGGAACCAGGCAGAGGGCCTTCTTGGTAGTGGCACCCACCATGTGGAACGCCCTCGCACCAGATGTCAAAGAGAAAAATAAGTACCAAACTTTTAGAAGACATCTGAAAGCACCCCTGTTTAGGGAAGCTTTTAATGTTTGACTCACTATTGTATTTTAATATTTTGTTGGAAGCTGCCCAGAGTGGCTGGGGAAGCCCAGCCAGATGGGCAGGGTATAAATAAAAAATTATTATTATTATTATTATTATTATTATTATTATTATTATTATTATTATTATTATTTTCTATATCCCTAGTGGGACTATTGAGGTCCCACTTCTAAACATTACCTGCTCTGTACCATTGGATAAGATGCCCCCCCCTTCAAGAAAACTTACAGAAATTTGGAAGCAATATTTAGCATAGCGTGATGGAATGCATGAAGGGAAACAAATGTAAACCAAGAAGCTCTTTGAATTCAAATTGGATGATTAAGAAAAGTTATAACTTTATTCTAAATTTAATTTGAGATGTTTTGTAACGTGCTGTTTTTAATGCTACAATTTTATATTTGATGTTTATTATTGTGAGCTGCTTTGGGCACAGATCATTGTAGAAAAGCAGCATATAAATTAAACTAAACTAAAAATACAACAGCCCAAAGTTTTACTATCGAGGCAATAATGTTGCAACAAGAATACTACTGGCGAATATTTTTTTTTTTTGCAAACATCTTCCCAAAACACAATAGGCTGTTTTCAGTAATGTATGCTTGTACAGTGGTACCTTGGGTTACATACGCTTCAGGTTACATACGCTTCAAGTTACACACTCCGCTAACCCAGAAATAGTGCTTCGGGTTAAGAACTTTGCTTCAGGATAAGAACAGAAATTGGGCTTTGGCGGCGCGGCGGCAGCGGGAGGTCCCATTAGCTAAAGTGGTGCTTCAAGTTAAGAACAGTTTCAAGTTAAGAACGGACCTCCGGAACGAATTAAGTACTTAACCTGAGGTACCACTGTATATGCACACTTCACACCAGTATATACTTTTTGTACACACAATTTGCCTGGATAACTGCATAGCCAGTTTGGGAGAAGTATGAGTATTAGAGGATGGCTACGTTTTGCTTCACATCCTGATTCAGAAAGCGGAAATTAGCTACGTTTGCCTTTAAATGTGAACGGAATCAAATTTCTTTTCCATCCCTACCCAGCAGTTCATCCTTTTATAAAATGTATGGTGTTTGTTCTTAAAGTTCAGCTGCCAAATAAGTGATATTTAAGAAGATTTATGGAATGCAAATGGAAAGCACAAGGTAATGATGTCATTGATAGAATTGCAAAAATATGTCTTTAAATATATATTGCAAGATATCTGTTCCCATCTTCACAGACAGCTGAACATTGTTGTAATACCCTCTTTTAATTTCAGAATTGTATGAGAGAGATCTTAAAACAAATTTTTGCTGCGGGTAAAATTTTGAAATTCAGATAGTTCAGAAAATATTTTATTATCCTTTATTCAAAGGAAAATAGTCATAATATGATTGAAAAGCATATCTTATTTAACAAACTCTGCTGGCCGCTCAGAGACAACATAAACTGAACTTCTGGCAAGCATCAGATATCCCATGAGACACGAGCAGTGAAATGCAAAACATACACCGTGTTGTTGTTTTTTATAAATCAGAATAACACTGTAGAATAAATGAATAGTGATCATTACTTAAATCAAGAAGAACTCAGTAGTACTGAACCAGTGGTACTTCGGGTAAAGAACTTAATTCGTTCTGGAGGTCCGTTCTTAACCTGAAACTGTTCTTAACCTGAGGTAGCACTTTAGTTAATCGGGCCTCCCGCTGCTGCTGCCATGCGATTTCTGTTCTCATCCTGAAGCAAAATTCTTAACCCGAGGTACTATTTCTGGGTTAGTGGAGTCTGTAACCTGAAGCGTCTGTAACATGAAGCATCTGTTACCCGAGGTACCACTGTATGTTGAAATTTAGAATATCATTAAATGGAATTTTCAAAGGATTCCAGCTTTATATACCTAATATCTGTTGGAGAAGTACAATAGTGTGAGCACCCAGAAAACAGTCCAAAATGAGAAACAACTACTAGACTTTTAGAAGACATCTGAAGGCAGCCCTGTTTAGGGAAGCTTTTAATGTTTGATGTATTACTGTATTTTAATATTTGGTTGGAAGCTGCCCAGAGTGGCTGGGGAAGCCCAGCCAGATGGGCGAGGTATAAATAAGAAAATATTATTATTATTATTATTATTATTATTATTATTATTATTAACTCTAGTCTACAAAGCTGCAATTTCACAGGTACAAGCAAGTGCTAACTGTATCAGTGCATCTCTGAGGACATAAAAAGAGGGGCTTGCTAAGGCTCCCTCCTAACTCCTCTTGATGCAAAGGTGTTCTAGATCTGTCACAGTACAAGGACTTGCTTATATGATTGTGTGTCCCAAAGACTGGAGACTCTAGGTTAGCACTTTCAGTTGAAAGACTCTTGAACAAATAATCTCACAAAATAGTTCATATGAGCTTTTGCTCTCCAAAGCCAATTTATGAATAAAGTAGCCAAATATGTTTCGGCACCCATCCTCTTCAACTGCCAGAAATAAAAAGGTAAAAAATACAAAATTGACAAGGCATCTTCTGGCAGTATCTGTAGAAAGCAAGAAGGCTTCAGAAGTTGCAGGTGATCTTGCTGCCAGCATATATAAATGTTTTTTATATGGCTATATAATATATTGATGAGCCCTGCACTTTTATTGCTGGGGTTTATTAGCTGTTTCACTGGTGCAGGTCTGAATACTGCCATAAAATTCTGTTGCTATTACTGAAGAAGTCACCATTAAAAATGCACCTGAAAGTTTTATTTACAAAGGTATTTGAAATATTGACACATTGTTTGTTGAATGTTCATTTAACTGTTTTGTGATATTTTAAGAACGATTTGTTAATTTTATTTCTAGTGTGGATGCACTAATTTTCTGGCACGGTACACTTTTTGGGTGGATCTCAGATTCTTTTTGTCTACATAGTTAGGGCTTCATGGGATATTTTTTGCCTGTCAGAAATCTATCTCACATTACTTAGTGTATATCATTGAACTTAATTATCCTTTATATCGTTCACAACACTCACACTCACACACACACACACACACACACACAGTGGTACCTCAGTTTAAGTACTTAATTTGTTCCGGAGGTCCGTACTTAACCTGAAACTGTTCTTAACCTGAAGCACCACTTTAGCTAATGGGGCCTCCTGCTGCTGCCGCGCCGCTAGAGCACAATTTCTGTTCTTATCCTGAAGCACTATTTCTGGCTTAGTGGAGTGTGTAACCTGAAGCGTATGTAACCCGAGATACCACTGTACAACCTTTAGAAGACATCTGAAGGCAGCCCTGTAGAGGGAACTTTTTAAATGTTTAATGTTTTATTAGGTTTTTATATATGTTGGAAGCCACCCAGAGGGGCTGTGGCAACCCAGTCAGATGGGTGGGTTTATTATTATTATTATTATTATTATTATTATTATTATTATTATTATTATTATTATATAGGGCACCCCTATTTTCATCGGAGAAATGTCGGGTGGTATGCATGTCTCAGGTTTCAGGAAATGTTCACTAAAGGCCTCTCTGATTGGTAGCGGCAGGACTGTTTCAGATGTGGCATGCTTTTGTCAGAGGAAAAGAAACAGATAAATATAAATGATCAAATAACTGTCACATATGACAATTTTTTTTTGTTTATCATACTATTAAGAAGGTATTATGGCTTTGTGGGTTTCCTAGAGCCAGCAGACCATTGTGTACCACACAACCAGCATTCCCCATTGTTAGCTGAATTTTGTCAGAATCATCTCTGCCCCCCCCCCGCAGCTGTTAGAAGTGTGAGAGAGGGAGGGTGTGCAATGGTAGCTGGCAATCCAGACAGCAACTCTAAAGAAGGTGGAGTTGCAGTTGCCAACTGCTCGTTTAAGGATTAACAGGCAATCAAAAGTTGGAGATCACAAGTTAATCATTTAGAGAGATGTCATTGTGCTGTGATTTGTGTGCGTGTGCGTGCACAAAAAAGCTGTTTTATTGCTTGCGATACTGAACTATAATATTGTCCATCTGCTCATCTACAGAACACTGGTTACATAGAGCTGCAAAAAAATGTTTTCAATGCATTTCTCTCCGTTTTTCAATTCATGCTTTTGGTCATGAAGCAGCCGAATATCCAAGAAGGCTCCAGTCCTAGTTCAAGGCCTGTGATTCAGCACAGCACATGGATACATTTCCCCGTACATATAGCTGTTTAAATGACTTTTTGAAGTGACACTCAACCCTGCTGTGTTTCACAGATAAAAAACAAACTATCCATCTGGATATACCATTATTTCAAGGTGGGGTGGCTGTTCTGTTCTCCCCTCCCCACAGAAGAAGAACCATGCTCAGTTTTCTACCAACATAATCATGCTGTCACCTAAGGGCCAAACTATGTTCTATATTAATACCTTTTCTTTCACAAAAATTAGCTTGGAGGGTCTCCAATCTGGATTGGAACTATGACTAATGTAGCCACTTACGCATCACCAGTAAAGAGGAAATGCATCAATGAAAAGGAAGGCAATAATATTTGCATAATTGGCACAATATTTGCTCATGCCAACGTATATGTATAGGTGAAATTTAGAAGTAAACTCTAGCATGCAAATAGGAATGCAGACCATCTCACCACACTGGGCCAGACTGTGTATCCAGCTCAGTCTGCTGCCTAGCTGCTGTTGTGAAGCTTCAACACCCCACTTTCCCCCTTGTATGGTTCTTATATTTTAAACAAGACTTGGACTGGACAGCCTTCAAACAGAAGACTAGAATGCCCTTCATACAGAGGATTGTTCTCTGCATAAGACAGAAGGCCCATTACCTATGGTGAAGTCTGAGGTGTGTTAGCTCCCCCCACCCTGGGGTGGTTTCCCTGGAAAACACCCCCTGAAAGCTGTTATTTGCCCCTGAATATGCTATTTTTGGGATGTGGGTAGCACTGTGGGTTAAACCACAGAGCCTAGGGCTTGCCGATCAGAAGGTCAGCAGTTCGAATCTCCGCGACAGGGTGGGCTCCCTGCTCCTGCCAACCTAGCAGTTCGAAAGCACATCAAAGTGCAAATAGATAAATAGGTACTGCTCCAGCGGGAAGGTAAACGGCGTTTCCATGCGCTGCTCTGGATCACCAGAAGCAGCTTAGTCATGCTGGCCACGTGACCCGGAAGCTGTACGCCAGCTCCCTCGGCCGATAAAGTGAGATGAGTGCCGCAACCCAAGTCATCTGCGACTGGACCTAATAGTCAGGAGTCCCTTTACCTTTACCTATGCTATTTTTAGTAGTTTTGCAGGAAAAATTTTCAGCCAGAAAATGGCACATGGGGAAAAATTAAGCTCTCATGGATTAATGAGCCAGTGTGGTGTAGGGGTTAAGAGCAGTGGACTCGTAATCTGGTAAACTGGGTTTGCTTCCCTGCTCTTCCACATGCAGCTGCTGGGTGACCTTGGGCCAATCACACTTCTCTGAAGTCTCTCAGCCCCACTCACCTCACAGAGTGTTTGTTGTGGGGGTGGAAGGGAAAAGGAGAATGTTAGCCGCTTTGAGACTCCTTTGGGTAGTGATAAAGTGGGATATCAAATCCAAACTCTTCTTCTTCTTCTTGATGTTCCCACAGTTGCTTTTTGTTGCATAAGTGGCGTGGCCAGTCTTAAACATGGTAGTTTAAGCATGCTAGTAAAGTAATATGTAGTTTGGCTTGTTTAATGCAGTTTTCATTAAACAGATTTCCCCTCTACTGGCACTTCCTTCAATGGACTCTGAAGCAGTCGTGTTAATTCATTCACTTAATGCATGTTCTTTCTTTTTCTTTTTCTTTTTTGCAGAGGGTACTTTGCATCAATCCCCCCCCCCCCAAATTCTCAAACCACATTTTAACAGACTTTTATCAGAAAGTTGAGTAATAGAAGAATGATACTTCAAACACACAGACAGCTAACCTGCCTCTCAGTATGTGGAAGCAGAATGGTAACAACTGTCTGGTTTAATATTTTCCTAGTTACATTTAAGGCTCTATTAAGAACATACAACTATGCAAACAAGCTTATCTGAACCAGAAATGAAGTATCATTGCTTCTAATTAGGATTCATGACATAATGGAAAGACAAAGTAGCTTTTGTCTGGTGAAAGCCAGCCTTGCCTGCTTACTAAAAGACATGGGTCCTTCTTTCCCCATATCACCCTGTGCTTTTGGGCAAATGGCATGGCAAAGTCTGAATCTTGTGAGCTCCAAGCTCCACTCCAGTAACTCAGCCATACGTGTTGAAACTTGTTTTATGTGTGTGCTCGATGGCATTCGGGTAGAGCGGCTTGTTTGTTTATACAGTTCCACCATTCTTTGAAAAACAAGTTTACGTTTAGGTTGGGGATGACAGGGTTATTTGCTTTGGGTGCAATTTGCCCAGCCATCCGACTAAGCAGCAACCTCTGCTTTAATGAAACTTGCAGAGGAATGCCATTGACATTAATGGAGCCTGAGAAGCAGTACTGCTTGGAGCACGTCCACTCTGTGTGTATCACCTCACTTAACAAGAATACTATTATTGAGCGTTCTGGCCTGTTGTGCAAAGTGAAGAGATGGCCTTTGTCTTCTTTCAAGGCTTTTGTATAAATTGATAGCTGAAGATGAATGCATAATGGTATTTGATTCAAACTCCTAGAATCTGTGTTACACATTACCTACCTGGAACTGAAGGAAACAGATCCAGTTCGAAACTGGTCAAAGGAAGGGGAAAAAAAGATAGTTTGAGCATTGTCAGTGGTTGGCAATAATCAACCTTAGGAAGTGGCAGAGTTTTGCTGTCGCTTTGTGTGGGACGAGGGACGCAGGTGGCGCCTAGGGCTTGCTGATCAGAAGGTCGGCGGTTCGAATCCCCGTGACGGGGTGACCTCCCATTGCTTGGTCCCTGCTCCTGCCAACCTAGCAATTCGAAAGCATGTCAAAGTGCAAGTAGATAAATAGGTACCACTCCGGCGGGAAGGTAAACGGCGTTTCTGTGCACTGCTCTGGTTTGCCAGAAGACGCTTAGTCCTGCTGGCCACATGACCCGGAAGCTGTACGCCGGCTCCCTTGGCCAATAAAGCGAGATGAGCGCCGCAACCCCAGAGTTGGTCACAACTGGACCTAATGGTCAGGGGTCCCTTTACCTTTACCTTGTGTGGGACACCAGCTGAGGGATCTGATAGCAAAGCAGGGAAGCAATAATTTGTAAGGCCAGTGCAACAGAAGGGGAGATGGAGATACTGGATATCAGGAACTTATGGAAAGATTGGTGTACAGGAGGCATATGCAGATGAGATGGCTGGGATCTAGATTTTCTCAAAGGCAGCAACACCAGGGCTGGGGAATGAAAGTGAATACCAAGACTGGGCACTTAGGACCAGCAAGACAGTAAACAACAGAAATCTCAGGAATAGCAGATTCAATCCAGGATAGGAGTCCTGCTCTTTTAATAGTTGGAAGGGAGGGTTTTGGCATGTGCAGCGCTCTCTCTCTGCTGTGTCAATGTAGAGAACACAACCTTTACTTGTTCATTCAGAGTTATTCTGTGACATAAACTATCTGGGTGGATGAAGTGTGATCCGTTCTATATGGGTCACAGTCCACCTGAAGGACCATATGTACAGTTTGGGGTACTCCAGGACTCATCATTCTCATCAGTGGCCTCGATGGCATCGAGTGTCTTCTCCTAGCTTTCACTGGTGGGGATAGCCAGCCTTCAGTTGTTAGACTGCCTAACTTCTAGGTTACATTAGTACTGAGTGTTGTATGTTGAACTGCCTTTCAAGGTGCTTCAGAAATTACAGCTTGAGCAGAATTTAAGTCTAACCCATTTTAAAGTAAGTCTATACGTGCTGTAAAATTTTATAATTAACATATTTCAAACAAACAGCGATGTTAAACATTAATGCAATACTTGTTTTTCAAAGCATGCTAGGAGCCTCTACACTATTTCATTTGTTGTATAAATCATCTGAAAAAATGAGTGGTGGGCGGGGGGAGAACCACAAGATTACATTGCCAGCTTTGGGTACACAGTGGGATCGTGCAATGCTTGTTCTTCCTGACAAATTATCAGTGAAGTTTTGGGCAGTTTCACAAACAACTTCTGAAGTAGCCAGAAGAGCTGTTGTCCTAGGGAAAGGGGTGAGATGCCCTACTGCACATACATGCTTCGAAAAGGTTTTTGGATCTGGCCCAGGAAAATATCAGATGACACATTTAACTTTTGTAATGGTAGTGATGGCATGTTGTAAGTATTATTTGCCTTGAGTATTTTTGTCCAGAACAGCTAGAGTGGTGATAGAGGAGGAGGGAATAAAAGACTGTTCTGTTGCTGCTTTTTGTGCCAAAGTCAATAACATTGTCAAGTTTCTGCTGTATCATTTGGTTTCATTGAACTGCAGGTAAATAGAGATCTCTGGCTACGAGAATGCCTAAATCAAGCCCTTTATTTAGAGGGTGATTAATTACTTTTAAAAACCTCATGGCAATTTTCACTGTACAAACAGTTTATGTTAACCATCAGGAAGAAGCTATTGTGAATGGCCGGGCAGAGTTGAACATGCAACAAAAGCATGGCAGTGCTTTTAAATAATGGAACTCATATTAATTGTTATGGCCGTGACATTATTGTGTTCCAACCCCAAGCAAAAAAGTTGTTGACTATATCTGAAAGCAGGAGTGTGTCAAATCAGACAATGGAGCCATACTGGGCAGTTGCTTATTTAACAGATTTTCAGGCTACCTTTAAGAACAAAACCTGTCTTGAAGCAGCTTACAAGAGAAATGTTACAAGCCTACAAGACAGTCAAAATGATCAATAAAAACTAGGCCTAGTTCAAAAAAGTGCAAAACTATATATTTCACATACAGACTCAAAATCATGATCAGTACTATAGAATCATAGAATCGTAGAATTGAGTTGGAAGGGACACCCAGGGCCATCTAGTCCAACCCCCTGCAATACAGGAATCTCAGCTACAGCATCCAGGACAGATGTCCACCCAACCTCTGCTTGAAAACCTCCCAGGAAGGAGGGTCCTCAACCTCATGAGGGAGTCCGTTCCACTGTCAAACAACCCTTACAGCTAGAAAGTTCTTCCTGATGGTTAGTCGGAATCTCCTTTCTTATAACTTTAAGCCATTGCTTTGAGTCTGACCCTGCAGAGCGGGAGAAAACAGGCTTGATCCCTCTTCCATGGGACAGCCCATGAGATATTTGAAGATGGCTATCATATATCCCCTCAGTCTCCTCTTTTCTAGGCTAAACATAACCAACTCTTTGAACTGTTTCTCATAAGGCTTGGTCTCCAGACCCTGATCATCTTGCACACATTTCAGTTTGTCAATATTTTTCTTAAATAGTGGTACCCAGAACTGAACACAGTACTCCAGGTGTGGTCTAACGGAGGCAGAATAGAGCAGTACTCTGATTTCCCTTGATCTGGACACTAGACTTCTGTTGAGGCAGCCTAGAAGAGCATTCACTTCTTTTGCTGTTGCATCACACTGTGGACTCATGTTAAACTTGTGGTCCACCAAGACCCCCTAGATCCTTTTCACATGTACTGCTAGTAAGCCAGGTGTCCCCCAACTTATATTTGTGCATCTGGTTCTTCCTGCCTATTTGCAGAACCTGACATTTGTCCCTACTGAAATTCATTTTGTTAGCTTGGGCCCAGTTTTCCTATTGTTAGGTCATTTTGAATCCCAATTCTGTCTTCTCCAGCAATAGCTCCCCCTCCCAGTTTGTTGTCATCTGAAAATTTGATGAGCACCTTCTCAATTCTTTCATGCAAGTCTTTATGAGAGACGTTGAACAACATTGGGCCCAGGACAGAACCCTGCAGCACCCAACTTGTCACTTTTCCCCAGGATGACATGGAACCATTAATGAACACTCTTTGGGTTCAGTCAGTCAACCAGCTACAAATCCATCTAAGACAGCAATGAGATTCATCTAGCATGACTTGTTTTTGAGAAACCCATGCTGGGTCTTAGTACAGTGGTACCTCGGGTTACAGATGCTTCAGGTTACAGACGCTTCAGGTTACAGACTCTGCTAACCCAGAAATAGTACCTCGGGTTAAGAACTTTACTTCAGGATGAGAACAGAAATGGCACGGCAGCAGTGGGGCGACAGCAGGAGGCCCCATTAGCTAAAGTGGTAACTCAGGTTAAGAACAGTTTCAGGTTAAGAACGGACCTCCAGAACGAATTAAGTTCTTAACCCGAGGTACCACTATAATCACAGTATCCTTTCCTAAATGCTTACAGACCGATTGTTGAATTATCTGTTCTAGGACCTTTCCTGGTTTCAATGTCAAGCTCGCTTGTTGGTAGTTACCATTTTGAAGACGGGGACAACATTTGCCCACCTCCAGACAGCAGCGACCAATAAAGCAAAATACTAACAAAAGCAAAGGCCAGTGAAAACTGGTGGGTTTTTAGGAGTTTCCTACATGTCTATAGAGATAAGCCTCAATGAAACCCCACCAGCAATGCATTCCAAAGGTGTGGGGCCACCACAGGAAAGGTCCTCTTCCTTGTGCTGCCAAGTTGCCTGCTTTTTGAGACAGGCATGTGAAGAGGGCCCTCTGCTAGTAATCTGAAGCTGTGAGCAGGTCCACAGGGTAGATGTGGTCCTTCAAGCAGTTTAGGACCAAGAAGTTGTTGTTGTTTAGTCGTTTAGTCGTGTCCGACTCTTCATGGAACAGAAGGAATGTGTGTGTACTCCATGGAGGATGAGGATGGCTATATCACACCACCAACAATCTTCAAATACTACTGTCTCTTGCCTAGATAAAACTTACGGCCTCTCAGAGGTTGCTAGACTACAACTCCCATTAGCCCAGCCAGCATGGCAGTTGGTGAGGGAAGATGGTAATTGTAGTCATAAGAATGGAAGAGCCCTGCTAAAACATGCCAAGGCCCATCTGGCCCAGTATTCTGTTCTTAGAGGGGCCAAAATGCCTGTCTGAAACCTACAAACATGACATAAGTGCAATGGCACCCCCTTCTCATGACCCCCAGCAACTGGGATTCAGAAGCGTATTACGTGTGATACTGGAGAAATATACTCATTGTGATTAGTAGCCATTGAGAGCCTTCTCAATTGAAGCAAGAGAGCCAGTGTGGTGTAGTGGTTCAGAGTGGTGGACTCGTAATCTGGTGAACCGGGTTCGTGTCTCCGCCCCTCCACATGCAGCTCCTGGGTGACCTTGGCCCAGTCACTCGTCTCTGAAGTCTCTCATCCTCACTCACCTCACAGAGTGTTTGTTGTGAGGGAGGAAGGGAAAGGAGAATGTTAGCCGCTTTGAGACTCCTTCAGGTAGTGATAAAGCGGGATATCAAATCCAAACTCTTCTTCTTCCTTCTCCTCTTCCTCCATTAATTTGTCTACTCCCCTTCTAAACCGGTCCAATGTACAGTCATACCTTGGTTCCCAAACGGCTTGCTGAACAAATTGGCTCCCGAACGTTGCAAACCTGGAAGTAAGTGTTCCAGTTTGCAAATGTTTTTCGGAAGCCGAACATCTGACGTGGCTTCCACTTGAGTGCAGGAAGCTCCTGCAGCCAATCGGAAGCCACGCCTTGTTTTCAAATGGTTTGGGAAGTCGAATGGACTCCCAGAATAGATTAAGTTTGAGAACCAAGGTCCCGCTGTAGTGACTATCATTACATCTTATGGGAGAGGATTTAATAGTTGATCTATGTGCTGAGGTAAGGAGTGCTTCCTCTTGTCTTTCTGGACCCTTCCCCCCTTCAGCTTGATAGGATCATGCCTGGTTCCAGTACTGCTTTATTTTTCTTTTACTGTTTATGCCATGCATAATTTTATGCCTCTCAGACTTGCCGATCAGAAGGTCGGCGGTTCGAATCCCCGCGACGGGGTGAGCTCCCATTGCTCGGTCCCTGCTCCTGCCAACCTAGCAGTTCGAAAGCACGTCAAAGTGCAAGTAGATAAATAGGTACCACTCCGACGGGAAGGTAACCAGCGTTTCCGTGCACTGCTCACCAGTAGTGGCTTAGTCATGCTGCCACACGACCCGGAAGCTGTACACCGGCTCTCTCAGCCAATAAAGTGAGCTGAGCGCCACAACCCCAGAGTCAGTCACGACTGGACCTAATGGTCAGGGGTCCCTTTACCTTTTTATCACATTGTCATTTACTCGCCATTTTTCTAAACCCAAAGTCCCAAACATTGTAATCTTTCCCCATGGGGGAGTTGCTTCAACCCCTTGACCAGCAACATTTCCTGCAACATTGGGAGGGACACTTATTCCCCGCCCTGAGCACAGAGAAGAAGCCGCCTGGGGAATTTGGCCAGCTGTTCCCTTGATCTCTAGGAGGAGAATCACAGCAGCTGAGATTTCCATGCATGGATGTCTCTGCTTCTGTTTTGGCTTGTCAGAGGATCTGAACCTCTTGGGTGACATTCTTTGAAGCCTACTAAACAGTGGAGAAAAATATCCCACAGTCAAAGGCAAGCTGTTAGGTTATTTCTGCTACACAGCAGGAGGTTGTGGAGACAATCTCTGGTGTTAAACTAAGATTGAAGCAAGATGCAAGTGCCAGACTGGGAGAAATAAAAAAGGGAGATGGGAAGATATCTAGCAGAAGAGTGGAACTACCATAAGCCAAGTAGGAAAGCACTTCTGCGGATGCTAATGAAACATCACTAGACAGATAGGTTGAAACAGCATTTTCTTTTTGTCATTTTTTTCTAACATGGAAGTAATTGATTTTCCTGCGGTACTGAATGATACAAAGGAAAACGGATGAGCTCTTGCACCTTTCTTTTGTAGAGCCTTTGTTCACATGAAGACGCTGTCCATAACTATAAAGAGGTATTGCCATATGAATAGCATCTAATAGCTCCTAAAATTAGTTTTGTATTCCTTGCACAGATTCAGAACAGGTACTTATTTCACCAAATCCACAACATGAACAGAGTTTAGGGTCACATGCTGCCTATAATGTTTAGGCCAGTCCTAATTGCTTCACCTACCTCAGGACCCAAATTAATATGGATAAGTTAGGATGGAGAGTGGGGACGCGGGTGGCGCTGTGGGTAAAACCTCAGCACCTAGGACTTGCCGATTGCATGGTCGGCGGTTCGAATCCCCACGGCGGGGTGAGCTCCCATCATTCGGTCCCAATTCCTGCCCACCTAGCAGTTTGAAAGCACCCTTAAGTGCAAGTAGATAAATAGGTACCGCTTTATAACGGGAAGGTAAACAGCGTTTCCGTGTGCTGCTCTGGTGCCGGTTCGCCGGAGCAGCTTCGTCACGCTGGCCACGTGACCCGGAAGTGTTTGCGGACAGCGCTGGCCCCCGGCCTCTAGAGTGAGATGAGCGCACAACCCTAGAGTCTGTCAAGACTGGCCCGTAGGGGCAGGGGTACCTTTACCTTTACCTAGGATGGAGAGTAAAAACAAAAGGGATGGGAAAGGGTGTGTTCAACTCCAAAAAACAATTTTCTGTCTGTAACCCATTTATGTAATGCTGGAAACAGTAGAGACCAAGAAATTGAGAAGCGTTGGATATTTTTATTATAAGGTAAATGGTTTATATGTTGACTGCAAGTTTTGAGTGTAAATAACATTTATTATTATTTTTATACTAGCCTTTATTAAATGGGCATAAATATACAAGCCTTTATTATGTTTGTATAAATGTAAGAGTCATTTTTTATACACATATATTTGGAACGTATCAGTTGGTATATTACAAATTTAGAGTTTGTGCACTATATCTGAAGCATTTGATATATGCAGGAGTGAAAAAAAGAAGACTAAAGGTCATCTGTTTGATAAGTGTGATCATGGGCAGGCAAACTAAGGCCCAGGGGCTGGATCTGGCCCAATCGCCTTCTAAATCTGGCCCGCGGACTGTCCGGGAATCAGAGTGTTTTTACATGAGTAGAATGTGTCCTTTTATTTAAAAAGCACCTCTGGGTTTTTTGTGGGGCATAGGAATTCATTCATTCCCTCCCAAAAAAAGTCCAGCCCCCCACAAGGTCTGAGGGACAGTGGACCGGCCCCCTGCTGAAAAAGTTTGCTGACCCCTGGGTATGATAAATATTTTTCATTCATACCCATACTGTGATTTGGATTCAGATTAAGTTAGTCCCACTGAAATCAGCACATGTAACATCAGTCATGATTTACTTAAGCCCTGTTGTTCTCCATGGGACATAACTGCAATCATTTCAATCCAGCCATGTATCATTTTCTAGTTCTGAAGGGGAGCCCTGGGTGCAGGTATGAGCACACACACCCCTTTCACAGACAGGCAGCATTTGTAGGCAGAATTATGAAGCATCCTAGTTTTGTTCACAGGTATAGAGGACTGAAAATGTTAGAAAGTGGAATATAGTTTTTCATCCCTTAAACCAACAATGACATTTCCAATCACTGCTTAGTTTTTAAACTGGAAATAGCATGGAATCAGTCATGCCTGGGAGTTGTATCCTTTGATTAGCAAATCCAAACTCCTAATCCTAGAAAAGGCACTTTGCATACAATTTCCTGTATTGTTAGTTCCCTAACACTGAGCAAATGTTCCATTCTTAAACTACAGATGTTGCAGCTCTTTAACATTTAGTGAATGGCTATTTTGTAACTGAACGGAAAATCAATAGACTTTGTGAGTCCAAGTCCAAGGCTACCCACTTAGATGGTGTACCTGTAATGATGGCAAGAGTAACATCAGCAAACATCACTGTGGGAAAATGAGCACTGATACTTTCCCAACTTTCCCATGGCATGCATCCAATGCAGGAGTAAATATTAGATAAATAAGGCAAATAAGGAAATCAGGATATTATTTGCTGGGAAGAGTACTTTTGTAGGATTCACCATGTCCTTTGGGAAATGGAATTTGGTTTGTTCAAAGGTGTCTCCTTTGGCAATGTAACAGCATCCTTTTTAATGTGTCAGTTCAATGGAAAGTGGTACGGTAAACAGTATAATATGATGCTGCCAAATTCAATGAGTGTTTATACTATCCGACAACACAAGATTATATCAGCAGACCTTGAACCCCCCTAACATCTCTTTTACTCCATAGAAGTAGAAAAGACTGAACATGAAAATCAATATGATGACTAAATTGATTTGTTGTTTATGTCAGTGCAGTCATTACTCAGAAAAATCAGTGGGCATGCATCTAGATATATAAATCACCACTCACAAAGCCTTGCTGCAGTAAACAAGGGAGCTGCCTCTCTGATTTTACAGACAGAAAGCAAATCTACAGTTCAAACAATGCACATGGTACATCGCTCTGGGTATGTAACATTTCAGGTTACAGGTGAGCGAATGGTCCTTGATGTATGCACATAAGAAGCGAGCATGTCAGGTGGAAGGCTAAGCCGCCATGAGAGGTAATGTGAAATAATCTTCACACCGGTAACAAAAGAAAAAGAGACAAAAGAAGAAAGGCTTGTCAATTCATCGAACAGGCTTCTGTTGGTGCAGAAATATGCAAAAACACCAATGTTGTTCCAGTAAAGGAAATCTCTTTTCTTCTAGCATATACGTTATTCTTATGGGTCAATCTGATAACAGTTATTATGCTCCAGTTGTACCAAAGAGGTCTGATGTACCCACACAGTGAAAAGCACAAGAAACAACTGAAAAATGACCAGAGCAATCAATATAAGGTTGATTCACAGACAATGGAAAGAACTGAGTAGCTTAGAGAAATACAGTATATCTTCAGAAAGATTGATAAACACAACTGTTCTTGGAGATGGTGTCAATGTGTGGAACAGCTGTAGTTTAAAGAATGCACTGCGTTCAGTACTGTACAGTATATTTCTACATTCTCATGTTTTGGTGCAGTTAGTATTTTTGTGAGTGTGATAAATTCCTGGAGGAACAAATGGCAAACAAACTGGCGACTTTATTGCATTCTTTAAAATGTTCATTAAAGGCTTCATCTCATTCATCCACAATAATTGAAATCGCTATTGTATTGCAGTATTGCAAATTGGGAATGAAGGTGGAAACAAGGGAACTTGCAAAGGCCTTCAGTTACAGTATAGTCCTATACTTCTTTAATCATTAGTAAGCATGAATAGTCTCAGGCTGCAATCTTAAATATGTTTTCACTGGAGTAAGTCTGATGGGCTGTACTTATTTCTGTGTGAACATGTATTTGTTGTTGTTGTTGTTGTTTAGTCGTGTCCGACTCTTTGTGACCCCATGGACCAGAGCACGCCAGGCACTCCTGTCTTCCACTGCCTCCTGCAGTTTGGTCAAACTCATGCTGGTAGCTTTGAGAACACTGTCCAACCATCTCGTCCTCTGTCGTCCCCTTCTCCTTGTGCCCTCCATCTTTCCCAACATCAGGGTCTTTTCCAGGGAGTCTTCTCTTCTCATGAGGTGGCCAAAGTATTGGAGCCTCAGCTTCAGGATCTGTCCTTCCAGTGAGCACTCAGGGCTGATTTCCTTCAGAATGGATAGGTTTGATTTTCTTGCAGTCCATGGGACTCTCAAGAGTCTCCTCCAGCACCATAATTCAAAACCATCAATTCTTCGGTGATCAGCCTTCTTTATGGTCCAGCTCTCACTTCCATACATCACTACTGGGAAAACCATAGCTTTAACTATACGGACCTTTGTTGGCAAGGTGATGTCTCTGCTTTTTAAGATGCTGTCTAGAAGAAGAAGAGTTTGGATTTAATATCCTGCTTTATCACTACCCGAAGGAGTCTCAGAGCGGCTAACATTCTCCTTTCCCTTCCTCCCCCACAACAAACACTCTGTGAGGTGAGTGGGGCTGAGAGACTTCAGAGAAGTGTGACTGGCCCAAGGTCACTCAGCAGCTGCATGTGGAGGAACGGAGACACGAACCCGGTTTCCCAGATTACGAGCCTTTCGCTCTTAACCACTACACCACACTAGGTTTGTCGTTGCTTTTCTCCCAAGAAGCAGGCGTCTTTTAATTTCGTGGCTGCTGTCACCATCTGCAGTGATCATGGAGCCCAAGAAAGTAAAATCTCTCACTGCCTCCATTTCTTCCCCTTCTATTTGCCAGGAGGTGATGGGACCAGTGGCCATGATCTTAGTTTTTTTGATGTTGAGCTTCAGACCATATTTTGCGCTCTCCTTTTTCACCCTCATTAAAAGGTTTTTTAATTCTTCCTCACTTTCTGCCATCAATGTTGTGTCATCTGCATATCTGAGGTTGTTGATATTTCTTCCGGCAATCTTAATTCCGGCTAGGGATTCATCCAGCCTATTAGTCTGCATTGGAGATTAGACTCAATTCTTCTGAATCATAAAATCATAGAATTGTAGAGTTGGAAGGGATCCCCAGTGCTTATCTAGTCCACCCCCTGCAATGCAGGAATCCCAGTTCAAGCATCCCTAACAGATGGACATCCAATTGCTGCTTAAAAACCTCCAAGGAAGGAGAGTCCACAGCCTCCCGAGGGAGCAGCTCTTACTGTCAGATGCTTCTGAGTTTATTTGTATAACTTTCCCATCATCTCTGATATATATGAAAAGGTTGAAGTCCTTTTCATATTCTGTGCTTAGATGGGGTATTTACTTATTCATTAATTCATTTATTGATTTATGGTACAGTGGTACCTCAGGTTAAGTACTTAATTCGTTCCGGAGGTCTGTTCTTAACCTGAAACTGTTCTTAACCTGAAGCACCACTTTAGCTAATGAACCAGTTCTTAACCTGAAGCACCACTTTAGCTAATGGGGCCTCCTGCTGCTGCCGTGCCACCGGAGCACGATTTCTGTTTTCATCCTGAAGCAAAGTTCTTAACCTGAAGCACTATTTCTGGGTTAACGGAGTCTGTAACATGAAGCGTATGTAACCTGAAGCATATGTAACCCGAGGTACCACTGTACTTCTCTTTGGCATACGTATGGTTAAATACATATGAATGCTACAGTTAGTTTTCAGTAACTTGAAATAAGTAGTTTTCCCATAGGATGATTTTTTTCCCCTTTAACCAACACAATAACACAAAATAATATTTTAAGCTTATTACTGAGTTCCTGTTGCTTTGTATCAGCTCCTGCCAACCTAGCAGTTCGAAAGCACACCAGTGCAAGTAGATAAATAGGTACCGCTGCGGCGGGAAGGTAAAGGGCATGTCTGTGCACTCTGGCTTCTGTCACGGTATCCTGTTGTGCCAGAAGCAGTTTAGTCCTGCTGGCCACATGACCCAGAAAGCTGTCTGGACAAACGCCGCCTCCCTCGGCCTGAAGCCAGATAAGTGCCACAACCCCAGAGTCGCCTTTGACTGGACTTAACCGTCCAGGGGTCCTTTACCTTTTTACCTTTACCTTTACCTTTTTACCTTTACCTTTACAGTGATACCTCGGGTTAAGTACTTAATTCATCCCTGAGGTCCGTTCTTAACCTGAAACTGTTCTTAACCTGAAGCACCACTTTAGCTAATGGGGCCTCCTGCTGCCGCCGTGGCACTGGAGCACGATTTCTGTTCTTATCCTGAAGCAAAGTTCTTAACCTGAAGCACTATTTCTGGGTTAGCAGAGTCTGTAACCTGAAGCGTATGTAACCTGAAGCGTATGTAACCCGAGGTACCAGTGTACTACTATTATGAACAATTATTGTAAACAATAAGAATCATACAATACCGGTAGTTTTCCTTTAGAAACTTACATCACATTTTTAAAATTCAAAATAGGCAAATGATGTCCATCAATGATGAAGGAATCAGACATGTGAGTGGGCGGACCTGTCTGAATCCATCTACACTGTAACTCCCCCCCCCCAGTGGGTACCTCTCTTTCCCTAAGAATCCTACACTGGGTTTATTTAAAATCATCCGGGCAACAACAACAATAATTTGCGGCTTCCAGCACATATAAAAACATAATAAAATGTCAAATATTAAAAACTTCTTTATACCTAGAAGTATTGGGAAGTTTTACCATTTTGCAATATCGAGAGGTTTTACAGATCAAATGACTCTTTAAGCTGCTAAGAGGCTTTTCTGAGAAGACAGTGAAATACGAATGATGAACTCCTGGTCTCAGCTCTGCTGCTCTGATACTGATTTCTGATGCTGTTGCATTTTAAGAAGTTCTTCACTATCTTCTGTACAGGGATTGTTTTCATTTTTATCATTATTTTTGGCCTTTTGATTAGTGACCCTGTAGGACTACTATCAAAAGTTTATTGTCTGTGTATGCTTGCTAAAATGCAAAGCTGTAGCATAGTACCATTTTAGAATAATATATAGTTTCAGGGCAGTTGTTTAAAGAGTTTCAAAAAAAATCAACTAGGCAGCATTAATCTGTTTTAAAACCAATCAATCCTAGTCCTGTTACACAAAGACTTTCCTCATTGGCCGTCCCTGTCCTCTCCCCCATCGAAAGATTTCTACCTTGAGTGCAACCACAACGTCCCCTCCCCACTTTCTCTGTGACCCACTTGGAAGAGTCTTGTCCATTAAGTCTTCCTTCTAACCTAGAGATTCCAATCATCATTAATCAGCAATACTGAATTCCCATCATTATACCTCAGCTGTATATATTTTCACTCCTTCCTTTGGCAGGAATGGAAGGCTCTTTCTTATTACCCAAGAACTGCCTTCCACTGACGTTAGGGTCTCTTGGTATCACCCCCCCCCCCACCGCACACCTGGATTTCAGGAATCTTTGTGACTACCCCACTGCAAAATTAATTTGCTGAAAAACCATATAACAGTTCTTTGAAAGAGCAGTGCTTTGAAATAACTAATTTGGCATCCTAATCATGGGCATGAAAGCAAGACATTACAAGATAATATATAATTGTAAGTTTATGCATGGTAATATAGAGATTGTTTTTCAGATGTGAAAAATGCCATTCTTTATCAACTCAGTTTCACAAAGGCTTAGGGATTTCATTTTCTCAAAGCAATGAAATGTGCAGAGCTGTGCATTGTAGAATGGGTATGTGTTACTTATTACTTTTAACAAGATTTTTTTAAAGTGTTTAAGGCTGCAGTAACATTCAGCTTTAATCTTTCAGGCATATATTTTCTTCTAAGGAAGTAACTGGCTTAATCGGGGCACAATATAAAAGATGTCAGTCTCATAGGTGCCTGTTGTAATCTGTATGACAATTTATTTCCAATTTAGTTAAAACTGTTTATTCAGTTGTAAAATGACAGTGACTCATATAATTAAAGGTTTCCATGTGTGTCAACAAAAAGAATCTTTATTGCTTGGTAACGAGTTGTGCAACTCTTTCCGATGAATTTCAAAAGAAACAATCATTCAAAGGATAACATTTTTGGAATGTCAAAACTGAAAAATGACTGGCTGTTAATCACTTTGGAAAGATGGTCTTTGATTAATTGCTTAATGGATTATTCTTCTATCTCTGTGATTTATTGAGTCTCCTTTTTAAAGTTGCAAATCTTGGAGCATTTCCAGTTGATGATCCTGATTCATAAAAACATCAAGTGCCATTTTTCTGCGTGATTTACTATTTAACTTTAGGAAAACATGGCATATTTCTTATGGAGTAACTCAAGAGGTATGCAAAAGTCCCTTCACCCCATACTTGGAGAATAGTACAAGTAGTGGGTTTTATCCAATGGGGTACCCCTGCCCCAAGAAGGTTCTGTGATCAAGAGAAGGCATCCATGACCAGAAGGGGAGGGAACCCCCCCTTCCCTCTTCCCTCTGCAACCTCCCACATTCCTTTCATTTTCTCCAGAACAGTGTGGGTGGAAGTGTGGGGATAGGAGGGGTCTGTGGAAACCACTCTCCTTTCCTTTCCATGAATGGAAGCATCCACAGCAACAAAGAGCCTTCCACAACTGGATGCAACCCCAAACCTCAGGTCTTCTAAGCTGAAGGGGTTGAAAATCTGAAAACTTGAAGAAGAAAAATCAGCTATGTTATGAACACAGGGCTAAGCAAATTTACCGTATTTTTCGCCCCATAAGACACACCGGCCCATAAGACGCACCTAGTTTTTTTGGGGGGAAATAAAGGAAAAAAAATTTATTTCCCCGCCAGGTGCGCTGCGCTACACCAGGAGCTTGGGGCGTGCGGAGCTCAGCGCGCCCCAAGCTTCTGCGTGCCGGTAAGGTATCCGCTAGCGTGGGAGAGCCGGGCGCCTCTCCCAGGGCTAGCGGACCCCTGCGCTAATCCCGAAGCTTGGGGCGAGCTGAGGTCAGCGCGCCCCAAGCTTCTGCGTGCCGGCAAGCAGTCCGCTAGCCCTGGGAGAGCCGCGGGGCTCTCCCAGGGCTAGCGGATCGCTGCGCTACACCAGGAGCTTGGGGCGTGCTGAGCTCAGCGCGCCCCAAGCTTCTGCGTGCGCAAGCAGTCCGCTAGCCTTGGGAGAGCCGCGGGGCTCTCCCAGGGCTAGTGGATCGCTGCGCTACACCAGGAGCTTGGAGCGTGCTGAGCTCAGCGCGCCCCAAGCTTCTGTGTGCGCGCAAGCAGTCCGCTAGCCTTGGGAGAGCGGCGGGGCTCTCCCAGGGCTAGCGGATCGCTGCGCTACACCAGGAGCTTGGGGCGTGCTGAGCTCAACGCGCCCCAAGCTTCTAGGTGCACGCAAGCAGTCCGCTGCCGCCCCAAGCCTCGTGCACCCGGCGGGACCTCCTGCCGGGTGCGCGAGGCTTGCAGACACTCGCCCGAAGCAGGGGGAGCCCTCCCGAGGGCTCCCCGTGTTTCGGGCGACAGGCTGCCGCCCCAAGCCTCGCGCACCTGGTGGGACCTCCTGCCGGGTGCGCGAGGCTTGCAGACACTCGCCCGAAGCAGGGGGAGCCCTCCCGAGGGCTCCCCGTGTTTCGGGCGACAGGCTGCCGCCCCAAGCCTCGCGCACCCGGTGGGACCTCCTGCCGGGTGCGCGAGGCTTGCAGACACTCGCCCGAAGCAGGGGGAGCCCTCCCGAGGGCTCCCCGTGTTTCGGGCGACAGGCTGCCGCCCCAAGCCTCGCGCACCCGGCGGGACCTCCTGCCGGGTGCGCGAGACTTGCAGACACTCGTCCGAAGCAGGGGGAGCCCTCCCGAGGGCTCCCCGTGTTTCGGGCGACAGGCTGCCGCCCCAAGCCTCGCGCACCCGGTGGGACCTCCTGCCGGGTGCGCGAGGCTTGCAGACACTCGCCCGAAGCAGGGGGAGCCCTCCCGAGCGTTCCCGCTGCTTGGGGAGAGATCCGCGAAGCCTGGACGCGCTGAGGTCAGCGCGCGCAGGCTTCGGGATGCCGGCAACTCTCCCCAAGCAGCGGGAACGTTCCCACTGCTTGCGGAGAAGTCCGCGAAGCCTGGAGAGCGAGAAGGGTCGGTGCGCACCTACCGCTCTCGCTCTCCAGGCTTCAGCGAAAGCCTGCATTCACCCCATAAGACGCACCCACGTTTCCCCTTCATTTTTGGAGGGGGAAAAGTGCGTCTTATAGGGCGAAAAATATGGTACTCAGAAACAAGTCCCTTTAACTTGAATGGAACTTATACACTAGTAAGGGTATTCAGGGTGTAGGATAATGTCCTCAAGGCCCCAATGGCACAGAGGCATGGATACTGAGATAACTGAATGCAAGAAAGGTCATGGAAAAGCGATTCTCACTTCCCTCTCGCAACCCAACATCCCATGTTGCTCAGGAGGACTCCATGGCCTCTGGAGAGGGGAGGAGGAGGAAACATAAGGAAACCTTCATTCTTTGAAATTCCTTCTATCCACCTGTATTCAAATCCAATGCATGATTCTTGAGCGACCCATTTAGAATAGTCATATATGGATAACTGAAGTGCAGTAAAGCACTGAAAGTGTTTGCCACTTCAAACTTTATTCAAGACTGTTGTTAAAAAAAATGGGGGGAGTAGTATTGATGTCATTTGAGGGGTCATCATAGAATCATAGGATTTTAGAGTTAGAAGGGACTCTGAGGAACATTTAGTCCAACCCCCTGTAGGAATATGCCAGGCATATGGCAATTCTTGTTATAAAAAAGCAAAGTGCAATTTTAAGGTTGGAGCTGATCTATTTGGTGGAGCATTGAATTGCCATTGTATAGTTCCTTTTCAGGCCAACCAGAAGAAGATTCATGAAACAGAGATTGAAATCTGGGTATATTGTTGTCAGAGTTCTGTTGGGATCGCAGCAGCACAAGTATACACATAGAGAGTTGCTCTCATGGAGTTATTTCAGGAGTATTTGGACTGCTTGGCTTTGAGATATTGAGTTGGCATTGTATATATTATTTATGATTTCATAGAAGGTGTGGAAATGCTGTACACCGTTGTTAATGGGTTTTTCCAAACCACATACAGAGTTGTTTAGTTTGTGATTTATCTCTCTGTATTCCTTGGGTGAGGGACGCGGGTGGCGCTGTGGGTTAAACCACAGAGCCTAGGACTTGCCAATCAGAAGGTCAGCGGTTCAAATCCCCGCAACGGGGTGAGCTCCTGTTGCTTGGTCCCTGCTCCTGCCCACCTAGCAGTTCTAAAGCACATCAAAGTGCAAGTAGATAAATAGGTACCGCTCTGGCGGGAAGGTAAATGGCATTTCCGTGTGCTGCTCTGGTTCGCCAGAAGCTGCTTAGTCATTCTGGCCACATGACCCAGAAGCTTTACGCCGGCTCCCTCGGCCAATAAAGCGAGATGAGCGCCGCAACCCCAGAGTCGGTCTTGACTGGACCTAATGGTCAGGGGTCCCTTTACCTTACTATTCGTTGGGTGTGACATTGAATGTAGGAATATGCAGCTGTCCCACACGGGGATCAAACCTGCAACCTTGGCATTATCAGCACCAGGCTCTAGCTAACTGAGCTATCCTCCTGGTTCTTGATGGTAAGACTGAAGCTTGATCAGGACAGGAGAGAGTTGATGGAGCCAGTAGCACTACAGATGGCTCTTGCAGAAGAAGAGAGGCATTTGGGAACCAGGGCTCAGCTTTGCCCTTCCCTGTGAGAGGGGATGCCTTCAAAGTATCTGTATGTGTGGAAGAGGACAAAAGACTGGCAGTCCTGGGATTGAGATTGAGAGGTACAAAAAGGCCTAGAATGCTCACTATGAAAACCTGGTGCTGTGGAACTGGAGATCCTCCATGAAACTGAATGGGGAAACTGGATCTGCTGGAGTGTTTATGCTATTCCAACACGGATTCCAATACCCTTGATCCTTTATCAGCAAGACTTTATGCTGGCACGAACAGCTAGGGATTTTGATAGTTGGGAAAGAGTGAATGTGACTTGCCCTTTGGAGGTTGTTTCATAACTTTTAATGAATTAGCAATGGTATGCAGGATCCCCCACAAACATGTTTTTCAGTATTTACAGGATTTAGGAATCTTATGGCAAAAGTGTCAAGAGATTGTGAAGTGACCCATAACCTTATAGAGTTTGAAAAATCCACAACAATGCAATCTAGCAATGGGAGGAAAGGAAATGTGGACTATTGTGGTTATATAGAAATTTAACTTCCCTGATTAAGGTGAGATCTGGCAGTGCTCCTGCTGTGACTAATTTTTGTTGACCTGAAAAAATGAATAGGCTAGTAGAATGAGTAACATCCATAAGAGACAGACTGTCAGTGATGAAAGCAAGGTAATAAATAACATTCACATATTATAATCATAATAAGATTGTTTATGGTATTATTTTCATTAAATATTAATAGCACATTAAACATTATCTTCTAATTTTTAAGCTTAGTGAGCACTGAAACCTGTGGAGCAGTGGCTGATGGGTTCAACATGCACTCACACTGTTTCTTACCACTGTGTTGCCATTGAAATATTTTTTAGAATTTTCCTGTATATGATACAGGTTTATAGGGCCATGGCTTCCCTGA
This sequence comes from Podarcis vaucheri, assembly GCF_965113315.1. Taxonomy (NCBI): domain Eukaryota; kingdom Metazoa; phylum Chordata; class Lepidosauria; order Squamata; family Lacertidae; genus Podarcis; species Podarcis vaucheri. The sequence continues at coordinate 13,142,028 of NC_138755.1, forward strand.
CACCCCCCACGCTACGCCCCTGGATCCGTGTGGCTTTTTAGATGTGTGGGATCTTGCCATCATTGCTCTCTCTATGCCAGATAGGTTTTCCCAATCTTTGCAGTGTTCTTACAAGTGTCTGGAAACAGGTAATGAAAATTAACATTTTTATTTATCAGAAACTAGTAATTTTGGCTGTTTCTCAAAGGAAATTATGTGTACTTACAAAACAAAAAGTTCTTTTACTGGTTATTTGAAAACTCCAGTAGAAAAAAATATTTAGCTCAAGTCATATTTAGGAAAAGCATATTTATCTTTTTAGAAATGCTTTTAAATAAATGGATGGATGGATGGATGGATGGATGGATGGATGGATGGATGATAGATAATCAAGCCAATGCAGTGGTACCTCGGGTTAAGTACTTAATTTGATCCAGAGGTCCGTTCTTAACCTGAAACTGTTCTTAACCTGAAGCACCACTTTAGCTAATGGGGCCTCCTGCTGCTGCTGTGCCACCAGAGCACAATTTCTGTTCTCATCCTGAAGCAAAGTTCTTAACCCGAGGTACTATTTCTGGGTTAGCAGAGTCTGCAACCTGAAGCATCTGTAACTCGAGGTACACTGTAATCCATTTGCTTCCCACTATTCAGCTTCTGGATTTAGCTGTGGTCTCCAGGCTCCTTCCTGCTACAGTCCTCTTGAACCTGCTCTTCATGCTCTTGAACAGTTGCCAGTGTCCTAAATCTCTTACAGTGTTTCAAAAATTTTAATCTCTTGCAACTCTTCTGCTGCACCTCTTCAATGCTCCGACTCCACAACATTCTGTCTCAACAAGCTGTCTTATTTTCCAACTCAACAAAATGTTCATTTCTCCTCCCTCCCTTTCAACCGGTTGGTTTAGGTTAAAAAAACAGCAGAGTCTGGGTTAAGTTTGCATTTCCCCCTAATTGCCAGATTCTTAGGCTGAACTTTTGACCCTCCTATGCACAACTTCCTGAGCAAAGCATTCTATTATACTTTTAACTTTCTCATGACTGACTTACAGTGAACTTCTTGCCCTCCTATGAAAAAAACCTTTAAAGAAAAAAAGAAGCCATCATTTTATAACCCCAGTTTTACAACCAAAAATCCAACACAAATGCCTGAACTCCTCCTCCTTCACATATGGGTACTTTGTTTTTGTGATGTTCTCTATTAATAAAGTGAAACCTCCAGTTAAAATAAATTGCACACCTGAAGATTCTTTAAACTATATTTCTAATTACCTGAACTCTGGACTTACTAGCTTCTCTAATTAACCCAATGACTAAGGCTTCAATTTGATACTCATTCCTGGGAGTAAGCCCAATGGAGGACAGGATTGTACTGCAATTTGTTAGTGTCTTCCTCATTGTTTAAGGCTCTTGAAGATCCTGAGGTGACCCTCCTTGTGCATTGTAGCATTTCCTTTGTTCTTTGTACATTAATGTTCTTCTTATCCTATCATAGAGTACACAACCAAATGTCCTCCAACTTAAGCAGGTATTAGGTTAAGCATCCAATCTGTACTGCCAGGAGCAAACCTGCATTGGGGGTGGGACCTGGAGGCCTTGTTGGACAGGGGCTCCATTCCTTCCTGGAGGGGGGAATGCAGAAGGTGACACTGGGGGACTCTGGCTTGATGCCTTGGCTGTTGTCCTGCAGGGTCCCTCAGGGTCCTGTTCTGTCCCCTATGCTATTTAACTTTTATATGAAACCGCTGAAAGAGGTTGTCCAGAGTTTCGGCGTTGAGTGTTGTTAGGATATTTCCGTTCCACCTTAAAAGGGAGCAGGATGTTTGTGTCAAAGCCTGCGTATTTCCTGTTCACAGGATGTTTAAGTTTGCTATTGCTTTCGTTTCTCTCTCTGTTGAAGACACTGTCGCAGGCAGTCATGTCTTTCTTTGTTCTGATCAACGCTGAATAAAAGCTTGTAAATAATGCTCTCCTGAGTGCGACTTCTGGCTGTGCATTATCTGCTGATAAGAGTGTGCATGAGCCCTGGAATGTGACATGGTATTTCCAGGAAACTCGTGTCGCTAATCGCTCATACTGCTTGACTACGGGAGGTCGATGGATCGTCCGGCAGCCAGCTTGGGGCCATGATGGACTTTATCTCCCTGGCAGTATCCCAACAGATGTTCTACTTCTCTGTTTTTCCTTTCCACCTAAATCCAAGGAAGCTGTCTTGGTTCTAAAGCGGTGTCTGTCTTCGATAATGGACTGGATGAAGGTGAACAAGCTGAAACTTAATCCAGGCAAGACAGAGGTGCTGTGCTGGTCCCGAGGGTTAACCGTGCGGCAAGGTCCAAGTTCAGTTCAAGGTTGAGGGTGCTGTATGGAAGCTGTCCATCAAAGCTGAAGCTGGGTCCAAGGCAGGGAGTCGGGTGAGGTCAGGAACTCTGGCAGAAGAGCAGGACAGGGTGCAGGCAGGAACAGGCTACCAACAATGTTGCTCCCGCAACTTGGGACTGGGGCTGGCTGGCTTTTATCTGCCCCCAGGCATAGGGTGGCCCTGGTCCACAGGTGACTCGCCTCTCCTGGCCTGGAGGTGAGCACTCCTCCTGCGGGAACTTAGTTCCCTCCGCCTCTCTGGCCTGAATCTCTGCAGCTCAGGAGAGGCTGGAGGGTTATCAGACCCAGAGGCAACCTCAGCTTCCCCTGACGGGGCTGGGAGAGGAGCACCTGCAGGCAATGGGTCCTCCATCACCTCCGGAGCCAGAGCAGATTCAGCTGGTGTCTGCTCCTGAGGATCCGGCACAGGTGAGGACCCTTCAGGCTCAAGCCCCAGCCCCGGCTCAGCTGGTTCTGGAGGCGGGGACTCCTGTGCAGGCTGGGATCCCTCAGGTTCAGCCTCCGAGTCCAAATCCCAGGCCATCACAAATGTCTGATTTGACCACAGTGACACATGTTTCAGTTACATCCCATTTGGATTACTGTACTGCCTTTGACAAGTGCTCAGAAACTTCAGCTGGCTCAAAGAGCTGCAGCCAGATTGTTGCCGGGAGCTGAATAGGGAGCAGATGATTCCCTTGTTACAATAGCTCCACGGCCTACCAGTCTGTTTCCGGTCCGAGTTCAAAGTGCTGGTTATCACTGATTAAGTCCTACACAGCTTAGGTCCCAGCTATCTGAAATATTCCCTCATCTGACCCTGCCTGGGTTTGGAGATCTTCACTGATTCCCACCATCCTCACAGGCACACTTGGTGGGGACATGGCAGGAGGTCTTCTCAGTCCCTAGAGAAGTGAGACTCACTATGTCCTTGCTGCCCTTTCTTTCTTGTTCTAAAAGGCTTTTGGGAATTGACTGCTTTTAATGAAAGGGCTGATGCCATGCTGTTCTATTGTAATTATTGGTATGTTTTAAACACACACACACACACACACACACGCGCACACACACACACACATATAAATGGGTGGTGCTGTGGTCTAAACCACTGAGCCTCTTGGGCTTGCTGATCAGCAGTTCAAATCCCCACGACGGGGTGATCTCCCATTGCTCTGTCCCAGCTTCTGCCAACCTAGCAGTTCAAAAGCATACCAGTGCAAGGAGATGAATAGGTACCACTGTGGTGGGAAGATAAAGGGTGTTTCTGTGCGCTCTGGCTTCCATTACGGTCTCCAGTTGCACCAGAAGCTGTTTAATCATGTTGGCCAAATGACCCAGAAAGCTGTCTGTGGACAAATAGCAGCTCCCTTGACCCGCAAGCAGAGATGGATGGCGCCTTTGACTGGACCAACTATCCAGGGTCCTTTACCTTTTACTGTGTGTGTGTGTGTGTTTAATTGTATTTTAATGAGTGATTTTTCTATGTTTTTAGTAGTTCTTGTTTTTATCTGTAAGGTGCCTGTAAGGTGTCCTGTCAGGGGAAAAGGAGGAAGATATAGATATAGATATAGATATAGATATAGATATAGATATAGATATTATAATAATAATAAAACTAACAATAATATCAGAAAACTTCATGCAAAGAAAGAAAGAAAGAACAACATTAACCCTTCCCCCTCAATTTATCATGTATTCTGGAAGAAGGGGAAGCAATGGATTTGTAAACATATCAGTGCATAACTAGCCAATTAAGTACTTATCACTTCCTATGATTAAAGCTGCATTAAACTCAAAGGCACTTGTACCTCGGCTACCTTGGCCAATGTTCTTCTGTGCAAGAAGAACTCCTTTACATACAACTCCTTTTGCCCAATCACTCAACACTTAAAATGGCTTTATTTTGCTGTTTGTGCAGCTGTTTCAAAGTCTTAACCACAGCTACCACATGCTGTTAGAGGCAGAACAACTCCTGGGAAAAATTGTATTTGGGAATGTCATGTTCTTTTCTGTTCTCTGCATTAGCAAGTAAATATAATAGTGTGGCAAGAAAACAAAAAGAGGAATTAAAATGTACCATTCTACATAGGCATAATGAGCTCACAATCTAGGCCAATCTAGGAAAGTTTTCTCTTGCGTAAACAGATGTATTGCTGGTGAAACAAGGTCTAATTGAAATGACCATTTTTTTAAAGCATGCCAACTATGGGCACAAGTAGCTGTAACATTTTCCTGCACACATTCCATTGAAAGAAACTGAAGCTGCACAAGAGCACAAATTCAATATCAGAAACCATTAGGAAATGGGTGGAAAAGTAAACAGCAAGTTTCATACTGCTTTTTACATCAATTTCTGGTAAAACTGTATTTAGAATACTCTGCTGTTGTGATTTCTGCACCTCAAGAAGAATGACACAGGGAGAGAAAAAGGGACGAAAAGGGACAACTAATATGATACAGGACTTAGAGCACCTTTCTGAGAAGAAAAATCCAAAGCATTTGTGGTGTTCTATTTTAAAGATAACTAAGACATCACAAGGGACGCGGGTGGTGCTGTGGGTTAAACCACAGAGCCTAGGACTTGCCAATCAGAAGGTTGGCGGTTTGAATCCCCGCGATGGGGTGAGCTCCCATTGCTCAGTCCCTGCTCCTGCCAACCTAGCAGTTCGAAAGCACATCAAAGTGCAAGTAGATAAATAGGTACCGCTCCGGCGGTAAGGTAAACGGCGTTTCCATGCGCTGCTCTGGTTCGCCAGAAGCGGCTTAGTCATGCTGGCCACATGACCTGGAAGCTGTATGCCGGCTCCCTCGGCCAATAAAGCGAGATGAGCGCCGCAACCCCAGAGTCGGTCACGACTGGACCTAATGGTCAGGGGTCCCTTTACCTTTACCTAAGACATCACAAGAGAAAACTTTGTGAAAATTATGAACTTCATCGAATTAGCAGAGAGAATATTCCTCTCTCAATATATTATAGTTTGGGAGCACCTAATGAAATTGGTTTACAATAGGTTCAAAACTGACAAAAGAAAGCACGTCTTTAAACCATGCCCAATTAACTTATTGAATCCTGTGGAAGCAACTGGTTGTGCTGCCCTCTCCATGAGATACAGTGACCTCAGTATCTCCCCAAGTATTGACCCCAACTATTTACAGCTGTATGTCTGCATGCAATCTCATCAAAATGCCGCTGCAATATCAGCAGTTAGCTCACTGGGCGAAAGTGTACAAAGAAACTGGTCTGTGTAAACACATTATTAAAAAAGCGCACTTCAGAACTATGAATAGAAATAATTGTTCTTTCTTTACAAAGCTCCCAGCATCTTGCTCTGGTTGTGGTTAGAAGCAGGGACATTCCAGCACAGAGGGCATCTTGGCTATTGAGACTTTGATCAGCTTATGGGATGGCGGAGTTCCTTCTTTTTCCTTTTTCTTGGCAGCTTTCCTAAAAGGGAAAAGGAGCTGCCTAGCCAAGAGAATCTACAGTGGGCGACATCCCAGCCTCACAAAAGTCAGGTTTGCAAGCCCATAGCTCTCTCCATCCAAGCAAAGCAAGAGACATTCTGTGAGTTCAAGGGCATCTCTAGCCGGACAGACGCCCTCAAGGAGTCACAAAGCCAGACCAGTGAGGGGCAGGGCAGGGAAAGGGGGGCATTTCCTTGGGGGAGACCCAAATGCCAGACAGAAGCATGGAGACAGAAGCATTCAGTCCCTGAGCCCTCCGCCAGTTTTAATGCTTTCATATTTTAATGTCTAATTCCATATTAAACTTGTGCTTGAACGTGATGTGAACTGCCCAGGCAGGGGTGCCAACTTGAATAAAATATGGGGGGGGGCAGGTAGGCCCCGCCACACATAATTGATCACATGACGCAGTGCATGCACACCATTTGAATGACAGTGCCCATCAACTGGGGGGCAGCCCCCTCAAATATTTTAGGGGGGGTGAAGCCTCCTAGGCCCCTAGGTGTTGGCTCCTGTGTGCCACGGGGACTCTACTGATTGAGCAGTCAGCAAATTTTATAGATAAAATTTTAAAATAGTTATGGCTACAGCAAATATAGCAAAGAGCTGACAGCAGGTTCCAGCCAGGTTTCATGAGATTATTGTGAATTTATTGTTGTTTTGCTTGTGTTAGCTGCCTTGAGCTTATACTAGGAAAGGTCCATGGTACAAGCTGAATAAATAAATAATTGGACTGCTTTTGTATACTCCCTTCCAGCTACATTACATCTAGGTTGCTTCTCAGAGTAGTGAATTTATTATTATTATTATTATTATTATTATTATTATTATCATCATCATCATCATCATCATCATCACTTTCTGCATTTGTAATACTATGCACTATGGCCCAGTCCATTTACTACTGAAAGTGTTTCTTCCACTGGAACCACTGGAAGATTCTTTGCTCTACTGTTGTCCCATAGGAGGTTTTGCCAAATAAATAGCTGAAATGCTTGAATCAGTATTTCCTCTTGTTCAACAATTTATCACTATATCATATAGAAACTATGTTCCTCCCCTAGTTTACTGTAAATTGTTGTCCTCCAATGATTTTCAAATTATAGGATAAGCTTTCATGAAATAAAATTATCCTCTATTCCAGCCATATAATCTGAATTCAGTCCCATGCACAGTTGGGCAGTTTAGCATCCTTTGAATTGACTTTATAACTTTCCTTTTTAAAAGGTGTTTTCAAATATTTTATTACTTCTTTAGGGAACACACTGACTTTGCCTATTTCACAGAACCCATCGGCTGTAGTTCTTGAACCACAAGTCTTCAAAGTACATAATGGAACTGAATCGATGGTAGTGAGTAATTTAATCCCATTTTAGAAGGTGAAATTGCCTCAGTAAAACTCAATTCTTCTCCTTTCACATTTTGGTAGCTTTACTCAGACTTGAAATATTGCAAATACGAGGGGTCTAAGCTTCCATTCTGTTGATGAACACTTTTACATACTTCATAGGTATTTATGAAAACGTTTTGAGATCATTCTTTTAAACTTTAGCAATTTGATTTGAAATTCCACCTGAACTTTCTAGCCTTTCCTTTTATGGGAAAATAGCTTTTCGCAAAGGTGTATCTAGTGCCGCTTGACTTCTTTTTGAGAGTAGCAGAATCTATCTATAGTAACATGAAAATCATTTTTCACCAAATACCTCAAGAACATTAACAAGAACTAGAAAATTCCAAGCAGAGAAGTATTTTCTTGTATGGTAGAGGCAGTTATTGCTGATAAAAAGTAAAAATTAGATAACTCAGCAGCCTACACCAAAGCATTTCACATAGCTCTATGTTAATCAAGGGAAGACTTAATTCTCAATATAAAATGAGAATAAATTACTGTCTCATTTCAACAATGATTTTGCTGGCATTGGCCTTGTTTAGACATAACAGTATACAGTTTTGTATACACTCTTCATCCCATCTTCTTATCAATTCAACCACGAAGAGATTAGAAGCTCTTGCTTTTTATTTCAGTTAACCACAGTTTAGTGGTGGATATGAACCCTAATGTGTAGTTATCTTAATTAAAGTTAGTTGAAATAAACCAGCTTCAAAAACTATGGTTTGATATTTTTGTTGTTTTAATTAAACATGGTTCAAAATAACTGTACATTGTCTGGGTTTGAACATAACCCTTAAGCTTTCAAATTCCTTGCATCAGAAGAGGGTAAGAGAGGGGTGAGTCCATTGTATGGTGCTATGGTTCATTCACAAAACAAAAAAGCATGGTTTATCATGACATCTGAACAGTGTTTTTTTTTTTTCAGGGGGTAATCAAAGGTACAGGGACGCGGGTGGTGCTGTGGGTTAAACCACAGAGCCTAGGGCTTGCCGATCAGAAGGTCGGCGGTTCAAGTCCCCGCGACGGGGTGAGCTCCTGTTGCTCGGTCCCAGCTCCTGCCAACCTAGCCGTTCTAAAGCATGTCAAAGTGCAAGTAGATAAATAGGTACCGCTCTGGCGGGAAGGTAAACGGCGTTTCTGTGTGCTGCTCTGCTTCACCAGAAGCAGCTTAGTCATGCTGGCCACATGACCCAGAAGCTGTCTGTGGACAAACACCGACTCCCTCGGCCTATAGAGCGAGATGAGCGCCGCAACCCCAGAGTTGGTCACGACTGGACCTAATGGTCAGGGGTCCCTTTACCTTTAATCAAGGGTACACAGTACTGTCACCTCTCCATTTTTTGTTAAAAAGTGTGGCACCTATTGTAACAACTTCATGGTTGTTTATCATAGGGTGAAAAAGCACTGCATCTGAATGAAACCATTGTGTCTCTGCTTTGTTTAAACTATAGTTTCAGAGGAAACCAGGATCTAAAGCCATATTTTGTTCCTGGCTTCCTTACACTTACCATAGTACAAGCCAGAATTTCCCAACTTTGAACATCATGAGGAACTATGTTTGTTTTAAATCTGAAGTGAAAGCTTCCATTCTCCTTGTCACAAGCACAAGAGACAAAGGATGGGGAGTAGGTTAGCCTGAGGAATCATTTACTCTGAAACTCACCTACAGGTAGTACCTAACACCAAGAAAACTAGCGCTAATACGCCCAGGAACCTCATCAAAATGCTGGAGAGGGTGCACCTCCACAGGCACGTACCTCCACATGTGGTGGGAGTGCCCCAAAATCCAACTATTCTGGACAACAGCCATACGAGAAATATGTAAAATAACTAAGCAAGTATTAGACATCACCCCAGAATTGGGCCTAATAAACATCTTCCAAGACAATAATGCCCATTTACACCACAAAGCACTCATAACCCACCTACTTTCAGCAGCCAGAAACACCATAACCAGACACTGGAGAGACCTGTCAGGAGTAAGCATGGACCAATGGTACTAAATAGTATGGGAAACAGCCCTACTAGAAAAATTAACCAATAAACTGAAACTGACACAGGGACAAACAGAAGAAGACGCCTTTACCCCGGTATGGCTCCCCTTTATCACGTACACAGCCCAACAAGACAATGGCAATAATCCATCAACAGCATATAAATCAATATGGCTAACCTGATCCAAAACACCCACCCACCTCACTCACACACGAAAACAAACAGCCCATCACAAACAAACCACCACACCCTAGGCCAACCCCAACCTCTCTCACCACCAAAGGAACACAAGTGAACAGCAGAGAACCGGCACAAGTAACGCTGACACCAAACCCTACATACATTAAGCAAAATAGAAACATCGCCACCCGAACCCACCCATCTCCCCCTCCCCCCTTTTCTTCCTAATGTCTCAACAAATGAAACTGATTTGTAAAAATGTTACATGGAAAAAATACGAGAGACATTACACATACTTCTGTAAAACAAGAAAATCTTTAATTAAAAAAGAAGAAGCAAGAAACCATGGTTTCCTGTTACACCAGGAGCATGCCACAGACATAATTCATCTCAAAAAAATCTCTCTAATATAGCTTTGGAATAATATCAAACCAGAATTAGCTGAAATGTGCATTATTGTTAATTATTCTAACTTCCAACAGCTCCGAGGATCAGCTGTGCTGAAAGGTAAATACTCAGAGGTGGCTAAACTCCTTCCTCTCCTCCATGAATCAAGAATGCGGCAAGATATTTCAGAAATCTGGGGTGTGATAGGTTTAATTGTTGTAGCAGAATAATTTGTTAAATATGAGACAGTCTTCAAAAGTACTTTTATTAAAGGCTGACGTGTAAATAGCCCAAATAGAGCATTTCAAAGATGCCAATCTGATAACCACAGCCCTGTCATGCTACTCTGTGCATCGTGGATGAGTGCTTATTATGTTTACATTTTGGCTTGGCCGTCTGGCAGTCAGGATCCCAAGAGAGACGCATCATTTCCATTGCAGATACATCTTAATTATGGGGCTGATTTTGACTGTAAATTATTTTCCACATGCCTTCTTAAACAAGAATAGTGGCAAAAACACATAGCTGGTTTGGAAAATATGCTCTTTTCAAGTAATAGACCTGCTTCATCCTCTGTTGATTGAGGCTTGATTTACGCAAATGTTTTAGGGACGCGGGTGGCGCTGTGGGTTAAACCACAGAGCCCAGGACTTGCCGATCAGAAGGTCGGCGGTTCGAATCCCCACGACGGGGGAGAGCTCCCGTTGCTTGGTCCCTGCTCCTGCCCACCTAGCAGTTCAAAAGCACGTCAAAGTGCAAGTAGATAAATAGGTACCGTTCCGGCGGGAAGGTAACGGCGTTTCCATGCGCTGCTCTGGTTCGCCAGAAGCAGCTTAGTCCTGCTGCCCACATGACCTGGAAGCTATACGCCGGCTCCCTTGGCCAATAAAGCAAGATGAGCGCTGCAACCCTAGAGCCATCTGCGACTGGACCTAATGGTCAGGGGTCCCTTTACCTTCTGAGTTTTATTCAATTTGACACCCCCCCTTCAGACCTGTTTTGGTGTGCATTTTTTCATTGTAAGCTTACAAGTTATGCGAGTGGTTGTGTTGAACAAAGTGGGGCCCTTGCATGCATTGATCATAGGCAATTACTAGGTGCTGTTTCAAAGTCGCTAACTAAAAAGAAAAAGCCAAACCCATTTGGAAAAAGAGAGACAACCACCCCATATCACGTAGCTTGGCCAAAATGTGGGTTAATGTGACAGCATAATAAAACACGTATTTACTTTTGACATACCTCAAATGCACCGTTAGTGAATATTTGCCATGGCATTTATACAGAAATACTCCTGATTTGTTTTTTTCAGTGCAGCTCAAATAAAAGGCAAATAACATAATGGAGCATCTGAAGAAATTCCTACCCTTTCCCATATTTTGCAGCTTTTGGAGATGTAACATTTTCAGATACCATCTGATCATGTCTCTCTGTGTGCTATGTTATAACAACAACAACAACAACAATTTATTGGCTGGGTTTCCCCAGACATTCTGGGCAGCTCCCAACAGAATATTAAAAACACAATAAAACATCAAATATTAAAAACATCCTCAAACAGGCAAAACTGAGATCCAGTGGTGCAGTTAGATAATTTTAGACTCTGAACTTAATAGCCTTATGGTCCCCCACTTCTTTAAATAGTGATGGTTAGGTTCATGGCTGTGTTAGGCTTGTTAGGATATTTTCGTTCCACCTTAAAAGGGAGCAGGATGTTTGTGTCACAGCCTGCGTATTTCCTGTTCACAGGATGTTTATGTTTGCTATTGCTTTCGTTTTCTCTCTCTGTCGAAGACACTGATGCAGACAGTCATGTCTTTCTTTGTTCTGATCAACGCTGAATAAAAGCTTGTAAATAATGCTCTCCTGAGTGCGACTTCTGGCTGTGCATTATCTGCCGATAAGAGTGTGCACGAGCCCTGGAATGTGGCAAGGTATTTTCAGGAAATTCGTGTCGCTAATCGCTTATACTGTGTGACTACGGGAGATCGTTGGATCGTCCGGCAGCCGGCTTGGGGCCATGATGGACTTTATCTCCCTGGCAGTATCCCAACAAGGCTAAGCCTGGACCAGACCTGAAGACGAGCAAAGTAACCCTGGCTTGTTTCACTTAATGTCGCAGGACAAGTATCTGGGTCAGAGTGTTGAAACGAACCAGGATCAAGGCAAGATAGGCTATGCTCTGGTTCGTTGTCTGGGGTGGCTTTGATTGTGTAAACAAACCATCGTTCTTCTAAACAAAGCATGGCTTGCCTTGTGTGTGAACCAACCCACGGTGTATTAATTTCAAAATGTCATAAGCCAGTTCTGATTTGTTTGGGGCCCTCCAGCGCATTGAGGTCCTGAGCATCTGCCCCAAGTCCTTTCCCATTGGCACTGCAGCTGGCGTAAGTCAAAGGACTTCCATTAACCCAGTCTGCAGCCTTCGGATAATAAACCTCTTGAGAGTCACTAACACAGCCAGCTTATTATTATTATTATTATTATTATTATTATTATTATTAGTGGATACCATATGTTAAGTCTATATATTAATTACTGAGCAAACACGGTCTGACATTTAACATGTTAACATGTACTTAAATTGAATGGCATATTATGTACTATAGTTTCATTACCACACATAAGTGAATCATGCAGGCCATTTGGAAATCAATGATAAATGAGATTAACATAAGAGCAGGCCATCTGGCTGTAGTCAAGTATAAAGGGAGTGGGGAATAAAATAACTCCAGATTTCCAAAGGTTTTGGGCTGGGATCTGGAGAGTCTCTTCTGCCTGCAGAATCTTCTTTCGCACAGCTAATTCTGCGCACAGCTTGCGCAAGAGCTTGAGCATTCATGTGCAGAACTTCACAAGTGAAATCTTCTCTCTCACTCACAGACTTCTGGATCTTAGCTCTAGTTCCCTTTTTACATCATGTTGAGGAAAATGCTATAATCATCACTCTTTTTCAGTTCATTTTTAAAGAATATCTAAACAAAATACAAGGTAGGGTGTAACAACCTCAGTTTTGAGCAATATCCTTTTACTTTTAAAAAATAATAATTATGGAACCTGTGTTGGTTGGCAAATTGTATTTTATAATTTTATATTCTCTATTACTAATATTTTAACTGGAAAAAGCTGTAAAATTAAATTGATTTCTGCTATTCTATTTTTAAATGAGCTCTTGTGTGACACGGAGGAAGCAATGATTTAAAATTGCAATCTAGCTCCTGGCTTCAAAAATTGGGCTTTGTTAACCTGGCATTTGCCAAAATTCTTGGCAGCTTGTATTACTGAAGGGAGGAGGGGGAAGCAGAGCTCTTTTGCCATCAGAGATTAAAGGCAGAATTACATCATTAGGATTGAGCAGTGGCGTAGCGTGGGGGGTGCAGGGGGGCCTGCCGCACCGGGCGCAACATCTGGGGGGCGCGCGGAAGAGACACGAGTGCTAAAATCCACGGGTTAGGGGGCGCAAATTACTTGCCTTGCCCCGGGTGCTGACAACCCACGCTACGCCACTGGGATTGAGCAGAGTCTTTGGGATCTCACAGAGCACACTTTCCTCTTCCTGCCCTACTCCCTATGGTTTCTTTTTCTGTTTTGCTGCCTTCAGCTGTTTCTTCAGAAAATATTATGTTATTAAAAAGGATTGCATCAGAGATGAACCATAAACCCGTCAAATTTCCTTGAATTCATTTTGGCAGGCCAACCCTGAGCATTGCCTCTTAACACTTAATTCTGTTTACTGCATTTCTTCACATTCTTCATTAAAAACAAAAACTATCCTTCTCACTGTGCCACAGCCCCAATCCTGACTGGACTTTCCGAGTTGCTATTTAAAAACACAGGCGTTCCAGCATTTCACATATTGTTTTGTTAATCCCCAAGTGAAATTTATTTAAAATCACCAGACATCTTCTTTTTAAACTTTTGTTCTAGTCAGGGCTTTTTTTCAGCCAGAACTTTCCGGAACTGAGTTCTGGTACCTCTCAATGTGGGTGCCATTGCCGTTATAAGACAACAAGGGAGGACTTCAGGGTGAGTTCTAGCACCCCTTTCCCCAGAAAAATAGCCCTTGGCTCTGGTGACCCTTTAATAATTTCTTTTTCAAGAGCTCCAAACTATGCAACTCTGAAATCAATGCTGTTTCCAAGTTCTTTCACTTGTGTGTAAAAACGAAATAGATAACCCTGATCCTCAGAAACTAAACTCCAGCTGAATTCAGTCTTCCAAGTCCCCCTTGTTCATCCTTCAGGCTTGCTTATTGTTCTCCCCATACACCCCCCAAAAAGATTACTACATGACTGTTGTGACCCATGTAACTTAACTGATCCTGTCCCCTGTCTTAGGAGATCAGAAGGCCTTTTTGCACCAGACAATAAGAACATGCAATGGGACTCTGATCGGACATTTGCATCCTTCTGATGCAAGGCGCTGCTAAGTTTTGATCCTTGTGCTGCTGTCAGAGGCAATGAGGGTCGGCCGTTGGGGTGACAAATTAGTTCTGACAAGCTTAATGACATCAAGAAAGGAAAGTCTGCACTCTTGATAGCATGTGCAGAATAACGGGTTAGCTCAGCCAAACGGGGAATGTGTTAAAAAACCCAAATTCTCTTTGGCAGGCCAATTTTACCATTCTGCAGGGTGGGGTGGGGTGGGGTGGGGAAGAGGCTGCCACCAGCTTCTTTATGTGTACAAATGTATCAACCGGCTTTATTTCAAGCCATTAGACTTGAAGAGGAACCATCAGAGCTTTCAACCACTGCTCATGGTATAAAGTTAAGCAGACAGTGATGAGGAAGTTGGCTGTATGAGAGGCATTTAGAACTATGATAATTATTACAATTTGGAAATGGTCAGCTATTTGTGCATGTATTTTTTTATTTTAAAAATCTAATTTAGTGGGGTTTTAAAACTGACGCCACAGTATAATAGGAATAGTAAATTATGTGGAAAAATGGCAGCGGGTATAAATTCTCTCTCCTGCCCACCTAGCAGTTCGAAAGCACGTCAAAGTGCAAGTAGATAAATAGGTACTGCTCCGGCGGGAAGGTAAACGGCGTTTCCGTGCACTGCTCTGGTTCGCCAGAAGCGGCTTAGTCATGCTGGCCACATGACCCGGAAGCTGTACGCCGGCTCCCTCGGCCAATAAAGCGAGATGAGCGCCGCATCCCCAGAGTCGGCCACGACTGGACCTAATGGTCAGGGGTCCCTTTACCTTTATAAATTCTCTATAGCTACCAGTGGCGTAGCGTGGGTTGTCAGCACCCGGGGCAAGGCAAGTAATTTGCGCCCCCTAACCCTAACCCCCAGATGTTGCGCCCGGTGTGGCTGACCCCCCCTGCACCCCCATGCTCCGCCACTGATAGTTACAAATATAGCGTATTAAAAATGGAAAGTCCAGTCTTACGACTTACAAGATGAAATATTCACTAAAACAGCACACATTTTCTTTATTCTTTTCAGTTTGTTTGTTTGTTTGTTTGTTTGTTTGTTTGTTTAGATTTTTTTTACTTTTAATGTTGGTGAGGCAAGCATTCCCAAGCCCATCTGTCTTTGCAGAGGAAGCAGCAGGCAGGAGGACAGCTGTGCAGGTACCCACCATGGGCCTGACCCACAAGGCCTCCTTGTATGGTCAGAGAATATGCTACTGAAGACAGAAAAGGTGGTTTCTGGAAAGGCAGCATGTGACGTGTGTGGCTGTTGCCTGATATGTCATGAATGTTAGAAATGGCACTTGGCTGAGCATATAAAATGAAGGATGAAACCCCCTGCCCCCTGGCACACTTATTATTTACAGTTCCCAGCAGAATGCAAACATGGATTCTAAAAGAATTTCTTGTATATTTCTAGTTTTAAATTATTTCTCTGTAAGATACAGAGCATAATCCTTTTCTAAACAAATAGGGCCTAATTGAAAAAAGCAGAGGGAGCTAAGCAGCAAAGAATAGAAAAATGTTTACAGAGCTAGGAAGTACATACTGAATGTTGCAGGAAATTTGCATATGGATTTCTTGTGGAGAGAAAAAGAGAAACATTCTCAGCCTGTTTGTTACTCTGATGGACTCCCACCGCTTCAAATACAAGTCCTTTTGCCTTTTTCTTTTTAATCCAACTGTTCTTTTTGGCAATCTTTCTCTTGAACCACTAATTGAATATTCTGTTTTTGTATTTCACCCTGGGCAAAAAAAAGAGAGAGAATGAAAAATAGCTGTGCCCAGAAGAGGAGGCTGGTTAGGTTTTAAATATTAGGCTATATTAATTTAATTTGTTTTCAACTAAGGGTAATTGAATGAAGGTGAGAGTGTATCTGATAGGAAATGCAGAATGTTTTCCAGACTGGTTTATTACATAAAAGCATGTAGATGTGAGATGTTAATATACGCTAATCAAATAATAGCATCCTGCAGTGAGCCACCTGCTCAGTGCTAAATTCTTGCTCAGGAAGAATTACTATGTAGGTGCTGCAATTTATAAATGTTGATAACCGAAGCACAACATATTTTTGTTGTATTTTTTAAATAACGGACATAACACATGCCTAGGAAGAGAGCAGGAATGGCACTCATCCCAGGGGTATATTTCGTTTCAATGCAGGACCCTTCTGTCTGTGCACATTATGGTGTTCTACCTCAATCATTCAAAATCTGATGTTAATGCACATAAATAACTCAGAGAATTACACTACCCAATGCTCCATTTTAATGAGAACTCTTCAAGCTGTAATTAAAATCAGTGTTAGTTTATCTGAACAATTTGAAGACATCAAAACACAGCCATTTATTTTAAGGGCTCTCTTTTCCCATAAGCAAGTAATACCCTGATCATGAGACCTAAGTTTATGAAGGTTCTTCAGTGTATTTTAGCATTTTTTAAATAAATTCTATGCTATTGAGAAATCAAAAGGTGCAATCACTGCTTTTTCCATGTTCTTTGTTGTGAACCATGCTCGTTTTGTTTTTAAAGAAGATGTATACTGTGAACTCAGAAATAAGTCCCACTGCATTTGATGGGACGTTCCAGGACGCTTGGATAGAGTTACATATGGAAATCTGCTTAAAACTCCATATAGGCTACAGAAATCCGGCAAATTACAATGTTTGCTCATAGGAAAATAAAATTTATATTTGGCAGGAAGTCTTAAGTGAATGTAAGGAGGAGGATTAAATTTTAAAGTTGGCAAGTTTCTCCTTCCACAACTAATGGCAGCTTCAGAGGGGGGTGGTTTGTATTGGGCTGTTCTTATCCTGAAGCAAAGTTCTTAACCTGAAGCACTATTTTTGGTTTAGCAGAGGCTGTAACCTGAAGCGTATGTAACCTGAAGCGTATGTAACCCGAGGTACCACTGTACGTAAAAACGGCACTGCACAAACACACACACACACGTGCAAATGGGATAGTTCTGGGATGATAATATGAGGTTAGAGTCAGGTTAGCAGGGGAAGATGACTTTTGCCAGTTCTGTCCCCAGTGCCATCTCCTGCATGGCTCCAGAGAATCACCCATCCCTCTGGAACAGGATGGAGGTGGTCCTAGGGGATGCAGGAGAAGCAGGAATCCGCAGACTTCACTCCTCCCTAAGCTAGCAGGAGCAAACCATTCGCTCATTGACTAAGATGTGAATGCTTGTAAGAAGAAAGAGGGCACTTACAGTACAATAAAATTGGCAGAAATGAAAAATAAACCATACAAGCATTTGAGCAGTTGGGAAAGGAAGGCAGAAAAGATTGAAAAGCAGAAAAGTTCCAAACTGCTTTCCAACAAAGAGTTGCAGCAAACTAATTCTCAGGTTCTCCATTTTTTTCTTCCGATGGCTTTCATTCCACATTGTTTTCAAATTATTACCAGCTGACACATTCAAAAGTAATTTCTCTTCCAAGAAGCTTGTCATAATATTTACTTTCTTCACAATAACAACAGAAAAGTCAGCCAGGACTGAAATGGGGAGGCGTACTAAACCTGAAGCCCAATCCTAAGAATCTTTACTTAGAAATAGTTCCCACAAAGTCAGTATGTTTGTGTGCGTCGTTTATAGGTACATGCATACAGCACGGCCATCAAATGTTCATGGCATCTGTGTTGTGTTGTAATCGATTCCATGTTTTCTCAGAAGTAAGTCCTGTATTGTTCATTGGGGCTTACTCCCGTGTAAGTGTACAGAAGATTGGAGCCCAAGGAACAAAAGGCAAGTTACATGTGAAAGGGGTGTACAGTCTAAAGTTCCAGTGATCTTTTTTCCAGTGCTAAGTTTTCAGCTTTTATAAATACAAAAAAAGGTGCATCTCTGTGGTGACTGACGTTGTCAGGTCTAAACTTGGTGGATATGCAAAGTTAAGTGCATCTGTCAATCTCTTAGTCAAGGGTAGGAAGGGGCAATGGTCCCACTTTGCAATCCACTGCATACGTGGCTTGGTTTGGTATTTCTCCTGGAGAAAAGGGCTCTGTTACTCATGAAGGATACTTGATGTGTTTTTCGCAATAAATAAATGGGGGGAAAACAGCTCAGCGTTCAGACTTTTCCAGTAATTGGGTTGTCTTGGGCCTCTGAGTGTACAAAATTTCTGTGTCTGTTGTAGAGGTACTTTAGAATTATTATTATAAGAGAGGGACTCAGAGATTGCAAAGAAGCTGCTTGCATGACCTCTTCACACAACTTTCCTACAAAACATTCTTTTTGGACATTAAAACACACGATGGCAGCCGGGCGTGAACTTGATTGTGCAAGTGGCTTGTGGTATAAGTTTGTAACATCCGAAAGCTATGTTGAGGAACAACTTCGCCTCCAGCAGTTTCTCTGCTAAAAATAGCCTCCATCTGCCCCCCCCCAGCTAAAAGTGTTATCTCTCCCCCCCCCCTCCAAGCATGTCAACATAGCAACAGCTGACTGGTTAAGAAGCCTCCAGAGTCCCATCCCTGGGCATCTTCCGCTTCAGATTTAAGCCTCTAGGTGCAAAAGTCAAGGAATCTCACCCCCTCACAATGGATAATCACGTATAGTTTTCCTCTCAGTGAGAGAAAGCCAGCCATCTATAATGAATTCATTCATTCATAGCGAAATTAATATAATAATTCACATTTCCCTTGTTCATAACCATCACTATAAACTTTAGTGTTTAAAAACCTCTTATTTCAATTAGTGCTGTATATATATATATCCTCTATAAAGAGGGGGGAATCTACATGTAAATAGATTCAAACTCCATTTGATTAGTAAGAACACTAGCACAAACACAAAATTTAAAAAAAACATAGTCCAGGAGATTATCTTTATAAGTTAGTTTACAGCATCAGTTTAAATGTTACAGTACAGAATAAAATACAGTAACCAGGAAAGCATTACAGAATTCTGTTGTTTTTATATTATTTCATTAAATCCATGAAATTTTTATGCTTCCAGAAAGTCTGGATGATTCAGACTTACTTCTATGAGTGTTGAAAGGTCTTAAAATGGCAAAAGCTTGACAAGTATTAAAATGATTAATTGTGGTTAAGGTGCTACATCCTCTTTCATACTTATGTTTTAATAACTCAGAAGTTATGAACGTTCCCATTTGAAAATATAACTGAAATCAACTTGGTTTCATGTTTCAGCACCTAATTGTAGCTAATTTGGGAATAAGCTAACTAAGCCTAAAATCCTATTAGGAAAGAAAACTACAGTATGCCTGTTTTGTCCCGTTTAGAAAAATGTCGTTCTGAGAAATGTCAGTCTATCACTGTGGACTTAATGCCTAATTCTGAAGGTAATCTAACACTATTTGCAGTCATTCCATAAGAATCTATTTGCAGTTGTTGTTGCTGCTGCTGCTGTTGATGATGATAATAATAATAATAATAATAATAATAATAATAATAATAATAATATAACACATTCAATGTGCACGAGACTTTAAAGCAGGCATGGGGAATCTTAACTACAGTGGTACCTCGGGTTAAGTACTTAATTCGTTCCGGAAGTCCGTACTTAACCTGAAACTGTTCTTAACCTGAAGCACCACTTTAGCTAATGGGGCCTCCTGCTGCTGCTGCGCCTCTGGAACACGATTTCTGTTCTCATCCTGAAGCAAAGTTCTTAACCTGAAGCACTATTTCTGGGTTAGCGGAGTCTGTAACCTGAAGCGTATGTAACCTGGAGCATATGTAACCCGAGGTACCACTATACTCAGCAATACATGACTAATAAAGATTTTCAGGCTGCTTACAAACCATACCTTTAAAACACATTTAAAGCACATGACCTCCCCTCCAAATTCCTGGGAACTGTAGTTTGTTAAGGGTGCTGGGAATCGTAGCTCTGTGGGATGTAACCTACGGTGGCCAAGATTCTTTGGGGGTGAAGCCACATGACTGAAATGTATAGGGAGTAATTCAGCATTGCGCTCCATTGATTGTTCCGTCAGGGCTTGCCAGCCAGAGCAACCTCCCCTCTCCAACCCCCACCCATGCCAATTTTGGGGGCTGTGGGGCGGAGGAGAGGGAGAAAGCCCCACTGCACAAGCAGAAGTCTTCAACTCATCCGTTGAAGTGTTAGGGAATGCATTAGAGCAGGGGTCAGCAAACTTTTTCAGCTGGGGGTCGGCCCACTGTCCATCAGACCTTGTGGGGGGGCTGGACTATATGGGGTGGAATGAACGAATTCCTATGCCCCACAAATAACCCAGAGATGCATTTTAAATAATAATAATAATAATAATAATAATAATAATAATAATAATAATAATAATAATAATTTTATTTATATCCCGCCCTCCCCAGGCGAAGCTGGGCTCAGGGCGGCTTACAACAATAAAATAGTGCAACATTCTAAAAACATTTCATTATAAAAATTAATTAAAATCAAATTGATGGCAACCATTAAGCTAAAATTCTGTGATAAGTAAAAGGACACATTCTACTCATGTAAAAACACACTGATTCCCGGGCTGTCCGTGGGTCGGACTGAGAAGGCGATTGGGCCGGATCCAGCTCCCGGGCCTTAGTTTGCCTACCCATGTATTACGGTAAGAACACCACACATTTATCGGAAGGTGTGGATGTTGCTTGCACACAGGGAGGGCTTCTGTCATTTCCATGGCTGAATAGACGCATATATAAAAAATGCTGCGAATTATTTTTTTTTAAAAAAAGTTTTGAAATATATGTGGAATTTGCCATTAGCTCATCAGCGCCATCTAGTGTCATATTTGTATAATGCACTTAAAATGCCCTTTAACATTATATTGGCAGCTGTATAGCTGAATCCCAGGTTTCCTGAACACACAGAGCTATCTACTTATTGGCTCTGTTCAGATACTTGGATTGAGCCTGCGAACAACCAAATTGGAGACGGCGGCCATAGCCCTATGACACTAATTCTCTCCCTCACACTCGTTCACAGGCTGCAGCCTTGTTTCAAAATCAGGCAATTAACCTGAATGTGCAAGAAGCATTTGCTCAAAAAAAGGGGGGGAGTTCCTTCCCCCTTCCCCTTTTCGTCAATCTTAGCAATGTTCTTTTGCTCCACAGTTTGAAGGCTGCAAGAAGGCCTTTTCTAGACTAGAAAACCTCAAGATTCATTTAAGGAGCCACACGGGAGAAAGGCCTTACCTTTGCCAGCATCCAGGCTGTCAAAAAGCATTCAGTAATTCCAGCGACCGAGCCAAGCACCAGAGGACTCACCTGGACACGGTAAGGGAAGAACGGCATTTCAGATTGCTCTCCTGCTTTGACTCTGCTGTAGCTCTTGTTCTCTGCAATTAGAACTTTGAAAGGGGAGATTGTTGGCTATGGAGAATTTGGGGCAGAGGCAGAAGGTTAGATGAAGATTGAATCACACTTAAGCGCAGACCCATTGAAATCAGTGGGCCTTCAATTGGTCCTGGCTGAAGTCCCACTGAATCCAGTGGGCCTGCTCTATGTATGACCAGGGTGGAATCTACACATATATATATTTTAAAAAAACCACAGTGAAAATGCTTTTTAAAAAACATTTTGAAAAATACATTGAATTTTGCATAGCTCACTGTTGCCATCTAGTGTCACGTTTGTAAATTGCACTTTACAACACATTTAAAATGTTTCATTTGCAGCTCAAAATAAAAAAATTCCTTCCAGTAGCACCTTAAAGACCAACTAAGTTAGTTCTTGGTATGAGCTTTCGTGTGCATGCACACTTCTTCAGATACACTGAAACAGAAGTTGCCAGATCCTTCTATATAGTGAGAAGGTGGGGAGGGGTATTACTCAGAAGGGTGGTGGGAATGGGAGATTGGCAGATAGCTGAGATGAACCTGTTGACGACTCTTAACGACTGTAATAGGTCTTACAGGAAAAGGCAAGGGGTGAGAAGGTGAGAAATGGCTTAGTCATGTATAATGAGATAAGAATCCAATGTCTCTGTTCAGACCAGGTCTCTCCATGGTTTTAAGTTTGGTAATGAGTTGCAATTCAGCAGCTTCTCTTTCCAGTCTATTTCTGAAATTCCTTTGTAGTAAAACAGCTACTTTGAGATCTTGTATAGAATGTCCTGGGAGATTGAAGTGTTCTCCTACTGATTTCTCTGTTTTGTGATTCTTGATGTCAGATTTATGTCCGTTTATTCTTTGGCGTAAGGTTTGGCCTGTTTGTCCAATATAGAGAGCTGAAGGACACTGTTGGCATTTGATGGCATACACAATGTTAGACGATGAGCAATTGAATTGTCCCAAGATGGTATGTGTGATGTTGTTGGGGCCAGTAATGGTGTTGTCCGGGTGTATGTGGCAGCAAAGTTGGCATCTGGGTTTATTGCAGGCTCTGGTGCCAGTGTCCGTGTTAAGTCTGGTTGTAGTATTATTGTCATTTGCAGCTGTGTAGCTGAGTCCTAAGGGACGCAGGTGGCACTGTGGGTTAAACCACAGAGCCTAGGACTTGCCGATCAGAAGGTCGGCGGTTCGAATCCCCGCGACGGGGTGAGCTCCCATTGCTCGGTCCCTGCTCCTGCCAACCTAGCAGTTCAAAAGCATGTCAAAGTGCAAGTAGATAAATAGGTACTGCTCTGGTGGGAATGACCGACTTGGGGGTTGCGGCGCTCATCTCGCTTTACTGGCCGAGGGAGCCGGCGTACAGTTTCCGGGTCATGTGGCAAGCATGACTAAGCAGCTTCTGGCGAACCAGAGCATCGCCGTTTACCTTCCCGCCGGAGCAGTACCTATTTATCTACTTGCACTTTGACGTACTTTTGAACTGCTAGGTTGGCAGGAGCAGGAACCAAGCAACGGGAACTCACCCTGTCGCGCGGATTCAAACCGCCGACCTTCTGATCGGCAAGTCCTAGGCTCTGTGGTTTAACCCACAGCGCCACCCATGTAGATCAGGCACCTGGGAAAGTGTTTCACTCTAATGGCACTGTGTTATACAAATACCTTCCTGCACGGCAACTGTTGCTCATGAAGGAAATTGTGATGAATGGAACAAAATTACAATGGTACAATTCTGGCTAGTAATGCAAATGAAACAATGGCAAAACACAACTTTTTCAAATAAGCTCTAACGTTCTTTTAAAAGCTTGTATTGATAGCAGTGCATGTTTATAATTAGTGTTTAAAGTCAAAAACTTCAATAAACAACCCCTGAAGATTCTTTGTATAGCCTTCAATATTGTTGAAGCTTTCAAATGTAGAGTTTGCTTTCTGCTTTGATTTCTTGTCTGCCATATCCGACTAACCTTTCCCCTTCCTTCTCTCTTCTGAAGCAGGTTTCTTCTATATCTCTATGTCTGGGACTTTTCCACAGCTTCTTTTCCTGGCCCACTAAAGAAATGTAATCTCTGACTATACCAAAGGTTTCTATGGGGGTTACATAATTGTAAGTACAAGTGGAGATAATGATTTATTTGATCAGTGTGTGAAATTCAGTCACTCCTGCCTTTGCCACTTTTTGCACCAATGGGCATCCACCATGCCCTGGGCCCCAGCTGAGATTTCCCCTCACCCAGCCAAACTGACCTTTTGCTTCCCACATAAACTTCACTATTTGTCAACATGCGGCTATTGATTCCTACACCCCAGCAGTAGAATGTGCAATGCAGGCTGATGTGCAAGTAAGCAGTTAAAAATAAAAATAAACTATCAAAGATTTTCATATGAAATATATGAAATAACAAAAGACACTTGTTCCCTTTCCCTTTCTCTTTCTTACCAGTCTTCCTCACTTTCTATCTCTTAGCTGTGTTTTCATTGTCATGACCACTCTGCTTGTGGCATTATTCACTATGGTTAATTGCATTACAGTTTGAGTCTCAAACCCACAGGCTTTAAAGGAACATAGGTGTATGTATCTTAAAAAGTGACTGAAGAACCTTTCCTCTGTTTGCTTCAGAAACCTTACGCTTGCCAGATTCCTGGATGCACCAAACGATACACAGATCCGAGCTCTCTAAGGAAGCACGTGAAGGCCCATTCCTCCAAAGACCAGCAGGCTCGGAAAAAGGTAACAGGGCAAGGGGGGGGGGTCTGCAAATGCAAGGGAAATGCAAAGGTGCAGTCCATACAGGATGCAATTATTATTATTATTATTATTATTATTATTATTATTAAGGGTGCAAATGCAAGGGAAATGCAAGGGTGCAGTCCATACAGGATGCTATTATTATTATTATTATTATTATTATTATTATTATTATTATTATTATTGGTGCAAATGCAAGGGAAATGCAAGGGTGCAGTCCATACAGGATGCTATTATTATTATTATTATTATTATTATTATTATTATTATTATTATTATTATTGGTGCAAATGCAAGGGAAATGCAAGGGTGCAGTCCATACAGGATGCAATAATAATAATAATAATAATAATAATTATTATTATTATTATTATTATTATTATTATTATTATTGGTGCAAATGCAAGGGAAATGCAAGGGTGCAGTCCATACAGGATGCAATTAGTAGTAGTAGTAATAGTAGTAGTATTTTATTATTATTATTATTATTATTATTATTATTATTGGTGCAAATGCAAGGGTGCAGTCCCTACAGTGGCGGAGAGCAGGCGGGGGTGGGGCTGGCACACGTCCCGGGGGCAGGGCGCGCTGCCTGCGGGGCGCCCAGCACAGGCAGGGGGGGCAGCTGTGATGGCACCCTGGGGATCGCGCTGCCGAGGGCGGTGCGCTCCCCCCGCACTCCTCTTCCTCCACCAGTGAGTCCATAGCCAACTGTAAGAACCTACCCTTCAAGTGATGGGACCAGTGCCCATCATCTCCTGGCAAATAGAAGGGGAAGAAATGGAGGCAGTGAGAGGTTTTACTTTCTTGGCCTCCATGATCACTGCAGATGGTGACAGCAGCCACAAAATTAAAAGACGCCTGCTTCTTGGGAGAAAAGCAATGACAAACCTAGACAGCACCTTAAAAAGCAGAGACATCACCTTGCCAACAAAGGTCCGTATAGTTAAAGCTATGGTTTTCCCAGTAGTGATGTATGGAAGTGAGAGCTGGACCATAAAGAAGGCAGACTGCCGAAGAATGGATGCTTTTGAATTCTGGTGCTGGAGGAGACTCTTGAGAGTCCCATGGACTGCAAGAAGATCAAATCTCTGCATTCTTAAGGAAATCAGCCCTGAGTGCTCACTGGAAGGACAGATCCTGAAGCTGAGGCTCCAATACTTTGGCCACCTCATGAGAAGAGAAGACTCCCTGGAAAAGACCCTGATGTTGGGAAAGATGGAGGGCACAAGGAGAAGGGGATGACAGAGGACAAGAAGGTGGGACAATGTTCTCAAAGCTACCAGCATGAGTTTGACCAAACTGCGGGAGGCAGTGGAAGACAGGAGTGCCTGGCGTGCTCTGGTCCATGGGGTCACGAAGAGTTGGACACGACTAAACGGCTAAACAATAACAACACCCTCCAAGTGTCCTGATTTTCCAGGGAGTCTCAAAATTACGAAAGACGTCCTGACTTCTGATTTGATCCCGGAATGTCCCTCTTTGCCACTGAGCTGGAAGAGGAGGGGGATCTGGCCCTGGTTCCAAGGAGCAGCTGTAAGGGAGCATCCCGTTGCCTCTACCATCGCTACCACTCCCAGTCTCCTTCCTTCTGCTGCTCGGAGCAGCTGCTGGAGAGCACGGGAGGAGGAGGAGGGGCTGCCACTGCCAAGGCCCTGCCTGGCATGATGCCCTGGCTCTGAGGGGCAGGAACAAAGCAGAGCTCAAGGAAGCTTTTTTTAAAAAAAAAAAAATGCTTTGTGCATCTGCATCTAATCTTGCCCTTTTCTAAAATCTATTTAGTGGTGTGTGTTTTCCTTTTTGTAAAGCTTCCAAAAAATAAAATAAAATCATGATAAATGATAATGATGAGGAGAAACTGCACCTGAAGACAGCCATTTACTGGGAGCTTTTTAATGCTCGATGTTTTTATTTTGCTTTTAGATATGCTGTAAGCTGCGCAGAGTGGCTGGGGAAACCCAACCGGATGGGCGGGGTAATAATAATAATAATAATAATAATAATAATAATAATAATAATAATAATATTGGCTTCCAACCAAATATTAAAATACAGTAATACATCAAACATTAAAAGCTGCCCTAAACAGGGCTGCCTTTAGATGTCTTCTAAAAGTCTGGTAGTTGTTGTTCTCTTTGACATCTGGTGGGAGGGTGTTCCACAGGAAGGGCGCCACTACCGAGAAGGCCCTCTGCCTGGTTCCCTGTAACTTGGCTTCTCGTAGCGAGGGAACCGCCAGAAGGCCCTCGGTGCTGGACCTCAGTGTCCGGGCTGAACGATGGGGGTGGAGATGCTCTTTCAGGTATACAGGACCGAGGTCGTTTAGGGCTTTAAAGGTCAGCACCAACACTTTGAATTGTGCTCGGAAACATACTGGGAGCCAGTGTAGGTCTTTCAAGACCAGTGTTATATGGTCTCGGCGGCTGCTAGACTATGTCTAGTCGGAATCTCATTTCCTGCAACTTGAAGCCATGGGTTCGAGTCCTGACCTCCAGAGCAGGAGAAAACAAGCTTGTTCCACCTTCCATGTGACAGCCCTTCAGATATTTGAAGAGGGCTCTCATATCTCCCCTCAGTCTCCTCGCTTCCTGATCTTCAGAAGGCTTGGCTTCTAGACCCTTGGTCATCCTAGTTGCCCTCCTCTGCAGACGTTCCATTCTGTGAATATTATGAACTGTGCCATAATTTCTAAATAATCATTTATTACTGCTTTAGAATGCAGTCGTACCCAATGCTGATGGAGAGGAGAGGAGCCGAGTTGCTTCTCAGTACTAGAGAGAGATCAATGGAGTGAGGAACTCACTGTGTCCTCCTTTGAGTGTCTTCCTCATTCTTCCCCACAGCTTCCTGGCATGGAAATAAATCAATGAAATGGCCACTTTTATTCCTCACATGCTTAGTATGAGAGTTTACCTTCATTCTTGGTTTACTTTTGTATTCTTTTAACTTATCAACCCGAATTGGAAATACATTTGCTGAACAAAGTGTGGTGCGGGGGGGGGGGGGGGCATGGCATTGATCAAAAGGATTTTTAAATATGCCTTTAGGTTGTAATGTATAACATTTATAAGCTACAGTAAACTTACAGCATTTTTGAGAACCTCTGATGACTAACTCACTTCAGGTTTTGGTATTTGAAATATTTCCTGGCATAATAATAAAATGTAAGAAACAATAAACGTTTAAAGTCAGAATTAAGGTTATTTACGACTTTAATTAAAAATGAAAATTGGCTTAATGTAAAAAAAAAAAAAGTCTTTAGAAAAATGTGAATTCATCAAAAATAACCATAAAAATTCCAAGGTGATAAAAGCACAGTGAGATAATAGCGCCAGCCCTAGGGAACCGTTGACTTGAATAGAATGAGACCCTTTTCTGTTCCACCCTGTTAGTCATGGATTTGTTTAATATATCTTGCTTGACTGCCTCTAATCCTCTTTTTAAATCTCCCCTCTGCACACCAAATGACATTATTTTGCTGTCTTGAGATATAACCTGCCCTTCAAACTGCCTCGCACACATTGTAAGTATTAGCGAGGGTCTGTTTATGTGCCATGAAGCCCATGTCCTTGTTTACTTTGAGAAAACCTGACCACAACAATAGGATGTCCATTGATTCCAGAACAGCTGGGATTTGTGTAATTGCGTCTGCATGTGGTTCCTCCGATATTGCCAGTATCCTAATTAATCATTAGGGCATTTTCCTTTGCCTTCTGGGAATTCATTCAAGGTTTGGGTAGTAATTTAAAGTGAGCTCCACATTCTATATGTACTTACTATTTGTACAATAAATGTAAACCACATCCAGGGAGACTGCAGGAAAAAATAGCAACTTTTTGCTTTTGAGAGCAGTGACTAATGGCCTCCTCCCCTGTTGAGAAATGTAAGGGCCTTTCCCGGCACTATAAAATCACGTATGTCTATTTGCATGGTTATAAAGCCCAACCATAACTGAAAAAATTGTGCTAATTCAAAGGGTTTCCTAGTGATTAACTGTCCCTTGGCCTAAGGCAGATGGAACCACCGGAGTTTAACTAACTGGAGAGCCAAACCACCAGATACTTTATCTGTGCCCTTAAATCAGATTTTTTAAAAAGACAAGTTGTCAGCACTGATCCAGATTAATGTGTGGACAGGGGATTTCAACCCTTTGCCCATAACTGTCAATCGTCCCTTATTTGATGGGAAACTCCCTTATCCCAGCGCCATGTCCTGCTGCTGTCCCTTACTGATGATGTCCCTTAAATTTCCCGGGTTTCAAAGGAAGCAGCTCCTCTCCCTCCCTCCCTGCCGGCCAGGGAGGAGGAAGGCTCCAACTGTGTTGCTTGGCTGCGTTGCTCACCCAATAAGGAGTCTCAGAACGACTGGGGGGATGGAGCTTGCATGCCTTGTGCCGATCAAATCAGCTGCGTTGCCTGGGGACTCGCCTTTGCTCAGCGCTTCCCAGCGGAGAGGTGACAGTGGTTTTCCTTGCTGCATCCCCTTTGCCAGGTTGCATTTTCTGACAAGGGATCCACCAGCAGGAGCTGGGAGCCTGGGAGAGGAGGGGAGTCAATCATGAGGCATGGATTGGCCATGTTGGAGGATGGGCCTTGACAGCAGGGCACAAAAGGGGAAGGACTACACTTGCATGAGGGATGCGGGTGATGCTGTGGATTAAACCACAGAGCCTAGGACTTGCTGATCAGAAGGTCGGCGGTTCGAATCCCCACGACGAGGTGAGCTCCCGTTGCTCGGTCCCTGCTCCTGCCAACCTAGCAGTTCAAAAGCATGTCAAAGTGCAAGTAGATAAATAGGTACCACTCCCTGTTCCTGCCCACCTAGCAGTTCGAAAGCACGTCAAAGTGCAAGTAGATAAATAGGTACCACTCTGGCGGGAAGGTAAATGGTGTTCCGTGTGCTGCTCTGGTTCGCCAGAAGCAGCTTAGTCATGCTGGCCACATGACCTGGAAGCTGTAAGCCGGCTCCCTCGGCCAATAAAGCAAGATGAGTGCCGCAACCCCAGAGTCGGCCACGACTGGACCTAATGGTCAGGGGTCACCTTTACCCTTACCTTGCCCTCCCTATTTGTATCTAGTGCAAGAGAAGGCGTTATCAATAAGCCATCAATAAGCCACTCTTGACTGATCAGAGAGATCTTGGTGGGAGTGAGTGGTGATCTTCAAATTCTTAGTCTAGGCTTCCACACATGTGCTCAATTGTGAAGATCTTACTTGTGCCTGACCAGCCTATAACAATTTACATTATTGAAATTAATATGCCTAATAAATAATAATAATAATAACCCAATCCATGGATCATGCTTTTAAAATCTGATGTAATTCCTCAAATTATTACTATGCAATAGGTGGTTCCTCAATGCAAAAAATCCCATTAAGATGCATAACTACACAATCGCCCTATGTACTTGTTGATTATTTCACATGTCCCAATCCATAAACTGCTATAATGAAAATTCTGCATTTTCCCAAAGAAAATGTGAAACTGTATTTGTTGCCATTGTTGCTTACCGTATTTTTCGTCCCATAGAGCGCACCTAGTTTTTTTTGGGGGGGGGGAATAAAGAAAAAAAATTACCCCCCCCCCCCAGGTGCGGGGCTGGGGTGGGGGAAGCCCAAGCTTCCCCCGACCCCAGCCCCCAGAACAGGCTGCTATCCGCAAGCCGTTGGAGAGCTGCATGAAGCCCGAAGCCTGGGGCGTGCTGAGCTCAGCGCGCCCCTAGCTTCTGGGTGCAGGCAAGCTCTCCGCTAGCCGTGGGAAAGCTGCATGACTTTGCGCAGCTCTCCCACAGCTAGCGGAGAGCTTCCTGAAGCCTGCATTCACCCCATAGGACGCACACACATTTCCCCTTCATTTTTGGAGGGTGAAAAGTGTTTCCTATAGGGCGAAAAATACGGTATTTACTTGCAATTTCTAATTAATTGTCATACCAAGTTGGATCCAAACGTAGCAGTGCATGAAAGGAAAAACTCCTCCTCTCCACAGAAAGCTTTTGATCCAGCTGAGAGATTTTGCTGGGAAGATGGTGGAGGAGGAGTTTTTTCACCAATTCACCTTTACTCCCTGCTGCTCTCCCACTTTGTGAAGGAAGATTCCCCAGCAAAAGTCAGTTCCCCACTTGACCCACCAGTGAGAGCAAAGCTGGAATACAAGGCATCATATTGAACCAAAATAGTGATTTACAATACTTTTTAAAAGTCTGTCTTTTAAGGATTAGGTACCAAACTGTTTCTTTTTTTAAGTTGCAGACATTTAAACAGCCAAATTAATAAAACCACACTAAGATAAACATTAGCATTTGCTTTCATGGAAAGAGTCCAGACGATTTATTTGTACTGCACACTGACTGAGATTATTGTTTTCAGTGCTGGAAGAGAAGCTGCCATCTTTGCTGTGTCCCAGCCTGAACAGCGTGTCTGGCATTCGGATGTTGTTCAGAGAGAGAACTAAAAAGAGCAAGGATATCATTGATGTCAATGTCAACCATGCTTAAGATAGATAAAGACGAGCTTTTTGAATTTTTTAGTGGCAAGTGTGTGTCATAATCCTGATGCATGGTAATTGTGCTCTGTGTGCAATTAATCTTTGTTCCCTAACTCGATTATTTTTAGTTTCGCCACTGTCTATGAGGCAAACATATAATAGCAACCCTGGTTATATTTATTTCAATGAATATTTTTAATCTGGTGACATACTGCCAAAGTCAGTGTGCTGCCTTGAGGGATGCCTCGATGCAGCTGTCTTTCTCAGTTTCACAGGCATGCAGATTTTATAGAAATTAAAAAAGAAAATCAAGACTCCAGGGAGAACAGAATCCTTCACTACAAATCTGGCCCAGTTGAACGGCTGTAAACAGAAATGTTTTATCCAAGTTGGCTAAAGAGAGTTCTCCACAGTGTCTGAATATCTTAACTTTTTGACACAGGAATGACTGCCAATTAGCAGGGAAAGAACTACTCTACTCCATAGTTTTTGGGTGGCTTCCGATTTTTACTGTTAATTGCTATCACTTCAGAAAATAAATAAGATTGGACAAGAACAGGCTATTTTAAAACACAAAACGTTTGCATGTATCAAGGATAACGGCTGTGGTTTTGAATGCCAGGTACAGCTGCAGGTTTTTTGGGATGGGGTGGGGGATGTATCTATTAAATGGATATTAGCTGGGTTGGCAGTGATAATTTTCCTTATTATTTCAAACGATTCTTATTGCAAGGCGAAGAACATTGAAGCCAGATCTACTTGCTGGGGGCTGTTGTGTTCCTCCAGCAGTTGCCTCCACTTAGGCCCAGTCCTATCATTAGGCAGAGGAAAGCAACCACCTCCGACAGCAAATACTAGGGCATGGGTCCAGCAGCAAGGGGGTAGACAACGGAGCTGGGAGTGCCATGGGGCCTGCGCTGCACCCTCCAAGTTAAGCCTACAGCCTACAGCCTTAGCAGAGTGTTGTTGTTGTTTAGTTGTTATTTTTATATTTATTTATTTATGTTGTTGTTGTTTAGTCGTATAGTCGTGTCCGACTCTTCGTGACCCCATGGACCAGAGCACGCCAGGCACTCCTGTCTTCCACTGCCTCCCACAGTTTGGTCAAACTCACGTTCGTAGCTTCGAGAACACTGTCCAACCATCGCGTCCTCTGTCATCCCCTTCTCCTTGTGCCCTCAATCTTTCCCAACATCAAGGTCTTTTCCAGGGAGTCTTCTCTTCTCATGAGGTGACCAAAGTATTGGAGCCTCAGCTTCAGGATCTGTCCTTCCAGTGAGCACTCAGAGCTGATTTCCTTCAGAATGGATAGGTTTGATCTTCTTGGGACTCTCAAGAGTCTCCTCCAGCACCAGAATTCAAAATCATCAATTCTTCGGCGATCAGCCTTCTTTATGGTCCAGCTCTCACTTCCATACATCACCACTGGGAAAACCATAGCTTTAACTATACGGACCTTTGTTGGCAAGGTGATGTCTCTGCTTTTTTAGATGCTGTCTAGGTTTGTCATTGCTTTTCTCCCTAGAAGCAGGCGTCTTTTAATTTCGTGGCTGCTGTCACCATCAGCAGTGATCATGGAGCCCAAGAAAGTAAAATCTCTCACTGCCTCCATTTCTTCCCCTTCTATTTGCCAGGAGGTGATGGGCCCAGTGGCCATGATCTTAGTTTTTTTGATGTTGAGCTTCAGACCATATTGTGCACTCTCCTCTTTCACCCTCATTAAAAGGTTCTTTAATTCCTCCTCACTTTCTGCCATCAAGGTTGTGTCATCTGCATATCTGAGGTTGTTGATATTTCTTCCGGCAATCTTAATTCCGGCTTGGGATTCGCATGATGAATTCTGCATATAAGTTAAATAAGCAGGGAGACAATATTTATATTTATTTATATCCTGCCTTTTTCCTTGGCAGCACTCAAGGCTGCTTATAGATAAAAACAAGAACCTCTGAAAACATAGGGGGGGATATTAAAAAACGAACACTGATAGAATTAAAACAATATACATATATAACATCTGTTTAAAACATGCAGATATCTACAATAAAAACAGCAAACCAACAGCCCCTTAAAGTTAAAGGCAGGCCTGTTGGAATAAGGAAGTTTTCACCTGCCGGTGAAAGATAACAAGGAAGGAGCCAGGTAGAGGACGCTATGCTATTGCTAGCATTAAAGTAAGATTCACCTGTCAATCAAGTCAGCTTCTGCATGTGGGGCGCCATCTTGCCTGTGCCTCCGGCAGCTCAGTAGCCCTCCGTCCACTGCATGATGGCAAACCACTTTTGAAACGAAGGTGTCTTTCAAAGCCAAATGGATCTTGACAATCCTCAGAGGAGGCCGTGCTGGCCATACCATGGGCAGCAAACCGCCACCTGTAAACCTCATGAAAATGGGACTTTTCGGTGGTACCCTCTGGAATACACTTTCTGCATGGGCCAAGACCTTACGCTCCTCATTATATTATACAATGTTTCTCCCAGGCAATGCTGATTGTACACTAATAGTCAAAATGAAAAAAAATCCTTCCAGTAGCACCTTAAAGACCAACTAAGTTAGTTCTTGGTATGAGCTTTCGTGTGCATGCACACTTCTTCAGATACACTGAAACAGAAGTTGCCAGATCCTTCTATATAGTGAGAAGGTGGGGAGGGGTATTACTCAGAAGGGTGGTGGGAATGGGAGATTGGCAGATAGCTGAGATGAGCCTGTTGACGACTCTTAACGACTGTAATAGGTCTTACAGGAAAAGGCAAGGGGTGAGAAGATGAGAAATGGCCTAGTCATGTATAATGAGACAAGAATCCAATGTCCCTGTTCAGACCCGGTCTCTCCATGGTTTTAAGTTTGATAATGTACACTAATAGTTTCTGCAAAGATCAAACACTGTGCTTGCAGGGGTGGACTCTGGTAATTTTTCATAACATGGCACCTGTGCCAGGCCAAGATGGAGCTTCTCAATAATGGATCATCTCCATTTTGTGCCCCCTCAGCTCGGCGCCCTGTGAGGGGGAACAGCGCCCTCAATTTGGCACTGATGCTTGGTTTTGTCTGCTAGACATTCTAGCAGACATTTTCACAGCAAAATGGTACAGGAACTCAGGCAAAATAGTAGAAGGACTGGCAGCGATGCAACTTGCAAAGCATCAGTTTGGTTGTTATTATGTTTTGGTGGTAGTTATGAGTTTTCAGTTTTCAGCTGTTGGTTCTACATGCAAAAAAGCAAGCATCAGAGATGTTTGTAACATTTGTCTTGGTGTTTATTTTTATTCCTTGGTAATTTATTTAAATGTGTTTCTTTCTAAAAATAATGCTATTGCTCTTTGCATGAACTTTTATAAATTTAGCAACAAAACTCCCTTTCATCTTTCTTCCTTCTCATAAGTGGAATAAAATAGAAAGGAAGACACAATCATCATAATTGTCTTGAATCGCCTTCTTACCAACGTCTCAAGGAAATGTACCATAAAAATAATCAATTATATTTCTGCATTGTATAGGTTTGAGGCAATACGGCAGCAGGTTAGGCAAAGTGTCTTCAGAGCTTATACCTTTTGAGCACTGAGTCCAAAGTATTTCTCTTTTCTATGGTACTATCTCTTCATATTCCAAGGGCTGCGTTTCAACGTCAGTTTTAGTTTCTAGTTGCCCTTCTTCAAAATTATATTTCACATTTCATTGTTAAAGCTGCAAGAAAGAGTATAAAGGGGACAGAAAAATTTTAATTTTATTACTTTGTACACACTTGAGTTTTGAATATATCTTCATTCATTTGTTTTCTACGGAATCCAATTGAAATATTTCATTAATGCAAGAGGAGGAATTGCATCTGGGGGCTAAGGGTCACTAAGCAGCGCCCATGGCAACTAAGAAGCCATTCCTCACAAAAATGCTGCAAAGAGTAAGTGTTTTAATCCTAACTGTAATCCCCTTACTTCCTGTTCTCAAATGAAATATAAATCAGACACTGTGGAGCAGAGCAATTTTTCTCAAAGGGGGTGTTGGTGCAAAAGGATTAGAGATGGGCCGAAGTGTTTGAGGAATTTAATTATGCTATTTGTTGTGAAATGCTGATGACTCTGATCAACAATTCTTTTGACTACAGTGACTGAAAACAACAAAACAGACTTTGCACATGAATGGTGGGTTGGCTTTTGTCCCCATCCCCTTTTGTTTCTCTTGTTTTGCATCATTACTTCTAATTGTTGTGACACAAAATCTTTTTGCATTTGCACTCTCTGTTTCCTGGATGTGGGGTTTAAGCATTATAGGGTCTCCACCAACCTATAGGAAAGAGGTGCAATTCATTAATTTATAGCTTTCCACGTACCTTACTCACGTTTGATACTGTTGTAGTTGTTTAAAAAGTGTTTCTATATTGCAGTATTTTGTTCATAGAGGATTATCAAGTCTTTTTTCTTAATAATAATATTTATTAAGTTTTCCATTTAACAATCCAATCATATCACATTAATTATTCCAAATTATACCAATGCATATCATAAAGTCCAAATATTTTGCCAAATTATAAATTTTTGTTGGGGGTTCCCATGCTTCGAGTTCAGTAGGATCCAATCATCTCATATTTCTGCTGCTTTTAGTATTCACCAGTCCCATCTTTCAATCTTCTTGTTGTTATCCTTTTTCTTCTTAATAGCCTCTGAGTTGTTTCCACAGGCGAGTTAAAGTAAGCAATATTATGCTTCTGTGTGAACTTTGTAAGGCTCTCCCTTTTTAAAAAAAGCTGGTAAGTCTTTTGTTTGCAATAAATCCTCACACGCTGTTATCCATCCAAAAGTCGTCCTCGGATGGCAGACGCCATCTTTCTCAGTTCTGATGAAATAGAATCTAGGCATTTGCTCATTAATTTTCCCAGACAAGTTGCACCATAAATTAGCCTTGGATTATCAAGTCTTTGGGCCCAATACAAGGAGGGAAGGCAGGAGACTAGAAGTGTCCATTGGAACTGAGCTCATCCTGAACTGACCTGGGCTGCATCAGAAATGTTCAGGATTTGCCTGAACCAAATTGCAGACTCTGGAACATTTCTCAAATGAAAATAAGGACATCCTATTCCATAATGATAATTTTACTATTTATACCCCACACATCTTGTTGGGTTGCCCCAGCCACTCTAGGCAGCTTCCATTATGTATAAAAAACATAATAAAACATTTAAAAAAACTTTCCTGTACAGGATTGCCTTCAGATGGCTTAAGGGTCGGATAACTCCATACCCTCCAACATTTCTCCGATGAAAACGGGGACATCCTAAGGAAAAATGGGATGTTCTAGCATCAAATCAGAAACTGGGATGGCTTCTCTAAATCAGGGAGGTCCCTGGAAAATAGGGATGATTGGAGGGTCTGAAACTGGGATCCCTCTGAGTCACCCCAAATGGAATCAGGAGCTATTGAGACATTTTTAAAACTGTGCCGTCAATGTGTCGACAAAAATTGAAACATCTTCCCTCCCCTCACACATGCCACATAAGAAAAAAGGGCAAAGTCCTTTGTGGTGGACAGCCATAGCTTCTTATCAGAGGGAATGATTTTCTGAGCTTTCAAATCACAGTGCTTTGGGCTAGGAGTTGAAACAACACATCCCCTTCTTCTTTTTCCCTTGCTAGTTCTGCTACTGGTTCATGCTTGAACTATACTGGACGTTCAAGTCCTCCTGCCTCTCCTCTCCACCGCTGGGCTACACACAGATTAGCCCCAGAGCTCACTAACATTCACCACACCAAGAACTTCCTCCCTTGGTTCTTCTCTATTATATACTCTTCTTGAAAAGTATAAAGTCAGACCATGGCGCCCTGTGTGAGGCCAAAATGCTTGCTTCGGGAAGGGGGTGTGAGGACTCTGACAGGGTCCGAGAGCCCCCCTGCCTCCTTCCCAAAGCTGGGTATGTGCT
The DNA here is from genome assembly GCF_965113315.1 of Podarcis vaucheri. NCBI lineage: Eukaryota > Metazoa > Chordata > Lepidosauria > Squamata > Lacertidae > Podarcis > Podarcis vaucheri. Next base: position 13,178,620 of record NC_138755.1, read on the forward strand.
TACTAGGCTTGGGAAAGGAGGCAGGAATGCACCCCTTTGGCCCCCACACCTTGTGGGGGGAGCGTTTGCGCTGCCCTACATCCCCCTCACCCTTCTGTCACTCCAACTGTCATCACTCACCCTGCAGCTAGAATCCTGCAGCTAAAAGAAAGAGCCTTACACCACCTTCAAGGCTGCATCTTATGAAACAGACTGTGGCCCAGAAAAGCTTATGCCATGTTATGTACTGAGTTGAATATGATCCAAAATGCAGCAGTCTGATTGGTCCTAGAACAATAGTATACAAAATGCAGCAGTCTGGTCCTAGAACAATGCAGCAGTATGATTGGTCCGCAGGAGCCACCCAATCCAGCTCCAGGTGGAAGTGAATCCACAACCTGATTGGCCTACAGGAGAATCCCGGAAATAGCCAATCATGTGCAGCCCATTGTGTAAGTAATGTATATAAAGCAGATATTTTGGGGAAACTTTCATTCCCCCTCACCACTATGAGCTGAATGTTGTTGTTTAGTCGTTCAGTCGTGTCCAACTCTTTGTGACCCCATGGACCAGAGCACGCCAGGCACTCCTGTCTTCCACTGCCTCCCCCAGTTTGGTCAAACTCATGCTGGTAGCTTCGAGAACACTATCCAACCATCTTGTCCTCTGTTGTCCCCTTCTCCTTGTGTCCTCCATCTTTCCCAAAATCAGGGTCTTTTCCAGGGAGTCTTCTCTTCTCATGAGGTGGCCAAAGTATTGGAGCCTCAGCTTCACGATCTGTCCTTCCAGTGAGCACTCAGGGCTGATTTCCTTCAGAATGGATAGGTTTGATTTTCTTGCAGTCCATGGGACTCTCAGGAGTCTCCTCCAGCACCATAATTCAAAAGCATCCATTCTTCGGCGATCAGCCTTCTTTATGGTCCAGCTTTCACTTCCATACATCACTACTGGGAAAACCATAGCTTTAACTATACGGACCTCTGTTGGCAAGGTGATGTCTCTGCTTTTTAAGATGCTGTCTAGGTTTATCCACTCTCGACTCCGAGTATATTTCATGCCATAATATGTGTGTGTGTGTGTGTGTGTGTGTGTGTGTGTGTGTGCCTTCAAGGTGCCTGAAGACTGTTGCTTTCACTCATCATTAGCTTCCTAGGCACCATCCATCTTCCTCTGTTGATAGAACAAGGCAGCTTCCCATCTCTCCCTCTCATGAAGCCTGATTTGTCAGGATGGCCATCAAAAGCCCTGCTTAACTGTATTTTAAGACCATAGGATTTGTATCGGCACTGTGTTATGCAAAGAGTAGTCGTGTTTCTCCAAGCTTAAAGCCATTCCTCACAGCCGTAACGATGATAAAAGGCCCCAAGGTGCTCAGAAGAAGATGAAAACCATGAATCTTATGGCAGGCTGCCACCTGCTGCAACTCGCTAGGACAGCTGCCTCACTGCTATCTGTCATGTTTGCCAAGCTGCAGCTGGGTTGACTTTGCAACATTCTGTAAAAATAACAAAGTTTAGTATGCTCTTGCAGGAGCAAAGGACTGTGTGAACATCATTGGTAACCTGGAAAAGAGAGTGGCTGGCAGGTTTCACACCCTTCGGGTTCTGAATGGGAAGATGAGAGTCTCTGTATGCTTGTGATAATCTTTCTGTTTGGTGCATTGGTGGGGTAAGATACTGTTTCCAGCTAATGTGAGATCTCAGCTTCAGGGCAAGTGTTTTGAAGATGTCCTTTCCCAGGAGTATATATCTGTGGGTAGATGAGGGCTTGTTTGGCTCTCCCATCTCTGTAGATGCCGCAGGAGTGTTGTGGCATCCTTGGAGGTCTTACTCTCATTCAGGATTTCCTCTGACTATCATTCCAAACTTTGGGACTAGGTCTGCAAAAGGTTATTTTATCTAATTCTGCAGCCACAGGAAAGGGCATCACCTGCACCCTTACAGCACGTCTCCCTGACTCCAAAATGCTTCTCAAGTGTCTTTAATGTCAGCCTTCGGATGGATTCTGAAATGCTACAATAATAGGAAATATGAGTCTAGCTATCGAAGGCACCATTATTCTCTCAAAAATGTTTTGATAGCAAGCTTATCTGCGTGGGTGTACATACATCAAGCTATTTTTCTCCTGGCTGAGCTTATTCAGAAGCATATTTTAGTGGCATCTGATTTCCACGGAACAATGATGACTACCGAGGTGTCCATGAAGAAAACATGAGTCTGATAAACAACAGCGATAAGGAAAGTGCTAAAGAAAAGGTCTTTTGATGGGGAACCTTTTCCTTTGGAAGCATCTCATGCCTCTGACTAACTGAATGCCTGTTCTTGCACTCAAACGTAATGTAGCCGCAAATTGAGGGATTTGGGGGCCTTGTTCCCTTTCAATTACATTCCCTTGATTTGCTAAATCTTGGGTGATTATCCAATCATACCTGAAATGAGGAAATGATGGGAGTTGAGTTTCCCTCTCTTGTCCTAAGAGATTATAAGCATTAGAACTGTCAAGGGGGGGGAAGCACGTGTGTGTGTGCATGTATATATCTTGCTATAAATGGTGCCTTGTTTTCTGCTGTACCTAAGTAAGAATAACATTGCTCCTGGGAACTGCTCAGGTTCCAGATGCAAAGTTTGTCGTATTAAAAGGACGATCTGAATACTTTGCATGAAAACAATGTGTTGTATATTTCAAAGCAAGTAGATCACTTGTGCAGAATACTGGAGAGCCACTCCATTAAATACAGTGAGCGAAACATTTAGGTTCATACCATTATTATATCTTTAAATTCAGTGCAAGTACTTTGGAAACACTGCTGCAGATTTCAGGATTGATGGCTGGGTTAATATATCACTTAATAGTGTATTATGGAACATATTTCCATGGGCACAAATTGGGCAAGATTTTGGTCACAGGCCATATCTACAGGACGGATTATTTTTCATCTAAGAACACAGAATATTTGACTTCATATTCATGAATCAAAGACAGTATTACAACTGTAAAATCACAACAAACAAGCTTGAGCATGGACAGAATTCAGTTAACCAGTGCACTGTTTAGTTTCCAGGTCTAACTAAATGTTGCAAGTGTAATAAAAGCGGATTAGGGAGGGGGAGATTTGGGGCAGAGAAGTTATGGGGTAGAGGGGTTATTTCCCCCTGCATTTCTGATTCCAAACAATTTTTCCTACCCTCAGCACCACAAACATGTCATTTATTTTGTTGTTGTTTTTATAATAATCTTTATTAAAGTTTCAAAAGGTTACAAACAACAAAACAAAAGAGAGAAAAAGAAAAAAAGAAAAAATTAAAAAACAAAAAAACAAAAAAAATTCCCACCTTTTAGCACTCATTTTCAATACCTTCTTTTCATGACTTCCCCACGTCTCCCCTTATTGTATTCCAACTCCAATTGTTTGTTCAAGCAAGTTTTTTTCCTTAGTGTCCTAAACGTAATTTGTTAGTTCGCTTAACCATAAATTATTAATGTAATTCTTTATAATAAATTTAAACCTTAATTCATTATTATACCTTAATTTAATTTAGTTAACAATTTTTAGAAAATATACCTTAACCCTTATATAAAGAGAGAAAAAAAGAGATATAGAAGCAAAGTTAAAAAAGTACCTTTCCTAAGGTTGTCCCTAATTCCCATCCACGGATTCCCCATTCTTATGATAGTAAAGAACATATAATTTTTACACTGCAAAATAAAAATCAGGCCCCCTTTGGACTTCTAAACCCCACCCTTCTCTCCCCGGTTTCAATCCCAAACCAAAGTCCAGTTAGTCCATCTTTTTAGCCTGGTGACCTTACGTCCGAGGCTCTCAAATCTCTCTCAGTCCCTTTCAGCCGGTTTCTTCGAAAGTCTCTCATGCTAAGCACCCAAGATCGAAGAAGTACTTTCTCAATGCTCACCATGATTCTTCCAGCAAGGCCTACTTGTTTAAAGGTGGAGCTCCAGCTCTGTTTGCAAACAATGTGATAGGGTGGATCGTTGGACATTTATTACCACTGTTCACATTTCCATGTAACATTTTCAGTTGAACAATACTGTGTGCGATTCCTTTCTGTTCCATTGGGGCAATTCTCACTTCACTTTTGGTAATCAAGCACTATGTGTACACTCAGGTTCAAAATACACACGAGCCACAAAAAAGGCAGTATATGCACATGTAAGGTAAAGGTAAAGGGACCCCTGACCATTAGGTCCAGTTGTGGCCGACTCTGGGGTTGCAGCGCTCATCTCACTTTATTGGCCGCGTGAGCCAGAGTACAGCTTCCGGATCACGTGGCCAGCATGACTAAGCCACTTCTGGTGAACCAGAGCAGCGCACGGAAACGCTGTTTACCTTCCCGCCGGAGCGGTACCTATTTATCTACTTGCACTTTGACGTGCTTTTGAACTGCTAGGTTGGCAGGAGCTGGGACAGAGCAACGGGAGCTCACCCTGTCGCAGGGATTTGAACCGCCAACCTTCTGAACAGCAAGTCCTAGGCTCTGTGGTTTAACCCACAGCGCCACCCGCGTCCCTATATGCACATGTACTTTTCTCCATTTGTCCTTAAAATACATGCATATAGGGAACCACATTCTTCTTTTTCGCAGCCTGCATGTGACTTGAGAAACAAATCTATTTTGTGTGTGTATTCCCAATCAACATTTCAAAGCATTCCATTCAGGTTCCTAAAAAATGCAAAAACTCAAACTACACTTTTCTTCATTCTTTATTATCCCATCTTTCCCCCATATTCTGAATCCAATTTCACATAGTTGGGATGCCGATAAAGGAAAGAGATCAGCTTTGTACAGTTTAATAATAATAATAATAATAATAATAATAATAATAATAATAATAGATATATTGCTGGCAAGTTGCGTTGTAAAGGAACCTTTTTAAAGGCAAATATAAACATAGGATAAATAATGTAGCCTTGAAATATTTCTTGGGAAGGTTAATTGTTTTTGAACAATGTTTCGTGGCAATTAGTGCCACTTTCACTACTTATTCTAAGAATCTGGATGGGGAAAATGTAGATACCTTTGACCTTAGAAATATACATGGATAATAGCAGTAATAGCTGTTAAGCAATGCAGAGTGGAGTTCATGGTTACAGCATGAGAAACATCTGGGTCCTGGAGGTGGGAGATGCATGAGGGATAAACGAGAAAAGATACAAGAACTCATTGTACATATTTCTGGTTTTGCTTCTTAGCAAAACAGGGACAAGGATGTGAGAGCAGCTATCAAGACAGGACAACAGCTTGGGATGGAAATGGCCACAACTTTATTGATTACAGATGTCTGATGGCTTTGGTACAGGCACTGGGGATGCATGCGGAATCAGCCAACCCAATTTCTGGTGGTTTTCTTCACCAGAACCCCCTAGGATGCAGATCAAATAGGGGGAACTCCCTAGGATGCTCCTTTGGGGAGTTCTGTGGTCCATTAGCCACCATCTTGGCCTTCAGACAAAACTTTCCCCCTAAACCCCTTTACCAGGATACTCTGACAATTTGTTCTAGTTGGATAGACTGCAAAGTCATTCTGTCTTAAGCTGTCCATAAGCGTCAATGTGCCGTTTTCACCATTCTTAGCAAATGCATTTGTTATGCTCCAAATGTTGGGATTACATGCTCGCTCCTGGTCTTTAAAACATGGCGGCGGGGTGGATGTAATGCAATCTTCTGACCTCATTTTGTTTTCACTGAAACATAATTATATTATTATGTTTCATTATATGGTGTTTGTTGTTTCTCTGAAGCACATGGTTTTTCTCTTTTCTGTGCTTGTATTTCAGTTGCGTTCAGGTATAGAGCTTGACCAGGACATTCTCAATGACTGTCTCACGATCCAGACTCTCCAACCTCCTGCATCTCCCCAGGGCACTTCAGAAAGTACCGTCAGACAATCTCCAGGGCCTGTGCATGACATTTTCACAGGTATGGTATTGGGGGGGGGGGAGTGAAAGAAACGTTAAGTACAGGGTAGGATTCCAGGAAATAATTTTGTTGCCCATAAAAGCAAAGGAACAGACAATGAAAATGAATTGACAATAAAGGAAAACAATTTTAATCTGGAGTCAGTATGAAAGTTTCATGAAGGGTACAAGTATGGTCTCGAAAAAGGAAAGAACTGTAAAGCCCAATTAAATTTACAGGGAGAAAATTAAGAGCAATTTCTGCAAGAAACCAAAGGGAGTTTACGGTATCATCTTGGAAAACATCTTAATTCAGTTTAATCCAGGCCTCCAACCCAAAAATGAAGCTTCAGGCGCCCCTTTCACTCTTATGGGGAAACATTTTTAAGGCTGTAAGTTTTTCTCTTTTTGAGAGACATGGATGGAATTACAGCTATAGAAGCCCCTCCTGAGTGGATATATGCTTGACATAGATGCCTTTAAACTTGCTTGGAGGAGGAAATAAAAGGGATTCCCTTCCCTTCTGTGGTTTTAGGAACAGTGATTTTATTAGGAATATGGCAGGCATCGAAGGAGTGTCCCTAGGAAAGGAATGTACAGACTTCCAAAAGGATGGGAGATGTAACAAATGAAGGTAAATGAAAAAAAACTAGACTGAGACTTGAGTTCTTCTCATGATAATTGTGATGGCCTGGGATTCGGACTTGGATGCTGAACCTGAGGGATCTCAGCCTGCACAGGAGTCCCCGCCTCCAGAACCAGCTGAGCCGGGGCTGGGGCTTGAGCCTGAAGGGTCCTCACCTGTGCTGGATCCTCAGGTGCAGGCACCAGCTAAGTCTGCTCTGGCTCCTGAGGGGATGGAGGACCCATTGCCTGCAGGTGCTCCACTCTCAGCCCCGTCAGGGGAAGCTGAGGTTGCCTCTGGGTCCGGTAACCCTCCAGCCTCTCCTGAGCTGCAGAGGCTCAGGGCAGAGAGGCGGAGGGAACTAAGTTCCCGCAGGAGGAGTGCTCGCCTCCAGGCCAGGAGAGGTGAGTCACCTGAGGTTCAGGGCTGCCCTATGCCTCGGGACATATAAAAGCCAGCCAGCCCCAGTCCCAAGTTGCAGGAGCAACATTGGTGGTTGTCAGTCCCTGCCTGAACCCTGCCCTGCACCCAGCTTTGACTTTTACGGACTGCCTTCATATTGCTTCATCGTCCACGGACTGGGCTTGGACCTTGCCTTTTGATTAACCTCCAGGACCAGCACAATAATCATAGAAAGCTGCCTTATATTGAGCCAGACCATTAATCTATCTGGCTCATTATGATCTGCACTAATTTGGCGAGTAGAGTTTCTGACAGGGCTTTCCCACCCTCACCCTACATGGAAACACCAGGGAGTGAATCTGGGACTTCTAATAGGCTGGGCATCTGCTTGATCCCTGATCCATGGCCCTTCTTCCAAAGGAGGATGGCAATACTCTGCCTTTACTTTATATTTAATGCCTATGGAGGAGGTCATTTGGGTCACTGCAGATTACTACACAGGGTTGAGAAAAACTGCACTTGTTTAAATTACCACTTATATGCAATTATTAAAAGTAAGCACACCCTGGCCGTCATTGCAACCGGTCACAGATTTAGCAACGGTAAAGAGCAATTCGTGTGGGGCGCGGGTGGCGCTGTGGGTAAAACCTCAGTGCCTAGGACTTGCCGATCGTATGGTCGGCGGTTCGAATCCCCGCAACGGGGTGAGCTGCCGTCGTTCGGTCCCAGCTCCTGCCCACCTAGCAGTTCGAAAGCACTCTTAAGTGCAAGTAGATAAATAGGGACCGCTTTATAGCGGGAAGGTAAACGGCGTTTCCGTGTGCTGCGCTGGTGCTGGCTCGCCAGAGCAGCTTCGTCACGCTGGCCACATGACCCGGAAGTGTCTTCGGACGGCGCCAGCTCACGGCCTCTAGAGCGAGATGAGCACACAACCCCAGAGTCGGACACGACTAGCCCCTACAGGCAGGGGTACCTTTACCTTTACCTTTAAAGAGCAATTCAGTATCAAATGATGGGTTAACTGATACATACACAATTTGTTTTCTTTCCCTCCTGCTGGTGCCAGACTAAACTGGCTAAAATCAAATGAGGGATATGCAATGCACCCAGGACAACTTGATGATAGTGAGGAAGCTGACGCGTGAAAAATGTTATTATACAATGACTGAAGATTCATTGGACCCCTCTCTGCTTTAGTTAGCCAGCTTTTTATAATCCCCATGAATAGCCTCTGCTGTGACCCTCACAATCATTTTGCAAACTAACTACAAGAGGGGGGAAAGCACCAATAAAATCCCTACATGCTGCTAGCATACATAGCAATAATGGGGGGCCTGCTGTGAAACAATATAGAACATGTCAGAGATGCCGGAGGAAAGGGTGAAGTTCGCGATGGAGCTCCGTCCTGGTCCCAAGAGGTCACAGCTGTTTCTTTGGCTGGCTGATATCCTTTAGGTTTGCCTTCAGATATTTCTAGTGATTGGCAGCTGGAACAATTGATTAACTGAGGCAGATGAACATATTGGAAACTCTTATTGCTTTTGTGATTAAGAGCCAGCAGAATCCCCAAAGCAATAAATTGTGGGATCTGGATTAAAATCTGTCTTGCTAAAACTGAAGGTCATTACATTAGATTGCTGCCATTCAAAAAGATTGCTGGCTCTTATGTGGTTCAGAAGATTGTCGTTTGCCTTCTGAGTTCTCGTCTTATGTAAAAAGGAAATATTTATAGTCATTTATGCCAATGCAATTTAAAACTCATAGCCCACAAGATCCTAAACAGTTCTACAGATTTGAATAGAACAGCTGTTTTAGTTGCACAGCTGTATTTCTGGGTGAATCTGGAAATGGAACTTTGGATATTTTTGTCCTGCTAGTGAACTATATAAGAACAAATACTACTTTTATATATTATTAATCCTAACTGCTGTGTTACTTGGCCAGGTAAACAACAATGACTTCTTTTTCTGTGTTTTTTTTTTTTTTAACTAAAAGGATATTCAAATTATATTTGCATGTCATAATTAAATATTTGAGTTGCTTAGTCAACTTCATCCACAATAAGCAACAGCATAAATATATCTATCCTCAGATTTTTATACTTTTATTTATTTATTTTAATCACTTCATATACCGCCCCTTATTGGCAGATCCCAGAGTAGTGTACAACATTAAAAACATAATTTGCATAGCATAATAATAATAAAACAAACCCAGCTTCACCGGACTCTGGCAGACACCATGTCACCGCCCTGGGAGACAGCTGCTGCTGTTGAATAGAAACACTTGTTCTTTGAATGAAAGTCCATTTAATAGATAGTCATTATGGCCCCCATAGCATCTTCCCTTCCAGGGCAAATGGCATCTGGTGGGGTGATTTTCACTGGTTCTTCAGGATAGAAGGAAAGGGTCAACCTTCTTCACCTTCGCCAAGATGCCAGTCCACATCAGAGGAGCTCTGTGCATCTATTACTTAAAAAGCTAAAGGTAAAGGTAAAGGGACCCCTGACCATTAGGTCCAGTCGTGGCCAACTCTGGGGTTGCGGCGCTCATCTCGCTTTATTGGCTGAGGGAGCCGGTGTACAGCTTCCGGGTCATGTGGCCAGCAGGACTAAGCCGCTTCTGGTGAACCAGAGCAGCGCACGGAAACGCCGTTTACCTTCCCGCTGGAGCGGTACCTATTTATCTACTTGCACTTTGATGTGCTTTCAAACTGCTAGGTTGGTAGGAGCTGGGACTGAACAATGGGAGCTCACCCCGTCGCAGGGATTCGAACTGCCAACCTTCCGATTGGCAAGCCCTAGGCTCTGTGGTTTAGCCCACAGCACTACCCACATCCCTACTTTAAAAGCTACACACACACACACACAATTGTGCAGGTAATGCAGTATAATGTCATCGTGCACAGCACGGCTCTGAGTTGGTTTCTCTATCAATTTAACAACAAAACATCGAAAACCCCCAAACCGGCCCCTATTTTGACACTGATTTGTTTAAGTCCACCTGCAGCCCTGAGACTGGAAGGCTCCCAGATTGAGCAGGATTTTTCGGCCTATGAAAGCCCCATTTTATGGCTGCTTAGACATTTAAGTGGGGAAACGGGAACACTTTTGCACTTTGATTATTCTAAAAGGAGGTAGATGAGGTCTTTTTTTATGTGAAAAAGATTGACAGAGAACCATAATTTAAGAATAATATACCCATGGAAATGAATTACGACATTATTGGTAGTTTGCAGGAGGAAAGGTGGCAATTCTCCATTTCAGAAAGGTTCTTTAAATTACAGAGTACTTTCTGTGCTAAGATGGGAAGAAACTTTTTTTTTTAAAAAAAGAAGGTTTGATTTGGAAGCAGTTTGAGAATGCAAACTCTCATTTCTTAATTGTGTGCAAGGTGACGCCATCTATCACCTCTACATGATTTCTTCTTAAAAGCTTTTGGGAAGAATAAATGTGAAACTTCATAAACACAATGCGTGTGAGGAGCCATGTTTCAGGTGGACAGCCCTTGTGTTTGATGCCTCTATATGATGAGCATCATTCTTCCTGCCACAGTTACCATCCTTTAAATACGAATTATTATATATATAATTTTAGCTTCAATGCAGAAATGTTCTGCTGATTTAAATGCTGCAGCATAAACATCACAAGGATAGGATGAAAACAGCAGAGAGCTATTATCTTCCCAAATGGCTGGTTTCTCTTTTGAAGAGATTACAACACTATAGGCCTCGAGTTTTCTGAAGGTGCAGGAAAGGTGACGTTGGGATGAGAATGAAGCGATGGAAGCAATTAAATGGATTAAAATGGGCCATCAATGTATTAATAAAATATTAATATGTAAAATGCGTATAAGCCTTGCAAACAAAGCCACTTCCGACCTCAGGAGGAGGTGGGGTTGCGGGTTTCACGCCCCCAACATGCGCGCAGAGGCTTTTTTCCAGCCCCGCGCGATCAGGGGAATCCTCGGGCCACATCATCCCCTGAGCCAGCCAATCGGCTGGCTAGGAGTGTGTGGCTTGCCTCACTTAAGGCAAGCGCGGCCCCGGGATCTCCCTCTTTTGCCTGCACAGCTGCTGTTGTTTCCCACCCACCCACCCCTTAAGGTTTCTCTTTTGACCTTGCTATGGACCTCGGTTGGTCGCCATTAAGGGGCCTGGTAGGGATTTTTTCCACTTGGCAAACGGGCACTGGCCATTTGGTTTTTTGCCTACCTCATAGCAAATCGTCACAACTCCTTTGGTTTTGGTGGTTAGGCATTGGTAGGGGTATTATTATGTAGATTAGTTGGGGGGGGGAGCGCCATCACCTCCCCCAAATATTGAAGGGTAGTCTGGTAAAGGATTCCGGGGGATGTGGCCTCGTCCGAAGCCTATGGAGGTCAGGGCCTAAAGCACGCCCTCGAGCGGTGACCCTGGGGGAGTCCCTAGTTGATGTGCATCAGCAGGGCTTCCCCCTGCTGGGGTTAACCCTTCCCGGTCTTCAAGCAAACAGGCTGAAGCCGGATAGTCGAATAGGACCAATGCCTAAGCCAATACCTCTCTTACCTGTAACTAATAAAGTTGTGGCCAATTTTAGCCCATTAACCTAATACAATGGTGTCGTGTGTCTTTATTTCTATTGGGAGCAGGCAGGAACTCGCCACGCAATTAAGTCCTGCAGTAACAATTTCGGTAGTTCTAGAGGGAGGCTCATGTTGCCTTTGGTAGACTAGGGATTCCCCACAATGGCTCTATCAGTTCTGGAATTCTATGCGCAGGTCTGGTCTCTGGCATCCGTCCGTCTCGGGAGACGATGGAGGAGGGTGCCTTGGGGAGGGGGAGTCAAACTGTTGGAAGGTTGCAGTGTCTGCTGTGGCTGTAGAGACATGTTTAGTTGCAGCTGGGGCAGATGAAAGTGTCTGGTTGTGCTGCTGCAGACGTCCCATGACATTTCTTCTCTCTGTGCTCCACCCAGCGGTTATTTATCCTCTGGTCACTGTTAGTTTCTGTTTCTCACTGAGAAGCTGCTGGGAGTCACAGGACTCTGTTTACATTCCAGAGACCTTGCAGTCTCACAGGAAAGGGAGACGGGATGTGACGTCAGTGGTTTCCTGTTTCCTTTGTTCCTTTGTTTCAATTGCTCTCTGCTCTCACAGGGAGATGATGTATATTTCTTTGCTCTCTTCGTAGCTAGAAAATAAAGCATAGCAATGTAGATCATACTGTCTCATCCTGCCCTGTGCTGGGAACTCTGCTGGGAGGATGTGCCTTGGAGCCTCATCAAAGGCTCGAGGTCATTAAACACGTCGGGAGGTGATTCCGAAGATGAGCCTTCTCAGCTTGGCCGAGCTAAGATTCCGACAGCCACTGCTATGAATGCATGACTTGAATGCCTGTCTGCAGGCACTGAGGTCACCTGCAAGAGATTCCCATCTGGCAGAGCTGGTGTGGCCAGCCTTCATGTCTTCATGTTTACAGTCATCTTTGTAATGCAGAGTTGGTCTGCCAACAGGCATGATGCCTGAAGCCAGCACCCCATAGAGCACATCCTTGGGAATCCTCCAATGGAAGCCATCTTCCATTCTATGGGCATGACCAAGCCAGTGTAGCCGTCGCTGAGACAGGAGTGCAAACATGCTGAGAATGTGGGCTTGAGCACATCTTTGTTTGAAACTCTGTCCTGCCATGTGATACTCCAAATCTTCATGATACAGCACATGTGGGAAGGTGTTGAGGTGTCACTTCTGATGGTTGTCAGTTGCCCAGGACTCAGTTCCATAAAGCAACATGCTCAACACTCTTCCTTTTTTAAAAAAAATAAAAATTAAAAAATATTATTAAAATAATTCAACATTAATACATACATGTTACGAATATACAAACATACATTTCATACAATCCTTAAGAATATTCATACATATCCAACTCAGTCTCAGAAATACTTCATTTTCCCACCACCATCCCACACCCCTCAGCCCACCCCTGTGATAAACTTCCAATCTACTCAATTGCAATTTCTTTCCACTTCTATTACTTTCTTTCACATACTTTTAAACCAATTTTCTGCTTCTTTTTCTGTTACACATTGTTATCCATCTTATTTAGTATTTCAGTATTTATAACGGAACTTGTTTATTCTAATAGGAGTTCTGATTTTTCAATATAACACTCTTCCTTTTGGTATTGGACGGTGGCATCACATTCTCCCATACTCTTTTGGAGAGGTGAGCCATTGCTCTGGCTGCCTTGCCAATATGCTTGCCCAGTTCAGCACTGGTGGAGAGCTGATTTTTTTCATGCCTAGTTGTGGCCTTTCCAGAAACATCTGGCTGCTGATGAAAGCAGAATTTCGGGCAAGAGCAACCCCTAGCCTGATCTTGCAGGGCTCTTCAGATACTCAGTTCATCAGCTGTAGGAATTGTGGCGTAATTCCACTACATCCGCCTTTGGCAGGCAAAGCCCTGCAGATGGCTTTGGATGGCAGCGCTGGCTGGGGCTGGGGTGAGTTCAGAACATCTGGAGGGTGCCCCAGGCTTGGTGAAAGCTCTCCCACCTAGTGACCTTAGCAATATCATCTCTACAGAGAATGCTTCTTGGATCTTCCTGGTCATGGTTTCATATTTTATTATTAAAATCACAGTGAAATACACTGTCTGTTACGGAACTATCAAAGACAGAATGCACCTCGTTGCTGCTCACCCTTTAGGGTCACATTCCAATAAAACATAAAATATCCACACATCTTTACAAAGGGGGCAGCCAGTTTCCCTCACTCATTTTAATGCTGTTGGTTTGCTCATAAATATTGTTCCCTTTAATCCTTTTCTGAAGGCGTGACTACAGAAATCCAGTTTTACTATACATATTGTAGCAGTTGTTAATTAGATTTTGCACCAGATAAACATGCCTTGCTCTTTTAACAATGCCAATAAGCAGAGTGTTAGTGATAAAGGCTATGTACAGCTTATTATCCCACAAATACTTTCTAATATCAATTTCCAGTAATTATCCGAACACAATCTAGCCTGTGTCCCACAGATGACAGCAGCAGCAATTATCTCAAATGCTGATATATATACTTTTAATCCTTTTTAGTGTATTATATCACCTGCGTAAGATTTTATAAAAGCTATCTTTAAGGATTACTGAAAATAAGTACTTGAGAATCCCTGGACCCCTGTATAAGTCCAGTCCGCTTCTGACAAAGGTGGTTTTAAATTCCTCTCTCACTTTAATCCACAAGACTTCAGTCTGCTCCTCCAAAAGGACTTTATAGCGGGGAGGGGGGACCTTCAACCCAGAGGCTTGGTGGGGTCCTCCCAGTCTCTCTGTCTGATCCTCTGGATTCTCCCTGGGCCATTGCTTTTCCCTGGCTAGATGTGTCCTTTAATTGTGATAATACTGCTTACTTGCCAAGATGGAGAGAATATTATTATTGTTGCTGCTGCTGCTGTTCTCATTGCTGTTGTTGTGATTATTTACATTTGTATCCCAGTTTTTCTTCAAGGAGCTCAAGGTGGCTTACATAGTTCTCCTCCCCAGTTTTAGTGGGATGCGGGTGGTGCTGGGGTCTAAACCACCGAGCCTCTTGGGCTTGCCGATCAGAAGGTTGGCAGTTCGAATCCCTGTGACGGGGTGAACTACCATTGCTCTGTCCCAGCTCCTGCCAACCTAGCAGTTCGAAAGCACACCCGTTGCGGTGGGAAGGTAAATGGCATTTCTGTGTGCTCTGGTTTGTGTCACGGTGTTCTGTTGCTCCAGAAGTGGTTTAGTCTTGCTGGCCACACAACCCTGAAAGCTGTCTGTAGACAAACACTGGCTCCCTTGGCCTGAAAGTAGAGATGAGCAGCTACACCCCATAGTCAAGTTTGACTGGACTTAACCGTCCAGAGGTCCTTAACCTTTTACCTCCCCATTTTAGCCCCACAACAACCCTGTTGTTGGGCTGAGAGTAATTGAGTGGCCCAAGGTCAGCCAGCAAGCTTCATGGCCGAGTGGGGATTTGAACCCTGGTCTCCCAGGTCATAGCCTGACGCTCTAACCCCCAAGCCACACTGGCTCTTCCCAGGGTGGGGGGAGGCAGTGTAGAAATAAGACTGTGTGACTGAGGTTTGCCTAGCTGTACAAAGGGGTAAACATCATCTTAAAGGTAAAGGTAAAGGGATCCCTGACCATTAGGCCCAGTTGTGACCAACTCTGGGGTTGCAGCGCTCATCTCGCTTTATTGACTGAGGGAGCCGGCGTACAGCTGGCCAGCATGATTAAGCCGCTTCTGGCGAACCAGAGCAGCACACAGAAACGCCGTTTACCTTCCCGCCGGAGCGGTACCTATTTATCTACTTGCACTTTGACGTGCTTTCGAACTGCTAGGTTGGCAGGAGCAGGGACTGAGCAAGGGGAGCTCACCCCGTCGCAGGAATTCGAACCTCCGACCTTCTGATCGGCAAGTTGTAGGCTCTGTGGTTTAACCCACAGCGCCACCCGCGTCCCATCCTCTTACTCATGTTTAAAACTCCTGGTGTAGTGAAAGCAAAGCCTCCTAATTGCAGCCGAAGACTGAATTAAGATGCTCATTTGAGGAATCTGAAGATGTGTGCCTGTCCTAATAGTGAATGTTTTTGCCCTTCTTGCAGCAGCCCTGTTCTCCAACACCCACGCCAGTCAAAATGGAGCTGCTACGGGCTCCCTGCCCCCATCACACTCGGTGAGCCACGCTTCTTCAGGGCACAATGTGCATGGCAGCCCCCACAACCCACCAAGCCAGGTGCCCCCTCTCACAACAGGGGACTCAGAAACAGAGAGGTAAGGCCACAAATGGGGGTATTTTTTCTGTCCTGTCTCACTTAATTAGACCAAAGGGAGTCGTCTTTGGGATACTGGCTCAGGATTTCCAAAACAATGAAGCCTCCCACCTTTCCTCATGAACCCACCTGGACTGCATCCCTCTGATGGAGGACAGAGCTGGGAGTGCTGTGATTTATTTATTCATTTCATTTTTTACATGATCCAAGAATAGAGCTTATCAGATATAATATCAAGCAATACAACAATCCCATCAAAAACAATAAAACACACACTCTCTCTCTATATATATATACGGTATGTATATATGGTTTAACTACTTTTCCTTACTGCAGAAGTAATACATCATAGACCCACATCACCAACACCTGCCTAAAAAAGCAGGTTTTCAGCTGATGCCAAAAACAACCAGTGACGATGTCAGACAGATTTTAAAATAGAAGACATTCCTATTCCAAAGCCTGCTGGCTCATCACTCCCCAAACCTTCAATCACAATATATTGAGGCCCTAAACAGGTAAAGGTAAAGGGACCCCTGACCATTAGGTCCAGTCGTGACCGACTCTGGGGTTGCGGCGCTCATCTCGCTTCATTGGCCGAGGGAGCCGGTGTATAGCTTCCGGGTCATGTGGCCAGCATGACTAAGCCGCTTCTGGCAAACCAGAGCAGCGCACGGAAACGCTGTTTACCTTCCTGCCGGAGCAGTACCTATTTATCTACTTGCACTTTGACGTGCTTTTGAACTGCTAGGTTGGCAGGAGCAGGGACTGAGCAACGGGAGCTCACCCCGTCGTGGGGATTCGAACCGTCAACCTTCTGATCGGCAAGCCCTAGGCTCTGTGGTTTAGACCACAGCGCCACCCGTGTCCCCTGAGGCCCTAAATAGCATGGAATAAATCCTTGCCCTTTCCCCCCACACTAGTTCTGAGTTTAGCACACTTGAATGGATTTCGATGGGTTTAAATCTGCCTTGTGGCTGAACAGTGTGTCATGCATAGAATGGCATTGTAAAAGGTTTGCTTTGTCATCATTAAGCCACACTTGTAATACACAGCTGGTTTTATCATATACATATGCAATCTGCTAATAAATGTTACATGGCTATGCATTCAAAAGGCAGCTGTAAGTGATTACTGTAGGCTGTGAGCAGCTATTTGTTGCTGATTAGATTGTGGTCTCACATCTTTACTTATGTCTGGAATGTTAGACTTCACAGCAAGGTAGAACTGCATTTTCCTAGATTCAGTTTTCATCTGCAAGACATATAATTAAAGGCAACAATTTTGGAAAGAAATAAGTTGCAACCATTTCTTTCCTCCAGGTAGATTAAATGAGAAATTTCCTGTATCACATAATGAAAAATTAACTGCTTTTTCTAAACTAGAATGTTTGATATATGCCTCTTAAATCAACAGCTATTCCTTTATAACCATAGACAACTGGAACATATTTTGCCATACTGAATGGGTTTTTTTCAGACCAGCAGAATTATTATTAATCTATTTATATTTAAGAGTTTAGTGTAAGTTTATATTCCAGCGAAATTGAAATATTAGAAATTATTCTTTGGTGCCAAATTTGCATAACAAAAAGAACCTTCCTAATATAGTTCTCATTTTATTAAATGGTGTTAGTTATCTCCCAAATATTTTTATACTTAGTTTGAGAGAGACCATCATAACTAGAGGTTTATTGTGGGCAAATCAACTACTTTTTAGTATCCTGAGAATCTCACCTTAAATTTAAATACTTAAATTTAAGTAGAGTGGTACCTCGGTTTAAGAACAGCCCTGTTTATGAACTATTCAGTTTACGAACTCTGCAAAACCGGAAGTAGTGTCCCAGTTTGCGAACTTTACCTTGGTCTAAAAATGGAAGCCAAATGGTGGAAGGGCACCAGCGGTGGGAGGCCTCATTAGGGAAAGCACGCCTCAGTTTAAGAACAGTTTTGGTTTAAGAACGGACTTCCGGAATGGATTAAGTTCGTAAACCGAGGTACCACTGTCTGCGATGTACCTCAAGCAACATTTCCTGATCTGGTGTGCAATACCTTATGTCCTGCTCCATCCTATCTTGGAAAGCTTATCCAGATAATCAGGGCAGCATGTGTCCCTACCCAATTTTACCTTTCGTGGAATAATCCTGCAAAGTGTGTTCTCCATAACAGAGAGCACATGTTGCAGTGGGGACCAAAAAGGCCACCCCACTGTTGTTGGGCAAATTGGCCACATGCTGTGATTGGGCAAGGAGTGTTTCTGGGGAGAATGTTATGTTGCTAAAGTGTGGGAGGGGGTCTGAGGTCTTAAATACAGGGCTCGCAGCCTGGGGTCTTCTCTTGGGCTGCATGCACCGGATCACCCGCCCACCCTCCCTGAAAAGGGGGGGGGTTCGTTGTCCTCTGACCTTGCTATGCCTGTCATGGGGTCGTCTGCCTTGGGGCAGGGGCCTGGTAGGAATTTTGTCCATTTGGCTGATTGGCTGTTGCCATTTGGTTTTTGCCTACTGCGTAGCAAATCGTCACAACTTGTAAGGTTGGCGGTTAGGCATTGGTTAAAATTGGTTGGTGGAGGGGTAAGTGCCTACCTGTCCAATGGTAGTGCGGAAAGGGAATTCTGTTAAAGGAATCCAGGGGCTTGCCATTCTTTTCATCCTTGTCCCTGGCATCGGACTTGGGCTGTGCAAGCCACCAGGAGCATGAGGGTGAGAAGTGAAGGACTGAGGCCCAGCTTCATTTTCTCCCCAAAAATTGTTTCCCTCACTGGCTTCTGCTGTAATCCGGAAGTCAGTGCTGTCCCTGGGCAAGGACAGATAGTCGGAACCAATGCCTAAGCAACCACTCACGTGTGTGTATTTAAATAAAGTTGTGGCCAAAATCATGCCAAAAACCTTAAACAAAAATTGAGGTGTGAAGTGTGAGTTATTGGGGTGGCCTGGGGGATCTCAACGCGCAAGTCCCAGTTCAGTGGACCCACACACAACGGAGGGTAGTGGCTTTGCTTTGTTGGTGGTGTTGCAGTTCTGCTGCTGCTCTCTTTCTTTAAAAAGGTTCATAGGCCTATGTTTGCATTAGGATACCTGCAGAAGTTGTTTGCACAGCAGCTAAAATAGGCTGGTCTCAAAGCAAAGTCTGGATAGCAGGTTCAACTAAAATCCAGTTAAAGGAGACATTTTTTAAAAGCTGTAACACTTTACTCTGGTTTAGTGCAGGGGATGCCAATGCAGTTCCCTCCAGTTATCTGATGACAATTCATAAAGAAATCAGCCCTGGAAGGGTTGGTCTGGAACAACTATTGACCAATAAGCCCTTTGTGGGGGGCGGGGCGGAGGTGGTGGAGAGGGTTGTGCAGGGTAGCTGTCAGCATTCTTGGATCTTACAAAGTATGTAGATCTATTCCAATCTAGGTTCAGGCCTGGCCATGGGACTGAGTTGCCCTTGATCACTCTGATGGGTGACCTTGATAGAGAGATGGACAAGGCAAGAGTGACCTTGCTTCTTGATCTCTCTGCAACTTTAGAGATAGTTTTGACCGTGGTATCCGAGAGGACTGTGTTGCCATGATTCCAGTCCTACCTATGCAACCAAGATCAAAGAGGGCATTGGAAGAGTGCTTTTTGGCCCCTGGGAGTTATGCAATTATTATTCCCAATACTATTTGATATCTATATGAAGTAGCTGGGATCAGTCAATAGGAGTTTGGGGACCAAGGTATCATCAGTATGCTGATGACAGTCCTTTCCATTTTTCTGTAACATCTCCATCAGAAACGTAGTGGTGGGATGGATGAGAGAAAATAAGCTGAGCTGAAATCCTGGCAAGACATTCAGCTGCACTCCTACATCCATCCATAGCAATGGTTTCAATTATTTAATGTTTACAAAGGAAAATGAAGGGGGAAAATAGTAGACAATGAACTGAGAAGTAGATGAGGGATTACTGGAATATGGAGCTGATGCAAAATCAGACATATATATAAGAAAAAGACTGAGGAAACAGGAGAAAATTATCCGGGTGAAGGTACATCAGGAGGAATATGTCTAAACATAAGTATGGAGTATTATTTATAGCTCCTTTTTATTTTGATGACATCAATCCTAGAAGAGGAGCACTAATTAGTGCCCATTCTCAGGTTGTGTAGAGAAGGATAGTTGGATGGCAGAAGCCTTTCAGAGTACAAATCACAGGAAAATTAAATGACTTGTTATAGGAAAATCTACACTCAACATCTTATTGCAATGTGGTTTTAGGGTCAGCATAGCAATTTCCTCTCATGTCTGGGAGGCAGTGAAGGGATCATGTCTCTTTTTTCTATTTATTGAGGAATTGTCTCTCAGCTAAAATGGCAGACACTGAGGAAACGGGGATCAATAAATCAAAACTTGGGCCTGGGTAAAACCAAGCTATCATAACGAAATGTTTTCCTAAACCCATTTTTTAATGTCACAATTCTCTAAAGAGAGCGAGAAATACCAGCAGTTTTATGTTCCAGGATTCATTTTATGGTATGTGTCAGGGGTTCAGGAGCAGAGGCGAGGGCAAGGGAGGAAACAGAGAGCGAGGGGGAGGAGGCAGAAGAAAGGATGAGTGATGACGACGACCCGAGATCTCCGAGTCTTTCCAGTGAATCAGAAGATTCACAAAAAGGAGCACCAGTGGCCAGGGCAAGGGGGGAGACTAGGGGGACACCCCAGGAAGAAAGAGCCAGAGGGGACTCAGAGGGGAGCAGTTGGAGATCGGGACCAACGTCACCGCCAGAGAGTAGGAAAGAGGAAGAGCGCCAGGGAGCAAGCGCTGGCAGCTCGCAACAGGAGGGAGGGCACGAGTCAGGAGTGGCCACACCTTCATCGGGGAGCGAAGTGACGGTTAGACGGAAAGTGGAAGGTTGGGCGCGCGCGCCAAGTTCAAATGCACAGGAAGGTGGCGCAGTAGGCAGCCCGGAAAGGGAGCCAGGTCCTAAAGCCCGGCGCAAGGAGACAGGAGAGTCAGGGGGGTCAGCGTCAGAAGAATCCCGGAAGGAAGAGACCCAGGGGGGCAGAGGGACCCAGAGGAGAACTGTCAGGCGGAAAAGGTGGAGCAGGGCTAGGATATTAAGTTGGTGCGCAAGGGGCGGAGACTCAGACGGAGCTTCGCCGATCTAAGCATAAGACGTAGGGTTGCACGCAGCAGCTCGAGAATGGAGACTGTAACTCAATAAAGACTTTTATTTAACGATCGCTGGCTAGCGTGATCCTCTGTGAGCTAGGATCTGGAAGTAACCCTGACAGTAAGCTCCGTCTCTTCAAATTGTGGGCATCCACGGCCTCGCGGAGAGGAGGGAAAGCGGGTGCCTACAAGAGAGCTCACGAACGGCAGACAATATGACGGCCGAACAGCAAATAACGGAACTCAGAGAAGCAGTTTCACGACTGAATGCCGAGGCGCTGGCGTCCAGGAAGAGAGAGGAGGAAGCAGCTGCCGCCTACAGGGATCTCCAGGTCAGGTTGGACGTGCTTACGAAGCAAGGGCAACAGACACCCAAATCAGAGGGGATTGGGTTGGGGAGACGCACAGGCGGTCTGGTCTCGCACTTCGATGGGAATTTGCAACAGTACCCCAACTTTAGAGCAGACGTAATGTGTGCACTGCAACTACTGCACAAAGACTTTAGAGATGAACAAGAGAAAGTGGGGTTCATCATGTCCCATTTGCATGGAGACGCAAAAGCATGGCTGCGCAATTTGTGGAGAGATAAGGATCCTGCGCTCCAAAATGCGGACGCCTTTATTAAAGCGATGGATGGCTGTTTTTTATCAAGCATTGACGTGGATCTTGCCCGAAAGGAGGTGCATGGACTAAGGCAAGGGAGGGCCAGCGTAAGGCAGTATCATGCCCGCTTTTTCGCTTTGGTCAGTGCCCTGGAATGGGACAGAGATTCGGCTCCTGTCAGAGACCTTTTTTGGGAGGGCTTGCACAACTCGGTTAAAGATGAGATTGCGAGGGGGGAGAGACCCCGGACCACGCAGGAGATCGTTCAGAGGGCGCTGGCGGTGGGGGTGCGGCTGGAAGAACGTCCGTGGAGCAGGGACGAAGGGCGCAGCGGGCGCGAACCAGCCAGGGGCTCCTCCTTCCTTCCCAGAGAAGCAGCGCATGCGCAATGCACGCCTCCAACAGGGGGAGGGGTGGAACCGATGGAGGTTGGGAGTGCAAGGGCTCAGTCAGCAGCCAGAGCCCTAGCACCAGCAGCAGTGAAAGCGAAGCCTCCTAGAGGGAACAGGAAGTGTTATATCTGCGAGGATCCAGGGCATATGGCGAAAGAGTGTCCCCGGAGGCTCCACAAGCACACTGCAGCCTCAGCAATGGTGACTGCAGCAACGCAGCACGGAGAACCACAGCAGGGAAACGACGATGTCTGGCTGGAGGAAGAGGCACTGGGGCCCAGCCAGACGTGTCAGTGAAGCAGTCCCCAGAGATTTTACCGCCCATGGACCCCCTCCCGCCCAAGCCAGTAGTGAGGCTCACCGCATCGCTCCAGCTACCCAATGGAATCACCATGGACGTGCCAATCACCGTCGACTCGGGAAGCAATGCAGACTTCATAGGGCAGGACTTTGTCGACCGGCACGCTATACAGTTGCTGCCTGCCACGCTGCCCCTGCAGGTTGTCACGGTGGATGGCAGGGAGCTGTTAGGGGGGCAAGTGGTGAAGCAGACGCCACCTATGGTGCTGCGGCTTGGAAATCACAGGGAAATCATCAGCTTCAACGTCACTCAACTGTCGGACACGCCTATTGTATTGGGCATGAGTTGGCTGGACAAGCACAGCCCGACGCTGGCTTGGTACCAGAGGCAGCTGACCTTCGGCTCTTCCTTTTGTGCTGAACACTGCATCATGCCCCAGCAGGAAGGGGAGCAAGAGGAGTCACAGCTGCTGCTAGGCACGCTGCAAGCGATTCCCCACAAGTACGCAGAATTTTTGGAGGTTTTCTGCGAGAAGGAGGCAGACAAGCTACCCCCCCCACAGACCATATGACTGCAAAATTGACCTGCTGCCGGGGGCGGCGCTGCCCAAAGGGAAGCTGTATTCCATGTCTGAAGACGAACTGCAGGAACTCAAAGAGTTCATAGATCATAATTTGGAGCGCGGTTTCATCCGAGAGTCCAGGGCAGCGGGGGGCAGTCCGGTATTCTTTGTGAAGAAGCGAGACACGCCCCAAAAAAGACTCGTAGTGGACTACCGCATTTTGAACAGTGTCACCAAGCCATCGGACTTCCCCATGCCCCGAATCGACGACCTCCTCGCAAAAGTACGCAAGGGCAGCGTGTTCACCAAGTTGGACCTGCGAGGGGCGTACAACCTCATTCGCATGCGGGAAGGAGATGAGTGGAAGACAGCCATGTTCACGCCCCTGGGCACCTACGAATATAGAGTTATGCCTTTTGGATTGCAAAATGGCTCCCACGTTTTTCAAGCTTTCATGCATCACGTGTTGGCGGGGCTCCTCTACAAGACGTGCGTCTGTTTCTTGGATGACATCCTGATCTTTTCGGAATCGCAGCAGGAGCATGACAGACACGTCAGGGAAGTGCTGAGCAGGCTCCAGCAACATAGGCTTTACGCCAAGCTGGAGAAGTGCCAATTCGACGTGACGGAGGTGGATTTCCTGGGCTACAAGTTGTCTGACAAGGGGCTCGCCATGGACAGCGCCAAGGTTCGAGCGGTGTTGGATTGGAAAAGCCCACGCAACCGGAAGGAGGTCCAACGGTTTGTCGGCTTCGCGAACTTCTATCGCAAGTTCATCAAAGGCTTCGCTATGCAGACAGCGGCCATCACGGACACACTCAGTTCCAAGAAAAAGAAGTTCATCTGGACAGCGCAGGCGGAGCAGTCCTTTCAGGCACTCAAGCGTCTTTTCGCGTCGGAGGAACAGCTGCTTCATGTCGACCCCAGCAGGCCGATGAGAGTTGAAACAGACGCCTCGGACAGGGCCGTTGGAGCAGTCCTGCTGCAGAAGGACCCGCAGGGGGTTTGGAGGCCCGGAGCGTTTTACTCCAGGAAGCTCAGCAAGTCCGAACAGAACTACACCATCTGGGACAGGGAGTTGCTGGCTATTCATGCAGCGTTCAAAGCATGGAGGCACTTCCTGATTGGAGCCAAGCACACGGTGCAGGTCTGCACGGACCACAAGAATCTGGAGCACTGGCGCACGGCACAGTTCCTGAACCAGAGGCAGATACGTTGGGCTGAGTTCTTTGCGAACTTCGACTTCCGAATAGAGTATGTCCCGGGGGACACCAACATCATGGCGGACGCGCTCTCCCGTAAGCCACAGTATCTGGAGGATGCCACGCCAGCGGACGCCATGCACATCTTCGCACCAACAGTGTGGGCGTGCGCTGCGGCGACAGTGGACCTGGAGGCGGTGCGACGAGCGTTGCAGAATGACTCCTTCGCGCAAGCAAAGATGGCAGAGATGCAAAGGGGCACGGCAGCGACCGACGGGTTCCAGCTGAGAGATGGATTGCTCATCCGCAAAGGGGCCATCTACGTGCCGGGAGACAAACTTCGCGCCAAGGTACTGCATCAGCTGCACGACGCGCCCACGGCCGGGCACTTTGGCAAGGAGAAGACGGTGGAATTAGTCGCCAGGGATTTCTGGTGGCCCGGAATGAGAGGGGAGGTCGCGGACTACGTGGCGAGGTGCGACACCTGCCAGAGGGCCAAACCAGTGCGCAGACCGCCGGCCGGACTGTTGGAACCGCTGCAAACTCCGGTCGAGCCATGGGAGAGAGTCGCCCTGGACTTCGTCACGGATCTGCCCAGCTCGAGGGGCAAGACGGCCGTGCTGGTGGTGGTGGACTTGTTCTCCAAGATGGCACATT
Source organism: Podarcis vaucheri (assembly GCF_965113315.1). Lineage (NCBI taxonomy): Eukaryota > Metazoa > Chordata > Lepidosauria > Squamata > Lacertidae > Podarcis > Podarcis vaucheri. Next base: position 13,203,179 of record NC_138755.1, read on the forward strand.
TCATCCCGTGTGCGAAGGTGGCCACGGCGGAACAAACCGCCAAACTGTTCATAGACCACGTGTTCAAGGTTCACGGTCTGCCACGGTCTATTCTGTCCGACCGCGGGCGGCAGTTCATCTCGAATTTCTGGCAGAAGCTGATGGGCTTCCTAAACGTCAAGATCAACCTGGCGTCGGCGAGACACCCGCAGACCAACGGGCAAGCGGAGCGGGTCAATGCCATCATGCAGCAGTACCTGAGATGCTATGCGAATCAACAGCCTGCGACGTGGGTGGATTACCTGCCGCTCGCCGAGTTCGCCTACAACAACACGAAGCACGTGTCCACGGGGGTCACGCCGTTCTTCGCCAACAACGGGAGGCACCCCAGAACCTTCCCGGGACTGGAAAGACTGGTGGAGGGGGAGCCGCAGACAGCAGATGCGTTCGCGTCGGAGTTGCAGGAGGTCCACGATCAGCTGCGGCGGCACCTGGAGCTGGCCAAACACGCATACAAGGTGCAAGCAGACAAACACAGAAGAGTTGGCGAAGAGATCCATGTGGGAGACTGGGTCTGGTTAACAGCCCACGCAGTGCCGGCCAGGTCGTTGGCCAAGAAGAAACTAGGGCATAAGCAACTGGGGCCCTACCAAGTCGAAGAGCAGGTCAACCCGGTGGCCTTCAGGCTGGCGCTTCCGGAGGGTTCCAGAATGCATCCGGTGTTCCACAGATCGGTGCTCACTCCCTACAAGGCACCGCACAGGTTTCAGGAACCCGGAACGGCGCCGAGTCCGCTCCGAGAGGGAACCAGGCAACGGGGAGTGGCACAGGAGGTGCGCCTCAACGAAGTCACGGAGATTTTGGACTCCAGATGGGGGGAAGAGGGGGTAGAATACCTTCTCGCTAAGGAGGGCACCCCGGCCAGTGCCAACAGCTGGGTGCCGGGCTACGCTTTAGATGAACCTCTGCTCAAGGAAGAGTTTCATGCCCTCTTTCCCCATAGGCCAATGCCAGCGGACTTTTTCGACGACTGGCTTTTCACGCCCACGCTTTCAGCCAGCACGTTCCGGGGGTTCGACTCGGATGAGGAACCGACACGAGACGCCCGTTCCCCGGAGGGGTCGCCCTCGGGATCTGCTTCAGAACCCTCGTATTGGTGGGATGATCGACCAGAGGAGCAGTGGCGCAGGAAGTGGCTGGAGGGTCCAGGACGAGCAACGCCTCCAGAAGGAAGCGAGGGAGAGACGGACATGGACGTTTTCGGGGACGACCAGGGTCTCGAGCACGGCGGCACAGAGATGGAAGCAGAGGTGACCGTCGTCGACGAGAGCAGGGAGGAAGAACCGGAAGACTTCGGATGGAGGCCCGCCACGGGAAGCGAACTGTACCCAACATTCGTCCCCTTGACACTGCAGCACCCAGTTCCCGCACCGGAAGGAGGGGAGGGGGGAAGAGGGGGCTTCGAGGGGGGGATGGATGTCAGGGGTTCAGGAGCAGAGGCGAGGGCAAGGGAGGAAACAGAGAGCGAGGGGGAGGAGGCAGAAGAAAGGATGAGTGATGACGACGACCCGAGATCTCCGAGTCTTTCCAGTGAATCAGAAGATTCACAAAAAGGAGCACCAGTGGCCAGGGCAAGGGGGGAGACTAGGGGGACACCCCAGGAAGAAAGAGCCAGAGGGGACTCAGAGGGGAGCAGTTGGAGATCGGGACCAACGTCACCGCCAGAGAGTAGGAAAGAGGAAGAGCGCCAGGGAGCAAGCGCTGGCAGCTCGCAACAGGAGGGAGGGCACGAGTCAGGAGTGGCCACACCTTCATCGGGGAGCGAAGTGACGGTTAGACGGAAAGTGGAAGGTTGGGCGCGCGCGCCAAGTTCAAATGCACAGGAAGGTGGCGCAGTAGGCAGCCCGGAAAGGGAGCCAGGTCCTAAAGCCTGGCGCAAGGAGACAGGAGAGTCAGGGGGGTCAGCGTCAGAAGAATCCCGGAAGGAAGAGACCCAGGGGGGCAGAGGGACCCAGAGGAGAACTGTCAGGCGGAAAAGGTGGAGCAGGGCTAGGATATTAAGTTGGTGCGCAAGGGGCGGAGACTCAGACGGAGCTTCGCCGATCTAAGCATAAGACGTAGGGTTGCACGCAGCAGCTCGAGAATGGAGACTGTAACTCAATAAAGACTTTTATTTAACGATCGCTGGCTAGCGTGATCCTCTGTGAGCTAGGATCTGGAAGTAACCCTGACAGTATGTATTACTGCTTGTTCTAACATAGGTTCAGCTGTCAAGAAAACGAGGCTCTTTGCTCTTGCTTCTTTCCCTCAGAGATTTTGTGTTTACAAAAGTGAAACTGCACAAATCCCTGATACTATTTTTTCCGCATATAGCTCATCTGTAAGCAAGTTAGTATCAAATTTGCTTTCCTTGCCTTTGACTCTGAACTGTGCTTGAGGACCAAACTACATGTTACTCAGGAGATTCCATGACTAGATCTCCTAAACGTCGCTCCTGTTAGTGTCAGAGACGTTACTGTTTGTAATGAAAAGTAGCCATGGGAGAGAGCCAGTTTGATCAGGCTGGAAGGACTGAAGAGAAAGTGGTTTTATTCATTTGTAATTTGTACTTGATTTATTTGACACAGTTCTGTTCTGCAGTTTCACTGATGGCAGCTGGCAGTATAATTAGCCCTCAGGTCTAAAAAGGCGAGTCAGCCCTGGGTTAAAGGGATTGTTGTTGTTATTTATCTATTAATGGCACCTCAAGGCGACGTACAGGATACCTGGGGATGCTACCACACCAACACCAAGCAGTTTTCCTGGTGAAAAGATGCCCGTCCCTGGATGTTGGCTGCCCTGACAGGGTGAAGAATAGTTTTAATTTTATTATCACAGGGTAGCAGCCAGAAGAGGACATCTTTTATCCGGAAAGGGTAGAGGAAAGGGTTAAGAACAACTCACCACCACCCCTGTCTCTGTTTTTCCGAGAGAGAGAGAGAGAGAGAGAGAGAGAGAGAGAGAGAACAGAAATTTTAGAAGGGCTGATCTCCTAACTGGCTCTCAAAGGCATTACCTTCTGTGAAGGTAAGAATCTAAAGGGAGAGAACATCACTATGATTGCCCAACTAGGATGCTCAGAGAAGACGAAATCCTTCTCCAGTAGCACAAGGAAAGAAAACCGAGTGGGTGGTGATCAACCTTCGAAACACCAAGTGTAGTTCTTGTAGCTCCAGTACACTCTCCAGAAATGTCTGAGCAGGCAGTTAAGGCTTCCAGGAAGAGAAGCGCAATCTGAAGAGCAGAAACTGAGACAGAGACAGGAGTCTCGGCAGGCTTTCCATCATAGCAATAAGTAAGCAAATCTTCCTTTGAGGCACAGAAGGGAACTCTTCCCAGGGGCCTATAAACCAGCCTCTTCTTGCCTTCAAGTACAATGAGGGACGGTCACATTTTCTTGTGCTTGTAAAATAAAGAGTTGCTTCTATAGGACTTCAGCAGAGCACTCTTTTGAAATGGTTTTCTTCAGGCAAGTAAAGTGCTGGGAAGAATGATATAAAGCTCAAGTGGATCGGCAGTTAAAGAAAACCAACTATTCTGTGCATTGTTCTGGATCTCTGGTAGTAACATTTATGCGTCAGAGTGTGCCATCATTGCAATAGGGAGATAATCTGACATGTCCTTGCCACTCAGAGACAAGGAGCCCATCTGGCTGAAGAAGCCTGCTTTCATTGTGTGAAAATCAGGGCTGGGAAACATTTGATGTTTTTGGACTCCCATTCCAATTCTCCCCAACTATTGGCCTTATTGGCTTGGGCTGATGGGAGTTGGAGTTCAACTGCATCTCAAGGGCATGGCTTCCCCAATTTGGGCGGTGGGTTAGATGCAAATCTGAAACACACACACAAGCTTCTGGGAGCTCCAATGAACCACACACTTCTGCTGTTGAGATTAAAAGCCCCTTGACCACCTCATTGTCGCAGAAGCAGCTACTTATTCCAAATAAAGCTTGAGATTTTTTCCTTCAAAATTCACCTACAGACTATTTCACATACCTCAAAAGTTATCCAAGCAGATGCTGACATGAGAATGATTTGCTTTGTGATGTCTCACACTACTTCAAAACTTAACATGAGACTCAAAGCTCACATTCCCAGTTGGACAATCATAGCGGAGGGAAGGGGGAGGGTGAAAGTGCTGCAGTGAGAAGATGGGTGGTACAGAAACAGGCTGGCTACTTAGGCATCACCAGAAAAGAGGACAAAGATGGAAACAGATTTGCACATGCTAATTTATATGTATAGATGCACATTTAGAAATAGTTGTTGTTGTTTAGTCGTGTCCGACTCTTTGTGACCCCATGGACCAGAGCATGCCAGGCACTCCTGTCTTCCACTGCCTGGTCAAACTCATGTTCGTAGCTTCGAGAACACTGTCCAACCATCTTGTCCTCTGTCATCCCCTTCTCCTTGTGCCCTCCATCTTTCCCAACATCAGGGTCTTTTCCATGGAGTCTTCTCTTTTCATGAGGTGGCCAAAGTATTGGAGCCTCAGCTTCACGATCTGTCCTTCCAGTGAGCACTCAGGGCTGATTTATTTCAGAATGGAGAGGTTTGATCTTCTTGCAGTCCATGGGACTCTCAAGAGTCTCCTCCAGCACCAGAATTCAAAAGCATCAATTCTTCAGCGATCAGCCTTCTTTATGGTCCAGCTCTCACTTCCATACATCACTACTGGGAAAACCATAGCTTGAACTATACGGACCTTTGTAGAAATAGTTACTTCTGTTTAAATAGAAATATAGTACATCTCACATAGTGGGGAGGACAGCACACCTGCTCAGTCTGTTCTCCGTGGGCAACTTGAAGGCTCCTGCTTTCCCTAATTATGTTTTTCTCTCCTCATTCTGGACTTGGAGCAAACAGCCCTTCAGATGGGACTCCATCAAACAGAGGAGTGTCCTATATGCACTATAGGGCCCTAGTGTACAATGGTGTCCGTCATTTCATATGTGAAATGTTGGACATGCTCAATGATTCTGCCTTATAGCACAATCCTAAGCATACTAACTCAGAAGTAGGTCCAGCTAAGTGGGTTTAGGGATAGGAACCTTAGGCGTTATTGGGGGGGGCTTTAATGAGGTTCCTTATTGCAGCTGCCTGCAGCTGGTTGCATTGTTAACTGCAGAGTGAGGCTCTGGACAGGGGAGAAGAGGCCAGTCGCTTTGTCTGAGCTGATCTCCCCCAATCTTTGAAGACAGAATTCTCTCTCTGTCTCTCTCATAACCTAGCTTGTGATTGTCTGCTTAGACTGCATGGCATGGCCACAATTTCTGGTGGTGGTTTCCTGGTGGTTACAAGCTGGTATTGATTGTTGCATACACAAAATTTAATTTGCCGTTCCCCCAGTAACACGCTGTGATTTATTTGGGGACAAATCTGGATTGAAACACAGCCAAGTTTTTCTTTTGTGAGATGGCAGGCTGTATAAGTAGGTGCTATAGTCACCAACTTGAGTAAGCCAGGAATTCATGAAACGATTCATAAATCATTATAAAGACCACTAAAGTCTACTAAAAGGGAGACCTGTCTGGCTATACAAAACATTGTATTATCATTTGCAAGCTTTTCTTAGATGTTAAATCCAATCTGAAATCTTTAAAACTGTGCTTTCATGTAAGGGGTTCTAAAGGATTTGTCTCCCTTCTTCTCTGCTGTTGGCTGACAGTTAAAGCCATTTTTCATTGATTAGATTTCACAGGTGAATTTTATATCAGCCCCTCCCCTGCACACACACCAGAGGATAACATCAAATCATTCTTTACACAAGAAAGGCATCCATCTGTGCATTGTTCCAGCTCCCTAGAAGCTAATCAATAATATTTCCCTGTAAATGCAAAAATTGTAAAAATGAATCCCAGAGTATTTTGGTTTGAACGACCGGTAAACCTACACTGTAATACTTCAAACTTCTGCATTCGGCAGTTTATGAATGGAGTCTGCAGTTCCAAAATGTTTGCGTAATCCTGCAGTGAAAGCTGTGCAGTGAAGATGCCATGGCAGAGAGTTCCTCATCCTGAGAGCATCAGATGGGCCTTGGAGGAGAAGGTGGGGGTCTGACTTTACTGAGATACTCTTACACCTTATCACTGCAGCAGCTGATGCCATATAACTTCCTAGTGGGTGGCACATTCTACGGTCTACATTATAGTTTTTGTTTCACTGTGCATACAAATAGTCGTTTTGCAGTCTATGGCACGGAACAAAATGTATCTAGAACTAAATTAATCTAACATTCCCTTTTGAACATCTATATTCCTGTGTCTCCCCCCCCCCTTAATTCTCCAGATTTTCAGCTTCAGCTTCTTTTTCTCCGCATCATATAAGCCCCAGGAGAATTTCGGCTCCTCCTCCTTTGATACAGAAAAGGACACCACAGCCTTCCAGCATCCACCAACTTGGAGGAACCCATTTGAAGGCATATGAGCCGTCAGCAAACCTGTCGTTTCAGCCAAACGGCATCCAAATCCAAGGTAAGGCAGCAAACTCCATCCATATTCCTCTGTATTCATGCTCAGGAGGCAAACTGCCATGTTCCAAAGTGCTTAAGGTACTTGCCTCCATATCCTCATCCATGAAGCTGAGAAGTGTAGGCTAGGCTTTTCAAGAAGAGTTTGGATTTGAGGACCTGTCATGTCCCTTTGAATATGAACTCCAAGTTCATGCACTTTGAACAGAACAGAACTTTATTAGCAAAGCCAACAGGCCACAGCTATACAAGAATTAGAAATAAAATAAAATAAACATAAAAAGGGAATAAAAACAAACAAAAGGAGGTCCGTCAGGTGAACACGTCTGTCACTCAGATGGTGGCCCTTAATTTCACAGCTCTCTCGATGAACCTTGCGACCTTCTCAGTTGTCTGACTGTCCGTATCAGATAAGAGAAAGAACAGTATAATGTCTTGTGGACGGCCGGGGTTGGGGAGGATGAGTGGAGTAATAATCTCATTCCTTAGGTCTCTATAAAGGGGGCAGGATAAAAGGACATGGGACACTGTTTCCATGTTGCCATCTCTGCATGGGCAGAGTCGTTTTTCGAATGGAGTCTTTTGATAACGACCTTCGAGTACGGCAGAGGGAAGGACATCCCATCTAGCCAATGTAAAGGCGCGTCTATATTTTGGGGTGGTTAATTTAGACAAATATGAAGCTGGAAAATCAAAGTGAGCGGGGGGAAAGTGAGTATACCATGGACATATTTTCTTTAGGATGGTCAGGTTGTTTTGCCGTTCAATATCTTTCAGGCGCTGGCCTATTAGGCTCTTTGCTCTACTGAGGCCCATTGGTAGTAAGGATTGCGAATGCAGACCGCATGTAAGGAGTTTTTGATGCACAGTTTTGAACCACATGCTTTTATAAGGGTCTTGCATTACTAGAGGCAGTAGGCCGGGTGGATTTAAGTTAAGGCGAAGCCAGTAGTTGAATGTTCTTTGCCAGCTCTGAGTTTCTACAGATGGAAGGCAGGCCTCGAGTCGTAAAACTGCGTTTGGGACACAGGAGGGGACACCGAATATCTGCCTTAGAAATTTGGACTGAGCAATTTCAAGACTTGAGCAGTGGTTCCCCGTCCATATTTGTGCCCCATACATTAACTGCGCCAGAGGTTTTGCCCGAAAGACCTCAAGGGCAGCTGGGATATATCTGCCCTATATCTGTTTTTAAATATTTAGCAAAGCTGTTCTCCAGAAAGGAACAAAATTGGTATGGGCAAAGCATAAAGCATCCTCAGAGTCTCCCCTTTAATTTTTTTAAATAATTTTTTTATTGATTTTCACAAAATTATAAACAAAACAAACAAACATGGATCATAACCTTATTAAAATTACACTTATTAACATTGTTAAATGGCTTACTTGCTTCCCCTTGGTTGAATTTCCATGCACTTCCTTTTAACGGTTTTCCAAATCAAAGTTCTTATGAAATTTAACCGAAACATTAACATCCTTATATCATTTAATTTTAAAATTAAACATATTGATTCATCATTTAAATCCTAAGCCAATTAAATATCTGCAAGCTATTTCCAATTAATTTAATATTACATATTTAACTAAATAATCATTAAATTTTGTCCATTATTCCTGATACTCCTCCTCCTTCTGGTTGTGGACTCTTCCAGTTAGGTCGGCTAGCTCCGAAAACTCCATCATCTTCCCCTTTCATTTTTAAAAAGCATGTTCCTGGTCCTTGTGGCATTGGGAAAAGGATCTGGTCAATGTTTGACAAAACATCTTAAGCCAGAAAGGGATTCGGTGAGGATTTTGGAGATCAGAGGGCAAGGCCACATCCCACTGCAGTGGATACTTTGCTCCCCACTGAAATGTACTCAGAGTCGAGAGTGGATTTCATGCCCTTTATTCAGCTCATAGTGGTGAGGAGGGAATGAAAGTTTCCCCGCAGTATCTGCTTTATATACATTATTTACACAATGGGCTGCACGTGATTGGCTAATTCTGGAATTCTCCTGTAGGCCAATCAGGTTGTGGATTCACTTCCATTTGGAGCTGGATTGGGTGACTCCTACAGACCAATCATACTGCTGCATTGTTCTAGGACCAATCAGACTGCTGCATTCTGAATCCTATTGTTCTAGGACCAATCAGACTGCTGCAGTTTGGATCCTATTCAACTCAGTACATTACACCCACCCTGACTTAGAGCTGGGGCAGGAAGATAATCCTGTCTCACCCCCCTGCTTCTCAGGCCATCCTCAGCTCCCTCCCCCACTCTTCTTTCTCCTTTTGTCATTGCATTAGCAATGACCTTGCTAGCTGGTCCTCTCCGCCCTGCTCCCTGCCTCAGAGCGAGGTACAGTAGTGCCTTGGTTGTCAAACGCCTTGGTACTCAGACGTTTTGGCTCCCAAACTCCGCAAACCCAGAAGTGAGTGTTCCGGTTTGTGACTGTTTTTTGGAAGCCGAACATCTGACGCGGCTTCCAATTGAGTGCAGGAAGCTCCTACAGCCAATCAGAAGCTGTGCCTTGGTTTTTGAACTGTTCCAGGAGTCAAACAGACTCCCGGAACAGATTAAGTTTGACAACCAAGGTACCACTATATTCTGGGCAAGGTGGCTGGGAGAGTACCTTGTAACTTGAAACAGAGGGCAACTTTTTAGGAGGATTTCTAGTTACCCCAAATGCCTCTCTCTGAGGAAGATCCCTCCCTTGGCCCTTGGAGGAGGAGAGCCCCACAGGAGCCTCTCGCAGGCAGCAGCAAGAGCTGCAGGGCTGATTCAGTAGCCAAGCCAGGGACCAAACGGAGCTAGAGGAGCACGATGAGTTCAGTCACACAGGATGCTGAAGAAGAAGAAGAAGAGTTTGGATTTGATATCCCGCCTTTCACTCCCCTTCAGGAGTCTCAAAGCGGCTAACATTCTCCTTTCCCTTCCTCCCCCACAACAAACACTCTGTGAGGTGAGTGGGGCTGAGAGACTTCACAGAAGTGTGACTGGCCCAAGGTCACCCAGCAGCTGCATGTGGAGGAGCGGAGATACGAACCCGGTTTCCCAGATTACGTGACTACCGCTCTTAACCACTACACCACACTGGCTCTCCACACTGCAGAAAGGGCCGCCACTGTGGCGCCCAACAGAAGGTGAAAGGCTGGAGGTGTTGGATTGTGGTGTTGTACAAGATGCTGCTGACAGTTGAGGGGCCAAGGTCGGCCACTGCAAGTGCGCAGGGGGGAACCAACTCACATCTTCCCCAATCCTGCTGCCTAAGCCAATTGTCTCATCCTGCCCTGAGTATCTCAGATAAACAATCTTAACTGGCATAATTTATATACAGTGGTACCTCGGGTTAGGGACAAGGGTGGCGCTGTGGGTTAAACCACAGAGCCTAGGGCTTGCCGATCAGAAGGTTGGCGGTTCGAATCCCTGCGACGGGGTGACCTCCCGTTGCCCGGTCCCTGCTCCTGCCAACCTAGCAGTTCGAAAGCACGTCAAAGTGCAAGTAGATAAATAGGTACCGCTCCAGCGGGAAGGTAAATGCCGTTTCCGTGCGCTGCTCTGGTTCACCAGAAGCAGCTTAGTCATGCTGGCCACATGACCTGGAAGCTGTCTGCAGACAAACGCCAGCTCCCTCAGCCTATAGAACGAGATGTGCACCGCAACCCCAGAGTCATCCGCAACTGGACCTAATGGTCAGGGGTACCTTTACCTCGGGTTACATATGCTTCAGGTTACAGACTCCGCTAACCCAGAAATATTACCTTGGGTTAAGAACTTTGCTTCAGGGTGAGAACAGAAATCGTGCAGCGGCGGCGCAGCGGCAGCAGGAGGCCCCATTAGCTAAAGTGGTGCTTCAGGTTAAGAACAGTTTCAGGTTAAGAACGGACCTCCGGAACGAATTAAGTACTTAACCCGAGGTACTACTGTATAATACAAAATTGTGCTATCTTGGTGCAGAAGTTTGAGATAGATTTTTAGCTACACAGCATACCTTGTCTCAGCCTGCATCAGCTCACAGGCACGCCTTCCACTTTTTAAGCTGAGTGCTCCTGCAGGACCGAGGAGACATGGCACTTTTACCATAAAGCTGTAATAAAATGGAGGCTGGGAGATATTAATTCAGCACAATTTAGATGCAGTGGTCCTTCCAGGCTGGCAAGTCCCAGCACTGCCCAATCGTGGCTTCTCCACTTTCAGCTCCATTCAGAACTGCCACTGGGTTTCCACACAGGTGACAAAGTGCTCTTTCTGTGTGCAAATCTTGTTATCTTCCATCCTCACTGGGGGTGTGACATAAATATGGGGGTGGGCAGGGAAGAGACACTTAAGCACACAAGGTTTTAATTAATTTCCCCCAATAATTTCTGAAATCAATTCTTAAATCTGCACTATAATGGAGGAAATATGGCACATTAGTTATTGACTGCTGACTCTCCTGTCGGCAGAGATAAATATGTGGTGATTAGGAAAACTAAGGTATAAATCTTGGTTACCAAAACTCCCTTTTGAGATAGGGAGTTCAGTGATAAAGCCTCACAAGCTCAGAAGACATTCATCACACCAGAGACAAAGATTTTGAGGGGCTGAGGATCATCTTGAGTGAGGAACAGTCACTGGGCCCACACACTGCAAAATAGCCCTTCAATTAGGGCAAACCTCCTTATTTTAACTATTACTAAGACTGGAAATATCAACAACCTCAGATATGCAGATGACACAACCTTGATGGCAGAAAGTGAGGAAGAATTAAAGAACCTTTTAATGAGGGTGAAAGAAGAGAGTGCAAAATATGGTCTGAAGCTCAACATCAAAAAAACAAAGATCATGGCCACTGGGCCCATCACCTCCTGGCAAATAGAAGGGGAAGAAATGGAGGCAGTGAGAGATTTTACTTTCTTGGGCTCCATGATCACTGCAGATGGCGACAGCAGTCACAAAATTAAAAGATGCCTGCTTCTTGGGAGAAAAGCAATGACAAACCTAGACAGTGATGTATGTATGGTGATGTATGGAAGTGAGAGCTGGACCATAAAGAAGGCTGATTGCCAAAGAATCGATGCTTTTGAATTATGGTGCTGGAGGAGACTCTTGAGAGTCCCATGGATTGCAAGAAGAACAAACCTATCCATTCTGAAGGAAATCAGCCCTGAGTGCTCACTGGAAGGACAGATCCTGAAGCTGAGGCTCCAGTACTTTGGCCACCTCATGAGAAGAGAAGACTCCCTGGAAAAGACCCTGATGTTGGGAAGGATTGAGGGCACAAGGAGAAGGGGACAACAGAGGACAAGATGGTTGGACAGTGTTCTCGAAGCTACCAGCATGAGTTTGACCAAACTGCGGGAGGCAGTGGAAGACAGGAGTGCCTGGCGTGTTCTGGTCCTTGGGGTCACGAAGAGTCGGACACGACTAAACGACGAAACAAAGACTAGAAATAGCACAGAGAGTGGCCAGGCTGCTGGGGGCCAAAAAAGAATTGGTTAACAGGCTAGAAAACAAATCAAAAAGCTTAAATTAATTACTTGACTTTGAAAGAATACAACTGATAAGATGGCTCTGAACCTGCTTTAAATCTTCATTTTATACTGCCTGTAAATCATAGAATCATAGATTTGGGAGGGACCCAAGGGCCATCTAGTCCACCCCCTGCAATGCAGGAATTGCACACGTGGGAGTCCTTGCACAGGGTGCCCATTGTCAGGGCTCCTTAGGTGAATCACACCTTTGGTTACTATTCTCTTCCCATTCCTTGGTCTGTTCCATTATGGAGTAAGTTCCTTTATTTTAATTTGGTTTTTTTACATGAGATGCCATCATCCATGTGTTTCTCTTATAGCAAGAGTTGCAAACATCAGGCTGCAAACCTTTGCCCTGCCCTGACATTTTTGCTGTATAAATCACTCCCCTCCGCTCAGCCTCTCTTTTTGGCACTTCAGTGAAGAGGAAACAATGAGACCGAGTTTTTAGTTCAGCGTCTCAGTAACCTGCAAAGAATAAAAATCTGCTGTCCTGGGTCATGTTACTGCAACTCAGTAGAAGAATCCCATGGAGCTACTTCATCAGCCTGGTCTGCTTGGTATATATATCAGGTAGTGGGGAAAGCTTTGTTAGCCTTTGTCTCTTGCAATTCTTCTACTGCCTTCACATGATTTAAAGGGCTGCAGCTATTGCCATTGAACTCTCAGCTCAATCTGCTACCAAACAATACTGACATTTTTCTGTCTCAATATGTAGTCTTAAACTTGTCAGCTTAGTTTAAATTGGCTGTACCAATAAGAAAAAGGGTTTAGCAGCCAAGAAGACTTTTGAACAAATTGTAAATGGTTTCCTAAGCTGGAAATAAAAAAACCCTGAGGATTTTAAAAGCTTAATGGAATCACTGGATGTTAGAACTTAAAAGAAACGATGCTGCAGTCAAATACAGGCTAATATAACCTTTCTTACCAGTTACAGTGGGCTCCACTTTATAATGTACTTATTCAATGCTTGACAGCTGCTTACACAGAAAGGAAAGAATGGCCAACCCTACAAGCAATTCCTCTGATTTTCTTTTCTTTTCAAAAGTGTGTAGAGTTTGGGTCCAGGGCTTCTCTGCTGGCACAACATCAGAGTCTAGCGTGGGGCATTACTGTTGCAGCCATGATCATCACTGCCAGATGCAATGTCTTTGCAGGGTGCAAAAACTGTTCTACTGCAAAGGATGAGACACTTGAAGAAAGACAAGCTCTAGGTTTTTGCTCAGGACATGTGCTTCCATCTATGACTGAAAATAAAATTTTCTCTTTGGAGCCCTTCCGTAGTACAAATGCCTGGGGCAAATTCAGCTCAAATGAAAGAGGGAATGTTCCCCTCCATGAACCTGACACTTTCCTTCTGAAAAATAGGCTTCTATCGATCTGGTAGCACTGGCCCAGAAATTAGCAAAGGATGCAAGTGCACATAGTATGGCTTTAGGACTGTATTCTAGGTACCCAGGAAGGGCCTTGAGGCCATCCCAGAGAAGGAAGGAATACAGCAGGGAGTGAGAGTTGGGGGACAAACAGACAAAGGAGACTGTGCAGCAATGCTTCTGTGTGTCAGAGGGAAGGCGGGCACTGGAGAAGTGGAAGCTGAAAAGCTAGAGATGGGAATGATGGTATAATTTTCTGTCCTCATGTTCTATCCAAAAACACAGAGGGGAGCAGTAAATGGATGGCCATCCTGACTCGGCCCCAGACACTCTGATCAGATGTTTGGAAGCTGTGGCTGGATGGTTACATGGGAGCCGGTTGAAGTTAAATCCTTTGAAGACCTTTGGCTGGGTCAGGACAAGATGGAATTGGGGGGGCAACTCCCATCTCTTGCAGGGGCGCAATTAGTGCCAGCACCATCCGTTAAGAGTTTGGGTGTAATCTTCGACACCTCCCTTTCCATGGAGGTGCAGATTGCAGCTATAACAAAGGTGGCATTTTTTCATCTCCACCAAGCTAAGCAGTTGGCTCCTTACCTCTCTAGCCCTGACCTAGCCACTGTGATCCATGCAACGGTCACCTCCAGACTGGATTATTGTAACTCGCTCTACGTGGGGCTGCCCTTGAGACTGACCCAGAAACTCCAGCAGGTGCAGAATGCCGCAGCGAGACTCCTTACGGGGTCCTCGCTGCGGAATCACATTCACCCAGTGGTATACCAGTGGCACTGGCTCCCAGTGGAGTACAGGATCAGGTTTAAAGTGCTGGTTTTAACTTTTAAAGCCCTATACGGCCTAGGACCCTCGTACCTACGGAACTGCCTCTCCTGGTATGTCCCACAGAGGACCTTACGGTAGTCAAACAAAAACATCATGGAGGTCCCGGGCCACAGAGAGGTTAGGCTGGCCTCAACCAGAGCCAGGGCTTTTTTTGGCTGTGGCTCCAATCTGGTGGAACGCTCTGTCACAAGAGACTAGGGCCCTGCGGGACTTGACATCTTTCCACAGGACCTGCAAGACAGAGCTGTTCCACCAGGCCTTTGGCCAGGGCACAGCCTGACCCCCTCCTTTGGCAATCCTCACAGAACTCTAGCCCAATGGTTGCCATTAATCTGATTTGAACTGATTTTATAATGAACTGATTTTAGAATGTTGTATCATTTTACTGTTGTTAGCCGCTCTGAGACCGGCTTCGGCTGGGGAGGGTGGGATATAAATAAAATTTTATTATTATTATTAAAGATCCTTGGCTCAAGGGTAGATTAAAAAAGGAGTCAGTCAGAAAGAGCAAATTTCCTCAGCCATGATAAGGCTCTACAGGGCAAGGCTCACTGGGGGAGGGGGTTCAGGCATGGACACCCATAATCCGTGGCTCCAGGAGTCAGTCAGACAAAGTTTATCCCAGAAGAAGAAGAAGAAGAAGAAGAAGAAGAAGAAGAAGAAGAAGAAGAAGAGTAGTAGTAGTAGTAGTAGTAGTAGTAGTAGTAGTTTGGATTTGATATCCCGCTTTATCACTACCCGAAGGAGTCTCAAAGCGGCTAACATTCTCCTTTTCCCTTCCTCCCCCACAACAAACACTCTGTGAGGTGAGTGGGGCTCAGAGACTTCAGTTAAGTGTGACTAGTCCAAGGTCACCCAGCAGCTGCATGTGGAGGAGCCGAGACGCGAACCCAGTTCCCCAGATTACGAGACTACCGCTCTTAACCACTACACCACACTGGCCCAGCATCACCTCTCCCAGGAATTATACTGTTCATGGGATCTGGTGGACTCTGGGAGGTCAGCCAGGCAGAGTTTATATCCCAGCAAGGTGGCTCTCCTGAAACCACACCCAGTTCAGGTGTCAAAGACTTTTATATCATAAGAAAACAAAATAAAACACAAGTCTGGGATGGACAATTCCCAGATGAACAAAGAGAAGGATGTGCACAGTTCATCATCTTGCAGGATAAGGGCATCCATATGTATTGGTTGCAATGCAAGTGCCATCATAACTCTTTTACACCAAGAACCAGCAATACAATGTGGTCAGTAATGAGAATGAAGGCACCCTCTTCTCAGTCACTGCAGTGCAAATGCCCCTTCTGCATCTACAATGGAGCAGTTCAGGTGACGCTGCAGCTCTAGTAATGAGGTAATTTCCACAATTCCAAAAGGCAGGAGAAGAGAGTAATATTTGTAAAGGTTGGGGAAGCTCATTTGTTCTGCTTGCCTTCTGCTCAGCAGTAGCAAAGGCCCAATATTTCCCAGCTACCATAAGCTCCATCTCTCACCTTTGGCCCTATTCACCTGGTGTGGCATGATTATTTGCATTAGGATTCTCTCCTTCTTCATGTGCAGTATTTGCCCACAAAATTCCTTTTAGAAGTGTGAGTATGTCAGGAAAAAGAGATGATGTGCAAAATCAATCATTCTTCTGCTTCTTATTCAAACACTTGTGATTGAAAGCAGCTTTGCCCTATACATAAATTCTACAGAGAATCACATACTTGCAGAGCAATGTATATAGACTCGTTCCACCCAAGATTTAAGTAAACAAAAAGTCAATATCTCTAAAATAAATTTTAATATACCCAGATCATGCACCCAGATCAATGGGTGCATCAATTTCCATTGTGTCTGGCTGACAACCAGAGCTATGCTTAATCAATGAAACCCTGATGTCTTTGCTTCTGTTTATCTACTATTTATAATACTCATGTGCCACTTTTTGACACAGAGTTGTCAAAGAGGTTGACACAGCACAAAGATGGCTTGCAAAAATAGACTCCCTCACCTTTCACCTGATATCTGCTCAGGTCTTAATGGACTTAGCAATGGGGCAGAGAGCAGTCACTCCTTGAAAGCACCGGTCCCCCTCACTGTGTCATTTATTTAAATATACACATCATATATTTAAATAAATGACACACACACACATATGCTTACAGTACTGCTGGGCATGCTGAAACTACAGTGGTGGTGAGACCACAGCCATCCACCATCATGATTTACTCAGAGCCTCAAATTTGAAAAAGTCATGGGCCTATGTCCTGAGTCTTGTAGGAGCCTAGCAACACCCTGACACACAACAGCTAGCTCAAATCTTGATATTTAAATAGGGCTAGGAGATCTTTACAAGCAATGACAAACCTAGACAGCATCTTAAAAAGCAGAGAAATCACCTTGCCAACAAAGGTCCGTATAGTTCAAGCTATGGTTTTCCCAGTAGTGATGTATGGAAGTGAGAGCTGGACCATAAAGAAGGCTGATTGCCGAAGAATTGATGGTTTTGAATTATGGTGCTGGAGGAGACTCTTGAGAGTCCTGTGGACTGCAAGAAGATCAAACCTATTCATTCTTAAGCAAATCAGCCCTGAGTGCTCACTGGAAGGACAGATCGTGAAGCTGAGGCTCCAATACTTTGGCCACCTCATGAGAAGAGAAGACTCCCTGGAAAAGATCCTGATGTTGGGAAAGATGGAGGGCACAAGGAGAAGGGGATGACAGAGGATGAGATGGTTGGACAGTGTTCTCGAAGCTACCAGCATGAGTTTGACCAAACTGCGGGAGGCAGTGGAAGACAGGAGTGCCTGGCGTGCTCTAGTCCATGGGGTCACGAAGAGTCGGACACGACTCAACGACTAAACAACAACACAGGAGATGTTTCCTCCATGCTTCTGAACTTAGTTTGGAATCAAAGCAGCCCCCCCCCCCCCGCAAAAAAAACAAGGTGGTGGTTCCCACATACATGGCGGACTTCCTAGGTATACAGCAGTGCAAAGGTTTGTGGATTGAAAGGAAAGGGAAATCTTCACCACAACCACCCCAAAAAACCAACAAAGACCTCTGATCTTCCAGACCAATCAGAAGAACCAGAAGTTGAGCAGACTACAGTGGTACCTCAGTTTATGTACTTAATCCGTTCCGGAAGTCTGTTCTTAAACCAAAACCATTCTTAAACTGAGGTGTGCTTTCCCTAATGAGGCCTCCCACTGCCAATGCCCTTCCACCATTCGGCTTCCGTTCTTAGACCAAGGTAAAGTTTGCAAACCAGGACACTACTTCTGGTTTTGCAGAGTTCGTAAACAGGGCTGTTCTTAAACCAAGGTACCACTGTATATGAGTCTATCACAGGGGAGGAGAATTGGATCTTGCTGGTGGGCAGTTCCTGATCTCCCCACGAGATAGGTTTGACAGGAGGCCAAGACTGTGTCTCAGTCAATCAACCGATGACACAATGCCTGGAAGGAGAGAATGTGGGCAGGAGGCAAGGACTGGAGGAAGGGGAAGTGGTGAAAGCAGGGGAAGGATGAAGCAGTCAAACAGCTCTCTGATCAGCTCTAATGATCAGTTCAGACCTCTGACTGGAGTGATTTGTCCCTCTACCTAAGTCCCACTGGAGCGGGGGGAGATCTGCAGGGGGAATAATGGCTCCGCTCATGTTTGGCTCTGGCTCCTCCCATTATCCACATGCAGCCCTAACATATGCCTGAGTGACTGTGGCCCTCAGTCAAATAAATGTTCTCCATCCCTTGATTTATATGAATGTGCACATCATCTCTGTCTGTGCATATTCACCAGTCAACTTACACCGACTCATCTCCCTCTTTCTCCCCCATGTGTGTGTGTAGATAGGAGCATGTGCGTGAAACAAAATACTTATTATTGCTTTCTATCTACAAACCATTGATCTTTGGCTGTGGCACCTGAAAACACGCTTGAAAAGAAAATAAGCACTTTTTTTTTTAACACATAAGATAGAATAAATGCTTCTATTGAGTCTCTGTGCCCTAGAGTACTTCTGACACCCTGTGTTTTACAATTCTTCTGTTTGCAGCTGGGATTTGCCTTCGAAAGTGGAAGAGTAATTAATGGTATCAAATAAATCCAAACAGGGATGGGTGGTGATTACTTAAAGTTGGGGGAGATCAAGAACATCTGGCTTACCAGTAATGAGGTTGGCATGTTAAATAGAAGAAATACAATAAAAGATAATATTGGTTGTCTTGGATTAGATGCATCAAGCCATCTGGGAGCCAGTTCATAGTCTTGTAGGGAGTGAATGTGGAGACTCTTTGGAATGTTAGCATGGTCTGAGAAGTGCCTTTAAACGTGTCCTAGGGTTTTTTTTAAAAAAAAAACACCACTGGATATCTTGCAGAGGTTTTTTTTATCTTGAGGAAGGGACGCGGGTGGCGAACAGAGCCTAGGACTTGCCGATCAGAAGGTCGCGGTTCGAATCCCCGCAACAGGGTGAGCTCCCATTGCTCAGTCCCTGCTCCTGCCAACCTAGCAGTATGAAAGCACGTCAAAGTGCAAGTAGATAAATAGGTACCACTCCGGCGGGAACGTAAACGGTGTTTCCGTGCACTGCTCTGGTTCACCAGAAGCGGCTTAGTCATGCTGGCCACATGACCCGGAAGCTGTACGCCGGCTCCCTCGGCCAATAAAGTGAGATGAGCGCCACAACCCCAGAGTTGGTTACAACCGGACCTAATGGTCAGGGGTCCCTTTACCTTACCTTTATGTCTGCCTGTTGCCATTCTGTTGCAGAATATATGTAGCAAGCAAACATAAGTTGCATGTACTGCATGTAACTATTTGGATTACAACAATGCTTCTAGGATATAATATAGGATAGCTGCTGTTTTACAGTGACCTTTGCAGTCCAGCTATATGTCATACAAAAGCTCCATTCATAGTGCTAACACCTGATTTCTGGCGGCATCACACCATAATCCTGTGCTGATGTAGTGATCTTACTTGGAGCACAACTCCACAGCAGGAACATTGTGCTGGTTCAATAATTGTTCAATCCTTATTTTCCTGGACGTTTGTGTATCTCCCCACCTTCCTTCCACAAACCTCCACTCATGTGCACAAAAGAGCAAATTTTTCTTAAAGAATGTCACATTTTGTAATCTTGACAACAGACAAGGGTTTTGTGCCTTCATCTTGTGCCTCCAAATCAGACTCCCCTCAGTGCACCGAGGAAGGACTCAAGCATTGCAGAGTAAGTTCAGCACAGCCAGGGAGAACTACTCCCCAGACTTCTCATAGCAACTAAGGGCTCATCCACCCTGGAGTTTAATGTGGATTTATCTCTTTTAATGGTGTCAACATGACGTCCTCATCCAAGTGGCAGCCTACACACACACACACACACACCCTGCAGATAATCCGATAGCAGAAGAAAATAAAAAATAAAACCACAAATTAGCGGACTGTAGATGTACTGAACTGTATTGTGCTGATAGACTTCTTTACATGTGTGTTACATACCAGCCCAAAGGACAGGATGAAGCCTGCCCCTTTCCATCAGTTCTTGCTGTTTTGGCACTTGTATTTTTAAAAGCAGAACTGCTCTTGCACAAGACAACTGTGTTTTAAGAGAAAATAAAACTTGCCCTTGCAGGTACAGGAGGTGTGAAAGGAAAAGGGAAGTACAGTGGTACCTCAGGTTAAGTACTTAATTCGTTCCGGAGGTCCATACTTAAGCTGGTACCTCAGGTTAAGTACTTAATTCGTTCCGGAGGTCCATACTTAAGCTGAAACTGTTCTTAACCTGAAGCACCACTTTAGCTAATGGGGCTTCCTGCTGCCGTGGTGGCGCTGGAGCACGATTTATGTTCTCATACTGAAGCAAAGTTCTTAACCTGAAGCACTATTTCTGGGTTAGCAGAGTCTGTAACCTGAAGCGTATGTAACCTGAAGCGTATGCAACCTGAGGTAACACTGTAGCAGCTTTTCAGGCAAGCAGTTCCAAAGGCTTGCCTGACTTGGAGTAGCAAACTTCCTTCCTTCCTTCCTTCCTTCCTTCCTTCCTTCCTTCCTTCCTTTGTTTTTTGTTTTCTACTGCTTTTTCACGCAAAACCTGTGTTTCAAAAACAAATAAAGGCAAGGAAAGGTGCATGCTGTATGCATGCCTACAACTAACCTCAGGTTTCCTGAACTGGTGGTGGACAGAGAGGTACTAATTGAGGGAGGGGACCGCAACACACAGCACAAATGGATCCCATCAAGGCCACCCACAAGTGTGAAGGGAAATAAGTTTCAAAAGGCTTAAAACTGAAGCACTCATTGGTAGATTGAGGCACACAAACTTGCATATGGAAACATCCATCTGTGTACCCATGAAGACGTCAACAGAGGAATAAGGCACTACAACTCTCTTCAGTCGTAATGCTTTCACCTTTCTTAACTCTTTTTCCTTTAGGAAAATATGCTACCTTCTTTCTCTAAATGAACTGGTTTGCCAACTGTACTGGCTACAGTGGTGCCCCGCAAGACGAATGCCTCGCAAGACGAAAAACTCGCTAGTCGAAAGCGTTTTCTGTTTTTGCGTTGCTTCGCTAGACGAATTTCCCTATGGGCTTGCTTCGCAAGACGAAAACGTCTTGCACTTTTTTCTTAAAGCCGCTTGAAGAAGCGCAGTTGCGACAGACCGTGCTTCGCAAGACGAAAAACATCGCAAGATGAAAAGACTCGCGGAATGAATTATTTTCGTCTTGCGGGGCACCACTGTATTTGCAACAGATCTCCCCTCTTCTGCTCTATGCTGACATTTAAGAAGAAAAGTGGCCATAGTAAAATAATAGAAAACAACAACTTTCCAAAATAGTTTTTAGCTCATTACTCTCAATGGCGCTTTGTGCATACTTGAAAAGCATTCTTAAAAATAACTGCTGTCCCAACCAGCCGTGGCCGCACTGTGAGACTTTACAGCTGAGTCACAGCAGTTACCAGAAACAGCTATTTCCATCTCTGGTACGTGAAGCCAGCTGGCAAGACTTAGGCAAAGCCGGGCTGAAAATGTTCTTTGACATTGTTCCACACTCCTTCTCGGTTTAGAACGTCTCACAATGCCCTATTCTGAATCCCAAATGCTCTGGGAGGAATGCTGATTTACACAAGATTGTCCAGTGTTAAAAAGTATGAGTCATGGAACAAAATATGTCCCTCTCTCCCAAGACACAAGAATGTAAAATTATAAATGTATAATTATCACCCTTTGCCTATTATTTTCGAAGCACTAATTTCCCCACCTTCCAATACAGTTTAATAGTAAAACATTATATGCATTTTTTTCCCAAGCTTTACCCAATTCTATTGAGGACTAAATTGAGGACATTGCTTCATATATAAAGAACAATTTTAAAGAATATTTATAATCCCTACTCTCTCCTTTCTAGAGACTTTTTGTTGTCACCAAAAACTAATCTTTCTTTTTGCTCAGGACTCAGGATATGGTGCACAACAGATTACTATTACTTCATTTCACAGAACAGTGCTAGAATTCAGAAAATTTAGGGATTCAGGGCTGCAATTTAACTGCCTAGGACTAAGAGAAACATAGCTGTGGTTTTAACTTCTGCCATAGCCTTGGTTTTCGTGTGTCTCTTCATTTTTCTCATCAAGGCTGAATTTCTGTAATTAGACAAAAGATACTCAGGAGAAGTGCAACTTTCTGAAGGTTAAAGAAGGGCAAGCAAATACGATTTTAAAGAGAAAATTCTCATGAAAATGCCAAGACAATTAATTATTAGGGTGGCACTTGCGTTAAGGACTTGACAGCACAGCTTTAAAATAGTCGGAAATATATTGCCAAAGTTCCTGGAAAAGCGATGTCAAAGAGAAGTTTCAAATGAAACTGGGGTAAATGCAGAAAATGAGTTCGATCTATTTCTATGTCTTTTCTCTTTCTAGGTGTTTATGGGCAGCTGCAAACATTCTGTTCCCCACATTATGCCGACAATCAGAGAAATTTGCAACATGGCGGAACTTGTAATATGGTCCCGCCTTTTGAAGACTGTCTTGTACCCACATCTATGGGTCAGGCAGGTTTTGATGTTTTCCACAGAGCATTTTCAGCGCATTCTGGCATTACAGGTAAACCCCTACTGTGGTGGTGTTAGTTAAAGGTGCACTCTGCGGTAAATCTTTCTAGAGCTCTTAGTTTCGTGAGTTCTTTTCTGGAAAGGATATTCTATGTTTCCAAAGTGTGTACTGATCCCCAACACCCATTTGAAACTCATTTCATAATGCTGTACACCATAATCCCCCTACATCAACACTCCTCCCTAGTCTGGACCCTTCTCAGAGGCACTTTGGACCTTTATTAAGAAAACCTGGGGTCAATTCAAACATTATCACACCTTGTAGGATATCAATCTGGTTCCACATGTCAGTCACGAATTGCAACTTGCATGTAAGATACTGAGAAATGAACAGCCAGTTGTGGCAATTTTGTAGTCTTCCTTGCTAAATAATTTGTTGCATAGGAATTTGACAACCTGTGAAGTGGTTCCCAGTAAGCTTGTAACCTTGCCAGCTTTAAACTGGATTGCACGGCCAGCTGCAAACATTTGTTTCTTTTAAAACAAATTTCTGAGAATTCCCATCTGCTCTTTCACCATCTAACAGCTTTTCATTTGTGAAGAAAATTGGCAGTTTCTGTCCCTTAATCCAGTCTAGACTGGGCCTCTAACAGGCCAAAGATAGAAATGGACAGGAAAAAAGGATGCAGTTCTTCTGCTTCAGCCTTTTAACACTGAGCACCTGTGTCTTAGGACTGGTTCATAGGTCTGTATAGAAAACTTGGCTACTGGGCCTTTGGTGACTTGCCAAAAATGTGAACAGGCAGGTGCTTTTTGAAAGGTAGTTCATAAATGTTATTAATAAATAAGTAATAATAAATAAAATACCGTATTTTTCGCCCCATAGGACACACCAGCCCATAGGACGCATCAAGTTTTTTTGGGGGGAAATAAAGGGGAAAAAAATTATTTTCCCCCCAGGCGCTTGTGGGGCCGGCAGCGGGGAGAAGCGTTCTTCTCCCCGCCGCCCGCCTTCAGATCAGGTCCGGGGACAGCGGGGAGACGCGCTGCGCCTCCCAGCTGTACCCGGAGCTTGCGGGGCTGGCGGCGGGGTCTCCCTGCCGTCAGCCTCCAAACCACTTCGGGAGATAGCGGGATGGCGGCGTTCCGCCTCCCTCTGTCCCCCGACCTTGTGGGGCTGGCGCTGGGGCTCTCCTGAAGCCTGCATTCACCCCATAGGACGCACACACATTTCCCCTTCATTTTTGAAGGGGAAAAGGTGCGTCCTATAGGGCGAAAAATACGGTACCCCTTCATGCATAATAATGCTTAACATCTGTGTAGCCCTTTAAAGTCTTCAAAGCACTTCCTGTTCATCATCCAGGGGTGAACCTCAAAGTTGTGTTGTGAGAAAAAGCCAGCATGATAATTCCCCATCTTGCAATGAGAGGGCTGGGGCTGAGGAAGTGGGGCTTGCTTGAAGGCGATCCTGGGAGTTCAGGCCTCCCCATGGACTCTCCGATTGGCCACTACACCAGGCCAGCTCTCCATTGCGTAACGTATTGGCCCGGATGTAAGCCACACCCACAAATAAGCCGCACCTTTAAAATTCGGGGGGGGGAGAGAAAAAAAGACAAAACCCAAATATAAGCCGTGCCCTTAAAATTGGGTTACAGGCTGAAAATTGCTGCGGTTGGTAGAATTGTAACGCCAAGCCCATTTAAGCCTTTGCTCTTGCAAGCCCCCAAAAGTGACCGTACAGTCGCTCAAATCGCAAATTGCTATTCATTCGCTACAATTCCGCAGGCACTCACACCCGTGAATGGCAAATGAACAGTCTCGAGCACACAAATCAGCAAGGAAACATTTTTTTGTTCCGTTTTACCATATGTAGAATGGCTGCTTGGGAGCTGGTTGAAGTTCAATCCTTCGAAGACAGAGGTCTTCTGGTTGGGTCGGGACGACATGGGGTTGGGTGCCAAATGTCATCTCTTGCGGGGGCTCAATTAGTGCCAACGCCTTCTGTCAAGAGCTTGGGTGTAACCTTCAATGCCTCCCTTTTCCATGGAGGTGCAGGTTGCAGCCACAGCAAAGGTGGCATTTTTTCCATCTCTGTCGTATTAAGTAGTTGGTTCCTTACCTTTCCCGCCCTGATCTGGCCACAGTGATCCATGCGACGGTCACCTCCAGGCTTTATTATTTTAACTCGCTCTACGCGGGGCTGCCCTTGAAGCTGACCCAGAAACTCCAGCGGGTGCAGAATGCCGCGGTGAGGCTCCTTATGGGGTTCTCGCCATGGGATCACATTCATCCAGTGCTTTACCAGCTGCCCTGGTGGAGTACGGGGTCAGGTTCAAGGTGCTGGTTTTGACCTTTAAAGCCCTATGCGCCCTAGGACCCATGTACCTACGGGACCGCCTCTCCTGGTATGCTCCGCGGAGGACCTTAAGGTCCACAAATGACAACACCTTGGAGGTCCCAAGTCGCAAGGTGGTTAGATTGGTCTCAACTAGGGCCAGGGCCTTTTCAGTACTGGCCCCAACTTGGTGGAACACTCTGTCACAAGAGACTAGGGCCCTGCGGAACTTGACTTCTTTCCACAGGGCCTTCAAGACAGAGCTGATCCGCCTGGCCTTTGGTTTTGACTCAGTCTGACCCTTATGTCTTCCCATAGCTGTCAACGTTTTCCTTTTTTTAAGGGAATTTCCCTTATTCCAAATAGGATTCCTTGCAAGAACAGGGGAAAGTTGACAGCTATGATGTCTTCCCTCCCCTTATGATTTTGATCTATGGGCTACTTTTAAAATGACGCTGCATTTCAAATTGCATTTTAACCTGTATTTTAAATTGCCCCCCCCCCTTTATGTTTCTATTGTAATTTTACTGGTGTTAGCCACCCTGAGCCTGGCTCTAGCCGGGGAGGGCGGGGTATAAATAAAATTTATTATTATTATTATTATTATTAATTGTAAAAGCCCATTTTTGTAAGCGAATTTAAGCCATACTTTAACTTTTCACGCTCGGAATTTGGAAAAAAAGTGTGGCTTATATTCGGGCCAATATGGTATATAAGTTCTTTCTGCTACAGTCCACAAGCGATGAGCATGCGTATATTACCCCAAATCATTTACCAACCTAGCCTATGCTTTTTAGCTAGATATTTGATAATAGTAAGATTTACCAATATTCATAAGGAAATGTCAGGAAATTATGGCATTTACTAATAAATCTCAAAGCTAATTGAGCAGATAAGCAGCAGGTGCAGAGAATACAGAGAGCCTGAAGACTGTTTTGTGTGTAGAAAAGAAGATTTGCGGGGGAGGGGAGGCTGGCGGGAAAGGGAAAGGGCGCTTAACCCTTGCCCTGCCAACCACTCTCTACTGCAGATTGCCTCCTAAACAGCTTTATCTTCTGCAGTGCTCCATATATGTTTTCCTCTCTGAAAATACACAAGAGGAATCCTGTGTTTGCAAGCAACATGTAATTATGCCCAGATTTCTACTGTGTAACGTACCCAAATTCCAGTTCAGTCTATTTGATGTACAAAAATTCTTCATTTTCACCTTCTCTTCTCAGTTTATGATCTTCCATCAGGCTCGACAGAGATATTTGGTGATTCATTGCGCAATGGAACTGAGGACTCCAGTTTCCTTCAGATAAATGCTGTAGATCGTTGCCCGAGTCAACTTTCTTCAGTTTACACTGAAGGCTGAGGAGGGGAAAATGCTATACTCCTGCATCTAATCCCTATTGGAATCACTCTTTTACGGAACATCATTTTGTGGTCAGTTCAAGTGCTGAGTGTATTACCCAAGAAACGAAGGAAACACTACCAGATAGCATTGACCATCACAGATGCAGCTAATAAATATAAGGGGGAAGATTCTGGTTGAAACTTACTTGCTGAAGTGTGAGCAACTGCTTTTTAAATTCAGTCTTTTTTGTGTGTGGTAAAACCTCTTTTCAAAGGGAACGAATAAGAAAACCACTGCTTCTTATATTTCTGGCTGAATTGTTGAAATTTTCACCACAGTTTTTGGAAACCCTCTGAAAGGACTCTGTAGAAATTTGCAACAACTTTTTGTTGAAAAAGCAAAATTGCCTTGCATCATGAGCCTGTTTGGTGCTTTGCAGGCCCAGTACACAGCCTTGCAGGGCTGAAGACAAGGAGCGATTTTTGAGGCACCAATTGGAGGTGGAGGCAGCACCATTCCACTCTCTTTTTGGAATCTGGGAACATCAGTCCTCTTTAACAACACAGTATTAACTGTATTAGCCGAAAGAGAGACAGTTGTTTGTGGTGTCTTAGCAGTCCTTCATTGGAGAGAGTTAATCTTACTTGATATTGAATAATGCTTTATAATTTAATTTTTATATTCCATGTGTAAGAAATCTGTATGGAAGGTTCTTTTCAAAAAAGCGCACATATTTAGATTAGATGTTCCCAGTGGCGTAGCGTGGGGGGTGCAGGGGGGCCGGCCGCACCGGGCGCAACACCTGAGGGTTAGGGTTAGGGGCGCAAATCCATGGGTTAGGGGGCGCAAATTACTTGCCTTGCCCCGGGTGCTGACAACCCACGCTACGCCACTGGATGTTCCCCATGAAGAACAGAAGTTCCCTGTGAATGTTTGCAAATATTTGAAGGTGTTTCCAGCAAGCTTCATTGGATCTTGAAGTCAACATAAAGAAGGTGTATTCACTACTGCCGCCAGAGAAGTAAGGGTTTCAACACTACCTTGCTGGGTCCCACAAGTTTCCTGCTTGGCAGGGGGTTGGACTCGATGGCCCTTGTGGTCTCTTCCAACTCTATGATTCTATGATTCTATGATTCTAAGTGTTGGGTTCAGACTTCACATGCTGTAGTAGATCTCCCAGTATCCCTTCTTTAATCTGATGGCTGGGGGTAATTTCAGATGGTGCTGTTATTCTGGGGGAAGAGTGCTAATCTTTCTCCAATGGAAGCCCACCCCTCCCAAACCTTGTGTTTTGCATTTTTGCTATGGGGGGCAGACAGGTACAATGAAGAAGCCTTTCTTTTCACCCCCTTCCAGCTAACAGCAGCCTCAGGGAAAGAAGGGTTTCCATAGAAGAAACATAAAATTGGGAGACGGCTTGTTCTTCTCCCTCCCAGCATGGTAGCCTTGATCCAAGTTGCCCCTCCATTTGGTCACAGGTTTCTTGTGTCCCATGTCATTCAACCCAGCATATTCTGCAAGGGAGCACCTTCCTGGCATTGTCCCTCATATATTCTAGAAGATTCCATGGAAAGGGCTATTATAATTCCATCTGCTGTAAATATGGTATGCTAGTATTTCAATCATTTTTAAATCTATGCATTCCTTTCCTCTTCTTTCTACTTACTTTTCCTTACAAAAATAAAAACGACATGCCATGTTTTTAATGCATCCCAAAATAATTCATGTAGCTGGTAATTCTTTGTTGTATAGTTATGAGCCTGTGTGGGCAGTACAAAATGAATTTTCATGGTCAAGATGTGGCCTTTGTCATGGTTACATTATTATATAATTAAAATGGCAGACTTCTTTATGCAATGTGTATTGTGGGCCATTCGTATCGGGGCCAAAGCATTTCAGCAATTTCTAAATGTGTGTTTTTCTTGTTAATAGTGTGTTACCGCAGAGGAACAAAATGTGACTATGCCAAGAGCCAAAGGAATTGATGCACTTAATTTTTAGCGAGGATAAAGAGAAGAGTTTTTGAAATGGTGAAACAGGCTTCCAAAAGCTAAATCATTATTTTGAAAAATTAATCATTTTTAAACCAGTCATAATTGTACAATTATGGGTATACTGAAGCCACATGCTAAAGCTATTCCCTGCGGTTATGAAAGCCAAGCCCTGGCTCCCCATTCCCATGAGGGGGATCTCTGTTTGACTCCCCCTTGCCAAATCAGATCCTGAAAGCACCTTAACCAGCTATGGGAGATAAAAATATCCTACACTCAGAGCCTGGGGTCCTTTTAGTCTTGTTTTGATGTGGAATTCCTGCTCTCTGCCCTGCAAAAACTAAGCGAACTTGACACAGCAGAAGACAGAGGGATGTGGCCAGGCGCTTGGGTTTGTCCTGCTGATGTGTTGAGCACATCACACAGTGTGCAAACATCGCTGTGTGATATTGAGGGGCCCCAGCCCCCTCCTTGAAACTTTGGGGGTGCCAAGGTCCCTCAGCCCCGCCCCCAAGCTGGTGCCCCTGGATGCAGCTGAAAAAGTCTAGAAGTGATGTAACATACAGTGGGAGAAAAATCAGTGGGCAGTGCTTAGAAACTTCGGTCGAGATGAACCCTCGTGGTTTATGGCAAATCCAATCTATGCTGGATCAGGTCTATACATGCCGCCCATGAAAAATGGTCAGCTTTGACAGGACCAGTCACTTTCTATTCGATGGATGGAGAACAGATTCCTGAATCCCCTGTTCTATAGTCAGTTTTGCCAGACAAATCAACACAGTGACTAGAGACAGAAGCAGGTCCCTGGATGCAGGTGGGGACCTTTGAATCTGGGCTTAACATCTGGAAAAAGAAGGGAAGATTCCAACCATTCTGTGAAGACTTAGTTTTAGTCTTTGGAAAAGTCTGTGACAATCCTCAAATGATTGCACTTGACAGCTTAAATATTAGTCAAGACTCAATCATTGTACCCTGGAGTTTGGGGGTCCAAGAAAGACCAGATATCTGGAGCCAAATTACATCTGTTACCTCTACAAGCATAGGCTCATTTTAACTGAAAATGCTATAGTGTCCTAAGGGCAGGATTTGGGGCAGAGATCCAGGACTGCTCTCTGCAGAATGAGCAGGAGGTTCCTGACCACATTTTGAAGAGCAGGAGCTTAATGCATCCTCTCTCACATGTTGTTTAGTCATTTAGTCGTGTCCGACTCTTCGTAACCCCCTGGACCAGAGCACACCAAGCACTCCTGTCTTCCACTGCCTCCTGCAGTTTGGTCAAACTCATGTTGGTAGCTTCAAGAACACTATCCAACTATCTCGTCCTCTGTCGTCCCCTTCTCCTTGTGCCCTCCATCTTTCCCAACATCAGGGTCTTTTCCAGGGAGTCTTCTCTTCTCATGAGGTGGCTAGCCGGATAATAATGCCTGTTTAAAGGGATTCAGTATAAACTATTTTTATGTCAAGATTTAGAAAGGAGAAGACATTACACTAGCTTGCATCTTCCACTCTTCTCGGAGCAGGTCTATGGCAACACTGCAAAGTTGTGTTGCATAAGCAACCAATTCCCACTGCACTTTTAATAGCCCCTTGGCTTCTCTGTGCAAGAGAGCGAAAACGCCCACACATGTAGAAGAGAATCTTGTTTCTCCGCAGCCATTAGTAGGTATATCATTGCAGGACAAGAAAAGCACTACAGGTTTGTGCTGTTTTAACTCCTTCGTTGCCACCCTCTAGACTCTTATGTGAGAGTAAAAGCTCATTGGAGGCTTAATAATAAACAAATTTTCTCTCAGGGGGGCTCTGCTAAATCAAGAGATGGGGCTGCCCATCTTTGTCAACTTCTGATAAAGTCTTTATATCCATCTTCAGAAGAAATGTACACTGGAGTTCACATGTACCTTCAAAAAAGGAATTTTGTATCAGAAGTCAATTGTTCCGGTTTACTTGTGTCACTTGCGGAAGCATTTTCGTGTTAGTACTGTTGTTCTCATTCCATTATTATAATATATATTTTTAAGAAAGGTAATTAATTGTGTTTTGACTGTACCACTTTATAGCAGCATTTTAAAAAAAGAATGCAAAAAGAACCTGAGCACTTTTTATGTGAGATTTTTTTTAACGGAACAGAAATCAAAGAGATGGGTTAGTTAACAGGGAGTTGTGTTGATTTTATAGGCAAAGTGGAGCATCTTGTTGTGTAGTGTTGCTCATGCGAAGCACTTTCATGGGAGAAGATGGTACAGTATGCGGAAACGTGTTTTCTATCTCACATTTTCTTGTACATATTTATATACGTTCCTCCTTTATATAGAGTTGAATCCTTTATACCATATTGTATATCTGTCTGATTTTTATTATCGTTGGCATATATCTGTTGCATATTGCATTGCCTAAAAAAAGAAATAGAGTATCTTTTTTCTATTAATATGTATAGTTATGTGATTGGTTAAAGTTACATTTCATATAATCATAAGTTATTTTTGTTTCATGAAGTACTTTTTTAGTATAAAAAGTGAAATGAAGGGTTTGTGCACATGATAAAATAAATAAATAAAGTGAACCTGGAAATCTATAACACATCAATATGGAAATGGAAATCTTCTTTCAAGTTCTGGTCTAAAAAAAAAAAGAGGGGGCATTCTCTAACCATTGAATCTCACCAGAAGGTCCCATAATAGTTGAACTTGTTCATATAATTAGGAACATGTTGGGAGAAAGGGAGGGGGAAATTGGAGGCTTATTTGGGAAAACGTCCTTGCTTTGGGCCAATATTTAGGACTGCATTTAATTATAAATATTGGACTCAGGAGGGAACGGCAGGAACTGAAGAGGGGAAACTGAACTGAAAGCCTTTTTAAATGACCTACACTTTGGAAAAATGTCTACATAAAACACAATAGTGTACTTAATTATGTTATTTAGTTTTTATTAGCTTTCATTGCTCTAATTAATACTCACTACCAATGTCCACTAAAACTTTTTCTGTTTCTGTTTTGTTCCATATGGCGTGTTCTCTTAAAACGCACACACGCGCACACACAGAGAGAGAGGCCCACAGCACTAAGTTCTGTACCACAGGATAAAGGCATGCTAGATCGTTATTGACAGAAATATTTTAAGAATAAATAAATGCTACAATCTGTGGCTTTTTCCAGCACAGTGAAAAGAAGATGTTCTGGTATCAAACTTGCACTTTTATCAGTGCTCATGGATCTCTTGAAAAATATATAGCATTTTGGGCAATCATCTAATCTCATGTTTAAATTATATGCTAGAAATGTGCTCACATCAAGCAAATTTGCACAAACAATACAATCTGATGCATGTGTACACTGAGGGAAGGCCAAAGAAGAAGAAGAAGAGGAGGAGGAGGAGGAGGAGGAGGAGTTTGGATTTGATATCCCGCTTTATCACTACCCTAAGGAGTCTCAAAGCAGCTAACACTCTCCTTTCCCTTCCTCCCCCACAACAAACACTCTGTGAGGTGAGTGGGGCTGAGAGACTTCAGAGAAGTGTGACTAGCCCAAGGTCACCCAGCAGCTGCAGGTGGAGGAGCAGAGACACAAACCCGGTTCACCAGATTACGAGTCCACCACTCTGAACCACTACACCACACTGGCTCTAGGAAGAATCCTGCTGGCTGGATCAGTCCAAAGCCCGTCTAGTCCCACATTCTGTTCTCAAAGTGGTCAAGCAGATGCCCATGGAAAGTCACAAGGAGGGCACCTGCTGTCTCTGATCTTGAGGACAAAATAGAGCCATAATAACTAGTAGGCATTGGTAGTTATAGTTCAGTGGGATTTACTGTCAGGGGTGGCGCTGTGGGTTAAACCACAGAGCCTAGGACTTGCTGATCAGAAGGTTGGCGGTTCGAATCCCTGCGATGGGGTGAGCTCCTGTTGCTCAGTCCCTGCTCCTGCCAACCTAGCAATTTGAAAGCACGTCAAAGTGCAAGCAGGTAAATAGGTACTGCTCCAGTGGGAAGGTAAATGGCGTTTCGTGCGCTGCTCTGGTTTGCCAGAAGTGGCTTAGTCATGCTGGCCACATGACCCGGAAGCTGTACACCGGCTCCCTCGGCCAATAAAGCGAGATGAGCGCCACAACCCCAGAGTCGGTCACGACTGGACCTAATGGTCAGGGGTCCCTTTACCTTTACATGGATATATGATTGCAGCCTAATTAAGGAACTACCTTGGTTGGTTTTTCTCCTTTTAATAAGAAACATTGTTGTCGTCATCATTTTTCATATAGAATGGTCGTTGACATAAGCACATGCAAAATGCAGTCAGAATAATGAGTTTAACAAATAAAAAGAAAAATAGAACAATAAAATGAAAATACAGAGGGGAGGGGGAAACCAGGAGACAACTTGAAGTGCAATACTGCATACAATTATCTCATACAGTGGTACCTTGGGTTACATACGCTTCAGGTTACAGACTCCGCTAACCCAGAAATAGTGCTTCAGGTTAAGAACTTTGCTTCAGGATAAGAACAGAAATCGGGCTCTGGCGGCGCGACGGCAGCAGGAGGCCCCATTAGCTAAAGTGGTGCTTCAGGTTAAGAACAGTTTCAGGTTAAGAACAGACCTCTGGAACGAATTAAGTACTTAACCAGAGGTACCACTGTATAAGAAGAAAAAGGTGAGCCCATTTCGTTCTCAAAAAAGCCTTTCCATTATATTTCTCCATGGAGCAGGGTGTCTCGTGGGCTGTGAAGATGAGTTTACATTGTTTCCTCACAAGGGTCCTCCAAGAGCGCCAAGTAATCAGGAGCTCTAGCTTCCTGCCAGTCAAACCTTGCTAATTTACTTTTCAGATCACACAAGCCCTGCAGCATTACCTTTCAGGAGGTGTCCTGAGAAAGAGAAGAAAGAGCAATATTGCAGTCCTTTGGGAAGATTGTATTCCCCAGGGTGCCAAAACTGGAAATCAAGCTGCCATTTGACTCTTCAGCAAGCCATGCCCCCCACTCCCTTGGTTGAAACAAGCCTGCCACCCAGATTTGGAAGCTGAGATTGTCCAAGGATTGTCTAAGCCTAGTCTCCACAAACACAATCATGATTAACTATAGGCAAGCCAGTTTGTGATTGAATTGAATGTGGGAGACATTCAAACTACAACAAAAATCACCCTCCTCATAGATGGCTTGATGTCAGGGAAAGTTTATGTAATCTTATCCCTAACATGCTAGATTTCCCTGTGCCGGGAATTCAAACAGGGTGGTTATACACAAGCATACTGGTTCCTACAATATGGTGACCCAATGAATCGCAACAGTAATGTGGAAATCAGGTCTGCTGCGCAAATAGAGTCTCCATGGCAGGTTCAGTTCATGCAAAGATCATTTCCACATGTTTGCTCCAGCTGTGCTCACGGCAGGGCCTGGCACACTTTAGAGGCAATCAGGAGTCAGAACCAGCACTCCAAATGGTTACAATTTGTGATAAATGGGACATGGGTGAATGGAAAGGATATGGCTTATTAATGGAGAAGTGAGGATGAAATCGTAACTAATCCCAGTTTATGCTAATGTCAAATTTCTTGTTGATGCATCTGAATACAGGAATTAGGTTTATTTTTCTATCCCTGACATGATGCTACCTTTAGTCCAGCCCCCGTGATTTTAAATTTATCTCTTCCTAGTACCTTTCATTCAACTCAAATGTTCCTATTTTGAAGTCAGATATGGAAATCATTCTACCACATCTTCCCATGCCATTTATAGATTTACAGCCAAAGTAAATTTACCAGGCCATCAGCATCATTAATGATTCACAAAGGAGATGGGCTAGTTTAGTAAATTGTAACAAAGAACTCCTTTCTCTGTACCTTGTTAGACGTCTCAGCATACCTTTGAAGCAACTAGCAAATACCAGCCTCATGCATGGTTGCTGCTGTGCGTTTGTGAGAGAGTGCCAGTGCAAATACACACCCGCAAGCCAAAGCAAACCACTTGTTTTCTCAGTATATTCCTTGTATCCATGGTCTGGTGTGCTAATTGTATCAAAATGATGAAAGGAATATAGGAAATAAAACAAATAATGGGAAAATGGAAGCAGTTGTCATACATGGTGACAAAACATTTTTGCTCCATGCAGAATGTACAGCCAATGCTGTCTGAATTCTCTCCCAAGACACTAAACACTGTCTTCCAATCTAAGCTCAGAGACTCCTTTCTCTCAGAGTGGATGTTCCAGACAGAGAACCAACTCTTTGTCTCGCCTCTGCCTCCTGCTCTCTCTGCAACCATCTCCCGATCAGAAATGGCTCCTTTCATTCTCTCTCCCAAAGTGCTGGCTCCACCCCCTTCTGGCCTGGTAGCCAATCAGAGTGAGACCTCAGCCCTCTGGTGGAATTCTGAGGCACTGCATCCCAAGGCTCTGTTCTGGCTCTGCTGTCCATCACACATGGCTTCCTTCAAACCATCCTAGGATCTGGAGCTCAATGAGACCCCACCATTCCTTGGTGGGGATGCCTTGTTCTCAGGATTCCACGGGTGGAAGTAAATTGTTACTGAATAAGTTGAAATAGGAAGCCCAGCTATGTTTCTATATTGTGTGCTTTATAGAAGGAACAAGTGTCTCTCAGATGTTTCCACTTTCTCACTCTTTTCTACCAGGTTCTGTTTCCACCCACTGCCCCAAACTTTGGGGGGGAATTCTGACAAGGGGAAGCTTTGCTCTAAATGCACTGGCCTCAGTTCTGCAGGCTTACCTCATCTACCAGGCATTTAACAAAGGCAGCATTATTGAATACCAAGTTCCAACTAATTATCTAGGGGGGGGGAGGGACAAACGATAAAGAACACCTGACACAGCAAAGCATTAATCATTCACCCAGCTGTCTTGAGTAAAATAAGCCACCGCGAATCTGCAAGAGTTCTCCTAACGGCCTTTCCTATTTAGAGGGGGTTTGCAGACCCAAAGAACTCCCTATAAAAGGCATTTGAAAAGGGCAATGGGGGTGTTGTCTTTCTGATCACATTCTATCCCCTAATAAACCAACCGGTTTCCTGCTGATACGCCTTTGCCTTGCAGAAACCAGCATGTGCATCGCTCCACTGGCTTCCAAGAATTCATTATGACAATTGTAAGAAGGAATGCCAGGCATGCTGTATTGTATGGTGAGTCAAGTTAACTAGCTGTGGACCCAAACCCAGCGGGGGCAGAGAGGAGTAAAGGAGCATGGAGAAGAAATGATGCCATAACACACCTCCTTCAGAGGTCACATTCTTTGTTCAAGCCTTTGCATAGTTTAAAGTGTTGTAAAATGCCAAAAATGCCATCCTAGGAGAAGGCCCATGTTGCTGAGGCAGGTGCTTGTGTTGCAGTAATGAAAGGTGCATCCTATTCCTGGCAAGCAGGATGGAGCTCTCCAGAACTGACCCATCTGTGCCTTAAAATATCTAAGCTCTCTTCCCAAGCTCCCAGGACAACAGTGAGCTGCTGGGTGCACGGAGAATATGAAAGCTCTGATAGTATGTAATCTTAGCTGTTGATGGTGGCAGGCATCAAATGGATAGCTTCTGCCCCAGGGAGGTTGGACAAAATTCAGAAGCCATGGTTCCAGAAGCCCAGCACCCAACCTTGTGTGATGCACCACTGCTGCTGAACAACACACAACAGCACATGACCCATCTGTCAGTCATCAAGCAAGGGTGTTTAATGTTAGGATGAAACCCAGTCTTGGTCTTCAAAGGAGAGGCAGAGATAAGCATCTTCTGCTCAATTGAAGCACTACACATGGATCAGATGTTTCTGCTGCAAAACTGAGGTGACCAGAACAACCCTGGAAGAGCTGTCTTCATGCCTGTGTGGTAGGCTTCCTGGAAGCATCTTGGCCACTGTGGAAGGCAGGATGCTGGAATAGATAAACATTTGTTCTGCTACAGTAGGCCTCCTCATGCAACAGGAGCATTACAGAGGTATGAGCGCAAGGTTCCTAGAACAATGGGACTCCTCTGTCTCATGAGCAGGAGGTGGGGATGGGGGCCAGTGTGTTTGCTGAGTCTCTTAAAGGACTGTCTTCTCACAAAACCAAATTGGAATCAGGATGGGCACTACCACTCGGCAGAGTGAGACAGCCCCTCCTAAGCTAGCCTTCTGCTCTTGTGAAGGGCGTTGTCCCATCAGCAGCACTGAAATAAGATTCAGTTGCCAGCCTGGTCAGATTCCGGATGTGGAATGCGGGAGGCAGCAGAATGCCTTGTGTGAAATGATTACCAGGGTTTTACATAGCTCCCCAACTGGGTAGCGACGTAACTAGCCGCTTGGGTGCCCGGAGCGGTACGCGCGCCCTGCAGCCAGGGGCGGAGCAAGCCACCCATGGGGTCAGGGCAAGCTGCCCATGGGAGTGGGGCGAGCCAAGGCAGGGTGCGCTGCGTTAAGCCTCTCCGCAGCCTCCCCCTCAGCTGTAGGGCGGCTGAGGCAGTGGGCAGACGCAAGCCCCACACTGCTCGAAAAAGCAGCACAGAACTTGCAGGCAGGAGAGATGTGTGGCTCAGGCAGGCTGCAGGCCCCGCAGTGTGGCACCCAGTGCCCCCGCCTCACCTAGCTACGCCTCTGGATTAGGCAGATTCATGGAGGAGAGGGTTGTCAAAGGCTGTGCTCTGCCTTCAGAGTTGGGGGCAGCAATACTTCTGGTTTCTGGAAATCACTCGAGGGGGCTCCTGCAGTGGCGTAGGAAGGGGTGTGCGGTGGGTGCAGGAGTTGTTTTTTTCAAAAACACATATTTTTGATATTTTGTTACCCCCTCAGTGATGACATCTGGGGCGGCCTGCATCCACCGTACCCCTCTTCCCAAGGTAAAGGGACCCCTGTCCATTAGGTTCAGTCGTGGCCGACTCTGGGGTTGTGGTGCTCATCTCGCTTTATTGGCCAAGGGAGCCGGCGTACAGCTTCCGGGTCCTGTGGCCAGCATGACTAAGCCGCTTCTGGCAAACCAGAGCAGTGCACGGAAACGCCGTTTACCTTCCCGCCAGAGCGGTACCTATTTATCTACTTGCACTTTGATGTGCTTTCGAACTGCTAGGTTGGCAGGAGCAGGGACCGAGCAACGGGAGCTCACCCCGTCGCAGGGATTCGAACCGCCAACCTTCTGATTGGCAAGTCCTAGGCTCTGTGGTTTAACCCACAGCGCCACCCATGTCCCACCCCTCTTCCTACGCCACTGAAAGTGGGACACCCTCCTGAATGCTGTTGCAGGTTTCCTGAACCACAGGATGAAGGAGATGTGACGGGGAGTAGGTCAGACCAGGAGGCTGGGTTGTTTTTATGGGGACAGGATACAGTAAAGCAAGTGTGCATGAATACCTAACTGTCAGGATGTGCCCATGAGACCATTCAGGCCAGTTTGAGTGTACTAGTTGCGTCTGGACTGGGTTCCTGGTCTTCACAGGAATCACCCAAATGGCTTACAGGCAAGAAGATGGCCTTGGGGAAATGATGTTTTCACTTGCAATTTGCTTCTCTCTGCCTTCAGAACTCTTTTAAGCATATTGTGGGCTTATAAGGTTTCCTGGAGGGACAGAATAACAACAGTTAGCTACTGTTTCCCCCACCCCCTGAAAACCAAGGCTTGTGTCCCATTAGCTCTTTTTATGAGTCATACTCCCTTACCTTACTTGTTTGAAGTCCCCTAATGTCATCATGACTGGAATAGGCTTTTATAATGCTGCAGCAAGGAACAGGTCTGGCAACATTTCCCAACTGGTAGCTAATGATTAAATCTGTGGGCAGCAGCATCATGCAGATGTGGCCTTCTTCATGAGGTCTTCTCTCGGCCAAAATCCGTTGCACAAGTCCATTGCAAACACCTGGATCAGTGTCTTTATCATCTTCAATGCCTGCTAAATTCTCAAGGGGGGGTAAAAGGGGTATTTTTGAACAAGGAGAGTTTTGACAGCAGACAAATCAATCAATCACAATGTGCCAAACGGCTGCATTTCGTATACACAGCCACATACTGGCCAAAGTGAGGCAGTTAGGCTTGGGCTTCTCTCCCTTGTGTTGAGACCTCCAGAAGACCTCCTTTTGGACCCAGGTTCAGAAAACCGGAAGGACAGGCCTAAGAGATCATGAGTGAAGCCTGTTAAGATCTCTCTCTTTGTTTGCAGGTGCCTTGGAAAGAAAGGGTTCTGCTAACTTCTTTAGAACATAATTTTACTCTAAGTCATTGCATGCTCCGACATTCATTTCCTACTGCAGGGCTGCTCCGATTATCTTTGACAGGAGAACAAAAGTTGTTGTAGGGAAGGAAAACTGAGAGATTAAAAATTTAAAAATATCCAGCTCCTACTTTTTGGGGGGAAACAGTGTAAGAAAGAAAAGATAAATGCTGTGGGTTTAGGTTGCACAAATTATTCTGTATCAAGATAAATATACCAAAAAAATAAATAAAAAATCGCTCTGACTTCCAAAGAATTTCCAGGGTATGCCAGAAGATTACAATGCAACAATGGTTACCCAGGAGCTTACTTCTAATCCATGAAAAGGTTTTAGTCTTCCTCTTATCCCACAGGAAGCAGAAAATAAGCAAAATGAGTTGAGCCTGTCAAATATATTTACTGCTGTTTTTGTTTTCAGGGCGCTTTCTCCTAATGACATGATTTTGTGGGCCTCAGGGTTTCGTCTGTGGTTAAGATGCCAACATTCAATGTTGCACATCGCATTGTTCTCCAAGCAGAGAATTCAGAGAGCCTCAAAAAACTTACTAGGATGAAAACAAAAGACAAAGCTGCTGCCTCATTGGATTGCTATTCCTTATTGCTGGTGCTTTCCTGCATTTACCAAGAATGTCCCAAAGAGCCAATACAAGCCAGTTGGCCAGGCTTTCACTTCTGTGACCAACTGGAGCAGCTCCATCAAACCTGTGTGGACCTAAACGCTCCAGATCTCATTAACTGTAAGATCTGGACCACTGAAGGCTGCAGGATTAAGAAAGAGAACATGACAAGCAAATCCTGTGCACACAGTTAATCTTTCCTTGCTTATGAATTGTTATATTGCTGGCAGGTTTTTCTTCCTCTGTCATGAGAAAAAAAGAGGCTACAATCAGATTGGATTGGTTCGTGCAATTCCCTGCTAGCCCCATCGTGGAGCATATGTCAAATCAAAACCCTTAAAAAGAATCTGAGGTTAGAAAAGGAAAGAGTCACAATTCAAATCCAAACAATCTGAAGTTTGAAAGATTGCAAGATGGAATAATAATAATAATAATAATAATAATAATAATAATAATAGTTTCCCCAGCCACTCTGGGTGGCTCCCAAATGTTAAAAACAGTACAGCATTAAAAATTAAAAACTTCCCTAAACAGGGCTGCCTTCAGATGTCTTTTAAAGATAGGATAGCTGCTTATTTCCTTCACATCTGAAGGGAGGGTGTTCTACAGGAAGGCCCTCTATCTGGTTCCCTGTAACCTCACTTCTCGCAATGAGGGAACCGCCAGAAGGCCCTCGGCGCTGGACCTCAGTGTCCAGGCTAAACGATGGGGGTGGAGACGTGCCTTCAGGTATACAGGACCGAGGCCATTTAGGGCTTTAAAGGTCAGCACCAACACTTTGAATTGTGCTCAGAAACGTACTGGGAGCCAATGCAGATCTCTCAGGACCGCTGTTATGTGGTCCCGGCAGCCACTCAAAGTCACCAGTCTAGCTGCCACATTCTGGATTAATTGCAGTTTCTGGGTCACCTTCAAAGGTAGCCCCACGTACAGTGCATTGCAGTAGTCCAAGCGGGAGATAACAAGAGCATGCACCACTCTGGCGAGACAGTCCGCGGGCAGGTAGGGTCTCAGCCTGTGTACCAGATGGAGCTGGTAGACAGCCGCCCTGGACACAGAATTAACCTGCGCCTCCATGGACACCTGTGAGTCCAGAATGACTCCCAGGCTGCGCACCTGATCCTTCAGAGGCACAGTTACCCCATTCAGGACCAGGGAATCCCCCACACCCGTCTGCCCCCTGTCCCCCAAAAACAGTACTTCTGTCTTGTCAGGATTCAACCTCAATCTGTTAGCTGCCATCCATCCTCCAACCACCTCCAGGCACTCACACAGGACCTTCATCGCCTTCTCTGGTTCTGATTTACAGGAGAGGTAGAGCTGGGTGGCATCTGCATACTGATGAACATCCAGCCCATTTTTTGATGAACCTACCATTTGTTGCTGAACTTTGGCGATCGATTGGCATCTCAGACTGGAAGGTTCTGAAAGCCCTTGTGGGAAAACGTGGTCACCTTCACAGGTCTCCTCGTGGAAGGAGTTTCATAATTCAGTGCAAATCTTATCCATCAGTGTTGCCTGGATTGTACAGGAAGGGGAAAGTAAAAACTCTGAGGTGTCTTTAAAAACAACAACGATTATGCTGATGAAACAACCAACAATTCCTCTTTGTTGCCTTCTTGGGACATTGTTCTTATCAGGAATGAACAGATTCCAGCTCCTAATGTGGTTAACTGAGGATGAATTTGACAGAAGGCCTGAATGCAGGACTCCAGTTAAAAAACCAACTGCATCTCAGGGAGTCATTTCTCCTGGAGATGAGGAGAAAGGCCCAGTGGGCCCAATCCCTCCTCCCCAAAATCTGACATTGGCTTTGCCTGCAGTGCAGGCTCAAATGGCTTGCTTTGGATGAGAGAAAGGGCTCTCTCCACACCCAGATTAGAGAAGCCTTTACCCCGTAAGATTCACTTGACTGCTGCCCTCACCACGTTCCATTGGTTCCATTCCCATTCTAGCAAGTTTTTCTCTCACCAGGAAGATAAGGTTTTATATGGTGAGATCTGTTTAGGGCTTTTTAGGGCTTTACTCTGGTAAAGCAAATGCCTTAGAAGGACAGAATATGAATCTCTGAATAAATATTTAATAATAATAATAATAATAATAATAATAATAATAATAATAATAATAATTTATTATTTATACCCCGCCCATGTGGCTGGGCTTCCCCAACCACTCTGGGTGGCTTCCAAAAAATAATAATATTAAATATACTGTAATACATCAAACATTAAAAGCTTCCCTAAACAGGGCTGCCTTCAGATGTCTTCTAAAAGTCTGGTAGTTGTTGTTCTCTTTGACATCTGGTGGGAGGGCATTCTACAGGGCTACCAAGAAGGCCCTCTGCCTGGTTCCCTGTAACTTGGCTTCTCGTAGTGAGGGAATTGCCAGAAGGCCCTCAGTGCTGGACCTCAGTGTCCGGGTAGAACGATGGGGGTGGAGACGCTCCTTCAGATATACTGGACCGAGGCCATTTAGGGCTTTAAAGGTCAGCACCAACACTTTGAATTGTGCTCGGAAACGTACTGGGAGCCAATGTAGGTCTTTCAAGACCAGTGTTATGTGGTCTCTGCGGCCGCCCCCAGTCACCAGCCTAGCTGCCGCATTCTGGATTATTTGTAGTTTCCGGGTCACCTTCAAAGGTAGCCCCACGTAGAGCGCATTGCAGTAATCCAAGCGGGAGATAACCAGAGCATGCACCACTCTGGCGAGGCAGTCCGCAGGCAGATAGGGTCTCAGCCTGCGTACCAGATGGAGCTGGTAAACAGCTGCCCTGGACACAGATTTGACCTGTGCCTCCATGGACAGCTGTGAGTCCAAAATGACTCCCAGGCTGCGCACCTGGTCCTTGAGGGGCACAGTTACCCCATTCAGGACCAGGAAATCCTCCACACCTGCCCGCCTCCTGTCCCCCAAAAACAGTACTTCTGTCTTGTCAGGATTATATATTTAATGTATGCCTACATATAAATAAGATGTTAATAATATAATACAGTCTAATAAACACGTATGGATAATATAATGTAACAAATAATAAAACATTAAAAACAGAACCAATAAATGAGGTGATAATATGCACCTCCCAGGAGAGGGAATTCCCAAGATGTGGGGCCACCACTGAAAAGGATCTGTTCCTTGCAACTGCCAATCTGATGGTTTTTAGCGGCAGGCTAGAGAAAAGGGCAGGTTCCTCTGGGTACAGGTGGTCCTGTGTGGCCCTGAACCATTTAGGGCTTTAATGGTCAACACCAGGAGTTTTAAAATGATTCCAGAAATGAATTGGCAGTCTATGCAACTGGTATAGAATTGGTGCACCATGTTCTGAATATCTGGATTCCACAAGCCTTCAGGTGCCTTCTGTACCAGCTGAATTTTCAGAGTTGCCTTTAACAGCCGTTGCAATTCATACCTACCCAAGGCAGCAGGTGAGCCGCTTCCCCGTGTCTGCTTCCTGCCTTGCTGCAATAAAGTCTTGTCTGAAGCACTGCCCTTGGTCTGGTGACAGGTATGATTGTTTCCTATGACAACATCATTCCTCCTTAGTTTGAAAACTTCAGCTGGTACAGAATTCCTCCCTGATTGGTGAAGTTGACATGGGAAGTAACTGTTTGGCTGACTTTCATGATTGTTTCCTGTAGACCTCAATGATGTGGTGCACAGCTACCCTGAAGTGGCTCCCATGCTGCTCAGCAAACACAAATTGGCCGTTAGTGAGATTGGCGTCCTATTTTGAGAGCCATGTGACTCAACGATTTACCTAAGTAGCAGAAAACAACTATGCATCGGAAGGCGTGCGTGTGCCAGTTCAAGAGATCGCCTCACTATTAGCACTAATTGATTTGAAAGAAGCATTTTAGAATCTGGCTCATGGATTATGAACTGCTGGACACAAACTCTCCAGGCTACCTCATTAAGTATCAGCAGCTTCCTTCAAGGAACAGAATGCAGTAAAGAGAGAGCGGTTAAAAAGCTTGCTGGGGTACGTTATTTTATGAAGCCAGAGTTCTACCATGAACCATTCTTTTCTAAAACACCATTTATACTTTGTTCACAGAATTCAAATTCTATGTCCAAAGGAAAAGAGACAGAATCACTCTTCTAAAGGGCACATTGGAGACTTAATCCTCTTGCCATGTGATTTTCCCCTATAAAAATTAATTGCAGCATCTGATCATTGATTATATACCTCACATATAATAATTGATTTTGCATTCACCATGTTTTTAAGATGGAGCAAGCTTTCAAAATGGAACAGGTACACCTTGTGAGCCATTCCTAGGAGAAGGGTGAGGAACCGGTGGCTTTCCAGATGTCAGGGGACTACAACTTCCATCATCCTTGGCCATTGGCCATGATGGCTGGAGCTGATGGGAGTCTCACAACAACTGGAGGGCTGCAGCTCAGCCACTCCTGTTTAGATGAGAAGGACTCAAGGGGGGGCAATGACTGTGGCAAGAGACAAGCTAA
Source organism: Podarcis vaucheri (assembly GCF_965113315.1). Taxonomy (NCBI): domain Eukaryota; kingdom Metazoa; phylum Chordata; class Lepidosauria; order Squamata; family Lacertidae; genus Podarcis; species Podarcis vaucheri. The sequence continues at coordinate 13,246,326 of NC_138755.1, forward strand.
ATGTACTTCTCAGACTTGTTAGTGTTGGGACTTGGCGAGGGTGCAGTCAGCGGGTGCCTTGCAGGTGTTTATTTGTATTGTGATAGAGCATTTAGGAAGGTCAGTGCTGGCCAAACATGACAGAACACGAGCAAGTATGAAGCTAGACTCCTACATCACAAAGCAACTTTCCATTCATGGCCATTCTTTTCCCCACCAGATTCCACAGCTCACATTGCTACTGCTTTTATTAATGTTCTGCTATTTAATAACAAAGAAGATACTCTCTGTCAGAGTAAGAACAGCTTTGCAGGCAAAGTCTTAAAAGTCCCCCCCCCTGCAAATCTGGGGGGAAAGAATGGCTGTCTTGTCAGGACCCAAAATTCAAACAAAAAAACATAACTGTACAGCTGCAAGAGATTGCTACAGAAAAATATCAAATACTAAATCCTTGTGGAGGCTTTGAAATTTCCTAGTGCATCTGAGAGTCAACAGGTAGACAAAGAAAAATCAGACCTTCGATGACCCCTGGTGAATAAATGTAGCACTGCATTGAAATCCAAGCTTTGAAATGGTACTAAAAATGCAGTCTGGGAAATTTTCTCATAATCAAATAACAAAGAGAAAATGTTTTCAATCTGTCTTGCATACCAAAGAAAATAGCTTTTCTGTATTCAGACTGTTATCACTGCTTATAGGAATGCTTGTTTTAGAGAACCTAAACATATCTTCAGATAATAAAATAACCTCTCTAAACCCCTGTAATGTTGATTTGGTAAGCTTGTTATAGAAGAAAATAGTTGACAGAACAAATGTATACTATAACTCTCATTACCATCAGATCAGAAAAGCAAAATCCACAGAGCAGTAGAGCAAGCATAAAATGAGTTTTTGTTTCAGAATATGGATGATCTGTGGAATAGTATTTTAACTTAAACCTGAATCTTGCTGTTTACACAAGGCAACTTGACAAAGACAAGGGTTTGACAAAAACAAGGGCTGAGTATATTAGTGTTGTAAGAGTAGACACAGTCTGGGTTGGGGTATAGTGTGCAAAATGTATTGTAAACATTTGGTTTTAAAAGAGCACACTGGAAACAGAATGTGAAGTTTATGAGATACAAGAAATAAACTGAAACTAGAGCACCGTTTTGGAAATCTATGCATCATTAACCAAATGGGAGCTAGAAAGAGAAAAACACAAAATCCAGAATGCTTCTGTATTACATATAAAGATTATAGATACCATGCTGTGATTTGTCTATTACAACAACCTTGCATATTATTCTGGAACATCCAGCTTTTATAATCTAAATCTGCAAAGTGAAAGTCGGGGGAAGCAGAGGCAGGCTTGCTACTTCCTTACCAACCATGGATTGCAGGTCAGACTAACCCTGTCCTGACCATAAGCAGCAGACATCTTTGCTTTTGCCTTGGTCAGGAGAAGCCACCTAACTCTCACTCGCTGGATCATCACCTTGTGGTGGTGAGTGGGCTTGCGCATTCCTATGTCCCTTGTGAGCGAAGCAGTCGGGATTGTCATACTCCCAGCAGGGTCACCCAAGGTGGTAAGGTCAAAGGGAAGGAGCTAGACAAAGAATGATCCAAGAAGTCCTCAAGGGAAGAACAGGTGGAAGATAACAAGGGGCATGTTACAATGGCTGTGAAGGCAGATGAAGGCTGCAGCAGATAAGACTCTATCGCCACTAAGAAAAAACCCTATGCCAACTCTAAGGCTGAGGTTCAAAGAACAACCAAAGTATTAAAGAACACCTGGTGGATAAAAAAAAGCTTAAGAAATCCAGCACTTAGATGACACTCATGATGCACAGAGTTTCTTTAAGGGCCACAAAGACCACCTATGGCACAATAAATCAAGGCATATGCCCCCTACGCTCAACAGACAGTGCCACACTTCTAAAAGATAAAGAAGCTATTGCACTGTGCTGAAAAGAACATTGCCAGCATCTTCTTAACTGCAACTCCCCCACAGCTGCTGAGGTCCTCTCACAAATTCCGCAAAAATAAATTAGAGATGAGCTTGCAGTATCTCCAAATCTGGGGGAGTTGTGTACAGCCATTAATCAAATGAAAAAACAACAAAGCCAGAGGATCTGAGGAGATGCCATAGTTCTACAGTTGGGAGGAAGGCAAGCATTGCTATTTCATGTAATCCCTCCAAGCATCAACTCTTCATTTTACCCATGCAACCAAGGCAGTAATTGTGCAAATAATTCTGATAATTTGCAGTAGATCTGATGGTCATTGACAGGCAAAGTTTTGCCATCTAAGACAAACCATACATCCTTGTGAATTTCTTCTTCTGGAGAGTATTGGCTGCCAGGACAGATCTATTCATGGTAGCAAAACTTGCATCTTTATTTCAGACAGGGTTGCAATATTTCAAAAAGTAAAAACCAGGACACCCTGGAAGTTGCTGAGCTTTTTAAAGGTAAACTTCAAAGTTGCTGAGCCTTTCTTTACATAAATGCAAGACAACCATGATTTTCTGATTGACTTATCTAAAATCCAGGGCAAAGTGCCACCTTTCAGAAATCCTCCTGGATGTCAATTCTGCCTTTGAAATCCCAATAATGTCCTGGAAAATCCAGACGTATGGCAAAGCTATTTCAAGTACAGTGGTGCCCCGCAAGACGAATGCCTCGCAAGACGAAAAACCCGCTAGACGAAAGGGTTTTCCGTTTTTCGATGCGCTTTGCAAGACGAATTTCCCTATGGGCTTGCTTTGCAAGACGAAAACGTCTTGCGAGTCTTGCGATTTTTTTCGCTCCCCCCCTTTTTCTAAGCCGCTAATAGCCTTTTAGCCGCTAAGCCTTTAATAGCCGCTAAACCGCTAATAGCGCCAATCCGCTAAGCCGCTAATAGGGTTGCTTCGCAAGACGAAAAAACTGCTAGACGAAGAGACTTGCGTAACGGATTATTTTCGTCTTGCGAGGCACCACTGTAATCTTTTCAAAACAAAAAGGTAGGGGAACAGAGCAGGGTTAATGCCTGTTAATAAAGTCAGAAGTTATCTTGCTATGGTTCTGCATATAAATGGAAATGGGATCTTTTTACTGTGTGTGTGTGTGTGTGTGTGTGTGTGTATCTCCAACATAGCACATTCAATGTATTTAAATATTTTAAAAATCTAATTATTGGCATGGCTTATGCATTTTGTTTCATTCTGATATTACACCTTCTGTTTCTCAGGATTTTAGAAAGCTGTAACCTTTGGATCTGAAAACCCTCAACAGAAGGGGACTTGGAATGAGATTGAAGCTTACAAGCTGGTTAAAATAAAGGGGAAATGGTCTAATAAAGGGGAATAGTCTGCTTTAAACCAAGGCAAAATCTGAGTTTTCTTCAAGATTCAACTAATACTAATAGGGTTTTTTAATGCCACCCTCAGCACCCTCAGGTGTTCAAAGCAACTCACAAGCATGAGCTAGTTGCAATCCAAGACTTGGGTGGGGAACCTCTGGCCCACAGAAAACCCACTATGTCTCCACATTTGGCCTGCAAGACTTTTTCCAAAAAAAAACCCACACCGTCCCCCCAACATGGTGCCATCAGGTGTATCGGGTGGGGAAGGTAGAGATGTGGCTGGATCACGGAGCCAATCCCTGCAGGAAGCAGGACAGAGATGGGATAAAGATCTAGCCCAACTGGGAGACTGGCATGCGGCAGGCAAGTGAATGAGCAGATCTGAGAGCTGAACAGTGGGCTTCTCAATTCATGGATCAGTCTCTGTTGCTTAACTATTCATTAAAGGCTGAAGAATTAATATTCTTTAAGCAAATGTGATGGAAGTGCCAGCAAAGGGAACTTTTTTTCCCTTTTGGAAATACTCGTTTCCTTTATGAGATCAGGTTGGAGGGATGGCAGCCCCATAAAAGATCAAGGGAAGGAATGGAAGATTAAGCAGCAGAGATAGCAGACAAGATAATTACACAGCATTAAAGCCTCAGATTTATTTTTAAGACGTTTAAGCTCTTTTTAGAAAGGCCCTTGCTAACTTTTGTGGAATTAAAAAAAAAGAAACCTGCTTGATGATGAACATTAATGCTGTCTGTGTGAATATTGAAAGACAACTTGAATTTCACCAAATATAGCAGAAGAACATAGGATTTCAGGCTATTGGGCTGACGAGGGATCAATGCACATTATTTGTGCTTTCAATAATTTTTTCCCAGGGTCACTGTGACTGAAAACTGCCCTTGGCCTAAGAACAGATGTCATTAGTACATATGTCGAGAGTCCACAGGTGTGCGGATGTGAGCCTGGACAGCATTGTCACAGGAGAAGAGCCAGAATGGCGCAATGGTCAGAGAACCAGACTAGGTCTAGGTCTTGATCAAGAAGAGAGAGACCTCTGAGGCTCAGACAGGGGCTCTCCACAGATGTTCAGCCAGATGTGGGCCAGGACTCCCGGCTGCAGGGAATCATTGTACATAGAGGGACTCCTTGGAAGGCTAAGCATTCTGAGGCAGGAGCATCACCTCCGACGGCCGTGCACAAAGAAAGTGTGTACAGGGCAAATCAAGAATGGTGCGTAGGATCAGTGCTACTTGGGTGTCGAGACCCTGCAGCCACCCCCTCGTTGGAAATAACTCACACAAGGACACGGATACTAGGTTTATGTTATTGGGCCAATTTTGGCCACAACTTTATTGAAATTACAGATTGTGAGCGGTATTGGCTTAGGCATTGATTGGACCTGACTATATCTGACTCCTGCCCATTGTGCAAGAAGTCTCAGTAAGGGCAAGCCACCGGTAGGAGGAGCCCTGTCGATGTGAACCAACTCAAGCTCCCCCTGGTGTTCCCGTCGGGGTTGTGTCAAGGCCCGAGCCCCCAGCCGGGCTTCAGACTAGATCAACACCCCCAGATTCCTTTAACGGAATATCCTTAAGCATGGAAGGGCAGGTGATGGCCACACCTCCCCTCCCCCTCCACAAGGTTGAACAACGCCTAACCGCAACCCTAACAAAGTTGTGACGATTGCTACGAGGCAGGCGGAAACCAAGTGTCCAGTGCCAATTTGCGAAGTGGAAAAATTCCTACCAGGCCCCTCAGACAACCGAGGTGACCAACCGAAGTCCATAGCAAGGCCATTGTCTAACCTGCAAAATAGGGAGGGAGGGCGGGTGATTGAGGAAGTGAGCCAAAGAGGAAGTCCTCTGGCTCGCTCCTCCGTTTAAACGGCCCTGGCCACGCCCCCGGCCAGCGGGTTGACTGGCCAGGCTGTGACATGGCCGGGATCCTCCAGGCAATGGGGGACAGAGTCCCCCACCCCCGGTGGGGAGTGGGTGGCCACATGGTCCACCGCAACTCCTCCCCACTGGGAAGTGGAGCGGATTTCTCTAGACAAAGAGGTGCCAGAACTCAACATGAACACCTCCCTTGTTCTCTTAGAATGGCAATGGCACCCACCTGAGTTTCAGTGAGTTCTGGCTGAAAAAAAAGCCCTGCATATCATTCCTCAGTCGAATATACTGAAGGGAGAGCTTTTCAGCAGTTCTGCTTATTCCTGACTAGAAGGGGCCCCAAAAAGGTGATAGGGAGTTGCCCACAAGCTCTCACAGCCTTTCCGGTGGATTCCACCTTCCTTCCCCGTCTGCTCTGTGTGTCAGGGGACTATTGGCTGTTTCAGCTGGTTTATTGGCTTGACTGAAGACTCCAGCTTCATTGGCTCTTGTTGGACTCCAGCTCCCATCAGCCCCAGCAAGCATGGGCAGTCCAGCATCTGAAGGGCCTTGGGGCTCCTCTCTTCTGCTTTATACCATGAGGCTGCCACCCAGCAACTGAAGCAACTGCTGAGTTGCGATGTAGTGAAACAGATGAGAGAGGCAGACATAGCCAGACCCTCTTGCTTTGGAAACTCTCCCTGTTCTGAAACCGTGCAACTGCATCTTGCCTTCCCTTCTGTCTCAAGAGCACATTTGTAAGTTGGAACATTCTGTATTGTTAGCCTGTCTGTTTACTCTCGTTCCCTTTCCCAGAATGAGCTATTCTGCATGACACATTCATTTGGATACTGACCCATCACACTTTTTGCATAAATCCAGATCCTGCCGAGAACCAGCCTAAACATTTGGGGGAGGGTGCAACATTGGATCCGTTGACTTATCCAGCCTTGTTTTGCAGGAGAGCGTTATGCATCTTACAGAGACAAAAATAACTACAACAAGGATGTATTGTATAAACCTTGGAAAAGCCTGTAAAAACAGTAGAAAGAAATCAATTAGAGTCACCATGGCAACAACTAACAATGTTACATGCTAGAAGGAATGAAAAATAAAACAAGGAAACTAGCAAAGCACAACATGCAAACACTGATTGAGATAATCTAGAATGGTAAGATAAATGTGATGGGGTATTTTCATGCCTAAGAATTCAAGGCTACCATCGAGGTACAATGAAATGTGATAGGGAATGTCAAATGCAGGGAGAAATCGCAAATATTATTGATGAGGTTCAATTATGTATTGGAGGCTTAAAAGATCTTTAAAGATCAAGAGTAAAAAGAGCCATAGGAGAGTACAGCAATACAACTCTAACAATTACCCCATATTATTTCATATTTAGTGTTTCAGCTCTTAAAAGAGATGAGAAAGAATGGATGAGAGGGGAAAGGATGTTAAACATTCATATACCAGGACTCTGAGGCTGGATTTAATAAGTGCTGGTGGTACTAATATGCCATAGAGCTCTAGCTGAAATTCTGTTTGCTTTAAATTCTTAAGGAGAGCGCCAAATATGGTCTGAAGCTCAACATCAAAAAAACTAAGATCATGGTCACTGATCCCATCACCTCCTGGCAAATAGAAGAGGAAGAAATGGAGGCAGTGAGAGATTTTACTTTCTTGGGCTCCGTGATCACTGCAGATGGTGACAGTAGTCACGAAATTAAAAGACGCCTGCTTCTTGGGAGAAAAGCAATGACAAACCTAGATAGCATCTTAAAAAGCAGAGACATCACAAAGGTCCATATAGTTAAAGCCATGGTTTCCCAGTAGTGATGTATGGAAGTGAGAGCTGGACCATAAAGAAGACTGATCACCGAAGAATTGATGTTTTTGAATTATGGTGCTGGAGGAGACTCTTGAGAGTCCCATGGACTGCAAGAAGATCAAACCTATCCATTCTGAAGGAAATCAGCCCTGAGTGCTCACTGGAAGGACAGATCCTGAAGCTGAGGCTCCAATACTTTGGCCACCTCATGAGAAGAGAAGACTCCCTGGAAAAGACCCTGATGTTGGGAAAGATGGAGAGCACAAGGAGAAGGGGACGACAGAGGACGAGATGATTGGACAGTGTTCTCGAAGCTACCAGCATGAGTTTCACCAAACTGCAGGAGGCAGTGGAAGACAGGAGTGCCTGGAGTGCTCTGGTCCATGGGGTCACGAAGAGTCAGACACAACTAAATGACTAAACAACAACAAATAATGATGGTTGGGTATGCATAAGGAAGGAGGGTAAAAACTGTCTTGGAATGATCACAGAGGGAAAACAATAAAATCCCATGACCAATTAAATAGGACAAAGTTTTGATTTTGATTCTCAGGCTCAAAGAACAGAAAACATAATAGGCTGGGGTGACCCTTCCAAAATTTGGAGGAAAATTTGCTAGGGAAAAGCAGGGGGAGGGAAGGGGGGAAGCAATAAAGCCACCATGAAATCTTGATTTTAATACACCTCCTTGTTCAAAAGCCAGTCTGCTGACAAATGTTATCATCTTTGACACTCACTCAAATTCAGCTGAGTTGGTGGACCTGTTTTCCTTGTGGAGCCTTCCATCAGCAGATAAGACCATTTTCAGCAATTCCCTTTCACTCACCACCCAAATGCTCCAGAGGGTTGAGGAACCCTCCAGCATGGAAGAGAAAGGGGAGGCGACTGCAGAAGGAACTCCCAAAGGTTCTGTTCTGCTGCTGGAAGTCTCCATTTGGATCAAAGAGCCTTTCATCAGAAGAGGGGCATTGACTAGCAATAACCCAATGCCTCCAGTCCACTTTATTTTATTCAAAATGTTATTCCGAGCAACAGAAACTGAATGATGTGGCATTCCAAAGTTTTCAGGAAAGACGTGACTCTGTGCTTATCACAGGCTTGTTGTGAAAAGCTTCAATATTCTCTTACACAGAAAGGAATATTTCTGGCTGTTCAGTTCCATGGGAGCTTGAGACTCATAGGGGAAGCAGGCATATAGTTGTCAACTTTCCCCCCTTTTTAAGGGAAATTCCCTTATTCCGAATAGGATTCCTCACAAGAAAAGGGAAAAGTTGGACGGAGATGAGATGAAAACAGAACCGTAGACAGCTCCACGAGGGACTTGCTGGCTGATCCCTTCTCTTCCTAATTCAGCTACAGGGAGATGTTATCTCTGCAGGGAGCTTGAAGTCTCTGTAGCCTCTGCCTCCCCAGAGGAACCAGATGGCTGGTTCAAAGCCTTTGACTTCTGCAAGACTGGGGGGGGGGGCAGAAGTGCTACAGAGGACTCAGGTTCTGACTCAGAAGATGGTAGCCCTCCACCTCCATTGTTCAGCTCGGACACTGAGGTCCAGCTCCAAGGGCCTTCTGGCGGTTCCCTCACTGCGAGAAGTGAAGTGACAAGGAACCAGGCAGAGGGCCTTCTTGGTAGTGGCACCCGCCCTGTGGAATGCCCTCCCATCAGATGTCAAGGAAATAAACAACTATCTTACTTTTAAAAGACATCTGAAGGCAGCCCTGTTAAGGGGAATTTTTAACTTTTAATGCTGTATTGTGTTTTTAATATTCAGTTGGGAGCTGCCCAGAGTGGCTGGGGAAACCCAGCCAGATGGGTGAGGTATAAATAAATAAATTATTATTATTATTATTATTATTATTATTATTATTATTATTATTATTAACCTGGCTGTGTCTTTCATCCAGGAAGTCCCTAGGTAAGATACAAATGACCCTTCCCCAAAGGATTAAGCCTGAAAACTCATAATAATAATAATAATAATAATAATAATAATAATAATAATAATAATAATAATTTTTATTTATATCCCACCCTCCCCAGCCAAAGCTGGGCTCAGGGCAGCTAACAACAATAAAATAGTGCAGCAGTCTAAAAACATTTCAGTATAAAAATTAATTAAAATCAAATTGATGGCAACCATTAAGCTAAAGTTCACTACAACCCTGAGGTAGCCCAAATGGAGTCCAGGGCAAAAGACACGCAAGCAGAATTGGTGAGAGAATGGCTGTTAAATCAGAGAATTGTTGCTCTATGAGAGGAATAGGGGTCTCCTAACAACTCTCAGCACCCTTAATGAACTACAGTTCCCAGAATTCTTTGGGGGAAGCAATGGCTGTTAAAGCAGTATCACAGTGCTTTCAGTGTGTGGTGTGCATGTGGCCCTGGTTAGTAGCCGTCTGCTTCTGAAGTGTTTAATTTTGGACTGTAGATCCTGGATGTTGGGACTCCCTTACAGCCTGTGCCAAACGACACCCTTTTATCTGTGGCAGTGTTTAGGAGAAGCAGCATATTGTGGACTTTGAAATCACACTGTGCGGCTTCACAGATCTACTGAACACTCTCTGGCCCTTTCGCCAGGAAGGGATAAACCATGTTAGCTGCTTAGAAGACAAAGTGGGAACTCATAGAACATCAGGAAAGAGATCTGAAAACAGTCAAACCCTTTAGCTAGCAGCCTATTAGTTCTCTGGAGTGGACTATATTTCTGCATTTCATGTGTTCCACAGACACAAACTGTATTCCTCTTTATGGCTCTCCAAAAGCTCTTCTTTTGAACCTTTATGGAAACAAAGCGTAGATACGGAGCTATTCAAAGTGTAGAGATCTCCGGCAGCTCTTGGAAGCTGAAGCTGGCAACCTTGGACTTGCGGGTGGGGAAATGTGTCTGAGATGGGAATGTGCTCTGCCAGTAACAGAGAAACAGCAGGGGCAACCCAGCCTACACAGGCACTCCAGAGATTATAGGTTACCAAAGAGCACTGCAGCACTTTCAGAGAGTGACGTGAAGGAGCACTTAGAGAGGAGAAGGAAGAGGATGGAACAAGTGGAAGCGGGCGTTCGCTGTTAATTTTAAATTGGTTTTATTTTATTTGCATTTTGCACATCACTTTGAGCCTCTCTGCCCCCCCCACCCCCCACCCTCTTTTCTTTCCCAGAGAAGCAATTTAAATCATAAAGAACAAAAGGCAAACAAACAGAATCAGGAAGTTACAGTGTGAACCTGTAGATTAATTATGTAGGTTCAGAGAACCCAAAAATGAACAGTTGCTCACAAGCCAGATAGCAGGAGGAAGAAAGGAAAACTAATTAGAAATTGCTGCAGCTACGCCATTGGATTTGTAGGCCATCCCTTTCCAAAGGTGAGTCAGGATAGGTCTGAGGATGTAAATCACCATGTTAAAAATTATTTATTTCTGGAATTTCTACCTCATATTTGTAACTTACAGAACCCTCGCAGCATCTTCCAGTTAAATATGAAAACTATTCAAAAATGTATGTCATGAAATGAACAGCACAACCATAGGTTTATTTATAAGTAAGCCCCACTGTGCTCAATGGGGCTTAGATTTCAGCCTAAACCATGTCAAGGATAAAGTCAAAGCACTTTAGAAGGGAAGCTGAGCTGCCATTAAAGGCTGAGATACCTATCTGAAGGATCCAAAGCCCTCTCATTCCCCAGACACACACGCCAAATCCTCCTCACCTATGCCAGCCCTGGCACTGACAAAGCCTTTCATGGTAGCAGGAGGGGAAACCTATGCCAATCCAATAAAAATAAATGGAGAACACCACTCCCATTCCACAGGCAGGCAGTGCTTTCAGTCCCCTGGTAGATCTATCACTGAAATCTCCTCTCCGATTGTTCTGCTCAAATTACAAAAGTTGAATCTAGAACTGTGCTAAAATTTATCCTCCGGTTTCTTGAAAGTTTTCTTCCTCTGTACAAGAGCTTTGCATTTTTCTGCCTCATTCGTGGAACACATTGGGATTTCTTTAGAATTTTGGTGGGTGCGAGCTTTTCAGATTACTTTATCATTGCCATCCTGGGCTGCTTTGGGAGGAAACACAGGATATAAATTGAATAAATGAAGATGAGTTGCAAGGTGGCCCTGGGTGGGATGAGTGTTTTTCTTTCCAGAAAACATTTCCCCCGTCCTCTGCAGCCTCTTTGGCTGCTCATGGTTTGTGAAGTGGGAAAGGCTCATGGAAGAAGTTGCCACATGATACCTTCCCCTGGGCTGAGACTGAAGAATGGGCACCCAGGGAGGCTGCAGGGTTCAGAGCACCGGTGAGGTGACTCCCAGAATGAAAAAAGGAGCACTCATAATCAGCCCTTGGTCAGCGATAAGGTAAGCATGACAAAAACCTTGCACACACCCCATGATAGTTTTGTTGGAATTTTCTCTCTCCTTTGATAATTTTCAATTGCAATTTGTTTTCTCACTAACTGATAATGGTTTTTAAAGAAAAAGGAGGAAGATAAAATTTTGGGATGGCACTAGCTTTAGCCAATCTACTGAAAACCCACACAAAGAGAAAAGTTGTATAGTGTTGTCACGTGCACTCAAATATTGAGCTGTCTTTTGGTAAGCCTACAGAGGAACAAGTTTTGATGTTTTGGAGCAACCACCGAAAATCCCTCTATACGTGCCCTTAGTGGGAGTGATTCTGCATACCTGTGACCCCTAAATGTTCTGAATCAAAACTTCTCCATTCAGTAGGAAGGATCATAACACTGAGAATGTCGTGATCTCTTAGGCATCATGTCCATTGAAGTCAAATTTCTGAATCTCCCTCTTTTTAAATATTTGGAAATTAGTCTTATCCCAACAGAAGCTGTCCACACCATCCAACCAGCTGCCGCTAATTTCATATCCAGAAGGCACCTTGCCCCTTCAGTGGCTGAGATTAGAAGATTTAGATATATAATCCTTTTTGAGCGGAATCAGAAGGTAACTTTCTGCTTTATCACATGCAGAATTTAATCAAACTGCTCTTTCTGGAATCCGCAATTGAAATCTCTTGTTTTTGCCATTGTGCAATATAGCATCCCCTTCATTTGCCTATAAGAAGCTGCTCGGCACTGAATCAGAGCACAGTGTGGTGTAGTGGTGAAAAGTGGTAGACTCGTAATCTGGTGAACCAGGTTCGCGTCTCCGCTCCTCCACATGCAGCTGCTGGGTGACCTTGGGCTAGTCACACTTCTCTGACGTCTCTCAGCCTCACTCACCTCACAGAATGTTTGTGGTGGGGGAGGAAGGGAAAAGGAGAATGTTAGCCACTTTGAGACTCCTTACAGGTAAAGGGACCCCTGACCATTAGGTCCAGTCGTGACCGACTCTGGGGTTGTGCCGCTCATCTCGCTTTATTGGCCAAGGGAGCCGGTGTACAGCTTCCGGGTCATGTCGCCAGCATGACTAAGCCACTTCTGGTGAACCAGAGCAGCGCACAGAAACGCCATTTACCTTCCCGCCAGAGCTCTACCTATTTATCTACTTGCACTTTGACATGCCTTCAAACTGCTAGGTGGGCAGGAGCAGGGACTGAGCAACAGGAGCTCACCCCGTCACGGGGATTCGAACCGCCGACCTTCTGATCGGCAAGTCCTAGGCTCAGTAGTTTAACCAACAGCGCCACCCACAAGCGGGATATAAAATCCAAACTCTTCTTCTTCTTCTTCTTCTTCTGAGGGGCAGGAGCTCTCCAGGGTTTCAGGAAAGAGTCCTTCCCAGCCTCAGACCAGCCCTTGGACTTCTCCAGTCAATAGTAGGAAAAACAGCACTTCAAAGTGGCTAGCCTAGACTGGAATGAGGATTTAGTATCAATGCAACGTAGAATCAGATCCTATTTTGTGCAAACAGCCAATCCACAAACAAAATTAATGCCAAGGCCAGAGCCTTCTCCCCACAGGAACTCACCAGAACTCAGTTCCAGCACCTCTCAGGTGAAAGCTGTTGCTATTCTAAGAGCAAGGGAGGCCTTCCTGGTGAGTTCTGGCTCCTGTTTCTAGAAAAACATTACTGACTAAGGGCTACATCATTCAGCCTATAAAAAGGTCAAATGACATGTAGAATGTACAGTGGTACCTCGGGTTAAGTACTTAATTCGTTCTGGAGGTCCGTACTTAACCTGAAACTATTCTTAACCTGAAGCACCACTTTAGCTAATAGGGCCTCCTGCTGCTGCCGCACTGCCGGAGCACGGTTTCTGTTCTCATCCTGAAGCCAAGTTCTTAACCTGAAGCAATATTTCTGGGTTAGCAGAGTCTGTAATCTGAAGCGTATGTAACCTGAAGCATATGTAACCTGAAGTACCACTGTACAAGATGCAGGATTTCAAATGCGACGCAATTTAGCCATTGTAGGCTTTGACTATGTACCATAGGCAGAAAATGTGAACAGTCCAGTTAGTATCAAGTATGCAAAGAGATGCCTGTTTGACTAGCAGACCCCTCCCTTCAGCAGAGCAGCTTATGCCAAGGAATGAGGGCACAGAATGGCAGCCTTCTCCTTCTGCAAAAGGTCCAGACACACGCAAGGAGAACATATGGACAGTTAAGTCTCAAGCAGATCAAGCCACAGAACTGTTACTTGGTTGCACTCTCCGTTTTCAAAAGCAGCCATCAGCCTCGGATGCCCCCCACACAGGCGCAAAAGGCTTTTGAGCGCCAGAGTGACTTTCAAGCAGCAAGTGTGCTTATCTGTCTGGCAGAGGGGAAATGGCTTTGAAAGCCCTGCAAAACAGACCCACTAGATAGGTGGTACGCACAGTCGAGACGTGAGCCGATTTCTTTCTTTCTTTTACAACTTCCTTAGTACCGTAAACTGTCAGCATAAAACTCAAAAGATATTGCAAGCCAGAGATGCAAGGAGGAGGGAGAAGGGAGGGCTCAAAGTTAAGGAAATAAGAGAAACAATTTATTCACTGTGGGGAAATCTGTATATTTTGAATGAAAATTCACATCCAGTTTTTGGAAGAACTTTCAAAAAGAGGCAGCCAATAATGGCGACCTATCCCTTCTTGAACCCTGTACAGATTTATATAAGGTATTGTTTTTCTTTTCTTTAGAACGGGGACAGGGAACCGCTGGACCTCCAGATGTTTCAGGACTCCATCCTCCTCAGCCAGTGGATGGGCAACAGAAATAATAATAATAATAATAATAATAATAATAATAATAATAATAATAATAATAATTTATTTATACCCCACCCATCTGGCTGGGCTTCCGCAGCCACTCTGGGAGGCTTCCAAAAAATATATATTAAAATACTGTAATATAATTAGGCTTCCCTAAACAGGGCTGCCTTCAGATGTCTTCTAAATGTCTGGTAGTTGTTCTTCTCTTTGACATCTGGTGGGAGGGCTTTCCACAGGGCGGGTGCCACTACCGAGAAGGCCCTCTGCCTGGTTCCCTGTAACTTGGCTTCTCGCAGCAAGGAAACCGCCAGAAGGCCCTTGCCACTGGACCTCAGTGTCTGGGCAGAACAATGGGGGTGGAGACACTTCTAAAAGTCTGGTAGTTGCTTTTCTCTTTGACATCTGGTGGGAGGGCTTTCCACAGGGAGGGCACCACTACCGAGAAGGCCCTCTGCCTGGTTCCCTGTAACTTGGCTTCTCGCAGTGAGGGAACCGCCAGAAGGCCCTCGGTACTGGACCTCAGTGTCCGGGTGGAGACGCTCCTTCAGGTATACTGAACCGAGGCCGTTTAGGGCTTGAAAGGTCAGCACCAACACTTTGAATTGTGCTCGGAAACGTACTGGGAGCCAATGTAGGTCTTTCAAGACCGGTGTTATATGGTCTCAGCTGCCGCCCCCAGTCACCAGTCCAGCTGCCGCATTCTGGATTAGTTGTAGTTTCCAGGTCACCTTCAAAGGTAACCCTACATAGAGCGCATTGCAGTAGTCCAAGCGGGAGGTAACCAGAGCATGCACCACTCTGGTGAGGCAGTCTGCAGGCAGATAGGGTCTCAGCCTATGTACCAGATGGAGCTGGTAAACAGCTGCCCTGGACACAGATTTGACCTGTGCCTCCATGGACAGCTGTGAGTCCAAAATGACTCTGCTTTGAGATTCAGGGATATGAACTTGAATAAAATATTTGTGTGGGGAGGGAGAGGTAAGCCCCATAATCAATCACATGATGCAGTACATGCACACCATTTGAATTCAATGCCCATCAAATTTGGGGCCTCCTGAAGACCCCCTCGGCCCCTTGCAGTTGGCTCCAATGCTGAGATTCCATGTTTGAGTGGCTCTCAACCATAGACTAAATGAATAGGCTTATGCACACCGCCAAACGTCAACTGCCTATAGAACTTTCTTTCCATCCATCCATGGGGCGGAAGTGAGAGCTGCTTGTCTCAAACAAGCACAGCTATCACTGGAGAGTGATTTTTGCAGTGAAGATCCACCAAAAGGAGCAGGCAGGGATGCAGTATCGTTCCTGCTAAATTCATATGGATTTTGCATTCCTCTCTAAGAAGAGAAAATCTTTCTCGCGTTACTTCTTTTTCTTTTTACAAGAACCCTACTGGTGAAATCCAGGTGCTATTATTGGGGTGAATAGGATTTGATCATGTGGGAGTAGGGGGTGCCAGGTGAGGAAGAAACCCCATCTCCTCTGTGCTCCTAGGTGGTTGGCCAATTTCCTTGAGTTATCTTTTTTTTAAAAAATAATAATAATATTTATTAATTTTTCAACAGTTTAAACACAACACTACAGAAAACCAAAAAAAACAATACAACAATACAATACAATACAAAAAACACTACAAAACACTAACACAAACAACTAACAAAACAAAACAAAAACCATTTAAAACACAATCCAATTTCAATATCTTATCTTTCATTCACTTATTTCCACGACCTCCTCACCTCTCCCTTTTTGTATTCCACATCTATTAATTGTTTCAGCAATTCCTTTCCATCTTCCTCTGTTTTCTATCCTATAATTATCTTAACACATTCTAACCTTATTTTTCCCTTTAATACTCTGTTAATCTATCTATACTTAATTCCTTATAACATTTCTACTAAAGCCATATAACTTCATTCCAACATTTTTCTAACATTCATTAATTTTACAGTATTTCTGTAAATAGTCTTTAAACTTTTTCCAGTCTTCTTCCACCGATTTTTCTCCCTGGTCTCGGATTCTGCCAGTCATTTCCGCCAGTTCCATATAGTCCATCAACTTCATCTGCCATTCTTCCTGGGTGGGTAAATCTTGTGTCTTCCAATACTTCGCAATGAGTATTCTTGCTGCTGTTGTTGCATACATAAAAAAAAGTTCTACCCTTCTTTAGCACCAATTGGCCGACCATGCCCAGGAGAAAGGCCTCTGGTTTCTTCAGAAAAGTATATTTAAATATCTTTTTCATTTCATTATAAATCATCTCCCAGAATGTCTTTATCCTTGGGCATGTCCACCAAAGGTGAAAAAATGTACCTTCAGTCTCATTACATTTCCAACATTTATTGTCGGGCAAATGGTAAATTTTTGCAAGCTTGACTGGTGTCATGTACCACCTATAAATCATTTTCATTAAATTTTCTCTTAAGGCATTACATGCCGTGAATTTTATACCTGTGGTCCATAACTGTTCCCAGTCAGCCATCATAATGTTATGTCCAACATCTTGTGCCCATTTAATCATAGCTGATTTCACGGTTTCATCCTGAGTATTCCATTTCAACAGCAAGTTATACATTCTTGACAAATTCTTAATTTTTGGATCCAACAATTCTGTTTCCAATTTTGATTTTTCCACCTGGAAACCAACGTTTTTGTCCAAATTGTAAGCCTCCATTATTTGGTAATAATGGAGCCAATCTCGCACTTTGTTTTTCAATTTTTCAAAGCTCTGCAATTTTATTCTGTCTCCATCTTTTTCCAAAATTTCCCAATATTTCGGCCATTTGGCCTCAATTTCCTTGAGTTATCAGAGTTTTCCCCTCCCCAGAATTTTCTTGTGCATAAACTGCTAATCTGATGGCAAATTGAACTTGAGGAGCTGGAGAGGAGGACAGGCTGCTCCTCTGTGGTCTCTTGAAAACATGTTTGGGAGGAGATGCCCCTTCTGTATAGTATGAAAGGTAAAGGTAAAGGACCCCAGGACGGTTAAGTCCAGTCAAAGGTGACTATGGGGTTGTGGCACTCATATCACTTTCAGGCTGAGGGAGCCAGTGTTTCTTCACAGACAGCTTTCCAGGTCATGTGGCCAGCATGACTAAACCGCTTCTGGCACAACAGGACACTGTGACGGAAACCAGAGTGCATGGAAGCACCGTTTACCTTCCTGCTGCAGCTTTACCTATTTATCTACTTGCACTGGCATGCTTTCGAACTGCCAGGTTGGCAGAAGCTGGGACAGAGCAACGGGAGTTCACTCTGTCGTGGGGATTTGAACCGCTGACCTTCTGATCGGCAAGCCCAAGAGGCTCAGTGGTTTAGACCACAGCGCCACCCGCATCCCTATTTTACCTTTTTACCTTTACCTATTGTATGAAGTGCACCTTTGAGTTCTGTATCAATGGTACTCATTTAGCTAGGCACTGAGACAAATATCCAAGGTAAGAAGTCCTTGAGAGAAGGCTGAAGTTCTTAAGTAGGCACATCATTATTACCAAACGACTCTTCTGTTGGTGGGCAGTATAATACAATACGGTAAAAGATGTCTTTGTTGACAGTGAGTTGCAAGCTTGTTTCTTAAACACCTGAAGTGATGGAGTGCCCTGCTCATAAGGCTGTATCCCTGACGCTCAGGACAGCAGCACTATCATGCTCCCCTTAGACATACGTGAGACACTCTTTTAAAGCATCTCTCCAAGTCACCAGTGGCATACAAACAGATGGATCCAAAGCGTTTTTTAAATAGATCAATTCATCCCAGAGGGCTGTGTTTTTGCACACTTGTCTTGAAGCTGCGTATGCATTCGCTGAAGTCATTAGCACTTGGGTCCTTTGAGGAACAAAACAGAACACTTCCTTCCCTTTGTAAAGGTTTGCAGCTCAGCTGAGCCTTATCAATACCTCTGGCAAGCTGACTATTTCCCTCCCCCCTACTAGGAAATAATACTGGGAATGAGTTTCCATTCATTTCCTTTGTGCATGCTATTCTTTCAGAGGAGGCAGGCATAAAGAAGTCAGCAGGTGGAGCTGCTATTCCCTCAGCAGGGCTAATATAATTTTCAGGGTTGAAAGAACTTTCATTTACAGGAGCTCTCTCTCTCTCTCTCTCTCTCACACACACACACACACTTAGAGATCCCATTCTAGCAAATGGTATTGGAATAGCACATGAGCGTGGAAGAATGTCATGGTTTAATCATGTTGCAAAAAGATGCATGACTGGGAGGGGGGCAAATGAAAGGTCTGATACAAGCCCAAATGAGAAAGGAATAAGTGAGTGCTGCAACACAATGTTGCAGTGCAGAGAGCTCCTGTCCCGGTCAGCCATGCCGCCTTCTGCAACGATCCATTTTACTACCCCTCACCCAAACTGGCTTTTTGTTCTTTCCTCCCCATTCTCAGTTGTCATTCCAAGGCTACTGAGCACACACGGGTTTTATTGGATATGCATTAAAACTGGTGGTGGTTAACTTAAATGATCTGAAATTAGGAGTGAGCCGTGTTTGCTGAGGACACTAAATGATTCAGAGACTCAAATGATTGGCCACACAATCGTCAGGTTAATGAAATGTTTAAACAGGATTTTAAAGAAAAGGGATTTGATGAAAATAAATCAAAGTTTGAAGTTGAGATATTAAGTAATAAATATAAAATTTTGTCTAAAATGTATAAATTGCTGCTTGAATGGCATCTGAAGGATGAGGAGGTAAAGTCGGTTATGATTCATTGGGCTAAAGATATTGGGTATAATATACAGCTGAATGATTGGGGGAAATTATGGAAGGAAGGTTTAAAATTTACTGCATGCAATGCTTTAAAAGAAAATGTGATGAAAATGATGTATAGATGGTATATCACACCCGCTAAATTGGCTAAAATGTATAAGGTAAGCAATAAATGTTGGAAATGTAAAGAAAAAGAAGGAACATTTTATCATATGTGGTGGGAATGTAAAAAAGTGAAAAACTTCTGGGAAATGATATATGAGATGAAAAAAATGTTGAAATATACATTTATTAAGAAACCAGAATCATTTTTACTGGGCATTGTAGGAGATGATATAAACAGAAAGGACTGTAAGCTGGTTTTATATGCAGTGACGGCAGCAAGAATATTATTGGCACAAAAATGGAAGCAAGAAGAATTACCGTATTTTTCGCTCTATAACACGCACCTGACCATAACATGCACATCGTTTTTAGAGGAGGAAAACAAGGGAAAAAATATTCTGAATGAAACAGTGGACGTATCATTTTTGTGCTTCATGCTGTGGCCACAGACATGTGATCTGATGGTGAATTTGGGGTGACCCAATGCAAAAATCCTGAGAATCCCTGTGGATCCATGCTTTGTAACCACGTTTTTGCACCATTGCAGCCCCAGGCAACAGTGGGTGCGTGATTTTTTTTGGGGGGGACAGGCTGTAGCCATGGACATGCTATGTGCTCTGATGGTGAATTTTGGCTGACCCAATGCAAAGATCCTGAGGATCCATGTGGATCCATGCTTTGTAACCACATTTTAAGTGGGGAGGGAAGGAAAAACACAGAAGGCTAAGAATGCAGGAGAGGGCTATAACGTGAGGAAAGGAAGGCAAAAGTTTCCCCCCACCCACCCACACAAGCCAGCCAGCGTGTGCTCTCTCTCTCTCTCTCTCCCTCTTTAAATGGAAGAAAGCATATTTGAATGCTGTGTGTCTCCAAAAACAAAAAGCAGGAAGTCAAATCAGAATTTTAAGCCGAACCTGTAATCTCTCTTCCCTTCACAAACATTGTTCCTCCGGAGCAGGGAGAGGATAGAAGGACGGACGCTCTGCTTTCCCCTCTGCTTGCCTGGAGGGGAGGGGCTTTCCCTGCTCTTTGTTCCGTTTGAGCAAACACAGCAAGGAAACAGAGAGGGCGGGCAGTAAGACCCTGAGGCAGAATGCAGGAAAGCTGCCACTTCCTCTCTCACGGAGCTCCCTTCTCCCTGAAGCGCGGTTTGATTTTTGCCTTATTTTTCGGCTCCAGCGACCACACATTCGCTGCATAACACGCACAGACATTTCCCCTTCCTTTTTAGGAGAAAAAATCTGCGTGTTATAGAGCGAAAAATACGGTACCAACGAAAGAAGAATGGAGGATGAAATGGATGGACTATGCAGAATTAGACAAATTAACAGGAAGAATTCGAAACCGGCGGGACCAGGAATTCACAGAAGATTGGTGTAAATTTACGGACTATTTGAAAAGTAATTGTGATGACCAGATTACATTTGTAGGTTTGCAAGAAGTTTTGTGAGGTGAAAAATTTGAATTATTGTATAATTGGATAAAAAGGAAGACGTTAGTTAAGATAATTAAAGGCAATATGAATTTAAGAAATGCAGAAGAAATGATAAAAATGGGGGATCATCAGAGGTGCTGATGGAAGTCCAAAAAGATTGTATAAGATGTGAAATTTTGTGGTATGTATGACAATTAATATGTTTTAAAATGAACAAAAATCATTATTTTTTTAATGATTCAGAGACTCAGAAGAGTTCTTCAGACTGGGAGAAGGGGCATTAAAGCAGCATATTACAACAACAACAACAACAACAACAACAACAACAACAACAACGTGGTTCAATGAAAACAAGTTTAAAGTGATGCAAAGAAGGGAAAAATTAAAATAAATTCCCTACCTTCACAGTGACAGACCAGGAAAAAGATATTTGAGTCATGGTGCAAAGCACATCGGTGGTAGCCAGGGGAAAAGGTGAAACCTACATATGGGGTCATTAGAAAAGTGATTAGAAATAAAAGTGCCAATATCACAACAGCATAACACCAATTGTGATGCAGTCCAGTTTTCATTGTAGAGCTGGAAAATGTGTAGGAAAAAGCAACTGAAATGCTCAGGGTTGTGTGTGCAACAGCCCTATGAGGAAAGGTTGCAATGTTGGGTTGGTTGTATAGAAAAAAAGATAAGAGGATATAAAATACACCTGGTGTGGAGCTTGTTCTAGAAACAGGAGTTATCCATAGAAGCTGAATATTTGAAGCCTTGTGACTGAAAAAAATGAAGTATTTCTTCACACAGTGCATTGCTAGCCTATGGGATTCATTGGCACTAAATGCAGTGGTGACTACTGACCTGCACATTTCTGAGAGGGGATTAGACAAATTCATTGAGAATCTAGTTACCAGTGGAGACCAGTCATGATGTCCACGCATCCCCTCCACTGATGGATATGATGAGACGTTCTGTGAGGTTCTATAGCAAGAGAGACTCTCTTTTCACTCTGGAGGACACAAACACTTGCTCAAATTCAGCATGTGCTCGTAGATTCCTCTCCCTCTTTTTTCTGTTTTTGTTGGAGCTCTGGCAGCAGGGGTCTGTGAGATGGCAGGCTCTGTGGTATTCCTTCATTTCCAGATTGCATAGCACGTCTCTTAGGAGAACAGAAAATAAAGATCACACAGCAGACATGTTTCCCAATTCTCTCTTTCCTTTCCTTTCCTCCAGTAAAAGGCAGCTCTCAGGGGAACATAGAGTGGGGATATTTACCCCTTTTCTTGCCAGCTATTTTCCCACTCAAAAATCCCCTTCTCCACTGCTTCTCCATCTCTGGGAAAGAAGAAATGTAGACTGGAAGGAAGACATCCCACTGCTGGGGAGGGGATTTTGAACAGAAAGAAGATCTTGAAGTAGTCCCACAACCCAATATTCCTTCTCTCAGACTGGTAGCCAATAATAGCTGGTTTTCAATTTAAAAAAGAAAATGTCAGGAGACTGTTTCATGCCTTTGCTGTGTGTGGTCTAATGGCCCTCACAGTCTAATAATACATAAAGCAGATCTTCAGCAGGCAATGGACAAATTGTGAGTTGGTTGAGGGTGTCAGAAGCCATATGGATCTATCCCAGAAACATGTCTGTAGATTTAAGGGCTGGAAATATGAGATATCCGTGTGTGTGTGTGTGTGTGTGTATTCACATCAAATCTGAAAACATATGCAAATCAGATGCAGATTGAAATTCAAGACCAGAACACATAAATGGACAACCTGAACATTTGGGTGACCAAAGAGAACCTGCTGTCCCATCTGTGGTCATGGGGTGTGAAAAGTATGTGAGAGAAAATAGGTTTGTTGCTTTCCTTTAAACTTTCTGTCCCCAAAGCAGGCATTTTATTCCCTATTATGGATATTTCCTTAGACTTGAAACCTGCAAAATGCCATATGCACTTAATCATTTCTAAATGATAAAATAAAACTAGCTAAGAACTGGGGGTGAAATCAATTTCCTATACGGACCTGGCGCATAAAACCATGTGACAGCAGATGGTGTGTGAAAGCTCTATATGTGAGAAGGATGGCCAACGGAAAAGACGGCTGGGAACGTGTGAAGAACTCATATCCTGAAGAGCAGCCTGGATCTGATCAAATTTCTGAAACAAATCAGGTGGGGGAAGCAGAGCAGTGCAGATGTGCTGAAGTGCTTAAAGAAGCCGTTGCTACACTAGGGCTGCCCAGATGTTGTGGCCTAGGCCCTGTGTGCTGGTCCCGAGGGTTATCCGTGTGGCAAGGTCCGAGTCTGGTCCGAGGTCGAGGGTGCGGTTTGGAGGCTGTCCGTCAAAGCTGTAGCTGGGTCCAAGGCAGGGAGTCTGGTGGGGTCAGGAACTCTGGCAGGACAGGGTGCAGGCTAGCAACAACGTTGCTCCCGCAACCTGGGACTGGGGCTGGCTGGCTTTTATCTGCCCCGAGGCGAGCACTCCTCCTGCAGGAACTTAGTTCCCTCCGCCTCTCTGCCCTGAGCCTCTGCAGCCCAGGAGAGGCTGGAGGGTTACCGGACCCAGAGGCAACTTCCTCTTCCCCTGACGGGGCTGAGAGTGGAGCACCTGCAGGCAATGGGTCCTCCATCCCCTCAGGAGCCAGAGCAGACTCAGATGATGCCTGCACCTGAGGATCCAGCACAGGTGAGGACCCTTCAGGCTCAAGCCCCAGCCCAGGCTCAGCTGGTTCTGGAGGCGGGGAATCCTGTGCAGGCTGAGATCCCTCAGGTTCAGCCTCCGAGTCCGAATCCCAGGCCATCCCACCCTGCTTCCCACAGTTGGGCTGGGTGGGACTGCTGCGCATTGTGGCCCAGAACATCTGGGGGGCACTGGAGTCAGGAAGCTGGGTTTGAGTGTTGTACCTGAGCCAGGACAACTTTGGTCCAAATCTACATTCAGCTATGAAGGTTGCTGGTGACCCTGAGCCAGTGTGTGAGTGCCTGGAGGCGGTTGGAGGTTGGATGGCGGCTAACAGATTGAGGTTGAATCCTGACAAAACAAAAGTACTGTTTTTGGGGGACAGGAGGCAGGCAGGTGTGGAGGATTCCCTGGTCCTGAATGGGGTAACTGTGCCCCTGAAGGACCAGGTGCGCAGCCTGGGAGTCATTTTGGACTCACAGCTGTCCATGGAGGCACAGGTCAAATCTGTGTCCAGGGCAGCTGTTTACCAGCTCCATCTGGTACGCAGGCTGAGACCCTATCTGCCTGCGGACTGCCTCGCCAGAGTGGTGCATGCTCTGGTTATCTCCCGCTTGGATTACTGCAATGCGCTCTACGTGGGGCTACCTTTGAAGGTGACCCGGAAACTACAAATAATCCAGAATGCGGCAGCTAGGCTGGTGACTGGGGGCGGCCGCAGAGACCACATAACACTGGTCTTGAAAGACCTACATTGGCTCCCAGTACGTTTCCGAGCACAATTCAAAGTGTTGGTGCTGACCTTTAAAGCCCTAAACGGCCTTGGTCCAGTATATCTGAAGGAGCGTCTCCACCCTCATCGTTCTACCCGGACACTGAGGTCCAGCACCGAGGGCCTTCTGGCAGTTCCCTCACTGCGAGAAGCCAAGTTACAGGGAACCAGGCAGAGGGCCTTCTCGGTAGTGGCGCCTTCCCTGTGGAACACCCTCCCACCAGATGTCAAAGAGAACAACAACTACCAGGCTTTTAGAAGACATCTGAAGGCAGCCCTGTTTCGGGAAGCTCTTAATGTTTGATGTATTATAGTATTTTAATATTCTTTTGGAAGCCGCCCAGAGTGGCTGGGGAAGCCCAGCCAGATGGGTGGGGTATAAATAATAAATTATTATTATTATTATTATTACTACAGGGTTGCTCTGAAGGGCGAAAGGAACAACCCCATTTGGCTACTTGGAGGAGAGGTAGGATGCTCACATACAATGTCCCTGAAGTTATTTGTTCATGTGGGTAGGATGGAAAGTGGCTTTCCTCCCCCCTCCCCATTACTTCCATGTGTCGCCCATCCCATAGACCGATTGAGGGGGCCCGTGCCCTGTGACACACACATACCACAACATGACATGCTGATGTCACTCCTGCATGCCACACAACTTGCTGACATGTTGCCTGCATGGCACATGGCTTGCCTGAGTGACGTGACCCGGCCCCCTCATTGAAATGGGGGGGGGACTTGGCCCCCCGACTCCCCTAGATGGCACCCCTGGGTGGGAACCAGTGATTGGAAATAAAACTGCCAGTATCATAACATCCTTATACAAATCTGTGATGCACTCACACTTGGAATACCTTGAATGGGAGCCAGACACGGTGGCCGTGCTGCTGTGGTCCATTCAGCAGGCAAGTCCTTCTCTTCTCTGGCTCTCTGGTGCTCAAGGTGATCCAGGGGTTTCTGTGAGTCTGCTTAACACTGGGAGATCCTTTGGCATAGCTAAGGTTGTCAAGTCTTGAAGGAAAACATTCTACTTCCTGGGCAGGGTGAAACCTGGAGGAGCAGAGTTCAGGAGCAGAAGAAAAGTTCTTGTTTTTAAGGGAAAATGCAAAGTGTCAGGGGCCCCTACAGCTGTAATTTTTATTGTGCATTTATCATTGATTGTGCTCACGATACAGTGGTACCTCGGGTTACTTATGCTTCAGGTTACATACGCTTCAGGTTACAGACTCCGCTAACCCAGAAATAGTGCTTCAGGTTAAGAACTTTGCTTCAGGATGAGAACAGAAATCGTGCTCTGGCGATGCAGCAGCAGCAGGAGGCCCCATTAGCTAAAGTGGTGCTTCAGGTTAAGAACAGTTTCAGGTTAAGAACGGACCTCCGGAACGAATTAAGTACTTAACCTGAGGTACCACTGTACTATCAAAGTGGTCCTGCATGATCCGGCTTTCAATGCTCTTTCCCCTTTCACAGGTCCCACTCCCCGAAATCTGCCTTCGATGTCTTCACTTTAAAGAAATGGGATTGAGGTGGCCATCATGCTTTAGGGAGTAAGGGTTATCCTCTGTGACTGTAAAAGTGGATCTATAGAATTGTTATATCATATAATCTTCTGTTGTCCATTACATTCGGCTGCACGGTCCAAGTTTTTGGCCCCATATTTATCGAGAATTGCAGACGGTCCTCAGGAAGCCCAAATAATATATTTATTAAACGACGAAGATACAAGTAGATCCCTTGCAGTCGCTAGATACCTGATTAATGTTTTATTTCAAAAGAGGAGAAATGGATCACTGTATGTCTCTGACAGCTTAATTAAACTTAAGAATCATCAATAAGTGCCAGAACTAAGACGTATACCCCCCAAAACCTGACGGATCTGAACTTCGGTTTACATAGAGGGAGCTTACTGTGTATAGTGCTTACTTAACTGAAGTAAAATTGGTTCTATATGGGTGTTTTAAACTTGGAACTGTTTAAACTGTATTGTTTATGGATAAATTCTGATGTATTGTTTTCGATATGGGCCAATGGCCGCAATAAATCTATCTATCTATCTAAGGGTTATACTTTAAGGTGTCTTCTAAATTCAGAGTGCGGTTTGGCACAATGTTTTTCAAATGCATTTTATATAGCAACCAAAATATGTTTCTTTGAAGCAATTTATGTTTCTCAGAAATGTTTCTCGAGAATGCTTTGAACACTAACGATCAAGCCGCTGTCTGAGTCAAGCAGTTAACAACAGGGCTACATTGGGTGAACAGCATTTAATGCTTAGTAGTTATATAACATGAATGCTTGGCTGCTTTCTACGGTTTCCAAAGTTTCCGTAGGTTTGCTGTTTAAATCATGTTTCAATGTGGTGTACCAGATTTCCACTGCAGGTTTTTTTCTTTCTTCAAGGCTGAAGTAGATAGAGGAACACAGATTGCCTTGGCTGT
The DNA here is from genome assembly GCF_965113315.1 of Podarcis vaucheri. Taxonomy (NCBI): domain Eukaryota; kingdom Metazoa; phylum Chordata; class Lepidosauria; order Squamata; family Lacertidae; genus Podarcis; species Podarcis vaucheri. Next base: position 13,272,599 of record NC_138755.1, read on the forward strand.
CATCCTCTCTGTTGGAATTTTGTAACGTTTCAAGTTTTCCACTCCCTTTAATGGCACCTTTCAGCATTGCTTTCAACTCATTGTGAGCTGTGGAGAGTTCTTGTCTGAGCAATCAATCAATCAGTCATTTTATCTGTATGCCACCTTTCCAAAGTTAAAACCATCCTCAAGGCAGCTTACAACATCTAAAAAAATTACACAACTACAAAAATTAAAAAGTAGTCATTGTACTACCCTTCTCCTAACACCCCATACACCATCAACAATGAACAAAACATCAAAAGGACACAACCAAATTGAACAATTCCCAAAATATCCAAAATAAAGATACAAAAAGTTAACAGCAACACCCCACCCCCACTAAACCCCTAAGCCAGCCTAAGATTCTGTTCAGCAGCCTCAGGTTTTGTAGCTGGAGTCAGTCCCTAGGCCAGGTGGAAAAGGCCAGCAGGGCAGGTCTCAGGTCTTCCAGGACTCACAGTCAAGTTGAGGAGTAACTGATTCAGTGCTTTTTTAACATTTGAAATTTGTTTATCTAGCAATGTGGGGTGAATGTGGGAACTTTATTAGCAGCATCTGAAAATGTTAAGGACCTGCTGGAAAATGTCCTTCATCCTCACAAGAGAACTCCTAGTCAGGGTGAGAGTCAATCGTCTTCATACTGTCCAACTTTCTCAAGCTCCAAACCAGGACGCACATCTTCCAGGATGCACTCGACTCATGTGACCCACACCTCACTCCCCCCCCCCAAGTGCTTCCCCCAAAATGGCTGCCAGGATCTCATGCAAAAAAAAATTGGCTGTCTAATTTCTTCTAGGGCCGCTGGGAGATATGCATTCTCTCCATGCAGGGCATTCTACTTCCACCACCGCCCTTGATGTATGTTGTTTTTCTTTACCATTTTTCTTTTCAGTCCATAATATGTGGCTACTGAACAGGGTCAGCCTTTTCCGCACTGGTTGGGGGGGGTGCGTTTGGGCAAGGGAAGGGCCCCTGCAAAACTGGGGGTTACCCAAGCATACTGATACTTCACTCTTTTTTCTCAGTGGCAACATTCTGGCTGCAATCGTGGTTTCACTCGCCATCTGAGTACATGACTAGAAAGAGTGATATGGATATTCTTTATTGGACCCTACTTTTCTTATATATGTATTGTACTGGTTGAACCTTTGCTATGTTTGGGGGTGAGCTTCTTCGTTAAGACTGTAGGTTGTCCAACTTCCTTCTCCAGTCTCACCCACAACTATATAGGCTAACTCTCCCCCTCCCCCTCCGAGCTTTCAACAGTCCAGCTTGCCAACAGCAGAGGGGGGAGAAAGTCAAGAGTTGGGTCTTTCCCACAGATTTACAAATACCGCTTCCTCTGTTTTCAGCCTCTGTCATTGCTCCCTGCTTCTTCTCTCCCAACTTTTTTACCAGTCCTGTATTTGGGGGGGGGGGAGAGAACCACATTTGCTGTCACAATCAAAGCACTCCAACAAGACAAAATATTCTGATGGAAGGCTCTGACAGCTTAGTGCATAGTTCTGGCTCTTGGGGCGATTGGATGCTTGTATTCTTACACTAATCAACTGTATATTTTCCCAGCTACTAGGCATTTATGCAAGTTCCTTTCTCCATAGTAGATTTGGTTCAACGATGTAGAGCATGCTAATGAGAATCATTATTACTAAGCAATATAGATGTTAGCATCAATCAACAGCAATCTGCTCAGCAGCAGCAGCAAAAAGGGCAGAACAAGCAGTCAGAAAAGCTGCTTTTTGCAGCTGATTTGTTTGGGTTCCTCTCAACATCAGGCAAGGCCAAGGATAATAGTATATTTAACAAACGCGACACATTTGTCTGCTGATATGGTCCACCCTTCTAGGGGAGGTATTTGGCATTTGTCAAAAATAAACACTCTCGGCATATTTTGTGACAAATTGCGGTGACACAAGCCCGGTCTTCAAGCTGTTGTTTTTGCTGATTGGAATCTATAGCTGAAATGTTCCGATGCATTTTGCACAGTTCTCTCAAGGAGACCCATTCCTGAGCTGGGGTGCTTTAATCCCCCAAATTTCATTTGCCTTGAGAGGAAGATCCCTACACACACAGGATTGATCAGACCTTTTGGAAAGTCAAACCAGGATGTTATTGCTCTTTGCACCAAGCGCTATGCTGTCACCCTAACCCACAAACATTTGAAAGGCCACAACTCTTGCTCTTGATTAGCTCTTGTCCTCGTGGCCAGAAGGGAACAGGCTGTTAGTGCGCTGGGCAAGCTGTCTCCTTGCTCTCTCCTTCTCACCTGCAATGATTGCTTGCGGATGCTGCTACTGCAGAGCCTGGGAAGTCACTGAGCGGCAATGAACCCCATTAGCGGCTGAGAGCACCGCTACACGACAGCAGCAAAGTTCTCCTGACCACTTGCTTCAGAGTAGCCGCTGCTAATGAAGCTCTAACAAGGCAACCTGCCCGGAGCGCAGCAAACTGCACATCAGCCCCTGTTCACAAGAACAAGGCGTTCATTGTTATCGGAGGCATGGAGAGTGAAAATGAAGACTCTCAGAGACAAGCCACACACCATTTGCCTGGAAGACCACTTGTTCACAAAAGGAATACCAATCTGATTTTTAAAAAAGAACAATATCTTTGTTGGAACAATTCTTAGATCTTAAGAGATGAAAAAACACGCAGGGGTGAAGGGTTCCAGGGATTCCTCAGGAAGGCAGGTGTTGCTGAGGAGATACTCTTGTAGCAGGTTGTCCTTTCTGTTTTGAGTAAGAGCACAAGAGCTCTGCTGGATCAGACCAAAGGTCGGCCTGGCCTAGAGTCCTGTGTCCCACACTGACCAACCAGATGCCATATGGGAAGCCCAGAAGGACGACGTGGGACTTTAGTCCCTCCCAGATGCAGTTCCCCAGCAAATGGTGATCAGGGGTTTGCTGTCCCTGGTTCGTGGACTAGCAAGTAACCATCCCCAACTAGTAACCATAAATAAGCTATAGGTAAAGATAAAGGGACCCCTGACCATTAGGTCCAGTCATGACCGACTCTGGGGTTGCGATGCTCATCTCGCTTTATTGGCCGAGGTCATGTGGCCAGCATGACTAAGCCGCTTCTGGCGAACCAGAGCAGCGCATGGAAACACTGTTTACCTTCCCGCCGGAGCGGTGCCTATTTATCTACTTGCACTTTGACATGCTTTCGAACTGCTAGGTTGGCAGGAGAAGGGACCGAGCAACAGGAACTCACCCCGTTGCAGGGATTCGAACTGCCGACCTTCTGATCGGCAAATCCTAGGCTCTGTGGTTTAACCCACAGTGCCACCCGCGTCCCTTAAATATTTAATATTTAATATGCTATATTTGAATGCAATTGAAGGTGGTTATTGGACCAGCTCTTCATATTGCTACAAAAGCTGGGTGGCTCTCCCGCTCTCTGCCAAGCGAGAGCAAGATCCCAGGGGGTTCCAGTCACTCAACCAGGGTCTGTGTTCCTTTGGAGAATTGAGACATGGCCGAGACTGTCATAGCTTTAAGAAATAGGTTTTGTTCACCTATTTGCACCTTCAGTCGGCAAGGAGGGAGTCCAGATCTTACAGCACGGTCATTTCAAGAGGGCCTTGTTGCCCACACCACTGCAACCCTGGAGTCCAAGGTATCTCTTCTCCCCATCCGCCTGCAGCCAGCCTGCCCAAGATGGATTCCAGTCTTTCTCCCTGCCTCGCTTCCTCTTCCCAGTACACCTTGCTAAAATACTCTATTTTCCTGTCACCTCACACCCAGTTACCCAGGCAACCTTCCAAACCTCTGTTTCTGTTCACACTTCAGGACAAGGCAGGTGCGCAGTTCTCTTGCCTTGCCAATGGTCCTCTATTGTTTCTTAATGGCCCTCGCTTGGCCAGGTCATTTTTTGCATAGGCTAGGTCAGGAATTCCTCTGCAGCTGGTATTTCTCCCATTGCATCTCAAATAACCAAAATGCTACTATTTAGTAATTTCTAGGGTTGGGGGGTCCCCCCTCCCCTCTAAGCTATCCTCTAAGCTATAAAAATATGTTGTCCAAATGGATAAGTTAGTTCTCCAGTTATGCTTTCTTTCTCTTCAACGCGGAGTGTGCTGCTCCCTGGGAATAAGGATTCCCCCAGCAGCAGCGACCCACCTGCAACAGGTGATCCCCACACTGGCACAATTGCTCTCTCACCCACATAATGCTGTGGTCTAGATGCTTATGGGGATTCTGGAGCAATCCTCTCTTGCCTAGTGGGGCGACTTAAAGAAAATATCACTCTGGGAACAGCTGCTGCATTCCCCGGCTCCCATTACCATGCTTGTCTACTGCTACTAGGAAGTAGCTCCCGTAACCATGTGGAGGTATTAGTCAAAGATTAGTTCCCTTGCGCATTTATGTCCATGTGCTGCTGCTGCTGCTGCTCCATAGGGAGGACTTTTAAGCAGCTGAACTGCCTGTAAATCTGGTTAATGCCAGCCAGTCTAGTTTAACTGGATTGAGGAGGACAGTGAGAGTAAATGGTAGATTTGGCTGTGCTGATCCACATCAAAGCACCTTTCCCTGAGGCAACTTTCAATTTTAATAAAAGATGTGCGGCCTGTCCCTCATCTGGGCTGGCCCACCCATGAAACAAGGTGAGGTGGCGGTCTCAGGTAGCAGACTCCAAAGGGGCAGTATGATGGCCTGGGATTCGGACTTGGAGGCCGAACCTGAGGAATCCCAGCCTGCACAGGAGTCTCCGCCTCCAGAACCAGCTGAGCCGGGGCTGGGACATGAGCCTGAAGGGTCCTCACCTGTGCTGGATCCTCAGGTGCAGGCATCAGCTGAGTCTGCTCTGGCCCCTGAGGTGATGGAGGACCCATTGCCTGCAGGTGCTCCACTCTCAGCCCCGTCAGGGGAAGCTGAGGTTGCCTCTGGGTCCGGTAACCCTCCATCCTCTACTGAGCTGCAGAGGCTCAGGGCAGAGAGGTGGAGGGAACTAAGTTCCCACAGGAGGAGTGCTCGCCTCCAGGCCAGGAGAGGCGAGTCACCTGTGGACTGGGGCCGCCCTATGCCTCAGGGCAGATAAAAGCCAGCCAGCCCCAGTCCCAAGTTGTGGGAGCAACATTGTTGGTAGCCTGTTCCTGCTTGCACCCTGTCCTGCTCTTCTGCCAGAGTTCCTGACCTCACCTGACTCCCTGCCTTGGACCCAGCTTCAGCTTTGACGGACAGCCTCCATACCGCACCCTTGACCTCGGACTGGACTCGGACCTTGCCGCACGGTTAACCCTCGGGACCAGCACAGTCAGTAGACCCCAATGTCAATCTTTATCCTCCCCCCCCCCTTGTTTGTGATGTAGATCTTCATTCACCCCTTCTTCTCTGATGGTGGGAGATGCCATTTCAGGGTTTAACTCAGGCACCCAAATGTCTTGGGCTGGCCCTGCCCCTCATCCAGTTCAGCACATGGGTACCCACCTGTTTTTATAAGCACACATTTTCCTTATGCTTTTAACCACCTGACCCCACCCCCACTCATTTGCATCTGCTCCTGTTTTCCCCAGCCTGTTCCCTATGTATAAATCACTCGTGGGGAAATGTTTTGAATATTCCCTACTGTTTACCATGAATGAGACAGGATCAAGGAGGCTGCCGTTCAGAAAGGGGCTCAAGGCAGCTGAGACATGTGCTTAGGCCGGTGGATTTCTGCCAGGGGGGTCCTTCCAAGCCCCTCAAGGCTCTCCTGCTGCACCCTTCCTCTTCAGGCTGCATCCCTCGCTTGTGTGACTTTGCAGCCTCCTTGACTGCTTTAACCTGGCTGGGATGTGCTCTTGAGAATGCCTCTTGCTTGCCACAATGTGTAGAAACTAACCTCCTTGAGAAGGCAAAAATGTACATTTTGCTCTACCCAACTTTGCCTCTGGTCCTGTCCCAAGTCAACGGCAAAGCAGCTAAAACCTTTGTGACCATCTTCCTGCTTTGCTTTGCTTTGCTATTGCTCCCTCCTGAGGGGGATGGAGAGATGCTGGACCATCCCTGGAGGACCCTGGACCCCCACAGCACTGATCTGCAACAGCTGGCCTTGACACCCGACCTCTAGGTGGGGTGGGCAGGTCAAAGGAGAAAAATGGTTGCTTTGAGGTGAATAGTTGTTGGACATGGGGAAGGTTGTGGTTTTGTTTATGTTTGTTTATTTGTTAATTAGCGGGTCTGAGTATTGCTTTATTATTTGAGTATTTTAATGGATGTCATGTTATATGACATATTAAAGTTTTATATGATTCCCCCACTTTCCTCCCTATGGTAATATGTATTGTATATCTTTTTTTCCTGCTGTTAGTCGCTTGGAGACCTTTGGGTGACAAGCAGCAAATAAGTCTAATAAACAAATGAAAATGGCACACAGACAGAGGCCAGAAGTTTGCCCCCAAAGGAATGGAGCCCTCAAATTAAAAATACCCCCCCCCGTCCAGTACAGACTCTGCATCTTCTTGGCCCGTCCACTTAATATTTCAAAGGAAGTCTCCTGCCAAAGGAGCAAAAATCTCACTCATAGCAACGAACCCTTAATAAAGCAGCAGATGGAAACTTTAACGATGATGTTCATAATTCCCACCCATGCTCTCTTTTAAACCAAGCAAGATTCTTTACTCCCAGAACTATTCCAGAACAGCGTTCATTGGATAGTAAGAAATCTTGCCCAAACTCCATGTTTAATATTCCAAATGGACAGCATGTCTTCATTTATGAAAATGAAGCCCATCAAGAAATGGGAGGGGGAAATTTGCAGTGAAATGAGAGGTTAAAATCATGTTATACTATTGGTTTGAATCTTCAGTGCTGCAGAAGATAATTTTTTTGTTCCTATTCAGATTCAGAAATTGTCAATGGGAAAGCAGATGGAGAGAGTTAGTTGCAGTGCTTTCATTCAGACTTGTTCAAAAGCCAAGTTTAATCAAAATGGTTGTCTTGGTAAAAATCAATTTGAAAACTGCAGTTATGGGGGGTGGGGAGAAATAGCCTACAGTGCATAGATATACAGGCATATATATTATTATGAGTTTGTATGGGGGTGTGGTGTGGAGGCAGACTCCCTATAATTCTTGGATTTAGCAAAAGTGGGAATTAATCAAGGTTCGATTAAAAACTGTGCCAAACGCTGAAGCCCAAGGATTAAGCTTCTGCTAACACCGCCAGCTTCCTCATGAGGTAAGTGGCTGAGCGTTTAGCCTAACGAAAGGGAAGCAGACTGGGCGTCAAGAGATTCAGTGTGAGACAGCAAATTGGTTGAAATCACCCTGGGCTCTGGTCTTAGTGAATAACACAAAAGGTCGTAACTTTGGTGCAGGACTGCAGTTTGTCTCAGGTAAACAACAGGGGGGGGGACACCTGTCATTTTACGATACGTTTGGGGATTGGAGGTTGCTAGAGTGATGATGGGCAATGATGTGAATGGAAGTGGGAGTTAGGCAAGGGATTCTGGGAAGAAGCAAGAACTCCAGGTGAGAGAACTCCAGGTGGGCAGAGACAAGGAGGTGAGGTTTGGATGCCCTGGGATTTAATGCTGAGATCCTGCAGGAAGAAAGCCCCTCCTGAGATGTGCATGCTCTGAACTCTCTACAGTAAGCTCAGGTGAAAATATGTGTTAAAAAAACCATATTTCATATAGACACTGCAATCTCCACTGTGCCTAATTTCTGAAGCAAACACAACCCTGGTTGAGTGCCAAGACACCTGGGATCCTGCACCACGTGGCAGAGATTGGGGTGGCCCATAATGATAGATAGATAAAGATAGATATTCTCCACTTTCATGACACTCACACACATCTACAGTGGTACCTCGGGTTACAGACGCTTCAGGTTACAGACTCCGCTAACTCAGAAATATTACCTCGGGTTAAGAACTTTGCTTCAGGATGAGAACAGAAATCATGCGGCGGTGCAGCAGCAGCAGGAGGAGGCCCCATTAGCTAAAGTGGTGCTTCAGGTTAAGAACAGTTTCAGGTTAAGAACAGACCTCCAGAACGAATTAAGTTCTTAACCCAAGGTACCACTGTATTGCCTTGGAGATGCATTCGGCAAAGTCATTCCATTAGTGCAGAGGTTTTCAACCTTTCTGAGTCCATGGCTCAGAAGGAGCCCAGTTATGCGACCCCTTGCCTACAGAGCTGCCAGCCTCTTATCCTTTTTCAAACAGGTGTATAGTGTAACTCATTCTATAAGGATTGGGGATAAATTTGATTCAGTTCACATTTAAGGGCAAATTTACCTAATTCACACTTTTTGAAACAATATGTGAACTGAACCACAAGGTATTTGCAAAAATGTGTACAATAGGCAAAACTGCATACAAAAAAAAATGTACAAAATGCTGATGAATTTTCAGGAAAGCTTTTTTTAAAAAATGCAAGATGATATGGAAATGTGAATTTAAGTTTGGAGAAACTGACAGATCCACCAATCCCTAGGTCCATACAAATTCCTGGAGTGTGCAGTTTCCCCCACTTCCTGGTTGAAATAGAATTTAAGGGAGAGATGAGCTTTGCAACTCAATTACAGTATTGTGGTACCCTCTGTGTTTGGTGATTCAGCTGTGTTCACTGGTTGGGGAGGTGATCTTTGTACTACCTGGGATGGCACTGATCATCTCTGAACTATTAGCTCTGCTGCTCCACTTAAATCAGGGACAAAATTTATTTTTGCTTGTAGACTGTGATATTGCCATAGCTTTTATTTGTGTAGGCATAATAAAGTGGTAAAACAATGGAAATCTGCAAAGAAAACAAGTATTTCATTTTCATCATGTCCTTCTAGGAACAAAAGAGTTAAGAGTAAACTCCCCCCAAAATTATTTCAGTTCCAGGAGATGTCAGCAACACAAAAGGAGTTTTTATTGTCTCGGGAATGAGAGAGCCTTAAACAATTAGTCATTAGCACGGCAACACAACCTCTCTGATGCTATGTGTCTAAAATGGAATGTATAATGGCTTCCAAAGGCAACACACAATCCATTTGTTTTCAGGATTATCAACTGTCCTAGATGGGGTGGAGGGGATTTGCTACCTGCTCTTGTACAATCACATACACACAAATATAATTTAATTATCTTAAATTATATGCAATGGTGTGTGGGTGTGTACCAAAACCAAAACCAGTAACAAACACTTTACACACAAAACAAACTTCTCTCCAGTCATATGTGGCCACAAAACATGTCCCTATATGTGATGAAAATATGCCCATCTCTCAGCTCCTGTGACTTGCTGCCATGTTTCCTCCTTCCAATGAGCTACTTTTTTTTTTTACTGTACCAGCCAAATAGTACTATCAAATCTGAAACCAGTAATGATGCTATAGTTAGTAAACTTGATTCTATATCATCAAACAGTGTGCAGATATTAATTAATGTAAATGGATGGACATTTTTAAATGACCAAATTCCTAGCATGGAGATTGAGCTAAAAAAGAAAAATGACTATGATGGAGGAGGAGGAGTTGCGTTCTTTTCAAGTAGACGCGGGTTGCGTTCTTTTCAAGTTGTGAATGGGCCTCCAGAACGGATCCCGTTTGCAACCAGAGGTACCACTGTAATGACTTTGATGAAACCATTGTAAAAAGAAGGGGGCAGAATGTATGGAAGCCAATTCATAGGTACAGTGGTACCTCGGATTAAGAACTTAATTCGTTCTGGAGGTCCATTCTTAATCTGAAACTGTTCTTAACCTGAGGTACCACTTTAGCTAATGGGGCCTCCCACTGCCGCCGCACAATTTCTGTTCTCATCCTGAAGCAAAGTTCTTAACCCCAGCTATTATTTCTGGGTTAGCAGAGTCTGTAACCTGAAGCATCTGTAACCCGAGGTACCACTGTATCTCCAAAGGGACTGTTATTTTTGTGGCACTCATCTCCTACTTTGTGAATAAATATGAATGTGAAAGCAATAAAGTCCTCAAATATTCTCCAAAAGATAATCTGAGAGACGTCAGCAGTGGCAGCCATGTATCAGAGACGGGGGAGATGTAATGGCACTGCATTCCTTGGGACAGGGATGGCTTAGGGGAAGACACCAGCAGCACCTCACAGGTATGTGCACACCTGCAGGCTGCTGCCAACCCCAAGCTGCCGTGACCTGGCTGCCTTGCACCATCGCATCCCCATGCCAGCCAAGGAATTGTCGCTGCAGCCGCTCTACCCGTCCCCCATGGCTCCCATCAGAACGCAGGCAGCTCCCAACGGGTACTAGCCAAGATGGCGACGTGTGGCATCAACCACCAGAAGCAGTCTACCCCCGAATGCCCACTGCTCAGAATTGCCAGTGGGCAGAGCACGGCTGAAGGCAGGTTCTGCTTGAGAGGGTCTCAAAAGTATCAGGGTGGCCATTGTGAGAACAGGATGCTGCTGCCCATTTGGCCTTTGGCCAGGTCCAGCAGGGGAGCAAGAGCGGGAGAAGCTTCTGCATCTGTATCAGGAAGACTTGCGAGGGCAAATGTTATGTACTGAGTTGAATAGGATCCAAACTGCAGCAGTCTGATTGGTGCTAGAACAATAGGATTCAGAATGCAGCAGTCTGATTGGTCTGCAGGAGCCACCCAATCCAGGAGAATTCCGGAATTAACCAATCACGTGCAGCCCATTATGTAAATAATGTATATAAAGCAGATACTTTGGGGAAACATTCATTCCTCCTCACCACTATGAGCTGAATAAAGATCATGAAATCGATTCTCGACTCTGAGTATATTTCAGCAAATCTCCTTCTACCTGGGTGGAGAGGGAGATTTGTTCTATTTATTTCTGGTCACTTACAGTCTCAGCTTTCTTCGGCCCTAGAACTCGAGATGGCACATGTACAAGTTCCCAGATGGTCTCCCATCTAGGCACCAACCAGACATAAAATTGCTTATCTTCAGAAAGACAGCTGCATCACGTTGCCATAGACCATGTCTTGACCTTGCTCTGACCTTGGTTCTATGACCCCAGGATGCTCTCACAGGGACCATAGGATTCTTCCCTCAATAAGACTGGGAAAAGAGATCTCTACTGTATTGTGAGATGTACACAAATTCACCTGAGACCGTCAGCATTTACAAGTCCCTGCTGACACATTCCCTGCAATGGTATCCTTTGAAAGGCTGCGCAGGCAGAGCTGGGTGACATGACTCACTCCAAGCATTCTGCTCTCAGTGTAATCACACCTGGTGTCACCTCTGCAGTTTTGCTCTTTCCTAGGACTAGGGAGTAATTGGGGGGGGGCTGGGTAAGGCCCTCTATGCCCCAGTTGAGAGTGCTGGGCCTAGTCGTCTTGCCAGATCATCCCATATGGACATGGAAAGGAGCAGCCAAGAACTTTCTCGCGACACAGACAGGCTCTGCAGAACACTGGGTGCTTTTCCCAAGGCAATTAGCTGTATCTGGCAAAGCAGGAACTAGACAGCAACCTTCTATACTGACTTCTGTTCCCTCCCAAATGCAAGAAAATCACAGTTAGAAAACTGACCTCTCCAATTCTGCTCCTCTTCAAAAAGGAGGAACAGGGCATTAGGGAAAACCTAGAACTGAGCTAAAGGTTGTTTGCTAACCTTCAGTGAGTGGCTGATGAAAGAGACTTTCCTTTAACACCTTGGTGTATGTGCTGGAGCAAAGGGATGGGACAAAGGTGCAAACAAGCTGTGCTGGTCCTGGGGGCTAACCGGGAGGCGAGGTCCAAGTCCAGTCTAAGGTCAATGGTGCGGTATGGAGGCTGTCCGTCAAAGCTGTAGCTGGGTCCAAGGCAGGGAGTTGGGTGGGGTCAGGAACTCTGGCAGGAGAGCAGGACAGGGTGCAGGCAGGAACAGGCAAGCAACAATGTTGCTCCCGCAACCTGGAACTAGGGCTGACTGGCTTTTATCTGCCCCGAGGCATAGGGCGGCCCCGATCCTCTGGTGGCTCGCCTCTCCTGGCCTGGAGGCGAGCACTCCTCCTGCGGGAACTTAGTTCCCTCCGCCTCTCTGCCCTGAGCCTCTGCAGCTCAGGAGAGGCTGGAGGGTTACCGGACCCAGAGACAACCTCAGCTTCCCCTGGCGGGGCTGAGAGTGGAGCACCTGCAGGCAATGGGTCCTCCATCACCTCCGGAGCCAGAGCAGACTCAGCTGGTGCCTGCACCTGAGGATCCAGCACAGGTGAGGACCCTTCAGGCTCAAGCCCCAGCCCCGGCTCAGCTGGTTCTGGAGGCGGGGAATCCTGTGCAGGCTGGGATTCCTCAGGTTCAGCATCTGAGTCCGAATCCCAGGCCATCACACAAGCAAGCAAGAGGCAGGCAGGCAGAGCATGGCAGCAGAAGAGGAGAGGAGGGAAGCATGAGACGCAGTGGTCCCCCTACTACCACAACATCACTGCTGCTAGGCTCCTTGCTCCCTGCCTGTGTTGAGGGGTGGAGCTGCCCTCTCCTGCCTTCCTCCTCCTGCTTGGTCCCAAGTGACTAGAGGGGAGGCTAAAGGGGCTCCACCTTCTCCCTTGTGGTTACCCAAAATGCAGCTCACAGCCGCTCCCTTTCTGAGTTAACATTAATGTTGGCCAGCTGCAGTCTCAGCTACAGACTGGAACCCCAAGGCTTGTCTTTCTAATGTCCCTGGGAGCCCCAGGTGTAAAACATGGCTTCTGGCCCAGGGGCACCACTGGAGAAGCATGATGAGCAGTGGGGGGCTTGGAGACTGAGGGCTGTCCATTGTTGTTGTTGTTGTTTAGTCATTTAGTCGTGTCCGACTCTTCTTGACCCCATGGACCAGAGCACACCAGGCACTCCTGTCTTCCACTGCCTCCCGCAGTTAGGTCAAACTCAGGTTCATAGCTTTGAGAACACTGTCTAACCATCTCATCCTCTGTCGTCTCCTTCTCCTTGTGCCCTTCATCTTTCCCAACATCAGGGTCTTTTCCAGGGAGTCTTCTCTTCTCATGAGGTGGCCAAAGTACTGGAGCCTCAGCTTCAGGATCTGTCCTTCCAGTGAGCACTTATGGCTGATTTCCTTCAGAATGGATAGGTTTGATCTTTTTGCAGTCCATGGGACTCTCAAGAGTCTCCTCCAGCACCATAATTCAAAAGCATCAATTATTCGGCGACCAGCCTTCTTTATGGTCCAGCTCTCACTTCCATATATCGCTACGGGGAAAACCATGGCTTTAACTATACGGACCTTTGGAGGGCTGTCCATACCTTGGCTTAATGTGGATGATGAACCCCTTGTGTCTCGTACAGGTGGCGCGCTCTCCTACTCCTGAAATCCAAAGATTCCCTATGCTTTAGAAATCTGAATAGGAGCGCTACATTGATTGTACAAGGGGGATTTAATGGAGGCAAAAGCGGTTCACAGTCCACATTAAGGAAAGGTATGGACAAGCTCCTAGTTGATTCTTCTGGTCTGGATTTGTTCATCCCAGAGATGAACAAATAGCCTGGCTGGGTATAAGATAGACAGCTCCCTGTGCTTTCCCACTCTTTGCAAGGTTGACAGCAGGGGGTTAGAATATGCCAGCTTCCATGTTTCTTCTGCAGATGTCTGAGCAGGAATCGGTCTAGACTGTGGCCCATCTCTGTGTGTGTTCACCTGTGAGCACAATATACCTTTAAAGCCCATCTGAGGAACATTTCCCCCCTCAAAAAAATCTGGGAACTGTAACGGACCTCTCACCGAGTTACAGTTCCCAGCAACTCTTAAGAAACTTTTTTGTTTTGTTTAGCCATTTAGTTGTGTCCGACTTCGTGACCCCATGGACCAGGCCCTCCTGTCTTTCACTGCCTCCCACAGTTTGGTCAAACTCATGTTTGTATCTTCGAGAACACTGTCCAACCATCTCGTCCTCTGTCGTCCCCTTCTCCTTGTGCCCTCCATCTTTCCCAACTTCAAGGTCTTTTCCAGGGAGTCTTCTCTTCTCATGAGGTGGCCAAAGTTTTGGAGCCTCAGCTTCATGATCTGTCCTTCCAGGGAGCACTCAGGGCTGATTTCCTTCAGAATCTATAGGTTTGATCTTCTTGCAGTCCATGGGACTCTCAAGAGTCTCCTCCAGCACCAGAATTCAAAAGCATCAATTCTTCGGCGATCAGCCTTCTTTATGGTCCAGCCCTCACTTCCGTACATCACTACTGGGAAAACCATAGCTTTAACTATATGGACCTTTGTTGGCAAGGTGATGTCTGTGCTTTTTCAGATGCTGTCTAGGTTTGTCATCGCCCATCTCCCAAGAAGCAGGCGTCTTTTAATTTCATGACTGCTGTCACCTTCTGCAGTGATCATGGAGCCCAAGAAAGTAAAATCTCTCACTGCCTCCATTTTTCCCCCTTCTATTTGCCAGGAGGTGAAACAGTTTCAGGCAACTCTGTGAGAGATATAAACTACAATGCCTGGGATGTTTTGAGTGAAAAATTGTGTCCAAAGGTATCGTGTGAACACCATGTGGGGTGGAGAGAGAAAGAGAGAGAGATGGCAGGGTCTCGTGGCTGCTACTGCTTTACCACTTCCTAATTTTAGATCTGGCTAATTTCTTCAGCTATCGTCAAATGAAAACAAGCCCACAACTGGCAGGAGGGCTCAAAAACTGCTTCTCAGGCCCCAAGGCGAGCTCAGCTGATGAAGCATTCCCTCCAAGTATTACAGCTGATAATGAATATGATAAGGCAAGCAGGGTAGAAACAATTAAAGTTTTGGTCAGCCGCAGGGGGGCTTAAACCTAATGTAATTTACATGTAGTTGTGTGTGTGTGACTGTAAAAATTAAACTACTGGAAGTTTTAGGGCTTGTGGAATTTGCATTTTTGTTGCTTTATTACTCAGTGATTATAAATGCTGAGATGAAAATGTTGGGAGAAACGCCCTTGTCTTTGGTGACAGATGGTTTAAATCGCAATTATACTTTGTGATGATAGTGGCTGGAAACAAGTGCAGCCCCATGAGACAGGTGGGACTCTGCATCAATAAAAGCGTGACAGAGATCTTTCCCACTGCAAAGTCTTTACAGCACAGATACAAGACAACAGGAAGGCACAGCGTAGGAAAAAGGTGGGTCCAAGGAATTGCAGGATGGCACATAACCCAGTTCCACAGCTGATATATTATCGTGGGCTGCTTCACCATCTGATTTGTTGCCTTGTCTGTCCACAGATGGACAACTAAGATGACAGACAGGTAAATGATTAGGACAGTGATGATGGTAGGCAATAGAGCAGAGGATAAAAGGTAAAGGGACCCCTGACCATTAGGTCCAGTCGTGGCCAACTCTGGGGTTGCAGCGCTCATCTCACTTTATTGGCCGAGGGAGCCGGCATACAGCTTCCAGGTCATGTAGCCAGCATGACCAAGCCACTTCTGGCGAACCAGAGCAGCACACAGAAACGCTGTTTACCTTCCCGCTGGAGCGGTACCTATTTATCTTGCTTTCGAACTGCTAGGATGTGATTTCAAACTGTTAGGTGGGCAGGAGCAGGGACCGAGCAACAGGTGCTCACCCCATCGTGGGGATTCAAACCGCCGACCTTCTGATCGGCAAGTCCTAGGCTCTGTGGTTTAACCCACAGCGCCACCCACTTCCCAGAGCAGAGGATAGGACCGTTCAGTATTCTGAATGGTGGATAGGGACCTTAAGTGCTCAATTTCACTATAGCCTGCCTTATTTCATCATTCCCTCCCACTCCCCACAGTTACAATCACATGTGGGGAGGAAGGGAATAAAACTGCTGCCCCTGCCCCCTCCTGCATATCACCATCGTAATTCCTGCTGGTTTCCCCACTGGCAGCAAAGAGACTTTTCTGATGAGTCAGCTCCGTTAGATTTTTAAGGTGGATTGAGAGATCGTTCAGGTACAGCAGACTCTACACCACAGGATTGCAGGGTGACGTGGGAGCACAGGAGCCAACAACTAGGGGCTGGGGTCCTTTCACCCCCCTAAAATATTTGTATGGGCTGCCCCCCCCAAGTTGATGGATGTTGCCATGCAAATGGTGGGTGGGTGTATCATGCCTTGTGATCGTTTATGCAGGGCAGGGCATACCCACCTCCCCAATATTTTATTCAAGTTGGCCCCCCTGTCTGGGAGCGGTTTCCCCGCTCTCTGTGGAGGCATGGGGGTTTCCAGATGTCTGCACTAAACATAGGGTTCAGTAGATGACCTCCAAGGCCCCTTCCAGCTCTAACCTTTCAAAAATTGCTGCCCCTCTGGTCTAGCTTTCTCCTTGTGTCCTTTTGATTTGGGGCAGATCTGTGGGGCAGAAGAGTAAAAGGGGATGGATGGGATTGATTGAATTAGTCTGTAGGCTGCATTAAGGAGCCTACAAAATGATCAAAACAAAACACATTTAAAAGACCACATAAAAATAGACACAATAGAGAGGATTTTATATTGCGTTTATAAAAACAAAACTTAGGCTAATCTGAGAAGCACATGTTGGAATAAGTGTGCAGCCTCAAAAATCAGAATCAGCACAGTGGATTCCCAACATCTTTTCCTGTAGCTGGGAGCCTTTGCAGCAAAAGGAGCTGCCCCCCAAGCCACATATTAATTAGTCACAGAAAGCTTAATTTTTCTCTCCCCCCCATCTTTCATTTCCTTTAAACAGGATTCTAAATAGTTTTCACTAATATTAGGATAAAGAAGACTCTCCGTGATCTATCCTCCACTGCAGTTGCCCCACAAATACAGAATCTGTCTTGGACTGGCAGTCTCCCCAGTTGAACCACTCGCAGTTGCTAGGAGAGGCATATGCTTCTATCTGACACCTCTGTGACAGAGGAAACCTTTCGTTGCCTTTGGAGAACCCCAGCAAGCTATAATTTAAAATATGTTCAGTACGAGAATATTAAAAATTGACTAGTCATGTACCAGAAAATGGTAGCAGTGTTAGGGAACAGTCTCACTTCTATTTTCCCTCCAAACACAATACTGTCTGCCTGGTTCCCTGGTTCTTCTCAGTAGTGGTCCCCACCCTGTGGAACGCCCTCCCTTCAGATGCCAAGGAAATAAACAATTATCTGACTTTTAGAAGACATCTATAGGGCAGTTTTTAATATTTGGTATTGTATTGTGTTGTTAATATTTTATTGGGAGCCACCCAGAGTGGCTGGGGCAACCCAGTCAGATGGGCGGCTTGTTGTTGTTGTTGTTGTTGTTGTTGTTGTATTTTGTGTTTGTATATGTTGGAAGCAGCCTTCTGAGGACTTGACCCTATAAATATCTTCAATAAATCAATGCAAAAGGACAGGGCCTTTGGAATGGTGCCATTAGACATTGGAGTGCCCCCATGGGGAAGTGGGACTAATTCCATTATGGCTTGTTTTTCATAGGTCAGTCAACGCTGGTTTGTTTCACCAGGCATGCCATTTATGTGTTTCATGTTGCCCTGTTTTTGCTGCAGAATAAGCAACAGCAACATTTGCTGCAGTATGCTGAGTGTAGGGTAGACTATGTTTTTATATTTAGTATTGTATTTTGTAACTGGCTTTTAATATCTCCTTTAGAAAAGCAGGGCAATGAATTGGCCAAATAAATAAATAAATAAATGAAGAGGAGCATCCAGAGTCTCTTAGAAAAGAGATAGCCAAAGTGGTGCCATCCAAATGTTGTTGGAGTCCAGTTCCCATGAGCTTCAGCCAGCATAGGCCATGGTCAGGAAGGCTGGGAGCGATCTCTGTTGGCTACCTTTGCTTTAGAACCTAAAGTCCTGGCTAACCCATCCTGACATCCTCCCTCTCTTCCTCCCAGAATGGCAGCTGTGTCCTGAACCTGTCATGTTGATTTTATGATGTTGGGAGTCAACAAAACATCCTTTTCTCTGGACCTGACACATCTTTGACAAGTTTCCCTTTGAAACACTCCTCTACAATGTGGAAGGTCCTTCATAGAATCATAGAATCATAGAATCATAGAGTTGGAAGAGACCACAAGGGCCATCGAGTCCAACCCCCTGCCAAGCAGGAAACACCATCAGAGCACTCCTGACATATGGTTGTCAAGCCTCTGCTTAAAGACCTCCAAAGTAGGAGACTCCACCACACTCCTTGGCAGCAAATTCCACTGTCGAACAGCTCTTACTGTCAGGAAGTTCTTCCTAATGTTTAGGTGGAATCTTCTTTCTTGTAGTTTGGATCCATTGCTCCGTGTCCGCTTCTCTGGAGCAGTAGAAAACAACCTTTCTCCCTCCTCTATGTGACATCCTTTTATATATTTGAACATGGCTATCATATCACCCCTTAACCTCCTCTTCTCCAGGCTAAACATGCCCAGCTCCCTTAGCCGTTCCTCATAAGGCATCGTTTCCAGGCCTTTGACCATTTTGGTTGCCCTCTTCTGGACACGTTCCAGTTTGTCAGTGTCCTTCTTGAATTGTGGTGCCCAGAACTGGACACAGTACTCCAGGTGTGGTCTGACCAGAGCAGAATACAGTGGCACTATTACTTCCCTTGATCTAGATGCTATACTCCTATTGATGCAGCCCAGAATTGCATTGGCTTTTTTAGCTGCCGCGTCACACTGTTGGCTCATGTCAAGTTTGTGGTCAACCAAGACTCCTAGATCCTTTTCACATGTACTGCTCTCAAGCCAGGTGTCCCCCATCTTGTATTTGTGCCTCTCATTTTTTTTGCCCAAGTGCAATACTTTACATTTCTCCCTGTTAAAATTCATCTTGTTTGTTTTTGCCCAGTTCTCTAATCTGTCAAGGTCGTTTTGAAGTGTGATCCTGTCCTCTGGGGTGTTAGCCACCCCTCCCAGTTTGGTGTCATCTGCAAATTTGATCAGGATGCCCTTGAGTCCATCATCCAAGTCGTTGATAAAGATGTTGAATAAGACCGGGCCCAAGACAGAACCCTGTGGCACCCCACTAGTCACTCTTCTCCAGGATGAAGAGGAACCATTGATGAGCACCCTTTGGGTTCGGTCAGTCAGCCAGTTACAAATCCACTGAGTGGTAGCATAGTCAAGACCGCATTTTACCAGCTTCTTTACAAGAATATCATGGGGCACCTTGTCAAATGCTTTGCTGAAATCAAGGTAGGCTACATCCACTGCGTTCCCTTCATCTACCAGGCTTGTAATTCTGTCAAAAAACGAGATCAGGTTAGTCTGACATGACTTATTTTTCAGAAATCCATGCTGACTATTGGTGATCACAGCATTCCTTTCTAGGTGCTCACAGACTGTTTGCTTAATGATCTGCTCCAGAATCTTCCCTGCTATTGATGTCAGACTGACTGGGCGGTAATTATTTGGGTCCTCTCTTTTCCCCTTTTTGAAAATAGGAACAACATTTGCCCTCCTCCAGTCTGCCGGGACTTCGCCTGTTCTCCAGGAATTCTCAAAGATGACTGCCAGTGGTTCTGAGATCACATAAGGCAACCTAGCTCCAAATATGTGCTCTGAGAAAACCACAATCTAGAGTTGGTTTGCAGTTTGTCAGAACTTGTCAAGAATGTATAACTTGCTGCTGAAATGGAATACACAAGATGAAACAGTTAAATCGGCTATGATTAAGTGGGCACAGGACATTGGTCATAACATTATGTCTGCTGACTGGGAATGGTTGTGGAACACCGGTATTAAATTTACGGCATGTAATGCCCTAAAGGAAAACATTATGAAAATGGTTTACAGGTGGTACATGACTCCAGTCAAGCTAGCAAAAATTTACCATTTGTCTGACAACAAGTGTTGGAAATGTAAAGAAACTGAAGGTACTTTCTATCATCTTTGGTGGACATGCCCGAAGATTAAGGCTTTCTGGAAAATGATATATAATGAAATGAAAAAGGTACTTAAATGTACTTTCCCTAAGAAACCAGAGGCCTTCCTCTTGGGCATTGTTGGCCAATTGGTGTCAAAGAAAGATAGAATTTTTTTCATGTATGCTACAACAGCAGCTAGAATACTTATCGCAAAGTATTGGAAGACACAAGATTTACCCACCCTGGAAGAATGGCAGACCAAAGTGATGGACTACATGATATTGGCTGAGATGACTGGCAGAATCCGTGATCGGGGAAAAGAGGCGACGGAAGAAGAGTGGAAGAAATTTAAAGTATATCTTAAGGACTATTATAAACTTGATGAATGCTAGAATGTCGAGGTTTTTAGAAAGAAAGGGTTACAGTAATATAAGATTAGATTAAAGAAAAGACTAACATGACAGAGGTCGGAAAGAATTAATTGGAAGTTGTTAAAAAACTATGAACATTGGGATGCAGAAAGGGGAGGTATGGGGAAGTCCGAGAAAAGAGGTTTATGAAAAATTGTTATGAATCTATGCGTGTTTGTATGTCTTTTTATGTGTGTGTTTGTTTAAAAAACTCTGTAAAACTAATAAAAATTTTATAAAAAAAAAAAATAGAGTTGGTTTGCAGTTTGTCCCAGTTCAGGAAGCTGGTTCAGGTTATAGCAAACCCATCCCAGGCCTTGCACATAGAGCAGCCTGGCATTCCTGCTTCTGGTGTTATGCCAACACATCCATGTGGGGACGGCATGTCCACATTATGCTCATAAAATCCTTTGCATGTGGGCTAAACAATGCAGCCAATTCATTGGATTGTATCTGGTACGGGACTGTGTAATTTTGGCTTAAGCACGTTAGATTTTGTGTACAAAGGCTAATATTGGAGCATGTTCTTCCTGTGTGGGAATAGTGGGTGTGCGCTGGGGTGGGTGGGTAGACTGCAGAGGGAGTCGACTATCCTTCCATGCAGTGGCTGGACTGGTATCCATCCAAGCTATCTCTGTCAAAATAGAGTCTGACCTGAACTTTGCGCTTGTTTAGTGGGATAAAAACATCCCTTGCAGGTGAAATATGAGGAAGAAGAAATGATCAGATCTTATTATCTACCCCCACACACTGTGTGGGTTACAGCTAAATAGCATGTTAAGATCAACTTCTTACCACAATATTGTGAATGCATCAGTTCTTCCCATGCCTTGTGGAGGTGGCAGAAGGAAACATTTTCTCTACAACGTGCCAGTTGCTTCAGATCAGAAACTCTGTTGAAGCCTCAACCAGTCACCTTCCTCTTGGTACCACTGTGGCCACCTGCCAGAAGAAAAAGCTTCTTGCCCACTTCTCCTGTCCTGAGATTCTTTTGCCACAGGTGGCTCCAGACCAGCAGTGCAGCTCCTAGATCGTAGGCGCCAGATCCAGGGAGACGAGGCTCTTTGGGCCCCCTCAATACTTTTTTGGAGGGGGCTGGGACCCCCCCACCCATTGTTGAGGCTGAACATGGAGCCAGCCTCAGAGCGATGTCCGGATGTCAGGCCCCCTCAGTGTTCCTCATAAGATGGTGCCTCTGGATGACAAAGGAGACAGCAGAACTCCACTAGTTCAGGGATGGGGGACCTATGGTTGTCCAGATATTGTTTAAATGTTTCGTATTATAAAATATGTGTATTTGGGGGGCTGGACTACTTTTGTGGAATCTCATTCTTTAAATAAATGAATCATCAGCCTGACTGTTCACCAGCCCAACTGTAAATCTGCTTTGCTTCACCTCGACCACCAACCCTCACATCTTCACGCAACTGGTTGAGTCTTATGAACAAACCCCTTTTATTGCTTATTTGCAATAAGCAAACCTCTTCATTGCTTATTTGCACTGCATTCCTCTTAACATCCAAGGATTAAAGATAAAGTATTAAAGGTAAAGGTACCCCTGCCCGTACGGGCCAGTCTTGCCAGACTCTGGGGTTGTGCGCCCATCTCACTCAAGAGGCCGGGGGCCAGCGCTGTCCGGAGACACTTCCGGGTCACGTGGCCAGCGTGACATCGCTGCTCTGGCGAGCCAGAGCCACACACGGAAATGCCGTTTACCTTCCCGCTAGAAAGTGGTCCCTATTTATCTACTTACACCCAGGGGTGCTTTCGAACTGCTAGGTTGGCAGGCGCTGGGATCAAACAACGGGAGCGCACCCTGCCACGGGGATTCAAACCGCCGACCTTTCGATCGGCAAGCCCTAGGTGCCGAGGCTTTTACCCACAGCGCCACCCACGTCCCCCTTGTGGGGGGGTATTATGGGGTATTAAAGGACCCCATAATCAAAGGCGACTATGGGGTTGCGGCACTCATCTCACTTCAGGCTGAGGGAGCTGGCATTTGTCCACAGACAGATTTCCGGGTCATGTGGCCACCATGACTAAACTGCTTCTGATGCAACGGAACACTTTGACGAGCACCATAGCACATGGAAACACCATTTACCTTCCCGCCGAAGCAGTATCTATTTATCTTCTCAGGCTGGTATGCTTTTGAACTGCTGGGTTAGCAGAAGCTGGGGCAGAGCAACAGGAGCTCACCCCGTCCCATGGAGTCAAACCCAAGAGGCACAGTGGTTTAGACCACAGCACCACCCACGTCCCTATCCAAGGATTAACAGGTACTGAACCAAAATGTAAGGTCACTTTCCCTGCATCTAAGCATACGGGGATCAATATTTCACTCTTGTCATACCTACTAGACTAGCATACCCCCTAACATTTCTATGATGAAAATAGGGACATCCTAAGGAAAAGTGGGACATTCTGGGATCAAATCAGAAACCAGGATGGCTTTTTTGAAATCAGGGACATCCCTGGCAAATAGAGACACTTGGGGGGTCCTGGAAGCTTTTAATAAAATATCATTCAGTTATCTCCTCCTGTTCTAAAATGTTAATTGGAATAAAACTTGTTATCTTCTCTACCTCAGATCAGCATCAGAACAGGAAGCAGAGATGGCACACTGGTATTTCTTAACATTGAAAAGACAAGAAAATTGTAAAGTGTTTTCATCTCTAAAACTCAGGCAACTCAGGCCACAGGCAGGAATCTACAAGCATTCAATACAACCTAGCAGTTCGAAAGCATGTCAAAGTGCAAGTAGATAAATAGGTACCACTCTGGCGGGAAGGTAAAAGGCATTTCTGTGCGCTGCTCTGGTTCGCCAGAAGCGGCTTAGTCATGCTGGCCACATGACCCGGAAGCTGTACGCCGGCTCCCTCGGCCAATGAAGCGAGATGAGCACCGCAACCCCAGAGTCGTCCGCGACTGGACCTAATGGTCAAGGGTCCCTTTACCTTTACCTTTACCCAATGCTGGAAGCAGTGCTTTTAGGATGAGATTCAAAATGGAGGCCTGGCTCACCAGGGATAGGAAGAGGCTTTCCAGACAATCCTTTTATAGTCAACCAGTACACAGCTGTGGCTTATTCATGGTACAGGAGCTAGATACTTTAACTCAAGGAATAACTTCTGTTTCAGGGGCATTGCATTTCTCAGCATTCAGGCTGCAATAGAATATTGCTGGAGAAATTTGATTCCCTCCCCAGGCTTTTCATCTTGTGTGCTGGAGCACACATTATCATTCTAGTCTAAGATGGAAGGAGGGCCCAGAAGCATATTGATTCTCTCTTACTACAAGGCTACCCCTTAGCCCATCTGTTGCATGTGGACTCCGTATCACAGTGTTGCCTTTCAAGCTGCAGCGCTCTTGTGCCAAGTCCAAACTGTGGGACAGTCATGATTTGAACTCAATTTCCTAATATGCCCAAATAAATGCTTTAGTATTTTAACAAGATTTCTTCCAGTGTTTAAGCCAGTATCACAATGTTTGCAAGCGGCATTTGACATTTTCTATTTTCCACAAAGAAAGTTTTCTTAACTTTTATGAGTTATTGCTAAAGAGAATATTGGTTGATATATAAAAACCCTCACACATATGAAAGTGCTTGAGAATCCATAGGGGATTGAGTGAAAGTTTAAATACCATGCTAGAACACATTTTTCTCAGAAATTTGTGATGTCTTGTTCTGGTGATAAAAGAAGGAACAACCCTTTTATTACTTGAAAGAAAATGGCATTCCCTTTGGGCTGAAAGTGAAGTCTCAATGTGGTTTGCCATTTGCAATGCAGCTAGAGATTTGTAGATGCAGGGGAACAAGTTGGTGTCAACCTGTCAGCCTGCAGTAGCTCAAATATACCCTCTGTCATTCAGCAGTTTTTGTGTAGGAGGGGGACCTCAGTGCCTAATAGTAACTCACACAGCTCCATCTACCCAGAAAATGTCCCAATTTTGTCTGAACTAGTCCCCAGAGAGAGATCTTTCTAGTGCTCTTTAATATTTTCCTAAAATAAATAAAAATAAAACTTCTAAAACTAGACTTTGAGAAAAATCCTCTTAATCGATCAACTGCTCCTCTACTAAACACTTCTCCAGCTTATATGGTTCTTGATGGTAGGCAATAGAGCAGAGGATAAAAGGTAAAGGGACCCCTGACCATTAGGTCCAGTCGTGACCGACTCTGGGGTTGCAGCACTCATCTCGCTTTATGGCCCGAGGGAGCCGGCGTACAGCTTCCGGGTCATGTGGCCAGCATGACTAAGCCACTTCTGGTGAACCAGAGCAGCGAACGGAAACGCCATTTACCTTCCCGCTGGAGTGGTGCCTATTTATCTACTTGCACTTTGACATGCTTTCGAACTGCTAGGTGGGCAGGAGCAGGGACCCAGCAACGGGAGCTCACCCCGTTGTGGGGATTCGAAACACCGACCTTCTGGTCAGCAAGTCCTAGGCTCTGTGGTTTAACCCACAGCGCCACCTGCGTCCCCTGCACAGTGGTGAAACCACATGGTAAATGGTCATTGGTATTCAGCAGGGATAGGGAATTTGCTGAACACCCTCATCTGCCAGCCCCAGCTGAGCAACAGTCAGGAATGATGGGAGTTGTAGTCCAACAACATTTGGTGGGCCACAGTTTCCCCATCACTGGCATTCAGCACACCTAATGGCAGAGCAAGATTTCAAGATCCAGTCCATTGCCTGAACTTTCTTTACCCTTTCTTGCCTAGATTTCCATGTGAACACCTTTCAAAGGTTGCCAGCCAGCACAAGATATTAATGATATTAGTGGAGCAAATTTGCTCTGTAATAAAGGCACCATTTCACACACTCCCTTTTCAGTCTGAAAGCACACTTTAATTATTAGGTATGAACTGAAAATTTATTTGACACAGTGAAAAGATAATAATGCATTGAAATTAACTGTTTCGCTAAGTAAACCAATATCTTTGTAGTTTTCCTAAGAAATGAAGTAGATGGATTTAATCAAATGGGCCAACATCAGATATTATTTAAAAATCTTTTGATTAAACTCTCTTTTTTGCATTTATTTTATCACGGAATATGACACTATATGTCAGAGAATATTCAATAGGATAATGTTGATTTTTTTGTATCATTATATTAAAACATACAAGAGAACAGTATGTTTGCTTTGTATCAGGCAAAATAAAATAAATCTGGGGCAGTCCATTACTTCCCAAGGAGACGCAGAAATGAATGAACAAGAAAGAAGAAAACCTGAAGCAATGAACTTTCTGCAACCAGTTTAATGGCCAGAATTGCTTCAGAACTGAAATGGTAGATGTTGGTTCTGCCAGTAGCTACTCTTACAGGATGCCAGGGGAAAGTACAACAGCAGCTCTGAAAACTATTCCAGCACCAAACTTCCCATCTGTCTGGAAACAGATTATTTAGTACTTCTTTCTGCTGCAGACAGACAGACCCTGTCCTTTCCCAACAGCATATTGGCAGATTCTGCAGCTCTGCTACATCAGGAATTGAAAAGACAATCCTTTTGCTAGAGAGAAAAGGAAAAAAAGAGTCAGAAAATGGACAATGCAACCTGCCCTGGAACTGATTGTGATGAGCGTAGGAAGAAAAGAGGTCCATCAAGACCCAAAGCCAGAATTTGTGAAGAACAATAGAAGAGAAATGTGGAGAACAGGAGACCCCAACAAGAGCTGGGTGAGCGGCTTAAGGATTTTAAGAAGAAAGACGGAGGCACAGGAACCAAAAGGAAAGCCAAAAGAAGCGAGTTCTCCAAAGTGCCAGCTATTAATGTTTATTGTAGCTCTACATGTTTCAGAACTGAAGTTTCTTCTTGAGGAGCAACCCAAGACTTTCCAAAGGAGCTGACACAAATGCTGCTGCCTTTCTGGCAAAGGAAGTCTTCCATATGGTGCCAGATACACAGCAACATTCAGTTCCAAAACGTGTTGAGCTACAATAAACATTAATAGCTGGCACTTTGGAGAACCACTTTCTCCTTTTCTTTTTCATTATTTTTGTACTAAGGCTTTCCCTCCTGGTGATGTTGTTTCACATGCAAGTTTTTCTCACCCTGGCAGAACTAAATCACAACAAATGGCATTTTTATTATTCCTGGCCACTCTGCTTTGCCTCTACTAATTTCTAGGAAAATACATTCTGGGGACTGTTTTCTGTACCCATCTTTATTTTTCTCACCGAATACTAGGTTTGGTGTCACGAAGAGTTACGTGCAGGGCTGGTGTTTTCTCTCTCTTTTTTTCCAAACCCTGACAGGCATGTTTAATAATTAACCTCACTTAAAATCTTTTGTCAGGAACTACTATTTTATATCAAATCTTTATTATTCACATTAGCACTGCTTGTCTTACATCAATCTTCAGCTGAAATGAGAGTTCTTTCTTTAAAGGTTATTTTTTCTAGGTGAAGAATGATATCACATTTTAAAACGAAGACTATAATTATGGTGTCATGTATCAGCAATGACAAATAAGGCAACCCTGAATTGAAAATCAAACACCTTGAACTGAAATATAAATGTTATCTTGTAATTTCAGTGCCCAATCAGTGTAGTGAGCCCAAGCCTCTTTGGCTGATTTGACTCCCCACTATTATAAACCAGAAGTCCAAAGTTCAAAGCTCCTTCAGCAGTTTTAAATCAGATATATAATGCATTTTATTTCTGTAGAACTGAACACAATTTTAAAAAAAGTAATTGTATTTATTACTTTTAAAAATGTGTTCAATTATACAGGAGAAATTGCACTGCATATCTGAAATAAAATAATGCTTTCCTGTTTTTAAAGTTGTTATGCAGCCAGATTCATACACTAGTTAAGATGCAAATCGTGGATTTTAAATTAATTTACACCCCAGACCTAAATATCTGCACTGGCATATTATCTTCCTGTAGGAGTGCCAGCAGAGTGTCCTCACAATGCTACTACACCAACAGCATGTTCTGTGATGTTTTAAAATGACTCACTAAATCGCTTATTGCATCTGACATTAAATGCTGTGGGCACTTGTGGCTCCCAAGACAAACAGAATCAGGAAGCAGAGTCACAGGACAAATTATCTCTGCAGTTAGGGACAGTGCAGGAAAGGACTCAAGACACCAACAGTGGCCCATAATGAAGCCAGACTCTGATGCCAGTGCAGATGGTGTGGATCAGTCTCATGCTGGCACCCATCTGAGATCAAGCCTGGTGAAGCAGATATTTTTCACACAAGGAGGAGATCTAGTGCTACTGAATCACTGGTCTTCCTCAGTTAGCTGGGAGCAGAATTCACAAAAATTGTTACTGGCATCCGTCTGTCCTGAGAAACAATGGAGTCAAACCACTGCATTAGCAGCACCGAAGTGACTTCCCCAGGGCACCAGGGTTCTGGGCTGCCCATAGCTGTCAACTTACAGATTTGAAAATAAGGGACCAGCAGCCTCGAAAATAAGGGATCAGCAGCCAAAATAAGGGATTTTCCAAGCACAGGTATGTTCAACTTCTGAGCCCCTCTGAGCCAAAGGCAGAAAGCCCAGTCAGCAGCCAAACGAAGCCTCAAGCGGTGGTTCCCATAGCGTAGCAACCCAGCAAAGGGGATACAGCAAGGAAAACCACCATAACCTCTCTGCTGGGAAGCACTGAGCAAAGGCAAGTCCCGAGGCAACGCGACCAATTTGATCGGCACAAGGCATGCAAGCTCCACCCTCCAGTCGTTCTTAGACTCCTTATTGGGTGAGCAACACAGCCAAGCAACACAGTTGGAGCCTCCCTCCTCCCTGGCTGCAGGCAGGGAGGGAGAGGAGCTGCTTCCTTTGAAACCCGGGAAATTTAAGGGACATCATCAATAAGGGACAGCAGCAGGACACGGCGCTGGGATAAGGGAGTTTCCCGCCAAATAAGGGACGCTTGACAGCTATGGCCCAGACCACCTCACTGATGTGATCCCAAGGAAAGCAGAGCAAGACCTTTGGGCACCAGCTTGGCTGCAGTTGCTGGAATGAAGTGTACAAGGTGCCACCCAACCGGCTTAGGGACTCTGCTCCACATGTGTGTATCGTTTTCTTCTCCTGAAGATATCTTCCAAGGCAGAAGATGTTTCCAATCAGCGTTTTCCTTCTCCTAGATGGGCTTCCTACCCAGATTGATGAGCCTTATCTGCCCCTCACTTCCCTCTGCGGCATGTGCAGAAACCTCCTTCTTGACTGTTGGACCCACTCTTGGTCTCATCTGCTCCATCGGCCAAAGTCTGTGTTTGCCTGCAGTGGAAGCCCCTAACTCAATCAGGGTTTGAGATCCATCGGCTCCCCTCACCTGGTTTAGCCGGCCAGTCAAAGTCGTTCCTGGGATGTGGCCGCTGTTGCATGCTGACAGCTTCTAGGAGCCACAGGTGAGAGTTGAGTTTGAGGACCAAAGATAGACAAACTAACACTGAAGGAGCACGATGTATCCCCCACAAGGTATTACCCCTCCCCTAACACTCCATAATGTATTAGATTTAAGACAGGGTGGTATCCACCAGAATAATTCTGCGATGCCCGACAGAAATATACATATTTAAAAATAATATGCTAAAATCTCCCGTCCTCTGAGTAGAGTTCACTTTCAATTCTACCCAGTTATTTGTCTGCCTGATCAGTTTGTGTGGTTACCAGAATGGCCCATCTTCTAGAGACAATATTGCTGTCTTTTCCTTTCGTCTTCCCTGAGCCGAGTGGCCATATTTTTAAGTGGCAGGAAAACTGACTTGTTTCTTTGTTAACTGTGCTTCGTGGGATATGCTTTTCTGCTTTTTAAAGCCACCAACTTTTTTTTTTACCATAACACAAAACACACCCACAGTAAAGAACACATATGGCAATATTACACTTCACTTCTCAGGCCAGTCCCTAACAATGTGGTCTGAGTTTTAAAGGTTTGATCTAGTTTGATCCTGTGTCTATATTTATTTGCATCCCATAAGTGAAACCAATATACTTACATTTGCTAATTTCCCTGGATTTGCCAACTATGCTTTTCATTTCCCGAGTCTTATAATGTCAGATACAGGATAAGGCTTCAAATACTACTTTAAAGGCAGGAGAAAAAGGAAACCTCAGTAAGGTAAAGGACCCCTGGACGGTTAAGTCCAGTCAAAGGTGACTATGGGGTTGAGGTGCTCATCTCCCTTCAGGCTGAGATGTCCACAGACAGCTGCCCAGGTCACGTGGCCACTATGACTAAACCACTTCTGGCACAACGGGACACCGTGATGGAAACCAGAGCGCACGGAAACGCCGTTTACCTTCCTGCCACAGAATACAGTGGTATCTCGGGTTACAGACACTTCAGGTTACAGACTCTGCTAACCAAGAAATATTCCCTCGGGTTAAGAACTTTGCTTCAGGATGAGAACAGAAATTGTGCTCCGGTGGCACGGCAGCAGCAGGAGGCCCCATTAGCTAAAGTGGTGCTTCAGGTTAAGAACAGTTTCAGGTTAAGTACGGACCTCCGGAACGAATTAAGTACTTAACCCGAGGTACCACTGTGTGTGTGTATGTGTGTGTACACACACACACACACAATTCCTATAATTTCCAAAATAAATTTTATTTTGTAAAAGCAGTGTGTATTATCTGAGAAAAGGTTTAACTGTAACATTCAAGCGATCATGAAATTATCGCCTGCCCTCTTAATTTCAAGAGTTAATTGTATGCACTGCTAGAAATTATAACGTTTTAAAATTAATAATAATAATAATATCTTTATTGTCATTGCCCCTTCGGGGACAACGAAATTACTTATTATTATTAACGCTTTTATCTCAATTTCTGTTTGCTTTGCTGAAACTACAAACATGAAATTGTTCTTAAAATTTAAATATTTCCTTCCCTAGCTACTTGCCTCAAAAGTTCAAGAGAACCACAAAATTGGAAGGAAAATATAGTTATATCCAAAGTTAGCCCTGCTAACCCATAAGCCCTGTTATACCCATTTAAATTAATGGACATGACTAACTTTGGTCCATTAACTTAGATACAACCCTTAATGCTTAAATTCCCTTTATGGCCATGTATTTCCTGTACTGCTGCATTGGTACTAATGATATGAAAGGCTTCTTTTTGCAGTTAAGGGTTTGCACTCAGGTTTACTGGAATGATGAAATAACTTATCAACTAAGAGCTACAGCAAGAGAACAACTGGATTAAGTTGTAGAGCACCTGCACGAAGACTCAAATCCAAGGTAAGGCAGGAAACCTGGAGAGTGAACAACCCTGAGCTAAATGGAAAAATGGTCTGACACAGTATAAGACCTATGTACATTTTTTTTGAGACCCAGGCACAACTTCCAGGCTTTAAGTACACATTCATTTCCACAGGTGAAATATCCATTTCCTTGACAATCTGGTGTGTATTTAATATTCTGCAACTCCTATTGGGTCACAGAGGATCACACATGATATATTTGGTTAGGTGTGATGACGTGGATAATAGCTTGCATATGTATGCACCAACAATATGCAAAAATAGATTAAAAGACAACGGCGATTCAAGTGAAAAAGGACAGGTAGAATCAGAAACTTAGTGGGGGAAACGGCAAAAATATACATATATCCTCATAATTTCAGGAAAAATCTGGGGGGTGGGAGTGGGGCAGAATCACTGCTGTTTCCTGAAGGCAACATCTGTGCGCCACGTGGAGTGCTGTCCCCATGCAGCTGGTGCTGATCTTCCCAGGCAGAGGAGGCCAGCTCAGCTCTAGGCAGACACTTCTTCTCCTTATCTAGTTTTATGCAATGCAAAGGGAAACGCTCCCCCCCACTGCCTTCGTATTTGCTATTGGGGAGTGATGTCCAAGCTGTAAGGGCCAAGGAGATCTAGTGGGAAATCAACAAATGGGCAGATGTCTAGATTGCGTTTTTAGAGGGGAACAGGAATTGAGTCAGGTGAGAAGATTGGAGCACAGTATATAATCAAGGCATCAATAATGCCCCTGTTTACAACTTCTTTATTAAAGAGCTACTCCAGCTTGCTTTCTTTTTTGAGGACTGTATATTGCAGGAGTATCCAACCGAGGCGAGAAAATTCTGCCAAATTCCAAGCAAGTCCTGTCTCCATTCCTGCAGTTTGGTTAGGACACCAGACTGGTTCCTTATAGACATGCTGCACTGTGGAGACTTCTACAGACATGGCGGTTTCTCTTTTTGCATGGCAGATGAGTTTTGTTTTAGAGGTGTCTATGTGCCACTTCAGCACAAAGATGCTCGGGTCTCCTTACACATTAACGCAAACCTCTACTGTGTAACCCAATGGCCAAGGGTTTTGGCTGGGCTTCTTCTCAGGTGTTTGCCACACAATATCACACCCCCGGAGTCCAAGTTTTCAGATCCGGAACAGCTCCCCATTTGGGGACCTCCACCCACAATCAAAAGGAAACACAGTGGGGCCTTGGTTCTTGAACTTGATCTGTTCTGGGAGTCTGTTCGACTCCCAAAACCATTCGAAAACCAAGATGCAGCTTCCAATTGGCTGCAAGAGCTTCCCGCACTCAAGCAGAAGCCGTTTCGGACGTTCGGCTTCCAAAAAACGTTTGGAAACCAGAACACTCACTTCTGGGGTTGCGGCATTTGGGAGCCAATTTGTTCAGCAACTAAGCCATTGGGGAACCAAGGTACTGCTGTCCTGCTGACCATGCCACCCCCCTGGGGGGTTTTTGCTGGGGCCTTTCGCGGGAGGGGGCCCTTTGCCAGGGCCACAGGAGGAAGCTCATGGGGGGGCTGCAAGGGCTCCTCTGGGCCTGGGAAAGGACCCATTCTGGTCTGGCCAGGGAGGCTGGCTGGGGCAGCGGGGCCTATGAAAGCTGGGGCCCGTCTCCTGCCCCGGCTGCCTGAGGGGCATAGCTGTCAACCTTTCCTTTTTGTACGGGAAATTCCCTTATTCCAGTGCTGTTTCCCGCTGCTATCGTGGATTGTTAGATATCTCGTAGACTATCCCCAGGACAGGTGAGGCTCCTGATCCCTTATTTTCGATGCTGCTGATCCCTTATTTTCAAATCTGAAAGTTGACAGCTATGCCGTGGGGGGCCCTCCCCGAAGAGAACCCTTCTTCACTGCAGATCCCAGAGACCTCTCTCCGCCGGGGACCCTCCTCTCTTGCCCCCTCCCCATGGCGGGGCCCCAGAGGCCTCTCACCCCGTTCCTCCTACCGGGGGCCTCTTGCCATGGGGGGGGGGGAGAGGGGAGAAGGCTGCTCTCCTCCTCCCCCCGCCAGGCCGGCCTTCTTCCCTCAGAGGGAAGCGCCAGGCGCCTCCTCCGCCCCACCTGGAAGGGGCTCCGTCCTCTTCCCCCCCCCCAGTCCCCAAGGGAGCGCGCGCGGACGGAGCGGCGAGGCGCGAACTTGGCGCTTCTCCTCCTCCTCCTGCCGGCCGGGCGCCTCCCGCCTCAGCCGCGCCGCCGCACATCCGGGCCCCGCCGCCGCCGCCCTGGCCTCGCTCTTGCCTCCTCCCGAGCCCCCCTGGGCCGGAAGTGACGACGGCCAGGTTTCCCCCACGCGGGCGGGAGCGAGGAGTCGCGTGCCCCTCCCTGCTCGCGCGCTCGGAGAGCGGGGGGGGGGAGAGAGTGTGGGGCGTCCGCGCGCGCTGAGGAGAAGGTTGCCGGGCGGACTGAGTGCGCCAAGCGCCGCGCGGGCCAACGGTCTCCCGTCGGGTGCTGACTCGCGCACGCGCGGTGATGCGCCAGCCGAACCCCCTCCCCCGCGCGCGTCTCTGGCCCGGGAGTGGGCGGCGGGCTGTCCGTCAGGGTCTTGGCGCCGCCCCTTCCGGCGCGCGAGGCTGGGCCGGCGCCTGCTGGTCTCCTCCCTCTCTGTGTCTCTCTCCCTTTTGTGAGTTATAGCAACGGTTGCCTTGAGAGCCAGGCGCCATAGTCACCGTAGTCCTGGCGACTGTTACCCACCAACAACAACGGCTCCGCTCCGACTCCGCCGCCGCCGCCGCCGCCTCCTCCTCCCGCCGCGGCTCCTCCTCACCCCCGTCCTCCTCCTCCTCCTCCTCCTCGCCCCGCGGCGCCTCAGCCTCGCCCACTACCACCGCCACCACCACCACAGCCAGCGGCCACAGCAGCGGCGGCGCCCCGGCAGCCCCCCTCAGCCCAGGTGAATATGCCGCTCGCGCCCCCCCTCCCTCGCCCCCCTCCCTTTCCCGGCCTGGCTCTGCCCGGGGAGGGGGGGAGAGCGAAGGCCGGCTGCCCCGCGAGAGCGACGCGCGCGTGGAAGAGAAATCCCCGCGGCGCCCCCCCCTCCGCCCGGCCTGCTTGGCGTCCTCCTCGCGGCGGCGCCCCCTCCCCCGCCGAGGAGTTTGGAGGGGGGAAGGGAGGGGGCGCCGGGGGGGGGGGGATCAGAGCTTTTTGTTTGCTTCGACCTGCCGGTTTGGTGTGGGGTTTTTTATTGGGTGTGGGGGGAGTAAGGTCACAAACTAAACAACTCTGCGTGGGGTTTGCAAATAATAATAATAATAATAATCGACGGCAATGCAGAAATAACCCCTTTTGGTACTTGCCTGCTGTTTGCCCTGCCGAGATCCTCGGGAGCTGCTGCGATGGTGGTGTAGCGGGGGGAGTCAGGTGCAGCGGCGGGCGGTCCGCATCTCCCTCCGGGTCTCGCTTCGGATTCAGCAGCCCAGATCCCCCTCTCTCTCGGAACTCGTGTGCGGGCCTCGGGCTCCCGTCGAGGTTGCGAGGTTCTGGGTGAACTTTTCTCTCCTGATCCTCCTCCTCCTCCTCCCCTCGCTGCCTCTTTAACCTCTTCTGGGCTTTGGGGGGAGCAGGTTGCTCTTGTGCCTTGGTCATTGGCATGCAAACAACCCTCCTTGTGCTGCAAATCACTCTCCTGCTTTAAACACCTCGCTACATAAACACAGGTTTAGTGGGAGAAATCTTGCAGAAATTCAGTTTTTGCATGCTCGAGTTTTAATCCAAATTGACTGCCTGTGCGTAACTTGGCTATACTGTAGCTTGCCCACCTGGAGTGTGCCTGTGGCTGGTAGAGAATCTGCATTTTATGTTTTATTAACTGGTGCTTTGGGATTAGAGGGCACTCACGTAAAGAAATTAAATTTCATTTTATTTATGAGACTTATTAAACATGGGCATGAATTAAATGGGGGGGACATGTACCTAGAAATTTTATTTATTAATTGATGTAGTTTTTAGTGGTATCTTACTGTTTTTACTTGCGACTTTTTAATTCCCCCAAATTGTGAAACTGATCAACCATAAAAAATTATGAATCTTCTGAACTTGAAATATCTGTGCATTTAATCATTTTCTTGTTGTTAGTTAAGATCTGCAGATTAGTACTTAGAGCATATGGTAATCACTTTTTCTTTCTGGACAAAAGGTAACATTTGTGATGCCTCTTCCTCAGTGGGTCTGCTTGTTGATGTTCAGTTACTTTGCACCTGACCCCACTCCCTTTTAATATAGCCCCAAATCACCTTTCAATGAGTAATGCTAGTCATTGGAGTCAATGTATTATTTAGACTATAAGCGTCTGTACCTGCGTGTATGCTCAATTTAACTCAGTTAAATAGGACTTACTTCTGTGTAAACATGCATAGGATTGATCTGCATGGATACTAATGACATGAAAAGTCTTGTTACTTCACTGCTTTTAATTATTATGATTTTTGGAGAGGTGCTAATGTTTCCTAACTGGAGTCCTGTAAATTTTGTTGATTCTTTATAAAGAAGCCTAATTTAATTGTTAATAATTGTTATTCCTCACATTTGTGAAACCTGCATGGAACTGGTTGTTGTTTGTAGCAGTGCCAACAGAAATATATTGATTTATTTGACAGAGCAACCC
Organism: Podarcis vaucheri; assembly: GCF_965113315.1. NCBI lineage: Eukaryota > Metazoa > Chordata > Lepidosauria > Squamata > Lacertidae > Podarcis > Podarcis vaucheri. Next base: position 13,307,490 of record NC_138755.1, read on the forward strand.
CTGAAGAATGTGGCAGTGTCTATTATTCCTTGAATTGTCAAGTGCAGAGCAGATTAGGTTAGATAATTGATGCTTTGGTAAAGCTGGGACTATTTTCTGAATTGAGATTTGTGTGCCACATAGTTTTATTCCATAAACATATCTTACACCTTCTATACTAAAGGTACATGATAATTCAATGAAGATTGAACAGGAGAAGCAATACATCATTCTCCTATTACACATTACCATGTGAATATTGAATACAATTATTTTGTTTGTTAAGAAGATACAGCCACTTCAGAATATAGTTTACCTGTTTATAGTCTTTTAGGGTGACAGTGATTTTCTTCATTCCTCCTATTGGTTGCATCCACCTGTTGTCTTATTTTAGATGTTTATAGCTAGGAAACGGATCTGATGATTGTCTTCTCTCTAGCACATTTAATACAACAGTGCAGTCAGTCCTTGATCAGCGAGATTAGTCTTCCAAAGGCAGAAAGCAATAGGGTAGGATATTTGTCTAGTCTTGAAAGTTTAGTAAGATACCTTATGATCTGATAGTTCAAGGAGGGAACCCTTTCCCAACCCACTACAATTCCCCAACTAATCAGATTTGGGTTGTTTTTGGGGGGGAGGGGAGGAATGGAATATTTGTGTCTTCTAATGACAGGTTCAGTAGCCATTCTTGTTACTGATACTTAGGTTCACAAATGTTGCTAAATTACTCTTAGCCATAGATAATTCCTGTGGTATCACTGCTAGGTATAAGATACCAGAATTGGTGCTCTGATACTTACCGAGTTGATCCCTAGGAGGCAGAGTAGATTTGTTTGCCTGCTCAAGACTCAAATCTATGGCATTGTGAATCAGAAATGCCCTTTCCTCCTATGATCTTTTAGAAAGGGAACCTTCTTCCTTGACACCCCCCCCCCATGACCGGCATACCCCTGAGTGTGTATCAATTTTAATTTATTTATCTTGTGTATTTATAAAACAAATTAGTTTTTGTTCTTCCTGTGCTTCTTGAGATACTGTGTACAGTTTTTGTTCTATCCCAAGAGCTAAGGGCATTTCATGAGATGATAGTTCAAAAGACAAGCATCTGAACATATATTAAATCCATGTTTTTGTTCTTATTCCAATTTCCCAATTTCCTAACTAAAGAGAGCTGCAGCTTCCAACCAAATTTAGTACTCCCACCAATGGCCTACTTTTCCTTCCTTATCTGATGCTTGCACCTATTTGAGGGTATAAATACCCCCCTTTCCAAGAGAAGTGTAATGTTTACCCACTATTATAGCGAAGATCCATGTTTTTATTTACTGCCGTGTTTGTATACTACATGGTTGTGATATGGATGTCTACATATTATTAAGTAGAACTGAAAATGAAGGAGTGTCAGCACCCCCATTGTTCAGCCTGGACACTGAGGTCCAGCGCTGAAGGCCTTCTGGTGGTTCCCTCACTGCGGGAAGCCAAGTTACAGGGAACCAGGCAGAGGGCCTTCTCGGTAGTGGCACCCGCACTGTGGAACACCCTCCCATCAGATGTCAAAGAGAAGAACAACTACCAGACTTTTAGAAGACATCTGAAAGCAGCCCTGTTTAGGGAAGCTTTTAATGTTTAACAGACCACTGTATTTTAATATTTTGTTGGAAGCCTCCCAGAGTGGCTGAGGAAACCCAGCCAGATGAGCGGGGTATAAATAATAAATTATTAATATTATTATTAAACTGGGGAAACTCTTCTGGGGCTGCCTAGCCAATGTTCAGTTACTAGGAACTGCACATAAGGGTGCATTTGTATTGTCTCACATGTAGGCATATCCCCTACCCCCTCTTACATATATATTATACATACATGCACACAAGTACATTCACTCTCTTTTGTACCCTTTATCATGTATGTACATCTGACATGCAAACAGTTCTTGCCCTTTCTTTAGCATCACGTAGCACCTGATTTGCGCATACAGTTAACACTGTATTCAAGTAATCCTTGGCTTGCTGTGGAATTTTGTGGAGGGGAGCAGCATCACTTTCCCATTGGTTCAGCTTGAATGGAGAAGGCTGACAGAAAGTGGGTAGTTTACGGAAGTGCCTCACACTAAAGAGGAACCACTGCATCCATATGGGTCACCAGCTGTAACTTCAAACCTTGGGGGAAACAGTTGAATCTTGCTTACTCAGAGAGTGATTGCTCTTCCCATGTAAGGAATACTCAGCGTTTCCCTCAAACCTCAGTTCTGCAACTACTGGTTAGGACTTCACTTGGGTGGAAGGGGTCTGTGTGTGTGTGTGTACGTGCGTGCATGTGTGCAGCAGCAGCAGCAAAAAGTTGCTTCTCCTTTGTGTAGGCCAAGGTCATTGATCTTTCCATATCTTGTTAGCCTCTTCTTAGCTCTTCACCTGTGCTGGAGCCTGCTGGAAGTGATACAGTCCCCTTCCACAGGATACAAAATAGCTACTCCAATACACATTGTAATTATGATTTGGGTCTTGGTTGTCACCATCTACAAGAAGGAAGCTGCTGTAGGGGTGGTGGACTTGTAGCTCTGCCATTATTGGACTCCAGCTGCCTTCAGGCCCAGTCTGTGGCAGTAGCTAGGAATGCTGAGTGGTGGAGTCCAGTTAGTAGTATCTATTGGGCCAGTGAAGTGGAAGAGATTTCTCCTGGCTTCCTATACCATTTTCACTTGCTCCTTTTCCTGGAAGCCTAATGGAGATAAGTTCCTGCGGCATGTAGACCTGTCCTGTGATGTGGAAGAAAGAGCCATAAAACAACTGTGGGATGGGAATGCACCATGGGACATCTGCAATAGGACATTATAAGTGGGGTCTGGTTTTTATGGGACAGTCACTTCTGAATAATTTAAGAGAAAAGTCATACATTCATTGCAGGAATGTGACAGCCCTTGTGTAAGCCGCTTAAAATCACTTTTATGATTTAAATAAATAATTTTGATTAAATAATAATATTCATTAGATTATCATTCTGAAAAGAAATAGGATAAACTATACTTTGAGCATTTCAAAAATAAAAATGTCCAACTTAGAAATCTCCAAGAGGATTGTTTAAGCTGTCCAAGTATCTTACTCCATCGTTGAATAGTTTTTGATGTTTTTCTCCAGACACCTAACTTAAATTTATCTTGCTGTAGTCTTGTTATTTCTTTGTTAATGTTTATATTGTGAATGTGCTATTTGTGAGATCATGCAGCAAGTTGCAGGTACATTTCTGATATGATCATGGTGTCTGTAAAGAAACCCTTTAGCATAATTGGGGAGTGGCAGTATTTAAAACTCTGTTCTAGGGGTGAGAAATGCTCTGTGTGCAGTTGCATACATCAGGGGTGTACTATTTTGTCTTTATGGGCGAGAATGGAAAATCCCTCTCTGTGTGAAGCTCTGTACCACTGCCATGATGCATACAGGTACATTGGACCACAGATTGGGTACTGATCTCTCATAAGTGAGTTTGATTTCTGGGAGCTGCTCGTTTGGGCAGGAAAAAGAATGTTAGTAGGCATTTGAGGCCTTCTTGTTGAGAAACTATATGAACATTTAATGCTTGATTATGCTGATTCTGTTATTGCCCACCCCCCATTTCTTTTGCAAGTACTATTTAACACATTGTTTTCCACTTACTTTTAAAAAATTGTTCCTGTATATTCATTATACTTTTGTATATTCCTAATGACTTATCCAGCAGAATAGCAGATGTTATGCTAGCCGGTCCTGACAAGAACAGTTGGTATTTTTAAAAATACGTGCAGCCTAGAGTACATAGCTGAAAAAGTGTGATTAAGGATGGATTTAAATTCATCTGGTGTTATAACCTCATTAAAACTTTGGATTTTAGGCACTGGTGCTCTCTTCATGTTCACAATATTTTAAATGGATTTTTCCATGTGGTATAAATAAAAAGCAAGGTAGGAGTCTTAAAAGCCTGATCCTAAAGATTTGTTGTAAATTGGAGCATAGGATAGACTAATACTTAATTGTTCCAGCACCACCCAACTAATGTATAACTGGCTTGCAGAACTGCATACTCAAGCACTAAAGTAAGAATATTCTCCTAGAATTTGCTGTTTTTAAATTATCTTTTACTTGACAATGATTATGAGAGAAAGTTTACATTATTATCCTATCTGCTATGTCTTTGGATTCATATGGCCACTTAATTCTAGAATACTGCTATTTTGTGAAGTCAATACAGTCTAGTGAATAACTGACATGTATTAATGTGAAAAGCCAATGCAAGTTGTGCATGCATACATTTTAAAGTTTGCTGAGCTTACATTGGGTTGAACATGCATCAGATCTATGGTAGAAAAAGTTACTTGCTTTGTCACCTAAGATGAGTAGGAATTTTCTGCATGTTGGGGTGCTTTTGTAAATTAGAGGTTTTCCCCCAAAATTTATATTTTTCACAGGCTTTGGAGGGAATATGATCATCATGCTTATTGTTGGTTTCTGTGTGTTTTAGATAATTCTCTTTTTGTTAAATGTGATAGGGTTTTTAAATTGTATATGTTAGTTGCCTAGAGGCATTTTGTATTGGGTAACAAATCAGTTATACAGTAATTAGTAATAAGAGATAAATTTTCTCCATCAGTGGTCAACCAGCATTCCCAAGGCAGTTTACAAAATCTTCCTCTTAACCACCTCCTACAGCTCTCGGTGTGCATCAGATATTTTGCATGAGTATGTTTGCGTATAGTAAATGTAAGTGTATTTGTGGGCTATGACTTGCGAAGCTAGTGAAATGATTGACAAGGTATGTGGCTCTCGGCTAAAGATGGCTAAAAGTCACCTTGAGCCTCAGAAAAAAGTCGTCATGTAAATGCCAAGTTATACATTTTCAAAAAGGATTAACAGTGTGATTGAATTACTGGAAATGTTAGCGTTTCGTTAAATACAAGGTGCTACTCAAAAAGGTAGAATAAAATAGAATAATATTGTATAATATACAAGCCTGAGAGCACTCGTTATAGGTCAGGGAGAGGCATCAAACAGCACCCTACCATTATGAAACCTTAAGGTAACCACTTTAAATAAAGATGATTCGTCTTAGTCACATTAAATTTGGCATAAATGTGGTCTATGTGGTGGACTTTATAAGGTTCAAAAAATCTTTTGAAACTGTTCATGATGCAACAGTTTAATGTTTATCATCTGAAGTGCTGCCCTGTTTATCATTTTTTGCTCCTGTAACGTGCCTTCTACCATTTCTACTGGATTAAATAGTATAAATAAATAAATAAATCTAGAAAATTGAAGGGATTTTAACTTTCCTTGTTTGATGAAACAGTCATGGTCATTATAATCCAACATTGTACAAATCTGGAGCAGATATGGGAGGGTGGAAAGGGAAGTACTGTTGTGCTGGCAGAGGTCTATTCTGCTTGTGCAAGGATGCTGCTGGAATACAACCTGTGTTCATAACAATATATTTTAGTTAAGACTCGAATTTCAGTTTTAAATCAACCAATTAAGTAAATGCAAGGTATACTGCTACATATGCTTAGGGCCAGATTGACTCTTCTTGAGTAAAATCTGTTCTCAAAAGAACACTGACTGCCACCATACTGAGGAGGTGTAAAGCTAATGAAACTAGGAGGATGTCGAAAGAGGGGGAGTGAGTGGGATTGTATGTGTGCAACAGATTGATTGTGAAGTACTCGGCTCTACGTGTGGGGATTGTGCTAAGTGCCTGTAGGAGGTTGGACTGACAATGAATGGACTCAAACAAGTCCAAGAGATCTTGATAGCTAAATACAGTAAAGATACCAACTTGGTCTTCATCTAGTAAATGATGATGGTGATGATGATAATAATTATTATAATACTTTTTTTTTTGTACCCCACTCATCTAACTGGGTTCCTTTAGCCACTCTGAGTAGCTTCCAACAGGGTATACATTGCATGTTAATTTGGGCTGCAGTTTATATACATACTTGCCTTCTGAGTAGACATGTCGGAGAGAGTGAGTGTGCCATGGCTAAACACAGAACTGAACTGCCATTGTCTGAATAATCACTTTTGGTAGTTCATTGTTAGACCTACCCCTTCCTGCTCCCTGCTTCTTCTTTTTAAAACAAACAAACAAACAATAGAGTTATGGACTCAAAATCAGAAGAGGAAAGAAAGTTAAAAATTTAATCATGCACCAAAAGAAGGAAAAAGAGAAAGAAAGAAATTATTATTTTACGTGCCTAATCTTAACTTCTGCAACATGTAAAGAGTAAACACACCTATTGTGCTTGCTTACAGTTTAGCTTCCCTGCATACATGTTCTGCCTTGGACTTCCATCCTAAATTGTTTTTCTCTGCAGTTGGCGCACGTAAAAGGAGCCAGTGCTATATCTGTGCTTAATATCCTTTTAAATTCTAAATTCTGATTATCGTAACTTCTTTCCTAGATACAGAACACAGTTCTATCAATGTTTAACAACAAATTATTTTGCTGTATAAATTCCAAATTTTAATTTTGACAGCCAGTCCCTTGCAAACCTTATTTTAGTCTCCCAGATGCAACTTTGTACATGTTTACCTACAAGTTAAACCAGCAAAGTGATTAACTAATATACTCTTATCAAAACATCAAACTTGTTATGCTTATAAATTCTAAGAATTTATTTATTTTAAACTGAGCCAACTTGTTACAAAGTCCAGTCCTGTGCATGTTTCGTATGACATCTGCAAAATCATAATCTAAGGACGTGACCCCTTCTGGAAGGGCCCCCCACTTGACTTTGAAGTCCACCAAGTGGCCCACATCCCATCTCTAGTGTTCCTAAACTTTAAGGTAACTTGAATCATTATTCTACTTGGTAAGTTCTAAGCTTTGGAAGGATCATGTGTAAAAACATACTAAGAGCAGGTCACCTTTGCTAAACTATCAGTGTCAGCAGCTGAAATTTAGTAAAAGTTTTAATGAATTCTCAGGCTGTTATATAACACCTCTCAATTTTGATATTTGCTGTGGTTTTCATTCCCTTCTCAATCTGCCACCAGAGGGTCAACATTTCATAATGTTACTTTAGAAACTCAAAATAAGGCTGGTAAGATTCACCTGTTCCACTCTTAACTTTTGTGGAATCATGAAAGTACAGTGGTGCTTCGCAAGACGGAAAACTCGCTAGACGAAAGAGTTTTCCGTTTTGGAGGTGCTTCGCAAAATGAATTTCCTATGGGCTTGCTTCGCAAGACGACAATGTCTTGCAAGTTCCTGCTGGTTTTTTTTCCTCCCCCCCCCCCTATTTCTAAGCCGCTAAGCCGCTTATCAGCTGATCCGATCAGCAGATAAGCCGCTAAAAGCCGCTAATAGCGCTAATCCGTCGATGGGCTTGCTTCACAAGACGAAAAAACCGCTAGACGAAGAGAATCACAGAACGGATTCTTTTCGTCTTGCGAGGCACCACCTTATAAAGTCTACTATTCTAGAACTATCTGTGACTGAATTTGAATGTCTTGGAAGTTATATAGGCTGTTTGTGCTGCTTTTCCTGGAAATCTTACAATTCCTGTAGTCTGCTACCATAGACTTGATCTTTAAAAGTTCTCAATTGCTGTAGAGTTGCAGTATTTGATTACAGTCACAAGTGAGTTCTCCTGGTTCATCATTAGGAAGTGAAAATTGAATTGTGTGAACTGGGAGAAGTAATTTTGAAGAGGGAAATTATATATACATGTCTCTGAGTTAAAACATGGGAGGCTAGAACTATTTAGATCACTGCTTTGTGGTGGAACAGAGTGAATGTTAGCCTCCCTCCCTGCCAAAATACAATGAAATATTTTAGATTGCGCGGGAGGGAAAGCTTGTGTGGTATAGAAATAACATGGGAAATTAGGGTTCAGATCCTCACTCAGCTATGAAGCTCACTGGGTGACATTAGGTCATTCATTGTCTCTTAGCCTAATCTACTTCACATGGTTATGAGGATTAAATGGGGAGGAGAAGAGAATAAAATATGTCCCCTTAGCTTCTTGAAGGAAAGGTGGATGAAATAAAAAAATAAAAATCCTGGTCCAAAATAATTTGCTAATATAATACAAACACATTCACATATGGTTATAATCTCTGAAAATTTAAAACATGACCCTCATTAGTTTGGCTGAGCTATAATGATCTCTTCCCTTGTGTATCCAACTTCACCGAACCTTTCCTGGTTTGTTTAAACCACAGTTTCCTGTGAGGTCTGAACTGGGAAACTAGTTTAAAGGCTTTCAGAAAGGCAGGATACCAAACTGGGATCTTTTCCCCCTCTCTTGTCTCAGCTGGGATAGCTCAGCTGGTAGAGTAAGATACTCTTAATCTCAAGTGTCGGTGGGTTTAAGTCTCAAGTTGCGCAAAAGATTACTGCATTGCAGGGGGGGGGGGAGGGTGAAGTAGATGACCCTTGTGGTCCCTTTCAGCTCTACAGTTCTATGATTTTATCACATCTTGTGTTCTAATAATTGTGGTATCTCCCGTTTCAAGTGTTTGTGTCCTGTGTGTGTGGAGAGGGCAAGGTGGAGGAATGAACCCAAAAGCCCAAGACCTGATTGCCTACAGTAGGTGTGGGAGACCTCTGACCTTGGGGGCTACATGTGGTCCTCAGCTTCATTTTAAATGGTCCCCAGAGCTATCAGACCCCGGTTCCTTTCTCATCCTTGCATCCCTGAATTCCACAGCCTTCTATTAAAGGGGGAAGAAATGAAGCCATCATTTAATTCTGGTGAACAACTAGCAGAACATCTTTTTAATACTGTTTGTTTCAAAAAAATAGTTTTAATTATGACCTAATGGAATGATTCCTTCAAATAAATCCCACAACTCTGGCTCTGACCAACCACTGGTGTGTTGCCCCCAGAATATCTCCAAGGGAATGTGGCAGAAAAGTTCCCTACATGTTTGAGGATAGGGAAAGAAATATTATCTAAGACCTACAGTACATGTGATAGAAAGCAGACTTTTCAAAATGGAGGAAATGTTAAAATAAGGGCTCTTCTCTGATATGGATAATTGGTAGCTTTCGAGATCAATATTAAAATAGTTCTTTTTCCACTTTCAATTTGCCATTGCCATATTTTAACTGTGGAGTTACGATCAGAAATGAGTTCTAACAGCAGCAGACTGATATGAAACAAACAAAAAGAACAAGCTTTTAAAGTATTTAAGATACTTATTTTCAATGCTAATTTTGAGGGAAATTGTCTTGCATTTAATTTGACAAGTTATAAATTAATCAGAAATATTTATGGAACTAAAACAAACTTTCAAACTGACTATTAAGAAGATAGCATGCTGTTGTTGGTAGATTTTTTAAGCTGGGTTCTTTGTCAGAGGAATAAAGGCTTACTTTAAGTACCCCAAAGTGCATTTTTTAATTATGAATGATGCTATTCATCTTATCTAAGAATAAAGGGAGAAAACTGCATGTTTACGTTCAAAAGTAATGTTTTCCCAACATGTACATTAATCAGTAGATGGCATTATTTATGGGATTTAAGCACTGGTGGATGTGAGCAGTATTTGTGCAAGGGTTCCCAGGTGCAGTGTAGCTCGGTATTTTGAAGATGTAAGATTAGGTGGAAAGACTCTGGTTTCTTCAGCTGGTGAGGGACAGATGGTTGCTTGAAACAGGTGTCACTTTTATTTCTCATGTATTGTGTTGGGACTTCCAGTGGCTAACAAAAGGACTGCCAAAAGCATGTGGCAATGGCATCATCTGCATTTTTAATTAGCAAAATGTAATCTTATGTTTTACTTTTCTTTGGGAAGCATTTTACTTGGCTGAATGTTTTATTAGTCTCACACTTTTCAGAGCACATTCTTATACTTTAAAAAAAGCTCTAATCCTCTTAGGAGGTGGTTGTTTTTAATAAAAAGGAGTGTGCATGTGTGCATTAGAAATGTAATTTAGCAGTGTTTCAGTCTATGCAGGTAGAGGTGATCCTTGTAATTTGCTTTATAAAGCAAGGAACAGTACTACTTTTATTAACATTCATTTTGATAAAAAATTAATGACAGCCACTCTGAACATATATTGCTCCGAGTATTGGTTAAAGTCAAACTATAAACTAAATTTACAGGTCGAATTTCCACACAGTGTCTTTTGAAGCGGTGGTAAAGCGACCCCTGACCATTAAGTCCAGTCGTGGACAACTCTGGGGTTGCGGCACTCATCTCGCTTTAGTGGCCGAGGAAGCCGACATTTGTCCGCAAACAGTTTTTCCAGGTCATGTGGCCAGCATGACTAAGCCGCTTCTGGCGAAACCAGAGCAGCGCACGGAAATGCCGTTTACCTTCCCGCTGGAGCGGTACCTATTTATCTACTTGCACTTTGTCGTGCTTTCGAACTGCTAGGTTGGCAGGAGCTGGGACCGAGCAACGGGAACTCACACTGTTGCAGGGATTCGAACTGCCGACCTTCTGATCAGCAAGCCCTATACTCTCTGGTTTAGTGTGTTTGGATGAACAATTGCGCTAGAAGTTCACAGAAGAGCACTAACGGACAATTTCCTTATATCTCTGCAATGGTGCCACCATCCATTCTCAGTTATATTTTATCTACACAGTCAGAAGGAATTTTAGGAAGGAAAAAGTCATATTGAAAAATACAACTTTCAAGCCATCTGGCCCCAAAGTGGCAACTAGGCATTCTGTTTTGGCAACTGTAACCGAGTTTAAGGAGCCATTTTGCACCTAGCTTATATTCTAACACCAATCTACATCACATCTTTGGTTGATGTAACATTAAGATGATGTTTACTTTATTTTCACAAAATTAATACACCTCAAAACAGTTTACAAAAGATAAAACAGAAAAATGAAGAAAAATGTATAACCCTACTTGAAAACATGCGAAAATTAAATTACTAAAACTACCTTAGGATTGCACAAGTATGATCTTTGAAGTAAAAGCATAGGATTCTGTTGACACCCCACTGCCACTGCTCCCCATTCCGCCTCCAGCGCCATCTGTATATCTTCCCCAGTGCAAGAAGGCTTTGCAGCAGAGTTTTTCTGTTAAATGAATCAACGTGCATCTCTAGAGCTACAGACAATTTGGGAGTCTAACGTTTATGGTTTTGCATTGCTTAAGTTAATGTAAGATTTCCATGAGTAGAACTATCAAATCGGCAGTAAATGTTCCAAACACCTTCAAGGTATACTAATATTTTATAGCTGTGCTTACACAACACTTCTCTTTCCTATGACTTTAAAAAGATTTTTGGTTTTTTAAATAACATTTATGGAGCAGATTGGTAGAAAGAGGTACAGTTTTATACCCTCTTAAATTTGCTTAATCAGCAGGTGGACATAATGTAGCTGATTCATTGTAACTTGCATAAACGGAAGAAGAAAACATTTTTTTAGACTTGGAGCTTTCTAATTTGACCAGGTTTCTTGTATTATTTCATTTATTTATTTTTCTATAAGGGGTCATCCAGATTGAAAACTAGTATTTTCTACATTAAGAAATTGTTATATCTCAGTACTTCAGAGGCTTTAGACTTGCTAAATTCACAAAATTAGCAGTTGACCCATAAGTCATGGAAATATTTTGGCTTTTGGTTTTCATGTTCAAGGTAAAACTAATCCATCAGTTTGCCTAATTTGTATGAAGTTTGTGGGAGGGACATAATTTATGATGGAGTTCTTTAAAATAAACATTTGCTACTGTACTTGCTCAGGACACATAGCTGTAAAACATATTTTGGAAACAAGTCCTTCTGGAATATGAATGCTTAGGGAAATTTGGTTTAAATGATGTGCAGGGGAGCAACTTCCCAATCTGACCAGGACTCTTGTCCTGAAGGACAGGCTGATGGGGGGGGTCTGGCAGGGCTAGTCTAATAACTAGCAGTCTGATAATTAGCATCCTTTGTATTAACAAAGATCCGAGAATAGGTTTATTAAATTAATATAAGTTACTATGAGTAGATGAATGCTCTTGGAAGATACTAGAGTAGCAATGGAGACAATTTAGTTGTTTTTTTAATTGAGGTTTTGTTGAGAAAATATAACAATGCAGCAATTAAATGTTTAACCATGGTGGGGTGGGGAGAGGAGGGGTGTGTATTGACTGATATGTCTATCAAGTGTGTCTTTTGGCTTTGAAGGGAGGGAGGGGAACTGCTGTCAACAGAACACTTGGAAAGAATAAAAGTTAAAAGTAGGGAAGAAATAATAATAATAATAATAATAATAATAATAATAATAATAATAATAATAATAATAATATTTTATTTATATCCCGCCCTCCCCAGCAATAAAACAACAATAAAATAATACAGCATTCTAAAATCAATTCATTATAAAATCGGTTCAATACTCAACTTCCCCATTTGTGATCTGTCAAGAAAGAAGTTTTCGAACTTGTGGAGGATGGGTGAGAACTCTGGGGAATCCTGGCCATACAAGGAGTTATAAATCGGGGCGAAGAGATGCTTGAGGTATCAAAGGATGGTCCTGGAATGGTGCTTCCAAACACAGGAAAGACAATAGTCTTCCACCAGTTAACAAAAGGTATCATTTGGCTTCTCCTTGAATTTGGCTTCTCATTGGCCTGGTCCTTAGTGTAAAGTGCCCTTTTCTAATTGAGGTTCTCCTAACCAATTTGGTAACTGAGTGATGAGGCCAGATGCCTGGAATAGGGTTGATCCCATACAGTCTCAGGAGGTGACTTTAGCTGAATATCTCCTGGCATCACCCCCTTGTCTAGATCAGTGGAAGTGTTTCCGCACAAAAGCTGGATGCAGTTACAACCTACTTTGCTTTGGCCATTTCTGCATGAGGCTCAACCTCCAAATGTAACTCTTCGGAATTGTGCCGAGGAGCTAGAAAAATGGTAGCAGAACTTTGTTTTCCTGGCAGCACAACTGGATTCATTATATCCAATTGGAGTATAAACTGTAATCTAGAATTTATGCATGGGCGTTTCCCATTTTCTTAGTGAGAGAGAGATGCTTGTTTCTAGTATTTATCATTGCCCCAACCCAGGAATTGCATTGCATGGAAAAATAAAAAAAATAAGAACCTTCTGCAGGTGTAGAGCTTTGCACAGGCATAAATGCTAATCTGTCTTGGCTATGATGTTCAAAAGGTACTTGACAGTTATAAATTGCTGACAAACTAAGCTAATATGATGTGTTTAAAAAAAAGAGAGAAGCATGAATTGTGGAAATATAAGACATGTGTTGCTTTTTTGAAATGTGTGTAAAAAACATTGTCATTTCCTTGAAGCATGATTTACTTCTGTGTTAATTTCAAAACCCAGACCTTGTACTTAAGTTTCACAATTCTCAAATCTGTACTAGGTTGCCATGCCAGGCAGTGGACTGCTCATATATTAGCTATTGACCACATATTATTTGCCTGTCATATTTTCAAAGAAATCATGATGCTAATAATGCTTTAAGAATTGTTATGCTGCCTATTTAAAATGGCTTTTGTTTTGTAATAGTTGCTGTTACTTTCCTTCTTTTTTCTATTTTAATTTGCTTTAAAAAATGTATCCGTAGACTGACCTAGTCTGTCAAGATAAAAGCCAAATGGAAGAACTGTTCAGCCAATCATTCACATTTATAGGAAACCTTTTAAAAATATATATATGCAATTTTAACAAAGAAAGGAAGGCGAAGAATATATATGCATTGAATAATACTAATAGTAACCAAGAAACACTATCAGTTCAAAACACCAAGAAACACTATCAGTTTACGGTTATCAGTTTACTATCAATACATGCATCTTAAGTTAAATATTTAAGTCCTCCAGACGTCAAAATAGGTATCCATACAAAACTGACATCTGTATGAAATACATTAATAGAAATCTTAACATCCAGTGTTAAGTTAGTTCATTACAATTTTTTAAAATTGAAGTCACTGTTTCACAATAGCAGTAGCTTAATTTTGTTTTTGTAATTAACATAAGTGCAAAACCCTTTGATTAAAATAAAATAAGTTAATACTTTAAATCTTTAAATGCAATTCGCATTTGACAATATTTGATTGGTCTGTTGGTCACAGCTTTTTTGGCCTGGTCAGCTGCCCATCGCCTGTTTGTTTGTTCATTGATTCTTTAGGTTGACACAACCTGTAAGATTCATTAAGTATTCATGAACTTAAATAGAGGTGAAATCTCAAGTGCTTCCAGAGTTAAAGAATATAAGCAGGCTGTTAGTAGGCTTTTCTTTAGTCTGTCATTTCACCTGATGTTCACTACATTTAATGTGATGTGTTGAATTAGATAACAGGCTCTTCAGAGACAGTATCCTTCTAGATGTTAAATGTATATTGTATGATAGGATCTTAAGTTTTATGGGACCTCTGAATAGTACTGCAGCATACATAGAATAGGTTTCCTTCTGTTAATCACTGTGATAACAGATAAAAAGTCAACATACCTGTGAATTTTAAAGTTGGGACAAAATGGTGATCAGCAGACCCTAGTTGGGTGCCAGTCATTGCTATGGATTACAGACTTAAAATAGATTTCCTAGTACTTACAACCCATTGCCATCTTCAATCGGTGTAATATAGATTACAACTTTGGTTAGGTTTACCAGGCCTTGTACAATATTTATTTCATTTTGGGTGAGGTGTTAATTTGGTGTATATGATATTTATTCAACCTGTATTGAAAAGTGCATGGAGACATCATGTGAGGTTTATAAAAATGGAATTGAGCCTTATAAGCATACAAGTATCTATAATATCTGGTTTGCAGATGAGTATACCTTTTGCTTCATATGGGACATCTTTATACAACTTAAGACTGTTTCAGAGCTGGTTGCTTGAGAACAACATAGTTCACTATCCACATCTGCCTCCCAAACAGAGGGGAGAAAATTGAAGGTTTAATAAGAGGGAGTATATAGTAGAAACCATGCCCCCTCTTACCATAGATTCAAATGGTTTTAAAGATTTAGTAGCCACCTCCAGTTTGTTAAGAAACATAATTGTCTTACATGTAGCCAATTTAATATCTAGTCTCGTAGCTCATACTAGGGAGGAAGGGCCATTAAATGCAATGTGATTTACTTCTGAGTGAACATGCATAGGATTACACTGTGAATGTTTTGGTCTTCACATGTGTTAGTGCCCGTCATAGATACCAATATTTTGTACAGGACAATTTGCAGTAGGGCTTGAACATTTTCTTCTACATATGAAATGTATAAAAATGGATCCAGGTGGGGCCATGATTAGGCTGGCAGTCCAAGTTTTTAAAATGTATTTTACTCCCCCCCCCCCCATCTAAGTATAGCGTTTAGCTTTTTTCAGCTTCAAGTGCAATATAATGAGAAAGTCAGGTTTTTGAACATAAAGCTAGTATAAGCAATGTGGCTTCACTACCCTGGAATTGGGCCCAATTTAAATGTGATGCTAGGCAGGCTAAAATTGCTTACCTGTGCAGCGTTCCACGTGGCTGGCTTTGTGTTTAAATCAGGCCCTCAGCTGCTACACGGTGTAGCATTAGCACGCCAGGGTTGCTCTTCGTAGCACAAACTTAGTTGAAAAATAACAAGGTAAATTAATGAATTCAGAGGAAAGGTTGATAGACCTGTGTATCAGAAATACACAGTACTCTGCATGCTCCTACAATTCAACGAAGTCTTATCCTAGAGATATTGTTAGTTGCGGCAATGATGGAGGGCATGGAGGTCTTTCTTAAACGTGTAATGAAACTGTCTAGGAGAAAGTGGCTAATGTAAAACAGGAGGTGATGCATGCCAGATGACACCCATGAGTTCTTTCTTTATCCCAGAATTTGCTGTTTTGTTTTTATGCCCTGCTGTAACTAAGCTTAACAGTTCATTTCTACTGAAAAATAAGCCCACAGAATTCAGTGGGACCTACTTTCAAGTAAGTATGTATATAGGATCGTTGATGTGAATGTTTAACAGAAATAATTTGCTTATTCTTCAATATTGCTTCTTGCTTCCACTTCTGTACTCTTCCTCCTCTGTTTCTTAGATTGTAAACACTGGAAAGGGATATGTTCTCTTCTGTCCTTGTAAGCACATTGTTGGTACTATATGAAAATAACTAACAAACATTAGATTTTATATATTTCACTCATACAGTGGTACCCCGCAAGACGAATGCCTCGCAAGACGGAAAACCCGCAAGACGAAAGGGTTTTCTGTTTTGGAGGCGCTTCGCAAGACGAATTTCCCTATGGGCTTGCTTCGCAAGACGAAAGTCCATAGGGAAATCTCCGGGGACCTGTTTTAAATTGCTGGCGGTCGGGAGCAAAGACTTTCGCCCACAGCCGGCCTTCAGAAGAGGTCCTGGACCTCTTCTGAAGGCCGGCAGGGGGCAAAAGTCTTTGCTCCCCCCCGCCTGCCTTCCCGGGACAGTGGAGACTTCTCTGCTGTCCCGGGCAATCTTAAAATGCTGGCGGGCGGGAGCGAAGCGTTCGCTGCCAACCCCCAGCATTTTAAAATCTCTCCGGGACAGTCTGCTGTCCCGGGGAGATTTTAAAATGCTGGGGGTCGGCAGCGAACGCTTCGCTCCCGCCCGCCAGCATTTTAAGATCGCCCGGGGCAGCGGAGACTTCTCTGCTGTCCTGGGCGATCTTAAAATGCTGGGGGTCGGCAGCGAACGCTTCGCTCCCGCCCGCCAGCATTTTAAAATCTCCCCAGGACAGCGGAGGCTTCGCTCCCGCCCGCCAGCATTTTAAAATCGCCCCGGAATAGCAGGGGCTTTTAAAATGCTGGTGGTCGGCAGCAAAGCCCTCCTGTCCCCGGAGCTTGTGGGGCGGGAGGTGGGAAGAAGGGCTTTTCTTCCCACCGCCAGCCTTCAGAACAGCCTTCTGAAGGCTGGCAGTGGCAAGAAAAGCCCTTGTCCCCCCCCCCCCAGCCTTCAGAAGAGGTTGGGGGACAGACTGTCCCCGGACCTGGTCTGAAGGCGGTTTCCCTAGGAACGCATTAATTGATTTTCAATGCATTCCTATGGGAAACCGTGCTTCGCAAGACGAAAAACTCGCAAGAAGAAAAAACTTGCAGAACGAATTAATTTCGTCTTGCGAGGCACCACTGTATGCCTACTTTGCTGGCTCTCAGTATAAATTCTAAAGAAATTAGTAAAACGGTCTAACTTACTATTCAAACTTTTTATTATTCCTGACCACCATTGTTCTCTTCTGCAATTTTCTAGCCCAGTATCTTTTCCTAGTTGTGGTGTTTTGAACTACATATATTCAGGTACACAATTGATAGATATTTATTATTGTATGCCCCCCGTTTTAAATACAAATAGTGCATTGTTCTAACATGAGAGTAATGGATAGTACTGGACTTAGTTGGGGGAAACCCAGTTTAGCCTGGTCCTGCTAAACCAACCTTCTGGGTAGCAGCCTTGGGCATGTTGCAACTCTCAGTCTAATCTACCTCCCAGGATTGTTGTTGTTTTTTTGAAGATAATATAGAATGGCCCACAGATTCCCCACCCCTTAATGATTAACATCTAATTCAAGTTTGTACAAAATTGGGAACGAAAGCTGAATTTTGTAGGAGCATAGAGAATGCTGTTATACAAGGAAGTAGCTTTGTGTGCTGGTGTATTAAAGAGAAACCACTGCTCACTGTGTGTGCTGTGTTCTGTTTGTTAAGTCAGTGCAGCTTGTATGTTGTTCCATTCTGAAGTGGAGATTCTATAGCAGAAAGAAGCAGTCCTATAGACAGCCTCAGGACTATTTATACAAATGAGATTTCATAACCATAAGCTGACATTTTATAAAACATTAATTTTTAAATTTTGTTAATGAACATTAATGTTTTATCAATTTTTCTGCATTAAAAATTGTTTTAGCACTTTCCTTGTTTCTTTTAGTAACCAGTATGTGGTTTTTATTGCCTATGATTAGCTGAAATTTAACTTGTCAATTGACATGAAAAAGAGTAAGGACAACTGTTGCATGATTGGTGCACGACAGTTGTTTTGATGTGCAAAAGGAGCTATTTAAATGCTCTGTCTTTGCACCCTTATGCTTATGTTTATCGGGATAGGAAGTTGTAGCAAGTCTCAGATTTGCGTACTTCCTCCTTGCCTCTGGTATGGCTCGAGGGAGGACTTTGGAAGCTTTTGTTTCCATATTTTTATTAATTGCAGTTGGTTGTTTTATCCAAATCCAGTGAACTGGAGTTCATCTTAACAGTGGTTTGTTTGAAACAGTTCATCTTCAAACCATGGATTATGAAGCTAGCATGCTTTAACTAAGTCAGGGGTCTGCAACCTTTAAGACAAAAAGAGCCACTTGGACCCGTTTCCGAAGGAAAAAAAACTGGGAGCCGCAAAACTCGTCATTATAAAAATAACTTTTTGGTCACTTTTTTATTATTTCTTTGTTTGACCCCTCAGAATTACTCCTCCTCATAGAAATAAATGTTAAATTAACAAGTTACCTTTTTTTTGTGTGTGTGTTCTTCACTCCCCTTCAAAACAGTGACCAGCGTACATGCCCCCTTTCAATGCAGTGACCAGCGTACATGCCCCTTACAATGTAGTGGGCGGACGGGAAGGTGACGACATCACAGCCAGTACAGCACCCGCCACAGTGGGGAGTGTTGGGGCGCACAATGCGCCTCCTCCCCTCGCTAGTATCCGCCCCGGAGCTGCGGCAAAGGTATAAAAGAGCCACATGCGGCTCCGGAGCCACGGGTTGCCAACCCCTGAACTAAGTGTAATGCTAAACTACTCTTAGTAAAAAACAAAAATAAACCATGCAATCTCCTCCTCAAAGCCACATCAGTGGAAGAAAGTTTTGTTTTGTTTTGTTTTGTTTGTGAGGGGAAAGCAAATGAACATGAGGCTTGCTGTGGCCCATTTCCATTGCAACAAACCATGGTTTATCAGAGCCCTCCTTAATCTGGTGACCATTAGATCATGGATTACAACAACAACAACAATCTTTATTACGGTCCAGAGACCCAACAAAACATTACAAATCAATATACAGTTCATACAGCCTACCTCCAGGTTAATCAAGCATTTTGTTTAGAATATAGGGCTCATTTGTTCTTGCAACCACTGATAAAAACTTTGCCACTGCCAACCTTCTAGCTTTTGTCCGGTCTTCCAGTAGGAACCTGACATAGTGAGCCTCTGATTTTCCCGGGAAAGGCACCAGCAAGGGTAGTATCAGTTCAGCCCTGGCCTGCTCATACTTAGCACAGTGCAACAAAATATGATTTATGGAATCGATGTCTTGAGCACACGAGCAAAGTCTGTCCTGGTAGGGAACTCCTCTCAACCTACCATCCAGCATTGCAGAGGGGAAGACATTTAGTCTGGCTTTGGTGAAAAGCCTTCAATAGTTAGGTACTGTCAGGTTTTTGATGTAAGATGTTAACTCAAAGACATACCCATATTGAACTCCTGCTGCCAGCGGACTACAGACTGCGTGTGATCAAGATCGCAAGTCACTGTGTGCATTGTTCCATAATCTTAGCTTTAAAACCTTTGGGGCGCCTTCATAACCCAGGTAATACAGTTGGGGGGGGGGAGACAGACCAATAGAGGTGGCTTTTTTTAGCCATGGTTTTCTGCCATTTGCTGACAAATTCCTCATTGGTCAAATGTTGGTACAGACCCTTCCCTAGATTAAACACTGAAATCCTGAGCCAATGTTTTAGGGCAGCCCACCACGCTCTAGCTGAAATTGGGCATTCACCAGCTTCCAACAGAGGATTACAACTTCCATCAGCATGGACAGCCCATATTGGCTGGGGCTGATGGAAGTTGGGGGAGGTTGAGGAAGGCTGGTTTATTTTGACAACTGAATGTAGTTTTGCTATAGCTGTTTTTCTATTTTATCATTTTAGTTTTTTTCAGTACTACATGCTTTTCAGCTTTCTGTATACTGAGTATGTGGTAGTTTGTTTATTAAAAAAATTCATTTCCACTTGAATACTGAGGTGGCCTAAATTAGCAATTCAACATGCATGTATGAAGGAGGAAAACAATTTTAAAGGCTTTTCTGGCGAGTATAATGGTGCCGAAAGATATGATAACAAAGAGAAAAAGCATTTCAGCATGGCTTAAAAGCTCTCCCTTTCTGTGACTTTGAGACCTACTGAGTTTCCACAGCATGTTTTTGAAATTTTGGGTATGCATGAGATATATTCATATCTTACTTATATATAGAAATGTAAGTGTTGTCATGCTGCAGTTTGCCTGGCTGCTGACAGATGGCGCTGCAAACTACAGCACAACAACAGACTTCTGAGAGTTGCTCCCCTGCTGCTGGGCCATCACAGCCGTGTTGAGGGGCTGCCCAGGAGAGTCACGGAGGAACAGTTGGCCCCAGAGATGGTGGTTGTAGCATCTAGAGCTGATGGGCTGCCACTTCTGACTGGCTTCCTCCTCCTCATGCTACATGTGTGTGAATCACCTTGCCCGCGCAGCACCAGAAGTCTGTGCCAACCCACAGACCAGGTGATTCATGCAGCAGCGCAGCACCAAAAGTAGTGTGTATTTTGGTCCCCTGCTGCCCCACAGACCAATTGACTGGCACGGCAGTGTAGCCACACCAGGTAGCCAGCTGGAGATGTTAGGTGCCAAACCTGGACATCTTGCAAAAGACCAGTTGCCTGTCGCAAAATGCAATCAGCACCGGGCTAATTTTGAACGCTGATCACGTTGCTCATCCCACCAAGGGGGCATTTGGAGGAATGACAGGGAGCTGGGAGGAAGGTAAGTCCTTGAAATGGGTTGTATCTTTAGTGAATAAGGGGAGTTAAGGGGACTCCTGCGGTGGCGGTAGGAGCAAAGAGAAGTGTCTGTGTGATAGTTGTATGACTGGTGACACAGTGGGGTTGGGGGAAGCTTGAGAGGACAAGGATTGGGGAGGTGTAGGTGAAAGTGTCTGGGGTTAAGAGGGCATTTGAAAGGAAGGGCAAGGGCAGGTGTGCTGTGGGGGAACAAGAGGGGGCATTCGAATAAACGAGGGGGGATATGGGGACAAGTCCCTAAGGAGGGTAAGAGTGATACATATGTGAGAACTGCTGGAAATGTAGGGTTCTGGAAGGGAACTGGGAAGAGTTTTTGGTGTTTGCAAAGGATGTATGTGAAAGCAAGGAAGAAATCTGGGTGGCAATCCAGAGGACTGGAGAAAGTGAGGGAGGCAGCTAGGATTACACTTGGTTTCTTGAAGGGGTGAAAATGGACATACAAAGTGAATGCAGAATGTAAGAGGAGTAGCTTCAGAAATAGGGTTCAGGAGGTGAAAATGGGGCTTAGTAGTTGCACAGAGGTGGAAAGGAGAAGGTCCATGGGGTTACCATGGTGGGGGCAGTGGGGGGGGTGTTGGCAAGTGGAATGAATGGGGGGGCACCCCCTCGTCAAAATTCAGGAGAAATTTCTGCAGAAAAACAACATGTTGACGATTAGAGAATGTTAGAACAAGAAGTATGACTTCCCTTCATTGCTCACACTGGGGTTGGATGTGCTCTTCCCTGTTGTGTACCAACCCCCCCGCCCCGGCTTCAGGGCTAACTGAGCATTGTTAACCAACACTAAAATGAAGCTACTTACAAGCCTAGGCTTGCTGAGAACCTGGATCCAGCCATGGTACTTGGAGTGCATTTGAAGTATATACTTTAACCTGGCTTGGCTCCATTTGAGTAAAAAGTGGTGTGGTATATTTGGAGTGGAAAGAAAAGAGGCAGCCGTGTTTTATTCTATGCCTAGATCCCTAAGTGTTACGTTTGAGGACAAAAGCATTAATATCTATTTGGGACAGATGGGAGTTGGAGTCTAACAACCTATTGAGGGCTACAGATTTCCCATTCTTGGTTTAGGAATGAATCTCTCAGTAATGTACAGTCCCACTGAATATTTAAGGAACAAAGAACTAGTTGCTCCCATTTACAGAAGTGAACTCTGGATCCAACTCAGTGCCTTAAAAAAAACAAACTTCTGGAGATGTGTATGCTTTGAATTAAAAACGTCAAAGTTATCCTCCTACATTGCAGTACCAAATAAGCATAGTTACTTTGCAATAAGTTCTAGTGGCAGTGTTACTTTATTTCCAGCTAACTCTTCTGAGGATTAGTATTTTAAGTGCACTTTTTAAAAAATTACCCAAGAGCACTGAATTTTTGGTGAATGTAATCTTTTAGACAATAGATTGAAATAAAAGTTACAGCCATGACAAATGTATTTTATGCCTTAATGGTTAACAATTTGTGTGTGTGTATGTGTACACACACACACAGGCATGCACACACTCAAAGAAGCAGAGGACAAACGTCCCTGTTTTTTGTTGGATGGCAAAATACTTTTAAAAGACAAAATAGTGATGGAGGTAGGATCTTGATTTCTTGGCAAGGAAACAGTTGTCGTCTTAAAATACCTAATCAATCCTACTTTGCTCATGCTGGTTCAGGTGCCTTAGGAACAGAGCTGATTGTTTCTTGGATAGGTAAGGGCAATTTTCAAGTGTAATAGGATAAATGATTTTGGACTATTTCAGGCCAGAGCTAACTCACTTTGGACACTGAAAGATTCTCACTGAGCTTGGATTGTACAGTACTGTCTTTCAAAGTTGTTTGGAGCAAGATGGGGCGCTATGTGCCCCATCTTCCTTGAACACTTATTAGGGTCTGTTTTAAAATCACTTTCATATTCACATACAAACACTGAGGTCTGTGTGCTATTGGTTCCATAAAACTACAGTAGAGAAATACCCAAGACGGAACAATGAAAACAGTCACTGTCTATGTCAACTATGTGAATGGATGTTATGCCCTGTCTAGACAATGTACAGAGTTTCAGAACATTAGTTATTTGGGAAAGACCATTGTTCAGCAGTTGAGAACATACGTTGCAAGCAAAAGGTCCCAGGTTTGAGCACCAGCATCTCCTGGTAGAACAAGAATAGACTCCTGTCTGAAAAGGTGGGAGACCATGGCTAGTCAGTGTAGATGGCACTAGGCAAGATGACTCTGTGGCCTGACAGCTTCCTGTGTTTCTAAGGAGATAACTTGCTTTGAGGTCTGAAGCTCAACTGAGTCTTTTAGTCTTGTTGCAGCCAGATTGTTCCTCTGACTGAAGAGTGAAGATCCTTAAATGGAAAGTTCTTTGGCCAGCAGCCTAGCCCTGCATCTGTTGTCAGCTCTCAGGACCTGTGTTTTACTTGTGCTGGCAAGCAGGCATTGGGAAGTGCGAGGCTCTTGGTTCCTGAGGTCAATTTGATCCAGGGGCTGATGTCTCTGGGGCTCAGAGTTCGGTTGCCTCTCACTCAGGGGGCTGTTGATTGTCAGGCTCCGAACCTGGCTGTTACTGTCTGTGTCTGACTTCATCCTTTGCATGGGTCTTCCTGATGCTGTTGGTTCTCCCACTTCTGTGTCAGAGTTCTAGCTGTTCCTCAAGATCACGGTCATGAGACACAAGGTCTGAAAACATGATATAATGGTTCATAATAGTTGGGTTCTTCTTCTTCTTTAAGACTGTAAGAATTTCTTTTTGAGCTTTTTTTATAGATGAAATAGACATTACAATCCCACTTTCAAATGTCTAATGTGCACAGCAAAATTGCTGATCTTGGGATAAACAGATTTTCAGTGGAACGTAACATCAGTTGTAATAAATAGTGTTTTAATAATCAAGATGCTATTGAGACTTAATCTCTTGATTCAAAGGCAGATGCTTCTTTGTTGGTTTAAATCTAATTAAACAATCAAGGCCTGAACTAGAAAATGCATTATACAGAGCCATCATTTTAGTTATATTCAAAACTATTAAAACTGCTTATGTCTGATTTAAGAGGTTTGTAGAAGGACCCATGTGACTTAGTAAGGTACTTTGCAATAATGCCTTTTGTATAATAGTGTTACCATTCCATGCTGAATAGCTTAAATGCACAGAGAAACATGAAATGATGCCTGAAATGATCCGCTCCTCCTTATGCAGCTCTTTACCATAAATAATTTTTTCTTCTTATTTCTAGCTTTCGTAATATCCAGACTAAGTGATCCAAATATTATAATTGAGCATAACTTGGACTCTTAAGTGTATTACCCACCAAGGAAACTAAAGAAAATAACATTTCATATAGTTGCCATTTACACCAATCATGAGGAAGATTTTAGTTAAAATAATTTCAAATGGTGACTATTACCACAAATACCTTTGTTTAAGAGAAGTATCTTATTTTTAAAAGAATCCTAAGTTTACTTACATGGAAGGAAGTTTTATTGAAATCAAGAACTGTTTGTTTTCTGTTCTTTTTTACACTTAGTGGAAAGAATTCGCAGATTTCAATATGTGTTTGCTTTTTAGGGAGACGTGGAAATATAATATCACGGAAGACTTTTTGTTATGAGTGCATGTAACAGACAAAAATGGAAATACTTGTTCTGATAGGTTGTACTTTTTCATCAATAATACGGCTTTGGCACCCTGCAGTGAACAGGACAAGCTGAGGCTTGCATATGTTGATTACCTTTTAAGGTGTTACAGATGATTAAGTAAGTAAAGAAAACGAAGCAGTGTGCACCCTTTGTGGAACCACCAGGTTAAGTCGAAACCAATGATTAAGAACAAGAACAAAATAAAAAAAATTAATTTTTGTTTAATGTTTAAAGCACTTCTTTTTAAAAACGTAAGACATGCCTTATTGTATGTCAGGCGGAGCTACTATTCTTCATGCATGCTATCTTGAGCACATCTGGTCTCTGTTTATGACGTACTGCTTCTGAATAAATTGGGGTTGGTAGAGCTGGGGAATGATGGTTTTGACTTTGAGCTTAATGTTGGACTAGGTGGTCTTTTGATACTTTTCATGTTTATGAAAATAAAGATGCAATATAAATTTTATTTTCCAGATATTTTCTTTTAAAATAATATCAAGCCTATTTTGTAATCCTGTTTGATTCCATTTTGATTCTTTTTGAATTAGCATAGTTTGAGATTAGAAAGCATGAATTACAACATGATGATAAATAGTTTTAACTCTTTGTCTGACCAGAGAACTGAGTAATATTAACATGTCAATCTTATGCGACTGCCATAGCGTGGCCATATGGTGCATGTTGGAGGACATGAAAAGTTACTTACTTGAAAGTGCCATCCTTTCTATTAAGTGTACAGAGCTAACTTGCTCATGGCAAGGTTATTCCCTTAGGGATCTACCTGCATTGTTAAACTGATCCCTCTGGATTTGACTTTACTGTGAAATTTAAAAAAAGCAATATGATAAACAGTGGCATGATGAAATGTTAGTTAAACATTGCATCTTACTAACAATGCATTCTCCTATGTTGGGAATCTGCATTTTTAAAATTAATAACACCTGCTTTTTCCAAATATTTCACATAGTAATTTACCTAAATAAATTGGGCTAATTATATTTATTGCATTGAAGGTATCATTGTAACTGTTGCTTAAAGTAGAAATGTATTAAGTTTTAACCCCATCACTTGAGGCAGCAAGTGAGATTAAATGGCCTCATTGGTGTTGCCAGATGCTAAATGTGGAACTAAGAAGCCTAATTCCATGATTTTTATTTTTATTTTAAGCTGGAATTGATTGAGTTTTTCAAATGTCAGAAGGGAGGGAATTCCAAAGAGAAGGAACTGATAGAGGAAAGGGCAGTTATGAAAAGAGAATAACAAAGAATTGGAGAATGTAGCAGATGGTGGGCGTGCGGGTAAAGAAGAGGTGAAAGATAAGAGAGCAATATAAACATCTGCAGACAAAAGTGGGGGCTTTACATGAAAAAGAAGTCCATAGGTGGGGGGGGGAGTGGTGTGATTATAATGGAGCAGAACAAGGAACAAACCGAGCAGAGTTGTAAATGGTGAAATAAAATTGTATTAAAACATTTGTATACCACTCTTTATCCACTTTGAAGTTCAGGGTGGTGTTCCACAAAAGTTACTAAAAGTTACTAAAGATAGGAAACAGGAAGACTAGGAAGAACGGCTTTAGAGGTATTGGTAAAGGTAAGGTAAAGGACCCCTGGACGGTGAAGTCCAGTCAAAGGAGACTATGGGGTGCAGAGCTCATCTCCAATTTCAGGCCAAGGGAGCCAGCGTTTGTCCACAGGCAGCTTTCCGGCTCATGTGGCCAGTAGGACTAAACTGCTTCTGGCGCAACGGAACACCGTGACGGAAGCCAGAGCGCTCGGAAACGCCATGAAAACAGCCAGGTTTTCATAGCAGATCTAGAAGAGAGTGCAGCTTGGAGAGATTCAAGAGTTAAAAATGACAAGGGTTGGCAGTTGCCTGAATAAAAGAACAAAAGAAGAATTCTTCATAACACCATGATTATGTACCTGAGAAGAATAGATCAAATCAGAGTCAAACAAGAAAGGAAAAGTTGGGGTAATAATAGAAGAAAGAGCACATGCAAAAAGCTAAGTTTAAGACACTTTTTTAAACTAGAGAAGCATGCATTCCCTTGTCAATATTATCAGTAAGGTGGGTGTTCCTGCATGTATCTAGTTCTGCAGAAGAATAGCAGCATAGCTTCCTCTCATGGGTGGCCTGGGCCAACATGCATATCCTTAAGCTTGAACAGCAGCAGCTCCTCAAGCAAGATGGAAAAAATGCTTTTGAAACAGAAGGGAGTTTGCAGATCAGTTCTGAGCATGGAGTCTGGCAGTTCAGATTAAAAAATGGCTTTAAAAACCTATAGGTAATCAAAAGCTATTGGGTGTGCCTAGATTAGCTCTTTGGTTTCTGGCCAACATTTGGTATTGTTATACTTTCCATACGGTGCATGCAAAGAGTGTATTGCTTAGGTTTATAGCTTTCAGGTTGTGATGGTGTCTGAGTGGTGAATGTGCACAATCCGTCTACCTCCTGTGATCTTGGCCCTTTCTCTTCTTGATTTGTGAGATGTAGCTGCTGTGTTGGGTCCAATGTTTCCTTCCTTGCAGCAGGGGACTGTTCTTGCCCTGTTCCAAGAGCAGTGGTGCTGCCTTGCCTTAAGGAGCCATCGCTGAACCCCAAAGTGTAACTGCTGCTGTCCAGTCACAAATAACCCCTTGTTGAGCAAGGTGCTTGGTGTTGGCCATTCCTCTTCAGATGAATTTAGAGGAAGCAGATTATCTCAACACATTTTAATCTACCTTCAGGCCTGATTGTACCACTGAAATGACTTTTATTACTTTGAAGGAGCTGGAGGCATGTTATTGCCATGTTTTTGCTCCCCCCTTGTAGGAAAAGGCCCCATGGCAGCTGGGTCACGGAGACCCACAAAGCATGATTCTGTCTCCTACACTCTGTACATACATACATCCTTTTATTTGTACGATGCCTTTCTATAGTTAAAACCATGATCAAGTTGCTTTAAAACATGAAGAAAATTTACAAAATTACAAACATAACAAGTAGTCACAATAAACACATCCAAAAGTATACAGCCCAAATTGGGTAATTTCCCCATAAATCATTATAAGATCTGAAAATAATGATACAAAAATGATTATCAATAACAGCAACAATGCCCCCCCCCAATGATACCCCAATCCAAGAGTTTGTTCAGCAGCCTCAGCTTTTGTAGCTGGAGTCCGTGAGGGCCCTGCCCTCCCAGGCCAGGTGAAAAAGACTAGCAAGGCAGAGAGCACAAGACTCACAGCCAAGATTTAACATCTATAAAAAGTTGTTGTGAGTGGACATCATGAGATTTGGGCTCAGGGATTGTCCGTATGCAGATGATGGCCACCTCTTTTTCTTTTTACCATCTGAATGAAGTCAAGCCATATAGGTGCTGGATCAGTGCTTGTAGTCAGTAAGGGCTTGGATGAAGGCTAATAAACTGAAGCTGAGTCCTGACAGGACAGAGGGGCTGTGGGCTGAAGGTTCTTAGGTCTGGAAGATAGGAAGGGGGCCTGTTCTGGATGGCGTTAAGCTCCCTCTGGAGGACCAGTGTTGTATCTGGGGGCAGAGTTCCCTTTCCCAGCTTTAGCTGGTTTGCCTGCTTTAGCTGTTCCTGGACGTGGGTCGCTGGATCACAGTCATCCCTGCTCTAGTAACCTCCTGCTTGGATGACTACAAGTGGCTGCATGTGGGCTGCTGCTGAAGGATGCAACAGCCAGATTGTGAATAGACATAGCTGTATGATCTCAAGGGTCCTCAAAGATCTGTAGTGTTTGCTACTGAGCTCAATTCATCGTGCTACTTTTGATAATATAAAGCCACAACCAACTTGTGATCGACTTACCTGAAAGAGCATCTCAATCTGCCTGGGCTTTAAGGTCTATTAGTGAGGCCCTTCTGGTAGTGCCAGGATTACCTGAAGTCAGGAGATTCATGGCCCTTCTGGACTGTCTAGACAGAGGGTTGGGAGTTAGGGGCACTGTTACGCATCCTACAGAATGTAAGCAACTGTGTTGTTTTCTCAGACTTGAAAGTGCAACTTCTTAAGACTTTATCTCATATTTGCTGGTTTTTAATCTTGCTTTTAAGCAGTCATGCTTTTGGACACACATTCGGCTTCTTTGCCATTTCATAGTAGGCTTGATTGTTATGAAAAAAAGATAACTAGTTGATGATTAGGTATTAGTGATTTATAATCATAATATAAATATATCTAAGTATATGGAGATTATATGAATTGCTAGGAAATTAAAGCCAATCTTCACATTAACATATCTTTGCAATGTGACTTGTGCTTGATTAACAGTGATATTGTATATTTTGTATCTGACCAGTAATAGGTAGTGATCTAGGCTTGTGATCCGGTGTAGTGCTGCTAATTCAACATAAATCAGCTTTCATCTTTTGTGCAGCATAGTTTTGATTCATATTTAGGCCACTATTACCCCCAAATCCTTTTGAAAAGTGCTAGAATATTGTCAGTATTTCTCCATTTTGTATTTATATATTTGCATTTGCTTTCCAGTGTGAAATATTTAACATGTGTTGTTAAATTTTGTTTTGTGGCTTACAGCCCAGTGCTCCAATGTTGTTAAAGCTGATTTTGAATTATAATCATATCCTTCCAATGTTTGCAATTCTTCCCATTTCTATGTCTTCTGAAAATTTAATGAGTGTTCTCCAAATCTTTATCAGAGTAATTAATGAAGATGTTGAACAGCATTGGACCTAGGACAGATCCCTGTGAACTGAAGCATCACTTTTTACTTCCTCCCAGCTTGACACTGATCCATTAATTACTCCTCTTGGGCACTGCAGCTTTTCAGCCAGCTGTGTGCCCATCTTATGATAGCACTTTTTAATTACTTTTCTCTAGCATACTTAGGCAACTATCATGTGGAACACTGTCAGATGCCTGTTGAAATCAAGACATAAATCAACTGCATTTTCTGATATCTGTCAAATCATATATTCTTACAGAGAAAGGAAATTGGATTGATTTGGAATTATTCTTTACAATTCTGTGAAGGATGTGAATAATTATTGGCTTTCTTTGACACACAAATAGAATTAAAAAAATCATAATGAAGCTACGCTTATCTAGAAGATTATTTCTCTTTGGGTCCTCTCTTCCCCTAAAGCTGGCTGAGACACAGCTAGGCAGCAGGAGAGATTATTGTTTCTTCCGAGTGCTTCCCATTGTAGGGCGAGGCACTTTCTTTAGAGAAGTGGCAATTTATTTTACTCACTTTGGTCAACACAGAGAAAGTGAGCTCAGCATGTGGTGAGTGAACAAGCCCATCCTTCCAGAGGGAGAGAGAGAGAAATGAAAGGATGGATCAGCCTTTCACTTTACACCAGGCTGAGAGGCATGCCAAAGGATGTTAACCAGGTATGAAGTTGACTCTTCCCCTCACATGAGCTACAAGGTAGTTCCCTCCGGTGGCACTTGACTGGGAGGTGTCATAAGCTTTGAGAATTTCTGTTGCCATTTCTCAGTATGTCCCAGAAGGTCAGGTGGGCCATGCAAGAGAAGTTAAAAATAATACAAAATGTTTCTTTGGCTATGTGTGAAGCAAGAAGGAAGAACACGCAAGTTATAGGTCCCTTGCATGGAGAAGATGGATACGTGCTATTGGGTGACAGAAGGATATTGATAAGCTGGAATTTGTGCAGAGGAGGGTGACCAATATATTAAGGGGTCTGAAATCAAGTCTTATGAGGAATGGTTGAGAGAATTGGGCATGTTTAGCTTGGAAAAGAGGAGACTGAGAGGAGATGTGATAGCCAGCGCCAACTATCTAATGGACTCTCACATGGAAGATGGAGCAAGCTTGTTTTCTCCTGCTCCAGATGCTAGGAGCTGAATCAGTGGATTCAGGTTACAAGAAAGGAGATTCCGACTAAACATCAGAAAGAACTTTCTGACAATAAGAGCTGTTTGACAGTGGAAAGAACTCCCATTAGAGTTGGTGGAATAGAGCCTTCCTTGGAGATTTTGAAGCAGAGGTTGAATAGACATCTGCCATATATTATGTTTTTGAGATTCCTGCATTGCAAGTGGTTCGACTAGATGACCCTCGCGGTCCCTTCCAACTCTACAATTTTGTGATTCTATCTGTATGTGCTGGAGGATCTTGTGATGAGCTGAAATTTCTTCTAGCTTGACATATGCTTGTAATTTCCGAAATATGAGTCCTTTTCTCCCCTGTCTCACCCCATGTACAACTTTAGTAACTTACAGTTCCAAACTAATGTTACTATATCATTTTCTACATAATCACAAAGTCCATTCAAAATTCACAGCTGAAATAAAAAAGATGAATAATAATATTGATGTGTGTGTGTTGCCTTAACCCTAAATAACACGGATAATTGGTCAATGGTAGGTTTTTAGCATATGGACTTTATTACGTGCTCGTTTTGATTCCCAAGATATACATGTATTTGCATACTATATATTTTCTTTATAGTGTAAAACATTTTGGATAGTTTAATTCTCCTTATGTCAGGGGCTCTGAATTTTAACTGAGAACACCAAGGTCTGAGACTGTCACCTAGGCTAACACAAGGGAAGTTTGAAGTGAAATAATTTAATGTGCTAATAATTAGTAGACAATAGAGGATACTTCTTTACAGTTGCATTTTAGAATGTAACATTACTTAAAATTCCAAGAAAATTGTTAATTTGAATTTATGTACAAGTCTTTCTTTCTTAATGTAGTGCTTTTTTAAGGTTACAAAATATGTGTCATGTATTATATAACTATATAAATCTCACATCAGGCCTGTGCAGTGGACCACTATTTTTCCCCATTTTTATTTTATTTAAAAAAACTTTATTAGAACAGCTTATTTAGAACTCATTGTTCTTGAATACTTCAGAGTAGTTTTCCTGTTTCAGTTGTTTTAATTTTGTTAGATTCCATTACCTTTGCTTTGGAAGGAGTACTGACTAGGCAAGAAGCAGTTTCAGGTCTTTGGAATACTGTTTATAACTGTAGACGGAGGCCTACAGGTTTATTAATGCTTCTTAGCCTGAACGCACAACATACCCTTTTAGGTTGCACAGCAACAGATGCCTAGCAACGATAATAGATTGAACTTCCAAGAGTGACCATGCCAGATGTAATAATGAAGCAAGAGTACAAATAGTTGTCATGGTTTTCTTTTTGCAGTAAACTTGTCTCCATTCAGAGATCTTTTGTCATTTCCAAATAAAAACCCCAGTTTTGTGGTAAAAGTACCTAATAGTTCTGGTACCCAAATGCAAAGAGAGTCCTTTAAAAAATGTGTTGGGCATTTTTGTTTTAAAGTGCAGCAGCAGGAAAGGTAGCAGATAAACAAACAAAGGTTAGATGGATTATCAGGGGTAGGCAATGTGCAATATCTGCCTGAATTCTAATTCCCTGCTTACTTCAGAAATTAATTCAAACCTGGTTGTTACATAGACCAAAGGAAAATAACCATGGTAAACAAAGTTATGGAGCGAATGTACACCATTAAGCAGCAGAACATCAGCCAACTATTAACAGGTTTAAGGAGAAGCTTCCCTAGGCCAGGTACGGTGAGATCAAAAATGTTGTTGTTTCAATCTATGCACAGCCAGTATCTTACTAGCTTTTGTTTGTTCATTTTAGATTCAATCATTTCTGCAGTAGCTGTTCAATTTTTTTGAGTTTGGAAATGCATTTTTTGCTAAAGTTTTTTTAAAAAAATTAATAAGAAGTGCAAGAAAAGAGAATAATTGAAAACCCTAGAATCACATAATGAGGAGAGAGTTTGATAGCTATTAATTCCGCATTCATCTAGAGACAGTGGCTATGAATAAGTTGCCAGTGGCGGCTAGACAAATTTAGTTCAGTGTCATAAGTCTATCATGCTGTTCTCCTGTCAAGTCTGCAGTGTGAAAAGTGCAGGGACGTGGGTGGGAGGCTGAGGAGGTGGGAGGCTGAGAATGGCAAAAATGATAGAAACTTGGGTACACCTGTCCATGGTTACATTTCCTGACATGGCTAGTTATGCTGAGGATTGAATCGTCACTTTTGACAGCCATAGGCTGTAAATGCACATTCATACTCCATTTGCTCATTATTATTATTTTAGGGAAAATGTAAAATGGTAGTTTAAAGGCTGGCAATTAATTTATAGAGCAAGTGTTACTTTTACCCAATTACAATTCATTAAAAGGACTTCCTTATTAAAATGACGCAACTTTCTATGATTAGTTGACAGTTGTCCTAGCAGTATAAACATAAAAGCTTGATTTAATAATAAACTAATCTGCACAAATAACTTCAGATATTAAATAATTCAAATTGTTTAAAATATTTTTTTGATTTTTAAAATATTGTTTGCCTTTCACTATTAAGCGCCTTCCGTAACTTTCTTGGCATGTGGCATAGAATGAGATCAGGAAAGAGACTTGAAACTTTGCAGAATTGTATTTATATTTATCAGTTGATTGAAAACATAGGCATTCAGTGAGATAAGGCTCTTCTATGTCTTCTTTTTACCCGAGTTCTTTTTTCAATGATACAAAGGTGAGAACAGTTGGGATAGGAAATTACTGCTCTCCCAAATACAATGGGGAGTTTATCTTCTAAAAACTTTGAGGTGGTATCAAATACACCTGTTCATTTGTGCCAAGCTTTATGTTTGTGCAGTGGAACCTCTTTTTGCCCACTGTGCTCACACCAAATCTGCTTCAAAGGATTGGGGAGGAAACCCAGAACAAATTGAGGGGGTGGACAGGGAGAGGAGAGCGAAGGGCAATTCCGTTCTGCAGTCAGAAGTTCTCGCATTGATGGAATGAATGCATTGAACTCTGTCCTTGAATACTTGGTCTTGTGATAAGTGGTTTTGTTTTTGTGATAACTTTTAAAAAGTTTGATGTCAGCACATTAGTAAACTGAAAATATGAGTCTTCTGCATATTTAAGGATTATGATGAAAATGTGTATAGATGGGCTTAACAACTTTCTTGTGAACTTGGAGTGAAACTGAAAATACCGTCCAATTATTTTCTAATACTCCTTTGGTGTCCTGACACCTGCCCTCATCCCTTTCCATGCACACTACTTCTCCCTCTCATTACTGCTTTAATTTATTTGCATTGTCCACAAGTACCACTCCGTAAGAATTACATTTCTTTCTTTCTTTCTAATACCCTTCTGTTAGAAATTCTTTGTTGCTTCCACTTGTAGTTGTGGTTTTTGATTTGGTCTAGTCTCATTTAACAAATGACATATTAGCATTACTAAATGTATCTGGAGTACTAGTACAAGTGTATTAATCTTTTAGTAATCTACATAGTCAGCATTTCTGCAATTGTCTGCATTATTTTTCTAAGTTGATATGAGCTGTAATAACTCCCCATAGCTCCCTGCATCCTCTCCCAACATATATTGCTGTCTTTCCCATTTCTTCTTCATTATCTTTTGCACCTCTATGCTTCCTCCTTTTTTGCCTATCACATTCCTATAGAGCTCAGGATACAGTGGGAAATAGCATGAACTAAATTTCTCTGTTGAAAACTCATCTCTTCCTTGGGTGGCATTGCACAACCCTTGAGCCCCAATCAGTATTTGGGAGAGTAATAATAGTGCCCCCCCCCTTTTAAGGGTTGCTGAGGCTGTAGAGATTCTAATGGTGCCTGGAGTAGTTAGTGGATTGGATAAGGGGCATTAAATTGAAGTTAAATCCAAACAAACCCAAAGAGCTGCTGGAGTGTGGCTTGTCTCACCTAGGAACTGATGTTTTGCCTTCTCTGAATAGCATTGCGCTTCTACACATTAATTGGGTTCAGACTTTGCAGGTGTTAGCCCCTGTCTTTAGAAACTCAAGTGGCTTTCCTGGCACCTTTCATCAGTTATGGCTTGTATGTCTGACGTTGGCATCTTCTTCAAGGCAGAGATAACATAGCCAACAGTTAGGCATGTCCTGGTAGCTCAGCTTAAAGTGCTGTTTCTTCCTTAAGCAACATTTGAACCTGCCCGTCTGTGTGGCTCTCCAGCCTGAGCTACAAATGGAGCTGTCCAAGGTGCTACCTACTTTGCTTGGACTTTTTCTTATCAGAAGCTGACTACTGTGCCTCACTGGAACCTAACTCAGACTTGCTTATCTTTCTCTTGCTGGCACACTCTCCCTGCACCGGCTCTGGGAATCAAATCCCATCTGTCTGAGTTAAACTGACAAGTTTGCTATCACAAGATTACGTGATGGCCTCCAACTTTAATCTTAAAAGGGGATTAGATCAGTAGTTTCCAAACTTTTTCCAATGGGCTCCTTGTTACTTCAGTAGAGTATCCAACTGGAGAAAAGCAGCAACCCTTAGACTATAAAATTATAGTATCAACTCAGCTTCATGGTAATTGACTGTAGCAATATGACCTCAAAATTTCAATACTTGGTGTTGGTTTTAAACATAAGTAGCAGAATTCTCAGTTTAGAAAGCCTTTCTGGATAAAAGGGGCCATATCTTCCAAAAACTCCAAACTGCAGTAGAGAGTGGGAATACAGTGCTACCTCGGTTTAAGAACAGCCCTATTTACAAACTATTCAGTTTATGAACTCTGCAAAACCAGAAGTAGTGTCCCGCTTTGCGAACTTTACCTTGGTCTAAGAATGGAAGCCAAACTTTGGAAGGGCACCGGCAGTGGGAGGTCTCATCAGGGAAAGCGCGCCTCGGTTTAAGAATGGTTTTGGTTTAAGAACGGATTTCCGGAACAGATTAAGTTTGTAAACCGAGGTACCACTGTAGTCATTTACCTGGTATACATAGATTAAATACATGAGGCTGCTTTGGTGAATATGTAGTACACTTCCTTGTATAGCTATTAGCATGGTAACAAATGAGTCATAATCTATCATAAACCTTCAGTCTATGACATTAGTTCTTAGTCTTCTCATGCCCAGGTTTGAAAAAGTTATTAATAAAATAAGATTTACCAGTGGACTATACTATATCTGATAACATTTTCTCTTATTTTAGATACCTGTGTTTTATAGGCATATGGCTAGGAACACCCCCCCTCCAAGTGTCTGAGGAAATAATACCTAATTAATTTATTTTTATTTACAAGTTGAGCTTACTCTAATTTTCTAACAAAGTAATACAAGTCATAATTTTATTATGACTAAGCAAGAACCATAGCTAAGGTGATATGAAATGTTTAATTATGTTTTAATGCTTGAAATGACATTAGGTTTTCTATGCAACTTACACATTGATTTGAAATAATGAATTGGAGCAGAGCATAAAGATACTGCAGCACAAACATAGCTAAGCCTATAGTTCTGTGGCATACAAAGCAGTTCATGCAGAATTTCTGATTCATCCCATTCCTTTTTAGTCATGCTATGAAGTTAATGGCTCATGTTGTATTTTCTCTCCGTTTTAAAATCTATTTGAAGGTGGCATTATATGATGCTCTTCACAACACTTCCAGAAAAGCCAAGCTATCTCATGGCAGATTGTCTCACTGTGTTACATGCGGGCTAACATAGAGTTTGTGTATCAGTTCTTACTATTGTAGCCTCTGGCTTGCCGATTGAAAGGTTGGCGGTTCGAATCCGCACAATGGGGTGAACTACCATTTCTCTGTCCCAGCTCCTGCCAACCTAGCAGTTCGAAAGCACACCAGTGCAAGTAGATAAATAGGTATTGCTGCGGTGGGAAGGTAAACGGCATTTCTGTGCGTTCTGGTTTCTGTTACAGTGTTCTGTTGCACCAGAAGCGGTTTAGTCCTGCTGGCCACATGACTCAGAAAGCTGTCTGGACAAACACCGGCTCCCTCGGCCTGAAAACGAGCTGAGCACTGCTACCCCATAGTCGCCTTTGACTGGACTTAACCATCCAAGGTTTCTTTACCTTTTACCTTTAATTAGGAAAGGAGTCTGAGATGGCTTTCCAGGATATTACTGCAGTATGCATTTTGTCATGTCTTAGCTCGTCTTCCAAGCCAAACTGTCATGTTTAGGTGAATGAGAGCAGGATGAGGCAGGACTGAGCCTAGGATGCAACATACTTTACAGTCTGTAAGCATGGTAAAACGCTGAGAAGCCAGCTGAGCAGGACCTCTGGTATCAATGAGAGGAGTGTCCTGCTGCTACAGGATGCTGTCTTCCATTGAAGGAAAACCTAGCCCCTCCTCTTCTGCCATTCTTGTAAAGTGGGTTCTCTTGTTACAGTTACAGCTCTTTTGTTTCATTTCTTTGTGAATTTTGTGTATTTGTTTGTATTCACATTTGAAAGTGAATATATAGGCTGTTGATTGAAATGCGTATCTTTGATTTCTTTTCCTCTTATTTTAGAAATGTTTGTTTTGTTTTTCTTCCACAAAGAGAATTCAAAGTAGCTCAAGGCAATAGAATACAAATAATCCATACAACATCAAATAGCATGATAAAACATTTGAATAGAATCAGCAAACAGAACAGTTTAGCTTTCCCTAAAGGCCTCTTTAAAGAGCCAGGTATTCTTTGTATATCAGAGGGCACATGGGGGAGAAGGTGGTCTTTAAACTACCCAGGTTGCAAGCTGCTTAGGGCTTTAAAATTAAGAAACAGCACCTTGATTTGAGCTGGTAACCAATGCAGATCAAATGGTATCAGAGGACACATGGCAACCCTAGCTTAGCCCACATCCAATCCTTAACTTCCTATGTTACTATGTATCCATAGATCCTATTTTTCTTCTTCTTTTGCCTAACACTCCTCCACCCTGTTATGGCTCATAAGGCCAACTTTTCCCCCACGGCACTCCCGGAGGCTGACCCTGAACCACTTCTTCTTAGTCCCATATTCTGACCCCCCTGTCTTGCTGTTTCATCCACTCACCCTGCCATCTCCCTTGAATTTTCCCAGGGCCCACCCAGTTTTTATTGCTTCCCAATAGAGGGGACTTTGAAGATGAGAGAAAGCTTATTGTTCTATAAAGGGAGAGAAGGTCCTGAAGCTCAGTAACTCAGGTGAGTAAAACAGATACCCCTAAACGTGGTGATGCCTTGGCAGCCGAACATTTCTATCTGAGCAACTTGCAGGGGAAGTCACTAGTATATCCCAGGTTTCATAAAAGCCACCAGTGATCCCAGGAAGCAGAGTGTGCCTGTTTTGTAATGATGGCAAGCTGTTGCACTCAGCGTGATGCGTTGGAGTGGAGGTGTAACAGTAAACACACTGCACCTTCTGCTCTTTCCCTATAAAATGATTGCACTAGAAAACGGGGGGGGGGGGAGGTCACAGTGCCTTTGTGGAGCAGGAAGCAAGGCAGCTAAGCATCACTGGTTACCGGGGGGAAAGGGATGGTTATGAAGTCCAGCCCCAAATATGCAGACCCTAATCAAGCAGTATATCACCTGTATGTGATTTTTAGCTTTGCCAATTCCAAAACCCCTCCGAACCCAGGTCTCAGGAGAATTTTTAATAGGTATGTGCCAGCAGCTACTGGGTCCCTCAGCCTTCCTTGTATAAACCCAAGTTTAGGTATCTTTACTACTTCAGTTTTCTGATGCCACTAGTTCACTCAGAATACCTTTGAAACCTCCAGGTAAAGTAGGCTTAGGCATGAAGTGGACACCAGCACAAGAGAAAGGATGACAGTTAAACTAAAATGGTTGGTTTATTAAAGGGATACTAACTGTATTCATAAGGGAATGCTGGTACTTATAGCTGGGTCTTAGATGTGCTCGATGGCTATTTCTAAAAACTCAAGAGACACTGTTGCTGATCCTCACCTCTTTTAGCTCAGACCAGATTGCCTAAACCTCTGCCCCAGCCAGTTACTCCACAGCCAAGTTGAGCTCCTGGGGACAATCTGTCCTGTATCCCAAAACTCCTCTGTACACCGGCTGCCTGGACCAGAAACCACTGTGTCATCTTCCTCTGATGGGACCTTTATGCATTTCAGCCTCTCTGACTAACTCTGCCACCAGACACCTTCCCTGATCTTCCACAGACAAATAGCAGTACCGGACTGGATATTAATACATGGGCCTCAGTTTTTCCTTCAGCAGTTCTCTGGTCGTCTTCATTGACCCAGCATCTCAGCTGTTCCCCTCCCAGCTGTCTCTCTGGCTGACTCTTAACTCCCAAGGGACAGTTAGCTTCACACCTGGTGTCTCTGGCCAATCAGAGTCTGCTGTCACCCCGACCAATCAGACTGAATTTACCTGGCTCAGGCACTGCCTGATAAAATCTTAAAGCAATACTCCCTCTCTCTCCCCTGTCAGAACCTGTCACCAAGAACTACTGCTACACAGCTTGCAGCAGCATAACGACACGAGGTTTCAAACTGTCACAGAATGTTTTTCCATCCCAAACAGGAATATAAGCATTTTACCATGCCATGCTCCACATCATATCTGTTTACCCTCATCTACATCACTTATATGATGTATGACATCATATCTCTTTGGGAGGTGGAATTCCACTGTGCTTGTATTTTACAGGTGTTGTAGGCAATTAGCTCAAGGTCAGGTAGGGCAGAATTGATTGTTGCTGACAATTTTGCTTACTGTTCTTGGGAATCAGAAACCCAAGCTGAAACATGGCAGATCTAACAGAGACCTTCCAATAGATCTTGATATTCTGCCCAGCAGTGATGCATGCCATTCTTTTTCTTATTTCTACTCTGATATTATGGTACTAAAGTGTTTTTTTTTTTTAAAAAAAACACACATTTAAAGAGCACATGTTTGTCCTTAAGAGGTTTTAGTAAGCAGTGCCCTCTTTAAGGAAAACACAATCTTTAAAGAAATATATGTATTTATGTTTCAAACAGAATGATAAACATTTAATTATCTACCCATATTTGACTTGCATGATGTGTAAATGAGGCTATCTTAAACTTTCATGGTTTTGCTATTTTTTTCATGCTGTCTCTCTTCTGCCACCTGGTGGGCAAATGTATAATTTTACCTCTCTAATAGAATCTTACTGCATTTCTATCGTTTATCAGGGGCTGCTATTAGGTACAGTTTTGTTCTACCGGTAATCAGTTTTATTTTTCCATCTTAAATAAGCGATCACATTTTGTTACCAAACTATCTGCGTCAGTGTGATTGTTTAATATGACTGTATGTTGCCTATGTTATGTGGTTGCAAAACTACCTTGTAATACTCCTGGAAAGTTCTTTTATTAGCATTTCACTGAAGCTGTTAACAATTAGAAGGGTTAAATAACTGTTTCTGATTGAATATGTATAACAGTTCTAAATATAGCATTAAAATTATATATCCTCTCTAGATAGGACCAACGTATAAAAAAATTATAATAGAATTGCAGTCTAATCTTATAATTTAGTGGAAGATCTGTTTTAAGAAAATCTGATTAAATCTTGTCTCTGTTTTCCACTGAAAATCTACTGCAAAAATGAATTTAATTGCACTAGAAATGGAATATGGCCAGCAGAGTGGTTTTGAGAGTTCTGTAAAATTAAGCAATTAAACAAAATGTGTCTGATTCGCGCACCACCACCCCCAGCTCACATTGGTCGTTCTGTATTAATTGAGGGTGATAAGATGATGAAATGTTGGAGCATTCTTATTTTTAGACATTTTTCTTTAAGAATACCCCAAGGTTCATACTACACATTAGACCTATTGAATTCTTCAAGAAACAATTCCATGACCAGACTAGTTAATATTTTCATTTGAAGCTTTTAAGTAGGAGTGGTTTTGGTGAAACTTAATGGGTTTGCCAACTTTGAGTTGTTACCAACACTGCTGAGGACTGGGGAAATTATCATAGATAAACAGAACGGCTGGGATCCAGAGAGCTATTTTAGGAACACCATGGGATTTAGTGTACACAGTGCTCCTTCAAAAACAAAACGCTCCCACACCACAAACTGCTTTTGAAAGGCTGCTTAGTAGAAAAGTAGTTTGAACATAGACGGTTAGTGGGTATGAATCAAACTGGTATTTGGGAAAAGAGAAGTCCATTCGCCCTTGAATATCTCAAACTAGTTTCATAGTTCTTTAGCTCTTAGCCAGTGACTCCATGGTTTGATCTAGTGGAAATGGGGCTAGCGGTGTTGTTTTTAAACCATCAAACAATTTATTGTTGTAACTAAAATGAGTCCCCACAGCCACAACAAGGATAAAGGAACCTCTTGCAAATGCAATGTTTACAGTATAGGCTTCTATGAACCTGCTCAGTGTCTTGATGGCTACCACAAATACTGTCTCTCATAATGATTGAAAGTCTGTCTTAACTAAATCATCAGATTCTCCTGTAGCTGAGAATTGGGATCCAGGATATGGGATTGTCTCCGCCCATCTCGCCACTGGCGGGAACTCTTTTTTAAAAAAACTTTGAGGATACTTCCGGGGAGAGACAAACCCCTTGCCTCTGTTCCATTTCCGGCCTTCACCAGAAGGCAGGGTTACAGGACAGAGTTCGACCAATTCCCTCCCCCTCACTTCATTTCCTCCCCATATCCCCCCAAAACACAAAAGCCTCAGCAAAGGCATCCTTTGGGAGAAGAGTGCTCAAGAAGGAGGTTGGGTCCACAGGGGCTCACACCCATAGCTGTCAACCGTCCCTTATTTGGCGGGAAACTCCCTTATCCCAGCGCCGTGTCCCGCTGCTGTCCCTTATTGATGATGTCCCTTAAATTTCCCGGGTTTCAAAGGAAGCAGCTCCTCTCCCTCCCTCCCTCCCTGCCGGCCAGGGAGGAGGGAGGCTCCAACTGTGTTGCTTGGCTGCGTTGCTCACCCAATAAGGAGTCTAAAAATGACTGGGGGTGGAGCTTGCATGCCTTGTGCCGATCAAATTGGCCGCATTGCCTGGGGACTCGCCTTTGCTCAGTGCTTTCCAGCGGAGAGGTGATGGTGCTTTTCCTTGCTGCTGTATCCCTTTGCTGGGTTGCTGCGCTGTGGGAACCACTGCTTGAGGCTTCGTTTGGCTGCTGGCTGGGCTTTCTGCCTTTGGCTCGGAGGGGTTCAGAAGTTGAACATACCTATGCTTGGAAAATCCCTTATTTTGGCTGCTGAACCCTTATTATCAAGGCTGCTGGTCCCTTATTTTCAAATTTGTAAGTTGACAGCTATGCTCCCACCTGACCTGGACATTGCAGAGATACATCCCATATCATGGATCCCACTTACTGTGATAAGTTTCTTCTCTGTAGGGAGAATTGGGATCCGGCCCTCCCAGGTGCGGCTGTGTGCACAGGGGAGGGAGGTATGGTGGTGGGGGCAGATGTTATAGGCGAAGGGGATAGAGATATGGATACGCTTGTACCCCTTCCAATCTGCGCCCCATCCTGAGGGACAAGGGTAGGGTGAGCAAGGATTACTCACCTCCGTCACTGGTGCTGTGCAATGCCAGGTCTATAGGCAATAAAACCGCCACCCTGCGAGATTTCTTTATCTCGCAGGGGGTCGACCTGGCTTGTGTGACGGAGACCTGGGTGCGTGAAGGGGCAACAGTTACCTTACGAGAGATGGCGTCCCTGGGTTTCTCCATCCTCCACCAGTCGTGGACTGCGGGCCGGGGGGGGGGAGGGGTGGCATTATTAATCCGGGAAGATTGTCCTTTCAGGGCTCTACCATCACCATCAATCCCTGGCATTGAATGTGTTGGCCTAGTGTGGGGCTCCGAGGAGAGCTTGGCTGTCTGGCTGGTGTACCGGCCACCTAGCGCACCAGCAGCCACCCTGTCAGGCCTATTGGAGGCGGTGGCCGGCTGGGCCTTGGAGTTCCCTAACCTATTGGTATTGGGGGACTTTAACATCCATGCTGATGCCACTCCCTCCTCACAGACTCTGGACCTGGTGTCTTCCATGGTGACACTAGGGCTCTCCCAGTTTGTTTCGGGCCCCACACATCAAGCAGGCCACACGCTGGATTTGATCTTTGGCGTAGGTATAGATGTGATCATGTCTCCTTCGATGAAGGTGCCATTGTCTGATCACTACGCTCTGAAAGCCAGGATTGACTTTCCACCCCCACCCTGCTTAGGTGGCGAGCCGATTTGGGCTCGCCCGCAGAGGCTGATGGACCCTGATAGATTCTGCCAAGCCTTGCGGGACCTTGCTCCCCCTGGCGACATATTGACTGAGCTTGTTGAGGGCTGGAATACCCAGCTCCTGGCAGCCATCGATGAGATCGCACCTAAGCGCCCTCTGCGACCCCGCAGAAACCGGGCTCCCTGGTTTACTGAGGAGCTCCGGAAAATGAAGCGGGACCTCAGACAGCTAGAGCGAGTATGGCGGGGTGCCCGTGACGGAGCCTCAAGAACACCTTATAGGGTTTTTATGAAAACCTACGAGATGGCGGTGAAGGCTGCTAAGAAGTCATACTTCTCGGCCTCCATTGCATCCGCTAGCTCTTGCCCAGCGCAATTATTTAGTATAATCAGGTCTTTAACGTCCCTTGAGGGACAGCCAAATTTAAATAACAATTTGACACACAGCTGTGAGGCATTTGCGAGCTTTTTTGCGGAGAAGATCTTGTTGCTCCGCCATGACCTCCCTGCCAATTTGGATACAATAAAGGAACTGGAGGCCCCTCGACTGTCCTCGGGTCCAGTATTGGACCACTTCGACCAGATATCCCCAGCCGATGTGGACAGACTCCTCCGAGCTGGAAAGCCCACCACCTGTCCTCTCGACCCGTGCCTGTCTTGGCTGATTAGATCGTGTCCAGACGAGGTGCGGGCCCTCCTGGGGGATATCATCAATTTGTCCCTTGGCACGGGGACATTCCCAGGGGAACTGAAGGAGGCAGTGGTGCGCCCCGAGTTTTGGGCTGGGTTGCCATCAGTATGCCGATGACACCGAACTCTATCTGTTGATGGATGGCCATCCTGACTCGGCCCCAGACACACTGACCAGATGTTTGGAAGCTGTGGCTGGATGGTTACGTGGGAGCCGGTTGAAGCTAAATCCTTCGAAGACAGACGTCCTGTGGCTGGGACGGGACGATATGGGATTGGGGGGGCAACTCCCATCTCTTGCGGGGGCGCAATTAGTGCCAGCACCGTCCGTTAAGAGTTTGGGTGTAATCTTCGACACCTCCCTTTCCATGGAGGCGCAGATTGCAGCTATAACAAAGGCGGCATTTTTCCATCTCCGCCAAGCTAAGCAGTTGGCTCCTTACCTCTCTCGCCCTGACCTAGCCACTGTGATCCATGCGACGGTCACCTCCAGACTGGATTATTGTAACTCGCTCTACGTGGGGCTGCCCTTGAGACTGACCCAGAAACTCCAGCGGGTGCAGAATGCTGCAGCGAGACTCCTTACGAGGTCTTCGCTGCGAGATCACATTCACCCGGTGCTATACTAGCTGCACTGGCTCCCGGTGGAGTACAGGATCAGGTTTAAGGTGCTGGTTTTAACCTTTAAAGCCCTATACGGCCTAGGACCCTCGTACCTACGGGACCGCCTCTCCTGGTATGTCCCACAGAGAAACTTACGGTCTTCAAATAAAAACATCTTGAAGGTCCCAGGCCACAGAGAAGTTAGGCTGGCCTCAACTAGAGCCAGGGCTTTTTCGGCTGTGGCTCCGATCTGGTGGAACACTCTGTCACAAGAGACCAGGGCCCTGTGGGACTTGATATCTTTCCGCAGGGCCTGCAAGACAGAGCTGTTCCACCAGGCCTTTGGCCAGGGCACAGCCTGACTCCCTCCCTCAGCAATCTTCGCGGAGCTCTGGCCCAATGGTTGCCAGTGGCTTGAATTAATTAATTTTATAATGAATGATTTTAGAATGTTGTTTATGCTGTACTTTTGTGCTGTTTTATTGTTGTTAGCCACCCTGAGCCCGGCTTCGGCTGGGGAGGGCGGGATATAAATAAAATTTATTATTATTATTATTATTATTATTATTATTATTATCGGACGCTGCATCTCAGAGGGTTGCCCAGAGTGGCATGAGACTTTGCGCCAAGGTCCGGGGGCCTCCGATCTTTCCTTCCCAGCTTTTCTTCCTCTTCAGCCCATATCGGGGTTATTTCCCTTCTCCCCTTCACCTGTGCAAAGATGTCTCTAATTTAAGTTTGCATTTGTTTGCATTAGAAAACTTCTAATTAAAGGATGTAATCTTGTTTTAGCATCTGAAAATGTGAGGCATGTTTC
Source organism: Podarcis vaucheri (assembly GCF_965113315.1). Classification (NCBI taxonomy): domain Eukaryota; kingdom Metazoa; phylum Chordata; class Lepidosauria; order Squamata; family Lacertidae; genus Podarcis; species Podarcis vaucheri. The sequence goes on from NC_138755.1 coordinate 13,351,882, forward strand.
ACATAAATATGTAACGGTGAAACAAAGCTTATGTTTAGCTTTACACAATAACATTCTATTTTCCAGCAGAAAGCAATCTATCATGGCAAAATATTAGAATGTTTTGCATTGTCCAAACATAATATTGACATATAGGTCATCTTAGTTGACTGCTGAAGGTAATTAGCTTTCTCTGTTTTTTAGAAAAACAGATAAGACATTCATTGCATTTTCAGTCATCACAATAATATAAAATGTGTCTAACTTCTGCAGTTCCTTAAACTGATTTAGTGCCAATTGCTTACAGTACAAGCAATGAAAGTGACAAGCATTTTTGTGCTGCAAGAGCAGTCATGATTGACAGCCAAGCTCTTTTTTTTCATGAGAGGCAGCAATATTGGAGTACTTTAAAATGGCCTAGATATATAAAACTTAAAACTGCCAGGTCCTGGTAATATTTGAATAATGGTTGTCACTTGAACTTTTCTTAGGGGTGAGAACTAATGTCATTTTCCCCTGTCAAAAAACTCCAGGTACAGAAGCCATGTAAATACACTTGTCAGATGTAGCATAACACATCCCCTTGAGTGGCTGTAACACTTCAATCTCTGCTTCCCTGCCTTCTCTCCTCCCATCTTTTATTAAACTCATACATCAGTGGATGTGGTTGCATACCTGCATAGAAGTGGGCCTGAAAGTATGTAATCAGCATAACAGTTTGTGCATGAAGTGACAAAAAGTGTTGTGGCAACTTAAAAATGAGTGAGATAACAGGAATATTTTGTAGGCAATAACCTAGTAAACTAATTTCTCTGCTTTGGAAACTGCTACAAAGCTTAGCAGAGTGGTGACAATAGTACAAGGTGATTTGTTTGGTGAAAATTGGAATCTAATAGCATGATAGAGCAATGATGCAGTTGCTTCATCCACATGACCAGAGAAGGGAAAAAAGCTCACTGTATTCACTCAAGCTGTATTTCATAAGATCGTTGTCCCTCTTTAGGGACAACCTAGAAATGGCATTGGAGATGGGGAATGCATTTGTCTTGTGCTGTGTTTATTTTGTTGCTAAAAGTAGCTGCAAGTGAGGGGAGGAATTTAGCTTGGACTGGCAGCAGAGGGAAAAGGATAGGCTGGAGCTGGTATCACCTTGTCCCTCAACACTGGTGCCCTGATGCAAATCTCCCAGTCCAGGAGCTGCTTTTAGCAGTAAAGACAAACACATATAACCACCTATTGTGTCTGCATGTTCCCCCCTGTGCAGCTGGCAGCAGCTGTCGTTGGCATTTGATGGAAGCTATATAATGAAGGTGCCAGACACACTTCTGTGCTGACTGAATGTGACAATGTATGGGCTCATCTCTGTCCTAAAGGGGCTATAGGTGCCAAACCAGCCAGGATTGGGAACAGGCACTCATTGCCACCAAGGCCACCTGAACATCTAGTGACAATGTTGGACCCAGGAGTATCCTGGAGCTATGGACTTCTCCTTCCAGGAGAGGGCCACTCTGTCCAGAACAGGCTCTCTTCCCACCTCCTGTTGGTTGAGAATATGTAGCCCCTCTACCTTTTCCGGATTCAGCTTCAATTTACTGGTCCACATCCAGCGCATTCCCACCTCCAAGCGGTGGGAAGGTAAATGGCATTTCCGTGCGCTCTGGTTTCCGTCACGGTGTCCTGTTGTGCCAGAAGCAGTTTAGTCCTGCTGGCCACATGACCCGGAAAACTGTCTGTGGACAAACACTGGCTCCGTCGGCCTGAAACGAGATGAGCTCCGCACCTCATAGTCACCTCTAACTGGACTTAACCATCCAGGGGTCCTTTACCTTTAGCTTTTTACCATTCTTACCTAATAGGACAGCTCACATAATATACAGTGGTCCCTTGGTACTTGAACGGGTTGGTTCCTGAACCAATCGGTTCCCAAACACTGCAAACCCGGAAGTGAGTGTTCCAGTTTGCAAACATTTTTCAGAAGCTGAACATCCGTTGCAGCTTCCGCGGCTTCTGATTGAGTGCAGGAAGCTCCTGCAGCCAACCAGAAGCCATGTCTTGGTTTTCGAACAGTTTTGGGAGTCAAGGTACCACTGTAACTGAAATTGTTTTAGTTGTGCATGAACAATAGGTCATTAACAAATAAATAATATGTAAAACTTTGTAAATAGACTTTTTTTATTGGATAACCCAAACTGATTCCATTGATATTTTTGAAACCGAAGAAAGTGGATGTGGAACTGGAAATTTCTATTATAATATACAGATTTATTTTTGCATCTTATGCAACGGTCTGTAGCTATTTTTGAATACACATCTGCTGATCATAGAATCAGAATCCTGTAACTTCCTAAGAAAGTCACCACTGGAAGAATTGAAACTTCTTTTTCATATAATTTGATCAACACATTAGGCACTCCATTGGCAGCTTAATTGGTGGGGACCCTTGAACAATGTATATTTATCACCTTGCAGAACTGTTCCCACTTCTTGGGGATTAGCATTGGCAATCTAGTATTCTAGAGAGAACTTCCCTTTTTTAATGTGACATAATACAGTAAAGCATACTCTCCATCCCAACCCCAACACCCCACCATTTATTGAAGAATAAGAGTATCTTAAGTCAGTGAGTAGGGCCTATACCTGGAGGGCTACAGGTTTCCTGTTCCTGCTTAAGTACCCCTTTCATCAGTGCTGTGCTACTCCTTCCTTTAAAAAATGAAGCCTCTCTCTCTCTCTCTCTCTCTCTCTCTCTCTCTCTCTCTCTTATAATCAGAATTTTTTAAAATTAAGCTTGCAGGTTAAAGAATATTCTAAATCTGTGTCTGTACAGCAATTCTGCAAAAAGAAATATTTTGATCCTTTTTTCTAGGATGGGGAATTCAAAATATTATAAAACCGTTCTCTATTGGGCTTGGTTGGAAGGGACATAAAGTTGCCGCCTTGCTGAAGCGAAGCAGGGCTGCTGTTGTCTGATCAGTGCCTGGATGGGAGACAGTTTGGGGGTCCCATGGATGCTACCTTGGTTTACATGAAAGAAGGAAAGTGGGATAGATTTGTCATAATTTAAATAATGTGGTTTCTGCTGATTCTGTTGTATACTGCATTACCTAATTTGCGTTTTAGCATACACTGTAGTTTAATTGTTCTTTATTTTGATCTCTGTTAGCATCTCATTTAAAACAATTTTTAAAAGAACTGGATTTTAAATAACCTTATGCAGGACAAGTGAGTACAAAATATCTTTTCTGTTGAAAGGAGTTATTCAGGCAGCTTCTCATGTTACCAGTACACAGCCAATTACTAATTGCCAGTATTAATTACTACTATCTCTTTTTGTAGAAGGATAACTATGGAAAGTCTACACAATTACTATTCTCCTTTTTGACTCTAAAAATAAGCACAAGTACTTAAAGGAAATCTTTGCAATTTAAAAACATAATTTTAATGCAGTTTTCTAAGTGTGTGGATGTATTTAACTTTATTTTCCCCCCACTATACAAGGGAACAACCCATGGGTGTAGCCGGGGGGGGGGGCAGGGAGGGGCAGCTGCCCCCTCCTAAATCAATAAAAATCAATAAAAATACATAGCTGGCTGAGTTTCTGCCCCCCCCATCTTGACCAGTCCCCTGTTGCTTGCCCCAGTACACTGAGCCAGTAAGAAGGGCCTGGAAGAGTTCCCCTCTTCCCGCCCCTAGCCCAGCTCCCTAGGCTGAGACCAGGCCATTCTCTCTCCCTCCTCAGCCTCCTTTGTCCTGCTGAGTTTGGGAGTTATGGGGTCATTCCACGCCAAATCACTTGGTGCCATGTGCTCTGATGACTTAGATTTTCTCCCAAGAAAAATTATGTGTAGATAGTTATGGTAAAGGTAAAGGGAACCCTGACCATTAGGTCCAGTCGTGTCTGACTCTGGGGTTGCAGCGCTCATCTCGCTTTATTGGCTGAGGGAGCTGGCCATGTGGCCAGCAGGACTAAGCCGCTTCTGGTGAACCAGAGCAGTGCACGGAAATGCTGTTTACCTTCCCACTGGAGCGGGACCTATTTCGAACTGCTAGGTGGGCAGGAGCTGGGACTGAGCAATGGGAGCTCACCCGACCTGATTGGCAAGTCCTAGGCTCTGTGGTTTAACCCACAGCGCCACCCAAGTCCCAAGATGAGATAACCTCAAATCAATTTTTAAGGATTTTTTGGTCCAAAATTGGGCACAGGAGAATTTTTTTTAAATTTTTTCCCCCAATATTCGCGCAATATAGGCTTATGCAATTTCTGCGTCAGTTTAGAAAGAACCTCCCGTTTCGCTTATTTTTCAACGAATTGGGCTTATTTTGGTATCAAAATAAAGCTAATTGTGGTCTCTTTCAAAAGAAGGCATACAAATGGTATTAAGTGCCACAGAAAAAGGTCATCAACCATTCAAAGTGAATATTTGTCATTTCCGGTAGGTTTGATAAGCCATTGTGCGCAAACCACAACTAACACGTGTATCATACTTTTGTGTGTGTTTGTGTAGAATGGGCTAACCATGTATTTGTTATGTTTTAAAAATAAGGAGGGTGTTTTTTGTGGTTATAAAATAGATTTTGAAGTAAATTTTTTTGATTTTGTACATGTTTAAGGTCTCTTTGAGCCTGAAATAACTCACACATTTGTGAGGATAGTTAAAATTGTACCCTCTTATGTTACAGTGTCATCTGATATATCTTAAAAATTAAGTTTTATTGATTATTTAATAAAACAAAATACGTCTCAGAGATCCTTGTTCATTTTATTGTGTAAAACAGTTCTGCAATGGTCAAAGCTATTTTGTTTCCCATACAAGTAATACGGTCAAGGAATCTGTTTTGACCACTGTATGCAATACGACCTTTCTGAATCAGCAAGAAAAAAAGTATTTGTTTATTTATTTACTTTAAAAACGTCTAACAAGTTTCTTGTGAATGAAACCAAAGGATTCAGTGCAGATTTCTGAGCGGAGGTGTTCTGTGCTCATTGGGTGTCCCTCCTGTCAGCAACCCTGCGGCCGTGCTCTGCACTCGGGCTGTTTCCGGGTCAAGCCCAAGGGAAGTCCCACTCGGAGTGCATTGCAGTAAACCAGTCTTGACATCACGACTGCCTGAACTGCTCTGGTCAAGCTCTCCTGGTCCACGAATGGCCATCACTTTCAGGATAGGCACAGCCGGTAAAAGGCACCATTGCCCGGAGTGGCTGGGGGAACTCATATAAATAATAAAATTATTGCAGACCTGGATCTGCAAGCACTCCCAGGCTGCATACCTGAAACCCATCCAGGACAGGCAACTGACCAGTTTCTCTGATACATCTATGAAATGCTAATCCATTTAGTTTATTTATTTCATATTTATAAAATACTTCCCCAGTTCTCATAAAGGGTTTATTGTTGATCTTAGTAATTCATTTGTTTTATAGAATAGGAAATTAGTGCTTTGTACTGGGGTGTGTGTGTGTGTGTGTTTGTGTGTGTGTGTGTTTGCATGCACTCACTCACTCACTCACTCACTCACTCACACAAAGACACTGCTAAAAAAATTAAGAATTATGCTGTTCAGAAACAAATCCACCATATGAAAATCTGGCCATTCACAGTTACATAGGCAAGTTATTTTTAAAAGTCCCTTCTATAAGATCACTTCCTAGCTAGAGATATTTTTCTTGGGAAGAAAAAAAGAAAAGCAACCTTCTTTAGGGAAGCTTTTAATGTTTAACAGATTACTGTATTTTAATACTTTGTTGGAAGCCGCCCAGAGTGGCTGGGGAAGCCCAGCCAGGTGGGCAGGGAATAAATTATTATTATTATTATTATTATTATTATTATTATTATTATTATTATTATTTGGTATCCCTCGTAGCCGAGTAAGATTGTCTTCCATGAACACTGTCTTAACAGTAAGTCCGTACTTGACTGTGGAGGCCAATTCTGGATCCACACATCCTTCCACAGTGGGGAAATTGGTTTCCGAGTGGGAGTTGATCACGGTGAGGGTTTGCCAAGCATGCCTTCCTCTTAGCACATTTCTCCCTTTTGTCCTGAGTTTGAGCGTCTTCAAAGCCCATGACACCTTTGGTCAAGGCTGTTCTACAGTTGGAGCGCTCGCAGGCCAGTGCTTCCTAGTTGTCAGTGTTTATACTACACTTTTTTAGATTTGCCTTGAGACAAGTCTTTAAACCTCTTTTGTTGACCCACCAGCATTATGTTTTCCATTTTTAAGTTTGGAATAGAGTAGTTGCTTTGGAAGACGATAATCACGCATCTGCACAACATGACCAGTCCAACAAAGTTGAGGCTGAAGAATCGTTGCTTCAACACTTGTGATCTTTGCTTCTTCCAGTACACTGGCTTTAGTTAATTCACCTGTCTTCCCAGTGATACGTAATTTTTTTTTTTTGGAAACACCATTGTTGGAGTGTTTTGAGGACTTGGAGATAGCTTGATATCTTGAAAGTAAATTACAGGCATGTATGTTTTTGTGCTGAATTGTACTGAATTAAGAACGTGTGACATCATTTTGTGCAGACATTAAAGTAGATGCAGTGTAACAAGATTTTGCAAACTGTACTGTTTGGAATAGCAAATTAGTTGCTGATGAAAGTGCTTGCTAAAAATAGTTACTATTAAGATGGCATATTTGCACTGTGTGATTTGCTAGGTAATTGATGGATCAGATTGTTAAACCATTCATTCTGGTATGCGCAGCACAGAAGACAGAAGGAGCCCTACTGTGCATCTAAAGCGTATTAAATAACCCTGAACAACTTTTGCAAAGAACATTGGGGGAAGATAAATTTTGTAATAAAAGCTGTGTTCTAAACACCATTTCTTAAATTGAAGAAATGCTAATCTTGTCACAATCAGCAGCTGGGTTACTGCAATATTATTTTCCTCTCTTAGAGGTTAATTAGGCTTCTTTCAAAATGTGCCCTATTTATCTGTAGATTCACATGATTCAGCTAGTGCTGGTTGTATAAAGCAGACCCGTTAACAGGCGGGTGTGTCCAACTGCTTAATTAGCCAGAATAAAAAGGTCCTTTGTCAAACAAGCATCTGTTGTTGGTGACACACCTGACAGTCACATTAGGCAAGGATGGCTAGACGGAAGTTGGGCCCGTCTCTCCTTCCGTCATATACAGTTCATTTCCATAGGGGCAGTGTTCTTATGAGGCAGCAGAGGGCTATTTAGCTTTTCAGAAGAGATTAATCTGACTGCCTTTGTTGTGTGATAAGCAAATCACTTGAAAAGAGCACTGTAAAAGTACTATACTACAATTACTTTGAAGCACGACATCTTGGTATCCGTTGATGGATCAAGCAGGTATATGGAAAATGTTGAGCATGCCACGTTCTGTCTTCTGCAGTACAGTGGTACCTCAGGTTACATACGCTTCAGGTTACATACGCTTCAGGTTACAGACTCCGCTAACCTAGAAATATTACCTCAGGTTAAGAACTTTGCTTCAGGATGAGAACAGAAATCTTGCAGCGGCGGCACAGCAGCACCAAGAGGCCCCATTAGCTAAAGTGGTGCTTCAGGTTAAGAACAGTTTCAGGTTAAGAACAGACCTCCAGAACGAATTAAGTTCTTAACCCGAGGTACCACTGTATTACTAGCACACAGAATGTCTTTAACAATCATTGTGATACACACAAAAATAAAGGTAGCCATGTTAGATCCAGAGAAACACCCACTGAAGGGCCATGCCAGAAGATTATCTTTCTCCCCCTCCCCGCCAACGTTCCTGAGCCCCTCCTCAGCCTCTTCTGGAGGCCAGAGATGGTGACCCTGCCAAATGAGGTGGGCTGCAACATAGGGGCTAAGGAAAAGGAGGGTTTGCTGAAAATTGGGCACCTTCCACTCATGAAAGTTGCCTCAACCTGATTTTTAGCAATCCCTCTCCTCTGTAGCATCCTATACAAAACCCACCCCTTTCAGCAGGTCCCCCAATCCTTAGGGAAGGCTTTTTACCAGGCTAAGGTAGCTACCAAGAAGAACTTTCCATCCATCCCCATCCACTGATGGTTTTCTGGATCTATCGCTTTAAAAAAAGATCAGTTCATCCAAACAACAGAAAGTGCATGTTGCTATTAGAGTTAAATTTTATGTTTTAATAAGAAATAGCAAGAAGGATTTATGGTTTAGTATTTTGATGTACTAAAGAAGCCTTCAAAACAAGCAAACAGTTAAAATACTATTCAAAATGTAACTTTTTTTTGTTACTACAATCAGTCATTTACTTAATTAAACTCAGTCATTCATTTCATGACTTTTATTTTTCTTGCTGAAAATGTACAAATTAGAGAAATATGGCTGTATCTGTATTGTCCATGTGCCATCCTTGGCTGGGAGTGAGGTGAAGAATTCCTGTAAACTCCTCATTACTTTTATTTTATTCTCAGTTTTTAGTCGTGAGTGCCCCTGTGAGCCGCCCAACTGTACATTTCTTAAATGCTGAGCTATGAACGCTTCTGTATTCCATGGACCATGATATCCTTCTGGACCATCTAGGGGAGTTGGGAGCCTCATTAGGCAATGGTTTTGCTTCTTCCTCCTGGGTCATGTCCAGAAAATGGTGTTGGGTGGCGAGTGTTTGGCCCCCTGGGCTCCTACTTGTGGAGTACCTCTGGGCTCCGTCCTCTCCCCCATGCTATTCAATGTCTATATGAAGCCACTGGGAGAGATCACCAGGGGGGTTAGGCTGGGTGACCAGGATCCCTACCTCTTCTTTCAATTGGAACCAGTGAAGGTGGTGAAGGTCCTGTGTGAGAGGAGGCAGTTGGAGGAGGAATGGAGGTTAGTAGATTGAGGTTGAATCCTGACAAGACAGAAGGGCTGTTTCTGGGGGACGGGGTGGGCAGGAGTCCTGAATGGGGAGTGTGTTCCATGCTTAACTGTGTCTTATATGAAGGAGTTCTTTCTTTTGTCTGACCTGAAGCTTCCAACATTCATATTCATTGGATGTCCCCAAATCCTCGTGTTATGAGAGGGGGAGAAAAGCTTACCTCTGCTTTCTTCGCACCATCCATAATTTGATATACCTCTTATCATCTCCACGCCGCCCCCCAAAAAAACACACATCTAAACTCAAAAGCCCCCCAATATTCTAACCTTTCCTCACAAGGGAATTGCTCCAATCCTCTGATAATTTTTGTTCCCCTTTTCTGAACCATTTTGAGCTCTCCAATATCCTTTTTGAGGCAATGGGACCAGCAATGTACGCAGTGCTCCAAGTGCAGCATTGCCATATATTTATATAACAGTATTATTTTCAGTTCCTTTCCTAATGATCCCTCATATGGAATTCACCTTTTTCGCAGCTGGCACACTTTGGGTTGATATCTTCATGGAGCTATCCACTACAAACCCAAAATCTTATTCCCAGTCACTAACTACCAGTTCAGACCCCATGAATGTTTTTGTGGAATATAGGGTTATTATTATTATTATTCATTTTGTTTTGGCCCAATGTGCATCACTTCACATTTGCTGACGTTGAATTGCATTTGCCATTTTACTGCACATTCACTAAGTTTGGAGAGATACTTTTGGAGCTCCTTGCAATCCCTTTTTGTTTTAACTACTCTGAACAATTTGGTATCATCAGTTTGGTATCCAGATCACACTAGATCATTAAAGAACAAGTTAAAAATCCCAGGTTCAAGTACATGTCCTTGGGAGGGTCCCTGTTTTACATTTCCCCATTATTCATCCCTTTTGCTTCTTCACCATTTACTGCTCTATAGTCGGACCTCTTCTCTTCTTCCATGTCTGATAAGCTTCCTCAGGAGTCTGTGGTGAAGTTCTCACCAGAGGAGGAAGCTGCTGGATTATGAAGGGAATGTGGCCGTTTGAAGTGGCCAGTCTTTAAAAGAGAGCACAACCCTTAACATGCTTATTTTTCAATTTCATGCAGAAACGACAATGCAGACATCAGAGACTGGTTCGGACACAGGTTCGACAGTGACTTTACAGACTTCTGTAGCTGGCCAAGCAGCCGTGCCCACCCAGGTGGTACAGCAATTACCAGTGCAACAACAGGTAAAGTGCTTGCTTGTCCTATATGGATGAAACATGGAAAACAAGTCATTTTCGTGCAAAAGCCAAAGTAGTCTCTCTATCCATCTATCTATCTAAAGGTAAAAGGACCCCTGACCATTAGGTCCAGTCGTGGCCGACTCTGGGGTTGCGGTGCTCATCTCGCTTTATTGACCGAGGGAGCCTGCGTACAGCCTCCGGGTCATGTGGCCAGCATGACTAAGCCGCTTCTGGCAAACCAGAGCAGTGCACGGAAATGCCGTTTACCTTCCGCCGGAGCGGTACCTATTTACCTACTTGTACTTTGATGTGCTTTTGAACTGCTAGGTTGGCAGGAGCAGGGACCGAGCAATGGGAGCTCACCCCGTCACGGGGATTCGAACCGCCGACCTTCTGATCAGCAAGTCCTAGGCTCTGTGGTTTAACCCACAGTGCCAATCCATCTAGATCACCAAAAAAAGTTCTGTGTTTCAGTTTTACTCCAGCTAAAATGGCCCCCAATAGCCTTTATTCAGGATGTTGCTGCACCTCTTCTCCCCTCATCCTGGCTGCTCCCTCCCCAAACGCAGCCTCCCTACCAGCCTCCTGTCTTCAGCTGCGGAGTCATGGAGTCCAAGTGAGGGTTAGAACCATCTGTGTTTATCACAGCTCTGTATGGAGCTCTAGAGGGAGATTCATAATTAGTATGTAAATGGTGTTAGCTTCATACAAAGGCTGGGTGGGTCAAGGGTTGAAGGAAAATCTTTTAAAAATGCACCCTAATTGGCCCCAGCTTCTCCAGTGTTGGTTCATTCGCAAAATGTGTAGAATGAAGAAGGGAAGGACTTTGTTCCCTTACAATATTCTAATCCGTGTGTACTAAATCTCACTGTGACATGAAAAGGGGGGCTTCATTGATTTATTGTATGTTTGTGGAATATTGTTTGGGGAATGCAAAAGGTTTATGTTTAGTATAGGAGACCAAAACAGGCAAAGAAATGAATGAAAATAAGTGAAGGCTTGTGAAGGACCCCACCTTAAAAATGCCATTTTGTCTTCATGAAGCTTCTCTGAAGGTCTTTCTTGGGTGACATTGGACTCTGGTTCACTTAACAAAAATCAATAAATCCTCTTTGCTGGAGGGATGTGGGAATCTTGGAACCTTTTTCCATGCTAGGCAGAATACCAGGGTCTTTGATACCATTTCTAAAATAATTGAACAACAACTCTTGCCAAATCCAGCTTTAGCGTTCTTTCATTGAACATAGATTATGACCTCATTATTTGACATCAAGATTTAGGGTTTTTTACCCCCTATTGATAATGCATGTTTGGTGAAAGCATCTGTTTGGCATTCTCAGGCTGAGCTACCCTTTGTGGGATGTGACTGTCTCAGAGCGACTCACTAGTCTTAGAAGAGGGGCAGAAGGTATAACAAAGAGAAATACCTTTGTGGAAATTTGGTCTCCTGTCTTTTCATATGTAATGGGGAAGAAGATAACAATTCTCACCCAGCAACTACTCAGATTTGTCTTATATTAGCCATTAATACCTTAAGAATATGCATGAAATGACACTACATGCTCAATGTAATGTTAGTTGTGGAGATTGTATTACATAACTAGACTTGTACCCAGTTTTTGTTGTTAAGAGTTTTATTATTCTCTACATGTTTTTGCTACTTGAAAAAATACAGTATTTAGGCTGCTTTATTTGAAAGTGCTGTAATTAAAATTTCAAATTGGATTTATAAATCTGAGTGAATTGAGCTGGTTTAGCTCCTCTCAGTCTTCTATTTGAAAAGCATATTGTCTGGAGCAATACCTTCCCTTGTATAATGCTTCGTTTTTCTCATTCAGGGTGGCTTTTAATTTTGCGCTGAATGTTTTTATCCACTTTTGATGTTGTTGACAAACATTGAATAGCAGCATGCTGTATAAATTGATGCTCCATTTGTTCCTGTGAGGCAGCAGATTTTACAGACGCATGTAATTTGTTTTGTTATGCCTTTCTTCTGCAAATGACAATGAAAATAATGACTAATAAAAGACAGCGTTTTGAGAGGCGTTTCTTCAGCTACCACATTGTGATCTCTTTTGCCTCATCTGCCCTCGAGCCCTTGCTGTTCAACTGGATATCTCAGTGCTCAAAGGAAACTCTTACAGTTGTGTGTTGCGTCTTTCCTTACTCTCTTGGAAACCCGCCAGAGGGTCAGGCTTGAAAAGTTGAATGGTGCGCTGACCTTGGTCACCAACTTACATTCTGATATTTCAACCTTTTCATTTTGGTTCATTTGTTCAACATTTTCTATAACCTCATGGAAACGGCTTGTGGTTGTTAAACGGGAATCTAAGACTGAAAGACAGATTAGGTTCCTAAATGTGCTGGATCCTTAATTCTGATGTCTCCATTTTAAAAAGAGGGGCTGAATTGGGATGTGTGCCACATCTTTCCTGACCTTGAAAATGGGTGCAGGAGCTTTAACTTGAAACATAGAATGGTGTCCTGCACATATTTACCAGTGGCCACTGGGCCCATCACCTCCTGGCAAATAGATGGGGAAGAAATGGAGGCAGTGAGAGATTTTACTTTCTTGGGCTCCATGATCACTGCAGATGGTGACAGCAGTCACAAAATTAAAAGACGCCTGCTCCTTGGGAGAAAGGCGATGGCAAACCTAGACAACATCTTAAAAAGCAGAGACATCACCTTGCCAACAAAGGTCCGTATAGTAAAAGCCATGGTTTTCCCAGTAGTGATGTATGGAAGTGAGAGCTGGACCATAAAGAAGGCTGATCGCCGAAGAATTGATGCTTTTGAATTATGGTGCTGGAGGAGACTCTTGAGAGTCCCACGGACTGCAAGAAGATCAAACCTCTCCATTCTGAAGGAAATCAGCCCTGAGTGCTCACTGGAAGGACAGATCGTGAAGCTGAGGCTCCAATACTTTGGCCACCTCATGAGAAGAGAGGACTCCCTGGAAAAGACCCTGATGTTGGGAAAGATGGAGGGCACAAGGAGAAGCGGACGACAGAGAATGAGATGGTTGGATGGTGTTCTTGAAGCTACTAGCATGAGTTTGATCAAACTGCGGGAGGCAGTGGAGGACAGAAGTGCCTGGCGTGCTCTGGTCCATGGGGTCACGAAGAGTCGGACACGACTAAACGACTAAACAACAACACTGTAATACAGGCTTCCTCTCCAGATGTTTTTGGCCTACAACTCCCATGATCCCTAGCTAGCAGGACCAGTGGTCAGGGATGCTGGGAATTGTAGTCTCAAAACATCTGGTGGGCCGAGGTTGAGGAAGCCTGCTCTAATATCTCCATCTTCAAGGCAGATGTCCCATGAGAATGAATTTTGCATTTTCTTTCCCCCATCCTTTGAAAACATATGAAGACTATGCTGGTATTCAGACTTGAATCATGTATCTGCCCAATTTACTTTTTCTATCTCGATGTTCAACAGAGTTTCCGCATTACGTAAGTAGAGACTTTCCGGCTAAGTGGAGAGTGCTCCTCCAAATTGAGTTTCTTTAGAAAATAAAGAACCAGTGAAGATGAGCTAAAGATTTACCTGCAGCACTTCTTACCTTCAGGGATACTTCTCATATAATACAGGAACCAACCTGCTTGACCCTCTTCTGTTGGGGGGCATCAGTGGGGAGCACAGTCACTGTCAGTTTTTGGCACTGGCGTTTCTTGCTCTGTTCACTTTTCTTGCTTGAAGGGCTGTCGTTTCTTTCGTTTCTCCTCTGCTGTCTTCCATTTGTCAGCTTGCTGCTTTTGAAAACCTGGTGACATTTTTGTCTTAATCAGAGTCCCCCCTGCTCAGTTTTTAATTCTCATTCTACTCTCATTTCTATTCCATGTAGGTTTTCCTGCATCACATCTTCTTGTAGGGGGTCTTTGAACTGTCATTTGGTGTTCAATAAATCTGCAGTTTTTAGGATCTTTTTATTTCAAAACATGTTTCTTTTTGCTGGAAAGAAAGAAGATAACTTGGTTATCTTCTTTTGAAACAGTTACCCCTGCTGCTCTTTCTTTTGGTATTTCTTTTTGACATTCTGCTTTCCCTGACGACTGTAGTGGTGAGGTTGATCTTGTTCTTTCATTATCTTGCCAGTCTTGTAGTGCTCACTTTTTCCTTTGTAAATTCAGGTTATTTATCTTTCCTTGCTGCTGTTTACTGTACCATTGGATGTCTTCCTTTTTTGCTTTTGGGTTTTGACCTTAAATGGCATAGGAAGCTGCATTATACTGATTCTGACCCCTAGTCCATCCAGAGGTGCCAACACGATTGTTTGGGCCTCATAAACTGTGTGTTGACTGGGTCTCCTGCTGCACTTACAAAACACACACATTTGCATAAGATTTAAACACTGTTTATGTCCTACTGCTTAGGAGTGCCTGGCTGTGCCCAGGAATTCAAAGAAATGGGTTTTTATATGAGTAGTGTTTTTGTGAGTTTTAGGGCTATGTGCTCTAATACACTATGCAAAGGCTCCAACCTAACCCAGGAAATGCTTGACACAACCCCAGTTGGGGGAGATGCTAATGTTTAATTGTGGTCCACCATATTGATTCAACATGGCATCAAGCATCCAAAAGTAGATGAAGACCACCTCATTAACCTTCATGCAGACTTGGGCAACAATATCTTCAGAACCATCCATATTGGTGCAGGTTGGGCCTGTGATGCCAAATTTGTCAAAATCACAACGAATGGGGTAACAGTATCTTCAGAGGTGTCAAAATCAATGCAGTTTGGACCAGTCATGCCAAAAATCAGGCAATGGCATACCAAGCTCATGTTTCAGTCCACCATCTTGGTTCAGAATGGCAGCAGGTGGCCCAGTGTTGATGAAAATCCATGCTCCTGTGTCAGAAATCCCAGTGCCGAGTTCAGCGACAATATCTTGAGAGGCATCAGATTCATAGAGAACACACAGACAAATCAATTCCAAAAATAAATAGTAGATGCAATTTTGTACCCTCTTTTGTAGATGGGAATGGAGGGCCCAAAAATAAATTGAACCCCACAAACAGGTAATAAGATGTATTGACGCTTAGACTGACAATAGGTGAAGCTTTCTATGTAATTGTATTTCTCCGCAATAAAAGTCTTGTCCTGCTTAATTTCTGCCTTCTACACAGCTGTAAAAGGCACAAGAGCACATCTCTCCCCAGTGCCAACCCTAAACAATGTGAAGGACTCAAGTTAGGGTAAGAACAATAACAGTAACAAAACATTTTGGCAGTTTGATAATAGATTTTAAAGGAAAAATATTTAAAACGACCACCTGTAGCTAAATAAATGTAATGAATCCCCATGATAGGGTGAGCTCCCGTTGCTCGGTCCCTGCTCCTGCCAACCTAGCAGTTCAAAAGTATGTCAAAGTACAAGTAGATAAATAGGTACCACTCTGGTAGGAAGGTAAACAGCGTTTCCGTGTGCTGCTCTGTTTCGCCAGAAGCGGCTTAGTCATGCTGGCCACATGACCCAGAAGCTGTACGCCGGCTCCCTCGGCCTATAGAGCGAGATGAGCGCCGCAACCCCAGAGTTGGCCACGACTGGACCTAATGGTCAGGGGTCCCTTTACCTAACGTGTGTATATCAGTAGGGAAAGGTAAGGGTCTCCCACCAAACTACCCCAGCCACCCCGACTGAGTCAGGAGCATCGTGGGCTTGTCTCCTGCATTCGTCAACCAGCAAGACATGAGGCCAGGATGATCTCGCCCCAGGCCACACCGTCTGCTGTCTGACTTGTGGTCTTCCTTTATAGGGTTCCTTTATAGGGTTATCCATTGGTGGTGATGTTCTATGAGTGTGTGGTGAATTATGCCACATCCTGTGTTCTGTCATGGCAGCTCTGGCAAATTTTCTAATGCAGAGTGACTACCCTATGTACACTACCTAATTTGCGTAGGACTCCCCCCCCCCCCCCGGAATACCCATGTAACTAGTGGTAGCTTGAGAATTTGAGGTGAAGGGCTTTTTCAAATGAGGTTCCTGGAAGAAGATTGAGATGTGCTAGGATGCCCACCTATACCTCATTTACTTTGGTTCTCCAAACTAATTTTGTGAGTTTGATTCCCCCCCCCCCCCTTAAATATCTAGAACTGCGTCTTTAAAATTTGATATTTAACTGGTTTGCCCATGGGATATAGCTAAGTGATGTGTGTGTGTGTGTGTGTGTGTGTGTGTGTGTGTGAGAGAGAGAGAGAGAGAGAGAGAGAGAGAGAGAGATAGGTTCCTAGTTACAATAACAACTACAAGTACAGCTTATTTTGGGTTGCCCCAGCCACTCTGAGCACCTTCCAAGAGAATATGCAAAAGCACAACAGAACATCGCACATTAAAAGCTTCTCAATGCAAGGCTGCCTTCAGATGTCTACAGAAGGTTGTATAATTATTTATCACCTTGACATCTGATGGGGGGGCATTCCACAGGGTGGAACTACCAAGAAGGCCCTCTGTCTGGTTCCCTGTAACTTCACTTCTCGCAGTGAGGGAACCACCATTATACAATTCTTGTTTTAGAAAATAATCCTAGCATGGCGAGTTCTCTTAAATCAGGTCTTTTAGGGGGAATAAGTTTGGGGTTTTGTAAAAATACTTAGGATATTAGTACCGTAATTCCATTTTGTCTTTTTTCAGAAATCTGTTAAAGGCTCACTTTTTCCCCATTTGCTGATTTACAGATTGAAAACCTGTTTACTTGATTCACACAATTAACAGAATTTTATATTGAAATTGCCCATACAGTCTTGCCATTTATAGACATGTAAACAGAAAACACACCTGTTCAACTCCTTTCATATATTAAGATCTTGTGCATTGTACAGGCAAGCTGGAGATGGAAAATCTTACAGTTCTAAGTCTGGCTTGGTTAACTTAAAACCTGTTGATGAGTCATTAGGTTTAATGCAGTCTGAATTGGGAACTATAACGACAAATATATTCATGCCTCATTAAATTTCAGCTGCACACATTCACCTGCACTTACAAATGCACAAATTTCCTCACTCTCAGTAGTTACTAGTCCCAACAACCCCCTCGGTACATATATTGCATATATTGTTTATTGTATGTAGCATACACAACTTGGGGTGTATGAGAGGCTGAATGCATGATATACATAGGTTTTATGCCTTCGAGAGTTATATCCCCTGGGTATGCAACAGGGTAGAGAAGAGATGGTTTATACCCTGGATGGGGTAGAATGCCCAAAGAATAAATCACAGGGTTTTTTTGCTTAAGTGGATGGTGGGCTAATTTACAGTGAGCCTTCTGTGATCTGACTATTGTGGATTGATGCTGGCCTGGCCTGGTGGTGAGATAAATTGTCTACATAAATTGTATCCATGATGTGCCTTGGGGAAATGAGATTGGGGAGGGGGGTGTTGGATGACCAATCTCAGTGATGGGCGAGAGGAAGAAGTTGCCTTCTGGTTGCCCTCCATCTCCTGCTGCCTCTCCTGCTCTGGCAACGCTGCTTCCTGACTCCTGCTGGCTGCTTGCCCTCATCTGAGATGGGGAGGACAAACGCCTTGGTACTCTCCCCCCGTTGGCTTGTGCCCTTGCCAAGTTGTAAGTCTTAGATGACCTAGACGGGGAGGAGATCATCATTGATGCCTTAGTTGAGATTCCTGCATTGCAGGGGGTTGGACTAGGTGACCCTCAAGCTCCCTTCCAACTCTACAAATTAGGATTTTATGAATTCAGCCCCAGCTGGAACGAAGTAGTCAAAGCACCTTATAGTTTCCAGAAGCTCAAAACTGCAAGAATGAAAATGGCCTGGTGTTTTTAAAAAGCACATTGTGACAATTCTTAAACCCTCACATAGGTTTGTAAGCATTTTCAAAATGGGAAGACTTCACAGTTGAGAATAATAGAAATAAATTAATATAATTGCACAGAAGTCATTCCTTACAATATCAGGGTTAGTGGATGACAAGGCCTCGGTTTTTCACTAAAAGTATATGATTCGTTTTTAAAGTGAAGGTATTTGTATTGATTCAAATGAAGAATTTGTACTGATGGCTTTTCAAAGATTTATGTGACTAGCAAAAAAAGAAGATATTTAATTTGCTGGTAACAGCTTTGCACAGTCCAATTAGAGTAGCAGAGACATATAATTGAAAAGCACTTAAGGACTAGAATATCTTTCATCCTCTCTCAATGTGTGGATAAACAGTACCCCCTGCCAGTCCCCAAAGTAGTGTGAGTAATAGACTACTGGCAGTTCTGCTTCATATTTACTCATTCTATTATCTTCAAGGATAACATCTGAAGATCCACATATAAATCTATAGAATGTATAAATATGGACATAAATTCCAGGGTAATTTTGTTTGAAAACAGATATCATGCAGCAGAGCGGTCAGGATTAAAGATAGCGTAAGCTGCATTTTTGTTATGTTATCAAGAGTTCAGAATTCAGTTAACAGGAAATAGCATGAATTTGTCCAGACATCTGCAATACACCTGAAGGAAATAGACAATTATTCAAAGGCAGAATTTGCTGTCAGAATTAAGTTCCAACTTGCAGCAAACCATGCTTAGGGAAGTAGAACTGTTGTTTGACACAAACCATGCTATGCAATAGGCTGGCAAAGGAGTATTGGAAAACAAGCTGTGGTTTGTACAAGTTACGTTTTGGTATGCGGTCTGAATAGAAAACCCATAGTTAAGTCCCTTGCTTCCAGAGGCCATTGCATCCAGGGACAAGATTATTGAGCAGGGAAGTAACTCTAAACCATGGTTTGCTTGATTGTGTCAGCACTTAAGATATTGCTGTGTTAGACATAGGAATGAGTGTTGGCCTCAGCAGTTCTTTTTCTGGTGCTACTCAGTGGCACACAGTCCCGCCACCGCCACCCCCCAGAGATGCTCAGCTGCATGGGGAGCCATGGCATGAACAAAGCCCCTCCGGTGCCTGGGCACCTTCTCCCCGGGGCTGACCGGAGTACCCAAGTCCCACTCCCCAAGGGGTGCAAGAATAGGGGGGTGCAGCTTGTGATGTGCTTCCCTGCGTGCCCTGGGCTCAGCTGCTGGCTGGGTGCCCCCTGGTCACCTCACTGGCGGTGCTCACAGTGGCTGTTGCAGGACAGGGGGAGAAGCTGCCGGTGAATACCGTCCCCCTCCCGTCCCCCAAAGGCACTGGGCCTCAGCTTCACCCTCTCTGGTTTTGTACTGTCCTGCTCTTCCATCACAGCCTGAGGAGGAGAGGAGAGGGATTCACTTCCATTTCGGATTAACAGCAGTCTGGTGTTGCATCTGAATCATAAACTGGGGTCATACTATGATTTATTGAAACAAGCCAGCTTCATAAACCACAGTCTGCAGTTGGCTTGTTTCAGCAAACCATAATGAAACGTCTTCGTGTTTCCTGCTGAATGGTGCTTTCGTCAAAAAGGCAAACAGAATTCTTTGAGCTCCTCGCAGCCATAATGGAAGCGGAGAGGAGAGGGGAAGATACATGAGCCCAAGGCTTGACTGCACTCATTCCTGTAACAATAAACCTTAGTTCATTGTTCTGTCCAAGCACAGCCTATAGTTTGGGTTTAAATTATTATTTTAGCACAAACCATGGTTTGCCATGGCGTCTGAACAGTTCACAATATTCTTTCCCCCTTCTTTAAAAATTTTTAGCCATGAAGCTAACATTGCTAAGTCACTTTTTGATAATTCAAGTATATTTACAGAACAAGATTGAATCTCTTCTAAATGTTCTGTTATGTTATGTGGACACCTGCTGAAAAGTGACTTTTTAATGTTTCATATTTTACTATGTTTTATAAATGCTGCAAGTTGCCCAGAGTGGCTGGGGGAACCCAGTCAGGTGGGCAGGGTATAAATAATAACGTTATTAATATTATTACTTTAATATTGTACAGATAAATAAGGCAAGCATGCCATGGGGAGCCTGTCCTTAGTCACCCTACTGTGGGTTTGTTTTGCAATCTGTTTAGGAAGCTTCACTGCTTCACTGTTTGTTTATTGCTCACTAATAATTAGCAACAGTAGAGATTAGGTTCTGAATGGCCGAGAGGGAAACGCATCTCATCATGTGACTGATTTATTTGCAGGTTCAGCAAGTGCAAACGGTGCAACAGGTCCAGCATGTCTACCCAGCCCAGGTGCAGTATGTGGAGGGAAGTGACACCGTCTACACAAACGGAGCTATGTAAGTCCTTCATCTTGGACATCCCCCTCATACATGCAGGTCTTCTACATGCAGGCTGCACATAGGACCGAAGATGGAAAAATGTGTGAGAAAGTGAACATATGTGTCAGGGGATGATTAGCTGCTTGTGCTTAAAATTGTGCCCCTTCAGAGTTTGTGCGACCCCACAAACCTCTGTGTGTGACAGAGCTCCTCAGACATGTCTGCTCTAGTCACTAGTAGAGTCTGACAGTGGCTGTCTGCGGAAGCGCTTCCAGCAAAGAAGTTCCTTAACGGAAACGCGTCTCCTGGACTCACGACGTGGCAGCTTCCGGCGAAGCATGGGTCTCCCTGCAGTTGCCTCTGACACCTCCCCGCTATTTTCGCTCGAAGTGTCTCTCACCCCTTTCTCTCCCCTGCTGCTTCCTGCCTGGGCTGCTGCGTCTCTCTCAGCATTACTGAGCTCCTCCTCCAGAGACCCCGCGCTCCCCCTGCTGGTCCCTGCTTTGGCTGTTGACTCTCTCCCAGTCTCTGGGAGCCTTACCACTTCCCTTTCCTCCGATGTCAGTTCCCTGACAATATGAAACTACCCTCACCAATTGTGAATGATGGACCCCCATCATTCATTCTGTGTTTGTTTTGTTTTTTAAAGCTCCATCACGGTTGACACCTGGTGGTAGCTAATGATCTTTTGTGGTTGGCGTGGATCTTGAGGGGGTGGTGGGTGTTTCTTTGTCACATGATATAGGTGAAGCCCATGTTGAGATAAAAACCATGGTTGGTATTTTTCTTTTCAGTAGACACAGGAAACATAAATAAGCTAATGCCACAAATAAGCTGAACAGTTCTGATTATGGGAGTGTGTGATAATTACACAGTCTTGGGAGTATGTGATAATTACACAGTCTAGGAATTTTGAAAGGAGAGAGAGAGCGCAAGCAAGCAGTGTCCTTAAAGTGGTGCATACGTCATTACAATACCGGGAGATAAATAAAACTGCCTTATGGTAGAGAATCTTTGCCATGCTCATATGGAAATTTTCAGTGAGGTGGGAGCAGCTTTCTAGTCAGTATATTATGCACATCACAGATCTGTGAGTTTTCAGACGGTTGATCTATGAGTAGTGAGGTACAAAGAGTACAATTTTAAGTGGATGACTCTTGAAGTTGTATTGCCTGTTCTCTCCCATTATAATGTACTTCTCATGGATGAATGTGACCATGATATGTCACCTGCAGTGTGCAGACAGAAAGAGATTAGTTTAGCGCCTGAATTTTTATAATTATCATTTTGAGTGGAAGAGTAATCAAGTTTACTACTTCAGTTTTATGTTAGATATCTCTAATTAATTATAGGTCTCTAGTATTGTGACTCTTATGTTCCTTATTTCTCATACAGCCAGCCTTCTAGATGCACTTGTTCATTCCCTGTGTTGCAAAAGCTGTTTCCTAAGGGCAGAATTAGACATTTGCCTGGCTTGCACGTTACCGTGAACATGCAAGCATGCAGGCTCTGGGAGAGGGGAATGTGGCCGTATTGCTGCTTGGTTCTGCTGCTGTGCTGAGCCAAGCCATGTCATCTAAGCCCAAGGCCATGGTTTAGCTCTCTCTAAACTAGCTCCAAGCTGTAACCATGGTTTGTCCTATGGTTTAGGCAGCACACTAAATCAAACCACCAGCAGAATAACTGGGGAGGAGCAAGGTGGCTGCCATTTCCCTTTGAGAACTTGCACCCTCATGCATTTGCACGAAGTGCTGGTTTGGCCTAGTTAATGTGATGTGTGAACCAGACCCTCCGGAAGGACATGCGGTGCTGCTAAAAACGAAAGCCCAGGGTTGTGTTATCATTCTCCCATCTCCTCTCCATAATAATTCCAAATATATTGTCTTCAGATTACATTGTGGTTAATGTTTTCAACATCTCTGCTTTGCAGGAATAAATAATTTAAAAACCTATAAAAACTTGTGTTAGTTCTCATAAATATTGATTGGTGTAAGCAGCTTTCTTAATTTTTAGCTAAGAAATCTTGTCTACTTTCCCCACAGTAATATTATCTAATATGATTAAATGTATTAATGTTATTGAATTCTATTACTATACTACATACTGTTGAAATAACAATAATAAATGAACCCTATGTAAATAGATGGTGAAGTTAAACACTACAGTAGTAAGAACAGGTGTTTGAATCGAGGTTCTTTTGTGCATTCAAATTTTTATAGCAATTAGGCTGCCTGTAAGGAAATAACACTTAACTGAGTAGAAAATAATTAATTGCAAGGAAAAGCCTTTTCTTGATGGAGTGAAAAGCACCTGTAAAACAGTACTAAACCTGAGAGCAACTTTTGCATGGAAAGATCAGTGTGCTCCAGGTAAACGAAGCCTATTGAATGAGCAGATGAAAGAAAATTTCAGCTCAGGTACATGCTGAGGCAAGATGAGGTGGCAGAAGTACTAATTTATAAAAGGTGACAGATCATTGTCATGACATTTCCATAGAACCTAATAGAGTCAGCTGGGAATAAATCAATGTGTGGGAGTGTGCCATGTGCACGCCACCTTTGAAACCTCAGAAAATATAAAAGATTTACCCTTTCAACGCCATTCTCTTTCATCGGAATTACTGCTACCTGACTTCTTTCCCACAGGGAAATGTCAGAAAGACACAAAACATCTTGAGCACATGAAAATGGTAACTGGCGTTGGACAACTCTATGGTTTTATGTTTGTGTCCACAGGGACACACACACACAGAGCCCAGTTCCTGTATACATCGCTTGTGCTTTCCCTTGGACATGCTGATATCTGAAGAATCTGCTTTTGTTTCTTTTTAAAGTTATTGTATAGCTCTCGTGATTTCACACAGAAGTTTGAATACATATGGGCAAACACGGCAACACACTTTCCGTGCTTGATCAAGTTTTCAGCATGTAAGCTGAGCCATTTTTTCTGCCCGTAAGTGTATGTCATCTTTCTACTGTGAATTAATATTTTGTATTCTGAGCTCAGAAGTACTTGGAGTTGACATCACTGAGAGTGAGCATTTGAAACAGATGGACTCGGTAGTTACACGCTTGTTGTGTTTTTCTCTTAGCAAAGGGTGTGTCATCTCCACTTCTAAACATTGGGGATAACAGTTTGCTGTGTTGCTACTTTTGTAGTAAATAATTGATAGTTTTTTTTCCAGGAAAAGAGATTCATCTTAGATTATAAGCCAATAAATTTAAAAGACTTTGTGCAATAGAAAATGCTGTTAGAAATGAGAAATAATATTTAGCTCGATGCAAGCCATTGTGGTGGAACAGTTGTCTTCCTCTAGTAAAAGGATGCATCTAAACAACTTTGTCTTTTCTCTCTTTTTCCCTGAAGACGAACAACCACGTATCCTTACACAGAAACTCAGATGTACAGCCAAAACACTGGAGGGAATTACTTTGATACCCAAGGCAGTTCTGCACAGGTGACTACTGTGGTCTCTTCTCATAGTATGGTGGGCACTGGAGGCATTCAGATGGGTGTCACGGGAGGACAGCTCATCAGCAGCACGGGAGGCACCTACTTGATTGGCAACTCCATGGAGAACTCTGGCCATTCAGTGACGCACACCACACGCGCCTCCCCAGCCACAGTAAGTAGCGCAGACGCTTCCGTCTCTCTTGTTTGTTTTCAGGAGCAGAAATTCCAGGTTTGCTTAATGAAGGCATGGACTACCTGGCCCTGTTGCCATGCAACCTCTATTCATTTCCGTGTCGCTTCCACAAGGACATTGAAATGAACAAAAGGTTCACAGCAATGGGTCGCAGGGGTTTTTGCCCCAAATAATTGACGCCCACCATGCAAAAAAAGAAAGGGGAAAGTATGAGTCTCATTCTCTTCCATGGTTTTACTCAGATTTATTCGAACGGATTCAGACTTTCAGATGGCTTTCTCTCAAACCTATGTTCAGTAAATTTACTTTGTGGGGAAATAAAATTGCAGAAATTTAGTTAAATATAATGACAGTATCACAGCTTCTTTCACTGCATTCTTTTCAGTTCTGGATTTCATGTCTCCTGTATGGGTCACTCTAGATAGTTCTCCATGCGGTTGTCATTCGTATTTTAGCTTTCTTGATAGCAGCTTCAGTCACAGTAGTTTCCATGTGAGCAGGCATTTGACTGCATTAGAGGTATGTATCACAGAGATTAGCAACTGCATGTAAAGTTGCTAAATGGCAAGTGGATGCAAATGAACTCAACGTTTGAGAACTTTTTATTCCTTAAAAACAACCAAGCCTATTCCTGGTTAATATAAATTGTAGCAGTAAATGATAGTTAGTCTTAATCATGGTTTGTTGAATAGTCCAGGGTCCAGCTTACTGTGATACTCAGCCAAACCATGGCTTGTTTTGTCTAGTGTTGGCCTGCTATTCCTTGAGCTCCTCTGCAAATACCCTGCTGCTACGCTGAAGCCCTTTGTGGCATCTGGGGACTAACAAGGCATCACCAGCTGCCTTACCATTGGCTGGTTACAGAAACTGGGCAGTGAACATAAACACTCGCCTTGGAGCTCTTTGGCCTCTCCAGAAAGCTCCTAAGCAGTAAAACATCCTCCTCTCACAATCCTTTTGAAGAAAAAGTCCTTCTGAAAGTCTTCTGTTTGTACCCAGATTATGTAGTTTGCTATCAGGCGAGGCTGTCTTTTGCTCCTCTCAGCGGTGATTGTTCAGTGGGGAAGGGAGACATTAAACTTCTCCGTTTCACATTCACCCACCCAGCACACTTGCTCTGACAGCCTCCTCACTCTGCCCATGTACAGCTTGGGTGATCAGTGGAATAGTGTAATTTGCTCCAAACAAACCATGATCAGTTTAAGACATACAAACAAACCAGTGTTGAACTTGACAAACCATGGTTTAACACTGCATCTGTACAAGGCCATTATGTTATGAGAACCTGCGGTGTTCTAGGTGTTATTGAACTCATATCAGCTCCAGCCAGCATGGCTAATGGTCAGGAGTGATGGGAGTT
This sequence comes from Podarcis vaucheri, assembly GCF_965113315.1. Taxonomy (NCBI): domain Eukaryota; kingdom Metazoa; phylum Chordata; class Lepidosauria; order Squamata; family Lacertidae; genus Podarcis; species Podarcis vaucheri. The sequence continues at coordinate 13,377,061 of NC_138755.1, forward strand.
GTGGTCCTGCAATATCTGGAGAACTGTGCAAAATGAAGGAGAACATACAAATTAAATAGACCTGCTTGTAGCAGCCATGTTAAAATACAGAGGCAGTGGGGAAAGGAGAAAAAAAAACCAAAATAAACAGCATTATGAGATTAATGAGAGAAATATTAAACATTGGGAACGAAACCCAGAAAGCCTTGTAGGGAGCGAAAGTTTCTGAGGTTCCTTTTCTGCTCTCTCTGCCTTGCCAGAAAAGCCACTCTGTAAAGTCAGTGGATCTTGTAGATTGGCATTCAAGAGAACTTAAGTTTAAAGAGGAAATCTCATAAGGCATTGTGTAGTTATGTCAAGTTCAGATTATAATGTACAGTGGTACCTCGGGTTACAGACGCTTCAGGTTATGTGATTTCGGGTTGTGCACCGCACCAAACCCGGAAGTACCGGGACGGGTTACTTCCGGGTTTTGGTGCTCGTGCATGCGCAGAAACACTAACTCACGCTTTGCGCTGAATTGTGACCCGCACGTGCGCAGACTGTGGGTTGCGAACGGTGCGGGTTGCGAACGTGCCTCCCGCACAGATCACATTTGCAACCCGAGGTTCCACTGTATAGGGATTTGGGGATGCAGACTAGGAAAGGCAAGTTTTAAGAAAGGAAATGACATACATTTCAAATGTTGACCCCTTGATGTAGAAGGTTCACCAACCATGAATATACTGAAAATCAGATTAATTTTTTTAAATGAGGGTTTTTAATCTCTGTGTGTATTTTCTTTAGGGTTTTAAAAAAATAGTTTATTACATAATACATATAAATTATAGGTACATTGCTCTTCCTCTTTACAGCTAGAAACTTTTATTTAAAAATACTTCTAGTTTTGTTTTGTTTTTTTAAATAACTCTTAAATTGTAGGAATTGTAGAGCATACTTTTCAACTGCTGATGCCATACACAGCAATATCCATAATTGTTGCATGTACCATCTGTTTTGGCAAATTAAAAAGAGAGAATTTAAAAAAACTGAAGAGCTTGAAAGAGAAACTTTCAAGCAGCTTGTGTGCTTTTTAATATTATGACTAATTGGTGTTAAAATAGCAAAAGACAAAAGAGTGGCTGGTAAATTCAAATTTTATATTTGTTCTGTAATGTGAAATACTGTCCCTATTTTGAACTGCATAATTACTGTATTCTTCCTCATTATTTTTGCAACAGCAAGCCCCCTCCAAAAAAACACACCCCTATGATGTAGTGGAAAATAAGCTGTTTCAAGATTCCAGAAGTTCTTTGCGTATCTTGTTCTAACAATATGCCATGGAAGCTTACTCTGCTAAGTGTTTTATTATGCGTTTACAAGAAAAAGAAATCTGCCAAACTCTCTGTATGCCAGTTTCACTAACCACTTGATGACATCAGTATTATATTTGGAGATTGATGACAGCATTTCTGTCACCTATCACAAGTTCATTTTTTGAAAATCCCAATGTGAATTAGTTACAAAATGGGAAAAGCTGTTGATTTATACATAGAAATGAGTGACAATCAATATGAAAGACAAGGCTTCTGTTGAAATCAGATGTTTGAATTCATTGATATTATAATAGTCTTTTATTCCATTTTGTCACTGTGAACCAGATTAGAATTGTATTTACTTTAGAAAGGATGGATTTCTCTTGAGTTAGTTCTCAGCGTTGTATTTCAGTATTGCTTAATGGTGTTAAAAGTACAATATGCAGGTTACAGGGGTGTAGCACCGGGGGGGGGGGGTCTGCCAGGGTGATGGCCCTGGCACATTTTTCTGGGATGCACTGCTCACCCCCACCCTGCCAGTTCTGCATGGTATTGTGAGGCTGAGTTCTGAGTTTTGCTGATCAAATAATTCAGATCAGATCCCAGCCTTGTAAAGTGGAGCAGGGCAGGCAGGGCGGTGTGAGAAGGCTGGGGTGATTCAAGGGCACAGCCCCGCTTGGCTCTGGGGTGTGTGGCGCTCTGACAGTAGCCAGGACTGGGTTGGCGTGGCAGGCTCCGTTCACCCTCTGAGCCCTGCCGCCTCCTGGCGTGTGCTGCTGGCAAACCGCACTATGCCACTGGAAGGTTACACAAGATTTTTCATTGGTGGTTAATTCAAGGATGCCATCCCGAATAAACAGACCTTGATGAATCTAGGCAGAGGATTTAGCAAGATTCCCCTGTTCGCTTTGGTCACTCTCAAAATCAATGTGAGTTTGCAATCAATGTTTCACTTCGTTTGCATATCTAAGATAATGATAGTGATATTGAGTGGTAACTGCCCACTGATGGAAAGGAATCCATTTGGCCACACACACACCCCTGGGGGACTGGGAGCAGATTGGACTGGACAGATTGAGAGAATGCATGGGCCACAGCAGGGCAGAGGGCGACTGCTGAAATTTGCCTCACTTCCTGCTCTGCAGACAGATTCTCATCTATCAGTGAGCAATCACTTGTCACCCAGTGATCACCGATTTAAAACAGGCCAGACAGGAGCCCATATTTATGAAGGTGGGCTTCTAAAATTATTTCAGCTTCCTTCTCTGCTGATTACGTTTGATCACAAAAACTAATCAAGGAGTCAAGTAAGACATTGATACATCAGGAATAACTGTATTTACTATTTTGAGAATTCTGTGTGAATATTGACACAAGCTGACATTTTAACTAAGAGTCTTTTATATATTTGTGTTTCGGAAAGATTCTATGTTGGGTTTCTTTCGGCTTATGCATGTGGCATTAAATCATGGTTTCGCCTTGTGTGGAAACTGGACAAAAGAGAGGGACCGCTAAGGGCTCCTTCTTGAATTAAACTGGCAGGATGGGAAGGGTAGCTTTGGTCTAAAGTGCTGCTTCCCAATTAGCTAAGAGCTGCAGGCCCCTTGTTTTTTCAAAAGCCAAGCCCTAGACCCCCTACTTGTGAAAATTTTGATATCTCTCTGGTAGTTTTTGTTATGTGGATGGTGCCACAGGCCCCTTGGGTGGGTTATGCAGACCCCCGGGGGTCCACAGACCACCCATTGGAAACCACTGGTACAGAGGGAAACCACAGTTTGGTCTCTTTCTACATTTCCCAAGACAGTTATTGGTGTGGGGAAGAGCAAGTATTTTTCAAATACAAATGCCGCAATCACTTCCATGTCACCAGAGTAATGCAAGAAAAGGCCCTTAAAAGAGCAGTGAAATGGTTGCTTAGACATACTAGAAACAAATTATGCAAATTTTCTTAATTTGCATAATTATATGCCAACTCCATAATTATGAGTTACTGTAGCACAACATTTGCCTTTTCAAATGCAAGATATTCCATGTACCACCCAATAACTAAACAACTGTTCTGTTGAGAACATTTTTTTTAAAGCAGAAAGCACACTATTTTTGTTCTAAGCAGAAAGCACATTGTACATACTGATAATATAACACACACAATTTTTAGTGAATTGTTTCCTTAACATGTGGTGGTATGTTGTGCACAAATGTTAAATCAATGTCTCTGTGTGGGGAAAAAAAATATTTGTTCACTCTCCTGTTTGAATAGGCATTCATATTCTCTAAAACAATGTCTGTGGGGTGGGGAGAATAGGGACTTGATCATTAAAAGACGCAATTAGCACATTCATACAGTTGCATATTCTAATACATTGTTATCCCAACTTTCCCCAAACGTTTGGAAGAGTAATCTTAAATAGAGGCTGTCTTTTGTGAGAATATGGAAAGTCAACATGACAGGCACATTTCAATTGTTTATTTGCCATTGTAGCCTTTTATTGGCAAACAGAAGATTTATTTGTATTTGTGCACATTGCAGGTCTAAACAGATTATTATTAGGAGGAGATTATTTCTGGAGATCTAAAATGATTTGTACACTTGCATTAGTCCTGTTGTAGACTGAAGGTTTGAGTATGGACAATTCATGCAATGCTTCATGTGTACTGAGTTTGCAACCATTTTAGTCTGCATGAATTTAGATAAAACTAGGGTGTATAGTTATTAGTCTATTAATACAGGCTTAGTGATACGTTATTTGATAAGTCATTTGTTTACTTCAGAGTATAGTACAATACTTTCTGTTACTGTGTTCTCATCTATTTTAAACATCTCCTCCTCCTCTGTCCAGTACATGACTGGGGCTAAAACACTCCCCATAACAATTAATTTTTCTTTGATATAAAATGCTATTAAGACTACGAGAACATTAGAAGAGCTGTGCTGGGTCAGGAAAGAGGTTCAAATCTGGAATCACTTGTATTTAAAGGTTCCTTGTATCTTTGGCGTTCTAGGTTAGACCACTGTACAATACAGTACTTTACACGTGTCTCCCTATGGTGTATGTTCTGGAAATGGCAGCACATACAGCACCAATTTTGCAATTACATCGTTGGTGGCCAGTTGGCTTCCAGGCTCAGCTTGAAGTGCTGCTTTTGAGCTATAATACCTTAAAGTGTCTGGGTCCCTAACGCCATAAGGACAAGGTGTTGGGATTTTGATTGCAGTGAGTTGCAACATGCAGGCAATTTCTTCTCTAAAGCTGCAAAATTCTCTCTAGGGACGTTCATCTCGCTCCCCTCTTTCTGTTTTTTTAGACAACACGCCAAAATGGTCCTCTTCTGGCAGGCTTTTGAGTTGCCCTGATTATCTTTTTCCTGCTTCTGCTTTTCTGATCAACGTCGCTGCTAATTTGTTTCTCTGGGGTGTTTTTCAAATTTGACTTGATTTCCATGTTTAATATACTTTGTTAGAGACCTTCACGATTTTTCACTGAGATCATGGTTTAAAATAATAAAAATAATAGTTAAATAGATTTCCTGGAGAATGTTATACTAAATAAAGTATTTTACAATTTTCTGTGTCCTATGAGAAGGGCCTGAAGTTCAGTGGAAGGGGACATGCTGTACAGGCGTAAATGGTCACATTTCAACTCCTGGCATTTCTAGTTAAAAAGGTAGAGGGCTAGGAAAGACTTCCACTTGTTAGAATAGACAAGATTTGGCTGGATTGGACAATGGTTTGACACAGACAAATGCTATCTTCAATTGGTCTCTTCATAATCTGATCAGTGTAGAATGCTCTCTAAAAAGACTCAATTCATAAAGATAAAAACATGTTTATGTTTTTGTTCATTCTGTAGTGTTTCTTTCCTCAACCACTAATTAATTTCATGCTGTTTTTATTTCACTCAGAATCATCACAGTAGCTCATTTGTTACTATCTCTCTGAGCAACTTAAGAGAGAAATGGAAAGTTCTATCAAAATGCTTCTGTTTTTATATATTCCCACATACAGAATTTACTTATAAGTGCAAATGCAAATATTCTACGTAAGGACATCTACACAAGGCCGGGATGCAAAGAAAGAACAGATGTGCTTGAAGCATATGTTCCATCAGGCACATTGGGAGATTTGTCTTGTGTCTCCCCCCCCCCTTTTCGGAACCCATCACCCTCTTTAAACTGAGCAGCGGCCTACATTTCTGCATTGGTAACTGCTCTTGCAAAAGCATTTCAGCAAAGGACCAGATCTGAGCGTAGTTCTCTCCTGCTCATCTGCATTTGTCTTTGGAAGGCCAGGGTGCTAGCCCAGCGAATAAATTGTGGTGGTTTGGTAGCCATTTAAATCATGAGATTAATTAAAGTTGTTCAATCATTTTTCAAGTATCAGCAGGCAAGAGACACATAATATGAAATTGCAGGTCCAAAGAATAAACCCTCCTGGTGCCATCCTGTTCATGTTTACTTGGAAGCATGTCTCACTAAGGTCAGAGAGACCTGCTCCCAGAACAGAGCAGAGGGTTGCAGGCTCAACCAAGTGCTTCATGTTCTTTGTATACTTATTTTCTAGGATGCTTGACTGTTTTCTATGGATATTATACCATACTCAGGATTCTGAAATGTTTGCATTGTGGCTTAACAATAAACCATGTTTTTCTTTCTTTCTTTTTATGGAATGAGCAGGAGTGGGGGGTGGCCTTTTTGATAACTTGCTCTTTCAGTTTTGTTGAAGCAGTTGTTGCTGCAAAATTTGCTGGGGTAAAGATTTGAAGACTATGCCCCAAATAAATTGTAATAGCTTTGAACTAAAGTTTTCTTTTGAACTTTGGCAATCTATCAAAATTTCTGTGGTCAGTCTTTTATTACTATCTTGTCTTGAGCCCTTTTTTTAATGACATCTATTATCAGATTGAAATGGCGATTGAGACACTGCAAAAGTCTGATGGTCTGTCCACTCACAGAAGCTCTCTTCTCAACAGCCATGTAAGTTGCCTCTTCTTCATGTAAACTAATCCCTTGCTTGATTTGCATGCCTAGCTTGCCTTCTAAATGCTTGTTTTGGTTGCTGCTTTTTTTCTTTTTCTTTTCTTTTTCTGCCTCCTGAATCTTCCTTTCTACTTTTAAGCTCTCATAGCAACTTCTCACTATCTTTTTTCAGACACAATGACAGTGCAGCAAAATTGTTGAGTTGTTTGATTTCCTCGCCCTTATAGCATTGCTCAAACCACCATGAGCAAATTTTTTTAAAAAAAATAACCCAGTTTTATTTGGATTGTTAACATAGGCTTCATACTGTTAAACAAAATGTGTATTCTGTTCTCATTTGACAAGGGTAAGATGTCACAGTGGTGACTTAAGATTTTTTTAAGCAAAGAAATAATTTCACTGCTTTATGCTTCTTCATTGCCAGTTCCTAATACTCCACCGTGCTCCAGTACAACCAAGGAACACAATATGACTCTTTAGGCGAAGACCTAGATATAGATAAGAGCAGATATGACTTTCAGAGATGACACTCCTAGAGGGAGGAAGCAGATTTGGCCCCTGTCACAGCCATGTTCTGAGTATCTCTCTTTTTTATTTCCCATGCAATCTCCCTCCCATGCAGCCAGGTGGGGATGCTCTTGTAGTGGAGCAAAAGCCTCCCCTCCAAGCCAGAACAGGGGTCACCTGGAATTCTGTAGTGGGACTCCAACATCCCTCTGCAGAGAGTCCTTGCCATATGAGGACTGTCTTCATATACAGCCTGCCTCTCAAAATGGCAAGTGTTTTGCCACTTTGTAAAATGGCGTTAATTCCCATATATTCATTACACAAAAGCCAGGTCTTTTAATCCATTGGCATCTTAAACACTTTCTGTTTATATATACAAAATTGTGCACCTGGAGGAGAGCCATAGATATGGAAAAGGGCATGTCTGGTGTCTCACAGGTATACCAGCTTCTGTTTCTTCAGGAAGAAATGCGTTGTTGAGCTTTGGTGACCTAGCCTCAGGTTCTGTACCTCCTGATGCCTCCTCTGAGTGTCGGACTGAGCCCAGAGTGACGTGACCCAGACTGCCTCTGGGGAACAACCAAGGAGAGTCAAGGGCTTGGTTCATGGGGTCCATATGCTTGTCGTTTCTGTATGCTCATAAACCCATGACCTTTTGAGTCGGCCTAACTTATTTTTATCCTCAGTGCTGTTTTCGTACCTTTGTGTTTTCCCACTCCTCCATCCCACAAGTTGGCCCCACTCAAAAATCTGTAAATATTGTTCAGCTCTCATCATGCCATCTCGTTGTTGTTAAATCACAAAGCTTGTATGTTTCAAGTCTTGCAGATGAATGAATGCTTTTCTAACATGTGTTTGCATGAAAAAAGTATCTTAAAAGAAGCATAACTATGGAAATGAAATTTCCAAATATGTGATTATCTCAAAATTAACTAATTGTGTATACAGTGGATGCTCGGGTTGCGAACGTGATCCATGCGGGAGGCACGTTCGCAACCAGCAGCATTCGCAACCTGCAGCGCCGTGTCTGCGCACATGTGGGTCGCACTTCTGTGCATGCACAAAGCACGATTTAGTACAAAGTGCCAAAAGTGCCAAAACCCAGAAGTAGCCTGTTCTGGTACTTCCGGGTTCGGTGCGGTGTGCAACCTGAAAACGCGCAACCTGAAGTGTCTGTAACCCGAGGTATGACTGTATATAAAAAGCTGGTTCAATTCATTCAAGAATTTACCTGCTGGCGTATAAGTAAACTGCAACCACATTTCCTGAAATGTGTTGGTAAATCTGACAAAAATATATTATTTGTTATTTTTCTGTGTTTCCTTGTTTCACAGAATAAGTATGCAGAAAAATAATTATACCCTGTGCCTTGCTGTGCTATTTCCAGGGTAAAGTAAAGCAAAGCTAAGTCATTGTTCCAAAGCAGGGTATTTTGTGAAGTTCTGTTTTGTAGTAGTCTGGCCCATATAATCCATGACTGAAAATCTCATAGCTTTATGTGAACATATATTTCCAGAAAAATAAAGCAATATACCTAACATTACATTTCATAGTTTACATAATCCATAGAGTTTTCAAAATTCTTTGTTTAAATATTATTTGAATGTTTCCTTTTGGAAATGGACCATTAGGATATATAAAAAGGATGCCATTTTTATTAGTGAAAGAATGGTTACTTGTCTCAAAAATACAACATGTATGAAATAAATACTCCTCCCACCCTGCCAGTTTATAATCCCAAAATTCAGTGATGTGTCTACAAACCTGATCCAGACCCCTCCTTAAAATCAAGTTTTGAATGTAGAGATCTTTTAGACTTAGCAGTTATACTGGGATGACATTCAGTAGATGGGATACTAGCACTTAGTTTAATAGTATTTTAAATCTCTGTTTTTATCTCACCTCACCTCTTTTTATGTGTATGGTAAATTACCAGTGTGTCTGAGAATTAGGTGGAAGGGTGAAGGTTGAAATTGGGTAAAGGGAGGTAAATTTATTGGATTAACTTATTTTTGCACATCATAACAATATTTGACTAAAATTTAAATTCAAAACTTCTTTGAAACAGACTTTCATAATGGTGACTTATAATGCCAATGCTTAGCACTTTATGGTTGTATGGCATGGTTTTACAACATGGTCTTAATGCTGTTAGCTTGTGTTTTCTTTAAATTATTTATATGTTGGGCCAAGTATTAATGCTTTCTTATTTTTGTGGCTTTCTCATTATTTTGATGCCCATCCCCTGTTTGTACCCAGCATCAGATATTTGGAGGCATAGGCATCTGAGCATGAAAATTCTGTATAGCTATAATGCTAATGGTCATTGCTAGACCTATTCTGCATGAATTTGTGTCGGAGTAGTTGCTGGTTACTAGAGAGGCATCATCTCTTACTGTTTCAAAGGCAAGTTTAAGCTTTTTATGCTACATACCGCCCTGTGATCTTCAGATGAAGAGCGGTATATCAAAATGATCATCATCATAATCCTGTCCACCCACTACTAGCATACATGCAAGAGAGCTGTTGCCTTGCTCATTTTTGGAGGCCCATGCTTCCAAATATGTAGAACTTAAATTTATTATTTCCACTGTAACATTTTCTGTGGCCTGAATCACCATCCTCTGCTCCACCCCCAGTTTTATAATCCAAAACAACTGGACCTTTGTCAGTGAAATGTGTGTGTCCTAAAGCAAAAGTCTTTATTCAGAACATTGACTGCACTGCCAGCAATGACTATTGCAAGTAACCGTTATATTATGTCAAAAGTAAAGTTTTTTTGTAAAATGTATTTAAAATTAATCATAGTATGTTGTAATTCATCTATGGGGGGAAATGTCAAATGTTACATTTATAATTTAATTGGGAAGTGTTCTGTGGTTTTTGCAATTCCATTTCGGTATTTCCCTTTGGGATAAATAGCAATAGAATATCTGCTTTAATCTATGCTGATTAATTCTAATGAGTTAAGTGCAAAGTTTGAAAGCTATGATGGTTCCTGTCCTCAGATATGCTTATGTTAGCTCATTAGTGAAATAAATAAGTGTTTTTAATACACCAAGGTAAAGGTTACCATTTCCCTTGACATACCGTCATAAGTTATATGATCATAGTGGTACATAACTAATTTGAAAGAGATTTGTGACAAATGAGATATCTTGAAATAATATTGGGTACATGAACTAAAACAAGGAAGAAAGAACGGGCCGGATCCAGAGTTCCCCTCTTCAGAGGCTTGCTTGTGGAGTGCTCCAGGCCATGTCCCCCACTTCCCTCTCTCTCTGTTTCCTAAAACACTGCTTTGGGGGCACAATCCAGAACAGTGGGGGTGTTTTAGAAGGCTGCAGCGGAAAATGGTAATTGTGGGAAATAGCCTGCCCTCCCTGGGATCTCAGTTCTGCTCGTGAAAGGGACACTCTGGATCTCTTGTTTGACAGGCTTTGAACAAACAAGCCAGCCATATCTCAGTTGCGTGAAATTCCCAGGCATAGCATAACTATTTCCATTTTTATATTAGCAAGAACAGCAGCAATAAGAACAGCATCAAGAAATATACAATGTATACAGCTTTTTAGAGGCTTCGTAGTGTTTATAACATTCTTTACAACAGCACTGTAACTCAGGTCAGTGTTATTATCCTTTGATAATAATGAGTGGCTGAAGCTGAGAGTTGGTGGCATGCCTTAGGTCTAAGATGAAATTTGAACCCAAAAGCAGATTTATGACTAACTTCTGGGGGTCATCTGCCTCTACTTTTTGAGGAAACATCTAATCCAGTCTGACATGGCAACAGGGTGTCAAGGAAGCCAGAGGGTGGGTAGCACAGTGGAAACCACTTAGGATAAGAAGTGAACCGGCCAGCATCCTTCATTTTGTTGCTGTGTTGGCTGGGAGACAAGATGCCAGGCATGATGGGCCAAATGGAGAGAGCAGTCCTTCCTGTCGCCCCCAGTACCCCCGGGACCTCTCATCTGCCTGCCCTGTTAACTTGATTTCCATGTGAAAGTCTCATTCTGGCTGCTGGTGGCCAGAAGAACCTTTTCTTTGTCAGCTAATCCTGATAGCCTTTCCTCTGCCTTCATTTACAGCAGCACTGCAGGAAGATTTTAACCTCTGGATAGTCATTGCAGGAGGCATTTCTTGGGGGGTCTGCTGAAGGTTTCTGGTGGGGCTTTTGTCATTCAAGCTGGTCTGGTAACTAGAGGGCACTAATAGGGAGATGGATAATGACAGGGGGCATGTCTTCTGCTTGATTTATAGTTTGTTCAGCAGATGGCCTGGTTACTACAGCCCCAAATCCTTGCTGTCTACACCAGAGGTTTTCAACCCTTCTGAGTCCATGACTCCCTTGACCAGCTACATTCTTTTTTGCAGCTCTCCTGTGGGGCTCAGGAATCCAGTTGTTCCTGCAGGGCTGGCAGCCTCTCACCCCTTTTCAAACACCTTCCCTTGTGGAGTGTTTCCTCAGCCTCCTCTCCCCTCTCCTTGGGAGTCCTCTGAGCAGCCACTGAAGATTATAGCAAGGGCTGCTGAAATAAACGGCTGTCTTGGGGAGGCAGAGACACCAGAGGGCATCAGAGGAGGGAGGAAAGGGAAGAGGGACAGAGACCAGTGTTGCCATGACACCCCTGACCATCCTTCAAGGCACCCCAGGGTGCCACAGCACACTGGTTGAAAATCACTGTTCTACACCAAACAGCTTGGAACAGCTAATCAATAAGTATACCTAGCCATGTGTACCTCTCCCATTCCTATATATCTTACTAAAAACTACCAAAATAAAAAAAATCCTTCCAGTAGCACCTTAAAGACCAACTAAGTTAGTTCTTGGTATGAGCTTTCGTGTGCATGCACACTTCTTCAGATACCATGAAGAAGAAGTGTTTCTCTGAAGAAGTGTGCATGCACATGAAAGCTCATACCAAGAACTAACTTAGTTGGTCTTTAAGGTGCTACTGGAAGGATTTTTTTTTATTTTGACTATGGCAGACCAACAGGGCTACCTATCTGTAACTAAAAACTACCAATCCTCAAGGACTGGTTGAACATTTCCCCCCTCCACTAGAATGTAAGATGGAAAGCTAATCCAAGGTTTCCTAGTGGAGTTTACTTCTAAATAGGAATGTATAAATTTGTGCTGTAAAAGTTTTTTTTCCTTATTGAAACTGTCTAACAAATTTAAGTGGTTTGATTATTTGGATCACGATACTTTGTTTCTGTCTCAGTACTTGCAATCTGCTCTGCGTACATTGTATAATTTTGACATAGCTGCCATGTGCCCCTCAACAGAGGACTATGAATGATAATGTAAATCCCAAATAAAGTAGCCTAAAGCAGGGATAGGGAAACCTCTGGCCCTTGGGATGGACTCCCAGCTCCCACCACCTCAAGCCAGCAGGGCCAATGGAAAGGGATGGGGGGGGGGGAGTTGTACATTGGTTGCCCATACTTGGTCCAAAGGAAGCCCAGCTTCTTCACAAGACCCAGTTTGGTTTTCAGTGGAATTGGACCTCTCTCTCTCCCTTTCCCCCTCTCTCTTTCACTAGTAGGAGCAGGATCTGATCCAGAATCTTCAGCAGTTATAAAAACAAAAGTTATTCAAGAAAATACTGCAATATTTGTTATCTTGGTAATCTAATGATACAGAAGCATGGATAAATGTTACCAGTACTTCATAAGAATATTTTCCTTTTTGATTGTGTGACTTATTTTCAGTGTTGCTCTTATTCTCTCAAGTGCTAACACTTTGCCTGAAAGTCTAGGTCAGTGCACATGGAATTAACATGTTGCTACTTAAAGTAATTTATATTGCCTGAAGCCACAGGTCTTAAGAATTCTGCTGTCTCTCTATTTGTAAAGCTATTTTAAGATGATGTAATGCTTTTAGAATTTCTGTGGAGAATTACCTGGAGCTAAAGAAAGATGTGTCCAGCTAAACAGAGAGAATTATTTTTGTTCTTACATTATTTCAATACTAATGAAGGCATAACTGTTCTGCAAAGTTATGTTGAGCTCATTTTTCTTCTTTGTTCCCAATTTGAAATAGCTCCAGTGGCTTTTAGACAACTATGAAACAGCAGAAGGAGTGAGTCTCCCCAGAAGTACCCTCTACAACCACTACTTGAGACACTGTCAGGAGCATAAATTGGACCCAGTCAATGCTGCCTCTTTTGGAAAACTAATAAGGTCAATTTTCATGGGCCTACGAACCAGAAGATTGGGAACCAGGTTAGTGTAAGGAAGCAAAGTTCTGAGTTAACGGGACAGAGTGTACTCCCTCTAATAGCAAATTTAGTGCTCCCGTGACAATAGACATGAAGCTAAAACATGATCATTGAGAAACAAAAGGTGGGAATCTGCATGTTCAAGAAAACCCCAAATTGCAGAAGTACAAAAAATGTTGTTGGTTTGTTTTTGTTTTTGTTTTTGTTTTTAAAAAGACCTAAAGCCCCACTTCCCTCCAGTCTCAGTTTGCAGTGATTGGCCAGTGATTGGCAGTCTGGTGGTTAGTCAGAGGAGACGTGATAGAGCTTTATAGATGAGTGGAGAAAGTGGATGAAGAAATGTTTTTCTTGCCCTCATAATATTAGAGCAAAGGGCAATTCTGTGAACCTTATGGTGGGAGATTCAGGACGGGCAAGGTTTTTTAACATAGCACAGAATTAAACCATGGAATTTTCAATCGCAGTATCTGTGTTCACCACCACTAATTTGTTCTTGCAGGATAAGGCTATTAATGACTGCTTATTAACTGTATATTAATTGTAATATTACTTATTAGCTATATATTCCTTCTTGCTCAAGGTAGTTTACATGGTCCCCCCTCATCCTTCTTCCTTTTTATCTTCACAGCAACCCTGTGAAGTAGGTTAGACTGAGAGATAGTCCACCTAGAACTCTAAACTAGAACACTGCTGTTTGGAATAAGGTTGTGGTGCAACTCCCACAACAAAGTGCTGTAAAAACAAAGTTTGTGCAATTGTCTAAATGTACTGCCCAGTTCATTAAAATGTGTATTAAGCACTTTCTTCTCCCATATTGCTCTTTAAGACATTGCCAAAGCACCAGCTTCTATCAAGCATTCTAAGAGGTACATATATTAATTAGTACATGCAAGCTATATTATTCATTGCAGCATGTAAGGTGCTTCATTTAACAAATGGACTTAGATTAAATACGGACAAAATGCTTCTGTCCATTTTTCCAAATGTTACACCTCATTTTTCTGAATGAATCAGCCCCCTTTCAAGCAAGCTGTCCTTGGAACAAAGGTGTACGGTTTGCAGATTCAGCCTGTGTAAGAAACGTCAACAGCCCAGATAACACGCATTTCAGAATACAAGGGTACTTTGTGTATTGTCACAGCTGATTGTATGCCTTGAATGCTCTACAGTAAATGTTTCAATTGCTGCCGTATGGATGGAACCAGCAGCATGTGGAATGTGAACAAACTTACATAGAATAATAGTGAAGGACTTATGAGCTACTGGTGCCTGTAGTGCCAGATTCAGGCAGGATCATTAACTGAAGAAAGGCAGCCCACAGCTTCTTTGGATACAGCTGGTTGTAGGAAGGCATGGCACACAGACAGGGATTCTACTTCTGATAATAAGCATGTCCTAAGATGTGCTTTGCTCAGCCTGCCTGTGGGTAGAGCACATTGCAGTAGTCTAAGCTGGAGATAACTAGAGCATGCACCACTCTGGCGAGACAGTCTGCGGGCAGGTAGAGTCTCAGCCTGCGTACCAGATGGAGCTGGTAAACAGCTGCCCTGGACACAGAATTGACCTGTGCCGCCATGGACAGTTGTGAGTCCAAAATGACTCCCAGGCTGCGCACCTGGTCCTTCAGGGGCACAGTTACCCCATTCAGGACCAGGGAGTCCCCCACACCCGCCCACCCCCTGTCCCCCAAAAACAGTACTTCTGTCTTGTCAGGATTCAACCTCAATCTGTTAGCCGCCATCCATCCTCTAACCGCCTCCAGGCACTCACACAGGACCTTCATCGCCTTCACTGTTTCCAGTTTAAAAGAGAGGTGGAGCTGGGGATCATCCACATATTGATGAACACCCAGCCCAAACCCCCTGATGATCTCTCCTAGCGGCCTCATATAGATGGTAAAAAGCATGGGAGAGAGGACAGAACCCTGAGGCACCCCATAAGTGAGCGCCCAGGGGTCTGAACACTCATCCCCCCCCCACTTTCTGGACACGGCCCAGGAGGAAGGAGCTGAACGACTGTACAGTGGTGCCCCGCAAGACGAATGCCTCACAAGACGGAAAACTCACTAGACAAAAGAATTTCCTATGGGCTTGCTCCGCAAGATGAAAATGTCTTGTGAGTTCCTGCGGGGTTTTTTCCCTCCCCCCCTTTTTCTAAGCCGCTAAGCCGCTTATCAGCTGATCCGATAAGCCGCTAAAAGCCACTAATCCGCTAATCCGTCAATGGGCTTGCTTCGCAAGACGAAAAAACCGCTAGACGAAGAGAATCACAGAACGGATTATTTTCGTCTTGCGAGGCACCACTGTATAAGAGTGCCCCCAGCACTGTAACTGAACACTTGAGGACATGGCACTGGTCTCGGAGCAGACCTCTTGACTAAGGTGGCTCTTCTTGAGTTAGAGGATGGTGTGCTCACCCCACACCTCTTTAAGGATCCAGACTGACACCTGGAGATGATGCCCCATATCCAAAACATAGCAACAGTTATGATTATATAGGCAGTGAGTAAATCTCCCTCTGGTCTCCCAGGCTCAGTCCCTCGTACCATCCTCAGAGGAGAGAGAGAGGAGACCTGTGCCAAGTATATGCAAAGGTGGCTGCCTTTGGGTGGCCACCATATACACAGCATTTGTTCATCCCACTTGGGGGGGGGGCACAAAGTGGGTCCCCGTGAAAATGGTGTCCTTCCATTATTGCTTGAGAATTTTTTGCCCAGTGTGAGCAACTTCCTTTTGATCTTAAGTTTTTGTCACAAAAGGAAACTTACAATAAATAGTTAAAGACAAAATAATTGCAATTTCTCTCCCCCGCTCCATCCCTTCTCTTTCATAAATTAGTAACACTGGTTGAAATCCTATACGCACTTAGCCTCCTTAAATTCTATTGACATTCTGAGATCAAGCCAACTAACTATGTATAAAGCTAAATACATTCCTTAATCATTAGAGTAATCTACAGTCCCCTGCTGTTTGGGCCATTTTCTATTTGAGTGGTAAAAACCTTGTCAAGAGACCAATATGTGAAATGATTGTGAAATATTTGCAGTTGTAACTAAGTGAATATCTAATACTCAGCTAGCTTTCCATTCTGTGGGACTAAATTGGCTGCATAGGATTATTTTTGCACAGTTCAGAGGAAAGCAGCCAAATTGAACAACAGTCTGAGATACAATTCAGATCTAAAATATTTAAGAACAACCCAAAGGGATCACATTTGCGTTTAGGTTGTGTACATTCCCTTGTTTTTAATATTTGCTTTTTCCCAAAGGGGGAACTCCAAATATCATTACTATGGGATTCGTGTCAAGCCAGACTCCCCTCTAAATCGGCTACAAGAGGACATGCAATATATGGCTATGAGACAGCAACCCATGCAGCAGAAACAAAGGTACAGTGCTGCCAAGCTTACCAGACCCCTTAGAAACCAGCATCTTTTTCTGCATCTCTCTATCACGGGAGTGTTTAGTCAGGGAGCAGTAACCTCTCCTTTTATTAGACCACATAACTTCTCTAGCTGAAAGCTTACCTGTAGTTGCCTCAATCTTACACCCTTTTAGACACTACGTAAAACCTTACCTTTTGGGTTGGGCTTTTAGATGCTGATGCGTTAAGTGGTTTTTGCAATGTTATTAATTATGTAATTTCTGAGAATTATTTTCATATTTCTGTTTATTTTGTGTTAAGTTTTTATATTACCTTATTTTCAAAAGCTGGCCTGTGACTATTATTCACGAAGGTTGGTATAAAAACAAACAAACAAACAAACCACCTTTTATCTGGAGAGAAATAGTTTTGCTTAAGGGCATTATCTCATATTTTTATATCAAAATTGAGTGAGGAGTGGTTAAATGTAAAAGTGTTTGTGTTTCTAGAATCTCCTAAACTTAAGAAGAGAATTTGGCCTTTAATGAGAGGAGATAAATTATGTGTGCCACCCTATGGCTAAGTTTGGAATGCTATTTTTTTTTAAAAAAAGCTGAGATCCAATGCCATGCCGGCAGACATGACAACATTTCCCTTCCTCCCTGCCCCCCCCCTGAATAAAATCTGTTGTAGAAGGTCTTCCAGTGCTCCAGAGCAGATTTTGGGGGTGCCTGGGGAGCTGCAAAGCAGGAGGGCAGGGAGGGTAACTCTCATTTGCACAAGTGGATGTTCGTTGTGGAAGCAGGATGGGTCGGGAAGGAAGTAAAGTAAACACGACTTTATGAATGCTTTGTGCTGCTTTTAACTTAGAGCATTAATGCACAGTATACAAAATTTGTGATGCACCATTTGAAATTATGAAGGATGAGTGGAATTGCTTGTTGTGTTGTGGAATAAACTGCTTACATCAAAAAGGGAAATGTTATTCAAAACAAGTCATTTGAACATATTAATTCCAGGTCAGAAGTCTCAATGCAGGGTGTGGGAATGAAGGAGAGATCCATGTATACAACCATAATTTTATTTAGCTTTGTAAAAGAGCAGCATGACTCCATCCTACCTAAAGTGGTCACTGGATTCTGGCCAGAATCTCCACTTGAACGCATCTGGTATAGCCGTGGGCGAATCTAGTGTAATTCCTCACATTATTTCCAAACTGAGTTGATGTACGTCTGAGCCAGTTCCCTTAGTGAGCTGAGGAGCACTTTCTGAACATTTTGCTTTTTTCAAGTAGCACATATCCATTTACTTGTCAAATTATTATTTTTTAAGATACTCTTACAAAGCAACTAGAGACAGCATGTAACATTTGTAGGAAGGCAAATTGTAACATTTGTAGCAAGGCAAATAGGAGGATTGCCATTTTCCGTGTTTTAAAAGCTAGCACCCACTTCTCTCAGCCATACTTGTGCACTTCCACTATGTTTCTAGAGTGAATAAATATGCAGCAATAACACCAAATAACATTTTCAAGTGTTCCTTCCTTTAACTGGTTTGTCAGAGGAACTAAGAAACAGAACATGCCTAATGGAACAATTGGGTCTAGAGTGTATCGAAACTCAAGTTTCTAAAAACAAGGAATGCTTAAGACATTAGCACTTTGAGAATTCCAGTAAGAACTTAGCTGCATCTCCCACACGAGTAAATATCCTTCAAAGTTTGCACATTTCCCAATTTTGTGATGCAGCTCTCAGCTCAAAAAACATGCAGAGAAACATTTTAAAATTAATATTTTAAGATAGAATAAGTTTAGAAATGTTGTTATTTATTGAATTTATATACCACCCTAAACCTGGGGGTATTTCATGAGAAAATACATGCAAGTATGTATTTAAATGCACCTTTTTCCAGGCAGATTTCAATTGCTGACTTATGAATCAACACATGCAAATGTCATCTTGACTGAAAGTAGGCAAATCTATCCATCTCTTTTTTGCAGGTCAGCCCTGTTCAGCAGATTATGCCATGGCAGTTTTATTGGGCAGTAGCTATTTTCTTTTGGGATGGTATCTCACTAGCCATTGCTAGAAAGGCAATGCTGTAAAGAGCTGGGCGTTTTTAGTCTCTGTGTTGTGGGGATATCTGATGAAACCCCAGTGCATGGATTGACTTTATATTTGAATCTACTTAAGTGTCACAGAGCAGGGAAGGAAGGAAGGAAGGAAGGGAGAAAGGTCTTCATTCTTGTGCAAGTGTTGCATTCAGTGTTGCTGCAGGTAGGAAGAGGAGTCTGAAGATGAAGGGGAAAGGGAGCTTTTCATGAGGAAGTTGAGAAAAACAAGACCAGGATGCCTAGTGACTGAAGGAGCAGAGAAACGTCAGGCCCCAGTCGGAGGTACAAGGAAGGAAGCCAAGGCAGGGTGGAGAAACAAGAGATCCCAGAAAGACCAGCAGAACATCCAGAGAGTGGAAGGAATGGGGAGAATGAGATGGGGATGCAAACGCTCTTCCATGGGGGTTATGGGAAAATATTGGTGGAACCTGAAAGCTCACGGAGGCCAATGGCAGATCAGATCGATTTGCAATGGCCGCTTCAGGCAGGGCTTTAGTAAGACTGGAATAGCCATTAGGTGGAAGATAAAAGAAGTGAGAGCTGGACCATAAAGAAGGCTGATCGCCGAAGAATTGATGCTTTTGAATTATGGTGCTGGAGGAGACTCTTGAGAGTCCCATGGACTGCAAGAAGAACAAACCTATCCATTCTTGAGGAAATCAGCCCTGAGTGCTCCCTGGAAGGACAGATCGTGAAGCTGAGGCTCCAATACTTTGGCCACCTCATGAGAAGAGAAGACTCCCTGGAAAAGACCCTGATGTTGGGAAAGATGGAGGGCACAAGGAGAAGGGGATGGCAGAGGACGAGATGGCTGGACAGTGTTCTCGAAGCTACCAGCATAGAATCATAGAATCATAGAGTTGGAAGAGACC
Source organism: Podarcis vaucheri (assembly GCF_965113315.1). Lineage (NCBI taxonomy): Eukaryota > Metazoa > Chordata > Lepidosauria > Squamata > Lacertidae > Podarcis > Podarcis vaucheri. Next base: position 13,396,390 of record NC_138755.1, read on the forward strand.
ACAAGGGCCATCGAGTCCAACCCCCTGCCAAGCAGGAAACACCATCAGAGCACTCCTGACATATGGTTGTCAAGCCTCTGCTTAAAGTTTGACCAAAGCATGAGTTTGACCAAACTGCGGGAGGCAGTGAAAGACAGGAGTACCTGGCGTGCTCTGGTCCAGGGGGTCATGAAGAGTCGGACACGACTAAACAACAACAACAACAAAAGAAGTGCATTCTGAAACTGATGATCTCTTTGGGAGAACATTATTTTTTATTTCTTTCTGCACTGCTGGGAGCAGCATCTTCAGTGGAAAGTGCACATGTTCTTTTGTGTCACTGGAGAAAGCAAGCACAACTAATTTAAATTTGGAGCATTTTAACTTTCTTTCTCAGCGACTCTGCAATTAGAGACCACCTTAATGTGCATAGGGGACAAATTCCACATGCTTCTTTCCAGCTGTTTCTTAGAAAATTTACTGGAAAAGGCATTTTAATTTACTACTCCCAACTATTTAAATTGTTGTAAGTAGTCAAAATGCCTGGAAAATAATCTGAATAATAGTTCTTTCAGATTAGTTATATAGAGATCTCTCATTATTTAAATGCTGCACTTCCTGATGTTCAGGTGCTACTTTACTGTAATAATAAATCAGTACATATTGAGAGCTAGCGTTCAGTAATTAACATCTTAATATCTACGACAACTGCAAATGATGACAAACATTCTTTTGTGTCCTACTTGTGAGAAATTGTTCTGAAATGATGATTCATTGCTAATTTAGTTTCTGTCTTCCCACAAAGATTCATATTGAGTCAACATTGTTTTATTGATCACTATGCTTCGCTCTAATGTTTTTCCTCAATGTTGCTAAATTACTAAAATTAGCTGCCTGTTTCATATGACGACCACTAGTTTTTATCTGTGTGTGCCTTTAATTTGCAAAGTTCAGAACGTTCCTAACACAGAGAAAGATGTGAGGTGGAAGGAGTGGGATGGGCATTCAAATGTACAAGATTCCGCTGACTGTGGTACTGCAAGTCACTTTTATTCCATTATTAAAAACCTTCATTGTGATATATAGTTGTAGCCCTCAGACAGTTTTGTTTTTATTTCATGGTTCCTGTTGCTGAGTTCATGTTCATGGGTTGACTTCCTTATTAGACTAACTACATTAATCAGTAAGTCAGATGATGGAAAGCAGTAAATTGTATAGCACCATCCTTTTAAAATAAACAGCCCAATGATGTTTGTGTTAGAATCAACATGTGCAATTTGGGCGGCTGCCAAAAATCTGGACTCATTCAGTACTATGTTAATTAAGTAATTGTCCATATAGTGCAGAGTTAAGTGAATACAAACTGTCATGGCTACACGCACTTTAAGTTGTGTGTGTGTTGCTTCTTCCCAGATTTAATTTCCAGGAAATCAAATGCAGTTGCTTAGGTTAAACAGGCTAAGGAAAAGTGGTACAGAAAATGAGTGGGAATTGAGAAAACTGAGATAGTCACCTTTACTTTTACTGCTAACTTTGTGTACTAAAAAAAAAGTGAGCCAGAAATACAAATCATCTATGCTTTTTGGGTTTTGTTTTTACCTAATACATAAACAAGTTCAGCATCCAAGTGTTTGGAGTGTTACTGAAAAAATTATGTAAGGTGCAGTTCTGTGGATTGATCAGAACGTCAAAGTACGGCTTTGGATAATCATAATTCTCTCCCCTCCCCCCAGCATAAATTTGAGTTTCCTGATAAATTTTTAACCAACGTCTGCCAGCTATGTCACAAGGTGTTGCTAAAATCAACTTTATAGTCTGAGAGATGGAGAAAGAAAAGGATAATTTTGTGATTTGTTGCATGTGATATATTCTAGGTACAAGCCTATGCAGAAAGTGGATGGAGTCACAGACGGTTTCACAACAAGTGGTCAACAGACAGGCACATCTGTTGAACAAACTGTAATTGCTCAAAGTCAACATCATCAACAGTTTTTGGGTATGTAGGAAGAATATTGTACTAGTGTCCAAAGAAAAATAACTTGTATAGTTGTTAGTTAAGAATCAGAACAAAGTTTCTCTTGAAGCTGATCCAGAGTTAACTAACTGAGGAATGTAACCATTTGTATGAGTTTAACATTATGCAAACATTAAGTTTCTAACAAGGGTATTGAGCTTAATTAAAGCTGTCATTCATTCTAGAAACAAAGAAATTCATATCCTTACCATGACTTTGCAGCCAAGTCTCATACAAAGAATCGGTGGGATTGTTGTCTTTGCACATACATACTATTTTGACAATATATGGGATGAAATACTTCAGACTTATTTATCTGTACCCTCAGCCCATGTGGCCTGATCACACCTCTGATAGAGAGCATCTTGGAATCCCTTGCTGAGCCAGGCTAGTGTCACAAGTGCTACTACATGGATATAGACTGGGAATATGTTCCAAAAACTACTACCATACATACATGAAGCATACTTATTTAATATTACTAACATAATTGTCATTGAATTAAGACACAATTGAACTTCACATGTAATAGTGAAACCACCTATAATTAGGAAAAATCCAGCTATAATTTGCTCGTTGTTTTCCCTAAAGACCTTGTATAATATGCAATAATACATAGATATGTCTGGAAATATACCGTCTTTTTTACTCTATAAGACTCACTTTTCCCCTCCTAAAAAGTAAGGGGAAATGTGTGTGCGTCTTATGGAGCGAATGCAGGCTGCGCAGCTATCCCAGAAGCCAGAACAGCAAGAGGGATTGCTGCTTTCACTGCGCAGCGATTCCTCTTGCTGTTCTGGCTTCTGAGATTCAGAATATTTTTTTTCTTGTTTTCCTCCTCCAAAAACTAGGTGTGTCTTATGGTCTGGTGCATCTTATAGAGAAAAAAATATGGTAGCTACATAGGCAATAGGCACTGTACTAAATTAAAAGAAGCAAATATCAACTGGTATATTAAAATGTGTGTATTCACTGCATTGGATCCATGTGCCTTATGTGAGCAGGCAGGAAAGCACTTATGGAAGGCAGCCCTTTTGAGTTTTCCCCATGACACTGCCGCCTGCCCTTCCCCTGCCCCCTTCTAGAGGGACCCCCACCCTCCGGAGGGGCTTTTCAGGGGGTTACGGGGGGCAGGAAGTCCTATTGAACCCACAGAGTTCTGCTCATCTATCTCTAAATTCAGGCCTCTTGTCTATTCACAGTTTTAACTAGGTTTTCAGACAGGTAAGTTATGCACCACTCAATCTTAGTATGATTACAGCTGGTTTAAACATTCAAAGAAGTAAGCTTCTCATTCAGTCAGAAATCCTAGAATTTGTGTAAGTATTTCTTAATTCCTATGGATCGAGCACATACAATTTAGCAGATCTGGCTCCCTTCGCTTAAGATTTTTAATTTAGAAGAATAAAATTTTGATTCCTTTTTAATTGCAACCTATTAAACATAAAAACCTTACACCTTCTCAATTTTTAGTCCAACACTTTGTGACCTTTCTGATATTTATTTCTTTGTATCATTAAATGTTTCCCTAATTAAAGTGGGATTGACACACTCTACAATATTTTCCTTTCATTGTGTTGCCATGGAAACAGATGCATCTCGAGCACTTCCAGAGTTCGGAGAAGTTGAAATCTCTTCTCTGCCAGATGGTACTACTTTTGAGGATATTAAGTCATTGCAGAGTCTCTATCGAGAGCACTGTGAGGTAAGAAAGGAGGATTTGACAATGGATTCCTCTCATGCAGACCCTAAGGGCTCATGATGGGATGATACACAGGAATGCATCAGATACAGGAGGCTCTCCATTGCCTGCAAAGCAGAATATTGTGAAGAGAATTAACATTACGCTTGCTAAATTTGTGTGTGTTTGGTAAACGTGGTTGCGGGCCAAAATACAGAGCGTTTCTGTAGGCTTGCTTTCACCCACCCAGGACAGTTGAGAGTAGATCAGCAATATGCCGATGCCAAATGTGTCCGTCTTTGGTTTGCTGTTGTGTTAAAATTTTAGTTATGAATGTTCTATTAACTAAATTCAAAATACACAATCCTGGACAATTGATACGTCCTTTGATACATCCTAAGCATGTTTACTCAGAAAGAAGTCCCGCCGAATTCAATAGATCATGCTCCCTTAAGTATTCAGGATTGCAGACAGACTGCTCAATATTTTTCATGCATTCTGTTAAAGAATACCGGTATCTGTGTTGTATTTTTAGGCAATATTGGATGTTGTAGTGAACCTTCAGTTTAGCCTAATAGAAAAATTGTGGCAGACTTTCTGGCGCTATTCTCCCTCAACAACAACCGATGGCACTACCATTACTGAACCAAGGTTGGTAATCTTTTATTCAAAGTTTGTGAATAGTTTTAGCGCTGTTTTCAAATAAAATAGAAATCTAAAATTTACATACTAAATAGGAATGCTATCTCTGCAGTTCGTTACTAGATTAAATTGCCATGTTATGATAACTGCAGTTTATATTTGTACGCATACCATTTTATTTTATGGGAAGAGGCCCAGTTATTTTCTCATGAAATAATATCCAATCCAGAGACCATTCTTATCACTGCTGCTCTTTGACTAAAGCTCTGGAGGCCATGTACCAGCCATTATTACAACTCTAAGTGCCTCAGGGCAGTTGGATGCGTTTCAGACATTCCTAATGTTTATTTTTAAAAACTTTGAATTCCATTGTTCTTCTTTTTTATCTTCATGTAAATGCATTTTCATTTATTCATTTGATACATTTGTTCACACCAGCAATCTGAGTGAAATAGAAAGTCGACTTCCGAAAGCAAAGCTGATTACTCTGTGCAAAAATGAGTCAATTCTGAAATGGATGTGTAACTGTGACCATGTGATGTACCAGACTTTGGTGGAGATTCTCATTCCTGACGTCCTTAGACCTATTCCTAGTAAGTTGAATATAGATGACGTCTTGTAAGGATTTCTTTTTCTTCTGGTGATCTTGTGACTTCAGTGCCTCCCAAGGAAACCTGTAGGTGTGACTTTAAAGACTTCAGAAGTAGCGTGGGTGTGCTCACTTTATTTACATGTTATAAAGGTATACCTTAAAATAATAAATACTGCTTAAAATATAACTGTGGTTTTGAAAAAGTAGCTTTCAACATGCTTGTGGTATATATTTATTTGTTTTTGGCTGCCCTGGCAATGCACGCTTTGTCATAACGAAAATTCCCTCATTCCTTTGAGCAATTCCTCTAGTCCGCATGATAACATTAAAACGTTGAAGGCTTGAGTACGTAGTTCTGTTCAAATGACACACTAAGCTGTAAGTTAAATGTGATTGGAATAAGCCACAATGAGCTCTGGGCTTGGGTGCCCAATCCTCCTGCTTTGTGGCCATGGAATTCAGAAGCTTTTGTTTCTTCTTTAGAGTAATTGCAGCTTTCCCTGTCATCCCAATCTGTTGTCAGTTGAAAATAGCAAACTTCAAACCATTTGTTCTTAAACGGGTATGTTTTAACAAGCCACAGTTTAGAGTTTGGATGACGTGCTAAATGGAGGTTAGTTGAAATTGGAAATAAAGGCTCCCAAACTCCCCCTCAAAGACACACCAGAGAAGCAGGAGAGAGAGAGTGCTAGCCCAAGGTCCATTGCCCCGCATTCTCACTATGATCTATGCCTGATGTCCAGATACGGTCTGTGTCTATGTCAACTTTTGTTTTACACTGAATTCAGCAAGGTGAAGACCAAGCACATAGTGGCACTTGTGCAGTTGTGTAACATGTCAGGTTAATATGTAATCAGAACTGAAAAGTAGCTTTTCAGTGGCCTGGTTTTACTGACATATAACCTGATTGCACATTTGTCTCTCTGTATGGTTGGATCAGAGTTTGCCCTGGTGCCTATAGAGGAATAAACATGTTAGTTGAGCATTTGAATCCACTTGAACATATTACTTATAAAAGATTTACCAGAATTAGTTGGTTGCAAATCTTATTAGTTAACTGTATCATAAGAAATGTGAGACTAACATTTTATTTTCCTCATTCATTTCCCTAGTCACTCAATCTTTTATTTTAAAAAGCCAGGAGTGTCTCACAGGGTAGACTCACCATCTAATTGTAAATATTACACTTCAGCTAGACAGCCATTATCAAATAGTTATACTTATGAAAATTTCCCTTTTAGACATAGAATTATTCAGATTGTTGCAGTGTAGTTTGTTCTTGTTTGGTATGGAAAGTGATTTACTTTGGGTTCTTGCAAAGCTGATTTCCATTATAAAACATTATATGTGTTCTGGGCACTGTGATAAATACTTAGGAATTTATTTCCCATTAACAATAAAGGTTAACGGTTTCTGCGGGGGAGGAAATCCATATAACTGCACAAGCATTGTGTTCTTTCTGTGAACAATTATTTTGTAGTTCAGTTAGATGCACTCATGCCTCAAAGAGACCAGGAGCGAACAAAACTACTTTCTCTTGAAGGGATTATAAAAGCTACTGAGTTGTTATAGTTGTTACAAAATGTTCAGAAAAAATGAATATCCAATTTTGCAAGAACATGCTACTGCCCTTCACCTGCAAACAAGACAGAAGGAACCTTACTATTTATATCACTTGTGGCGCAAACCTGAGTGTTCTTATAAAACACAGTCTAAATGTCAATAATGCCTTCTACATTTTTCTGAAATTCAGAGAGTTGATATATGCAGATGTGTGACAATTGCTTAGCTTTTGAAACATGCAGTGAAAGCAACAGGCATGAAAGGATTTTGTTTGAAATTTGTGTAGTAGCATGGGTTGTGAAACGGAGACTCTTCTGGGTGACAATTCGACACCCTCAGAACCGTTCTTGAATAAGACAAAGCCAACCAGGTTTAATTCAGATAGCTACCAACAACTCCTCACTGGGGGCAGGGGGGGCGTCAATGTTCCTTGGGTATCCTCTCACTACTTATAGGTGGTTTGCCAGCCTTCTGCTTGTTTCCTTTGTAAAATACAAAGCCATTTTCAGTAGTAGTCAGAAATGTCAAAGGAGAAAAGAGATTGATCCAAGAAAAGAATTTCTAGGATATTTGAAAGTTGCATTTTAACTACTGATTTGATTTCCTCTTGAATTATGAAATAGTAGTTTGAGTTCCTGTCTTAAAGATCAAAGAATCATAGTTACCTCAATCAATATTGCAGAAAAAGCCCCCCCCCCAATTTATAAGCAAGATGGATGTGTAATGAAATCAACATTGTCAGGCAAGACTCCATCCTTCAAGGCAAATTTCTTTTTCAAAATATTGGACTGTCATACCTATTTCTTACATCAGAGGGGTCAAATGTAAGGTTGGGAAGCACCGAGAGACCCTTGAAGTGTGCATTGGGGATTCCTGCTGCATTATATAAACCAGTGAACTGTCTTCAAGGGTTGGACATTGGTACCCTTGTAGGGCAAATGGGCTGGTTTGCAAATGGCAGCAGCCTTTCTTCCTGCCTCTAGTTGAGTGGTAACAGTGCCAACAGGGGGCGTGGCGGGGGGTGCAGTGCCTTGGCATGGAGTGGAGCGGAGCCCTGGCCATTTGCCAGATGTGAAAGTGCATGGAGTAGATGGGGAAAGTCAGGCCAAGTTGCCAAGTGGTGGATGGAGGAGGGCAGTTGGTCGCATGTGGGCAGGGAGCTTAAACGGCAGGGCCTGAAGCCATTTTTCAGATGTTAGTGTCCAATGGAGATGGAATTTATAACCCTTTGGTGCTGAACTCAAGTGCAGTTGACTTCTGTGGAAAGAGTATGAATGTGGCCTGTGGGTATTTGCCAGGTGGAGAGTTTGGTCCTACAGTCTATTTGAGTTTCACACTGTTGCATTTGGTCCTTTCAGGAAACTGAAGTCTTGTTAACTGAACCAAAGCTGCCATGATGGAGCATGTTTTTTTTAAAAAAAAAAATATGTTGTTTTCATTGTCGCTCTACTTCTAAACCATCTCAAAGCAAAGTGATGGCTATTAAAAGTTTTAAGTAAATGAGTTTCTGATAGAAAATACTAGATTAGATTCAAAGGTACAGCATAGAAAAATGGAGAATTGTTCAGCATTGAGAGCAGAAGATAGTGTGGTCCAAAAATCACTGCATTTTGACCCAATACTGGTTTCACTCTCAATATGGTTGCCGCATTTGATTCACAATAAATTTGCATATGTAACTGAACCTTGCAAATGCGACAAAATATTGTCGAAAGCCATCACAAACATCTAGTCATGTTCCTAGGCCCCAAATACTGCTCTTTGAACACCAGAGAAGTAACTTTATTTGCTGCCCCGTTAACGTTTTTGAACTTTTTGTTGGTTCTAGCCTTAAGTCCTATTTCTGCATTCCAAAGAAAGCTTGAGAGCTTTAAGCTAGAGGGAGGGCAGAGGCACATTGGGAAGGGGGCTTGCAAGCATGTCCAGCTGAAGGTGCTTCAAAGCCCTGCTCAGACTCCCCCCTCAACGAGAAATGGCTGCTGCCAAAGGAGGCCTCCCTCTGTAGTTCTGTAGATCTTCCTCTCCTACATTTCTGACCAATTGTCCGTTACCATTACAGGAAAATCTGTCAGTGTTCCCTGGCTATATTTTTTGAAGAATACATGGCTAAAAACATTAGGGTGTTAGGATGATTAAAAACAACAACCCCGAACCCCTCTAAATACCGGTAAATCAAAACCCAAATCCTGCAAGAGAGGTGGTTGGACTGTTAGACAACAATGGTGTGCAAGGAGGATAGTGAAATTGCACAGAAATGAAGTCAACTCTTTTGGAGAAGATAAACATGTCTGAGCAGATTTTGGAAGAGCACCAGGGCGCTAGTTTTCTCATGCAATGGGGAGGGGGGCACACAGCCAAGTCCTGCCCCCCAGCACCCTCCTGTTCCTGCATTAAGAGCCTGCCATAAGTTAGAAGGCAAAGGTTAGCAGCAACAAATCTCCTCTTCTAGAGTCTCCCTGTGCAGTTTTTGACCCTGATTGTGCAAGGTTCTGTAGTCACTCCAGATAAACACTGTGTCCTGCAGAGTATCTTTCTTTCTAATACTTAGCTTCATAAATGCTTAAAAGACAACAGACCGTTTTTCATATAGTTGTTACCGAAATAAACTTTTATTGTAAAGATTTGGTACAAATCTAGAGGAATTATGAAATTCAAATTGGAACCCCTTCTGAAATCTTCAGAAACCTGGAAATTCAGTTTGTGCTTTTCGTATAGTTTATTTCTGGTAGTTGGAGGGGGGGGACTTCTTTGTGAGTGCTAAAATCTTGATACAAATATTTTCTTGCTTTTTTGGTATCATATGTTAGTACCACTATGCAGGTACAATTTGAAATCACGTTAGAGATATTTTGTTCAGTACTCTCATATGTGTGGGGCTTAAATAATCCTCAACTATCTAACATTACCTGTGTGTTTGCTTATCTTTCTTTTGCATAGACAAACACACATCTAAAAACTAATTATTTCCCCTGCAGCGATTGAGGATAGTCACGTCTGCAGATTGTAATTTTGGTTGATTTATTTAAATATTTATACCCTGCTTTTCATCCCCAACACACACACTCCAGTTGAAATCAATTTAAAACATTAGAAAAGAACTGAAGAGCAATGGAAGCATGATTCCCTTATATAAGTCTGATATCTCTGTAGAAAGAAATGTGCTGTTTGTTTTAACAGACTGATTATTTCATAGGTAGGTGTTATGGAGCTGTTCAAGCCTCATTTGTAATTGAACTTCAGTATGATTCATGCTATTTTAAAAGAGCACAGAGCTTTTTATGGATAACTACTATGACCGGTTTTAGTACTAGTAATTAATATTTAGCTAGTGTTTCACATTTATTTGGCACCGTGCGCTGAGGTGTTGAGGTGTGCAATTGACAGGATGCTGCCCTTGGTCATCTACATGAGCCAGAATCTAGAGAACCTCACGCATCTTCAGAGGTGCTGTGTGTGCCTGCCCTTTCGCTCAAATGGCTCTTGTGACTTATGGCGTGTTTATGAGAGCTCCCTCCCCACAGCCTTGGAGGGGGGCATGTGAGAAGAAGGATGGAGAAGCCTGCCCTTTCCATTTTAGTCCTAGAAAGTTACACAAGTCAGACATGCAACGAAACAGTGTTCCTGCTCTCTGTGCTAGTTAGTGAGCCATGTTGTCCTACAAGAGACCCCACCCACCTCAGATTCATTTTTTTCACCCTAACAGTCACCATTCAATGGCCCATTTCTCATTCAGCTTTTTGCTGCGCGGAGAGAGCTTGGTGTTTTTTCTCAAGCTTTCTTTTTTGTGCTTCTACATACACCTGCAGCAGACTGATCCGTCCGCGTTATGCGTGGATGGTGTCATTTGAACGCATCAGCAATGGCTCTTATACAGGAAAGTTTGGAAAAGGGGGAATGATCTGCTTACCTTATTCTTTTGACATTGCTTCTTTCAGATGTTAAAACAGTAGTTTTACTAACTCCCATATCAATGAAAGCAAATAAGATACAGGGAAAGTCAAATTTTAATTACAAATTTCCTATCTCTTTATCCCAGTGCTAGATGTCTCAGCATATATCCTTGCTCCACCACTATTCTTAAGCCAGAAACCTACTGAAAATTTTATAAACTTTCCCATCTCTTTAATTAAGACAGTGTACATGCTTAATTAGGGCATGACAAACAGCAAGGCAGATTCTGATGCCATTCTATGATGGGAGTTGACTCCCATTTCTATCGGTTGGGTGCATGGTTATAATTTTATAGGCAAACTGCATGCTTTATGCTGTTGACTAGATCTAGTTTATAAATGTGTCGTTAGTTAAAAGTGTCTGAATTGAAATCATGAAATATGTCCCCTTGTAGGTACATAAAGAGGCTCCCTAAATTGTGGTGAGACAGAAAGTGTGTGTGTGTGTGTGTGTGTGTGTGTGTGTGTGTGTGTTCCATAGATATTTAAAGAGTCACTGAATAGGTAGGGTTAGTTTGTGTGTGCTCACTTTAAAAACAGAGTTTTTAAATGTGTTTTAAAGCATCAATAAGCTCTAAGAAAAGCAGAGACTTTCAGTGAGGTTGACTGACATTCAAGCGACACCCAAAAATCTAACAACTGCCTGAGAATGTTAGGAGCGCTTGGTTTAAAAGAGTCACAATAAAAATTCAAATTAGAATGCATAACACAGATCTGTATTGAAACAATCAGTAGTAATACTACATAAAAATCAGTTTGCATAATTGTGTCAGTACCAGTCTAAAAGGTTGTACTTTCAATATTTCAGAGAAGAGTCACTGGCCTGGATCACATGTTACACTCAGCCATGATTTAGCACTGTGTGAATGAGCCAAACTCACACATTGTCCTCCTCTCAGCAGCAGGATGACTTCTGCCAAGTTGAGTCCTTTCAAAGAATCTCAGTTTAGATTTACGTACAAACTGCGGATCATAGTTTATGATAAAACAATGCTTAGTTTCTAAACGGGACAACTTCAAATCACAAGTTACTGTAATGCAAACCCAGCATTGCCATGTTGCACTGTAACTGCACAGCAGCAGCAAGATCTAGGCCCTTATCTGACGATGTACTTACAGTCTAGAGTGGATCTTGCAATGCTTGTTCTCTCCTACCTGCTGTGCAGTTAGGCAGTGATCTGTTGCTTCCCCTTCTTTAGGTCTAGTCTTTAGTGCAAGAGTGAACCTGTGAGAGTGAGCTGTACTGGTGCTGACTCCCATGACGGAGTGTTCCTTCCCCAAAATGGTGCTGTCTTCCCATCTGAAGTGGCACAGTCAAGATAGAGGTTTACTGCCTCGGTGAGAACTGGAACCACGAACATTAGATAGTCATTGTTCGATGGCTGTAGTACTACCTTTAATTCTATGTGGGATTTATACTAATTGTTCCTATCATGGTTATCATTTGCTCCCTCGCTGTTCTCTGTAGTTGTAATAGTCAAGGACGTTGATCTTTAAATACCTACATGCCTTGACTTTTTTTCATTTGTTTTGTATTCTTTTATGCATAGGTGCCTTGACCCAAGCCATTCGCAATTTTGCAAAAAGCCTTGAAGGTTGGCTTTCCAATGCCATGAACAATATTCCACAGAGAATGATTCAAACCAAGGTAAATGCCTTCTAAACAATTTGGAACAAAAATGACATTGCAAAGACACAAATAAAACATAATTGTTAAGAGTCAATGCCAGAAGCATCTCTTTAAAGAAGACTATGCAAAATTTAGCCTTCATTTAATTGCATTATTATTAGTAGTATTAATATTAGTATTAGTGTCCCCCCCCCTTACCTGTGATCAACTTTCACATGACCACATATATGCATGGTGCCAGGAAATAAATAAATAATTTGATTCAAACCTGGCAGTGGCAGCAGAGAGCTGGAGAGTCCTTTTGGCTCGCAAGGAGACCCTTCCTGGAGCCTGAAGAGGATGTCAGGAAGGGTGGAGGAAGAGACTGGAGGCTCAGCGGGGTTTTGTTTTGGCTGCTCAGCCTCCCTGCCTAACAGCTGGTGTGCAGGAGAGCCCAGCAGCTGTCACCCCTGCTTTCCCTCTTGTCCTTCAGCCTCCTGCTGGCCCCAGAGCTTCAGCTCTCATTGTGGATGTTTCTAGATACAGTATTTTTGGTATGGATTGAAGAGAGAGCGACAGAGAGGGTGTTTAAAGGGTGTTTGGAGGGTGCTCCCCACTTTACGCATTTCACTTATACACATGGGTGCCCAGAACATAACCCCCATGTGGGGGGGGGCACCTGTATATATTGATTTATACCCTGCCTTCATTATTACTGACAACATACATAGTTTTCTACAGATGTAAAAAACTAGGCGCTTTAAATGACACGGTGTTGAACACTTTATTTGCTTGTGTACTTCTTCATTGTATGCTGAAGGTCCAAGAGAGGGTCTTATGTACTTGTCAGAGAATGGGAGACGATTATATGAATTCTAGTAGAACTATCTCTTCCGGGTCTCTCCAGTTTCCATCTCCTGTGCAGAACTCTTGCCTTGCCTTTACCTGCTTCTCTGCCTTATCCCCATGAGCAGGGCAGGAAAAACCTTTTGCAATGGGTGGCTGTATTATTCTTGCACTGCTGTATCCCACAAGCAGGACCTGCCACATTCTCATTATCTTACTTTCTAAGAAAAGGTTGATAGGCAGGAGTGAACATGGTCTATCTCAGTGAAGATAAGTGAAAATGAAGATGAGTGAAAATAATAATAATAAGAATAAGAATAATTTATTTATACCCCGCCCATCTGGCTGAGTTTCCCCAGCCACTCTGGGTGGCTCCCAATCAAGTGTTAAAAACAGTAGAGCGTTAAATATTAAAAACTTCCCTGAACAGGGCTGCCTTCAGATGTCTTTTAAAGATAGGATAGCTGCTTATTTCCTTCAGGGAGGGTGTTCCACAGGGTGGGCGCCACTACCGAGAAGGCCCTCTGTCTGGTTCCCTGTAACCTCACTTCTCGCAATGAGGGAACCGCCAGAAGGCCCTTGGCGCTGGATCTCAGTGTCTGGGCTGAACGATGGGGGTGGAGACGCTCCTTCAGGTATACAGGACCGAGGCTGTTTAGGGCTTTAAAGGTCAGCACCAACACCTTGAATTGTGCTCAGAAATGTCCTGGTCTGTCTCATCTCTGTGCGTTTGTGTGCGTGAGGCTCTAGTCTTCCTTCTCCTTAGGTTGCCGCTGTAAGTGCCTTTGCTCAGACTCTGCGAAGATACACATCTCTGAATCATCTGGCTCAGGCAGCACGGGCTGTACTGCAGAACACGTCTCAAATCAACCAGATGCTCAATGACCTCAACCGTGTAGATTTTGCCAATGTCCAGGTAGGCAGAAAGTTTGCAGGAAGCATATATGACTGCTCTTGTTTCCCCTCCTCTTGTGTCTGAATTTGCAGTGCCAGTTTCATCTACAAAAATGGCTACAAAAATGTTTCATTTCTATAGAAAAGGTATACATAACTGAAGCATCTCACTAGAACCATCTAAACTAGAACCACATTGGAATTACAGTACAAATTACTCATAAGATTTGGCAAACTTGTCACAAATTGATCCACCAAAAGCCAATTTAGTTCTTAAAGTTCTCACTTGAGAGCAAATGAGGACAAGTTCAATATCAGGGTTAGGCCTGTGGACAACTAAACCTTCCTGAACATTAACATAAAAATAAGTTAGAAAGTCCATTCAGAAAGGAAGAGCACAAGCACTGCAACCAAGGGAGTGTGCCTGTGTTGGTGGAGGGACATCTAAAGTACGACATTGCTTTTGTCTAGTGTCACTTTTCTTCCTTGCTGGTAGTTTTAGGAGGCAAAAAGACAGTTATAGGACTGTGCTATCTGTTTTGTCCAGGAAGAAGCTGGAGATCGTGTAGCTTTATATTTTTTGTATCTACCGTATTTTTCACTCTATAGGCCACACTTTTCCCTCTCCAAAAATTAAGGGGAAATGTGTGTGCGTCCTATGGAGCGAATGCAGGCGCCTTGGCTTCAGCGATAGCAACACGAAGCCTCCAAAGCGCAGAGGGAGCTCTCACTCCGCGCTCTGGAGGCTACGCATTGCTTTCGCTGAAGCCTGGAGAGCGAGAGAGGTCGGTGCGCACAGACCCCTCTCGCTCTCCAGGCTTTAGGGATAGCTGCCTGAAGCCTTTGGAGCGCAGTGGGACCTCGCGCTGCGCTCCAAAGGCTTCAGGCGGCTATCCTGGCTTCAGCATAGAGGGAGAGCTGCGCAGTGCCCCTTCAGCAAAGCGGGAGGAGAAATGGAAGGGGCTCCGTTTCTCCTGCCGCTTCGCTGAAGGGGCGCTGAGCAGAGAGGGGGAGATTTTTTTTTTCTTGTTCTCCCCCTCTAAAACAAGGTGCGTCCTATGGTCGGGTGCATCCTATAGAATGAAAAATACGGTATTTCTTGACTTCACAAATGCTACCCTATAATAAGAGTTGGAATAAAAAAGCAGGCCTTGGACGAAAAAGGGTGCAAAATGTCACTTCTTAAAATGCAGCCCTTACTTCACTTGCAAGCTCAATGTTGGGTGCCCTTCCTTTGATGCCATCCCTTCCTCCTTCTTGCTTTCTCACACCCAACTTGAAGCATCATCAGCATTATGAGGGTTGAGGTGCAAGTGAGCAGCTCCTTGGCCTCTGCCTCACTTCCTCCCCTGGCTGCTACAGCACAGCTGCAGCCGCCAACCTGGCCTTGTCTTTTTTAAATTATTTTTATTATTATTCAGGGAAGTTATATTAATAGTATTATTAATATAATAATATTATATTATAATATTAATAGAAGTATTATTGTTCAGGGAAGTTTTTAACGTGTGATATTTTACTGTATTTTTGGTTTTTATGGAAGCCGCCCAGAGTGGCTGGGGAGGCCCAGCCAGATGGGCGGGGTATAAATAAATTATTATTATTATTATTATTATTATTATTATTATTATTATTATTTACATAAAAATGAAATTTTATTTGCTGACTATTTATTCTTTTTTGGGAGGAGGAGCAGCAGCAGCCTTCTGCAGCTTCTTCACTTCGTGCTTGATGATTCTGTTTCTCATTTTCTTGGCCTTCATGACCTTGTAACGATCAAAATCTGACATCTTGGCTTTCTTCTTCCTGGCTTCAATTTTTTTGTGCCCATCTGGTAGTTTTCCACTTCTCGTTAATGTTTTCCTTCTCCCAAGCGGCTCTCACATACTTTTGACGAGCACTGTGAGGAAACTTGAGAACAAAGTCAGTCAACTGCATGCACTTGAAGGGCATAGCTTGCCTTCGGACACTGCTGCAAGGACCATCTACTAGTGCCCTGTTCTGATCAATAACATCCACAATCGCTACCAGCTTGCCCGCATGTGGTCCAAAAGAAATATAGGCAACTCGGCCAATCTCAACGTAGCGTTTGAACACCATGATGGCCGCCTCACAAGCCGAAGGCCGCGGGGAGAAATCAACCTGGCCTTGTCAACTGCACAGCCACCCTTGGTCCCCATCCTTTTTAGCTTCACGGCAGTGATGTTGTTGCTGTTGTTGCTATTAATCACCTCTGCCTCCTCGCCTGCTTGTGAGGTTGTGTGGTTTGCTGTTTGCCGACACAGCCAGAGCTGTGTCTATGTGCTTGAAGCTGGAAATGGAGAGCAAGTGTGGAGGCAGCAGTCGCAGCAGCAGCGCTCTCTTCCGGACTCCCTTTGTTCTGGGGAAGCACAAGCTGAGAACGTTCCCTGAGAGATGAACAGCCCTGACAAATCAGCAGCTCTGAGCCTGCTGCCAACCCTGCAGATTAAAAAACCAAACCTGCTGCCCTTTGATGTGCTCATGGGCTTCTTTCCTTCTCTGCCGTCTCTTAAGTCCCCATAACTGGATTCTTCTTGTGCCTTTTTTGTACTGGGACAGGAGCAGGCTTCCTGGGTGTGCCAGTGTGATGACAACATGGTGCAGAGGTTGGAAACAGATTTCAAGATGACTCTTCAGCAGCAGAGCACTCTGGAGCAGTGGGCGGCCTGGCTTGACAACGTCATGATGCAAGCACTGAAACCGTACGAAGGAAGGCCGAGTTTTCCTAAAGCAGCACGGCAGTTTCTCTTAAAGTGGTCTTTCTACAGGTCAGTGCCTTAGCAGACTCTGAACAATTGGCGCTCTGTCACAAGCACACAGTCTTTTATCTTACTAACAACACAAGTGAACTTTGTGGCATTTACCATATATGCCGCCACCACCTAAAAAATAATGTTTGAGGGCGCTTACACCTAAAAGTTTTTTTCAGAGGTGGAGGAGAGTAACAAGAGAGAAACATGAGCAAGTGCAGTTACATATACTTAGGCTTTGTTGTGTTTGGGAATCACAACTTTGAAGTATTATTAACTATTATACCTTCCTTCCTTGGAGCTATCTGATGTCTTTGTGGGTCCCCAAAATGAGTCAATCATTGCTGAGATAATTATTAACCTCATACTTAAGATCAGAACTCAATTTTTGATATAGGTAATGTGATCCTTGTGGTTAATGAATAGGTATTGTCAATCTAGTTCTACCGTTTGTGGCAGCCACTGTAGGGTTCTGCGGGGTGATTTTTCCAGGCTGGGCCTTTCTGTTGACTACGCTGGCTGTAGGTTGCTTCTGTTAAAAAGGCTGTATATATTAGGTATGGGACTCTATTCAGAGTTGTAATACATGGTGCTTCTAAGCACAGCACTGAGTAGCCAAAGCCATGGCTATATATTTGCTGCATCATTTCACCCATATGCCTACGATAAGTGATATTGACCCACACAATGGAAGGGATGCTGCAGGAAAATTCCAGCTTTGTACACAAGCAGTAGAAGACCTCTATCATTATGTACTACCGTATTTTTTGCACCGTAGGACGCACCGGACAATACGACGCACCTTGTTTTAGAGGGGGGAGAACAAGAAAAAAAATTCTCCCCCTCTCTGCCCAGCGCCCCTTCAGCGAAGTAGCAGGAGGCGCTGCGCAGAGAGGGGGAGAATTTCCCCTCTCTTGTTTTCCCGCTCTAAAACAAGGTGCTGTTTGGGGTGCGTTCAGGCGGTTACCTTGGAAGCCTGGAGAGCGAGAGGGGTCGGTGTGCACCAGGCTTCAGGTTCCTTTCGACCTGCTCTTTGGGGCTGGCGGGGGGAAGCCCACCACCAGCCCCAAAGAGCAGGTCAGGGAGCAGCGGAAAGGCGCAGCGGAGAGCCTGCTGCCATAGTCGCGCGTCACCTCTCCAGCTGGGAGAGGGACGCGGGGGGGCTGCTTTAGCCCCGCACGCGCTCTCCCAGCTGGAGAGGTGGCGCACGGCTAAAGAGGCTCCTGCCATAGCCGCGCGTCACCTCTCCAGCCGGGAGAGGGTCGCAGGGCTATGGCGTCTTCGCTCCATAGGACGCACACACATTTCCCCTTCATTTTTGAAGGGGAAAAAGTGCGTCCTATAGAGCAAAAAATATGGTATATTGACCTCTGTATCCTGAACGGAGAGCTAAGTATATTCTGGAATTAATGTGTGAGATGCCTGATGTGGACGACTGAGTGAAAATCGCGTAGTTATTGTCTGGCACGGAGAAGTTTGTGACCGACAGCAAGATTTGCAGTTGCAGCTCAGAAGCAGAAGAATGTTCATTAAAGATAGTATGGTGGACTGTAAAGTTTGATCGGCAATGTAATATAGAAACTGATTCGTGTTGGTCTGTATTTTAAGATATATCTGTATACATTGGTAAACTCTGCTTTTTAACGGTGTATTTCTGCACATTCTATATAGTATGCATAGGATGTACAATTCTTTTTGCTGGTGCTTGAAATGACCATGATGGTCATAACAACAAAAATTGAATTTGACCAAGAAAATGGATATAACAGTACAGTAAATTGTAGTTTATCATTATGTGGATAAGCCTCATGTTCACACCTTGCCCTTATCTCTTCCACTCCAGCACAGATAAAACGAGGAAACTTGAACCATCTGTTTCCTAGCTGCAGTTTATTATAATGCCCAAAAAGGACAGACTGTTTTTAGCTTAAATGATGGTTTATTAAAACACGCTGGGATCAAAGAATGGTTTGTTGTAGATTAAGTTAACCAGAGTTCCCAGTTTGGGTGTAACAAGAAACTTTGGTTAGCTTAAATCAGGAAGCAAAAACTTCAGATCTCCCTGTGGCTGTTCCAGAGGAGGAGGGGTGAGCATGCAAACCCAAAGCTCACTTCTGTTCATTCATGTTGCTCTAAACCGTCGTTTAATGTTACGTCCCAACTGGGCTATTTACACATTAATAGAACTTTCTAAATGCAATGTAAATAAGCATATTTTCCTAAGTGGTTTGATTTTTCAGAATTATTTTGGATAACTTTGGAAATTAAGTCAGAGGTTTCTGAAGTAATTATGAATGATCATATTTCCCATTTTTATTTTTATACAGCTCAATGGTTATTCGAGATTTAACCTTGCGCAGTGCTGCTAGCTTTGGTTCTTTTCATCTGATCCGTCTATTGTATGACGAATACATGTTTTACTTAGTTGAACATCGTGTTGCTCAAGCCACAGGAGAGACACCTATTGCGGTTATGGGAGAAGTAAGTCCACAGCCAGAACACTTTTCCAGCTGATAAAATTGAATTAGAAATAATTTTCTCTAAAGTGTTTTCAGTTAAGAAATAAATGCATCTTGTGGGGAATACATGGGATAATTGTTGGACTGAAATCTCTTTATGTAAGATTTGGGTGTGACAGATGTAAAATCCAATTTTCAGTTGTAGTATCTAATACTTTAGTTCCTGAAACCATGCTGAATTGTTCATTCTAGTTTGTCAGAATGTATCTGTTCATGCTGAGTTTTTCCCTAAGTGCCAAACCTCAAAATTTGCTCTTTGAGTCTATAATTTTCCAATATCCAAAATTCATATTTGAGACCTCCGGGTATAGGGTGGTATATAAATTCTAATAATAATAATAATACAATTTGTTCTGTCACCCTGGCATAGCACATCAGTGAATGAAGTTAGATCATTCACATCCTTCCTTTGCTTCTTTCTAGAGTAAATAAAGTTCTTGTTTTCTCAAAATTGGTTTTTCTTATCATCCTAATAGTGATCTTCTTATTAGTTAACTCCTAATCACCCTCAGAGATTTTGTATCAAAATTGTGCACAAGAACTTGAGAAAATGTGCTGCCTGCCTTTTTAATTGAAAGTAATAATAAGCCTTAAAATAGACTGCCTGCATCCTATTTGCTTACTGTGGCTTTTCTCGACATATCAAAGCTTATCCAAGGAACTTCTTGCTTGTCTGGTATACCACACAATAATTATTTCTATTTCTTGGGCTAAAATCTGCAAGAGTGTCTTATGAGGAAAGGTGCCAAGTAGGCAAAGAGTGTGCCTTGCCTCCATTCACCAAGTGTCACAACCATTGTTGTTGCCTTTTCTGTTGTCAAATGCTTCCTTTTGAATGCTGTCGTCCACTTTCTCATTCTTTCCTCCCGCTTGGTCTCAAATACTTTTTATAAGTCAGAGTCAGATTAAAAGACTTTGTGCTTTGTGTTAGTATAAACATTTCCTTACCACCCCTGACATCTTCGAACCTTGGAGAAGCCCAGAGGACTGAGGGATGAAGCCCCAAAATCTGAACATAGGGGTCAATCGCTGCTTGAATTAATTTTATAATGAAATGATTTTAGAATGTTGTATTATTTTATTGTTGTTAGCCGCCCTGAGCCCGGCTTCGGCTGGGGAGGGCGGGATATAAATAAAAATTTATTATTATTATTATTATTTATTATTATTATTATTGTGTTGTTCCTGTGGAGCCAGGGGGACTAGATGGGTCAAAGGATTTGACTGCAAGAGAAAATGTTCAGATAATGCAGTGTGTGTGTGTGTGTGTGTGTGTGTGTGTGTGTGTGTGTGTGTGTGTGTTCCAAGGCCCTTCTTCATGTGCCCTCTCCACAAGAGGTTCAGAGAATCAGAGCCCGAGAAGGGGTCTTTTCCACAGTGGCTCCTCATTTGTGGAATGTTCTGCCTGGCGACGTTAGCCTGATGCCTTCAGTAGATATCTTTAAGCGCCAGGCAGAAACGTTCCTCTTATCCTCTTAAACAATCTACGGCCTTTTAAATGTGCCTGTGGGACATTGGGGGTTTTTTTTTGTTACTGCATTATATATTGTTGTGTTTTTATATTGTAAACTGCGCTGTGATGCTCGGGTGAAGGGCAGTATAGGAATTTTAACAATAATATTTATCTATCTATTTGTTATGCTTTCCTCCTCTGCAGTTTGGTGATTTAAATGCTGTGTCTCCTGGAAATATGGACAAAGGTCAGTAGGAAGTTTGTTCTAGATCTTGGGTTGCATCCAGAGAATTGCAAGTAGAATTTGGCTTGTGCAGTGGTGCTTTCTTAATCTCACCTCCCTGCTACAGCTCTCTTTTCTCTCCAAAAATCCATTTGGAGGATCAGAGAACCCTCTGGAAATCAATAGGATTGCGGGCGGTGGGACATCTTGCATGAACAGAAATGCACTTCTCCATTGGAGACTAGGACCCCACCAAGTGAGATATCGTTATTCTTGCCTTGTTTGAAAGACAGAAATAGCAAACTGATGGTGTTCTAGCGTCCCCTTAGAAACACCTCTCAGGGGAGTATCAGCAGTACCTTCTGCTCATACAAAGCACCACTGGATCCAGGAACAGGTGAAGTGGTGAAACGTGTGTACCGTGTAATATTTAAAACTGTTCCAGAATAATGGACAAATCAGGCTTAATGAAACCAGTATGACACAATGCTGAACCCTGTTTAAACCAGTTTAAACCCTGGTCAGAGGTTATGAGAATGAGAGATCGGTATACACTGAGATAATATAGTTCTGAAACCGGAAGTATAATAGGCATGTAGATTATAGGAAATCTTGATTACCATGAAACACGGTCAGAATCCCCAGTATGATAGTTAGGATGACTGAAAGTAGAATAACAGAATCATAGAATTGTCGAGTTGGGGGGGGGCTGGAGAGTCACCTAGTCCAACCCCCTGCAATGCAGGAATAATTCAACCTGCACCTGCAAGTTTAGGAAATAGTGAATTCTTTGACTAACTGGGTACACAGATGCACCTGCAAGTTTGCCTCGTTATTCTTGGCCGGGGTCCCAAACTGGGAACAGTTGATACTTAGGGAAATGGTCGGGTTGCTAAACAATTCCATCTCCCAATCCTCTGGCTCTTTCAGATTGCAGGATTCATGGTGGTTTTATTTGTGCAGATGAAGGTAGTGAAGTGGAAAGCGAAATGGACGAAGAGCTGGATGACTCCGGAGAGCCGCAAGCCAAGAGAGAGAAGAGTGATCTGAGCCAGGCCTTCCAGGTGGGCTGCCTGCAACCCGTCCTGGAGAGCGGAGTTCAGCAGAGCCTGCTGAGTCCCCTGCACAACGAGCACATTGTGACAGCCACGCAAACGATCAGACAATGCAGTGCCACTGGGAACACGTATACTGCAGTCTAACAGATATTAAAGCTCTTTTTTTTCCAGATTATATTAGCCCTGTTGATGTTGGGCTTATCATGGGGGAGGGGAGGGATGCAAAAAAAGAAGTCTGAAGGTCGACTGTTGTCAAATTTTATCTGTGCTTGAACATTACTTTTACTGGAGTTGTGAAATGAAATGAGTGTATGTATTTCTCCAGGTCTCTTTTGGAAAAGAAAAAAAAAAATTGGTAAATACAATCATTTTACACTGGCCGCTTAATATAAAGAGTTTTCTTAGTTTCAAGAGTCAAGAAGCGTTTTTGAGAAGCTTAATGTTAATGTTTTTGTCCTCTTTATAATTAAAAGTAATTTAATTTTTCATAGTTTTTACAAAATATTTTAATGTTAACTGTTAGTCATGGTGATTTCGTATAAATAGGGTTTTAATTAATTGCACTCTGAAATATCAAGAATTTTCCTCTTTGATTTACACTGGAGGCCTGCTCATTTGATAGCAGCTGCATTAAACTTGTTATAGGAAAGGCAGCTTTCATTGGACAGAACTGGAAGATGCTATTTTGATACGTTTCAGAGTGTTCAGGGGTTATATTGGAAATTTTATTATGACGCTAGAGAACATAGACTGTCGTCTTTCTCAGAGGAAGAGCGATTCTCATGGTTGCAGGATAAATGAGAGCTCTGATCACATGTGGCAATGTGTACTTAATTCATGTACACAGGACACCATTACAGACAATGCAAGCTTCCTTTTCAAAAAAGAATCAGTTATTTGCGTACCAACTCCTCTCTTTTAAGACTACTGATTTCAGGTGCCGTCTGCCCAAGCGGCCGACTCTGTGCAATCTCCGCTGGTTTCAGTTGAGCTTGCAGCAGATTTGGAGCCTGTCCTGGGGGGATG
Organism: Podarcis vaucheri; assembly: GCF_965113315.1. NCBI lineage: Eukaryota > Metazoa > Chordata > Lepidosauria > Squamata > Lacertidae > Podarcis > Podarcis vaucheri. Next base: position 13,419,210 of record NC_138755.1, read on the forward strand.
ATGCACCACATAAACACAGGGGACCACCACCCAGATGCTTTCTGCTCTTCAGTGGGACTGTCGATGCTAGAGACTGAAGCTAGAAAAAGAAAAGAAAAGCATCTTGATTATTATTTTTTAAGTGTACGTACTACTTATGCTGAACTGGACATGCAGGAAACCATTCCTTTCAGATGACTTTTTTTATTCCATGTCCTTTTCCCCGTGATAGTTCAATCTGCTGCTCTTGTTAAAGATAGTTTATAGGATGCAAGGAATGTAGCAACCTGCATTGTAACTTTGCTCAAAATAATTCCTGGTTCTTAAGTGGATTTCATTTTATACAAAAATGTTTAAAAGGCAGTGAAACTGGCACATGTCACTTGTACTTATTTCCCAATTGCGTAGAATTTGAATAGGTGGCTAGACGGACCATTGCCATTTAAGAATGTACATCAGGGATCATTGTACCTCGGCTATTACATGGTGCCTTAAACAGAACTGAAGCTAAGATTTTCTTGTTAATAACTCTTGCATTGATTCAGCAAAGTGTGCCTGTCTTCTTTCTTTCTCCCCTCCTCCCCCAAGTCCCCAAACAGTAGAAGGGCAGGTTACATAGTTTTCAAAAATCAAGATTTTCTTTATTTATTTATTAGATACACTATCCCGCTTAGAGTGACGGCATATTTCTTCTTTATAGCTGAATTTCACTTTATTACTAATCAGATTTTCTTGGTGGGGAGGGGAGTGTATGAAAAACAAAACTAGCTTTAACAATGTCAAAGGTCAACAAAATAGGTTAGCCAATTTCCAAACAAGAATTTATATATATTTCTAAACCCTTATCTACTTTTAATTTTTAAAAAGTAAAGTAAGCAAAACTTTTTAAAGCAGCATATAGTTACAATTTGTGCACATGTGGGGGGTCAGTCTGCTGTTTCATTTACTGGTTAAATCATACTATATGTGGGGTTTTTTGGTTTTGCTTTTGTCTAATGACCTGTTACAAGTATAACGGATTAAACATGTCATTGGTTGAAAATATACCTGAATTTCCTTAGTTTGATCAAAACAAACCAAAAATGAAGGAAAGCACAAAGAAAATTCACAGACTCTATAGCGCAAGGCCCATGTCAAATATTCAGAGCCTTGTTTGTCATTTGTCTGAAAGACGATATTTAAGGTTAGAGTCACCAGATGCTTGAACAGCAAGGAGAAATTGTTGGTATATTTATAGCACACAAGTTTGATCCTAGGTTTTTCATGTTTCAAGAATTTCTAAAGATTTACTAATTTTTTAATTTAAACATTTATACTTCTAAACCAAGCTTTATGAATTTTCTTAAAGTTGCAGAATTGGAGGCCCACTGGCAGAGCGGCCAGGCAAGATCTTGTGCCTGGTCATTCCTGCCACATTGTTTAACTTATGCTGATATGATTCCATGATCATTCTGTTTCCTCTGTTATTTAAATGTGTCCCCATCCCCCCGCTCAAAATCCATCACGTCTGTACCCCCTCACCATTTTTTAAAGAAATCTAAGCTGTGATACTTACTCCCTCTCATTGTGCATTATGAAATGTTTACACTTAAATACAGTGAAATTAAATGTAAAAACAAAGAAACACTTTTCAGCATAGTTTTTTAAGGCTCTAGTAAGGAGATTAGATTTATTTACTGATAATAATCCTTTGAGATGGCAAACTTGTATGTTTTCTAATCATTGTCCTTTTCATTATTGTTGAATTTTGTTCATGCAGCGAAATGACAAAGATGCAAATTTAGTTTTCTGAGAGAGACAGGCCTTGTAAATCCTCTGTAAGTCAACTCTTTTCGCCTTCCCACCTTAGTTGATCACTGTATTCAAGGTGCCAAAAAGATCAATATATAATTTTATCTTATGTCAAGTTTTCTGATTAAAAGGTGACATTCTAGTCTGTAATGGAACCAGGTAAATAAGATGGATCTCTGCAGCCACATATTGCCCCAGATTCATCCAAAAATGCTCTGATAAGTTAATATTTTTTAAAAATGGAACACTAGTTTTGATCAATCCAAATGTGCGTATTTTTCTCACTTAATTTAGTGGCAGTTGATAATTTCTGCTTTTCTATTTATTGGTCTCACAAATCGGGTGAGTCCTCTGCCCTGCATTGTCCCCACAGACCCTTCCGTGTAATCATGAAGTCACATCAAGGGAGCTTTCTGACACTCGACTCTTTGTGTCTATATCCTTTCAGTGTTCCTTGCAAAATGTGGCTGGGATTCCCAGACTCCCCTGCATGTGCCCAAGTCCATCTGTGCCCCTAACCCAGAGGGCTGCCCCAAGTCCCTCTTCCCACCCCAGATCCTTTGGACCTTAGATGTTGCCCCAGAATCCCCCCAACTTGCCTTGGGTAGGAAACCTCAGACCCATAGAGGGCTTTGAATCTTGGAGATGAATTTAAACAAAATAATCCCAATTTAACCATCATTCACAACACAAATATTAATATTATGTCTTAGCATTGACATTACCAGTGCTTTTTTCTGGGGGGACGCAGGCGTACGCATACCCCTCAACATTTTGTGAATCTAACTTTGGTCTATTGAGGGGCACTATTTCAATATGAGTAGGAAAATGAGAGTACCTCTAAACATTTTTTTCCAGAAAAAAAGCATTGGACACTACTAACTCTTGATGGCATTGCAGGAGAATAGACTCATAGGATTTGTGTGGCTCCTTTCTTAAAAAGTTGGTTTAAGGAATAATAAGTTTTAAAAATAGGACTTTTTGGCTCTTGCAGAAGTAATGCAGTGATCAATGTAGATGCTACTCTGGAAACTTCCTACTCAGAGGCCAGGCCCAGTTTTCATAAGCTCTTCAGGAATGCAAAATAGTTGGTGCTGTCACTTTAAACTTACAAATGTTTGTACTGTCTTGTCGAAATTATTTGCTTTGTGCTTATTTTTGTATTACAACTTGGAATTACGACACTACTTTAGAAATGGATCACCTTTTAAAAAGTTACCAATGTGCAATGTTACCACATTTGGTTCACCGTGCGTGGTGACAATTTAAACAGGACTTGTACTAATGGTACCGTCATTCAGGAATGTACAGATCTACATACAATTTCTTTAATTTAAAACGAGGTATTTTTAAGCATCAGAAACACTTCTCTCAAATTATTTTCAGTAAAGCATTAAATAACTGCATAGTTTTCTCAAGACAAATCAGCAAGGAAATACTTAAGTTTGACTTTTAATTGCAACCTTGTTTCAATAATGGAATAATTTTATATAAGGAATACCTATAGGATTTTTTTTTTAACTTTCATATAACACTAATTTCGGAATATGTAACACTGATTGGTGAGAGTAGTACCCCTACGTGAAAATTGGGCCCTTATTCATGCATTACAGGTCAGTCTCTTTTATCTATATGGTTAAAATGAGTTAAGAGGAAGGGGAATGTTAGTACTGTTGCAAGGTTGTTTGGTGACTGAAGAAAACTGGAATAGAAGCATAAATGCAGTGCTTAGTTCTAGTGATAGGAAATTATTTTGATGGTAACGCCTTGCATTAACCCTTTGAGCATTGTAAGCTAATGTGATTGGTACAAATATTTCAGAGACCACTGGCAAGAGGAGGAGTGCCGTGGCCCCAGCCCTAACCACTATCTGAGATAATGAACACCATGTGCACAGTTTTGCAGGGGAACAGGTCCCAAGAACTCTTAAGAAAATCTAAGGAGTTGTGCCCTACTTCAGAGAATTCTGAATGCTCCCCAAATCCTACTGAAGCAATTACCTTTTTTGGGGGGTGGATATTTTTATTTTAAATGTTGTCATGCATAGGGTTGAATCTAGCCATAGTCATTCTTCAAGTCAGTCCAGTGAAGTTTGTGGGACTTGATTTCAATAGGTCTGCTCAAAGTATGACTAAGTTAGGATCCATCCCTGGTTTGCACTTAAATAGGTGTGTCATAGGAACATTGGAAGTTGCCTTATACAAAGTCAGACCCAGGGGTACACCGAGCTCAGAATTGTCTATCCCAGGGTTCTTCAACCTTGATCTGTTGCTGGACCACACCTCCCATCATCCTCATCCAGCTTTGCCTGTGGTCAGAGATGATGGGAGTTGTAGTTAACAACATCTGGGGACCTGAAGTTGATGAACACTGGTCTACCCAGCAGCTCTCCAGGGTTTGGGGCAGGGAACATTCCCAGCCCTGCCTGGATATATCAGGGATTGAAACAGACAACTTCTGCATGCAAAGCACATGGTCTGCCACTGAGTTATGGCCCTTCCCTATTAGACATTTTAAGCATCAAAGATCTGGATGCATTGTAAATGTTTTTTCTCAATTTCAGTACTTGAATTTGAGGAGGGCATCTCTGCTGAATACATTTAGAATACTGCCTGCAGCAAACTAGCATTTCTGCTATTTACTGCCTATAGCAAACTAATGTTGCTACTAGTTTAGGGGGAAATTATTTGATCCAAGAAACATGAATTGAAAAGTACCTATATGTTCTTAAAATTAGATACTTAACAAGAAAATAACTTTATTTGAGAATACAGTGGTACCTCGGGTTACAGACGCTTCAGGTTACAGACTCCGCTAACCTAGAAATAGTACCTCGGGTTAAGAACTTTGCTTCAGGATGAGAACAGAAGTCGTGCTCCGGCGGCGTGGCAGCAGCAGGAGGCCCCATTAGCTAAAGTGGTGCTTCAGGTTAAGAACAGTTTCAGGTTAAGAACGGACCTCCAGAACAAATTTAGTTCTTAACCCAAGGTACCACTGTAGTGGGGAAATCTTGCTAGGCTAGTATATGGGCATGTGTTAAATAGGAAATGTATCTCAGAGACCTGAATTTTGTAAGACATTTGCAGTTCAGTTACACATACCCCCATCCTATAAACCAGGGGGGCTGGCCCATGACCCTCCAGATGTTGGGTCCCAAGTCCTATCAGCCCCAGCCATTAGGGCAGTCATTGTCCTACGAAATACGGAGGGCCACAGTTGAGACGGCTGTGCTGTAGACGGTCTCCCCCAGGGTATTGCTGTGACTACAGCCCAAGGAGCCTCTACGGGCATTCCTGGGAGAGAACTGGGTGGAATTACAGGTGTCTTGGGATTTTGTTTTGCACCCACTGTTCAGCTGAAGGCAGGCTGCATTTTGAGAGTGGAAATGGCTTTCCTCTCCCGTATTGTGAGCTCCTGTGGTGCTCAGAGAAGCCTTTGGCTGCGCACATAGTTTTCCTGCCAGGCATCTAGTTTTGTTGAGCTGGAGCCTTGATTCACCCCATTTCCCCATTCCCAAGTCGGTTTGTTACTGAATGCAGAGTGGCATATTTCTAAGGAATTCCAAACTTCAGACATTGTGCAGATAAAAACAGGCTGTGGGCGATAGAGCAGTATATGTTTTTTTTTACGTAGTCACAATTGCCAAACCAGCCCAGTCTCTAGATCCGGCCTGTGACCCCCCAAGTTATGAATCCTGTTGTAGCTGAGGCTCCACCAACCACCCCTTGTTGCTGCTGGACTGGCCGTGCCCCAGTCGCCAGGGTGTGGAGCACCCAACAGCTCCCAGTAGGTGGCTGGTGAGCTGCCTTTCTCTCGGAGAGTCTCCAGGAGCGCTGGCCTGCTCTCAATAGAGTTCTGCAAGATTCTTGTCCATTGGTTCAATGCATCATCACTAATAAGCAGTTTGCACTGAAGCTGTGGTTATTCTGGAAGGGACTTGGGAGCGCTACGGTTCTCTAACACAAGCCTCTAACCAGCCTTCCCTTATTCTGACAAGCTATTCAAATTAATGTATAATTAAAAATGAATGCAATACTCAAAGGGTTTATGAATTTATTATTCATAATAATTTTACTGTAAATGCTTCTCAGTTTGCATGCCTTGATCATTGCTGCTAGTGATTTTATGTGCCAGTAGAACTGAGTTTACGTTACCAATTTTACTTAATAGTTAAAGCCACTTACAAAGTGACTGCCTGGGGTCTTTTGATTGAAGTAACATGCCTTGATTTCAAAACAATTTGTGGTTGTTGTTTTTTAAATGATTTTTCTCTCCTCTTTTTTTCGTTCCCTCCCTTCTTTTTCTTTTCATATATATATATGAAGCCCTGAGTAATATTTGGTAAGAATTCTCAGTTCAATTGATTATGTAAAATGAAATACACCAGAATACCCATTGAATGCAAACCATCATCCTACTAAGCCTCATCTCTGTACATTTCACCAAGCACTGATGCTGGGCAGCCTTCCATACAAATCACATAGGAAACGAGTTGAAATTGCCCAGCAGCAATGCCTTGTGGATTGTGCCTTCTGTACCTAGACTTAGCGGAAATCAGGGAGATCTGGTTTAACTGCAGTGAGAACGGGATGGGGCAACAGCTTGCGATTGAGAGGGAAGCAAAACTGTCGAGCAAGACAAGTGTGTGGTCCTTTCCACTTGGTTGCGCGACACTTTTGCAACGACCAGTCACCTTTCGTGGCCAGGTGAGAGACAAATCTTCAGCATGCATGCAAGTACTATATAAATAGGAATCCTTTCATTTCCTAAATTGAAATTTTAACAAGATATATGGCTTGAATGGGTTGTCCACATTAGGATATACCGTATTTTTTGCTCTATAAGACTCACTTTTTCCCCTCCTAAAAAGTAAGGGGAAATGTGTGTGTGTGCGCGTCTTAGGGAGCGAATGCAGGCTGCACCGCTATCCCAGAAACCAGAACAGCAAGAGGAATTGCTGCTTTCGCTGCGCAGCGATCCCTCTTCTTGTTCTGGCTTCTGAGATTCAGAATATTTTTTTTCTTGTTTTCCTCCTCCAAAAACTAGGTGTGTCTTATGGTCTGGTGCGTCTTACAGAGCGAAAAATACAGTATGTATTATTGCAAAACAGCATAGGAAGTATGGAACCCAGTATAATACTGATTATAAAGAAGGTGCCTATTTAGTACTTCTGTGTTATTTCATTACTACATTCCTATCTCCCTAAGCATCTCACATCAATAAAAGTGAGATTCAGGCCCTGTAATCAGACTTATGAACTAAAAGGACATGGCATGCAAGGGAAGCGATCTTCCTGTTCTGCTGTGGCTCTTCTTTGCTTGGCTCCGGCTGTCACAGGGTAGCCAGTGAGGGAAGCTGCCTTCTTCCTGGACCAGTGGAGGGGCCAGGCCGGTCTTCCTCTGGCCCCCAAGTTCCCCCTTGCCCCCCTGGCCAATTTCAGAGATCCTGGAGTTCTGCCTTTGGCTCTGCAGCCTCAGGGCAACTTTCAAAAGCAGCCTATTGAAATTGTGATATGGATTTCTTGCACAAGAAGTACAGCCCCAGGTAGTTTAGGGAATTATACCCTTACATTTTAAATCTTAATTACAGTTTCAAAATAACCAAATAATTTTCAACGTACAGTTATCAAAAACAAAAGTCTAACCAAAGCAGGTTTCTCCTTTTATAACTTAATTTTCCCATTTGAAATTTGACTTTTTTAATAATAGCTAGTGAGGCTGTAAAAAAACAAAACAAACATTTGTGTGCCTTCTTAAAAACTTGGGGAATTTGTGCCTGTCTAATGCGGTTAAATTTAGTTCTTACCATTGCTAACTCTACTATCACTCAGGGCTTTCTTACCTTTGATATAAGTTATTTCACTGTTTTATTTTACAATTTGTTTTTGTTCTTCGTTACGTGCCATCATTTAAATTTCACTTAGTAAGTGGCAGGTCATGCTTTTCAGTCCCACAAGCACAGAAATGCAGGAAACACTCATAGAGCATATTGGATCTTTTTATTTTCAAAATTGACTGAATATATAATGTAAATGAGGTAAGCAACTTTTTGTAGATTGTATGTGTGAGATAATGTAATGTTCTTTTCCAGTTTTTGGATTACAGTTGAATATACTTTTTAATTATTTAAAGAAAACATCTTTACAGAATAACGTGATGGGTTTTGTATAATGTATTTGATTTTGTAAATACGTATTTCCTGATGTGATTTTTGTGAAAATGCTAAATCTTTTAGTATATCATGTCCTCTCAAAATTGGCAGGAGCTAAATAATAGTTTGTGGGCAATTTGTATTGTGTACTGTACAATAACTGGGGAACTTTTATAATTATAAAAATATATATTAACTTTTAGTGTGTTGTTTAAACAAATGACTGGAACATACTAAAGATAGTAGGATTTTTCTGAATATTTCAGACTTGAACTCAGGCTAGCTTTCTTGTGTTTTTCAAAACAAAATTGTGTCTTGTCTTTTAAAATCAATAAATTTGTTTTCTTGTTACAAATATATTTCAAATGTTTCCATTTTTATAGAGGGGTATGGCATCACAATGGTTTATAACAATATAAAAACCTAAAACCAAACTTCAAAATCAAAAAAGTTTAAAACACGTTAACTAGTTAAAAAAAACTAACAATAAAAGAAAGTTAAAAGCAAAAATAAATTTAAAACACACATTAAATAGACCATGGGGGGGTGTCATGCTAGTTCTTCTTCAGCAAAACCTGTTCTTCTATATGCTTGGTAATTCTACTTTTAACACTAGTTTTCCCAGAATAGGCATTAAACTGGCAGGTATATAATTCCCCAAATTCCTCCTGGATTGCTTTTTAAAATATTGGTATTACATTCTTACCAGTCCTCAGGTGCAAAGGCTTGGAGACATGTTTTTGTTAGAAGATCACAAATTTTACATTTGAGTTGTTAAGGGTGGATGACATCCCAGCCCCAGTGATTTGTCAGTTTTTAATTTGTCAGGAAGTCTTAGAACTTGACCTAGTATCTCCATTCAATTGTCCTGTGTCTCAGTTCCTCAGATTCCCTTCCCATGAAAGCGTCACATCTGCTGCTGTGAAGACATATGCAGAGAATTCATGCAGCTTCTCTGCAATCTCCTTTTCCTCATCCAAAGGTCCAAAGTACCGTATTTTTCGCTCTATAGGACGCACCGGACTATAGGAGGGGGAGAACAGGAAAAGAAATTTCTCCCCCTCTCTGCTCAGCGCCCCTTCAGCGAAGCGGCAGGAGAAACGGAGCCCCTTCCATTTCTCCTCCCGCTTCGCTGAAGGGGCGCTGCGCAGAGAGGGAAAACTGTGCAGCGCCTCTCCAGCAAAGCGAAGCCTGGAGAGCAAGAGGGATCGGTGTGCGCCGACCCCTCTCTCTCTCCAGGCATCAGGTGGCTATCCGCAAGCCTTCGGAGCGCAGTGGGAACTCCAGCTGCGCTCCAAAGGCTTGCGGATAGCTGCCTGAAGCCTCTGGAGCGCAGCAGGAGTTCCCGCTGCGCTCCGGGGGCTTCAGGCGGCTTCAGCGAAAGCAACACGAAGCCTCCGGAGCATGGGGGAGCTCTCCCTCTGCGCTTTGGAGGCTTTGCGTTGCTATCGCTGAAGCCAAGGAGCCTGCATTCGCTCCATAAGACGCACACACATTTCCCCTTAATTTTTGAAGGGGGAAAGTGTGTCTTATAGAGCAAAAAGTACGGTATTTAGTTTCTAACATTAATTCATGCATCTAATGTTAATCCAATATTCTTTTGTACGTGCTCTGTAGGATTATGTTTTACTTTGCCACTTTTCAGCAGTTTATCTCCGACACTGTAGAAAATTGGGAAAGTGCCATAATATCTTGTTCTGAACTCCTACAAGTAATCTAAATGCTAACTGGATCACAGCAAAATAACAGAGCAATCCTTTTCTTGGGCATGCAGTGTCAGCGCCTTATTCATTGTTATGAAACATTTGAAAACCGAGTAGCACTATGGAGTTGCGAGGTCTTTTGAAGAAGCAAAACACTTGTTAATAGGAATATCTGACATGTATTCTTGATCCGCATGGATTAAAGCCACAACTGAAAGTTCAGTCACAGAGTCTGCACTACTGCCTATTAAATTTAAGCTTTTGGAACTTCTAACTAATAAATTCCTAAGACTATGAAAGATGAATAAATAGGTCTTTTGTAAAATGTTAACAGAAGATGTTGATCTGCACAGTCCGTCCATGAATTTTAATAAATGGAAATAACTGCAGCCAGAGTGCTTGGGTTTAACCCAGTTTAGTACCACTGAAGTGAGCAAGTCTAAACTGACTGGTTGCAATCCTGTACCAGCTTAGTGGACATATACTGTATTTTTCGCTCTATAAGACGCACCAGACCACAAGACTAGTTTTTGGAGGAGGAAAACAAGAGGAAAAAAATTCTGAATCTCAGAAGCTAGAACAGCAAGAGGGATCGCTGCACAGTGAAAGCAGCAATCCCTCTTGCTGTTCTGGCTTCTGTGATAGCTGCGCAGCCTGCATTCGCTCCATAAGACGCACACACATTTCCCCTTACTTTTTAGGAGGGAAAAAGTGAGTCTTATAGAGCAAAAAATAAGGTATTCATCTGAACTCAGTAGAGCTTCCTTCTGCATAAATGTGAATTGGAAGAGGCTTCCTACCCCCAGGACTTTAGCCCAGCAGTTGTTTAGTCCTCAGGCATCCTGCTGTGAAGATTAACCGAAGTGTGGAATCAGTCAGTTAGATTGTTAGTTTGTAGCCAATGGCCATTCCAGTGCAAGTCACAAAAACAAGCAACACAATCCAAGAATAAATCAAACCTGTCAGTCTTCAGAAAAGCATGCTTTCAAAATATGAAATTGTAAAGATCTTCAAATTATTTTTATTTTTTTTAAAAAAAATCTGGACATAAGCAAGCCCTAGTCAATATAGTAGCCCCTAACTTTCTTGCTAGGGACGCGGGTGGTGCTGTGGGTTAAACCACAGAGCCTAGGACTTGCTGATCAGAAGGTCAGCGGTTCGAATCCTCGTGACGGGGTGAGCTCCCATTGCTTGGTCCCTGCTCCTGCCAACCTAGCAGTTCGAAAGCACGTCAAAGTGCAAGTAGATAAATAGGTACTGCTCCGACGGGAAGGTAAACAGCGTTTCCGTGCACTACTCTGGTTTGCCAGAAGCGGCTTAGTCATGCTGGCCACATGACCCGGAAGCTGTACGCCGGCTCCCTCGGCCAGTAAAGCGAGATGAGCGCCGCAACCCCAGAGTCGGTCACGACTGGACCTAATGGTCAGGGGTCCTTTTACCTTTACCTTTCTTGCTGCTGGAACATATAAAGATCTCCTACAGGTGATGCATTTGTCCTCATTAGATCATCTGCAGCCATCTAAAAGATTCTGAAATGAATAGCATTCTTATGTGTAAAGGGCAATACCAAGTAGACTGCACAATGTCTTCAATCTGTCCTAATCGGCATACACAAAGACTGGTCATTTGTTGGTCTATTAAAGAATTTACCACTCATATTGTGTGGGCATCATTTAAAATCTAAGATGACTAAATGCATGCCTAACAGGGGGGAAATAAATTAATTCCCTCAGATTGGCAGCCCTTTTATAGTCAGATTTAATTTTAATATACTGAAATGAGAACTTGGAATTCTTCATATATGCAAATATGTACTCTGTGAATCTCCCACAAAGGGCACGTAGGGATTTATTTTGGATTATATTCAGGGGACGCGGGTGGCGCTGTGGGCTAAAGCCTCAACGCCTAGGGCTTGCCGATCGAAAGGTCGGCGGTTCGAATCCCCGCGGCGGGGTGCGCTCCCGCTGTTCGGTCCCAGCGCCTGCCCACCTAGCAGTTCGAAAGCACCCCCGGGTGCAAGTAGATAAATAGGTACCGCTTACCAGCGGGAAGGTAAACGGCGTTCCGTGTGCGGCTCTGGCTCGCCAGAGCAGCGATGTCACGCTGGCCACGTGACCCGGAAGTGTCCCCGGACAGCGCTGGCCCCCGGCCAATAAATGTGAGATGGGCGCACAAACCCCACAGTCTGTCAAGACTGGCCCGTTCGGGCAGGGGTACCTTTACCTTTACCTATATTCAGGGGGTTTTTTCAGCCACAACTCGGTTCCAGCAACTCTCAGGTGGGTGCCATTGCCATCATGAGAGAACAAGGAAGGCGTTCATGGTGAGTTCCAGCACCTCTTTTTCTAGAAAAATTTGTTGTTGTTTAGTTGTGTCCGACTCTTCGTGACCCCATGGACCAGAGCACGCCAGGCACTCCTGTCTTCCACTGCCTCCCGCAGTTTAGTCAAACTCATGCTGGTAGCTTCGAGAACACTGTCCAGCCATCTTGTCCTCTGTCGTCCCCTTCTCCTTGTGCCCTCCATCTTTCCAACATCAGGGTCTTTTCCAGGGAGTCTTCTCTTCTCATGAGGTGGCCAAAGATTTGGAGCCTCAGCTTCACGATCTGCCCTTCCAGTGAGCACTCAGGGCTGATTTCCTTCAGAATGGATACGTTTGATCTTCTTGCAGTCCATGGGACTCTCAAGAGTCTCCTCCAGCACCATAATTCAAAAGCATCAATTCTTCAGTGATCAGCCTTCTTTATGGTCCAGCTCTCACTTCCATACATCACTACTGGGAAAACCATAGTTTTAACAATATGGACCTTTGTTGGCAAGGTGATGTCTACTTTTTAAGATGCTGTCTAGGTTTGTCATTGCTTTTCTCCCAAGAGGCAGGCGTCTTTTAATTTCGTGACTGCTGTCACCGTCTGCTGTGATCATGGAGCCCAAGAAAGTAAAACCTCTCACTGCCTTCATTTCTTCCCCTTCTATTTGCCAGGAGGTGATGGGCCCAGGGCTAGAAAAATAGCACTGATTATATATTCAATTCACCTGTACTAGAGCTACCCTGGATTGCTAACAAGCCAGAGATACTTTTATCCAAAGCTGTCTTCTCAGATGGCAGAAGGCAGCCACTGGCAGAAGAGGAAGGGAGACAGTTTTTGGCAGTTCCCCCTCCCCCTTGCAGCTGCCCATCCCTCCCGAAATCTGCTCCGGGAGAGTTGAGAGACCTTCTGGAGCAGATTGGAGGTGGATGTACAAAGGGCTGCAGTGAGAGGAGGGAAACTGAATTTCTCTCCCTGTTCTGCAGATTGATACAGCACTAGAAGCCAGCCAGCCCATTTCAGAGCACTTGCTGCACCTTCTGCCTGCATCCCTGGCAACCGGGTGCCTGGATGGCCCCGTGGCACAGCCCCCTTTCTGCCCTCCCTCTACTGAGTCAGACCATTGGTCCATAGAGCTTAGTAGTGCCTGCACAGACTGGCAGCAGCATTCCATGGATTCAGGCAGGGTGACACCGGCAGCCCTCCTTGGAGAGGCTGGCGAATGAACTGGACTCTCTTGTGTGCAAAGGCTGTGATATAGAAACTCCCGCAGCAGCAGCAGAATAGAGCTGTGCTTAGCTGCTGGGGGAAAACGGTGGCCGTCCTGATTCATGTCATCGTGACACGATGATGTCCTTGAAGAAAATTACAGTTGTGTACTTATCACCATTCAGTTCTTTGTTCTCATGGACAAGTGAGAATAAACTATTGAGCATTTTCAAGCATGGAACTTGGCTCATGGCTGAGATGCTTAGAAATGCTGCTGTGAATTTTAATCTGTTTTAGTATTTTAACTTTTTGTATGCTTTACAGTGTTGTGGATTTTCCAAGATTCTTTTTGTAAACTGCTTGGAGGTGTGCTTTTTTTAACCCAGCGGCATTATTATTATTATTATTATTATTATTATTATTATTATTATTATTATTATTATTATTCCCCGCCCACATCTGGCTGGGTTTCCTCAGCCACTCTGGGTGGCTTACAGCGTATCTAAAAACATAATAAAAACACTGAGTGGTAAAAACTTCCAAATACAGGGCTGCCTTCAGATGTCTTCTAAAAGTTGTGTAATTCTTTATCTCCCTGCCATCTGAAGGGAGGTATGGAAATAAATGAATAAATAAAAATCTCATGGTGGTTAAGTCAAATTCATATTTAAAAGGCACATGAGACATCACATGCATCCCCCCATCACTCTCACAAGCTGCCACCTCTGGCCCTAACTTTCCCTATGAAAAATTCCACCGCACAGAACTGCAGCTCCTGCATTTCAGGAGAGCCCAGGAGGCTGGTGAGACGAGGACTTGAGCACAATGATCTGCTTTAGTGTGGTGTAGTGGTTAAGAGCAGTAGACTCGTAATCTGGTGAACCGGGTTCGCGTCTCTGCTCCTCCACATGCAGCTGCTGGGTGACCTTGGGCTAGTCACACTTCTTTGAAGTCTCTCAGCCCCACTCACCTCACAGAGTGTTTGTTGTGGGGGAGGAAGAGAAAGGAGAATGTTAGCCGCTTTGAGACTCCTTCGGGTAGTGATAAAGTGGGATATCAAATCCAAACTCTTCTTCTTTATCAGTGCATGGTGTGAAAAAGGCAAACTGATTATACAGTCCCTCCATGCTAGGGCGGCTTTCTTCCCTTCTCATTCTGGTGTGCCTGCAAGGCCTTTCAGGGGAGATGTCCGTGTGCAGTTGCCTGAAATGCAGGAATTGCACTGCACCAGTCAGCAGAAGCCAAAAACTTCTCCAAACCGTATTGAGAGGCATTGCCCTTGGCTAAGCAGTTTCTCAGTAGAAAACTGCTTGACTAACAGCAGTTAGTCAAGCACAAGTACTTGTTCATTTTTCATTTCACTATTTCCAATTCCTATTAGCTGCATAACACATGAATATATATATTTTTACTTGCTATTTAATACAGCATAGCCAGCTGATGCTTCCATGTTAATTTACAAATGCAGATTTTTGTATGTTTTTCTTACAGCATTTCATATTATGCATGGAAAGAATACCCTGAGCATTTTTATGAGGGTATACCCTTGCTTTCAAGAAGACTAGGACCCAAAATTACCTTCATAATACTTTAATAGCAAGATGCTCCCTAGATAGTCACTAATTAGGGCTGTTTTGCACCGTAGGTTTTTCCAGCGTGGGTTTTAATAATGTCAGTGCCCCTTCTGGCCTGAAAGATAACTAACCACTTCTAGAATGCTTCACTTAACAGAATTTGTTGTTAGTTCTTTTTTTTTAAGCTACTAGATGAAAACACCTTAACAGTGACATCTCCTGGGCAATTATTTTCATACAGACTGTTTAAGGGAAATGGTCTAAAAGAGATTGCCAAGCATACAAAATAAAATTCACCAATTTAAACCAAGAATTTATTTGTTTCATTTGAAGTCTAAAAAAATTGGATCTGGATTTGGGAGGCTTCCAAAACACACACACAGGCTCTTTGTGACTCTTTGTTCCATTTGCTATTGATTTTAGGTGTTATTTGTTTTTAATCTGCGTGGAAGCATTTTCCAGGGTGATAACTGAAATAATTCCTTCGCCATCATTTGGAATACAGGGTGGTATTCAGCTAAGTTTTATGCAGCGTGGACCCAACAATGTTGATGGATGTGACTACTTTGGGCCCATTAATTTCAAAGGGTCCACTCTCAATAAAACTGTATTGAATATTAGAGGGGCATTAAAATAAGTTTAAGGAATTTAGGGCATTCCTTGGTAAATCTGTATGAAACTGGGACCCTTTTACGATCAAAAGCACCCCAGAAGGAATGCCAAGGTGCATTTATAATCTAGCACTTTTAAAAATAGTGTCCTAAGAAAAATACCAGTGTAGATGATTTTGTAAGAAGCATGTAAATTCACATTCTCTTATTTATTTTCCCCATCCCCAGACCAAAATGTAGCAACACACACACACACACACACACACACACACACACATATACATTCTGAAGTGCAATCAGGGGTACCAACTTGAATTTAAAAAAATTGGGGGGGGGGGAGTCCCACTCTGCATAATCTATAGATGCAGCACATCTCTACCATCTGAATGGTGATACTCATCAACTTGGGGGAGAGAGCCCCCTCAGACATTTTATTGGGGGTCCATTGGCCCCTGGGAGTTGCCTCCTATGAGTGTATCAGTTGTTCTTCTGCAGGGTCATTCAAGGTGTTTCCTCCTCCAGGTACAGCAGGTTTGGAGGATACCAGAAGGGGAAAAACTAAAGAGGATTCTATAGACCCCAACTAAGTTTACTGGGGGACGCGGGTGGCGCTGTGTGTTAAACCACAGAGCCTAGGGCTTGCCGATCAGAAGGTCGGTGATTCAAATCCCAGCGACGGGATGAGCTCCTGTTGCTCAGTCCCTGCTCCTGCCAACCTAGCAGTTTGAAAGCAGGCCAGTGCAAGTAGATAAATAGGTACTGCTCCAGTGGGAAGGTAAACGGCGTTTCCGTGCGCTGCTTTGGTTCGCCAGAAGCAGTTTAGTCATGCTGGCCACAGGACTCGGAAGCTGTACGCCGGCTCCCTTGGCCAATAAAGCGAGATGAGAGCCGCAACCCCAGAGTCGGCCACAACTGGACCTAATGGTCAGGGGTCCCTTTACCTTTAAGTCTACCGGAGGGAAAATGAACCCTGAGGCAGACCTGGAACATTGACTCTGTTTGCTTTGCAGAATTTATGGAATGCTTTATGTATTTATTTTAATTCTTGTTTCTGTTGCTCGTCTCCTGCTTTCTTCTGCATTGCAGCCTGCACTGGGGCTTCCCAACAAGGTAGGAGACACGCCAACAAATCAAAGGTGTCTTTTGCACCTGAGCTGCCTCAGGGGTGGAAGAGCAGGAGCGTCCAGTGGGGGGAGGGGGAGGAGGAGCCCTCCTGGTCCCAAGGGCCCCCAGCCAGGGGCAAACCCTTCTTGGCCCCCAGCCTCATTTCTCTCCCCCCCCCCAATTTTTTTTATTGGTTTTCACAACATTATAAACAAACACATAAGACAAACAAACATAAATCATAGCCTTATTGAAAATTACACTTGTTAACATTGTTAAGTGACTTCCTCGCTTCCCCTTGGTTGAATTTCATTGCATATCCTTTTAACGGTTTTCCAAATCACAGTTCTTATAAAATTTAACTTAAACATTAACATCCTTAGATCTTCACATTATGAAATTAAACATTTTAATTTAACACTTGACATAAAATCCTAAGCCAATTAAGTGTCTGCAAGCTATTTTCAGTTAATTTAACTTGACATATTTAACTAAGGAATCATTATATTTAATCCACTCTTCCTGAGACTTCTCCTTCTGATCTGATCGCGGACTCTTCCGGTTAGGTCGGCTAGCTCCGAAAAATCTGTCATCTTCATCTGCCATTTTTCTATTGTTGGTAATTCTTGGCTTTTCCACTTTTTAGCTAACAGAATACGCACAGCAGTTGTGGCATACAGAAATAATTTAACATCTTTCTTGGGCAATTCCAAACCTGTTCTTCCAAGAAGAAAGGCCTCTGGTTTCTTTATAAATGTATATTTCAACATTTTTTTCAATTTGTTATAAATCTTTTCCCAGAAGCCCAGTGGCGTAGCGTGGGGGGTGCAGGGGGGGGCCGGCCACACCGGGCGCAACATCGGGGGTTAGGGTTAGGGGGCGCAAATCCACGGGTTAGGGGGTGCAAATCCACGGGTTAGGGGGCGCAAATTACTTGCCTTGCCCCGGGTGCTGACAACCCACGCTACGCCACTGCAGAAGTCTTTCACCTTGGGACAGGTCCACCACATGTGATAAAAGGTTCCTTCCTTTTCTTTACCTTTCCAACATAGATTGTCACAGTTCTGATCTATCTTTGCTAATTTTACAGGAGTCAGATACCATCTGTACATCATTTTCATTATGTTTTCCTTTAACACAGCACATGCGGTGAACTTGACCCCTTTCTTCCACAATCTTTCCCAATCCTCAGACATTATATTTCTCATGCCTCATTTCTCAAAGCTCAGAAGCCAAGGAAAGCCAAAGGTCAGCTGCGCCCTCACCGGCGCTGCTGCGCCACGTCCGTCCCCCGAGGGCGCTGCGCGGAGAGCGGCCAGCGCTGCGCAGCTACCCGCGCCAAGAAGGCGCATCTCCTGCGCGGCTGCAGTCCCGCGGGGCGCACGAGAGCGAGCGAGAGAGCGAGAGCGCGCTTCCCGGAGCTTCCGCCGGGCGTCGCTGCTGCCAACGCGGAGCTCGACGGAGCGCAACTTGGGCTGCGCTGGACGGGTCGGGGGCGCTGGTGCGCGCGCGGCTTCTTAGCTGGGGGAAGCGGAGCGGGAGCGAAGCAGGCTGCTTTGCTTTCCGTGGCCGCGCGAGGCGCCTCCGACGGGGAGCCCGGCCGGCGCGTGGCCGCCAGGCTCGTGCCCGCCAGGCTCGCGTCCGCCCGCTGCTGCCGCCGCGGGTCTGGCGCGAGGAGGAGCCACGGCCGCCTCGGCTGTGCGCGGGGCAGGAGGCGGCATGGCTGCCCCGGCGGGGTCGGCCTGTCCGACGGCGCCGCGCTTCGCGGTGCAGCTGCGGCTGGTGAGCGAGGAGCAGCTGGCGCAGGGGCCGCTCCTGCTCCGCGCCGGGGCCAAGGCGCTCCGCCTGCAGCTGCAGCCCCGAGACGGAGAAGCCGAGCTGGCCGTGACCGACGGTGAAGTAGCAGCGCGGAGGGGCGCGGAAGGGCGCGCGGGGAGGGAGGGAGAGAAGGGCTGCAGCAGGGCCAGCCGCGCGTCCCCCCCAAGGCACCGGCAAGGGCTGCCTCGCGGGTCACGTCCGAAAGGCTCTCGGAGAAATCAAACGCGTGTCTGGTCTTGGGGGGGGGAGCCGTTCACACGTTACGCTTTTCCCGTGTAATGGGCAGTTGGCGAGGAGGATGAGCTGAGCTCGCACCCGTGGAGTTGCGTCTTCACTCCGGGAAGCTGGGAGGCAGGAGGAGGAAGGGGAGAGCGAAGGAGAGGCAGACTCTGCCCGGAAGCCCTGCTCTGCCATCCCGAATCGGAGAGGGTCCCTCTGCGTTTTGTAACTCGCGGGGACTGAAGGGCAGTCTGCCCATGCTCAGAGATAGCTAGGTGATCTCCGGCTCTCTTTGCAGTTCTGGCAAATGGTTTAATTTGTTGGAAGCCACCCTGAGTCAGATGGGCAGCATATAAATTATTATTATTATTATTATTATTATTATTATTATTATTATTATTATTATCTGACTCAATGGCATGGCACAAATGGGCAGGGTTAATGGAGTCTGTTTGTGGAGCTCTGTCATGCAGAATGTTCTGGGTTCAAAGCTTAGTGAGACCTCACTTGGCTTAAACCGTCCTGCAGAAGGATTCCTGCTTGAGTTCTGACATTGAACAGAGAGCTTCTGTCGGAGATGGAGGACTTGCACTTGATTGCTCCTGCATTAAGGAGGCACCTATCTTAACTGCATTTTAAAAAGTGAACAAATAGAGCAATCACAGCAGCTTGGAACAAGAGGAGCGCCTTCTTTTGCCTGCTGCAAAGCGGGAGAGAAGGGCAGGGGAAAGGGCAGGCAGCCCAGCCCAAGGAGACTCTGCTGGGGGCTTTTTCCTGGCCACCATGGCTTGCTAAGGATGCCCTGCCTTCTTGGCTAGCCAGGAACAGAAGAGAGCAGCTGGGTGAGGCCATTCTGGTCTCACAGTGGCCAGCCAGTTACTCCTGGGAAGCCCGTAAGCAAGCTTTGAGCTCAGGTGTGTAGGCCTTGGTGGTGGGTGGGCTGTGGAAGGACCCCCCGGGGGGGAGCAGGGGGGAAAGTGCTGTGTTCTAGTTGACTTCTTAGTTTCTTCTGTCCTCTAGAGAGCTGAGGTTGGTGGAAACACAGAGCAGGGCCTTTTTTGTGGCAGCACCCCAGCTGTGAATGGCATTTCCTAGACCAGGCGCCCCCAACCTTCGGCCCTCCAGATGTTTTGGACTACAGTTCCCATCATCCCTGACCACTGGTCCTGTTAGCTAGGGATCATGGGAGTTGTAGGCCAAAACATCTGGAGGGCTGCAGGTTAGGGATGCCTGTCCTAGACTCCCCCCTACTCTTCCAGGCAGCTTTTACTTGTTTTTAATAGGTGAAGGTTTGATTCCATTCCTCTTGGTCTTAATATAAATGTGTGTGTGTGCGTGTGTGGTTCATGTTTGGTTTGTTGCTTAATTTTCATATTAGTGTTTTATTTTTTTATTTTCGGCTGCTAGGGCCAAAACGTGGCTTATGAGTATATTTCACGAGTGAATGAAAGCAACACAGTTTAGAAAAACAAAAACAAACAAGATGAATTTTAACAGGGAGAAATGTAAAGTATTGCACTTGGGCAAAAAAAAATGAGAGGCACAAATACAAGATGGGTGACACCTGGCTTGAGAGCAGTACATGTGAAAAGGATCTAGGAGTCTTGGTTGACCACAAACTTGACATGAGCCAACAGTGTGACGCGGCAGCTAAAAAAGCCAATCCAATTCTGGGCTGCATCAATATAGCATCTAGATATAGTATAGCATCTAGATCAAGGGAAGTAATAGTGCCACTGTATTCTGCTCTGGTCAGACCTCACCTGGAGTACTGTGTTCCGTTCTGGGCACCACAGTTCAAGAAGGACACTGACAAACTGTGTCTCCAGAGGAGGGCAACCAAAATGGTCAAAGGCCTGGAAACGATGCCGTATGAGGAACGGTTAAGGGAGCTGGGCATGTTTAGCCTGGAGAAGAGGAGGTTAAGGGGTGATATGATAGCCATGTTCAAATATATAAAAGGATGTCACATAGAAGAGGAAGAAAGGTTGTTTTCTGCTGCTCCAGAGAAGCGGACACGGAGCAATGGATCCAAACTACAAGAAAGAAGATTCCACCTAAACATTAGGAAGAACTTCCTGACAGTAAGAGCTGTTTGACAGTGGAATTTGCTGCCAAGGAGTGTGGTGGAGTCTCCTACTTTGGAGGTCTTTAAGCAGAGGCTTGACAACCATATGTCAGGAGTGCTCTGATGGTGTTTCCTGCTTGGCAGGGGGTTGGACTCGATGGCCCTTGTGGTCTCTTCCAACTCTATGATTCTATGATTCTATTATCTATTCTAGAAGAAGCTACCGTGCCTTTTTTTAGTGTGTTTCCTTTGCTCTGGACTTCAGCTGTCTGGCAGTAACATTCTGGCACATGGGGAACCTGGGCTTTCTCCGTTGTCTAGAGCACAGGGCTTTTGTATTAAGGTACTTTAGTGGGTTAGAGATATTTTGTGGATCTTCTGTTCATCGTGTCCCAAGTGGCGCTTGAGCATCAGAGCCAAGGAGCCAAGTGCAGGGGCTGGAAATGGAGTGGGGGGGGGGAGAAACCCTCAAGAGGCACACAGGCAGTGGGAGAAACTCAGATCTATAAGCTAGGTGCAAAGTGGCTCCTTAAATCAAGGTTACAGTCGCCAAAATGGAATGCCTGGTTGCCGTTTGGAAAGTTGTATAGGCACCTCCAGACAGGGAGACATCAGGCACGTCCTGGCGCCTGGGCTTCTCCGCTTGGTCGTAAGTGGCTGATAGCCTGGTGAGCTTTGCAAACTGGGTACATCCCTTACGGCCTGCTTGTAACTAGGCCTGGGCGATGCATCAATGTCCAGGACCGGTTTGAGGCCCAGAGCAGGATGAAGCCTTCAGCCGGTGGGGCTTGCCTGCTTCCTCCCTGCCCCAGGCACTGGAGGTGGAGGGAGCTGTGGCAGTTTCACCCCAGAGCCTCGCAGGGCCGATGTTCCTTCCTTTTCAACATAGCGATGTATCATTATAGCATGATGTTTAGCTGGTGATATAGTGATACACCGTTATTTAAAAGACTGATATTGCTCAGCCGTATTCATAAGTCAGCTCCATTTGTGACTCCTCTTGTCCAGAGCGGATCCTGCTATGCAACAGGGTGAAGCAACCCGATGCAGAGGGCAGAAATCAGATGGGGGAGGGAATCCTTTGGTGGTTAAAGGCAGGTAAAGGTAAAGGGACCCCTGACCATTAGGTCCAGTCATGGCCAACTCTGGGGTTGCGGCGCTCATCTCTCTTTATTGACCGAGGGAGCCAGCGTACAGCTTTCAGGTCATGTGGCCAGCATGGCTAAGCCACTTCTGGTGAACCAGAGCAGCGCACGGAAATGCCGTTTACCTTCCCACCGGTGCGGTACCTATTTATCTACTTGCACGTTGATGTGCTTTTGAACTGCTAGGTGGGCAGGAGCAGGGACAGAGCAACAGGAGCTCACCCCGTCACGGGGATTCAAATGGCTGACCATCTGATCGGCAAGTCCTAGGCTCTGTGGTTTAACCCACAGCGCCACCTGCGTCCCGTAAAGGCAGATGGGGTCCCTAAAAGGCGCTGCAAGACTTTCAAAAGTTTTAGCTCAGGGTGAGGAAAACAAGTTCAGTTCAACTTCATGCCACAACTTGTCTTTCCCTGGGGCCGGCACTATCTTCGACTGCTACTGCTGCTGTTGAAATCTTTTTGACTTCTGAAATGTGCGAGAAATAAAATATGTTCCATTACTAATATCAAGATTGTGCTAAAAAATATAGCAGAAATGACAGTAGATACTCAAAAGCATTATTAGGGGAACATTAGAGGCTTAAAATAACCACATTGAGCTATACTTGAGTATACAGCAGGATATAAACATTGCAAATAAATGGAATAATATTTTAAGATGTCAGACATTAAAAGGCAGAATTTCAGCCATGTGTGTTGCATTATCCTTTTAGTTTGAACAAGAAAAATAAGCTGCATGCCTAGCACTAGAACAAAACAATATATATATATATATATGTATATGATGTTTTATATGTTGCCAAAGAAGACTGGATTGTTTTCTAAAAAGAATTCTTTTTTTCTTTTTTTAAGTTGATTCCCTACCAGGATCATGATTTGTACAAAACATTTTATTACATTAAAAAAATTCAAATTCCAAAAATGTGGGATAATTTTTGAGAAAGGGGGGGGGATTCGCTTTTTTAAAAAATCCTCTGTAGCGAAGGGGATAGCAGCCCTGAACTGTATTGGAGCAAAGTGCCGTTGGCCAAGGTGGGCTGTTTTTCTGAAGTGCATAATGGAGGGCCAAACCTAATTTTGTGATCCGTGCAGATGCTCCCTAAGAAGGGGGCTCTTCTCTGTGCTGAGGAAGAGAGCTGAATATTTTCTCCTGCATTTGTACAAACTTCTTACAGTAGGCTGGATTATTATGTGTGTGTGTGACTTGGGAAGATTTTCTTCAAAGGTTCCGGAAACGAACCCCGAAGACCTGCCACTCTTGCCCTTTTCTGCAGAATCTGCCCCTGGGTGGCAGCCAAAGTGTCTCTCCCCGCCTGGCCTGGAGCGGCTTCTGCTGGGATGCTGCTCTGATGCTCAGGATCCGGCCGTGCGGGGCTCTTTCACAGATGATGGAAGCAGTGATCTTAACCAGGAAGTGTTTCAGAAGACTTCAGCGCCAGCCTTTCCAAGGCTTTAGGAGAAAACACAGCGGCTGTTTTGTGCTTTTGAGTACTGAATGTGGAGGGGGAGAGAGAGAATTTGTGTCTCAGAGGCAAATATTGATCCAGATGCCGGAGCTCTTGGCTTCGCCTGAATTCATAGGAGCCGTGGGATTCTTCACACAGATGAAGTCTGTTTTAAATGGTTGTCGCTGTCAGGTGGATGAGATATTAATTCGTCTCAAGGGAAAGTTGCGTTGTCAATAAAAGCCGTGAGGATGAGATTAAACTATCCTTTAGCAACATTATTTTGATCACGTTGTATATCTGTGTGCTCAGGGACACTCTTGGTGCCTGATCTGTGACATTCCTGTGAACGCACGGCCCTTTACCTTGGGCTGTCCTAGCAGAGCCAGTGAAAATAATGGGCATGGCATTTCTAGCTGAGGCTCATTCATTTTCCTGGGTCTCCTCTGAGTAGGACTAACATTGGCTACAAAACCTTGTTTGTAGCATCTGTTTTGTGGTGAATATATCATTACATCCTTTTCTTAACAGCCCGTCTGTTAAGAATCTTCTTTTGATGCTTCCCATTTTAATCTCTGTGCATTTCCCATCAAGAAATAAGCAATAAAAATGGAAATAAATACAAAACCTCTGCTGAGAAAACCAGAATAAATGAACCTTAAAGCAAAATGGCAGTGCTTTTGCTAATATTCCTGCCCATATATAAAGTATGGTTGTTGTTTATGAGGATCTGGTGTAATTTATCTGTGCTGCTTTACAATGTGGGTATTAAAATTGTATTTATTGCATTTGAAATATTTTAATAAAATTGCAAATTTCTTAGAGATTTATTTGAAGTATGAGGAGGTATCTAAATTACCTAAAGTTGTTACAGTAAGTGCCACAGTTTTTAACAACAACAAAAGAGATGCTGGTACTGTGTACCCTTTAGTATCCCCTAAAAGAAGCACTGATTAATAATACAGTGGTGCCTCGCAAGACGAAAATAATCCGTTCCACGAGTCTCTTCGTCTAGCGGTTTTTTCGTCTTGAGAAGCAACCCTATTAGCGGATTAGCGCTATTAGCGGTTTAGCGGCTATTAAAGGCTTAGCGGCTTAGCGGCTAAAAGGCTATTAGCGGCTTAGAAAAAGGGGGGGAGAGCGGAAAAAATCGCAAGACTCGCAAGACGTTTTCGTCTTGCGAAGCAAGCCCATAGGGAAATTCGTCTTGCGAAGCGCATCGAAAAATGGAAAACCCTTTCGTCTAGCGGGTTTTTCGTCTTGCGAGGCTTTCGTCTTGGGGGGCACCACTGTAATTGTTGTTGTTGTTGTTGTTGTTTGCCCATCTGACTGGGTTGTCCCAGCCACTCTGGGTGGCTTCCAACAAATTAAACACATTAAGCACCCCTGTTGTCCAGCCCAGACATGGAGGTCCAGCTCAGAGGGTCTTCTGGTGGTTCCCTTCCTGCGAGAAGTGAAGCCACAGGGAACCAGGCAGAGGGCCTTCTCAGTGGTGGCACCTGCCCTGTGGAATGCCCTCCCATCCGAGGTCAAGGAAATAAGCAACTTTTAGAAGACATCTGAAGGCAGTCCTGTATAGGGAAGTTTTTAATGTGTGATGTTTTATTATGTTTCAATATATGCTGTGAGCCGCCCAGAGTGGCTGGGGAAACCCAGCCAGAAGGGTGAGGTATAAACAATAAAATTATTATTATTATTATGAACAAAACTGTCATTAAATAGAATGGAAATTATTATTTTGGCAATATTATTTTGAGTTGTGATGTTCAGCCTCATCACTGATTGCCAACTTAAAAAGATTCAGCCAGCACATTAAAAGGTATATTTCAATGCAAAAAATTGAAATAATACTATGCGTTAAGCTGATGTGCTGGAATAAATTCGTTTATGGGCTAACATTCTTCATGTGAGTATTGTACCAACCCATCATATGATTTATTCAAGCATGTGGCTGGTAATAGATGTCTTTCTGCCTACATATGGTTCTCTTCTGAAGAAGAATCACAATGCCCCTCACTCCCAGTGCCGCAACCACATGGAAATTATGTCAGGTGCTTTTTGGTTGGTTGTTTTTTTTTACACAGTTTAAAACACTTTAAAACTGTTTGGAGAATGGGGGAAGCTAAATTTGTGATGGATACAAAGACCAGCCAATGCACACTATGCAAAAATGGTTTCTGGCGAAGCACATAAGAAAAAAGCAGGCTTCTGATCTCAGTTGTACGTGGTCTCTGCACAGTGAGCTCATGGCTGAAGAGTATGCAAGAGCAGTTACGACTTGCTCATTCGGCATTCAGTTCTCTTATTTATTTCAAGAAATTTTATATAGGTATAGCAAAAAGATCTCCAAGCAATTTGCAATTAATTTCAGTGGCAATAAAAATGCAAACGACATTCAGTAAAATTATCTTTAAGCGTAGATAAAAACAAGATTAAAACCACAGAGTTATATCACAAAAGGAAAGGAAAACTCGTGCCCAGAAAAGCTTAGGTAAACATAAGTTTTTAAAGGTCATGCCTGTCTCACCTCCTGAATTACCCAGAATGGGGGGGGGGGACTGTTGGCAAGGTGGTTTGTCACCATCTGTACACAGGTGTCTGTATTTATGATTAGATTGATAGTTTTCCAGGCTAAACATGTGAAAGTGTTTTATCTTCATTGTATAGTATAGTCGAAAACTATATTTGCATGTGTTACACAGGACATGTTCATATGCAACATTTTGATCCTTCGCCGATGACTTTCCAAATCATTCTGCTCATTCTCTCTCTTTTTTTTTAAAAAAAATATTTTTATTAGGAATTTCAACAAAGCATTTTATCAAAAAACATATCATCCTTAATCCCCCCTATTTCCCCCCTCCCCATAAAATAACCCCCCCCCCCCAGACTTCCCTCAGCTCCTCTCTCTGGTTTATCAACTAATGTTATTCTCTGCATGTTACAAAATCCTTAATTTATCTGACTGGCTATTATCACTAAAAAGTTTGTGAGTGTTTATTCAAAACCTGCCAAGGAGTCCGGTTCGTTTTGTTGTTTCTTTAAGTACTTTGTAAAGGGTTCCCATTCTTCCTTAAAATCACAGTTGTCCTTATCACGTGGTTTATATGTCAGTTTCGCCAATTCCGCGTAGTCCATCAGTTTCTCTTGCCACAGTTCTTTGGTCGGAACTTCTTCATTCTTCCATCCCTGTGCTATTAAGACTCTTGCCGCTGTTGTCGCATACATGAAAATGTTTTTCAATTTCCTTGGCAGGTCTTTTCCTACAATTCCCTAACAGAAAGGCTTCAGGTTTTTTTTTTACAAATGTTAATTGGAACATTTTCTTCAATTCATTATATATCATTTCCCAGAATTTTTTAATTTTACAACAGTCCCACCACATATGATAAAAGGTCCCTCCTTTTTCCTTACATTTCCAATATATATTTGAAGCAGTTTTATACATTCTTCCTATTTGCACTGGTGTTGTGTACCATCTGTACATCATCAACAGAGAGCAATCTGTAAATTTTAAGTCAGTTTTCCACAATCTTTCCCAGTCTTCAACATTCTCATTCTCTCTTGATCCCTTGGCAGGGCTGTTGTTCAGGATGCTCTGAAATAATGGTGGGAATCGCTTTCCTCCGTGTAAAATATACTTTGTATCCACCAATTAACAGACTTTTCATTTGGGGAAGGGATGCAATTAATAACCATGGGTGCCTCGCTCAGTTTACTGTTAGTTGTTGTATTTTTACACGGTGGTGTTGTGTTGTCTAGGCTGCTCATAATGTGCTGGATTCAGAACATATACCAAGGAAACAATAGTAACCCCCAGTGATACAAAACATTGAAAACAGCTCATTTTGTGCCAATAGAAAGCCCACAAGGCAGTTACGTGCCTGAGAGGACCAAAAAGTTTCTGTCTGGCAACTGCATCCGTATGGGATTTATGTAGACACCGGTCTCACCTTTCAGTGCAATAAAACTAATAAAATGGGAAATCCACAGTAGGAAAATGCAAATGCTAAGAGCTAGGTGATAACATAGCAATTGCATGAGCACATAAACAAGGCTTTAGTAAGTGCCCGAAAGCAGTCCAGGGTGGCTGCTTGCCTGACTTCTCCCAGGGCAGAAAAGGCCCTTCCTTTTGGTGTCACCTGAGGGATGAGTGCAGTTGTTGTTGTTTAGTTGTTTAGTCGTGTCCGACTCTTCGTGGTACCCCATGGACCAGAGCACGCCAGGCACTCCTGTCTTCCACTGCCTCCTGCAGTTTGGTCAAATTCATGCTGGTAGCTTCGCAAACACTGTTCAACCATCTCGTCCTCTGTCGTCCCCTTCTTCTTGTGCCTTCTATCTTTCCCAACATCAGGATCTTTTCCAGGGAGTCTTCTCATGAGATGGCCAAAGTATTGGAGTCTCAGCTTCAGGATCTGTCCTTCCAGTGAGCACTCAGGCTGATTTCCTTAAGAATGGAGAGGTTTGATCTTCTTGCAGTCCATGGGACTCTCAAGAGTCTCCTCCAGCACCATAATTCAAAAGCATCAATTCTTCGGCGATCAGCCTTCTTTATGGTCCAGCTCTCACTTACATACATCACTACTGGGAAAACCATAGCTTTAACTATACGGACCTTTGTTGGCAAGGTGATGTCTCTACTTTTTAAGATGCTGTCTAGGTTTGTCATTGCTTTTCTCCCAAGAAGCAGGCGTCTTTTAATTTTTTGACTGCTGTCACCATCTGCAGTGACAGTCTGGGTGCAGACTGCAGAGCAACTCAGCGAAGGCTCTCTGCGAACTGCAGGCCTAGGCAAGAAAGTGCCTTCTCTTGGCTACATTTAACCAGGTGTTTTCCGATTAAAGTCAATGAAGCAGCATCTGCATAACTGAGCTGTGAATCTGTTGCAGTGAACGAAAGTCAATTTTAGAGCTATGTGTGGTTGAATTTAGTCAGACTTCAGGAAGGATGTAGTTTCCTCTTCAAATGGTATATAAGAATTGTAGGAGAAAATAGATTTTCTTCGTCTTAAAGTATCACAATCTCTTGAAGGGCATAAACGTGCTTTAATCTTTAATATCATAATTAAGAGTAAATAAATGTAAGGGTCAACAGATTCCATGTTCTTCTGTCCTTGGAGCACATATTAATGTTGGATGAGAACCTTATATTTTCAGAAGAAAAAAATGATGAAAAGAAGTAGACAAAATCAGATAAAGGAAGATCACTTTCAGATCCTATTGAAGTCTTACATAAAAATTGAATAGCAATATACTCTTATTTGTGCCGGCTGAGAAGTTCAACAGAGTCCAGTGGGCTTCACTCCCAGGTCCTGCAATTCTGTGCACATCTGCCTCGAACATCAGCCCCACATGGCATTCAGTGAGACTTTCCCCAGTAAATTGTGTAATGCTGGGATAGCAGCCATAAAACTCATAGTTTGTAGCCAACTAGGCTTTACTCAAGAGTAAGGTAAAGGTAAAGGGACCCCTGACCATTAGGTCCAGTTGTGACCGACTCTGGGGTTGTGGCACTCATCTCGCTTTATTGGCCAAGGGAGCCGGCGTACAGCTTCCGGGTCATGTGGCCAGCATGACTAAGCCGCTTCTGGCGAACCAGAGCAGCACATGGAAACACCATTTACCTTCCCACCAGAGTGGTACCTATTTATCTACTTGAACTTTGACGTGCTTTCAAACTGCTAGACTGGCAGAAGCGGGGACTGAGCAATGGGAGCTCACCCTGTCGCGGGGATTCGAACTGCCAACCTTCTGATCAGCAAGTCCTAGGCTCTGTGGTTTAACCCACAGCGCCACCCGCGTCCCTACTCAAGAGTAGACCCACTGAAATCAGTGGACCTACTGTAAGTTAGTCTTTTCAGTGGATCGACTCTGAGTAGGACTAGCATCGACTACAGCTCATCTAAAATGTTCATCCTCCTAACCTAAATTGGATCACAGGAGAAAGAAAACATAATATGAAAATCTGGATGATAGAACTTTGTCTCTCCTATACTGTACTGGAAATCTTTTGTCCTGCAGCTTTTTCTTGCTGCTTGCATACGAGCTGCTAGTTTTTCACTGCAGAACCATGCCAAACTTGCCCTGCTGTTGTGCTGCATTTTAGCATTTATTTTCCTGCATGAAACAGCTTCATCATATTCCTTTGTAAGCAAGAGCTGTGGTGTCTTCAGATTTTTGCAGCAAGACGTGCTCTTCCTGTCGCTGTTTCCTATTTTTGGAGAGCTCCTTTCACGCGCTTTCTTGCAAAATATGCCTAAAGGAAAGTAGGGATTTGATGTGTAACCACAGAGTAGAAGTGCATGTCAAAATCATGCTAATCTAATATAATTGTATCATACCACAAACACCAGTTGTGTCTGGCAAATCAGTCCACTGTTTTCTCTGGGCAGAAGATTTCAATCATTAAAACACCACCAGTGGAGAGTGTTACAAATTTGCTGCTGCTTTTTGTATTGTTTGTCAGAATGTTATTGTGGAAACTAGGGGAAGAAGCAGCCAGTGACACAAACTGGATACATATTTAAGGTTCATTTCAAGATGTACAGTATGGGGTCAAACTAGGAGATATGCAAATACTTGATCTAGTCTTAATTCTTTTAAAAATTTACCCAGTGATTGTTGGGCATGGCAATTCCGATTGGGCCAGGTTGCGGTGGTTAATCCTTTCCTTCTCAAAGCCCCCAAAACACACACACACACACACACACAGAGAGAGAGAGAGAGAGAGAGAGAGAGAGAGTTGTGGATGCAAATAGAACATTATTTTTAAAGGCACACATTTATTTAACTTATTTATACAGTATTCTGCCTTCCAGGACACACATCCTTTCAATGTGGCTTACAAGTGGCATAAAAATACATCAGTACAGTGGTGCCTTGCAAGACGAAAATAATCCGTTCTGTGATTCTCTTCGTCTAGCGGTTTTTTCGTCTTGCAAAGCAAGCCCATTGACAAATTAGCGGATTAGCGCTATTAGTGGATTTTAGCGGCTTATCTGCTGATTGGATCAGCTGATAAGCTGCTTAGCGGCTTAGAAAAAGGGGGGGGAGGAAAAAACCCCAGCAGGAACTCGCAAGACATTGTCGTCTTGCGAAGCAAGCCCATAGGAGATTCGTTTTGCGAAGCACCTCCAAAACGGAAAACTCTTTCGTCTAGCGAGTTTTCCGTCTTGCGAGGCATTTGTCTTGCGGGGCACCACTGTAATGTCCCAATAACAATCTCAAATAGCAAGCCCTCAATATCCCCCCCCCCTTTGGCCCATGGTCAGGGATGATGGAAGTGGCAGTCCAATATCTGGAGAGGCCAATGTTGGTGACCCCTTGCAATTCTCTTTTTACAAGGCTGAGCCTGTCTCCAGTTATCTCAGGGTTATTAGAGCACTATGATCCCAACCTTACTGGCTGACAACAATTATTTCAAGAACATCAGACAAATTGATTTCTTTAGGTGTGTGTCTTTTGCCACTACAGTACTACCTCGGGTTACATACGCTTCAGGTTACAGACTCCGCTAACCCAGAAATAGTGCTTCAGGTTAAGAACTTTGCTTCAGGATGAGAACAGAAATTGGACTCCGGCAGCACGGCGGCAGCAGGAGGCCCCATTAGCTAAAGTGGTGCTTCAGGTTAAGAACAGTTTCAGGTTAAGAACGGACCTCCGGAATGAATTAAGTACTTAACCCAAGGTACCACTGTACTAACTTCAGATATGAGCCCCACATTCCATGACAAGTACTGGGTACTTGTTTGCCTCTATCCAATCTCTTTATTATTTTTTAAAAGATTTGAATAATTTCCTTTGCCATTATGCCTCATTTTAGATTTTCTCCCATTTTTAAAATGCATTGTAAGGAAGGAAAAAAATGTAAGAGAGAGAGAGAAGTAAATGAAGTCGTAGAATATAATGTATATGTGTTAAGCTTTTTATTCTGGTGATGGTAAATTCGTTTGTTTATCCCATTGTTTTTGTTGTGGATATATAAAATGAACAAAGAGATAAACAGACAAACACGTTTTTGAAAGCTACAGTTCTTGCAGCTTGTGATATATCTGACTTGGGGCTTTGCTATGTCTGGCTGAAATTTTTGTTCTCTTTTGTTGCCCATGTGCATATGGTATTTGTTTAACCACAGTTAAGACTGCTATAGCACACCTGACATCTTAATACATGGAACCCAGAGGAGAGTAAGAGAAATAACCAGTTCTTCTTGGAAAATAAAGTGGAGACATGTGTATGGAAGTATAGATCTTGCAGATAAATCTGTTTTTCAAGTAAACAAGCACAGTCTAGACAGACTTTCAGCAAAGGGATAAAGAGTTTTCATTTCAAATATCATTGAGCTGTGAAGGCAAAGTTAGGCACAACTTGTTCCTCAGGAGTTTTTCATTAAGGTTTTTATTACACGCAAACATCAGCATTTAGTATTAATAAAAAAAGTGTCAACTTCAGTTTTTAGAAAATGAAGCTGTGTGTTGTGTGTCTTCTAACCCTCCTGTAAGGAAAGTGAGCACTGTTGTTGCTGAAACATATTCTCAATTTTTGTGGCTGCAAATATCCCCCCGATTTTCTAATTACTAAATTTGCAGCATAGATCACTGACACACAAGCGTGTTTATCCATTTTAGCCTATTTGGCAAATATTTATCAGTGCTTTTATGCGTGTAGCAGAACAACATCCCCCCATTAATATATGCCATTTGCAGTGAAGGATATTAAGGTATTGCAAATGATGTCATTGCACATTGAAATATTTGTTTTAAGCTACTTTTGTGTTTGAATCTGGTAAACCTAATAAAACGGGCAAGCTTTGCTGTCAGGGTGCTGTGCTGGTGGCCTTACCTTGAGACTCAGGCTGCTCTTACTTACATTTTCTTTTGCCATCGGTGCAGATGAGGCCTGGTGCAGAGCAGATGGATTATTCATTGAACCATCTAAAGCAGAGCTGTGTTCCTGTTCTAAAATTCCACCTTCCCCTTTTCTTCGAATCATTTTTCTTTTTTTGCCTGATCAATGTTTAATTTTAAAACCAGCAATGCATATTCATTGCTTTCTTTTAATCTTGGTCGTCCGACGCTGTGCGGCAGGAAGCAGGTGGCACCTGGGGGCATCTCTGTCGAGTTTATTACTCCCCACCCCAGCCTTGTAATGATTTCCAGTCTCCCGCCAGACATGGTGCGTAGCTCTTACGCTAAAAGGCTTCTGCCAGTTTTCTCCTGTAAATGAAAGCTCCTTTGGGAGGAAAAGAAGCTCTGCTTATTTATTGGGGTTATGCCTTCATGCAAAGGTTAACATGTGCGACTCTGACGGCACGCCACAGCGCTCCTTTCAGCCCAGACGCTGCTGGAGTTCTTCCGCATTGGTACCTGACACCCAGCAGCCAGCCTTGTGTAGGTTGAGCCAATGTTACAGATGCAGTTAGATATTCACATTCAGCTAATGTGTTCGCAGGTGGGGTTGGCAGCAGCATGTCCAGAGCAGAAGCATTGGCTCCAAAGACCGGCTGGAGAGATGGTTGGCTGGAGCCTGCCCTACCTGGCCCTCGTTCCGCCCCCCAGCCAGCATCCAATTGGCTAGGCGGAGAGGGGGCGGAGCAACGGCCAGCAAGCAAACCCAGGCACAGGAAGCCCGCACCGGGTCGCAAACCCTGCCCACCAGTTTGATGAGTGATTGGCAGATCCAAGACTTGCTTTGCAATCAGGTTTGGCAGTTCAGATCAGAGACCCAATCTGGGTAGATTCAGCTGCTATCTAACACGGCATATTATTATACCGTGCAGCACAGAGAAAAAAACTACAAAATCACATTCTGTCTTGTCCAGCAGTGTTTGAAATTCGCCAGGCGCCAGGAGCATTTTGTACCTGGCTATTGCGCTGTGGGTTAAACAACAGAGCCTAGGACTTGCTGATCAGAAGGTTGGTGATTCGAATCCCCGCGATGGGGTGAGCTCCCGTTGCTCGGTCCCTGCTCCTGCCAACCTAGCAGTTCGAAAGCACGTCAAAGTGCAAGTAGATAAATAGGTACCACTCCAGCGGGAAGGTAAACGGCGTTTCCGTGCGCTGCTCTGGTTTGCCAGAAGCGGCTTAGTCATGCTGGCCACATGACCCAGAAGCTGTACACTGGCTCCCTCAGCCAATAAAGTGAGATGAGTGCCACAACCCCAGAGTCGGCCACGACTGGACCTAATGGTCAGTGGTCCCTTTACCTTCTTATTGTCCACTTGCAAGCAAGGGAAGATGCCCAGGCGCCAGGATTGCACCTGAGGTGCGTGCCTGGGGATCCATGGATCTGGACTGTTGTCACACCCCAGCAACACATCCTGTAGAATTCCAACTCTCCTATTTTCTCACAATCATAATGAATTTCAGGAACTAAAAAGTCACATTGAAAAATACAACTTTTGAGCCGTCTGGTCCCAAGATGGCAACTAGTTTTGGCAACTGTAACCCTGGTTTAAGGACCCATTTGGCACTTAGCTTATAGATAGGAGTTTCTAACACAGTCGAAAGTTATAGATCTTGGTGCTTGCCATCTCATCCTTCTCTTAGGTTAGTTGTAACCTATTTCTATAGGGCTGCTCTCTTGATCAATGAGGGAGGCTCCTTTTCTGCAGCCTAACCACCCACACTGAAATCTCTGGTTTTCTGTAGCATTTGAACAGGATATCAAAGCTCTAATAGATTTTGAATCCAGACAGACAGTTTGACAGCAGCTATGCAAAATATTAGTGTCTTAATCAGATGTCACTTTTGTGCAAAAACTCCTTTTGTCCCCCCTGCTTTTGTGTGCCTGGTAAATTAGTGGATATTCAGACAAGTTAATTATATATTATAGCATTCAAATATGACAGTTCTTTTCCTATAGAATAGGAAAAATAGTTTTTGCATGGTGAGCTAAACATATATCTTCTTCTTTCTGCCAAAAATAAGTAAGCAACAAGATGGCTTGCATTTGTGGGTCTCAAACTACGTGCTAGCTTTGCATCTTGTAAAACCATTTGCAGATAGTTATAGCTATTATGTCTCCGCCCCTTTTATTATGTTGTTGTTTAGTCGTTTAGTCGTGTCCGACTCTTCGTGACCCCATGGACCAGAGCACGCCAGGCACTCCTGTCTTCCACTGCCTCCCGCAGTTTGGTCAAACTCATGCTGGTAGCTTCGAGAACACTGTCCAACCATCTCGTCCTCTGTCGTCCCCTTCTCCTTGTGCCCTCCATCTTTCCCAACATCAGGGTCTTTTCCAGGGAGTCTTCTCTTTTCATGAGGTGGCCACAGTATTGGAGCCTCAGCCTCATGCTCTGTCCTTCCAGTGAGCACTCAGGGCTGATTTCCCTAAGAATGGAGAGGTTTGATCTTCTTGCAGCCCATGGGACTCTCAAGAGTCTCCTCCAACACCATAATTCAAAAGCATCAATTCTTCAGTGATCAGCCTTCTTTATGGTCCAGCTCTCACTTCCATACATCACTACTGGGAAAAGCATAGCTTGAACTATACGGACCTTTGTTGGTAAGGTGATGTCTCTGCTTTTTTTATATCATTATTTTATTATAGTGGTGATAAAATATCAGTAGATTTTATGACCATATGCATTCACTAAGCAAGACTGAGAAAAAGACCTGTGAATTATGTCTTGTAGTATTATTGTCCCATGAAGACCAAATCATGAGTGCAACGTTGAGCTTCTTTTTTGAAGAAGTTGTTCCTTCTCCTGGTGGTTGGGGGGAGGCAGAAACTTTTACACTATTCTGGAGCAGCAGCTCCATGTTGATGGAAGAAAGGAGTAAATGAACTGCAGGGCAACAAATGGCAGTTTTATTCTTAGAAAAGTACCAAGGGGAAGAAAAGCAGCCTAGATTGCAAGCAGTTAGATGACCGTGTTTCAGATTAGACATTTCTCATGATGTGCCATGAAGGATTAAAACAGCTGTAGTAGTAGTAATAATAATAATATTAATAATAATAATTTATTTATATCCCGCCCTCCCCAGCTGAAGCCGGGCTCAGAGCGGCTAACAACAGTAAAATGATACAACATTCTAAAATCATTTCATTATAAAATCAGTTCAAATCAAATTAATGGCAACCATCAAGCAAATTTTTGTGCAGATTGCCAGAAGAGGGGGTCAGGCTGCGCCCTGACAAAAGGCCTGGTGGAACAGCTCTGTCTTGTAGGCCCTGCGGAAAGATGTCAAGTCCCGCAGGGCCCTAGTCTCTTGTGGCAGAACGTTCCACCAGATCGGAGCCACAGCCGAAAAAGCCCTGGCTCTGGTTGAGGCCAGCCTAACCTCTCTGTGGCCCAGGACCTCCAAGATGTTATTGTCTGAAGACCGTAATGATGTGTCAAAGAATTACGAATTACAAAGAGAAGGAATCCCATTGGCTCCACTTGCAGAAACTAATGAAGGAGTTTCATATGGCGTGTTTCTCCTAATGGAAAAATTATTGGTGTGGTTGCTCTGAGTTTGGATGGAATTCAGGGAGAATGTTTCTCCATCAGGCAGAAGAAATACAGCAGATCAGGAATGTTAACTTCACCTACATTTTGAGGGAATTGTGTGCTTTTCGAGAAGGCCGCTTCTTTGCAACGATGCCCAGGGTTTTCTGATGTGCCGTTACACCAGTTCAGTCCTGTGCTTCACCTTGATGTCTGATTCTCCCTTTTGTGGCAGAGAATTGAAGACAAGAATGTCATGTCATTTGCCTGATTCAAAGAACGTCCTTGCTTGGTTCAGCCCAGATCTGAACAGTCTGTCTCCTTATTCCCACGCCTGTGATTATTTCCTCAGAAAATGCTACACAAACACGCTCCGTGCGCAGGGGAGACTGCTTCTTTGAATGGGCCTCCACATCTAAAGATGCTTAAAGAAACATTTTTTTCTCATTTTGGGGGAAAGTACTTCAGAAAGAGGGACGCAGGTGGCGCTAAGGGATGCAGGTGGCGCTGTGGGTTAAACCACAGAGCCTAGGACTTGCCTATCAGAAGGTCGGCAGTTCGAATCCCTGCGACAGGGTGAGCTCCCATTGTTCGGTCCCTGCTCCTGCCAACCTGGCAGTTCAAAAGCACGTCGAAGTGCAAGTAGATAAATAGGTACCGCTCCAGCGGGAAGGTAAACGGCGTTTCCGTGCGCTGCTCTGGTTTGCCAGAAGCGGCTTAGTCATGCTGGCCACATGACCCAGAAGCTGTATGCCGGCTCCCTTGGCCAATAAAGCGAGATGAGCGCTGCAACCCCAGAGTCAGTCACGACTGGACCTAATGGTCAGGGGTCCCTTTACCTTTACTTACTTCAGAAAGAAGAAGAATCCCCTCAACAGCACAGGTTAAGCTGGCTGCCACCAAAGTCCATATTAATAGGAACCTCAAGGAGGGAAACGTGAATAAACTACTCACATTCCTCCTTCTCCTGCAGGAAAATAACACCCCTAGTGATGCTTCCCCTTATAAAAGGTTTCCTGGCCCTCTGAAAAGAACCCTTCTATGCTGCATTTTATTTCTATCTATTCCACAATTCTTTCATTACTATTTTATTTTCTGTCTGCTGCACATAATTTAGTCCTTCCCGCAGTTCCTTCAACATATAATATCTCCAGATGCCCAAATTGGGAGTTTATTCTTCCAAATCCAATTCATCCCTTAAACTCTTCTTTGCTGCCGTGTTTGCTGTGTCCACATAGATTTTAAAAATAATTCTTCTTTGGTTACTATTCCTACTCCTGGCTGCTGATCTACGTACATCCAGAGATTAATCCTCTTCTTTAAAACATCCGTTCTTGTTGTTTTTCACACTGCTGAGCATTGGGGGGGGGGAGGTGAAATTTCCTTAGAGACTTCATAAATGAGAACATCGTCCTTTCCTGAGGCAATTGCACCAGGAACAGCTCAGAGCTGGTGCTTTAAAAGTAAAGGGACCCCTGACCATTAGGTCCAGTCATGATGGACTCTGGGGTTGTGGCACTCATCTCGCTTTATTGGCTGAGGGAGCCGGCGTACAGCTTCTGGGTCATGTGGCCAGCACGACTAAGCCGCTTCTGGTGAACCAGAGCAGCGCACAGAAATGCCGTTTACCTTTCCGCCGGAGCGGTACCTATTTATCTACTTGCACTTTGACGTGCTTTCGAACTGCTAGGTTGGCAGGAGCAGGGACCGAGCAATGGGAGCTCACCCCGTCGCGGGGATTCGAACCGCAAACCTTCTGATCGGCAAGTCCTAGGCTCTGTGGTTTAACCTTAGGTAAAGATGGAGCTGTTGGCATGAATTAAAAAAAAGGGGGCAGATAAATAATGAGAAATATATCTGAATTAAAAATGCCATCCACTAAGGCAAGCTGCGGATCATCCGCCAGTAATATATACATATATATGCACCTGTCTCTGTGTTTTTTAATAAGCGCTAACATGTTTTTCCCCTCCCTGCAGCTGATGGCGTTTGTGTGTTTAAATGCTTGGTCAACAAAGATACCGAATATTGCCGTGTGGGAAAAGAATCAATCTTGATATCGCTTGGCTATAACAATGCCTTACTTCAATTCAGGTCCCATTCTGGTAAGTAATTGGTGGCATTCATAGTTCTGTACATGTCTCAAGGTTTCTCCCCCTCTCTGTACACTTCCACCCCCCTAAACCAGTAGCTTGGGTGCACTTTCTTGTACACTATTTTGCATGCTCCGAGTTCATAAAGGTAAAGGTAAAGGGACCCCTGACTATTAGGTCCAGTCATGGCCAACTCTGGGGTTGTGGCGCTCATCTCGCTTTATTGGCCGAGGTACAGCTTCCGGGTCACGTAGCCAGCATGACTAAGCCGCTTCTGGCGAACCAGAGCAGCACACAGAAACGCCGTTTACCTTCCCACTGGAGTGGTACCTATCTACTTGCACTTTGACGTGCTTTTGAACTGCTAGGTTGGCAGGAGCAGGGACCGAGCAACGGGAGCTCACCCTGTCACAGGGATTTGAACCACTGACCTTCTGATCGGCAAGTCCTAGGCTCTGTGGTTTAACTCACAGCGCCACCCGTGTCCCTCCAAGTTCATAGAACTATAGAGTTGTAGAGTTGGAAGAGACCCTGAGGATCAACCAGTCCAAGATATTGAGGCTTGCAGAAGTACAACTAGAGATGGCAAGGCCTGGGGGGAAAGCAGAAAAATACCCCCCCACCCCCATTTTCCCCCAAAGCCGGTTGTTTTTGGAAAAATTGAAAAAAACACAGTTTGGTATAGTTTAAATATTCTACACACATTTAGTTTGGGGAGAATGGTAAAAGGTAAAGGACCCCTGGTTGGTTAAGTCCAGTCAAAGGCAACTATGGGGTTGCGGGAGCTCATCTCGCTTTCAGGCCAGCATTTGTCCACAGACAGCTTTCCAGGTCATGTGTCCAGCATGACTAAACCACTTCTGGCGCAGTGGGACACCGTGACAGATCCAGAGCGCACGGAAATGCCGTTTACCTTCCC